>NC_083279.1:8045367-9245367 GCF_963506605.1 Zootoca vivipara | reverse complement strand
AAACTTCTGACTGCAAAGGCGCAATCCCTCCGTCCCTCGACACTCTGTGCTTGAGAATGGATCACTTTTAGAGTAGGAAAGGATAGGCGTGACCTGGTATCAGAGGAGGCCATGTTTCTGCATGGGCTGTTTCTGTATTTCAATACGAGTCTCTGTTCTGGGTTTGCCTCCAGATTGGAAAAAACTCAAATGGCAGCAACTTTTGCAGAAATGCAACCAGCTGCCTTCTTTCAAGTTGGGTGGTTCTGCTGCATCATTGTGTTGGAGTGACTTGAATGTGGCAGTATTCCCTGACTCCTGTAGAAGTGAATGGGAAGGAGGGGAAGGCCCGAGTAGCGAGAAGTGCAATGTTCCAGAAGTTCTCTTGCAATGTTGGGAAAGATTGAGGGCACAAGGAGAAGGAGACGACAGAGGACGAGATGGTTGGACAGTGTTCTCGAAGCTACCAACATGAGTCTGACCAAACTGCGGGAGGCGGTGCAAGACAGGAGTGCCTGGCGTGCTATGGTCCATGGGGTCACGAAGAGTTGGACACGACTAAACGACTAAACAACAACAAGCAGGCACCGTTGCAGCGGCTCCATATTCCTGTTTGCCACAGAGAGTCTGCCACCTTCCTCTGGTGAGTGTGACGAGCAACCAGGCTCCTTCCCAACCTTGAAGCTGAAATCATCCTGGCAGGTGCACAGTCATTCCCTCTCCCTCTCATACTCCCAAGGTTGAGAAGAAGGTTAAGGGTAGCTTGGCAGCAGAGAGGCATGGCCATGCAGTGCCAAACCAGGAACACCCACCCACATTTTCTACTCTAATGCAATAAACAGAAGAAGGGGGGCTTTTTCAGCCACTGCTTGGCAGAGCCAGAGCTTGCATGAGCCAGCGCTTGCATGTTTTCTCCTCCCTTCCCAGTAGGGGAAGGGTGGCGGGGCTTCCTTGAAGCATCAAAAGCTTCCTTGCTGAGCATCAACTAAGTCAGTAGGGGAGTTGCAGGAAGCAGGCAACCATTATTTTTTGTTTACTTACCAAGCTCAGCCTACAATTGTGGGGCCCCTATAGAAAATTCTCTGGAAGGCGATAGCTTGGTTCATATCCAGTTCTGGCCCTTCTCAAAGTGGATCTAGTTCAAATTACAGTGGTACCTCGCAAGACGAATGCCTCACGCAACGAAACTTCGCAAGACGAAAGCGTTTTGCGATGTTTTTGGTGACTTGCAAGACAAAGTTTTCTATGGCCGTGCTTCGCAAGATGAAGTTTTTCGGCGGGTTTTTTTTGGTGCGTTTTTTTTTTTTGCTGCGGCAAACCGCGCTTCGCAAGGCGAAATTATCACAAGACGAAGCGACTTGTGGAACGAATTAATTTTGTCTTGCAAGGCACCACTGTAATGGACATGCCTGACATAGTTGGATAAAAACCCATGTCTGGAATTGGAGGACATCCATCCCTGCCTCTATTTTTTGAGATGCATACATTTTTTTGGGGGAATATACAGCTTTATGGGACCCAGGTGGCGCTGTGGTTAAACCACTGAGCCTAGGGCTTGCTGATCAGAAGGTCGGCAGTTCGAATCCCTGTGACGGGGTGAGCTCCCGTTGCTTGGTCCCAGCTCCTGCCAACCTAGCAGTTCGAAAGCACGTCAAAATGCAAGTAGATAAATAGGAACCGCTACAGCGGGAAGGTAAACGGCGTTTCCATGTGCTGCTCTGGTTTGCCAGAAGCAGCTTTGTCATGCTGGCCACATGACCTGGAAGCTGTACGCCGGCTCCCTTGGCCAATAATGCGAGATGAGCGCGCAACCCCAGAGTCGGTCACGACTGGACCTAATGGTCAGGGGTCCCTTTACCTTTACCTTTATACAGCTTTATGGTGGAGCAGGCAACTGGCAGCCCTGGAATTCTGTCTGACTCCTGTGTGCTAATTTTTGTTCACCGGAAAAGCCTTTGGTTTCAATGCCCCTTTGTTATGAAGCGCTTCATCTGCTTGCCCCTGAGAAGTGGGCAAAAGGGCTTCCTAAATCCCTGCTTCCTCAGTGTCAATAGCAGCAGAAACTCGGGCACACCCACCTTTATACACCTCAGCTGTTCACACCTCAGCTCTAATCCCCCTTTCCTTGAACAGAAGCGGAGGCCCTGTTGGAGTTCTCCCAAAGGCCATCTTAGCTCTTTCAAGCCTCTGTGTTGGAGCTGACCCAAATCCAAATTGCCCATAGTGGGGGGGGGGAGGATGTTGCAGCTCCTTTGTCTGTGGCTCACGTGGGAAGGAGTCAGTGGGGCTGAAATCAGTTTTGCTGGCCCTTCATTGCTGGCTCAGGTAAAAGAAATAAATAACGGGTCTCTGTATAAGATGCCTACCAGTGAAACAGGTTTTGAGCATCTTTAGTTGTGCTCTTGCTTCCTGTCTCGCACTTTCCCCACAAAAACCGAGAAGAGAATAGTTTCCTAGTACTGTACCATCGTCGTGCCTCAGAATGAAAGCTGCAGCACAGAACAAGCTGAAGATTTGGGCTCGACAACATTCTTGCGGCAGTTTGGAATGTAGAACGAAATTAGTTGCAAAAAAAGAGAGAGGCATGCTAAGATGTGAGTCAGCTGATCTGCAAGGGAACCTTTCTGGATCAGAGTTCATCCCCGTGGAAAGAGCACATTCACTTTGCAAAAGGGATCTGTGGATGTTCCACACACACACGTGGGTCAAGGGGAGAATATGGCCCCGAGTGATGCATCTGCTCCAAAGGCAGCAGGCTGTGCTCGAGCATGAACCTCCGAACGCATTTATTATTCTTTGTGGGCAATAATAAATGAGGCACTGCAGCCAGAGGTTTTGAGTTACAGTGCTGTGGAGCAGTAACCAGCCATCAACAAAAAATATACCTCACTTGGGCCGGATGCACATAAAACATCTTTAAGTTACAAAGTGCAATGTCAGAATTCGGGGGGGGGGGGAGATTCCTGGATGCACCCTATTCAATAAGCAGCTCAGTCATTGGCTTGAAGCAGCTGTTTGCTACCTGAGCTGCCGGACGTTCTGCTGCAGTGGAAGTTGCTCGTTCTTCAGTTCCCTTCCCCTCCTGCACAGTGGAAATGGCTGCGACTTTAACACACCGGCCTGTTTCAAATACCGTAGAGGACAAAATGCAAAATAAAGGTTGTAAAGTTCCGGATGTGTTAGAACTGCAGTTCCATGCACTCTGATCTAGGAATATGTCGTTCCGAATTCGGTGGGGCCTACTTCCAAATTTAACAAGTCTAATCCTATTCCCATTTCAGGAGCCTCTATGTAAAAGGAGTAAACTACTGAAATTAGTCGTCTTACTCCTCCCTCAACCTTTATTAATTTGGAACAAGCTGATTCTAGGCTGCAGTTCCTGGATTCGCTGGATTTTTTTTGCAGTTCTTCCTCTGCCCTTCCTCTGTCATTTTGAAGGCAGCATTTTTTCTTCCCTTCAGCTCTGATTATCTTGAGATGGTCTGCCAGATGTGTTTTGGCAAGGCATCTGAAAGAACCCCCAGCCGACTGGCTTTTTTGAGTGGCCCAAGGCTGCAGTCCTGTGTGTGCACACGCCATGTGAAAGTCAGCGGGGCTTAAGCAGCCTGAGATCAGGAGGGCATCTTTTGCCTCTGCAATTTTGGTTCATTTCCTCCCTTCACCTGTCTTTCGGTTTGTTTATTTTAGTGGTGCTGACGGCAGGTGTTTACGGGAAGAAAACTGGAGATGGTGCTTGCAGCATCCAGTAAACAGGTTGTGTGAGAAGACAGTGCAGTTTGCCAAGCATGTAATCTCTCTCTCTTCCGTCATTAATATTATTTTTAAGAGGCTACAAAATAAGGCTGGCCTTGTGATCTGTCACAACACATAAGTAGTTGCACTGAAACTCATCATATCGGGGCTCTGTGTTTTGTTGCCTTTTAAGATGGCAAAGGCAAGGAGGATACATACCGGTGTTTGTTTGCCATGTTTCCAACAGGGGAGCTCAGGCCTGTAAAAATAAAGGTTGTTAACACCTCCCCATCCCCTGCATAAATGCCGTTGTGGCACTGTCAAAAAGCAAAAAGCAAAATGCAATTAATCTCACAGGTTTAAAGTTACTCCGCTTATCAATTGGTTTTAATAAAATATGAATTGCCTTAGTGCTGAGCGCTTGTCAGTAATCCCAGCGCCTTTGCATTCATTGTCCCGAGCATGTGGCTGTCGAAGAAGCAGAGGCAATCTTTGGCTCCATTAACTGAAACATAGCGCCCAGATCAAGATAAGTAAGGAGCCTATCACAACATCTCCTCTTTTGTGCTTGTGTGTGTGTTGGATGAAAACATTATACTTGTGCAATTTAAAACCCTAACTCTGCAGGGTTCTGATTCATGCCGGGAACTTCCATGAGTGGACCCGGCTGGTTTCTCACTACAGGTGTTGAGATCCAGCATGATGTGGGTGGTGGCTGTGCTGTTGAGAACTTGACGAAGAGGACAAGGTAGCCAGCTGAGAACTGCATGATGGGAAGCAGCTGAATAGGGCTAGAGTTCCACTCTATTCTTCCACATCACATCTGGAGTACAGTAACTGGTTTGGACCACACATTTTAAGGACATTGGGAGACTGGAGCGTATTCAGAGGAAGGCAGCCAGGAGGGGAAGGAACCTGGAAACCAAAATCCCATGAGGGAACAGTTGAAAGGAGAGAAGGTTAAGGAGAAACTGATGAGTGGATGCTGCCGGGAAGCAGGTTTTGGCTAAACCTTAGGGAAAACCTTTCACTAGTTAGAGTTGTTTGACACTGTAGCAGGTGGCCCTGAGAGGTGGTGGGTTCTACCTCACAGGATTGTTGTGAGGGTAAAATGGAGAGCAGCAGGGAAGTTTGTATGCCACCTTGAGCTCCTTGGGAAAAATGCAGTAATGCAATAGTAAATGAAATAAGTAAATGAAATAAAAGCGGACCATAAAAAGCATTGGTCTACAAAAATGGTTCCATATTTGAGTTCTCCAGTACCCTAGTGGCTTACCTTGTACCCTGATGTCGTAATATTGTGCATTTCTTCTTTTGATGTGTGCCTCCTTTGCACTTTTTTTAGCATTGTGGCTTCTGGGTTGCTCTACCATTGTTGTAAAAATGCTTTGTTATTGTTGTTGTTGTTTAGTCGTTTAGTCGTGTCCGACTCTTCGTGACCCCATGGACCAGAGCATGCCAGGCACTCCTGTCTTCCACTGCCTCCCGCAGTTTGGTCAAACTCATGTTGGTAGCTTCGAGAACACTGTCCAACCATCTCATCCTCTGTCGTCCCCTTCTCCTTGTGCCCTCAATCTTTCCCAACATCAGGGTCTTTTCCAGGGAGTCTTCTCTTCTCATGAAGTGGCCAAAGTATTCGAGCCTCAGCTTCAGGATCTGTCCTTCCAGTGAGCACTCAGGGCTGATTCCTTAAGAATGGATAGGTCCATGGGACTCTCAAGAGTCTCCTCCAGCACCATAATTCAAAAGCATCAATTCTTCGGCAATCAGCCTTCTTTATGGTCCAGCTCTCACTTCCAAACATCACTACAGTACTGGGAAAACCATAGCTAACTATACGAACCTTTGTTGGCAAGGTGATGTCTCTGCTTTTTAAGATGCTGTCTAGGTTTGCCATTGCTTTTCTCCCAAGAAGCAGGCGTCTTTTAATTTTGCTGTCACCATCTGCAGTGATCACGGAGCCCAAGAAAGTGAAATCTCTCACTGCCTCCATTTCTTCCCCTTCTATTTGCCAGGAGGTGATGGGACCAGTGACCATGATCTTAGTTTTTTTGATGTTGAGCTTCAGACCATATTTTGCGCTCTCCTCTTTCACCCTCATTAAAAGGTTCTTTAATTCCTCCTCACTTTCTGCCATCAAAGTTAAAAATGCTAGGCCCGTTATATTCTACAGCATCTCCACTAAGAGCAAAACCATACATTAAAAGCAAGCAAGAAAACAGAATCTTCTGCAGTTGCCCATTTGGCCCAGGGAGCTGTTATCTCGGAGTCTGTTTGGGGTTGACTATCCCTCTGAGGTTGCTGTAATGCGCCACCCCTCTCTTCATAGGGCAAGAAGGCTTGCATGAAAATTTTTAACACAGGTCTCTCTTGCAGCTGATACATGTACTCAAGAGGTGGAGGGGGGAATGCAGGGGTAGAACTTCCTGTCATATGTCATTTGACCTCAGGTATATTCCGGGGCAGAAGTGGGGAATCGGTTGTCTTCCAGAGGTTGTTGGACTCCAAATCCCATCATCTGTGGCTATTGGAAATACTGGCTGGGGCTGATGGGAGCTTGAGTCCATTGACAAATGGAAGACAACCCCATCCCTATTCCAGATGGACAGATTTACAGGAGAGAAGAGCTTCTGTGCATTAGATGGTTGTACAAACCAGGGTTTTAATAGGTGTGGCTATTTTCCAAGCCCTGCACAACAACAGCTTTTTCAGAAGCGGACAATCGCTCCTTCTGTGCAGCTGGCAAAGGAGCCCCCTTCCATAGAATCTGGTTAGCATTCACACAAACAGAATCCTCCATAAATACAGTATTGCTTACCAGCCTGCCATCCCCTGTGAATGCTCTATAAAAGCTGATGTATATTTTCGCACCATTTAGAATGCTTCATGTTAATTTCTCTGTGCGGCTTTAAATGCTGCACATTTGTCATATTTCCGTAAACTTAGCATTTTATGAGCCTTTTGCGGATTCAGTTACTGGAGGGTAGTTTCTATCTGCACAGTTTAGAACTTTCCTTCCACAGTTTGAGAGGCATACTTGCTATGGTTCCGTGTGAAATTGCTACCATATATTTTATTACTTCAAGTCATTAGCTTACTTGTTAATACATTAGCTCAGATAGGAGTTTTATCTGTTGCACTGTGCCTGCCTGCCTCCTCCTTTATGAAGCTGATTTATAGTCTTGTTATGTCTCACAACAGTCTTGTGAGTTATCTAGGGCAGGGGTGGCCAACTCCCAAGAGACTCTGATCTACTCACAGAGTTAAAAACCGGGAGTGGTCTACCCCCTTTTGGGGGGTTCAGGTCAAAGCTGTTGAGTTTTTTTAAGGAAGGGAAGCCCTGTTTTTTGGAGTTTAGGTCAAACTTGTTGAGCTTCTTTTAGAAGGGAGGGAGGCCCATTTCTGTTTAGGGCTTCAGGTCATAGTTCAGCTTTTTTTAGGGAGGAGGAAAATTTTGGGTGAGCTTTTTTTAGGGGTGCCAGTGATCTAGCAGTGATCTACCACAGACATCCAGTGATCTACTGGTAGATCACAATCTACCTGTTGGACGTGCCTGATCTAGGGCATTATTGTTATGAAATGTAACACAGGGTTGATTGATTGATTGATTGATTGATTGATTTTACTTATATGCCACTTTTCCGCAACGAGCCATGTCCAAAGTGGCCTGCAGCAAACATTCAAAACATCAAAATAGAGAACATTGTATTTCCAGTTGTATATACAAAATACAGAACATGTCAGTAAATATAAAACAACAACAGTTTAGCAACACAGAATGATTTCAGTATTACAAAAGCAAACAAAGGCTTAAATACAGAGCAAAAACAAAAGCTAGCCAACCATAGATTTTCTGGTCCTGGTCTTGCTGCACTCCACAGCAGGGTTGTATCCAGCTAAGAGCAGACCCACTGAAAATAATGGTGGTAAGTTAGCCCATGGCTGCTAATTTCAAAGTCTCTTCTGAGTATGAATGGCATTGGGTACAACATGTGGTTAATGGGGTCTCCCTGACCCCCAGCATTCAGATTGCACAAGAAGCGAGTTGTAGGTGGGCACATGTTTATGCAGAGGTTTGTTTGTGGCTACGGACATGTGTGTGCCTCTTGGTTCATGTACATCTTGCTAAACAATGTAAAAAGCATGTATGGGCTCACGTGGATGGAATGTACGTAGCAATCCTACGTGATGGTCTGCAGGTAGATCTGGGAGAGAACCCTGCCTTCAGCCCTGGAAAGCTGCTGCCAATCTGTGTAGACAGTAATGAGCTAGGTGAACCAATAATCTGACTCAGGAACACAGGGAGCGGACTTATGCCATGTGGTTAACATTATCAGCCAACCAGCTTGGAAGGAGCCAGTCCTACTTCAACTAGGCCAACGGAATTTGAAGACCACCACTAACTTTGATCCATTAATTTCATTGAGTCTACTCTGAGTAGCATTCATTTGACTACAACCCCAGGCCTCGGCAGGATTTTTGAGTTTGCTTTTGCATCTGGGCCAATTATGAGTTGTTGTCCTTTCAAAGGGTTGTTGTTGTTCAGTCATTCAGTCATGTCCGACTCTTCGTGACCCCATAGACCAGAGCACGGCAGGCACTCCTGTCTTCTTACAAAGGGTACTCTGAGTAAAAGTAACCGTGAGCCCTTTCATTCCACCTGAGCATTTGAATGGTGTCGTTCATGCCCATGCCCTGAGGAGCCAGGCTTTGGAGATCATCCCTTCTCTTCTTGCTGCTTGAGAAATGGCAGAGAGAACAGTGGATCCTCTGTAGCTACGCCACCTCCCCAAATACATATATAGGCTTTCATGTCTGAAACGGAGAGGGTATGGGCTTCACAACAGAGGCAGCTACGGTGATTGTTATCATGTTATCACACTTACTTCCTTGTACAGCCTAAGAACATAAGAATAATTGCACTGGATCAAACCAAAGGGCCCTATAGTCCACCGTCGTATTCCCAGAGTGGCCAACCAGATGCCTGCAAGCGGGACTTGTATGCAACAGCACCCTGGAAAGTCGCTGCCCTTCAGTGTGAGCAGGGCTGAACTAGATGGACCAATTGGTCTGACTTCATATAAGGCACCTTCCTGTGAAGCCGCCACCTTTAGGGTGCAAAATGCTAGTAAGTTCCTCTGTTCAAGTGCCATGGAAATTAATTGGAACAGCAGTAGATCTTTCTGCTGAACCGTCCTCTGTTGATCTCCCTTCCCCTCCTTGGACCTTTGTATATATTCCAATTTAAATATCTCACATTGCTATTGAGTTATCCTCCAAAGTGTTTATAGTCATTAGGCTTTCACAGTGAGGGCTATCAGGCTCCTTGGGAAGAATGTTTTGACAATATTTGAAGCTTGTAGCTCACGCCATAGTTTCTGCTTGATGTTTTGTTTCTTTCCAACAGACTGGGGTTCCATCTGTCTACCTGATGGTATGAATGTCACCCTATAGCATTAATTGCGCTTAAAGCAAAAGCATTAATATCTGCCTGGCGACGTGATCTTTCCATGAATCGAGCAGCAATTCAGAGTTCACCTGCTCCATTTCTGTAGGCCGAGAGAAATGGTGACTTGCCCAAGGCCACAAAGTATGCTTCAAATATTAGCAAGAATTTGCAACGGGGTTCAATCCTGCACCGGATGCACTCTTACGACATTACTGGAACAAGGCACATATTTGCAGTGATATTGCAGATTTGTAAACTCTCTTTAATTTTTGAAAGCTTTAATTCCAGTCCTCCATGGTTTGGAATCAACAGCTCCACTTTTAGTTTGCACATATATACACATACATAATTTTATTTGTATGCCATCATTCCACAGTTCCAATCATGCTCAAAGCTTTCAACATGAAAAGAATACATAGCCTCCAACATAACAAAAGTAGTCATAAACAATAAAGAAAATATTTAAAAATACACAACCAAACGGAACAATTTCCACAAATCTGAATCCACATAGATCTAAAATAAATATACAAACAACAACAACAACCCCCTCCCAACAAAAAACCCCAAACACTGTAGCTGAGTGCTAACCATTCTTGTTTTTCTGGGCTCTTTCCATTGGTAACCTTAGGTTTGCCTTGCCTCCAAAGAAGCAGTGGAAACCAGCATTAAAGTTTGATTTCTATCTGTGGTTTAGCAGGCAAGCAGTTGCCATAGCTAGCCAATATGCGTAAAATGACATTTTAGTGCTAAACTTCAGACTGAAAAGTTGAACTGCACGCAAGATGGGAGGAGGGTAAATGTGACTTTATCATTCTCTACCTGCTAGGATTAGGTAGGAAATGCTGTATAAACGGTAAGGATTTAATTTTGAATCAGTAAGGGCTTTCATCCCTTAGATCATGTTTATATAGTGTAATCTTAATTAAACGTTTTATAATGCTGAACTTTGCCGTTATTTTTCTAATGAAAACAGAAGTGTGTAAAACTTGAGCTGCTGTAGCTCTGCTAATACCCTTTAAAATTTATAAGAATAATAATCACTGGTGTCACCCATTTCAAAATCCAGTGGGGAAGAAATGATATATCCTTACTACGATTGTTGTTCATTTAATTAACACAGGTTTCAGAACGTATTACCAGGCCTCCCTGCCTTTAAGCTTTTTCTACCTGTGAGACAAAATAATGAGTTTCATTTGTGCTTCTGTAATTTGAATGGATTTTTATCTGTTTGCGTTCTGTAATTGCTTGATCGTTGATACCTAAGCCATTTGCTCGCAGGTAGTTCCTAGGACTTAAAACAGGACTTTAATAATGCCAATTGCAGTAGTAATGATGATGATAAGCCTTAACATTTGGTATCAACGTTATGCTGCATGGTGGAAACAGCATAATTTCACTTTGGGTTTAACACCTGTGTATGACAAGGGAGAAGGGAAGGAAGGAAATAAGCGGCGTTAAAAGTGTCTGAAATATGTGGTAGGATTGCACCGGCAGCAAACACAGATCCAAGGGCAGAACTGTACATTATGCACATACAGGGGTAGCTGAAGTCCAAAGGCTCCTTTTTCTGAAGAAAAGCAGCTTTGGGAGTGAAATATACTCTTGAGTCCTGTAGTGATTTCATGCTCTTTATTGCAGCTTGTAAAACAGTGAATGAAACTTTCCCCAAAACGTCTGCTGTACATACATTACCGTATTTTTCGCTCCATAAGACACACTTTTTCCCTCCTAAAAAGGAAGGGCAAATGCCTGTGTGTCTTATGGAGTGAAGGCACTGGACGGGAGCGGGATCCCTCGGCTGCTGCTGCAGTCACAAGCGGAGGGGTGCCTCTGCCGCCGGAGCCATGGCTCTCGCTCCACTTGTTTTACAGCAAGCTGGGAGGAGGGATGGAGGGGAGCTCTGTCCGTTCCTCCTCCCAGCTCACTGAAAAACACTCTGCGCGGCTCTCGCTAGCAGCCCCCCCTTTCCCCTGAAGCCTTGGGAAGGTTTGGGAGCGACAGGCAGGTTGTTCGCCGTTGCCCCGCGCTCAGAATATTTTTTTTCTTGTTTTCCTGCTCTAAAAACTAGGTGCATCTTATGGTCAGGTGTGTCTTATGGAGCGAAAAATGCAGTATTTACACAATGGGCCCCACGTGATTGGCTAATTCCGGGCTGCTCCTGCACGCCAACCAGGGCACTGATTCACTTCCACCTGGAGCTGGATTGGGTGGCTCCTGCAGACCAATCAGGCTGCTGCATTCTGGATCCTATTGTTCTAGGATTCAGCTCAGTGCATAACACGGAGGGAGACTCCAAGTAGTTAGGAGTATAGGGGCTGCTTAACCCTCTCTGCCTCTCTGCTCCAAATTGCCTACCTGCCCCCCCAATCTTTCTCAGATTTCCAAGCACATGTTTGCAAGGGGGTCTTTGTGGAACACAGAAAGAATGTAGGGAGGGTTAAGTGCTCCCTCTGCCTTGGGACATTCCTCTGCCTTCCCCTCCCTCCAGCAGGTTGTTTCCCCTTCCTGCGTTGCATAGTCTCAGTCTCAGGAGCTATCCCTGCAGTGAGAGAAAGGATAGCACATCCTTCCCTCCTACCCTGCCCCATGTGTGTGAAACCACCACATTTTCACTCCCCACACCCTTTCCTCCAGCTTTCTAATGGCAGTAGCTGTGGGTGCAAGTTTGGAAATAATTTATGTAGTAAAAGGTAAAGGGACCCCTGACCATTAGGTCCAGTCGTGACCGACTCTGGGGTTGCAGCGCTCATCTCGCATTATTGGCCAAGAGAGCCAGCGTACAGCTTCCAGGTCATGTGGCCAGCATGACTAAGCCGCTTCTGGCGAACCAGAGCAGCACACGGAAATGCTGTTTACCTTCCCGCCGGAGCGGTACCTATTTATCTACTTGCACTTT
Organism: Zootoca vivipara; assembly: GCF_963506605.1. Lineage (NCBI taxonomy): Eukaryota > Metazoa > Chordata > Lepidosauria > Squamata > Lacertidae > Zootoca > Zootoca vivipara. The sequence goes on along the minus strand of NC_083279.1, from coordinate 9,233,308 downwards.
GACGTGCTTTCGAACTGCTAGGTTGGCAGGAGCAGGGACCGAGCAATGGGAGCTCACCCCGTCGCGGGGGTTAGAACCGCCAACCTTCCGATCGGCAAGCCCTAGGCTCTGTGGTTTAACCCACAGCGCCACCCGTATCCCAATATAGTAAGCCACTGTAAACTTTGCAAGTGGATAGGTGAAAACTCCTATTTTTCAAGTGATAGTTGTAAAGTGTGTTGTACCCACTGTGAAGATGGCAATGGGGCTCCCCATGTTCTGCTTGGGGAAAGGAGAAGAAGGAAATCTGGTTTTTAAGGGTGCAGAGCCTATTGCTGTTTGTGCAAAAGTTGATATTACTTTTTCAACTGCCCTTTGCACATTCTTCAGGAATTGCTGGGTGAGCATTAATATTTATGCGGAATGACATTTGGGCCCCTACAAACTACCGGCATTCTGAGTCGCTTTCAGAATTGAAATCTGAATTAATTTCTTTAGAGATGAGAATTGCCCCTCTGAAGTCTGAGAGAAAATCCCAATTGCATTCTGTTTCTGCCACTTTCTTTTCCAAGCCAGTTTGATTCAGTTGCACGCTCCCGACAGAATACAATTTGTGTTCATATAACAATTATATTGTGCATGGACGTCACCCAGTGCAGCAGACGGATATCACAAATGGAATCTTGGGTTGCCATAAATTATAGTGACCTGAGTTGCTTTTGTTTGCCATAAAGTCTGCAGCTATAGAGGGCAATTACTCTGTAGCCTGGTTTGCTTACAGCTGCTGTGCTCCTTCCTGGTGCTGTGCTGAGCTAACCCAAGATTGGGTTTAGCGTGTTGTCCAAACTTCCTCAAGTTCTCTCCTCGCCAACCACAAGGTGTAGTCAAGGTCTGCACTTGGCTCAGCATGTCCTGCGTATCAGGCCAGCGTCCGAAATGTTTTGGGGGCCTCTTTCATGTTACATAGAAGCAGCAGGATAGCAGGTGCAAGTGGCCTTGTATCTTGTCTTTCCTTCTGGGTTTTGTATGTGGTCCTAGTGTGAAGTGAAGCTGTTTGATTCACATTTCCTCCAGGCCAGCAGATCCTGATCCCCATCAAGGGAAATGTAGGCCTGCCAGCCATTTATCCGTAAAAAGACCCCTCTGTTGCAATATAGACAAGCTGAACAAAATAACACAACACAATGGCCAATAACGATGGCACTAAACACTATTTATAGGCAAATACAAATGATCAGAAATTACAACCAAAGTTTCTAAATCTTCTTCACCACTTGCGGTAGAATAATTCAAAAGTTCGATATATACATAATCTTTCACCAAATATTGCCGGTGGAATAATTCAAAAGAAGAAGAAGAGTTTGGATTTGATATCCCGCTTCATCACTACCCTAAGGAGTCTCAAAGCGGCTAACAATCTCCTTTCCCTTCCTCCCCCACAGCAAACACTCTGTGAGGTGAGTGGGGCTGAGAGACTTCAGAGAAGTGTGACTAGCCCAAGGTCACCCAGCAGCTCTTAACCACTATACCACACTGGCTCTCAAAAGTTCGATATATACATAATCTGTCACCAAATATCGTGGGAACAGAGTTTCCGGATAACCAATCTGTTTCGTTCAATGCTTCATCAGCCAATCTTGATCAATTCTTCATCAGCCAGAATTAATATGAGAAGGATGCAGTTCAATTTCTGAACAAGTTGAAATTACAATATACATGCAATGAAACCTGCGTTTGTATAAAATAAAATGCACAATACAATATGAACTACTAAAATACATACCCAATCTTACATGTATTTTAGTTGTACATATTGTATTATGCATTTTATTTTATACAGATTTCTACTGCGACTGGTGAAGAAGATTTAGAGACTTTGGTTGTAATTTCTGATCATTTGTATTTGCCTATAAATAGTGTTTAGTGCCATTGTTATTGGCCATCGTGTTGTGTTATATTGTTCAGCCTGCCAGCCATTTATGGCAGTCTGCATGGGCTCATCAAATCTCTCTTTGCCATCTTCCTGAGGCGGCAGAAAGACAAAAGTTGGCAGTGGCTCTCAGGCTGCCACACATGCGTGGTGAGCTGCCTTCAACTTGGTGGCTCACGAGGTGTGCTGGCTGGTTCCATGAAATGTGCAAAAGCAGCCCTCAAAAATCATCTGCATGGAACCAACCCTCTTGGCACACACACACCCCCACCAGTTTTTAGATCTTCAGACAGCTGGTGCAAGGAGTGTTGTGGGGGCTGAGGGAGGGAGGAGGCCATTGTCCGAACAGTGTGTTTGTTTGTTTGCTTGGGCAGCAGTGACAGATCTAGGGGTGGCGAGGAGGTCAGACTGACAGCCCTGAGTTCTCCCTGGCCGGCGTTCCAGTCTGGTGGGACCTCGCCGTGTCCTTGATGCTGTGTCGGAGAGCTTCTTGCCTGTGACTGATGTGAGGGCCACCTGTCAGCAGCTCATGTGATTGACGTAGGAAAGGATCTTCAAAGCAAGGGCACCGGCGCATGAGATTTGGGCAGGCCTTGAGCTGACAAAGCAAGCAGGCGCTTTCTAGAAAGAAATCTCGTGAAGATAGGATAAGCAGCCCCATGTAGTCCAGAAGGCAGCATCACACAAATGCATGATTTGCAGGCAGGGTATACATCATTCTAATGTGTGTCGGAAATCTTTTGTTTTGCACTAGCTTTAATTAATGTGAAAGACCCTGGAGTGATTACAGAGTAAGGCTGCTTGCTGCCTTTTTATTCCAGCAAGATCTTTTAAGCAGCTATTTGAGAAAGCAACTAAACTGGGGGAGCCTCGTGGTACCTTGGGATGCTGTACCTGGTGAACTTCTGCTTGATATGTTGCCATTCAAGGCACAGGGGCATTGCAAAAACATAAAATAAAAGGGGGCAGCTTTCTTTCTAGGGCAATCCAATATTTCTCATTCAGGAAGCAACCACTGGAGTAAGCTACAGGCTTCACCTTGTATGAATTTCCCCCCTTTTTCTTTTCCTGGGTAGCAAAAGACACACGTCTGGGGCAGGGTGAATTACGTTACTTGAGTATACATTTCCCGTCTCTGTTTTCTTGAGCTTCTCAAAATAGCTCTTTCCTGTCCTCTCTTAATTCACTTTCTTTTCTTCATCTTCCCCCGTTCTATTCACACATGAAACTTCTTCTCCTTCACTGATGAAAAGGGCTACTTGACATTTTGGGAGAAGATGGTAGAAATTTACTGACTAGTCCTTTTTTAAAAACAACAACAACAACAACAACAACAACAACCATGGAAATTAAATTTAAAAATCATATTGAAATCATAGCATTGTTACTGTTGCTCCGTTCCTTTGCTAAGACTGGCCTGCTGCAGAGCAGATTCAAGAGAAATTGGGTTTTTTTCCCTTTAGCAAATATGGTTCTTGTGATCTCTCTTCTTTAGTCATTTTAAATTCCATAAACTCTGTATCAGAGATGGGAGAATTCCGTGCCCCCCCCCCTCCCCTGGCCAGTATGGGTTGGAAATAGTTTGGCAGACAGGATTATGTAATTGGCTTTAGAGTAAATCAGCACCAGTATTTCAGACCTCTGATAAACTGGAGATAGAAGGAACGGCTAGGAGAACCTGTTTTGTGGCATGGGCTCTGCAATATTTCTAAGCTCCTTCACGTGAGCAATGCATGTGGGAGAGTTGTGGACCATGGGAGCTGTAGTATGCATAATTGCTATTTAGACTTGGTTCACTGAGCACACACGATGACATCGAAATAATCTCCATGATGGTTGAGGACTCCTGATATCTTCCCAATTTCTAGTGATCTATGTGAGAGTCAGCGCACATTGATTTACACCGCAGAGACTGCAATGAGTGCATGCAGGTTTTTTCTATACCGATCAGACCCATTCCAGACATCTGGTTAGTCCGGATATGCTTCTGAAATGGATCTGATTGATACCCAGAGAACTTGTCTTAAAATCTGGACATTTTGCTGGCAGTTTGGGCTTTCATTTATGTTACGTGCTTATGAGCTCTCAACATAGAGCAGAGGTGGATTTTCTCAAGGAGCTGATTTGTTGTGCAAGCCCGTTTAGTGTTGCTGTTGTAGTTGTTATTAAACTTCAACCCTGGGGGTGCACTCCATTGTGTCTCGAGAGAGACAGATGCCAGCAACAAGTATTATTTATAAAAATTTGTATATAACCCTTCATCCAAAGATTTCAGGGCAGTTCACAGTATAAAAATACAGAATAAAATTGCAAAGTACATAACAAAAACAAACAAACAAACAAAAACATCCCCATGGATGTTTTTATTTTTTTAAAAAATTGCAGGGATGTGATTTTAGTTGTGTTTTTATGTGAGTTGTATTGGGAGGGTTTGCCCTGAAATGCAGCATTGAATTCTGGTTGGAATAATGACAATAATCATCCCCTCCTTCTTCATAAGCTTCAAGTGCTGAACACTCGAACCGAAACAGTGTCCCTGGAGCCTGGGATCTGAAGTGGGGGGATTTGGCAAGGGGGGTTCATTGCAGTGGAAGCAAGGACTATGTGTGAACGGAACAGCCTTCTTGCACATGAGAGCTCACCTTTGGAGAACCATATATTAACTCCCATGGTCTTGCTGTTCTGATCCAATAATTTTTGTGTTATTAGTCATAATAGCATCTATTAAGCATGCTTGCACAATTGACGCATGCAGCTGGCTCGAATTATTTCGTCTACACTTGCCTTGGGGTGTTAGGGAAGGAGTAGCACTTTTGGTGGGGGCATGTTATGCTCCTTCTGGAGTAGTTTGTCCACATTTGGTCCCCACTCAGCCCTCACCTGTGACTCCTAGAAGCTGTCAGTATGCAACAGCGGCCACACCCCGGGAAACGGCCAGCTTAAACCAGGTGACGGTAGCTGATGGGTCTCAAACCCTCATTGACTTAGGGACAGGCTCCGGCGGATTGAGCAGACGAGACCAAGAGTGGGTTCAGTGCTCAAGGCGGTGGTTTCTGCGTGTGATGTAGAGGGAAGTAAAGAGCAGATGGGGCTTGTTAACCAGGGAAGGTAGCCCAACTAGGAGAAGGAAAACTCTGATCCTAAACCTCCACTGCCTTGCAGGATATCTTCAGGAGAAGAAATGGCTAAGGAGTAAACCCTGCACAAATCCAGAGTGGGGTCCCTAAGACGTTTGGATGGCGTCTTGTAAGCCTCTTTCCAGCAATTCCTGCAGCCAACACTGGTGCCAAATGTGTTGTTCTGCTTTCCTTTGAACCACATCAGTGGGGTCTTGTTGTCTGGGCAGCCCAGGACCTACCCTGGGGAGGTCATTTCAGTGTTGTTAATGCAGAGCTTTGACTTCAACCTGGAGGCGCACTCCCAACACCTGCCTTCCCCAGCTTTGTGCCCTCTAGATTGGGGTCAGCAAGGTTTACCTTGCCTGGGCCGGTTCACTCCAGTGGAGAGCCCTCCGTGGGCCAGATCGCTTGCGCGCCCGTGATTTCTGGCGCCTTTGCCTGCACACACGCGATTTCCGGTGCCACAGAAGCAAGTCCCTGCGCCGTGCAGGTGGCTTGGTTTGTGGCCGGCTCATGGGCCAGTTAAACGACCCCTGTGGGCCACAGGTTGGCAACCCGTGCTCTAGATCAGTGTTTCCCAACCTTGTGCCTCCAGATGTTTTGGGACTACAACTTCCATCATCCCTAGCTAGCAAGACCAGTGGTCAGGAATGATGGGAATTGTAGTCCAAAAGCAGCTGGAGGCACAAGGTTGGGAAACACTGCTCTAGATGTTTAAGACTGCAGCTTCCAGCTCCAGCATGGCTATCTTGGCTGCTGGGAGCTGTTGTCCCAAACTTCTGGAAGGCACCAGGCTTGGGGAAGTCTGATCTATATCTAGTGTGAAGCATCACCTGACATATTGAGATGTGGTGGGAGATGGAAACGTGGCTTTTTTAAAAAAAAGAAAGTCACCAGTAGTCACAAGTAATTAGACTGCTTGTTTAAAGGACCTTTGTAATGACCTAGATGTTTCAGCCCTGGAGTTGAACCATATCCGGAAACTTTATATGGCTAGGATTAGCAGCAGTGTTTCCTCTTGTCAGAAAATAGATTTAGTTGAGGATATGACATTTGCATAAAAGAACTTCCCTTCGCCCTGCTTTGGAGAGAGCTGGATGTATGGTTCAGTTTAATCTTCCTACTATTACGCTTGCTTCTAAATTGGGTTGCTAAATTGGATACTGTGGGAGACAGTATTTTCTTTACACTGCCTAAAACACATGCTTTTCAAGAATAAAGAGGAAATGAAAACAAACCCTTTTTTCCTCACCTCATTAAATTTTCCAGCTGCCATATCTGCAAGGGGAAAATCCTTGAACTGCGTCACTCCTTCCCCATTTCAGCCCTTCATATTCCACCCCCCGCAATAATCTTTTTTAAAAAATAATAATTTTAACATTTCAAAACTTGACTTTCTTCTCCCTCTTTCTGCGGTGCCTTAAATTTATTTTCAATATCTTCTGCATATCTAAATTTACTTAATTTGCTCATTTAGTCTTCTACTTTAAATATATACTCTTATAAAACTGCAGGTTATTACAGTAATCCTGCCAATGTTCTTATCTGTTTATAATTTATCTGTAAATATTCAATAATCCATTTCCATTCTTTTATAAAATGTTTGTTATCTTGATTTTTTATTCTTTTGGTAAGAATAAGTTCATCAGCCCTTCAGAGCCTATGAAAATTACTAGTTCATGACTATTTTTACTAGGCCACCTGACCAGGTATATCATGTATCTTAATAATTGCTGATGCGACTTTGGCAGGTTGAAGTGAAATTAGTCAACTCTCTTCTAGTTCACAAAAGCTTTTTTAGACTGGGCTAGTTCTTGCAAGTGGTGACTTACCACCTTTGTATACTTCCAACGTCTTGCCTTGCATTAACTCGGTGGTAGGACTCACAGGGTGACATTCACCCTGTGTTTTAGTCAGACGAAACCTACTGAAACCAGTGAGCATGACTACCTGAAGGAGCGTCTCCACCCCCATCATTCTGCCTGGACACTGAGGTCCAGCTCCGAGGGCCTTCTGGTGGTTCCCTCACTGTGAGATGTGAGGTTACAGGGAACCAGGCAGAGGGCCTTCTCAGTGGTGGCGCCCGACCTGTGGAACACCCTCCCATTAGATGTCAAGGAAATAAACAACTACCTGACTTTTAGAAGACATCTGAAGGCAGCCTTGTTTAGGGAAGTTTTTAATACAGTCATACCTCGGGTTACAGATGCTTCAGGTTGCATCTTTTCAGGTTACGTCCCGCGCCGAACCCGGAAGTACCCAGACGGGTTACTTCCGGGTTTCGGCACTCAGGCATTCGCAGAAGTGTTAAGTCATACTTTGCGCATGCGCAGAAGGGCTGTGAACGTGCCTTCCACACGGATCACGTTCACAACCCGAGCGTCCACTGTATTTGATGTTTTATTCTGTTTTTAATCTATTGGGAGCCACCTAGAGTGACTGGGGAAACCCAGCCAGATGGGTGGGGTATAAATAATAAGTTATTGTTATTGTTATCATCATCATCATCAATTTCAATAGGTCTACTCTGAGTAAAACTTAGTTGAATCCCACCCATGCTTTGCATGCACAAGAATCCCAAGGTGACATCACCAGGATAGGATGGGAAAGAATCCTGTCTGAAAACGCAGACAGCGACTGCTAATCTTTGTAGATGATGGTCCCAATGGCCTGATCTGATAATAAGGCATTTCTTTCCATCCCCCAAAGTAGCAGAATATACAGTGTTGTGTGAGCTGTGCTGCTGAATTGTGCAAAACCTTCCCTTTAAAACAGAATTGGTACGGCACGCTTATTTTAAGGGCGGTGTGGACCCTGGAGGGCAAACTGGCCACCCCTTGACTAAAACCACAAAGACAGGTTGCTTAGGGTTCCCGCAACAGCAGGCTGAGAAGGAGGTTGAAAGCAATTTGATTGGTCTGAGTGGGACAAGTGAGCACGGAAAGAGCTGTAAAGCAGCTGTTTTTGATTTAGCTGCCAGACAGAGCATTCAGAAGGCTGGATTGAGTGTTTAGGGAGCCGGACCATTGTACCCCTACCATTGCCTGCGCAACGTACATCTTTGTAAATTAACTGTGTTAAAAGTCACCATCAGGTGCTTATTTCCTGAAAGGAAGCCATATCCTATAAAGTGGGTTGCATCCTGTATTAACTGTATTAACTCCTAGGTGATTTGTCTGGAGCAACACGCTGGCTTTGGGTAGGGTTGAACCTGGTGGTGGGTGATGTCAGACGCCAAGGTGTTCAGGCCACCCCTTCCCTGCGACACCCCTTTTTCCTTTACTCTTCCCCCCTCCGACACCCTGTTTTTCTCTCTCTTTTCCTTCCTCGCCCAGGGAAGTGTCACAGTGGAGATCTGAACTCATCCCTTGTGGAGGGCTTTTGAAATCAACACCCACAAGTTGCTCCCCTCCTCACACCCCACCACTGTAAAGGTTTCTATGAATTTGCCGCAATAAAAGGAAGGATGGTTCGTGAAAGACACCCCAAACTTCTAACTTCCCAGTTGCTGGAAGTCAGAAATACAGTGGCATTTTGAGGTTTCAGAGTCCATCCCTTGAGTTATAGGAATCGATTAACCTCAGGGCCCCAGGGTTGTGTTTTCTGATGTAGAATGATTGACGAGAGAGAGGATAGGCAAGTGGTTTAAAGGAGGGACCTTTGGGGCTAATAGAATCCCACACCGATGGGCTAGACATAATCTGGGGAGGTAGGGGGCCGTGTTTTACTTTCAGTGCTATTCCAGAAGGCATTTGTGTATCCCAGAGAATGTGATCGCAATGTGCTCCGTGTTTCTAATTTCCTTTGTCTGCTCAACGGAAAGATGATGGTTTGCCACAAACCTCTTGGGCAGCTACTTTGCAGGATGGCTACTTTTAGAAAAAGAAGGTGGGTGAGAAGGTCAGGGTTGCAGAGGGGATTTCTGTTGTGTCCCATGGCTAGACACAAATTGCCTTTTGGGAACGAGAGGTGATACAGATCCTTACTCTGGGGGGTGTTTGAAGTACGTGTGTGCATGTGTTCACTAACATCAACATCTGGCCTCTTCGAACCATAGACTTGGAAGGGACCATGAGGGTCTTCTAGTCCAGACATCCCCAAACTGCGGCCCTCCAGATGTTTTGGCCTACAACTCCCATGATCCCTAGCTGGCAGGACCAGTGGTCAGGGATGATGGGAATTGCAGTCCAAAACATCTAAGGGGGCCGAAGTTTGGGGGTGCCTGATCTAGTCCAATCCCCTGCAGTCTTTTTGCCCACCCAAGGTGGGGCTCGAACGCACAACCCTGAGATTAAGAGTCTCATTCTCTGCCAGCTGCGCTATCCCAAAGGACTAGGGTAAGTTCACCAGAGCCCATTACTGGCAAGGGGGGGGCAAGAAAAGGAGGGGGGCTAGTAGAGGGCATTATGTCCATTTCCCTCCAAACCTGGAAGCGGCCCTGGTGTGAGTAGTAGTGCCGCTCTTCATGTGAAAGAAGCTCACTTACTAAAGGGAGGGGGCAATCCTATGGCAAGATCTGCCAGGGTGAACAGCTTAGGATGTGGCGGATCTCTGGCTCTACCAGCTGATTCCCACCTCAGCCGGGCTCAGGTGGTGCTAAGCCCCCAGCGCAACTTGCTCATCCTGGCTGAGCTGCGGATGGTGTATTCCCCCCCCCCCCCAAGGAGGGCTTGGCAGGGATGGGACCAGAGACTTAGGCTGGCTCCTCTGTCCTCCCAACAGCTTGCTGCTACACCCTGTGAGGCAGCTGCTTCCTGTGGCCTGTAGGTCTTGTTATTGGGAGTGATCCAGTCTTCCAGCCCCTCCCAAAGCAAGATTGTCTGCCCCTAGTGTTAGTGAGGGGCAAGTAGAACGAGACAAACCCAAAGCAATGAATCGTGCAGAGTAGCCTGCTGTACTGAAGCTACAGAGCCTTTTCCTTGCCCTTTTATTTCTCTTCTCTTGTGGCATGTCTGGGTGCCCCAGGATGCAGGCTACATGCTGTATAGTTTCAATAAGAAAACAGAATCATTTGGCAAATGGATGGACTGTCCAGATAACGCTGAAGCTGTTTTGCTTAATGCAGTGGTGTCCAAACTTTTTAAAAAGAGGGCCAGATTTGATGAAGTGAAGGGCCGTGAGGGCCAACTATAGTTGTTGTTTACCTTTTTTTTAGGATTGAAGTTGTTGAGGGTTTTTAAAGATTTTACCCCAGGAAATAAACTGCCACAGGGGCCGGATTAAACTGACCGGCGGACTGGATTAGGCCCCCGAAATGGACTTTGGACATGCCTGGCTTAATGTGTTCTGCTAAAGCATTTCTTCTACGCAAATGAAGCGCCTTTAAAAATCCCTTGCCTCACTTTTAATGAACATGTGGAAAACTCCCCCGGTCCCTCCCCTCTTCAGAACTAGGATTCACTCTCCTTTTGAGGAGTATTGCTTCTGTTGTCAAATGAAAAAATCAAAACAGAGATGAAAATATTTAATTCTGGGAAATATTAATCCTGGGAGATTTACTTCCGGTACCTGCCTATTCAGGTTGAACTGGTGTGGTGGGGGGTGGGGTGGGGAGGGGAATGCCTGCATTCATACTTTGACTTGTGATACCCTGAAGGTTTAAGAAACTGTCAGGATTTTGTGGTGGCTTGACACTTTCCTTTGAACGTGCCTGCTGTGCCCGTTGAGACATGAAAACAGATGGGCAGAAGGATCACTGGGTGGAACGTCAGTCGGTGTCGCGGGGCTGGCTTATTAAAAGATGCGAGACCAAATAAAGGAGTACCACTGTGCCTGGGGCAAGTTGGCGGGGAAAGCGGAAGCAAATTTCAGATAGCCATCTTATTTTTCTGGGGCTAACGGCCTTTCACTAAACCCTGAAGATGAAACAATTTTTTAACATGTTACAAATAGCCTTCTGCTCCATACCTTGATACAAACAAAGGAACAGTAAGGCTGCGATCCTATACACACCTAGGAACAGGTCCCAATGAATTCAGTAGGGCTTACCTGCAGGGAGACATGCGTAAGATTGCACTGCAATTTAGCACTGAGCGAGGATAGTCACAAGGTTACATGTTCTGTCCCATGGGTGTGTGTATGTATGTACCGGTAATGCTTGTTTGTTTACATAGAAATCCCGGTAGCATCCCAGTGTTTTTAGAATCTAGAAAAAATCAGTTATCGAAGGAGTATTGTCTTAATTATCCATGCCTCTTAATTGAAACAGAAACAGCACTGTTTGCTTGGGTGAAAAGTAATCAAATAAAATCTAATCAAAGGCTTGATCTCAGACATCTCAGATTAAGATGTTTCAGTCTCCTGTATTTTAATAATGGTAGTTCTACACAAATCTATGGGAATCCATGAGTGTTGACTTGGCTTTCTGGCCAGCTTCTATTTTTGCTTGCCCCAATTCCCCCTCTTTACCCGCAAGCTTTCTTGCAAATTCATTGGGCTGAGCAGAGAGGTAATGCCTGTATTTTGCTTGTGCTGTGATGGGAGAAGATGTTTAAACAGTAATAGGGAGACCTACCTTCTCCTTACTTTCTCCAAATTTTAGCAAAAGTAGAGATGAGATTTTGAAGCAGTGGTGAGTTGCTGGTCATCCTTCTTGCAAGATGATCTTCTTCTTCTTCTTCTTCTTCTTCTTCTTCTTCTTCTTCTTCTTCTTCTTCTTCTTCTTCTCCTTCTCCTTCTCCTTCTCCTTCTCCTTCTCCTTCTCCTTCTCCTTCTCCTTCTTCTTCTCCTTCCTCTTCTTCTTCTTCTTCTTCTTCTTCTTCTTCTTCTTCTTCTTCTTCTTCTTCTTCTTCTTCTTCTTCTTCTTCTTCTTCTTCTTCTCGTAGCCAAGTAAGATTCTCTTCCATGAACACGGTTTTAACCATGAGTCTGTAGGTGACTGTGGAGGCCAATTCTGGATCCACATGTCCTTCAGGAGCTGTCTTAAGCTGAAATAATGAATGTTTGGCTGCCTGTGAATATTTTCATGATTTACTTAACTTATAACTTAACTATTGATAAAAATGAGCAAACAGAAAACAATATCAAACAGCATCGGTCCCAAACCAGGAGCTGTGGAACCAGTCAATCTCATCACCTTTGTAAATATATAGAAAAATATATTTCAGGGGCATTTCCACACGCCAGCTGACTGCATAGAGCAAAAGCGTAGGCTGGACAGGTGCATATTCTTCCTCTCTCTCTCATTTTTTTTTAAAATTAAAATATTTATAAGCTGTCTTGCAAGACACTTATAAGATAAGATAAGATATCTTTATTGTCATTGTCCCCTTGCGGGAACAACGAAATTACTCGGTTGCTACATCCACTCCGATAAAGCATTCCGCATAATCCAAAATTATAAAAACCTAATTAAAAACAGTAAATATAATACAAAATAACAAGTAAAATAAGATGACTTCAAAGTCCAGGCTTTCCATTTAAGGCCAAAATCGCTCTAGAGAAGAAACTGTTCCTGAGACGGCTCGTTCTTGCCTGCATAGTTCTATATCTCCGTCCCGATGGCAGGAGCTGAAAGAAATGGTGACCAGGGTGCATTGGATCTCTTGATATATCAAGTGCTTTTTTATGGCACCTGGTGGTGTAAATTTGTTCTAAGGTGGTGAGTGAGCAGCCAATAATGCTCTCTGCTGTTTTAATAATTCTACACAGCCCTGCTCTGTCCTGGGAAGTACAGCTTCCGTACCACACACATAAACCGTACGTGAGCACGCTCTGTACGGCACAGTGATAGAAGGCAAGCAGCAGCTTTTGTGGAAGATGGTTTTTCCTTAAAATTCTCAAAAAATACAGTCTCTGCTGTGCCTTCTTCACAAGCCCCCTTGTATTAACACTCCAGGACAGATCCTCCTGTAACGCAATGCCTTATAGAGTATTTATTATATACAGTATACATAGCATCACCCTGGACAGTGGGGAAAGGGACACAGTAGGGCATTGTTCATGAGTAAGTGTATAGTCTTGAAGTTTGCGGATGCTTTCACAAACAGAAGGAGAAGAAATTATGTGCATGTTTTTCAAAGGCAGTCCCATGGGCAGTGTAATGTAACCTTGACATGTTTGGACACATACCCAATCCGACAAAGATTACCTGTTCCCTCAGAAAAGTCTCAGTATTCCTTTGAAAGAACCTCAGATTTTAAATCTAGCTTCATTGGTGTTGAACATTTAGTTTTAATTAGGAAGGAATCAGACGCTGGATAGTTTGGGATGCAAATGGATTTCTGGATGCACAAGGATGTGTTTTTATATCCTAGTTGCTCAAAGACACCCAATAAGTAAATTGCCATGCAATCCTACTGACGTCTACTCAGCTGTAAGCCCAGATTTACGCCCAGGTTAGTGCGCATATGTTTTGGGACAGTGTCTGTGGAAATCTTGTGCAGAGTGATGGGTGCAGCCCATCACCCGCTCGTAAAAAGAGGTGGTGCCTTTTTAATTTTATGAACAGCAGCTGTAAAACACACACACACACAGATAAGGAGGTTTTACAAAGTCCTTCTGGTATAAATATTAATACTTCCATGGCAGGCATCCCAATTGCATCCAGAGCTCCAGCTTTTGCAGCTCTCATAAGCCTCTGTTTGTCTTTCTACATCCTATGCAAGGCCTCCTAAAATCCTGTCAGCTCCCCTCCCTGGGATTTGAAGCCAGGCATTTCAACCGTTTGGTTTAGCAGTGAAAACAGCCTAGTCTGTCTGTGGTTAAAGTTAATGTTGACGCCACAGTTAAAATCATCTGCTTTGCAGAGGGGAGGAGTTGGCAGGAGGGCGTATGAGAACCCGCCACCAATTTGCAACCCCCCCATTTGCTGGTCCTACAAAATGGTTCCCAAGATCACTTCACAGACGGCAAAGTGGTGAGATTTGGAGAGAAATACAGTTTGCTCAAGAACAGAGAGGGCAGGCTGCAATCTGAATAGTGCTGCATATCAGTACCTCTTTCTCAAGTGGCCAGGTGTAAAAGAAGTGTTTTACAGAAGACAGCCTTTCAGCAGACACAAGTTGCATACATACATTTGTAATTTTATTTGTATGCCACTATTCCACAGTTCAAACCGCGGCAGGGGGCGGGGATGCATGATCCTTTTTCGTCCTCTGTTTTTTGTTTAGATTAGTTTTTTTATTGTATTGCATTTTGAAAAGTCTTAATAAAATCTCAATATAAAAAAAGCAGGAAGCAACTGAATTGGCTGGGGGTGACCTTCACAGGCGCCCTACTAAAAATCAACAACCGTCTTCTGATTGGCTCAGGAGAGCCATTCATTCATAGCAAAACTGAGCAGCGAAACAGAGTGTTCCTCACTGCCATGCTGTCTGGAGAGTTTATTATACATGGAGATAGTGGTGTCCTGTCCCACTGCTCAGGTGTCTGTATACAGGGGCTGGAGGAGAGGGAGATGCTGAAGAGAGATCTCAGATGCATCCATGGCAGGAAGAAGAAACAGATTAGACTGGACCACAAGCAAGTGCAAAAATAACCTCTGACTTGTTCGTGGTGGTGGGGAGACTGAGTATGGTAGAGTGATGGTGGGCGGTAAAGTAAAGATGAGACCTCCAGTTTAATTACTTCATTAATGTTTCTTGATAAGGTGACCATTGGCTTCACTGCCCTTTGTTTAAGTGGTGTCTTGGCAATAGATTATGGACTCAGCTACATTAGTCAAAAACCAGCATTTTGAATGCATTATAAACATGCAACACCAGATGGCACTGTAGAGCACAAAACTTTTCTATGCAATTTTACATAGTGTTTTTTCTTTTGTTATAACAATTTAAGACTTATTTACAGCGAGGGTTTTCCCCCTGTGTGTAGATCCACCCTTTCTCCCCCCCCCCCGCACCTTTTTAAAGTCACTTAACAAGCATAGCCACCTGTTTAGCTTTCAGACAACTTGGTCATTTCTTAAAAATCTGCCATCTGTTGTTGTTGTATTGTTCTGCCCCTACTTTTAAATTTCCATATTTTAAAACAAAATAACCCATGCAAATGATCAGTATCTGGTTGCATTTTTATTAGATAGACCCTGCTTGGCTGCAATCGAGTGCACTAACTGACCTGCATTTTATTTGCCCTTTAAATATCCTTCTGTTTGTTTTGCAGTTGGGCCAAAGTTCCACTTTGCCCAGTGAAAGCTTCAAGACATTTTAACACACATTTTATGATCTTCAGAACCATTCTTGAATTGCTTTATAAGAATGACATAAAAGGGGAAATGATGCCAATCACCACTAAAGATAAATGTTATTTTAGTTTCTTTTCCAGCTCTATTCCACCACCACCCTTTTCTCCTGGTGCCCTCTATTTTCCTAGAGGCAAAGGGGAAGTGGCTGCCTCCTGAATTTTCAAAAAATAAATGTAGCATTAGCCTTCGTAAACGGCACCTTTCATCTCCTTTGACTTGGGACCCATAGAAGATTAAGAACCTTGCTGCTCTGTTACCAAATAAGGCATTTCAGGGAGTTGTATTCCTTTCGCAGAGTTTCAGCTCATAAAAGCTTTCTTCCCGTGGAAATCAGGAATAACTTGATTTAGGATGCAAAAAATAAAATAAAAATCTTTCATCAGATCTGCTCATTTTTGAGGTCACCTTTAGTTTTTAGTTTTGGTTTCTAATTGTGTATTTTAGGGAAACCTTAGGAGAATTCCCCCTGCTTTGCAGGAGCACAGTCCATAGATGAACCCCCCCCCCAAGTTGTTTGAAAATTTGGGGAGCTTTCAAACTGTTACTGTATTTGGGTGGGATTCAGTCACATACTGGCAAATTCAGGTTGTGCAATTGTAGTTGACTGGGAGGTCTTGCACAGGCATCCCCAAACTTCGACCCTCCAGATGTTTTGGACTACAATTCCCATCTTCCCCGACCACTGGACCTGTTATCTAGGGATCATGGGAGTTGTAGGCCGAAACCTCTGGAGGGTCACAGTTTGGGGATGCCTGGTCTTGCACAACAACCTGCTTCCCCAAAAGACCAGACTTATTGCAATACAGAAGCTGTGGGATAACTCTTGCTTTGATGCAGTCGCATCGAACCTCCCCACAAGCCGATCAGTATGAATTGCTCATTAAATAGCAAATGTTGTCTAATCTCCCACCAAACAAATCAGGTTGTATGTTTGGGCTTGCGCACCGCGCCGAACCCGGAAGTACCGGAACGGGTTACTTCTGGGTTTTGGCACTCGAGCATGCTTTGCGCATGAGCGTCGAATTGCGACCTGCGTGTGCGCAGATGCGGCGCTGTGGGTTGCGAACGTGCCTCCCGTCACAAGCATCGAATTGCGGCCCGCGCGTGGGCAGATGTGGCGCTGTGGGCTGCGAACGCTGTGGGTTGTGAACGTACGGATCACGTTCACAACCCGAGCGTCCACTGTATTTTGGTTCTCCTAACTTACTCATCACATTTAATATGTAAGGTCCTGCCCCCTTTGGTTTGTTTGGGGATAGACCAGCCAGTGTCTCCTGCACAGCTTGTATAAAAGCTGGTTTTAAGCCAAGCTTTTGTTTTAAGCCAGGATTCTTGGTTTGAAGCTAACGGTCTTTGAAAGCGAAACCTCTCTCTGCATAAGTCCTGTTTGTGGCTGTGCAAGAAGAGTTTTGGGGAAAGGGGTGCAAACAACCTAAACACTTGGCTCGGGGTCACTGCAGCAACTCACCCATGTAGGGTTAAACCATGGTTTAGAATTACATGCAGACCAAAGGCTAGCGTAAGATTTGTAGAGGAGCTGAGGTGGGTTGGAGGAGCCGCCACAAGACGCAGTCCAGATGTACTTTCCCTTCTCTTAGGAAAAGAAGCCCATTCTGTGCTTTCCCCCCCAGAATTGTTGGACTGATAAAAGCCTGTTGTCAATTTGTGGTGGCTGGCAAATGGCCATCCAACCTCTGCATCAAAACCTCAATTGAGGGAGAGCCCACCACCTCTTTTGGGAGTCTCTTCCACTGTTGAACAGATCTTACTGTCAGAAAGTTCTTTCTGATGTTTAGTCGGAATCTCCTTTCATGTCTATCCTACCCCTCTCAGCCTCCTCTTTTCCAGGCTAAATATACCCCATTCCCTCAACCGTTCCTCATAAGGCTTGGTTTCCAGACCCTTGATCAGCTTGCTTGCCCTCCTCTGCATGTTCCAGCTTGTCAGTATATTTCTTAAAATGTGAGACCCAGAACTGAACCCAGTACTCCAGGTGGGGTCTGACCAAGGCAGACTAGAGTGGTACTATTACTTCCCTTGATCTGGACACTATACCTCTGTTGATGTAACCTAGACTATTAGCTCTTTTTTTGCTGCTACATCACACTGATGAGTCATAGAATCATACATGTTAAGCTTGTGGTTTACTAAGACCCCTAGACCCTTTTCACAATATAAGGTGTTCCCCGTCTTATATTTGTGTAGCTGGTTATTCCTGCTTAAGTGTAAAACCTTACATTTGTCCCCACTGAAATTCATTTTGTTAGTTTTGGCCCAGTTTTCTAATTTATTAAGGTCATATTGAATCCCGATTCTTGAGCAGAAGTTGCATTGAACTCGCTTGAGCTTTTAAATAGACATGAATAGGAGTCTAAATTGTAAATTGTGCTTAACTTCACGCCTTTGTTAATGACATACAGTGGTGCCTTAGTTCCCGAATGGCTTGGCTCCTGAACAAACCCAGAAGTAAATGTTCCAGTTTGCGAACGTGTTTTTTTTTTTAAGCCAAACGTCTGTTTCAGCTGTTGGCATTGTTTCGGGGGCCAATCAGCCAATCAGAAGCTGCACCTTGGTTTGCGAACGTTTTGGAAGTCGAACGGACTTCCAGAACAGATTGAGTTCGGGAACCAAGGTACCACTGTACTATAAAGTTCTCTGTATAGCTTTAATAAATAATTAGAAAAAAAGCTGATTTGATTGTAAACTAAAACATGAAGCTGTTAAGTCAGAAGCTGCATTGTAGAAGTATGTAGATGAATTGGGTAAATTTTGTATTGCAAAGTTGCTCTGGTATTGTTTTGTATAAAAGCACAACTCTAAATTGTACTAGTAGTTTTATATAAAAAATATATATTTGATGGGAGGAATGCCCCATTGCATCATTTGATATTATTCTATATTTTAGAGTGGAGCTGAATAGAGTTGCTTTTTAAAAAAACAAAAAGGGCTATATCAAGCAATCTTTGCATTCTTGTGGCTGAGGTAAGATTTGAACCAACAACACTGTATTTCCTGCTCCTAACACGTACTTCATTATTAGCTCTTGATGTGGTGCATGATATTTAATGAAATATCAATGCCTTCTGCTGAATTTAGTCTCCAGGGTCAGCCAAATACCTTCCTAAAAATACTTACTCATTTTCTATATTAAAGGCATCCTCAACTCAAGATGGCTCATTTCAGACCCTCCATCTTGAGCCACCTTGTGTAGTTTTTTTTTTAAAAAAAGATTAAATCATGGTTCTATTCTAGAGAATATTTCTCATTTTGTTTCATGTTAGTAGGCATCCCATGTTATGGACCTTTAGATATGTTTTTCATGCTGTGGGAGAGTTTCCACCTGTCACCTAGCAACTAGCATCCCATATCTTTTTATGAATTTTCCCTTCCCTTCCATTTTAATCAACATATCATATCACTGAAAATCCATAATAGCAAGCAGTGACGTCTGCCTTACAAAAATATTGAAAGTAGGTGCAATCCTGGTTTGAAAGGTACAGTATGTAGAAAAGCTGGTATGTTGTAGGGTTTCAGTGCTTTCCTAAGTCAATGAACTGAATTTAAGCCTATTCACACTTTGTGGGTATTTGGACATATTCCAGCGCATGGTGAGATCAAGACCAAGCATTTGCCTTGCACACTTCTTCCTTGTTCTCCAGACTACATGCAGAAATGAAACCCCAAAGGAGAAGATCCTAGAATTAGGTAAAGGTGAAGGGTCCCCTGACCGTTAGGTCCAGTCGCGGACGACTCTGGGGTTGTGGCGGTCATCTCACTTTACTAACCGAGGGAGCTGGTGTTTGTCCACAGACAGCTTCCGGGTCATGTGGCCAGCATGACTAAGCCACTTCTGGTGAACCAGAGCAGCGCACGGAAATGCCGTTTACCTTCCACGCGCACGGAAATGCCATTTGCCAGCCAGAGCGGTGCCTATTTATTTACTTGCACTTTGACCTGCTTTCGAACTACTAGGTTGGCAGGAGCTGGGACCGAACAACGGGAGCTCACCCTGTTGCGGGGATTTGAACTGCTGACCTTCTGATCGGCAAGCCCTAGGCTCTGTGGTTTAGACCACAGTGTGTGTGTGTGTGTGTGAGAGAGAGAGAGAGAGAGAGAGAGAGAGAGAGAGAGAGAGAGAGAGAGAGAGAGGAAGCAGGAGGAAATTGGGACAAAGTTTGTGACCCCCCAATACTGTCTGCTCTGGATTGCATACATTTTAAAAGAAAAAAAAGCATTGAGCAGTGGTTCTCAAACTTTTTTCTCTGGGCCACTTTCAGAATAAAAATTTGTTCGTGCCATGCCATATTTTTTGTCATTAGAACACAGAACACGACTGCTTTATAATATGATTGGGGGATATCCAGAAAGTTTAAAACAATGCAGCTACATAAGCACATGTCTCATTCCTGAAATACAGCATTGACTGTCCTTGAATTTTCCCACCACACTTGCCATCCTCTCCTGCCACACGAATGTGGTACGCCACACTCTTTGAGAACCAGGTGGCTGGAGTGTGGCATGCAGCCTGAAAACTTAAAGTTGCTACTAGCCATGATTCTTTATGGGAGAGAGTGGCTTCCTCTATTCATTGACACCTGTGTGGTGAAAAATTTATGTGCCGTGTACTGGAAACTAGAATCAGTGTTGTAACAGCAAATTCTGAAGTGCAGGGGCTTGCCACAACAATTCCCATAGTTTAATTTTTCAAAATAAAAATGCAATAAATAAGTAGTCACACTCTTTCTAAGACTTCACACCACCAGAAAGAAGAAGAAGAAGAAGAAGAAGAAGAAGAAGAAGAAGAAGAAGAAGAAGAAGAAGAAGAAGAAGAAGAAGAATGAATTTTTGACCATAGCAGGCATTAAGCAGACCTATAGGTTTTAGGTCCAAGAAAGACCATATTCCCTCATACAAACATGCCTGGATTCTAAGCTCTTTGCGGGAGGCCCTTATTTTGGTCCTGCTACTCTCACGGGCATGCTTGGTGGGTACACAGAAGAGGGCCTTCTTGGTGGCTTCTCCCAGACTTTGGAACTCCCTCCCCGGAGAAGCTAGACTGGCTCCCTCCTTGCTGTCTGTCCACTAGCAGGTGAAAACCTAGTTCCAACAGGCTTTTGGGAACTGGCTGCTTTTAATGAAATGAGGGCTGGCGCTGTGCTGTTTTGGTTGTGATTGTATGTTTTTAAAAGCTTTAATTGTATTTTGATGATTGATTTTTTCCATGTTTTTAGCTGTTCTTGTTTTTATCTGTAAGCTGCCTTGAGTCCCATAATAATAATAATAGTTGTTGTTGTTGTTGTTTTTAGTCATGTCCGACTCTTTGTGACCCCATGGTCACGCCAGATTCTTCTTCTTCTTCTTCTTCTTCTTCTTCTTCTTCTTCTTCTTCTTCTTCTTCTTCTTCTTCTTCTTCTTCTTCTTCTTCTAGCAACAATAATGGCATCCATACCAAGCCAACATTTTTCTCAACCCCCCCCCCCCCCACTTTGTTTATCATCCAGCCTGATGAAGGCTTCTGGTGGACTCAAAAGCTTGCTTGCTGTTTTGCAGCATTTTGGTTGGTGATAATAAAGAGACCCGGAGTTTTTCCAGAATAAAAGTGGCAGTTCAACCCTTAGCCATGCATGGTAATGCATAACCTACCTCTTCCTCTGCTTAAGTTTATTCAGTAGGTTTCTCTCTGATAAAAAGCTTATTTATTTGGCATGCAAATTAGCAAACTGCGGCATGGGAGATTACATCATTGCCCCTGCTGTGAAATAACAGTGGCGCTCAGTTCCTGCCCATCCCTACTCCATTACACCACTGGTAATAATGGGGGGTGGGGAGAGAATAAGATTAGTTTTAGACCAGAAGTGCCAACGAGGGCCGCAGTGATGTGCGACCCTGTTGTGCTTTGTGTTCGAAGGGTAGTCATGTTGAAACAGCTCTGAAGTACTGCATGTAGATAAGCGCAAATCCCGACTGTGGGAAGAGCTGTGAAAGGAAGAATTGTCAGATGAGTTGGTGGCAACTTTGCTTACTGGGTGTCTGTGGATTGCCCGTGGCAGAAACATGACAGTAGCCAGCCGTTTCCAACAGCGGGAAGCCAAGTTGCACTGTGGGGTGGGGGTGTTTCTGTATATGCCATGTGTTGAAGAAAGCACTGAAGTCCGGGGGGGGGGGGTGGAGTTGGGGGGGCAGCAAAGAATTGGAAACAATTGCAGGTCAAAAAGCTTTCCCTTTGTGAAACACCCCATGGAGCTTTTAAAATTGTAATCTACAAGTAATTTAACAGAGCCTTATGTTTGGGTTCCTACACACACACACACACACACCATTTGGCAGTGTCATACCATGGAAATGCATATGTTTTACATGCAGTCATGAAAGTTGGCTGAAGGGACCAGTTTGGATATTATTGGCACAGGGATGGGTTGCTAGCAGCTCAAAGGCATCTCTCTCTCCTGTGTGCTTTTTTTTTTAAGTGGGGGAGAGGGTTTTTTTTTTAATAAAAAAAATGTCTAAGGCTCTCTGGCTGACTTGTGTGCCAAAGAAAATTTGCCTTATGAAATGGAAATTCTGAAGCAATTCAGAAGATGCCAAGACAGAGGAAGCAGGGGAAAGGCAGTTTCCGTGATAGATCCAAGATGGAGCAAATACATGTGCAATAGCTAGAGCACTCGGAGGCCAACAGCATTATAATAGGAGGTTCCTTTAGCCAAAAATGTAACTGGTTCTTTCAAATCAAGGTTGATTACCTCCTCTGTTTGCCTTCCTGTCCATTCATATCCCTTGTTTCCTTTATCATTTTTGATGCAGGTGGAACACTTACAAAAGACTCCTAACCACTGATTGGAGATTTGGTGCCCTGTAGGAATTTGTAGGGACACGGGTGGCACTGTGGTGTAAACCACAGAGCCTAGGGCTTGCCGATCAGAAGGTCGGCAGTTTGAATCCCCGCGACGGGGTGAGCTCCCGTTGTTCGGTCCCAGCTCCTGCCAACCTAGCAGTTCGAAAGCACCTCAAAGTGCAAGTAGATAAATAGGTACCACTACGGCGTGTGCTGCTCTGGTTTCACCAGAAGCAGCTTAGTCATGCTGGCCACATGGCCCAGAAAAACAGTCTGCGGACAAACGTCGGCTCCCTCGGCCAGTAAAGCGAG
This sequence comes from Zootoca vivipara, assembly GCF_963506605.1. NCBI lineage: Eukaryota > Metazoa > Chordata > Lepidosauria > Squamata > Lacertidae > Zootoca > Zootoca vivipara. The sequence continues at coordinate 9,210,953 of NC_083279.1, read as the reverse complement.
ATGAGTGCCGCAACCCCAGAGTCGTTTGTGACTGGACTTAACTGTCAGGGGTCCTTTATCTTTAGGAATTTGCCCCATTAGGATACCAATGCTATTGAAATCCCACAGGGAGCCATTTGTTGGAGAGCTTGGGATGGTTGGTGGGGAAAGGGTTAAGAGCCCCTCCCTCCTCCCCTGCTACTTCTCTCTAAATTCCCCTCCCAATGCGTTTTTAAATGCGTGTTGCAATGCTTGCGTATTATCTGGAAAGGTGGTTATGTGACAGGAAGCAATGCGACTCTTGTGACCACCCTGCAGTTGCATGCATGTACTTCAAATTTATTATTCATGCTCTCCATGTGCATGCATGTGCGCACGCACACAAACAAATAGACACTGAATTTCTGGAGGCCAAGGAGAGGAAGCCGGAACCTCTTAAGAACGCCAGTGCACCTTTGTGCTTACAGACAAACTTATGAAAGGGCATTCACAGTGACAGGCAAGATAGGGATGTGTCTTTCAAGGTTCAGGTACCAGAAAATAGAGTACCTGCTAGTTGGGCTGCAACCCTATACTCACCTGTTGGTAACTCAGTGGGGGCTTCTGAGTGGACCCGGATAGGATAGCACTATTAGTTCACGATTACAAGTTTAGCACTGGGCAGTAGGTGGGCACTTGGATTTTTCAGCCTTTGCCATCCCTGAGAATGGTTTGGGCGTAACATACAGATGACACAGCATGACTAAGCTTTCCTGTCACTAATTCGGATGTAAGGCAGTGTTATTAAGTCTGCCTGCCTTTTTCTACATCTAATCAGATTGCAGATTTATCTGTTGGTTAGTGCCATTCCTTTCTGCTTACATTTTCGGTGAAATCTAACTGCGTGGAGGCGCTTTGCGAGCCCCGAGGCGACATTACAGTCTATCCTAAATCTATAGTGTGCCCTATTATGAAGTCGCCAGTAACAGTGGAGGACCATGCGTGTTTACTGTCACATCCATGCACTCTGTTTGCTAGGAGGAAAGTAACGGCTTTTGGATAGTCTCTGTCATCTTTAACTCCGTCCCCTTGGCTTTGCGCAGGAGTACAAATGTGAACAGAAACATAAAAAGGATAAAGTATATGAATCCCAAGGGTGCGATCTGCTGCTGAGCATCAATCCACTCTCCCTTCTTTGTCAGATTCTTTACTGTGTACATCAGGCTGAGGCAAAGAGAGAGGCTCGTAGGATGCCTTGTCACACTTCGTTATGAATACAGATACCCAGGAACAGCAGCAATAAGAAATTGCAGCATTAAAATGATGGATGCTATGCGTTGGTGGAATAAGGAGGCCAGCTGATCTCTAATTAACATAGGCCTGGAAGCCCTTCCTTGGCCGGCTCAACCAGGTGAGGGTAGCCAATGGGTCTCAAACCCTCGGTGTGTTAGGGACTTCCCCTGCATGCTAAGACAGGCTCCAGCCGAGTGAGTAGAGGAGATCGATAGTAGGTCCAACCATCAAGAAGGTCATTTCTGCAGAGATATATTTGGCTTAAGGAGTAAATCAAGAGTGAGTCCTAAGACAGATAGTGCCTTACACACCTCCTTCCAGCAACTCCTACAGCCAGGCTGGTGCCAAACGTATAGCTCTGCTTTGGACCACATCAGAGGCACCAAGTTGGGGGGGGGGGATATTGTTTCCTGGGCAGCCCAGGACCTCCATACACATTGCCCAGGCTTGCGCCCCAGGGAGGTCGCTTCAGTGCTGCCAACACAGCGGTTTGACATCACCCCCAGTGGCGCACTCCGTTGTCTCACAAGACAGATGGATGCCAACAACAAGGAGGCCTAGAAGGTGCCTAAAGATTCCCTAGTCCAGCCTTCTGGGAGCTGGGGCCCTCCAGAGATGGTTGACCTCCCAGTTCCAGTCATCCCTGGCCATTGGGCATGCTGGCTGGGCTGATGGGAGTTGGGTTCCAACAACACCTGGAGGGTACGAGATTGAGCTAGTGAACAACACGGTCATAATTATCAAGGTTCATATTTTAAGGGGATTTCACAATAAGGGGATGGGCTTTTATATCTTCCTCCATCCACTTTTTAGAAGCAGAATCAGTTCAGTCCTACTTGCATTCAGTTTCAGATAGGTGCAATGGGGCAGATCTGGAGATCTGGCTCAGAGAATGGTCTGCAGGAACATGATGTAGGTGAAGCTAAGCAGGCCTGGCTCTGCAATCTGCCTAGAAAGGAAGCAACCTGGAAACCATATGGGCAGAAGTCTTGGGTGAAAGAGTCCAGGGGACCTCAGGAATCACCTGAACCTTTATATCCTGGCTCGATCACTGAGATCATCTACAGGAATGGTGGTGATAGTTCCCCAAGTTGATGAGGCTCGTTTCAGAACAGGAAGAACCAAGTCTTTAGTGTCATCAGCCCAGTCCTGTGGAATATTCTGCCAGTAGAGATTCAGCAGGTACCTTCTCTGACAACCTTTAAATTACTGAATGAATGAATGAATGAATGAATGAATGAATGAATGAATGTCTGCTGAAAACCTTTCTATTCTCCCAGATCTATGCATGCAATACAACCTTCCACAATGGCTAATTGGTGTCTGTTTTTCACTTTCTATTATATGGTTTTATTTTTTTATTGCTGTAAACTGCTTTGATGTATTTTTATGACACAGTGAGATATATAGATATAGGGGTGTGTGTGTGTGTGTGTGTGTGTGTGTGTGTGTGGTTAGAGGGGTGCCTGGAGGCTCAGATGTGACATCAATGAGATGGGGCACTTCAGGCTGCCTCGGGACTATTGCAGCTCCCTCTGGATTCTGGTTCTCCTTCAATATCTCTTCTCCAGCAACCTGCTTGCCCATACATTCATGTTAACCCTTGGGTTTGGCTTCTTAACATTAGATGCAAACCGAGCCTCTGTAAGATGATTTTTGGTTTCCCTTTTTTTGCAGAAGAGCACCCCATCATGCGAGATCCCACTACCAAGAGACTTGCTCCCTCAATGAGAACTGCTCTGTAGTTGTCTTGGGAAGCATATAAGAATAACACATTTGGTGGAAAGGGTTAATTATGAACTGAGTTTGAAGTGATTAAAACATAAAATGTTAGTAGAGGTCCCCCATGATTTGAATGTTGTTGTTGTTTAGTCGTTTAGTCGTGTCCGACTCTTCGTGACCCCATGGACCAGAGCACACCAGGCACTCCTGTCTTCCACTGCCTCCCGCAGTTTGGTCAGACTCATGTTGGTAGCTTCGAGAACACTGTCCAACCATCTTGTCCTCTGTCGTCCCCTTCTCCTAGTGCCCTCAATCTTTCCCAACATCAGGGTCTTTTCCAGGGAGTCTTCTCTTCTCATGAGGTGGCCAAAGTATTGGAGCCTCAGCTTCAGGATCTGGCCTTCCAATGTGCACTCAGGGCTGATTTCCTTCAGAATGGATAGGTTTGATCTTCTTGCAGTCCATGGGACTCTCAAGAGTCTCCTCCAGCATCATAATTCAAAAGCATCAATCCTTCGGCGATCAGCCTTCTTTATGGTCCAGCTCTCACTTCCATACATCACTACTGGGAAAACCATAGCTTTAACTATACGGACCTTTGTTGGCAGGGTGATGTCTCTGCTTTTTAAGATGCTGTCTAGCTTTGTCATTGCTTTTCTCCCAAGAAGCAGGCGTCTTTTAATTTCGTGACTGCTGTCATCATCTGCAGTGATCATGGAACCCAAGAAAGTAAAATCTCTCTCTGCCTCCATTTCTCCCCCTTCTATTTGCCAGGAGGTGATGGGACCAGTGGCCATGATCTTATTTTATTTTTTTATGTTGAGCTTCAGACCATATTTTGCGCTCACCCTCATTAAAATGTTATAATGTTGTTTCTAATACTTTTAACTTTAAATGGTCTAGTGTAATTTCATTACAGTGGTACCTTGGTTTTAGAACAGCCTAGTTTATGAAGAACTTGGAAACAGAACTCTGCAAACCCAGAAGTAGGTGTTCTGGTTTGTGAACATTGCCTTGGAAGCTGAACATGTTCTGCTGTCTGTTGAGTGTTGTAAATTGAGTCCCCCACTGCTAATCAGATCTTGTTGAGTGCGTTGGCTGTTGAGTCCCAAGCATCCACGCAACACAGAGGTGATATTTGGAGCTTTTGTTTTTGCTATTTTTTTGCATTTTGGTTTGTGTGGCTTTTTTTGTTTTTTGACTGTGACTTGTTCTTTGTTTTATGGGACTGACGTGTGACTGTGGCTTGTGACTTGTTTTGTTTTGTGACTTGTTTTTGTGACTTGTTTTTGTGACTGTGTGGAACCCAGTTCAGCTATTGATTGATTGATTGTGTGACTGCAGAAATGGATAAAAGCCCTCCATCCAAACAATGACTACGTTATCATATGTAAGATTTTTTTAAAAAAATTCTATCATCTACAGTACTGTCTTATTTATTTTATAGTACAGTACATGGATTATTGCTGTCATTTTGTGGATCAGTGGTCTTGTTATATAGTAAAATTCATGTTAAATTGCTGTTTTAGGGGTTGCTTTTAAAAGTCTGGAATGGATTAATCCATTTTGCATTACTTTGTATGGGAAAGCACGCCTTGGGTTTGGAACGCTTTGGTTTTGGAACAGACTTCCGGAACGGATTAAGTTTGGGAACCACTGTATTGGCCAAGTGCTATTTAGTTTCTGTGGGTGTGTTTTAACCGTGTGTCCTGCAATACATCTGGACAGTAACGTCTTTCAGTTCAATCCTGTACATGTTTACTCAGACGTAAGGCGCACTGAGTTAAGTAGGACTTGTTCTCAATTAAGTGTGTGCAGGATTGCAGCCTGGCTGAAATTATTTTAGGATCCCAGCCAGTGTTTGAGCTTTGGGTGTCATTTTTTTTTGGTCATGCAATGCAAGAGTTGCTGGATTGAGCTGGTATAAACATTCCCCCTGCCCCCTGGTCATCTAGCACAGCAGAAGCAGAGTGCATCAAAATAAGTGCAACAAGCAACATTTCTTTCAAATGAGAAAACAGAACGACTGCTTTTGTTTTGCTGAAGTGAAAATTAACTTAGATGGGTGGCTAATCTTATTGACTGCATTAATTTAACTGCTGCTTAGCTGCTCTTTGGAGATTTGCATAATGGATGAGATATAGATGTTCCAGCCTGCAAAACAGCAAGAGTTTATTCCAGTTCAGTATGCATGACCAGTGTGCTGTTTTATTAACATGATTGCTACAAATAGCAGTGATATCAGAGCAATGCTCATACAGTGTTGAGAATCAGACCATGAGATGTCAGGAGCTGCCTTTTTGTAAAAGAGACCGTCACTTTGGTTCAATTCCTTAATGCGTACAAAACTTTCGGAGGGATGAAAAGCGACTTGCGGATCAGCGCCATCACTTGGAACAGCTACAGCCTTAGAAATTGAGTTATGGCTCCTATGTTCTAGTCATAGCAAATACTTCTTCACATAATGCATAATTAATTTTTGGAATTCATTAAGGGAAGGATGAAGTGATGGCTGCCGGCTCAGATGGGTTTTAAAAATGGATTAGATGAAGTTCTGGAGGCCAGGCTTATCAATGCCTATTGGTCGTAATTGTTAAATGGCAGCACAACCAGCTGTCAGGGGTAAAGAAGTATCGCTCTTTGTGTTTTGCTTCTGGCTGGCTGTATACAAAATGCTGGGATAGATAATACCTTGGTCTGATCCAGCAAAAGGTGGATATACCACAGAAGGTGGGGTCGCTCCCTCATTATTAAGGTTAAGGACACTCAAAAGTTGCTTGGGCACATGGAAGTGATTTATGGACACATGCCTTTAATGTGGTTCTTTCTCCCGACTCTGCCCCTGGCAGTTTCAGATTGCACCAAAGCACCCCCAGGATCTGACCCCTGGTTAAGAACGGTGCCAGTGCAACTTGGTAAAGGCTGGTGGCAGCTGGTGGTCTAAGGGATTCATGCTGGAGAAGGCATAGTCTAGCAGGAAAGCCTACACAAACCCTGGGGCCCAACACTAATCCCATTGTAAAGGATCAGGAGACTTAGAGATGCTCTGACCCCAAGCAGTTGGCTTGCATTTAAAGTGAGACATGTGTTGCTGTGAAATAGGGATCCACTCACTGCATTGAATTTATTCCACGTTTTTAAATGAGCAGCTGGAAAGATAAATGATGGAAGTCAAAGTTGCAAAATCTTTTCTTAATAGCTAGTGATTTATTATTCCTGTCATGGAACAGCGGGTAGAATGGCTGTTCTTTGATATAATTCTAAATGGTGCTGGATTTATTGAAGTCTTCGTGCAATATTTGAACTGTGTCTCTCCTGTGCTTTATGGGAATCTAGCGTGCCCCATGATTACTTGGAGCAAAGTAATGGGAATCAGGAGAAATGGTTTAAGGGTCTTAAAAGCCTTGAGTTCTATTCCTCGCAGCGCTGTAAAGTCTGCCAGCGAGAAGGACATCACCGGTCAATGCACAGATGGGCAATGGGAGCAGGAAATCTTTCCAGTCTGCGGGGATACTGCATTTATTATTTAGTAAATAATGATAATAATAGAGTTCTCAGTTATTCCTTTGCTCAAGCTGATGCGTGTCAGCCAGTGGGTGTTGGAAGTGCACCTTGCTCTGGGAGAAGGGGGAAACAGTTTCCATTGAAACTACTCTTAAAATGGAGGAGGAAAACTGTAGTCCCTTAGGTTATGAAGCTGTACTGTTGACACTAAACATGGGCAGTGTTAACCCTTGATCCCAGATTGGATGGTGCAGGAAACTGTGATTGTCTAAAAGTGATGGCGAACACTTCCAAGCTCTTCCTTTTCAGCTGAAGTATCTTACCAATGGGTCCAATGTCGCTTTTGTTTCCCACCTTAACCAGGGCTGGGTGATGTATTGTCCAAAACTGGTTTGACCTGGTAATATATTGCAGTGTTCATCAACCTTGGGCCTCCAGCTGTTTTGGGACTACAACTCCCATCATCCCCAGCCACTGGTCTTGCTAGCTCAGGATGGTGGGAGTTGTAGTCCCAAAACAGCTGGAGGCCCAAGGTTGAGGAACACTGATATATTGCATATCATGGTGTGTGTGTGTGTGTGTGTGTGTGTGTGTGAGTGTGTGTGCTGTGCTGTGCTGTGCTGTGCAAAAATCACAGGGGAAAACTGTGAAGCCATTCTTTGCTTCTACACAACTTCATCCTTATTTCAGACATCATGATATTTTGGTATATCGTTTAACTGGTGATAAGCTTCAAAGTCGAAAACCAGATATTCCCCAGCCCTAACCTTAACCTACTATGTAGAAGTGAGCAGCGCGGTTAAGTGTTAAGTGTGCTCATCTGTCGGTGACATTGTTGTGGAGGGTTGGGCAGAGGCGAAGTTGTCATGCATGTGAGAAGAGAATACTTCACGGTGCATTGCCAGATCTCCATGCTGCATGGCCAGTTATTCTGTGCTAAAACACACTAATGAGGGCTTAGAATCGCAACAGGGAGCAATTAATTAATGGTGCCTCTTGAGTTTATCAAAGGCGCTTGCACTGAGAAATCTTAATACACTTGGGGATATTTGCTCTTCCTCGTAAGTGGCTTGACATACTTCTTTCAAGCACTTTTTACTTTTAAAAATATAGCTGCTTTAAAACTTTGATTTCCCGGAATGAAGAAATCTACAGCCAAAGGCTCTTCTTTCATATCTTCCTTTTCTGAATTTGGTCACAATTGCTTCATTCGCTTGTTGTCCTTTTCACCTCACTAAGAATTTTTTGCCCGAGTAGACTTCACCCCCTCTCATTACTAAACTCTTCGTCAGTTTTCGTTTAGCTAGAAGTATCAGGATGAAATGGTAGAACCTAGAGGTCAAAGTTATGTTGGCAGTAATATTAAACTGGTTACCTTCTGGTCTGATTTAGGAGAAAAGTGACGTTGTTTTCATTGAGCATAAGCAGTTTCTCGCCTTAATTCTTTCTTGGTGACATGTTGCTTCTGAATTCATCGGCTGGTGCTAATGCTTTGTTTGACACAGATTTCCAGGTGTAGGCACCTCTCCATCTTCTTGCCGTGACAGCTGTTGCAAAGATTTGTTCCGCTTTCCTGCAATTTCTCTGTCTGTATTCAGTGCATTTGCCACCTAACAGTTCAGTTTCCTTATATTTATAATGTTAATGCCAAAGATACATGGGTTGTGTTGTTCTTGTGCAGTGGCACTTTTCTGCCGCCCCTTTCCCACGACCGCCTTTGCAGCGGGACCTTCCAGAACAGAAGGTGGTTTGGTGCAAGCAGGGCAGTCTCGAGCAGGTCGCGCGCCCTGGCGATGAGGGGTGGAGATCGCTCCGGCGCCCTCATAGGGCACAGCATGGCTTTCGCACGGCTTTGCTGCGCAGCGCCCTACCTACCGGCCCGGCGCCCTGGCGCCCCGCGCCACCGGGACTCTCCCCTGGGTGCAAGGGGAGCAGCTAGGATAGGCTGGGGGCTGAGAGAAATCAGAGAATGCAGCGATGCAGATTTTGCATTTCAATAGGAGAAAAGGGTGAGGGTGAAAGATATTCTGTGACTTTCAGCTGCATAAATAAGCTATGCACCAACATTTAAGTGTTCCTAATATATTGATTTTAGTGTTCAATCAGTCTTTATAGCCTGCTTTCCTAGCATCACATTTGAATCCATATTCTGTTGGATCTGTCATGTTGATGGTTGATTTATCCACTGGACTCTAACTTCTAGGAATGTGCACATCACCTAGTATTTGTATTACTCCACATTTCCCCTGCCTTGCATTTCATTTTCTAATTCAGCTTTCTGGGTGGGGCAGGCAACTAAGTATGATACTATGATGAACCATGGCTTGTCAGCCTCAGACCCTTTTCCCACTCTCCTACTCCAGCACAGGTTCAAGGAGAGCAGAAACTTTTGCTTAACACTTGAGCGCTATGTCTGAACGCTAAACTGTGGTTAATCTTAACTATATTTTCTTGAAACGAGAGAGTGTCATAATCCATAGTTTGAAGTTGGCTTTAAAAACACCCCAATGTTTAGATTAGCCACAGTTTTTTCAGGTTCAGATAAGATGACTAGTTGCAGTTGATCAGAAACGGCAGCAGGAGATCTTCCATCCTCCTCCCCAAAGCCACACTGCAGAATGGAAGGCTTGTTGTCTGAATGCAGCCAGTGTTCCAGTTCATATCTTTCCACCAGGTCCTAGGTCTTTCTCTTTTATTCACGGTGGAGTGTGACTATGGAAAGGATCCCAAAGTGTTGGCCATATATGGGTTGTTCCATTCAAAGCTATTGCTACAAGTGCTTCCTCTCCAGCTCTTCTCCTATCCTTGGCTATTCACCAACACAATAGAGTCCCCCCCCAAAAAAACCCCTATGCTAGTCTCATTTTGTGGCTATCTGCTTCCTATCCACCCCATTTCTCACACACAAGTGTAACACACCGATACAGTTTCTAGCGAAGATGAGGCTTAATTCACTTCCAAGCAATTGAAAATCAGCCTGAGTCAATAGCTGGACAAGTAGGGAACCAGAGTGCAGCGTTAGCAAATGTTTTTGTTTTTACTTCGTAGAACTGAGAAACCAAAATGTTCTGGCTAACTGCATTTGCCCACCTTGTTCCAGCTTTAGGAATCTGTGGAGGCAGACCCTGCAGTCAAGGAGGGATGCTAGATTCTGTACCATATTTCTAGAAACATCTCCACGTTCTTAGTTGCATAACCAAAAGTCAGCATGCGCCATGTAGCCAGTGGGTCATTCTTTAGAGTATTATATAGTTATCACCCAGTTTCCTGTCCTTGTAGCTGCTAGATAATCATGGGGGGGGGGAGGAAAAGGGTCTCTCCAGCCAGGATGTGCAGGTTTAACCAAACTTGAACCCAAGCCTATGCAACTTGTTACCAGAATGCACCAGGTTTACTGAAGTCCGGATTGTCTGCCGTACAGGACTAGTGAGTTGCATTTGACTTGATGGGTCCCAAGTTATGCAAACCTGCTTTAATGAGAGTGTCAGTCATTTATCTTCCTGGTGAGATAGAAATAGACACTGGGGCTTTTCCCAATTAAAAACCAAATATTTAAAAAGTTCTTGTAGCATGGGCGTTGCCAGGATTTATGTTGGAGAGGGACAGGACACCCACCTGGCACCACCCTCTGTCTGGCTCTGTCTAGCAGATTCGGAATGAAATGTCTCAACAGCAGTTGTTTTAAATTACCTTCTTTTGACCCCAAGTGCTCAGAAAAATCTGTCAAAAGCTTCAGTCATTTGAAAATTATGCAGTTGAATAAAAAATTATCACCAGGGAGTACCTTTCATGTGGTTGACGAGTATATTTTGCAATATTACAAAGAACACACCTTTTTCAATCTTATTTTTTTAAAAAAAACTAAACTAAAGCAAGTTTTCTTGGATTTACTGAAATCCTTTTCAGCACTTCCAGGTGATTGGTCAGTTTGCGGAAGCCACGCCTATTTCTCAGTCGGGTTGCCAGTTGTGTTGCTAGAATGCCCCACAACGGTCTCAAATATTCTGATTATTTCTACTTTCAGTTTAGTATTTTTATTTACCAGTACTTGATGTGGGGGGTGGGGGTGGGCAGCTGCCCTCCCTGGCTACGCCCATTCCTTCTGCTACCTGCCTATCCAAACTGGTCCTGAGAAAAGGAAATCCAAGGCAAATATGCTTTGCGACAAGGAAAAGAGGTGGCGAAAGCCATGGAAATAAGAGCAAAATGTAAATGTGTTAAATGGCACATGAACTAGTTGGGCTCTGTTGATTTATTACTGGAAAAACCGTCAAAGGTTCTGGTTAGCTTGCATTAAGAAAAAGAAAAGGCACTAATGTGTTCGTAGCAGTGGGGCAGAGGGGGGGGGGGTTAAAGTATATCAGCTATAAATCGGTGCAAAGCACTAAAAGGGACATTAGCCTCTAATCAGATTCCAACACTTCATTAAGCCTGCCGGCTTTGAGAATGGTTCTTTTGTCTCCCATCCCTCTGCCCCCTCCCAGCCTTACTTTCAGTGGGAGGAAACCCCTTTCTCCATTCGGGCAAGACCTCCTCCTCCGGGATGCAGAATAGCTAGCAGGCATGGCTCATCCTTCATTTTCCTACTGGCTGTAAGCAGCCATTGGCAAACCTGCACAGCTGGTCACCCACCAGGGGCACATCAGCCATGTGTACCAGCCTGTGGAGGCTCAATAAAACTTCCCAGTTTTGCTTCTTGCCTGTGAATGCAAAGAAGAAGAAGAAGAAGAAAAACTGACGAGGGGGGAGCCAAGCCCCTGGTAGCCTATAATGTATGGCTGGTGGGCTGCTTTTGGCTTGGCAGATCTGGCTCCAGGGGTGTTTTATTGTAGAATCGGGCCCAGTCTTGCAGTGAATATCAGGGTTGGCTTTTCACAACTCACAAAAGAGGGAACAATTTTGTTCTGCTGAGCAAAATGAAAGGCTTTGAGTGTGGTTGAAATGAGAGCCTCGCTAGAACCACCCCCTATTTTTTGGGGGGGGGGGGCTCCACCCTAGGCTAATGGCCAAGCCACAGATGCTGGATGACACCCTAAGATGTGAAATCTGGGCCCGATAAGCAAATACAAACTTTTTCTAGGAAGAGGATTAATTCTGGAATGATTTCTTCCCATGCTTTGGGGCACCTTAGTTGAACACTCCTATTCACTTATTAGTTTACACACCCACAACCACACCCTTTCACACAACACTCTGATAGGAAATTAGCTAAACCCACATTTTCCCTGTGTTCCTTAGGGATGACTTTTCCTCCTAAAAGCAAGTAATGGCTTTTATTTGATTGGAAATTTTTTATGTTGTGTGAAGAAGACCCAAAGTATCAAATTCTGCTCCCAGATATTCAAAATTCTGAAACAAGAAAGCTGAACTTTGCCACCCTGTTTTTTAAATTTATTTTTTGCAAATTAACAAATTTCCAAGCCGTCTCTTATTTGCATAATTTAGTTTGCAGAGCTCTGTTGGTGCAGCTGTGAGGGGCACTGAACTTCCATCCCCTATCATAGGAAATCCATTTCAGCCACTTTTCTCACTTCTCAGACATTAAGGCAGGCATTAAACCATGCCTTTTGGAGCGCATCTTTGCAGCCATGATGGCTAGAAACTTGCTATTTAAAGAAAGAAAACCTGAGATGCTCAGGAAGCTGAACGGTGTCCCCAATAGCACACACTGTTCTTTCCTGTGGAATTATGACATACTCATAGCTCTGGTTATGTAACTTGTAAAGAAAGTGACCTCAAAGAGTAAGCAGTGTTGATATTTTGGTAATATGTTCTAATTTATTTAAACTTACACAGTTGATGAATTGCTTGACTTTCTTTTCCTTTTTAACTTCAGAGAAGTCTTGAATTGGTTAAGTGCCCTGGTTATTTCATGGCTTCTCCCTTCTTCAAAGCTCACCCTTGTTTTCCTTGTTCTCTTTAAGGACATTAACACATTGGAAGCAGAATGTTAATGCTTGATGGGATGCCTGCAGTCAGAGTCAAAACAGAGCTGCTGGAATCGGAACAAGGCGTAAGTGCGAGTCTCTTTCATCACAATTTCATTTCCCTTTTTGCCTTGTCACGTTGTTGGTAAACCTTTACAGGCTTTCCCTTCGCTCCTCTCCCTATTTTCAGAGGAGAGTGTGTTGCAAGGCGCCTACCTAAACAGTTAGTGGCAGCCGCAGACAGGCGACCTTTTTTTTTTTGGTGTAAATTCCCTTCTCCTGGTCGACTCTGGTACATCTCTTTCCTCAGCACCTCCGGTCCACTTGGCCAAGACTTCTCCGTTAGTCAGGAAGCTGCATCATGGCACCCTAAACCGTGGGTAGCCAGTGCAGTGCCTTCCAGATGTTTTGGACTCCAACTCCCATGAGCCTTAGTGAGCAAAACTAATGGTCAGGTATGATGGAAGTTGAAGTTGAAAACATCCATAGCACACAGCAGTGGCAACCCCTATGCTAAACCGTTGGTTTTCAAACTGGGTGTGAGGAAAACCTTGAGCTCCTTTGGAAGCTTCGCTGTGGTTCCTCGTGGAGAAGATCAGGGATGGTGGACAAGATTTCACCACTCGCTTGCAGCTACTAATCACCCCTTTAAAAGGCAGCAGGGAACCTTGCCCAGGTAACACCCTTGCCTGGGCACTGCATGTCATTGGATTTAATAATGCCTCTTGGAGGATAGACAAGGTAAGGTGTGTGTGTGTGTGTGTGTGTGTGTGTGTGTGTGCGCGCGCGTGTGTAGAAATCCAGCTGGAATGGGTCCTCCAGCAAAAATGGAAGACTCCATTCTATCGATCTTCCCACTTTTGCTTCTGGTCCCACCTGCTGCTGGAAAGCGTTGCAGAAGGAGATGTGCCCCTGGAGCTGAAGCAGATTCCCCACCCCTACTTTAAAATGGGCAGCCGGCTGGTAGCATTGAGTGTTCGCCCTCTCCGTTCGTGTGGAGCAACTCAGGGGGCCTGTCACCCAAGCACCTTTGCAGGACGCATTGGCGAGTGGGAGCAGGCCCACGTCTTGCCAAGTGATTTGGTAGAACACTGTGCCTGGACCTGTTTCCTTATATCTGTGTAATCAGAGAAGCTCAGTGCATGTCTGTTTGTTTTATTTTGCATAGAATTGTAGAGTTGGAAAGGACCGTGAGGGTCATCAAGTCCAATACCCTGCAATGCAGGATTTTTTTTTGCCCCATGCGGGGCTCGAACCCTCAACAACGAGATTAAAATTCTCATGCTCTACTGTCCAAGAGGACTAGAAAATCCCCTGAAGGGTCTAGGCCAGGCATTGACAACCTTGGCTCTCCAGATGTTTTGGAACTACAACTCCCATGATCCCTAGCTAACAGGGCCAGTGGTCAGGGATCATGGGAGTTGTAGTTCCAAAACATCTGGAGAGCCAAAGTTGCCTATGCCTGGTCTAGGCCAGACACGTCCAACAGGTAGATCGTGATCTACCAGTAGATCACTGGACATCTGTGGTAGATCACTGGTAGATCACTGGCTCCCTCCAAAGAAGCTCAACAACTTTGGCTCCCCTAAAAATGCTCAACATTTTAGCCCTTCACCCCCCAAAACAGGGCTTTCTTCCCACCTCAGAAAAGCTCAACAACTCTGACCTGAACCCCTAAAAAATGGGCCTTCCTCCTTCCTAAAAAATCTCAACAACTTTGACCTGAACCCCTAAAAAACAGGGCTTTCCTCCTCCCTAAACAACTTTGACCTGAACACCCCAAAAGGGGGTAGATCACTGCCAGTTTTTAACTCTGTGAGTAGATCGCAGTCTCTTCGGAGTTGGCCACCCCTGGTCTAGGCCATGACAGACCCTTCCCAGTAGCTCTAATCCCATGGGTTGAAGGAGAGCCCAATTGTCCCCCATCCCGAACATTTTTAAAAGGTTCAGGCCATCAGGATAAAAAGTCCTGGTCCACCACTCAGACATAAGTCCCTGCATCCGCCTGTTCCTTACTGCTTTAATGGAGGCAGTCTGCTTCACTGTTGCATGGGCAAAGCCAGTTCCCCCAATTCTGTATCTTCTTGTACTGTTCTCCCATGGTTACGAAGCAGTTTTAGCTCAAGGACTGGGTGAGTATGCGAGACACGCCAGCTCCTCTTTGAATTTGGAATGACTTCCTCTCAGTTACAGCCCCTGGCCCTCTGAGCTCTAACGAGAGAACGAAGCCACGACTATCCATGCAGTGGAGGAAAGGTAATCGTAGTGCTAATGATTATTATGATGGCAGCAGAAAGCCTCTGTGAGGGAGGCTCAGAGTCCTTCCATCAGTGCAAGCATGACTTAGTCCGGTGATTTTATGTGATAAGACTGCCTCTCCGCCAGAGGAAGGCAACCATAGAAGCTCCTCTCACGTTGCAAAGTAGGCGGGATCTAGAAAATAATTGTGCTGCTATGTTGCTTCAGAACAGTTCAATTTACGCACATGGAGTAGCTAAGCTGGGGCTTCTCAATAGGTGGCCAGAATCTATAGAAACAGGGGCAGGTGGTAGATAGAGATGAAATTAAAAATTGAATCTGATGCTTGTCAGAGAACCTCTAACTGTTGAATGGAGGTAGCTGAAGGGAGATCCTTTTATGTTTGGCCATGAACTTGTGAATCATAAGAACATAAGAGGTCCATCTTCTGCAGCATCCTGCTCTTGCGCCAGAGGCCCCAACAATAGGGATGCCCTGCTTCGTCAGATGTGGCAAGTTCCCTTTCAGGTTGTTAGAGGCAAGTGCCACCAGTAGTTGATGGAAGAAGCAGCACCAGTTGGTTTGGTGGCACTTGTTCACAACATCCAAAGCTTCCAGAGGCAGAGAGCCGAGTTTTCTGGGGGCTAAATAAGCTGCTGTGTGGCTTTATTGAAAATGTGCTGGCCACATGCTTTGTAGCTGCTGTGTATTGCACCTAGATGTTACCATAGTGGCGAAATGTGAATAAATTTGCCCCCAAATCATAGAATCATAGAATCATAGAGTTAGAAGAGACCACAAGGGCCATCCAGTCCAACCCCCTGCCAAGCAGGAAACAGCACCAAAGCATTATTGACATATGCCTGTCAAGCCTCCGCTTAAAGACCTCCAAAGAAGGAGACTCCACCACACTCCTTGGCTGCAAATTCCACTGCCGAACAGCTCTTACTGTCAGGAAGTTCTTCCTAATGTTTAGGTGGAATTTTCTTTCTTGTAGTTTGAATCCATTGCTCCGTGTCCGCTTCTCTGGAGCAGCAGAAAACAACCTTTCACCCTCCTCTATATGACATCCTTTTATATATTTGAACATGGCTATCATATCACCCCTTAACCTTCTCTTCTCCAGGCTAAACATACCCAGCTCCCTAAGCCGTTCCTCATAAGGCATCGTTTCCAGGCCTTTGACCATTTTGGTTGCCCTCCTCTGGACACGGTCCAGCTTGTCAGTATCCTTCTTGAACTGTGGTGCCCAAAACTGGACACAGCACTCCAGGTGAGGTCTGACCAGAGCAGAATACAGTGGTACTATTACTTCCCTTGATCTAGACACTATACTCCTATTGATGCAGCCCAGAATTGCATTGGCTTTTTTATGATCATCCCTCTGCCTGCACTTTCTGCCTTAGTAACTTAATGCACTGCGCCATGTATCCCAGTGTTGCGAGTGGAGATAGCTGCACCGAAGCCTTGTGTGAATAAAAGTGTATAATGAAATCATGGGATAGCTCTAGTCCCTTTTTGTTCACCTCTTGTAAAGCTGTTCCACAACCCTGCAGCAAAGCTTGTTGTTGCAAACTGTGCATTGTGCTTTGTCAAGTAAAAATGAGAAAATGCCTCCTGTGGCAGATAAAAGTGGTAAATAATCTTGTTTGTATGCTAAACTTTTCAATTTTCTCTTGAGTTCTTCTTTGTTAGGCTTTTAAGCATTGTTATATATATTTTTTTCTTTTAAGGTGCCTTTTGTAAACTGTGTTGCTGTTCTCATTCCTGCTGGGAAGGACTGAAAGACTGATATTCCTTTTAAGCATTATTGGCGTTTTTGTTACCTCCTTTGTGGAGATGATTGCTCACATAAGTTATCTTTCAGACCTCTCTCCCTCTCCCAGATTTTGTCGTCTTTATTTCATGCTTGAAGGAGAAGTTGTTAAGCTGTTATTTAGAGACGCCTGCATTCCATTTGTGATGCTCTGTGCCTTGTTACTACCACAGAATGCCATTATTACACATGTCTCGGGGCCCAGCAGTTTGCAGCGAGAAGGAATTTGTGGATAGATGGCGGTTTCATGCTTTGTTAGTGGGGAGCATGAATTAAGCACACGGCAGCAATCCTGTGGCAGCACCAGGCCCTTGCGTTCACATGCAGAACCGTCATTAGGACTTTGTGAAGTCACTGGGCGTGCCAAATGTCAGGCGGTATTAGCAATCTCATCCACGCCGAGCGTCCAGGCACCTTGGAAAGAGCTTTAAGGCAGCCTGAGCATTTATCCAAGCTGTGCTGGACATCACATACTACCTTCTGGACCAGAAATTGGCACCTCCCGGGTTCAATTTAGAAATAAGTTTGGTCCTTGAGAGATCTCAGGAATACGGGCTGAGTTTTGGTATGGAGGGGAAGAAACTATGCCCTCCCTAAAGTTTTAGCACTTAAAGCAGGCACCCCCAAACTTCGGCCCTCCAGATGTTTTGGACTACAATTCCCATCTTCCCCGACTACTGGTCCTGTTAGCTAGGGATCATGGGAGTTGTAGGCCAAAACATCTGGAGGGCCGCAGTTTGGGGATGCCTGACTTAAAGAATCATGGCTGAAAAATATTGGCAGCATGGGTTATTGTACGTGAAGAAACTGCACCCACTTTGCTGCTCCCCACACCTCCCTGATTGCACAGAAAAGAAACAAGCATCCCATTCAAACTAGTAATTGTGGTTGTTGGGAGTGAAATAAAACAAGCAAGCAACCCCCGGTTGCGATGTGTCTTCTCCCCCAAAATCCAGGGAATTGTAGTTTGCCTAGGGTGTTGGGAATTGTAGCTCTGCAAGTTCCCTTTATTCTTTGGGGGAAGCTATGTGCTTTACATGTTTTTTTGGGGGGTGCAGCCTTGGAATCCTTCTAATACATGTCTGTAGCTTCTTTACAGTCATACCTTGGTTTAAGTACGCTTCGGTTTGAGTACTTTCAGTTTAAGTACTCCGTGGACCCGTCTGGAATGGATTAATCCACTTTCCATTACTTTCAATGGGAAAGTTCACTTCAGGTTAAGTACGGACTTCCAGAACCAATTACACTCATACCTCAGGTTAAGTACGCTTCGGTTTGAGTGCTTTCAGTTTAAGTACTCCGCGGACCCATCTGGAACGGATTAATCCACTTTCCATTACTTTCAATGGGAAAGTTCGCTTCAGGTTAAGTACGCTTCAGGTTAAGTACAGACTTCCAGAACCAATTGTGTACTTAAACTGAGGTACCACTGTATTTTACTATGCTCATTGGTGTTCTAAAATGCAGATAATCAGTAGTGTGAAAATTATAGATAAAACCCCCCTTCTGCTCAGTGACATTCAAAATAAGTATCTCTCAACCCTGAAGTGATTGGGTGATAATCATTAGATACACAATGCCTTGATGTTAACTGCAGCATCACAGTTCTGGTGGAATAGTGACCTAGAAGGCAGGTGAAGCAAATATTTTCTACGGTAATCCATAAGGAATTTAATGATAGTATGTATTTTCTTGACCAAACTAAAATGTGCCACTTGAAGTTGTATTATTGTCACTTTAGTAGGAACAGGAGACATCAGGATTGGGACTCAGGGCATAGAAGGGGAGGCCAAAAATCGGCAATAGAAGCTCCCTCCTTCGCCTCGGGCAGCGGTGTCCAAACTTTTTTCAAAGAGGGCCAGATTTGATGAAGTGAAGTTGTTATCCTTGTTTAGGATTGAAGTTGTTGATGTTTTTTTAGGATTTCCCCCGGGAAATAAACTGCCACAGGGCCCCCGAAACAGACTTTGGGCATGCCTGGCTTAGGGCTAATAAGAGCTTCAGGGGAGCGAAGCCAGTTTTGATGGATCATGCTGCTTGGATGCAGTTCTCAGACAACTAGCCT
Source organism: Zootoca vivipara (assembly GCF_963506605.1). Classification (NCBI taxonomy): domain Eukaryota; kingdom Metazoa; phylum Chordata; class Lepidosauria; order Squamata; family Lacertidae; genus Zootoca; species Zootoca vivipara. The sequence continues at coordinate 9,192,430 of NC_083279.1, read as the reverse complement.
TGGAGTACCTCCATTGCCTTTGTAGGGGTTACTGAAATTTACTGAGACTAGTGGGAGAATTGCAATGGGACCAGAACAAAATACCTAGCACAGATCACGAGGTTACCCCTGAGGACAAGAAACCCTAGTCAAGTTCCCACATGTCGCCGTGTAATTTGCAGCAAAGAAAATGCACTGCTTCATGGTATAGCAGGGTAGTCAACATGGTACACTTTAGGTATATAAAAAAAGATAAAGGACCCCTGGGCGGTTAAGTCCAGTCAAAGGCGACTAGGGTGTGTGGCGCTCATCTCGCTTTCAGGCCGAGGGAGCTGGCGTTTGTCTGCAGACAGCTTTCCAGGTCATGTGGCCAGCATGTTTCTGGCACAACGGAACACCATGACAGAAACCAGAGCAGCGCACGGAAACACCGCTTATCTTCCCGCTACAGTGGTATCTATTTATCTTCTTGCACTTTGACGTGCTTTCGAACTGCTAGGTTGGCAGGAGGTGGGACAGAGCAACGGGAGCTCACCCCGTCGCAGGGATTCGAACCGCTGACCTTCTGATCAGCAAGCCCAAGAGGCTCAGTGGTTTAGACCACAGTGCCACCTGTGTCCTATGTTAAACTAGTGTGTTATTTGGCTACAATCCCCATCATCCCAGAATGTAGATGATGCTGACAGGGGCTGGTGGGCATTGTTGGGCATGGAAGACATCTTGTTGGCTATTCCTGTGCTGTTTCCAATGTGTTGTTGTTTGTTGTTTAGTCGTGTCCGACTCTTCGTGACCCCATGGACCATAGCACGCCAGGCACTCCTGTCTTGCACTGCCTCCCACAGTTTGGTCAAACTCATGTTTGTAGCTTCGAGAACACTGTCCAACCATCTCGTCCTCTGTCGTCCCCTTCTCCTTGTGCCCTCCATCTTTCCCAACATCAGGGTCTTTTCCAGGGAGTCTTCTCTTCTCATGAGGTGGCCAAAGTATTGGAGCCTCAGCTTCACGATCTGTCCTTCCAGTGAGCACTCAGGGCTGATTTACTTCAGAATGGATAGGTTTGATCTTCTTGCAGTCCATGGGACTCTCAAGAGTCTCCTCCAGCACAATAATTCAAAAGCATCAATTCTTCGGCGATCAGCCTTCTTTATGGTCCAGCTCTCACTTCCATACATCACTACTGGGAAAACCATAGCTTGAACTATACAGACCTTTGTAGGCAAGGTGATGTCTCTGCTTTTTTTAGGATTGAAGTTGTTGAAGTTTTTTTAGGATTTCCCCCAGTCAATAATGTACTCCCGGTCAATAATGCAGAGCAGGCCTGGGAAAACCCACAACGTGATGACGTAATCTCACACTTTTATATAACAGGAAAAGGAAGGGGGATCTGACGCTGAGTTCCAGTGCTGGGTTACATTCCTTTGATGGGTGTTGCGCCTAGCTCCCTTCTGAGATCATCAAAATACCATAGTCCTTGGATGTGTGGTCATTTTGGGTTGTATAAGACTGCTAAATTGCAAATAACATTCTAGAGAAAATATTTCACATGGAATTCTACATATATCTCAGACACGGGATTCCCTGATTTAATATGGCACTATTTCGGAGAGCTACAATGTGTGTCTGAGGTTTGAGAGTTAATAATATCTCATATAAACACACTGCTGAAGCTAATTCCGAACAGGAAAACCCCAAAGCAGCTATGAGAGAAAGAGACTTAGAATAGGAAATATATTTGTCCCTCCTGGTTGGCTGCAGCTGGCATTTTGCTTGCAAGTGAAACGGTGGACTAAAAACAGAACCTCCAAGATATATGTTAATCTCCAGGCTTTAAAATAAATAATTCAGAACTTGCTTCGGTGAAACCTGAGGTGTAATATTTCTGTGCTTCTGTACAAGCCATTGAAACCTACATTGGGAACAACATAATCTAGTTTGAAGAATTAGATGAACTTGGAAGTATCACATAACCATAAATAGCAAGTGTTTTCTCCCTGTGGTCAATAGCTTTCCACTGAAAGGCTCTGAAACCACTCAACCAATTTGCATCAACAAAGTGTCATTCAAAAGCCTGTAATGAGTAGGCAGTTTAATTTCAAAAAAATTGCTCATCGGACATGGGAATTTCAATTAAAAAAACATTCCGGTACTTCTCCTCTCCTCTCCTCTCCTTGTTTTGCTTTTATTTATTTCAGTTAAACATATATTCCTTCTGTCTGTGGATTATCAAGGTGGCCAACAAAACAGAAAAAGGTAAAATAATAACGATTACATGTTAAAAGTGAGCTGAGGAACAGATATGATGACCAGTCAAATCACCTGAAAGCACCTATCAAAACAATATTTTTAACAGGTGGCAAAAAAATCATTAAGGCGGGTCCCAGGCAAATCTTCCAGGGCAGATGTTGAATAAACCCTTGCCTGCCTTGCAACCAAACTTACCCCCAATACAGGAGAGCCTCCTCCACAGATGCGAATGGATAGGCAGGCACCTCAGTTGCTAGTTCAAGGCTCCTGTGACATCAGAACAGCTGCACCAATGGTAACCATGTTGGAAGAATTGGGTACAACACAGCTTGCAAAGATGGGTCTTTGCATGGGTTAAGACAGGTACAGCTAAGGACCTCCAGATTCCCAGACTATCCCAGTAACCTCTCAAGCTGACCTCTCTACCTCTTTGATGTTAGACTGATATTGTCAGGTTGCATCCTGTTTTAAAACTTCTCATATATATATATTTCTGTTTTACAATTTAAAATACTCATTTTACATCCTTAAGATATCAATGACTTCCCTTCTTCTCTTCCCATGGTTCATTTGACATATCATAAATCCCTGCATATTTTACAAAAACTATACTAGGCTTCCTCAACCTCGGCCCTTCAGATGTTTTTTGGCCTACAACTCCCATGATCCCTAGCTAGCAGGACCAGTGGTCCGGGATAATGGGAATTGTAGTCTCAAAACATCTGGAGGGCCGAGGATGAGGCCGCTTGAACCATACCATTTAGTATTCCATTATTACATCCATCAAAATTTATTCACACTGTTGAATTTATCTTAATGTGTCAGCGTTTTCAGCTGTACACAGTTATTTTCCATATTTTCAATAAACATTTTCTAATCTTCTCTAAACGTATGTTTTTCCTATTCTCTTATTCTATACATTAAGTCTGCAAGTTGTGCATATTTTGTCAGTTTAAGTTGCCATTCTTCTTTAGTTGGGACCTCACTCATTTTTCGTTTGGGGGCTAACAAAACACGGGTCGCAATAGTGGCATACATAAATAACCATTTTTGATACTTGGGAATTTCAGTCTGAATTATCCCCAAAAGAAAGGACTCTATTTTTGAGAGGGAGGGGAGTACTTTTAAAAATGTTTTTCAATTCATTATGGATTATTTTCCAATACGCTTTTACCCTTTTACATGTCCACCACGTATGAAAGAATGTTCCCTCCTGCAAAGAGGGGCATGGTCAAAGGATGAGGAGGAAAGTGCAAGAATGTCAAGGGAAGTTCATAGGACATCGGGGGACACTCGCAGCTCATAAACTGTGAACATTCCGGTGTATATAATACTAGCAAATTATTGCAAAACTTTGAACATGTGGTAAACATGTTGCTTGAAGGACGCATCTGTGTTTAAAGGTAAAGGGACCCCTGACCATTAGGTCCAGTCGCAGACGACTCTGGGGTTGCGGCACTCATCTTGCTTTATTGGCCAAGGGAGCCGGCCTACAGCTTCCGGGTCATGTGGCCAGCATGACTAAGCTGCTTCTGGCAAACCAGAGCAGCGCACGGAAACGCCGTTTACCTTCCCGCCGGAGCGGTACCTATTTATCTACTTGCACTTTTGGGGGTGCTTTTGAACTGCTAGGTTGGCAGGAGCTGGGACCGAGCAATGGGAGCTCACCCTGTCGTGGGGATTCGAACCGCCGACCTTCTGATCGGCAAGCCCTAGGCTCTGTGGTTTAACCCACAGCACTCATTTAAAGAAGGCACATGGGAAATGCCCTAGATCAGGCACTTCCAACAGGAAGATCGTGATTTACTGGTAGATCACTGGACGTCTGTGGTAGATTGCTGGTAGATCACTGCCCCCCCCCAAAGAAGCCCAACAAGCTCAAAACGTTTGCCCTGCACCAAAGAAACAGGCCTTTCTCCTTCCACAGAAAAACTCAACAACTTTGATCTGAACCCCCGAAAAGGGGGTAGATCACTGCCAATCTTTAACCCCGTGAGTAGATTGCAGTCTCTTGGAAGTTGGCCACCCCTCCCCTAGATAGATTTTGCTAGTCTTACTGACACTCATGGGGCTGCCTTCAAAAATTCTCAAACATTTCGCCTCAGGGAGAATGTCTGTATTTGCATCAAATCTTGAGCCCTGTTCACTCCTTGCCCCTGGTGCAATTAACAACTGCATAAGGGGGGGAGGGGGGAGAGTATTTGATGGTCCCACCCCTGCCTTCTCCACCCCACTGCCCATATGTTGGGGGAGCTTCTGAAAGGCAACTCCAAGCAAGTGTTCTCTCCCTGTGATTTAGAACCTTGCATAGAAATTGCACAGGGAAGACTGCATGTGGTTTATGTAAATAGAAACTAGATTCACCTCCCTAAAAACACTGCATTTACACTATAGAGGCACAAGCTAGTTCTGCCTAGATGACCTTTGTGAAGAAAGGAATGTGGAATGAAGACAAACAAGAATTCTTTCTTAGCAGATGTGCAAAAAACCAGACACTGCTGAGCTACATGGGGCTTCGTACTGGTGGTCCATTTGATATACAGTATATATATATGTAATGCAGGTCTGCCACTGCTAATACCACGTCTTGCCATTTGTGAGCTTTTGTTTTTAAAAACCAAAACCTACTGTGTACTCCCCCTCCTCTCTAACACTAAAAGCATATACATCAGGGGTCAGCATACGTTTTCAGCAGGGGGCTGGTCCACTGTCCCTCAGACCTTGGGGAGGGCCAGACTATATTTTGGAAAAAAAATATGAACGAATTCCTATGCCCCACAAATAACCCCGAGATGCATTTTAAATAAAAGGACACATTCTACTCATGCGAAAACACCAGGCAGGCCCCACAAATAACCCAGAGATGCATTTTAAATAAAAGGACACATTCTACTCATGTAAAAACATGCTGATTCCTGGACTGTCCGTGGGCTGGATTGAGAAGGCGATTGGGCCGCATTTGGCCCCTGGGCCTTAGTTTGGGGACCCCTGATATACATGATGCTCTTTACAAACAAACAAACAAATGAGGGTGAACAAGAAACTCTGCAAGGCAGGAAGTATGGTTGGAACTGATAAGAATTCAAAGCAGTGTGACTGAAAGTGACAAATATTACACTTCCCACCTACGGCTGATGCAGACATAATTTTACGGATTGCTTAATCATGAGCTAAGCAATTGAAAGTGGGCTGTGGGATTGCATGCTTCCTCTTCCGACTCCTTCCCTTCTGGGGTGAGAATTCCCCTCCCTCGAGTTTCATGTTGGTTAAATATTCCAGCAGTAGCAAGATAGCCAGCTGGCTCAAAAGTGGCTTCAGGTGCCAGGTTAAATAGGATCTGCCCCAGCTGCAGCCAAACATGTCTCTCCTGTATCAGTCCCTACAGCCAGAGCAGGCACTGTATCTCCCCAACGGTTTGGCTTTGCTTCCTGAAGGCACACTCTTCCAGTGTCTCCTGAGACAGATGGATGCCAACCCAACCAACTTAAAAGAGTTAACCATGGTTAAGCTGGGCAGAATTTGCACCACATAAAGGAGCGGGTTGGGGAAATGGCATGTGTTTTTGGAGTTAAGCCCTTGCAGGGTATAGGCTGCTCCCTATTCCACCATACACGGTCCATCATATAGGTATATAGGATATTGCGAAGGATTTGCCACAGGATAGGACTGCCAGTACTTGGCTTTGAAAGATGCTCTTGTATTTGTAATAACTGCAAAACAAGAAGCAGAGATACTTGTTGAAGCAAAGGAGCTATTTCCGGGACAATGGTTAACCTTGTTCCATGAGGGCCAGAAATAAATTTCCAAGAAACTTCACAGAACTGTTGTTGTTTGTGTGCTAACTTGGAAGCTCTGTGGAAGCGAAAAGGATTTATTGGTGCTTTTCTCAAATACTTTGTTGAACATAGAAATCTCAAGGAAAGGAGAGGCAAGTTACTTTTTTTTCTTGCAGCCTGATAGTTCATGTTGACAGCTAAAGGGGAATGTGTATGTTCAATCAGAGATAGAACTGACTTAAAGGTGGGTTAGCCAAAGTGAATTTCTGCTTTCAATTACTTGACTGCTTTTAGAAATCTAGAAGTAAAATATGAACGACAGTTGCATCTTCTGAAATATAAGAAACACACAGAGAAGTGCACGCACACACAATTAATAATTGACAAATTTTGCACTTTTTAAAATGTTCTGTCAAGTCTTCTAACACCTTGTAGTTGCATGCCTTGGAACTGGCAAGGGACTAGGAAGGCAGAATATTTATAAACCGTTCTGTTTGGTGATATAGATCACGGTGTCACTAAGCAAGCTGCAACAAGACCCAAACTGCATTGCAGAATATTCTCCGTGTGTGTGTGTGTGTGTGTGTGTGTGTGTGTGTGTGTGTGTAAAATGACTGTATGCACCTGTGGTTGGGAACCAGATGCAATTTAATTAAAATCCTGCAAGAAGTAATAAAAAAAAACCGGATGATAGCTGTTCGAAGATGTGGAGCTGTGTGGTGATGGCTATAGTTTTTGGAAATTGTAAACAAAGGACCAGAATAGAATTTTAGGGTGCACTGTGTTACCATGGCAACAAAGTAATTTCTGTAAATCTGTAGTAAGGAAAATCTGCAATGAGGAGCCTTTGGACCAGGAATTTAGACAGAAATGGGTGTTGGGAACCAACAAGTTACACCATTCTTAATATTTCTCCTGCCTTAGACATCTTTTTTTTTTTGAGAATGTCTGAACCAATAACCTTCATATGGATTAATTGGTTGAATTGGTGAAGCTACAATTGATTAATTGTTGCTGGCAAATTTTAATCAGGAGAGAGGAGGGACTGCTGTCTTATTTGTTGAGGCTACTTTGGTTCTGGTGTATTAATGTAATGGGGAATGCAAAAGAAAATATTGCAAGAGAGGTTGCACGCCACTAGGGGGTTCCAGGCACTCACCCAGGGTTGTGTTTCTGCTGGGAAATCAAGGCACAGTGCAGACTAAGAAATATGGTTTTTTGTGCACATATTTACACCTGGGCCTACTTCGGAGAGTGTTCAAGAGCATTTCATCTCGTTTCTCCTAGCAGTGCAGCTTTGGAGTCCAAAGCATCCTGGAAGCTGAAATCCTAATCTAGTGGTTTTCAACCAGTGTGCTGTTGTACCCTGGGGTGCCTTGAATGATGGTCAAGGGTGCTGTGGGCAACACTGGCCTCTGGCTCTCTCTTCTTCTCTGCCTCCTCTGCTGAGGCTTGTGCCGATGTTTGTTGCAGCAGCCCTGACTATAAGCTCCCCAGGCAAATAGTGCCTCTGGGACTGGCCAGGGGGTGCTGGTTGCCAGGAGCTGAGGCAGCTGAGAGACCTGGATGGCTGTGTGTTGGATTTTTTTGAATAGTCAAGTTACTTTAGAGCCGGTCTAATGTAAATACTGTCTTTCAGTAGCACCTTAAAGACCAACTAAGTTTTTCTTTTGGTATGAGCTTTCGTGTGCATGCACACTTCTTCAGATACACTTGAAACAGAAGTGTCAGGCCCTTATATATATACAAAGGATGGTGGGGGTGGGTGGGAATAGGTGATGGGCTGATGGGAGTGGTAAACCTGTAGATGGCTGTTAACGATGCTGATGACTGCAATTAGTCCTGGGGGGGGGAGCAAGGGCTGAGGCGCTAAAGAAAGCTTGATCATGCATAATGGGATAAGAATCCGATGTTTTTATTCATCCCAGGTGGCTCTATGGTTTTAAGCTTGGTAATGAGTTCCAATTCAGAAACTTCTCTTTCCAGTCTGTTCTTGAAATTTCTCTGTAATAAAACAGCTGCTTTGAGATCTTGTATAGAATGTCCTGGGAGATTGAAGTGTTCTCCTACTGGTTTCTCTGTCTTATGGTTCCTGATGTCAGATTTATGTCCATTTATCCTTTGGCGTAGGGTTTGGCCTGTTTGTCCAATATAGGGAGCTGAAGGGCACTGTTGGCATTTGATGGCATACACAATGTTAGAAGATGAGCAGTTAAATAGTCCTGAGATGGTATGTTGGATGTTGTTGGGGCCAGTAATGATGTTGTCCGGGTATATGTGGCAGCAAAGTTGGCATCTGGGTTTATTGCAGGCTCTGGTACCAGTGTCCATGTTAAGGTACTTTAAGGTGCTACTGAAAGAATTTTTTTATTTTGCTTCGACTCAGACCAACACAGCTACCTACCTGTAAATACTGTCTGTTTAAGAGAAACAGGTGCCGGTGTTTCTGTTAATTGCTCACAGGCGTGGGCTCTGCTCCTTGTATATAAGGCTCTGCCAGAAAGCCTTCTGTATCTCTTCGTTAGATCTTTCAGTTTGATTCATCTCTAAGTAGATCACTCTCTCAGTTGTTCTCAGTTTAAGAGATTCCCAGTTGAATCTTAGTATGAGAGTTGCTTAGTTATAAAGCTAGTTTGCTGTTAATTCTCGGGTAGTTTAATGGGAGTTTTGTGGGAGGTTTGGAAAGTGGGTAGATAACATTGCTAAGAGAGAAAGCATTTATCTTTTGTTTAAAGTCTCTTTAGAGTCAGTTCGTTTTTCAGTTAAAGAAACCCAACCGTTTGTATTTTCATCTGCATACTTTTACAAGTGTGCAGCTAGTAAGGGGTTTCATATGAGGGAGATAATACCCTACGCTCTTGGTGGTGTTTTCTTAGCCAGGTCAACTTCTGACTGCGTATACTCTGAGTGAAGCGTACTTTAAAGGGCTGCTGTAAAACTGGGATATATGATTTAGGTTAAGCAGGTTTCAATATCCAGTTTTCTCCAATATTATTCTTATCATATATATATTATTTTCAATACTGTGATGGCTGCCCAGAGGACTCCCAAGGAGAGGGGGGAGGGGAGGAGGCTGAGGGTGTTTGAAAAAAGGATGAGAGGCTGCCAGCTCTGCAGGCAAGGGGTGACATAACTGAGCTCCTGAGCCCCGCAGGGGTCTCAAAGAAAGAACCTCTGCCCTAAAGCTTTCTCCACCCACGGTAACCATGGGAACTCCCTCCCCTCCATTGGCAGAGAATCTCTTGCCTTGAAGATGGTTTTCATTGATGTGTTAATGACTTGCTTCCAGCACCTTTTGTCATTCTTAGCAACTTCTATCCCAGGTGAGTCCCTGGCCTGGCACCTTCCCTTTAACACTCCAAATATTATCTAAATTCCACCATTTATTAATTTCCAACATTCACTAATGATTGTGCTTGCACACACCCACACACCCAATTTGTTACCCCTAATCTGTAACAGTACTAAAGATAGGGTTGTGTTTTTTTTAACACTGTGAGTAAAACTTTGCTTGCTCAGCTGCTAATTTTTTCTTCTTATTTCTTTGGCGATCACTCGTAGCCGAGTAAGATTGTTTGCGTGTGGAGGTCCCCAAAACCACCCCTCAAAATAATTCACAACACAGACAGAATTTTTTTTAAAATAAATGAATAAATAAAGTTAATCTCTGTGTGTTAAAAAAAAAGATGAGCCTTTGAAAGGGATTTGATAAATCCATAGTCTTTGATATACATCCTTTACTTACTATCCATGTCACATTATAAATGGAACCTCCATATTTGAAAGAACAATAAATCCCAGTTTCCAGGAACAAATATGGGATGTCTTCATGCATCTGCCTAACCTCTCTTGAAAGCTGTCCTCCAGACCCAGTGAAGCTCTGGTTTGATCCTGCAGGGCTGCTCTTAAGGCTTTGAACTAGGCTCATTGCATGAGCTGTTTCTGTCCTTTTTGTCTGCCAGGAGCACACACTCTGCATTTAATGTGCTCCTCCCTATGGAGGCTCTCCGAGCTCCTTATGAACAGCTAACATTGTCACTTGCCTTCATTTTACCTGCCTCACAGAAGAGAAGAACTGTAAATATTATCTTCAAAGCACTGATTCCCCCCCCCTCCGAAAACAAATGGTTTGTATATCCAGCTGTTTTCCTATGCTGAGTCATCAGTCTCAGGATAGGCTGTGAACTGAGAGCGCAGAGAACATTAAAGCAGGTTATTATATTCAAAGCAGATTTGTAGATTAGATCAAATGGTACCACTGTAAGAAGCAGAATGCAGACTCTTTTATGGCAAGAGGTGAAGGATGACATTCAGCTTAATCATAATGCAAGGCTTCCTCCCTTGTGGAGCTAGGAGAGAAGGTGTCCTCTGCTCTGCTTGCACCCCCCCCCCCAGGATCCCTTAATTACAACAAAGCACTCTTTGAAGATCATGCAAGATACTCAGAGGGACAAACTAATGTACTATTCATGTTGACATCTCCTTAAACTGCAGCCCCTCTTTATCAATAGAATTTCTCTTGTGCTGGTGAGTGGCCCACTTTACATGAGAAGAGCAATAAATTAAGGAATATCTGTGTTATAAGGCCTTTTTTATAATAAAGTCGGTAAACATCTTTGTATTTTTAAGATGTTCATTGCCCAGACACTCCCTTTGCACTGGGTCGGTTTTGTTTTTAGTATCGTATAGGAATTTACATTTACGATAAATTTTGAACGAAAAGAATTTGATTCATACCGAAAGCTGAATAGAACAAGCGTCCAAGGATCCCACTGTAATGCTTTAATGTGCTTCCAAAATAAATTCCTCCTAAGTTCAGAGTGCCTTGAAAGCATTGCACAGTTTCTGCTCACTTCACGGTGTTCTGTTCATTTTTGGAAAACTACATGCTGGATGTTTAATTGGAATTAGCTTGAAATCAGTTAACTCAAACTCTTCCTGGACACCACTGTTCCTCTTCCTTCTTTCAGAAGGAGACAAAGATCAGGGCTGAGGTGGGATTCTTCCGGCAATGTTAAAATTTGCTTGTCTTCTCCTCTCCCTCTCTCCCCCCCCCCCCGCTCTCTCTCAACTGTGCTACTCGCAGTGCTGGTTGGATGAGCAAACTTCATACAGTTCAAATCAGTACAAACATGATGGAGTCGTGTGACAACCAGGGAGCCAATACAATGTCATTGCCTGCAGCTCCCCAGGATTGCTGAACTCCCCATTCTGGGAAACCTGTTGCTGCGAGAAATTACCCGACTTCCCCTCTGCTCTTCCATATTGTTTTCCTGCCTGGTTCCCTGCTGCCTCTAGCCTTGCCTTCCCGTCTAGATTCCAACCTGGGCAGTTTCCTGGCACTAGCAGCATGTCCAGCCTGTTAACAGATCACAGTTGAGCTTATCTGTAGTGAATTAGGATACATATACAGTGGAACCTCGGTTTACGAACACAATTGGTTCCAGAAGTCTGTTCATAAACCGAAGTGTTCATAAACCGAAGTGAACTTTCCCATTGAAAGTAATGGGAAGTTGATTAATCCGTTCTAGACGAGGAAAAACACCCCCTAAAGCAGCAGGGCCTTCGCTCCGATGCCTTCGCGGAAGCCGGAGAGCGCTCCCTGGCCTCCGCGAAGGCATCGGAGCTGGGCCTTCGTTCCGATGCCTCCCAGAGGCCGGGGAGCACTTTCGCGGCTGCAGCCCAGTCGCGGAAACGCTCCCCGGGCTCTGGGAGGCATCGGAACGAAGGCCCAGCCTCCCCGAAGGTATCGGACGCTCCGATGCCTTCAGGGAGGTTTGGCCTTTGCTCCGATGCCTTCGGGGAGGCCGGGCCTTCGCTCCGGGCCTCCAGGAGGCATCGGAGCGAAGGGCTGGCCTCCCTGAAGGCATTGGACGCTCAGTAGGCCTCAGGCACCTTGGTTTACCAACTTCCGGGTTAGGATAGTTCATAAACCGAAAGTTCGTAAACCGAGGTGTTCGTAAACCAAGGTTCCACTGTACAGTAATTCCCACCCCACCCCCACTTTTAGATAAAAATGTGAAGGTGACCTACATAGATCTCCATGCAACAACCCAGTAAGGTAGGTTAGGCTAAGTGGTTGCAACTACCCTAAATGGTGAAGCCGCCATCCTGGCTTCCTAGACCAAGCCACAAACTCATTTTGAATTTAATCTTAACGCAGTTGTGAATAGGTTCACTTAGGATACTGAGCTTACCCGCCTTAGTAATTTTCATCGCACATCCAGCCGTGTCCTTTGATAACAATACAGCAATCCAAACCTAAAATGCTACTTTTAGTTTACCATCAATCCAATTTACATCCAAATACTAAAAAAGCACATTTAGTGTATTATCAGCTGTTTGAGCATGTGCTTATGGTAGCCTGTTTAAATGAGTAGACATGTCTTTTGGGTAGGGTCCTGGGAAACTGATTTCCCGGGGCCTATGAAGACAGTGTTATCAGGGAAATATGAGATTTCAAAAACAATTGCTCTTACTTTTTTGGCTAAAGAAGAGTTTATGTGGGAAAGGATCATACAGGCTGGGGTGAGCTCCAGTTTCTATGGTCCCTCCAGGCCATATTTCCACATAATAATTTTCCTGCACAGAGAGACTCTCTTGTCATTAACTGTTAATGCACGAAGCAGTCCTCACGCGTCCTGAGGTCTGTATCCTTTTCTCTTAAGCCTGCGGCTCTACTTATTACAGACTGTACATGCTTCCCTTGGGTCTTCTGTCAACCTTCCCATGTAGCAGAGCTGGGGGAGGGGGGAGTGTTCTGAGCAGCGGCTTTTCTGAAAACACCATGATCTGAGGGTGGAACTCTATATTACTCAAGGCATGAGTGCCACTTAAAATAGCATCTCCATGCCTAGTTGTCCCGCCCTCACCCCGCCCACAAATTTTCTGAAATTTGTTGCCTGAAATAACATCATCATGTTGAGAGCTTCCTTACTCCCCGCCAGTGGCCAACCAGCAGCGTCCCCTACCTAAGGGGTGGGCGGGCGAGTGAATCGTTCGCTCCGGCGAACAGGGGATAAAAGAGGCAGAGTTCCCGCCTGCAGGGGGCTTTAAACTCAAAGCCCCGCCCCCGACCGACCTGATTGGTCGGTCCGGGTGTGATGCAGGCGGGAACCTTCCATCGCGCAGGGGCTGAGCTAGCAGCCCCTGTGCAATGGTTCAGTCGGGAAGCCCACAACCCCACCTTCGTAGCAGGCGCAGAAGTGGCTTTGTTAAAAGAGGGCAAGTCTTCCACTAAAACAGATTAAATGGCATAGCATTCTGTAATAGCATTCATTATTTTTTATGAGTGGGTTGTCACAACATATGAACCGTATATTTCTCAATCATATTTTTAGCATTTCCCCCCCTTGATCGACGTGTTTGCTTTGTAAGAGGAACATTAAAGTGAACATTTGCTTACTCTTGATCGTCAACCCTCTTTCCTTCTTGCGGCATTGAATGCTCAAAATCCTCAGAGCACGCGCTCCAAAGAAGTAACACTGGGTTAAAATGACAGTTTCTATAGAAAGAGAGATTTGGAGCCAGAGTCAGGCCGGGGTGTGGGTGCATGACCAATTATGACGAGTGAGACCAGTTCAGGAGGGAAAGCAACTAGTTTTGTCCAAATGTGTGAAACTATTAAGGGCACAAATCAGGGGCAACATTTGATAATGAATGTGTGTGGTCTTTCTCTAATTAATGCCAAAGTCTTTAGGGGAGTCATGCAGAATAACCTTTCCCTAGTTAACTGTCACAGAAGAAAGGAATGGGGGAACTATTATGCTGCTGTCAAGATTTCCCTGAAACAAAGAGGGGCAGAATTATGCATGCTGCTTTGTCTTGAGTGCTTTGATTAGCAGCAGAGGCCCAATTTTGCCATCAAAGGCATTGTTAATTATAAGCCACGCTGAAAGGCTCTTGTCATGAACATTGCAGAGAACGATATTACAAGAAAGTGTCGTTTTCAGTTAAGGTGATTCTTGGCTGCTGTTAGTCTGAAGTGGGCGGGGGAGGGGGGGAATCAAAATGTCCACATCATTTCAAGGTAGATTTGAACTGCTGTTGTATTTAATCAGAACGATTAGCCAGCAAAATCAAATAATCCATATTTCTTATTGGTTTGTTTGTTTGCGTCAGGTTGTGACGTGATCTGACAGGCCCCCCTCCTGTTTGTAATGGTTGAAAATGGGAGAGTCTCTGAAGTAACGATTCCCTCTTTAGCAGCTGGCGGCTGTTAACAAGATGTCGTAAAAGTTCCTCTTTAAATAAGAGATCAGCCTTCATTATTCCATATCTTTGATGATTAAAGAGATTTTTATTGAAATTACTACACCAAAAAGCATACAAAAGAAAAGGGAAATGCTAATTTGCAATCTGCCTACTGACCAAGCATCGTGTTGTAATGAACTGTGACAGCCTGTGGCCTTTGCTTTCTGGACTAGCTAATCTGAAGTGACAAATAATGTACCACTATGTGCATTTTTTAAAGGGATGCTCTTGTAAAACAGTGATCTTCATTTTTTTTCCCTAGCAATGATTAAATTGCAGCTACAAAACAACCCACTGATAACATACAAAGGCCAATGAAGTGGACGGGAGGGGACCTTCTGTAGCTTTCTTTGTGTTGACTTTCACTCTTTATCACATGCTCTTAACCACCAGATGTTGTATTAAGCAAGGTTTGGAAAACACTTTTTTTTTGCAAAGAAAATAAAATGCATAATAAGAGTGGTTTGAAAAGCCCAGCTTTTTGTAAGTCCAGCAGGAGGCAAGCTGAAATGTGATTGGCACGACCTGAACAGAAGAAAGGAGGCAAATTTTGGCAGTCTGATATTCAGATGAATCTCAACCAGACTGGCAAGGAGTAGGCAGGCAAGACTGGGCATCATTCAGATCAAACAATAGACTTGGGAAAGGAAGTAGTTGAATGGACAGGGCAGGACCAATATACAAATTAGACCATTTATATGCCTACCTCCTTGCCAAACTTGGAATCATAGAATTGTAGAGTTGGAAGGTACCGCAAAGGTCATTTAGTTCAACCCCCCGCATTGCAGGAATTTCAGCTACAGTATCCATGACAGATGGCGATCCAACCTCTGCTTAAAAACTCCCAAGGAAGGAGAGCCCATTACCTCGCAAGGGAGTTCGCTCCACTGTTTGTTCCACTGTTCTTACTGTCAGAAAGCTCTTCCTGATGTTTGTCCAGAATCTCCTTTCTTTGTAACTTGAAGCCATTGGTTTGGGTCCTACCCTCCGGAGCAGGAGAAACAAGCTTGCTCCATCCTCCATGTGGCAGCCCTTGAGATATTTGAAGATAGCAATCATTTCTCATCTCAGTCTACTCTTTACTAGGCTAAACATACCCAGTCCCCTCAACCATTCCTCGTTAGCCTTGGTTTCCAGATCCTTGATCATCTTGGTTGCCCTCCTCGGCACACATTCCAGCTTGCCAATATCCTTCATAAGTTGTGGCACCCAGAACTGGACACAGTACTGCAGGTGTGGTCTGACCAAGACAGAATAGAGTGGTACTATTACTTTCCTTGATCTGGATAGTTTACTTCTGTTGATGCAGTCTAGAAGAGCATTAGGGTTTTTTGTTTGTTTGTTTGTTTGCTGCATCACAGTGTACCCTCCAAATGTTGTTGGACAATAACTCCAATCATTCCTGACCGTTGATCATGCTGGCTAGAGCATTTGAAGGAGACTAGCTTGGAAAAGACTGTTCTCTGACTAGCAATGGCTCTCCTGGATTTCAAACAGGAGTCTTTCCCAGTCTTGCCAGGAAATCCCATCATTGCTTTCCTCTGATGTTCAATATCATATGTAGTTCTAGGTGAGTTAGTTTTGGAAAACTATTATTTTTAACACGTAGGTGTGGAAACGGGGCTTTGAAATAGATGCTCACCCTTCTGAACAAATGATTTAGTTGTGCAGCACGATATGCTCTGCCAAATGTAAGCTTGTTTGCAGGTGTGAGTAGTGGAGGCAAGACACCAAAATAAAAACGTTCTAGAGGTGTTTTGCTGTGCTCAATTTATTTGTTGTAAAGCGATTAAGTTTTCATAATACAGAGTGGCAAAAAAATTAAGGATGTTTTAGCTGTGGTAGTTACTAAGATTAGGAATTAAAAAACGGCAAAAGGCTCCCTCTTTCTGGTTGGTAGATACTATAGATACTGTTGCATTCCATTTCAGAGGTTGAACTGCCTTGGGAAATACATAATTCTGATATGTCAGCCATGTAAACATGGTGGCCTTTTTTCACTGCTAAACTTTACCCTGTGTGGGGACATTTTCTATGACTGGAGTCAAAGAAACTTAAAATTGAAAGAATATTCTTAATAAAACAGAAGCAGGTTTATTTATATTCATGAATTGTTTTAATGTAGCATGTATTATTTTTACACTTAGCAATGATATAAACAAACAAGCTGCACAGTATAGAGTTAGCATCAACTTGCAAAAACAATGGAAACAAAAAAAAACCATACAAATAAATCATGTTTGTGGTAGAGGAGCTCTTCATTAAAATCGTATTCGGAATTCAACCTCGTACAATAGAACAGAAAGTACAGTAGTTGTACACACACACATGACCAAATCAATAGAATTGTATTTTCAAAAATATTTCTTTTGAATATAGGTTTGTTGCATCCAATGCAATAGTTGCTGATGCATTGTGGTCCGAGGTAACCACGAGCAGTTGCAACCTGCTCAGTTCTGTGGGCACTTAGGGGTCACAGAGGAAACAGACAATTCTTTGTCACAGTCCAAGTTAAGCCAGGAGTAGTCAGGACCTTGGACAGCTCCAAGGAACCTTGCCAAAGCAGCTGCAAAAAGATGTTGTCTGTGCAAGGTGCTAGAGTCTATCCGAATCCTTATGTTGGTTGACCAGGCCGTAAGTGTGGAAGGATCTGTCTCCCTGGAGAAGCAGCCTGGCTGGTTACTTGAGTCATTTTATTTTGACCTCTGCAATGCTGAGGAGAGATGTCATGCAGGATAGTGGTAGGGCTGTGTCCTGTGCTGAGGAGGTCTGTATGTTGTTCCCCACCATCACCCCAGGAAATTGCCTGAACCTCATCTGAGTCCTCAGCTGTGCACTGCAAGGTTTCCAGGTTGTGAATCATGGCACAACTGTGGGTTTCTGTCATGGAGTCTCTTTTCCATAAGCACATTTCAACAAGTTGTATAAAGCAGCCCACATTTCCGAAGATTGTGAAAACTTTGGCGGCCATGTCTGATTGTCCCCATGCCATCGCACAAACTGCATGGATCGCCAAGCTCCCAGATGGCAGGCAGCTGACACTGTATGTGGCTTTCATGCTGCATTTGTGGATAGTAGAATGTGAAGTGAACTCTTTAAAAAAAATAGCCAATTCTTGTCTTGCTTAATCTACAATGCCAAGGTCATTTGTGTGACTGTACGGATAGATTATCAGCCTCTCTGGGAAAGATAAGGTGCCATTGCAAATTGAACTTCGGGCTGAAATTGATGTGAATCTGATGTGAATGTTGTTTTTCTTCTCCATTGAATATTGAAATACTCTCACACCCTGTGAAGGTATAGAATCCTACCAGAACATCACGTTTGTCTCATCATATGGCTTTGCTAATAGCACTTGTAGGTATAGTTCTTTGTTTTTTTACCTGTTCCAATCAATATCTGATGTAAGAGGGGACAAATAGCCTATCTGAAGAATAGGTATCTGAAGAAGTGTGCATGCACACGAAAGCTCATACCAATGACAAACTTAGTTGGTCTCTAATTCTACTGGAAGGAATTTTTCTATTTTATTTTTAAATAGCCTATTGATAGGGTAATGGCATCAACAGCCACTGTACACCAATATTTTTGAGACCTATTTTTCTACCATGTTTTTCACTTAAAGAATTGTTCACTTATCTTCATTTTGTGGCCCAGAGAAGATCACTATCTTATGTTTGGAGGCAATCCTCCACCAGTACAGCAAACCTCTCAAGCAGCCAGAATAGCTCCTTTTTGTGTAATGTCCCATAAAATCCTGGCAATTCTTTAGAATAATGTAGTCTGGCAGTGCCTGCTTCCTGCTTTCAGCACCTGTTAGAAATGCTGTTCTGACTAAAGAAAATATATTGAAAAGCTCAGCATACATTTGTCATCGGTGATCAGTTCTGTCAAACGGCATGTTTGATTATTCCAGGAAGGTGAGATGTTGCTTGTTGGAACATGGGCTTGCTGATGCTATGGACAGGAGCTTTTGTTGTTGGACTGTTTGAGTTGTGGTTGATGTTGGCTGCATTCACATGTAACGCTGAGCCAAACAAGGGCTTAGCACAGGCATCCCCAAACTTTGGCCCTCCAGATGTTTTGGACTACAGTTCCCATCTTCCCCGACCACTGGTCCTGTTAGCTAGGGATCATGGGAGTTGTAGGCCAAAACATCTGGAGGGCCGCAGTTTGAGGATGCCTGGCTTAGCATGAATGTGCTAATTCCTAAGTAGAGAAGAGTTCATTTCTTTATTGTTCTAGCCAAAGGCCATGACAATCACGCAGCAATAGCATTAATAAAATAATACAGAACATCCATCAATAATATTAGCCAACACCCACAATGTAATAAAAGATACCAGAGACACCAGCAGGTTTTAACTCTTTCTTGATTTCACGTTAAACCTCCGAATAACCAACACAATTTTCAGTGATTTTATCTAACTCATTTTCCCCGATTTCTTTTGCAGCCAGTGCATAGAGGGCCACTGTGTATGTTACGAAGCTATGGTTGTCTCTCTAAAGAAACCAGATCATTTCTGCTAGGGTGTATCTGTGCACAGGACTTTGTTATAGTGGCCATCCAAGACCGTGGTGGGCATCACTTGGAAATGCAGCTCAGTAAAGGCATTTTTAGGGAAAGCGGTGATGGTCAGATAACTAGCTATAGAATGCTGTTTCAGCTTCCTTTTGTCTAGCCCCTGAGCAGGTGGTCACACCCATGTTACTCTTCTGGTTTAGTGTGGCACTGCAGCTAAGCCAAGATCTGGCTTAGCATGTTGTCCCAACACAGTACTTTGGTAAAGGTTTCTTCTCCTTAACCATGATCTGTAGACAAGGTTGCATGGTTAAGGGCAGTCCTCTTTATCCATGATCCCAGGGTTGGATGACATGCTAAGCGAAATAGGGACTTAGCTGTTGTCCCACGCTAAGCAGAGCTGAGGTAAAAAGCCCAGAGAGGAGCCAATATTTTTCACATGGTCCCAGTAAACCATACTTGTTTTACCGTGACATGTTATCCAGGCCATTGTCTCATGCTACCACTGTCAGGATTGCATTATGTCCCTT
Source organism: Zootoca vivipara (assembly GCF_963506605.1). Classification (NCBI taxonomy): domain Eukaryota; kingdom Metazoa; phylum Chordata; class Lepidosauria; order Squamata; family Lacertidae; genus Zootoca; species Zootoca vivipara. The sequence goes on along the minus strand of NC_083279.1, from coordinate 9,173,126 downwards.
GGTGGGGACACACACACATTTTTCCATCTTAGCTTCCAATTTTTGCACATTCGCACAGAGACAACAAGGTTTCCAACTTGGTGGTATGTGGGATTGGCAGGCCACGATTATACAATGCTTCCATAATTTCCATTCTCCCCTCATTTTCTCCATATATTAAGGACTCTGGCAATTCGCAAACGAGGTTCTTTGTTCTGTTTTCAGTTAGCTTATAACTTTACTTGCAAAAAAGAAATTTTTATTGTGAGAGCTGGCAGAGTCAATGTATGTTGTTTGCAGGTTGAGTGTTATTTGCCGAGCAGCACAAATCACTATCATTTAGATCTTGACGTAGGCTGTACAATGTACAATGAACATTCTATAAATGTTGGTAGTTTCTCACTGTTGTTCCCCAGAGAGGATTCACTGCCATGGTTTTTTTTCAAATGTCTCTGCTATTGTTTCCTTCAGTTTGGGGTCAGTTGTGACATCAACTTGGCCCACTTGACAAGAGACATGAAAATTAGAAACTAATCGAATATTTCATTAATGTATTTATTATTAAATGTAATATTATAAAGTTCCCAATGGACACAAACAGAATCCTTGACACACACACACACACACACACCCAAATTATACCATACCCATTCTAATATGGCACAGCTTAAATAATAAAAAACAACACAAATATACCATTTCCCTATAACTATTATATTAAAACTGTGCCTTCCCCAAAACTCTGCATCTCCTATCATCTGTAAACTTGATATTTCCAGCCTTGTAAAAGTTGACTACATGTGGGTCCCAGCATCCAAGCACAATGTGTTCCCAGGAATCGTTTCTAAGCCGAGCATTCACATAACAAGCTGACAATTTCCATGATTCCTATGGGAAGATTTCTAATAACTTCATGCCAACTAGCAAAAAGAAAACGGATGGGGGGGGGAAATGCTGTCTCAATTACCCGATCTCTCACCTTTCCTAGCCCCCCTCCCTCCTACTATGTTCCCCCCCCCAAAAAAAATGGCTGCTGTGGCCAGCAAAAACACATAAAGTAAGGCTTCTTATTTATTTTTATTGTTTACTACATACAGATCTGTTCGTTTGGATATCTGAATCTGCAGCAGTGTGTATGATGAGGTTTATGTACTAATCCCTTGTGTTGGGATAAGTGAGTTTTGCTTCATGGGTGTTTGGATAGCGGGACCTGCATGCGCTTTTAAGGGAAGGGTGGTTGCTCAGTTACAGGTTATCTGCTTTGCATGCAGAAGGTCCGAGGTTCCATCCAAAATACCTCCAGGTAGATCTGGGGATGCCCCCCAGTCTGAAACCCCGGAGAGCCATTTCCAGCTGGTATATGGTGAGCTGGATGAGTCAATGGCCTGACTCAGTACAGTATAAGAAAGTCCCCTATGGCCACTGCAACCCCTATGGCAGGTTGTTGCAGTGTTGTTGTTTTTTAAAAGACATCCTGCAACCCAACTATATAGAGGTAGTGAAGTGAAGTGGTTAGGGTGTCACACTAAGATTCGACAGGCCTAGGAGGGCAGCCATAAAGCTTACCTGGACCCACAGAGAACCTTGTTCAAGTCCCTGTGCTCCTTAAATAAAAAGGGGTGTACGTATGCATATCTGTACATGCACCATTATAACCATATCTTTATGGCGAGTAACATATTTGTTTATTTCCTTATCTGCTATATATAGCAAGAACTTTGACTTGGAGTACAGTTTCTGCCCAAGTATTTAATGTCCAAATCAGTACAGTGCTTAGGCAAAATCGGGTTCAGAGGCACAGCATGTGCTATTCATGGCCGAGCAAGCTAAGACATTGAGCCAACAAGTCACACACACCTCTGGGTCCCATTATATTGGAATGGGGTTGGAACAACTTCAGCAAAGTAACCAGGACTCTCCTTTGGACGGGGCAAGGAAATGGCTTCATGACTTAGTCCAGTGATGGGCAACCTTTTGAGCTTGGTGTGTCAAAATTCGCCAAAAACCTGAGCATAACTCGGGTGGTGTGTCACTTCAAGAAAAACTTTCGCGATATTTATAGTTTAAATAACAAAAATGTATAATTGTAATATATAACTGTATTTAATAAACCAAAAACTAATTATTTAACCAAACCAAACCAAAAACCCCTTATTTATCACAAAGTGCCCGGAGTTGTTGAGCTTTTTGGGGGGAGTTGCTGACCCAAGTTTTGGAGGTTTTTTTTGGGGGGGGGTGCAAAAGTTCCTTTGCTTTTTGGGGGGGGGATGTCCCAAAGCTGCTGTGCTTTTTTGGGGGGGGGAGAACAGAAATAAATGACGAATAATACCTTCACTGGAACTAACATGCAGCACCGACATAGTCTGCCAAAGCGCCCCAAAAAACCCACCACAGAACAGGTCAAAAAACGAACACTGTTACACCCAATCATCGTCTGCCAAAGCGCCAGAAAAAACAGCATAGAAGGGGTTAAAAAACCAATCTCTGGCTACCAGCAACAACAACAAAAGTATCCGGTTTTAACAGCGGAGACAAGCTGTAGCGTGAGGAGGAGCGGGAGAACAAATAGGGGGACAACAACAACAGCGCGAATGGGGCACGTGCCCACAGTGAGGGCTCTGCGTGTCATGTCTGACACGCGTGTCATAGGTTCGTCATCACTGACTTAGTCGATGCAGGAGGCAACAGTGAACAATGAACAACCTGAGCCCAATGCCTCATTTTACCTACCAGTAATAATAGGGTTGGCCTTGTTTACCAAGCCTTCTGTCGATACATGGAAAGCTATGTTTGGCTTGATTGGTCACAAGGTTTTGTTTTGTTTTTTGGAGGGGGGCTGCCTTTTGATACAGTTCATCTTTCACTGTGGATAATAAGAGTTTTGCATCACCATGTTCTATCCACCCAATTGTCCAGCGTTTGTTAAATAGTGAAATAAATAGTGAAATAAATAAATGAATTACTTTTTTGTAATACACGATACATTCACAGCACAACAGATTTAATCTTCTCCATAACTCATTGTATCTGTCCTAGCAGTAGAGTGAATGTTGTTCTCATTTTTAAAAGGTGAGGTTGATTTCCACTGACAATTGTGAGATTTATCCCTCGTATCTATTAAATCCCAGTTGCATTTTCTATAGGAATGTATCTGGAGAGGGCAATGTTTATAGGTGTAAAGGAAAGTCTCATGCATCATTACAGTAAATCACTAATTGCAACTGTCTTTTTTATCAAACAAGGAAGTTCTGGCACTAGAATATTGGGTATTTATGTTATTCTTTCAGGAAGTGATGTTATTTAAGGAGTTGTCTGTAGAACGGAATACTTGCATATTTTATGCTGGAAATTCTAGGAAGCATTATGCAGCACTTTTGAGAGCGAGTGCATGTATTTACATTTGATAAACGGATACATTATGAAATAAAAAAACAGTGCTTGTAGTGGAGGCTTTATTCTAATTTAAAAGCTGACATGATTGCTTTACAAAGGAATGATATGACAGGGAAGCCAAGGCATTCTTCAGCCAACAACAACATAAATACAGCTGATAAGCTTCAATAGTTCTCCAGAGGTGACAGAGACAAAATAGCGTAACCGGCTGTACATCTGCTTTACATACCAAAAGGAGGGGGGGGGGTTAAAAGGAACATGTGCAAAGCCAACACAGCATCTGACATCTTTTCCTGCAGCAGCCAGCTGAGGTTTCACAACGCCATGCTCCAACTTAATATACTGGATATGCCAGGGTCCAGCCTCTTGTACAGTGGTACTTTGGTACTCAAACGGCTTGGCCGCAAAACCAGAAGTGAGTGTTCTGGTTTGGTGAACGTTTTTCAGAAGCCAAATGTCCGATGTGGCTTCCGGTTGAGTGCAGGAATCTCCTGCAGCCAATCGGAAGCCGCGCCTTGGTTTTCGAGAACCAAGGTACCACTGTATTGCCCAAATTTACCGTGAGATATTTAAGTGCTGCACATCTGTGATTTCACAGGGGCACAGACAAAGTGCGGAATTTTGATGCTAGCTCCAGAAGTTGGCTTCCAGAGACTTTTCTTTTTCTATTAAATTCATTCGCTTGCCTGCTCTATTTTATACATAACCACCCAGTAATGTTGCTGCCTAGGTGGATTCAGCACAAAACGACCCTAAAATATAACGATAAAATTTCCAACAGAGAGAATCACCAAACAGATAACTAACAAGCATGGCATCACATAGATTTTCTCAGTTCCTGAGCTGCCATGAGGAGCCAGACCCACAGAGCAGGCCTCATCCAGGTGCAGGCTCATAAGGGTACGTTTCTACCGTAGCTGTTGCAGCAGGGATGGCGGACCTCTGGCACAGTGCAGCCTCTCTGTCTGGCCCCTGAAGACACACACACACTCCTGAGCTATATACTCTTTAGCTCCCTGCCTTGGAATGTGACCTTGGACTCTGATCATGTCTCTTCCTTCCCTGGATGGAGGATACATGTGTGAGCATGGAGAAAGTAGTCTACTGCACACCAAGTAAAACTTCCTTTCATTGCTCTACTTTTGCCTCTGGCTGCATCATCCACTGACCCAGAGCCCTGGGTAGTCATAGCTGGTGGTGGAAGTGGGGATGTTGCTCACCCAACCTATTTCCTGCACTGCTGCTCACTGGGAGGTAGAGGAGGAGGGAGGAGGTTGGCACGGTGCTAATGCACCAGCAGGGGCGCTGGATCAGCTCCTTTGGTGCATGTGCACCCCACCAACCTTGCCACCCTCCCCCTCTCCCTCTAGGTAAGCCACAGCAGGGTGACCTACTGGAGGTTACATGAGTGGCACCATCCCACCAAAGCACCTCTCACTGCCTAGAACAGAGCTTTCCAAACTTTTCATGTTGCTGACACGCTTTTTAGACATGCGGTAATTTCACGACGTTGTGATTCGGTTTTTCTAGCAAACTGGAGGTTAAACTAAACCCTCATAAGAGATAAGGATACAGATTGCGCCACACACATGCGCCCTGCAGCCGACATGCTAGCGTGTCGTGACACACAGTTGCCTCGCAAGTTTGCCCAGGAGGAGTTGTGGCTCTCGGGGTGAGAAAAGCTCCACATTCCAGTCCTACAGCTACACTGATACTCTTGATAAGAGTGAGTGTAAATGTGCAAAATAGCAAATAAATAATAGAAAGGATGCAAATAGAAACTATGCAAAAAAAAAATCTTTCTTAAGCTGGTGTCTACAAATTCCCAGGCATTATCAAGTCAGTATTTACTTATGCCTGTCAACACTTTTCACAAAGATCAAAAAGAACTACATTGAAATAATTTCACTGAAAAGTAAAAAAAGGCAAAGCAAAACAGCATGCAAACTGCCCTGTTAAATGACATCAACATCTTGATTTCTCCTAAATTTTACCCCAGCATAATTTGCATGCATCCAGGTTTGTATGGGTTCTTGAGCAACAGAATTGCAGGTGTTCTCTGCCAAACATGACTGCAGGGCCATCTTAAGCATATCTGGCGCTGTGGTGTGAAGATCCCTCCGGCGCCCCCCCCCCCAATTTCCCAGTGCGGCTGTCTGGCAGGCGCAGCGCGGCGCCCCCCTGGCGGCCTGGCGCATTGCGCCACCCAGCCTTGCCTTAGGGTTAGGGTTATGGACTGGCCATTTCTTCGTCAGAGGGCAAACGGGCAAATTTAGCAGGGGATCAAATACTTTCCCCCCTCACTGTATAATTCATTGGTCTCTTTGGGGAGAGGTAAGGCCCAGCGGCTGTCTATGCATGCTAGACCTTAAGCCAAGCCTGCTCACATACTTGCTGAACATCAGGCCTTTAGGCTGGAATCTGCTGATAACTACTGCCGCTTTGTTCATATTTAACCAGCATTCTTTCTCTTTAAAGAAACGGAGCAAACTAATGAGACCCGCAAAGATGCATAAACAACAGCCCTTCAAATAGTGATGGATGTCCTCAGCCACAGAGGTGGCTAAACCGGTGAGGAAGTGTGGGCAATTAATTGTTCTTCGGAAATCTGAAGCAATGAGCTATAAACCTGACCTATCACGGTCATGCCACCTGGGTTCAGTGAATATGTACCGCACCGTATTGTCCCCAGAGGAGCCCCATATTGGAGTAATTTGAGACTATTTTGATGATGTGAAAGGAAGCAGAGTAAAACGCTGGTGTCTGCCCACCTTGAACACGTCCTTATTCGAGGTAGATTGAAAGGGGAATTCTTCAGTCGACTTGCTTATTTACCATTCACTGCAGGTGTATGAAATATGAGCTCGTCTGTTCGAGGTGGTGGAGGGAAAACATCCCTTTGACCTTGAAGGAGGGCCGCTGGGTCCCGGCAAGCCTAATGCAAAATCAGTAGAACTGTTATGACCCATTAACTATCTTGGAAGTGTGTAGGATGTCTGGGCTGACATTGCCGTAGATGTAAAGGTCAAGCTAAAATGTCAGCGGAGCTACTGCTGTAACATTATTTGTGACTCAGTTTAGCATGTACAGGGAGCAGGGCTGACTTTGTTATATAATCATACAGTGTTCCTAGCAATGAGGATTCCCAGAATAAAGAACAGCTTCTATCTTTAGCAGCATTATTTCTTTTGACATGGTAGTACAGACTGTGATCACACAAATGCACACCCCATTCAACGGGAGCACTTCCTCAATAATATTTTCCCTCTTTTTTTCATATAGAAAATTACATTTGTTACTCAACTATTATATTCAAATTCAACAAAGCTAGTGACTTGTCACTCACCCAACATGGATGTTTATAACCCAAATTGCATACAACTGTGTTTTAAGGTTCCGTCTTATCTAATTTCACCCTCTCTAACGTGTTTCTTAATATATTCTGTTGTTTCCTTCCTCCAAGCTTTCTCATTCAGGAGATACAAGCGTCTTTACCTTCCTCCTGATCAAGCAGATGGAGGGTTGGCTCACTGGTCAATGGACTGTTCAAACACCATCAATTTACTCCCTGTTATTTGATCACAATTAAAAATCTTTAATGTCAGAAACACCTGTAGGGCCATCTGATAATAAGGTAATAGAGTCCTCTCTTCCCTCATCTCTTAGAATATGCCATCAGGGTGGGAAAGACAATTTCTGCACCAAAAGCAATCCTGAAGCCACACTTAAGTGGACCTGACCGGGTTCATAGAAATTCAGAGCTATGTAATCTGAGACTAGGGTGTTCTCAGTGCTTCCCCCCTAGAAAAACAGGTGCTGGTATTCACCATGAAGTTGTTACAGTAAGGGCCAAAGTTCTTAACAACAACCCCCTGGGGAAAATAAGCACTGGGTGTTCTTATACAAAAAAATATTATGTGTGGTCCAAGAGACATTACTTTAGATCAGACATCCCCAAACTTCGGCCCTCCAGATGTTTTGGACTACAATTCCCATCTTCCCCGACCACTGGTCCTGTTAGCTAGGGATCATGGGAGTTGTAGGCCAAAACATCTGGAGGGCCGCAGTTTGGGGGTGCCTGCTTTAGATTGTGAGAAGCACCTATTCCTAACTGGTTAGGTTCCTGTATGTTGCAGATTTTGATTATCATGGGGAAACTGTTGATCCTGCTATAGGTGAAAGCTTACTGAGGTTTGCTTGAAGACCTGGGCTGGCGTACTAGGCACTGTCGACACAGCAGCAAAAACATCTCTGTACTGCCTGTGTAACAATTTCCAGGGCAGTCTCCATCACCAGCCTCCAGGAAAAGGGTGGGTGTTATCTAGCCACCCAGGTTCATCGGCAAAAGTGTTTCCCTACTTCCCTGAAGATTGAATGCACCCATGCTGTTTAGCGGGGATCAAAAGAAATGACTCATCATTCAAAACAGGGACTCTGCTCCTTTGGACTGTCAACAAGGAGTCATCGCTTTTCTGTCCCCCTGGTTATGCATTTGCTCCTTCACCAACTTTTCCAAAAGCGAAATGGTGTTAAGCAAAAGAGATTATTCATTCCTCGTGGATTTAAATAAATACTTTCCGTACGAAGATAGTTCAGGTGGAGGAAAGGAGCTGACGTACTTCCAGAAAGCCTCCATAGCTGGAACGCACTTTGCATGTGTGCTTTTAAGTTAACACTTTCTGGCATAGATGTCTTAAATTACTTCTCAAACAAAGTCAAATGGAAACCTGTTGTCCTGAAGGGGCCAAGCTGCATGTTGGTTTGTCTTTATACTTCATTAGGTATTTTCCATGCAAGCAGAATTGACAGTTGTGGATGTAGTTCAAAGACTCGGTACCTTGTTGCTCTGTGTGTACTTAAAGTTGTGATCCCAAGGTGCTATCTTGGAAGTATGGTCTCTTTAAAAGAATTAAAGTTTAAAAGAATCCCTGTACAGTACAGATACATTCAGCCCCTGGCATCCCTCTGTCAGCCTTCTTCCACAGAAGCGTACCTGGGAACCCCAAATTGTGTATTTCCATCCATCTGTTTCTGATATTCTGGAAGACTGTGCTAAAGGCCTCCTTGGCCCACTGATGCATTCTAATTCTGAGTTACAGATAACCAGAACCGTGTGTGTTTCTGTTTGTTTTTGTCTGCTCATATATTTTTCTGCTATAAAATAAGTTGATCGAAAGCTTTTTGTATTGGACTTGGGGTCTTTTGCCTTTTTACTTGCTGATGGTGTTACCCACAGGCTGTGGCAAGGAATACTTTCCTTCTTTAAACACACACACACACACATTCTAAATATGTTTCTCTCCTTGAAGAGAGATGCCTGGCCAATCTCCATGTTCCAGCAACATCCGGCATAGGTTATTGTAATGTGTTGACATGGCGGTTGTCTTTTGGAAAACATTGGGGAAAGGAAACTAGCACATGATGTGCAAGTGGGCTGTTAACTAGGCTCAACCCCTATGGGCAGGATCACAGCTTTATTAAAAGATTTGCACTAGCTGCTGGTATGGTTCCAGGCTCAGTTAAAAGCATTGGTTCTCGTCTATAACACCCTCGACAATGTGGGTCTGGAGCATCTTCATGATCCTATTCCTTCTGCACGAAGCTCCCTTCCAAGTAATAGCTTCCTCAAAGGCCTTTCTCCCATCTTTGAAAGTGATATGGATGACACTGGAGAGAGGACATCTTCCGTACTGATACCAAAAATATGGAAGCCCCTCGGAACATATTTGCCTTGTGCTTTCTTTGCTATCTTTTAGCTGCTAAGCAAAGTCCATCCTGTTCTTTTCTACCCTTAATGGAATTTGAGGTCCTCTTCAGTCGCCTTTTTTATCTGGGTTATGTTGGCCTGGGTGTTTTATCTGCTGTTTTGATTTCCCGTTCCCTGGCATTGCTTGTTTTTGTTCTGTTGCATTTTACTGTAGATCATGGTTTTGTTTTGTTTTTGAATGTAAGCTGTCCTGAGACCATCCTGGCAAAAAGCAGAGTATAAAATGCTCTAAATAAGTCAGCGTCCAAGGACACCTTCACACACAGCCCTGACCTGCATATCCCACGTGTCAAGGTGAAAGAACCAGTTCTCTAATTTGGGTCTGCTCTCTCATAGGGCATTTAATGTGAATGGCAGCCTATGGGTGCACATTTCTGTCTGAGTAGGCCTTGCCAAGGCAATCTATCTACCCTTTTTTGCAGATCAAATGTACAGTATGTGCAAACGTCCCAGTTCACGGAAGGGTCCTATGCATGTTTGAGGCTCATGCTTACAGCCCTCCATGTGCAGGATGCTGGGTGGTGCAGTCATATAATTTTAGGCCAGCCTTTCTCAACCTTGGGTCCCCAGATGTTGTTGGACTACAACTCCCATCGTTCCTAGCCAGAATGGCCAATGGTCAGGGATGATGGGAGTTGTAGTTAAGAACATCTGGGGACTCAAGAAAGGTTGTGGACTTAACAGTATCATGGGGAGTGGTGGGTGGGGCTGTCTTTAGATGTGGTACAGTATTATTCAGAGACCCCTTACCCATTCTGCTGAGTGGGGCCCTGAACCTCTGCCCCCAAAGCCCTGCCCTGTGAGTGCACCGCTAATCTCATTGTGAACTGGTGAACTGTGTTATTAGTAAGCACTGCTTCTCAGACCATCAGTTTCCCTCCCATGGTATGTTTGGCTATGAAGCTTTTGTGTAGACAGTGAAGATGCTATTCATATTTCACAAGGCTTTGCATTTCTGACAGCACAGAATATTGCCTTCTTGTTGGGTAGCATTCCACGCACTTGTCATTTGGATCCATCCTGACAGCTTCCTGAAAACACTCTGAAAGACACCCTCCTTCCTGGGAGTTATGAATCACGGTTTGAAGTTATGGCCATTTCTGTGTTAAGGCTAATCGGGGAAGGATTTCTGTTAATAATAAAGTCTAGCATCACTCATAACTTTCCAAGCAAGAGCCATATTGAACTTGACGTGAACTTAAAGATCCTCTTCGAAGAGGAACCTTTGATAGGGTGGTTGCCACATTGATGTACACGTCAATTTCATAAGATATATTCCATGTCTCTGAAAGGCTATAGCGAGTGCTTTTATGCAGGGCATAACTGGTTTTGTCTTGCAGTGACAAATATGTCCCTCTGTGACCATCATTCTTTTTTCAGGAATGAACAGAAGATGCAGTTTTGAATGTGTTGCTTTGAGTATTTCATCAATATTTGGCCCATCAACAGTGTTTTGTGGATTATGGTTCCACATGTAACAGACTCTGAAGGCAGAATTGAGTGCAAGATGAATTTTGATTTATCTAGGCAGAGTCACTCCCAGCCTTTTTGTGGTCGTTCCAGGATTCCTGACCCCTCCTCCCAGTTTTTTTTAATTATAATTTTTTTGGGGGGGGGGGAGTAATGTTAGTTCTACTCAGAATAGCCTCACTGAGATTTATGGGCATGCTTAACCTGGGTCCAGTTGTTTTCAGTGAGAAATTCATTGGAGAATTTCAGCAGAATTTCATTGGAGATAACCCATATTTTATAGGGTGGCTGGGCATACTGCAAAATGAAGTGCTGGTGAAACCCAGTCATTCACCCCATAATTTCCAAAAGGCAACTGTACAAATAAATGACCGTATGCAGATTCCATGCAAATTTGGGTCATGGTTCTGCCCCAAGAGCCTTTTAAGTGCTTGTAAATTTCTTTCTGTACATTCCTGGGTGCAGTAAAATAAAGGGAAGGGAAAAAAGCCGGGGGGAGGGTTTAGATGCCAAGAGTAAATTTCACAACAATTCTGCTCCAAATTGGCTTTTTCTTGTCATTTGTCTTAGCACTCTCATAGTAGAATCTTGCAATACTGATTTATTGTTTGTTTTTGCTTCTGTTTTACTTACCCTTATCTTAATATGAGTTGTCCAATATACCCAGCAGCAACTGTATTATGAAACACTTTTGGAATGTGACACCCATTAATGATCTTATTTTCTGTTAAGCTGGGGCCATTTTGAAATCAATCACAAACTTCTGTTCCAACCAGGACTTTAAAGGAGTCTGCTGCATGTCAACAGAAGCAGATTTTTAAAAGGGGAGGTGAATGAGGGTTTTAAGGAAAGATGAAGGAGGGCTAAACTGCAGCCCTAGTTTTTAGACAAGGAAACCATCCAAAATGCTGCTGCGTTGTGTCAAGGGTGCCTTTGCCAACCTGGCATACTCGAGATGTTTTGGACTACAACACAGGTTGATGAAGGCTGCACTGAGGAGTCTTTTGCACAGCCAAATGTCATGGTCATGCGAAACAGCCTGCCAATAGAAATTTCTTACAGGGTTGGGTCGAAACTGTATTTATAATTTTGTGTTTGTTTTCATGTCAAAAAGACCTCCCCTGTGGGCACCTGTTTGTTCTCCTTGTTGATGTTCCTGCACGGAGCAATGGTCCTCTTTTTTTCTTTGCCCTCATTATCCCACCCCCCTCAAACTGGAACATCATGAATTGACAGAAGCCGGTCAGGCTTCTGTTCCCAATCCCAAATGCCCCGATTTTGCTCCTCTGTGCTGGTCGCTCCAGAGCGAGGAAAAGATGGCCATTGGGAGACTTGGCGCAAGCTGGGGTGGCCTTCCACTAGGCTGTGCTAGGCCGTGCCACTTTTCCCGGCACTCCCTGTAGGCTGGATAAAGGTAGGAGGTAGGGGCGAGCAGGCGAGCAAAGGAGTGGGTGGCGGCAGGCAGGGGACGAGTGACAGGGTCAGCAGGGGTGTGTTCCCCAAATTGCCCTCCCAATGTTTGGGGGGGTTATCCTCTTCTAACATTGTCCTCATCTTCCATTTAATGTGATCTACCCACATGATGTATCACAATGCTACATGTGACACGATGACATCATGGAGGCCTGTCAACAAAATAACCGTGGTATGCCACAGTAATCAGATTAAGTAAGAACTTAAGATAAGAGCTGTGCTGGATCAGGCCAAAGGTTGCTCTAGCCCGGGATCCTTTTTCTGCTAGCCTACAGTTTAATGTGAATGAGTATTGGTCTAGGTCAGGCATGTCCAACAGGTAGATCATGATCTACTGGTAGATCACTGGCCGTCTGCCATACATCACTGGTAGATCATTGGCTCCCCCCAAAGAAGCTGAACAACTGTGGCTCCCCTAAGAAAAGCTCAACATTTTACCTCCTCCCTGAAAAAACTCAACAACTTTGACCTGAACCTCAAAAAGGGGGGTAGATGACTACCAGTTTTTTAACTCTATGAGTAGATCGCAGTCTCTTGGGAGTGGGCCACCCCTGGTCTAGGTTACAATGTTCAGAAGTTCCCAAACTGCTCCTGCTGCTGCTGTGCTGGCGAGGAAACAAACCAGAAGCTGGCTTTGTGCAAACCATGTTTCCCTCAAATGAGCCACAGTCAGGAAGCCAAGCAAACTTTATTTCGGGTGCTTGTGGGATTTTCTGTCTCTGGTGCCAGAGCAACTTGCTCACCAGTCTTTACTGGGTGTCATAAGTAGGTGGATAGTTCTTCCCAGAAAGCAGCAAGTGACTAGGCCTGCAGACAGCCGTAGCATCGGATCAAAGTGAGGCTTGCTTTCTCCGCCTTTCCTCGCCGCTCTCCTTTGAAAATAATCATATCCTATCCCATTGGGTCATAAAGAACTTGATTTATTGGAGCCAATTCACGAGACACTAAATCATTTCAATAAAAACAGCTGCATTTCACAGCTTTCGGTTTTATCCCATTAAAATTTCAAGTCTATAATATGCAATTATGTGTATACTCAAAGTAAAGATATTATTTTCTGTGGTGGGGGGGGGAGGAAGTATAAATTTCTCCCCCTTAATTTGTAATATATTCAGGCTTGACAGTACTAATTTGCACTGCAAAGTAATTTGGGCATAAGAAGCATATGTCAACATGAGGAGTAGCTGCGGTTTCGTCTCTGGAGGGTCACTTAAATCTGTCTTGTTACAGATATACTGTTGTTGATTTGCTCGTCTTAATTTTTGACCCAGTAATGATAATTTATGAAATTCATATCCCTCTTCTTCTTTTTCTCCTTCTTCTGAGAAATTGCAATACTTGGGATGGTAGAAAAGGTTGGAAATATGCCTTATAATTAATTTCTGTTCATAGGACTATTTAGTGAAACCAGAGACACCCCAATGTCATGTTTTGCAATGCTGGTGCATTCTAACCCAAATTAAAGATGTGAAAATAGCACTCCATCATAATTTATATGGAATAATGGGATTGATTTTCGGGGGGGGGGGGTTGGGTGTCCATAAAGTGAATCTGGATTCTGAATTCAGGTTGGAATCAAGGCCTTGAGTCATGCTCAACCTGAACAGAGGCTGTAGGAATTAAAACAAAGACATAAACATGTTACAGACCATAATAGTTCAGGCTAGGTTGCTCCTATATGTTGTGGCCAGTTATCCACTGCCAAAAAAGAGAGGATTTGCAACATTCCCCACTCAAAAAAGGGGGCGGGGAGGACATCATTTTGCATCAAATTTGTATATGGTAAATTATATGTATAGACACACATTTAGAAATAATTGCTGTGCTTTAGCTATTTAAAGCATAGAATACTATAGACACCCTTTGACTTGTGTGCTTGCTCAGACCAATTGCTACTAGCTGTTGGTGGGCAACTCCCAAGACCTCCCACTTTTTATGGTTCCTTATCTGCAAACCAGGCTTGGACTGGATGGCCCTCAAAGAGAGGACAGAAGGCTGTGATAGAGAAGATTAGCCAACGTGGTGCTCCCCAGGTGCTGTTCGATGCTCCCCAGGTGCTGTTCTGTTGCATCATCCCAGAACATTGGCCATGCTGGCAGGGGCTGATGGGAGTTCAACTCCAACAGCATATGGAGTTCCCCAGATTGAGCATCTTTGGACCACACTGTAAACCCTCAATTCCCTGTTTCATCAGAAATGATAATGAGATAGCGATGAGATGGGAAGAGTGTACACACACAGGCAAGGATGCTTTTATCATACCACCTACAACCCTTGAAAACCTATGATCCCTAGTCCCTAGTCTAGATTTGCAACAGGGGGCAGCTCCGTTCATTTCATGTGGGCCAACAGCACTGGGGGTTTGAAGCCTAGCTCATGTTTATCTTCGCATCAATTCTGGAGCTTTGTGTAGGCTTGGGTTATGGAGAGAATCTAAGCCTTTGCGGTTTATGTGGGTTGTGATTTCAGCCTGAATGTGCTTATCTCTCCTGAAAATCTGGCCCCAAATTCCTCCCAGAACGCCTTACAAACTTGCAGAAACACTTGCAACTAGAGTTGACGTTCACCATCTGCAACGTTGAGAAGGGAGTCTGACCTCCCACTGAATATGAGGATGTGATTCAGCTTGGAACATGATGTACAGATATGGGTAAAAGCGAAATGAATCAACTGTTCAAATAGGGGGTAAGGAAGGATAGAAGAGTCTTCTGAGTAAATATGAGTTGGGTGTTAGCAATGCAGCAACAGAAACAGCTTCATCTTAATAACAGCTCACATCTGCATTGAGGTGGTACAAGAAAACATATAGCTACAGCATCTCTGCTGATGTTTTGAGACTTCTCTGAAAAAAAAGAAAAAAAGTTGTTGACAAAGATGTTCACAATGGCTTAATTAATTTGAAATATTCAAATATTATTAATTCACATAAATGATCCTCAGAACTTTCTGATAATGTTTGGATAATGACATTTTGCTGTAATGAGATTCTATTGTAATGAAGAACAAGCAGAGTGGAGAAATAAACTAATGACAAGGTAAGGGTTGATGTGCCAATGCGCCACCAGTGGAATATGTGAGATGGAGCACTGGGCTCACCTAGTTCAGAGATAGAAATGTTTCCGACTTGCAAACAGAAAGTTTCCGACTTGCAAACAGGGCTGATTTATTATATTTCTATGCTGCTTCTCATTCAAATGAATCGCAAATCAACTTACAAACAATACGCAGCAATGACTTAATGGAACGTAATAAAACATCACAAATACTATACAGATCATAGAATAATGATCAAATCATCAGTACAACAATTCCAATCTATAAAGCACTATTCACAAAACAACTAAACAAATAAGCTAAACAGTACAATTACATCAAAAGTCAGTCTGAACTGAAGGGGCTTCAGGTAAACAACTATCTGATGTTTAGAAGACACCTGAAGGCAGCCCTGTTTAGGGAAGTTTTTAATGACTGATGTTTTAATGTATTTTTAATCTTTCTTGGAAACCGCCCAGAGTGGCTGGGGGAAACCCAGCCAGATGGGCGGGGTATAAATAAATTATTATTATTATTATTATTATTATTATTATTATTATTATTATGCAATATTTCAACTGTTCCCTCCCCATCACCGCTGTGGTACCCTCCTTGTAAACAGAGACAGCATTAGCAAGTACAGACACTCCATATTTGGGGGGGGGGCGGTAACACCTATAGTTACCCTTCATACCCAGATAGCATGAAGTTAGATTCAGAGGAATAAAACATTTTTAGTAGAGCAGCAAGATGTTACTCAGCCCAGCTCAGAAGCATTCTAGGAAAATGAGAGTCGTGGGTAGCTGAAGTCCCTTGTTAAGTACTCAGAGGGTCTCTCGTTGATTCCCCGGGGAGGACTGCAAGCGTCCTCTCCCTGAAACTATGGAAATCTTTTGCCAGCCAATGCAGACAATAGAGCTAGATGAATCAGTCTAAGGCACCCGAGGATGCAGGTGGTGCTGGGGTCTAAACCACAAAGCCTAGGGGCTTGCCGATCAGAAGGTTGGTGGTTCGAATCCCCGCGACGGGGTGAGCTCCCGTTGCTTGGTCCCTGCTCCTACCCACCTAGCAGTTCTAAAGCACGTTGAAGTGCAAGTAAATAAATCGGTACCGCTCCGGCGGGAAAGTAAACGGCGTTTCCGTGTACTACTCTGGTTTGCTAGAAGCCGCTTAGTCATGCTGGCCACATGACCCGGAAGCGGTACGTCGGTTCCCTTGGCCAATAAAGCGAGATGAGCACCACAACCCCAGAGTCGTCCACGACTGGACCTAACGGTCAGGGATCCCTTTACCTTTAAGGCAGCATCCTATGTCCTTGTGTTCATTTCGGAGTGGCACTAGTACACCTCCCTAATAGAAAAGCTGAAAATAAAAAATAAAAAGAGGCAGCGACCGACATGAGCCCCAGTGAACCCTTTATCAGGACCTGACGTTGGGCCTCTTTGAAGCACCCACCCTTTCCTTGCCTGCTTGCCCTTCGTTTCAATGATGATGCTTAAAATAAACATACACACTTGTTATCCGAGTGTTTTTTGTGTTGTTGTTGTTGTTGTTGTTGTTTGCATTGGCTCCTAGATGGTAATGGCCTGTTTCCCTTTCCTTCCTTCCACAGTCTCCAAACGCTCACAGTTACCCAGATATGGAAGCTGTACCCCTTTTGCTGAACAGCATGAAGGCAGATCCAGAAGAAGACTCCTTGTCCACAGACCATTTCCAAACGCAAACTGAGCCAGTGGACTTGTCGATAAACAAGGCCCGGTCATCCCCTATTGCTGCTTCGTCTTCGCCCGTGTCCATCACCGCCTCGGCATCTTCTCCTTCTTCCACTTCAACATCCTCCAGTCGGCCAGCTTCGTCTCCCACAGTAATAACGTCCGTCTCTTCAGCGTCTTCTGCGCCGTCAGTATTAACGCCAGGCCCGCTTGTGGCATCTGCGTCAGGTGTTGGAGGGCAGCAGTTTTTGCACATAATCCACCCGGTACCCCCGTCCAGCCCCATGAACCTACAGACCAACAAAATGAGTCACGTACACCGCATCCCAGTCGTGGTGCAGTCGGTACCCGTGGTCTACACAGCGGTGAGGTCACCAGGGAATGTGAACAACACTATCGTAGTACCGCTACTGGAGGACGGGAGAAGTCATGTCAAAGGTACGGTGCCCACCCCCCAACCCCAGTGTGATAATAATTATAATTATAATTATTATTTATTTATACCCCGCCCATCTGGCCGGGTTCCCCCAGCCACTCTGGGCGGCTTCCAACAAAACACTAAAATACAGAAATCCATCAAACATTAAAAGCTTCCCTAAACAGGGCTGCCTTGAGATGCCTTCTAAAGGTCTGGTAATTGTTGTTCTCTTTGACCTCTGGTGGGAGGGCATTCCACAGGGTGGGTGCCGCTACCGAGAAGGCCCTCTGCCTGGTTCCCTGTAACTTGGCTTCTCGTAGCGAGGGAACCGCCAGAAGGCCCTCGGTGCTGGACCTCAGTGTCCGGGCAGAACGATGTGTGAAATGTACTTGAATTTTAAGAAGGGTGAAGCCCAGACTAACTAGTAGCTGATGCTACTTTTAGAACACCCAATGGTTTTGCAAGCCTACCAGAGCTTTTTCTTCCTATCTTACCTGTGGAAATGTAAGACTGGAGACAAACATAAAAAATCATTTTAAGTTAGAGCTTAATAATTATTTCACTATTAATATACTTCTTAATTGTATTTCACTATTAATATACTTCTTAATTGTATTTCAGTTCAGCAATTACTTCGATAAAATACATATTTTGTTATGTGAAAATGGCTTTAGATACCTATTAGGTCCATAAATTACCATATAGCATATATTCAACACAAAAAACAATGACAATTTGTTGTTGATAAAGGACAGCTGGACATATAAAGGGCCCCATTACCTTCAAGTAGCTTAGGGCCTCATCAACCCTAAATCTGGCCCTGTAGAGAAGATAGATGTCCCCACCCAGAATAAAAGACCTGAGATACTAGCAGAACATAAGTTACTTTGTTGTCCCTAGCAGTATACAGTCGTACCTCGGGTTATGAACACCTCGGGGTACGAACTCCGCAAACCTGGAAGTATTTTCGCCATGCGCACGGTCTGCGCATGTGCAGAAGCACCATGCACGGTTTGCGCAAAATGGCACTTCGGTTTACGACCGTTTCGGGTTACGAACTGCGTCCCGGAACGGATCGTGTTTGTAACCCGAGGTACCACTGTATAAAGAGGCAGCTCTTTTAAAGATATTTAGATGATTTTTAATTTAAAAAAAAATCAGTGTTAGGTTTCATTAAGGGATTTTGTAGCAACGGTGAAGCCTTTGGCACCTATTGGCTGAAATGGTGTGATGTCATAGAATGTTTAGAAAGATGGACTCCGCTGAGGAAAGTTTAATTTAAGGGCCAGCTTTGTGGGCTGAAGTTAATGGTAGTTTGGCTGGGTGCAAGAATGCACCCAATGTCTAGAAACCTAGGCTCTGAAAAAGCTCTGTCCTGCTGTTGTTCAAATCTGTAATTGCTTTTCTTTCCCCCGGCTTTGTTTTATGTTGGATGGTGAATCAGTTATATATTAGATACTTGATGTGATTTAGGTCTTAACACTCTTGAGAATTCGATTTCCTGTAAATGGGTGTGAGTTCTACGGTGTTCAATTTAAAATGAAAAAGGTTTAAAGTTTCTGCTGTGGAAAAACAACACACCATCCTCATAGATGTGTATCTTGAGTTATACGTAGGTAGGTTTCTGCAGATGTCCATAGCCTCTATTAATCCTGCATGCCCCGGGCAAATGATTTTGCTCATGAAATTACTATAAATAATGACTTTGATTGGACAGAGTAATTAATAGCCTATGGTAGATTAGCAACGAAACGCATGTGTAGAGCTAACCCAACCTTTTCCCCCAAGCACACAAGAGCACACAGTTAACTGCTTAAACCGCACAGTCCCATAAAATCTCAATAAAGCCTGAAAAACTGTGGAGTATGTGCAATCGTGCTATAAATTGCCATAAAAATTACCCTGTAGACTCTATATTATGATCATTAAGTTCATGGATGCTGCTGCTGTGTACATAAAGTTTTATGGAATAAATCGACCAGTTTTTGCTGCCCCTATCAGAAAGCAAGCTGTTTTTGATTTAGAAGTTGATTGGTGTTCTCAGAGCATTTTTCTAAGAGCGAAAACCATTTGTGATGGCCTTTAGTGGAAAGCGGGTTGGGCGTTGGGGTGAGCAGGGCCTTACATATCTGCCCTGCATTGGGGGTACTTGATTATGAGGCCTAAGAGAAGTTACATGTTTTCTGCAAAAAGCACATTCACACAGCTGGTCTGTGTACATTAAATAAGCCTCTGCACAATGTCTAGTCTCACTGGGCTTCATTTGGAGTATATTATGTCTCCCTGTATTTGTTTGAAATGCTAAGCAGTACATTTAATTTGGTACTCCCCCCCCCCCCCTGCATCACTTCTTTGCCCAACGGCGGGTTGGTGCTTTCATTCTCCAGGAACTATGTGGTTTATTCTAAAATCCTGTTGTTGAGATACTGGTAGACTATTATTTTCTGCTACACCAGTGGGATTATAATTTCTCACCTCCAGAAAACACTCTTCTCCCCTTCCCTCCTCCTCTCACATTATTAATATTAATATTAAAATTATTATTATTATTAATACACCGCCCATCTGGCTGGGTTTTCCCAGCCTTGCTTTGGCAAAAGCTTTCTGATTTGTTAAACCGCGGTGTGCTGTGACATCCAAACTAGAAAACTGTGGTTTAAACACTGCCTGCAAAGCAGGATCAGATCCGCTGAGGCTTGAGAGGCCTAGCACAGCATTAATCCCTTTTTTTCTGACAATAAATGGGCAGAGGAAACGGCTAGCCAGAGGAAGCCAGCATTCTCAGATGCTGCTGGCAGTCACAGGGGAATTCTAAAAGTATCACCATTGCCCAGAAAGTATGGTTCTGTCTGGCCGACTGAGCAAAGAACATTACAAGCAATATTAGCTGAGCTATCCTGCAATTGCAGAGAAGATGCTGTGAGCTGGGTGTGTGTGTGTGTGTGTGAGAGAGAGAGAGAACAGCGTTCCTCCAGTTTTAATCCAGAAAAGAAGACTATTTTCCAGGTATCAAAAACCCTGGGAACCAGCAATTTAGGAAACGTAAATATTAAGTATTATTATTACTTTTACTCTATTATTATTATTATTACACTCAATAATTTGGTTCTTTCCCATCATATGGCAATACTTCACCCCGAACATTGTATTTCCAAGCATAAAGAAAAATAAGTGTTCTCACAGAGCTTTAAAAACAAACCTCCACCCTTTCTCTTTTGGTTTTAATTGCTTGGTATGGTTTTTTTTAATGTTTTTGCTTCAGAGTAAATTTACATCCTGAGAAATGCAGTCACGCCCACCTTGAGTGTGGGAGTTTATTCCAAATATAGACTGAGATTTGCTTCCATTCCATAATACCAACCCAGTTTATGGGAATTAATCATCTTTGGTAGCTGCGAGGGATGTCCACAAAGATGTATTAAGCATTAAGCTGCCTTGGATTCATTATAATTCAGGATATCTGGTACAGTAGTAGTCATAAAAATGTTGACATTCAAGATCTCCAGGATTTCAAGTTTCAGTGATGTAATCCTGATAATAGCTTTCCTTATAAAGCCCTGCATGGCCTGTTGCTGAATTCTTGAGAATGAATTGCATTGTTACAGATTTGGCCTCATACATACACACGCAAGATCATTGGGATCTGTTGGTTTTGAAAGGGCGCCCACACCTTTAAAAAAAATTCCCCACTGTGAGGAAAATGTATCCTAGCTTTCCAGGTGAAAAACAAGATTATCTGAGGCATAGAATCACAGAGTTGGAAGAGACCACAAGGGCCATCCAGTCCAACCCCCTGCCAAGCAGGAAACACCATTAAAGCATTTCTGACAGATGGCTGTCAAGCCTCCGCTTAAAGACCTCCAAAGAAGGAGACTCCACCACACTCCTTGGCAGCAAATTCCATTGTCGAACAGCTCTTACTGACAGGAAGTTCTTCCTAATGTTTAGGTGGAATCTTCTTTCTTGTAGTTTGAATCCATTGCTCCATGTCCGCTTCTCTGGAGCAGCAGAAAACAACCTTTCACCCTCTTCCCTATTGTCATATGGAATATATTTATATATTTGAACATGGCTATCATATCACCCCTTAACCTTTTCTTCTCCAGGCAAAACATACCCAGCTCCCTAAGCCGTTCCTCATAAGGCATTGTTTCCAGGCCTTTGACCATTTTGGTTGCCCTCCTCTGGACACATTCCAGCTTGTCAATATCCTTCTTGAACTGTGGTGCCCAGAACTAGACACAATACTCCAGGTGAAGTCTGACCAGATCGGAATACAGTGGTACTATTACTTTCCTTGATCTAGATGCTATACTCCTATTGATGCAGCCCAGAATTGCATTGGCTTTTTTAGCTGCTGCATCACACTGTTGACTCATGTCAAGTTTGTGGTCTACCAAGACTCCTAGATCCTTTTCACATGTACTGCTCTCAAGCCAGGTGTCACCCGTCCTGTATTTGTGCCTTTCATTTTTTTTGCCCAAGTGTAGTACTTTACATTTCTCCCTGTTAAAATTCATCTTGTTTGCTTTGGCCCAGTTGTCTAATCTGTTAAGGTCATTTTGAAGTGTGATCCTGTCCTCTGGGGTATTAGCCACCCCTCCCAATTTGGTGTCATCTGCAAACTTGCTCAGGATGCCCTCAAGCCCATCATCCAAGTCATTGATAAAGATGTTGAATAAGACTGGGCCCAAGACAGAACCCTGTGTCACCCCACTAGTCACTTCTCTCCAGGATGAAGAGGAGCCATTGATGAGCACCCATTGGGTTCGGTCAGCCAGCCAGTTACAAATCCACTGAATGGTAGCATTGTCTAGCCCGCATTTTACCAACTTCTTTATGAGAATATCATGGGGCACCTTGTCAAAGGCCTTGCTGAAATCAATACTGCTTTAGTCTGTTTGAAGAAGCAAGGGTAGTCGCCTATGAACAGTTGTTGTATGGTGGTGTCTCCTCTTGGTGGTTTAGTCATATGATGCTATCATTTACCTATCATCTCTAGTCAGTCAAATTGATTTATTGGAAACCATTGTTGACTTCAAACGTATTGTATACAACAATACATTTTAGCAGCACTTAGGGTGTATGGCGTCTTAGAGGAAGGAGAGAGGAAGGTGGGGGACATGTTGTAATACTAATACTAATATATTTATACCCCACTCATCTGGCTCGGTTTCCCCAGCCACTCTGGGTGGCTGCCAACAGATTAATAATAATAATGATAATAATAAAGTGATAAAACATCAAACATTAAAAACTTCCCTAAGCACAGCTGCCTTCAGATGTCTTCTAAAAGTCAAATAGTTGTTTATTTCCTTGACATCTGATGGGAGGGCGTTCCAAAGTGCGGGCACCACCACCGAGAAGGCCCTCTGCCTGGTTCCCTGAAACTTTCTCGCAGTGAGGGAATTGCCAGAAGGTTGGACCTCAGTGGCCGGGCTGAACAATGGGGGTGGAGAAGCTCCTTCAGGTATACTGGGCCGAGGCATTTTAGGGTTTTAAAGGTCAGCACCAACACTTTGAATTGTGCTCAGAAACGTACTGGGAGCCAATGTAGGTCTTTCTGGACCAGTGTTAAATGGTCTCAGCGACCATTCTCAATCACCAATCTAGCTGCCGCATTCTGGATGAGTTGCAGTTTCCGGGTCACCTTCAAAGGTAGCCCCACGTAGAGCGTGTTCCCCTTCTGGAGTAGTTTGTCCGCCTTTGGGCCCCACTCTGCCCTCAGCTATCACCTGTGGCTCCTAGAAGCTGTCAGTAGGCAACAGCGGCCTCATCCCATCATGGCCATGCTGACTGGGTCAAATGGGAGCTGGAGTCTAGCAACATTGGAAGGAACCAATGTTGGCTACCTAATGTGATTTAGTACTGTACTTCATATGCTCAGATGCAAATCTTCTCTCTGTCCTGTTACAACAGGGAAAACCATAAATCCCTCCCTACATTAATTACAGGCCTTTGGCAAAACCTGCAAATTGCTTGTCCAAAATTGCTCATCCGCACAGTTCTTAGTGAAACAGGTCATTATTCCCTTTCCACAAATGGGGTAGTGGGACTGAGAGTAGAGATATTCTTGAAATCACCTTATAAATTCATAGTGGCTGTGAGACTTAAACCCGCTCCTCCTGAACCCAAGCCCAGCTTCCCATCCTATTCATATTATAGATAATGTCTGCCAGTTATTGAACCACTTATTCCTCTACTTGGGTAGTTTATTAAGGTAATGGTGCTTTGTTATTGATTGGTATTCTGATACTGACATTATTAATTTAAGGGGGAAGAATAGCCCAAGTCTCTTTTCTTCCTTATTCTTCAAGAAAGAAGTTTTCCTCTAATTTTCTGTGTTCTCTTACTAAAATAAATGAAGTGTCTCTATCTGTTACCAAATCAACTCATGATGTGTTTAATCCAGCCATGCAATTGATAAGTCCACAAAGACTTATTAGCCAACACAAGAATTAATTGTGCATATAGAAATCCCAGCTGTTTATCTTACATTTCAGTTCTGGTGTCTAGAAAAGTTGAGGAGGAAATCTAGATATAAGGTTGTGTTTAGCAGTGATGTGGATATAGATAGATATAGATATTATACAAACACATTGGGGAAAAACCAGCCCTTGTTAGTTCCTTCAGGATATAAAAAAATGTTTTTTTTCTGTATGAGATTAGTTCCCATTTGTTGCCAAATGTGTGTTCTCTAAACTCAATAGGATATTTTAAAAACAGTAACCAATACCAAAAACCCCACAGTGTTCTGCTGTTTGTTTGTTTGTTTGTCTTTTTGCTTTGCGTTAATTTCAAAGCTGCAAACCCATTCCAAAACAAATAACAAAAATAGGTTCAATTTAAGGTTAGGCCTTGTCTCTAAACAACTAAATAACTTGAATGCAAGGCTCAACCTACAACAAAAATGGGTTTGTTTTCTTTGAACATTATTGAGAGACATTTAGTAGCAGCAGCAATAATATTTCATTTATGAATCATTTTCCATGAGCGATTTAATATAATAAAATACATACAAGAGTGAAACAGTTAAAAGAATTGCACATATGAAACAAAATTTAAAACTATAGTTTAAGAAGACACATAGAGAATGCACATACCTGATATGCAATGAGTCCCAGTGGGTATGTGATAGGATGGCATCTTCCTATCCTGACTGGGCATTTGCCTGGGCATGTAGCTAATGGGGGCACCCAGTGAATTTATTTCAGCTGTGGCATAATATGGTGGTGATACTCTGCCTCAATAGTAGCAGAAGTAGTGCTACTAGTAGTTAGTATTTGCTTTGTGTTAGATGGTGCCTTTAGGTGGAGTTATTTATTGGAAATGTCAGCTTATGCATTGGGGGGGGGTGAGTTTTCACCTGCCAGCCGATAACGGGGGCGGGAAGGCAAGTTGGGAGTAATTGGAAAGTGACAGGGCAGTAGCAGTGATTTAGGAAATCACCCCTTTCACCTCAAAACATTTCCTTCAATCACATCTTATCTTTAGGTCTCTGACCTACGAAGTGTTCGTCCACTTCACTAAATCCCCCAGAAAGGGCAGCACAATTAAAAGTGATGGCAGATCATGGGAAAGCCAGGTATAGAGCAAGCTACTGGGGTGGGGATGCCAGCGAATCAGTGTGCAGACAAATGCAAGGGATGTCTTCCAGTTGTTGTTAGCATTTGTCGCCCGGGGCAATTGCGTGTGGAGGTCCCCAAACCACCCCCCCTAAATAAATCACAGCATAGACAGGATTTAAGTTTAATGGTTTTTGGCATGAATTTGGCCACAACTTTATTAAATCCAAAACATGTGAGTGGTTGCGTAGGCATTGGTTCTCAACTGTCACCTAAGGACAGAAATGATAATAATAATAACTTGCCTTGTCAACATGGGGAATTCCTACAGGGAGAGACAGGGACCCGGGTGCAATGAACTCTCCCCTCTCCCTTCAGGCTCCCAGAGGCATCAATATGCCGTCCTGGCCCCCTACCTTGGGGTTACAGACACAGCATAGAGCCCCTGTATTCCTGACCGGGATTTCCCCAACCACGCAGGCATAAACTTGGGGCCAACTTAATCAATAAGACCCTTTAATACAACCAAAATAACCAATGCCTAACCGCCAACCTTACAAGTTGTGACTATTTGCTACGCAGTAGGCGAAAACCCAGATGGCACCAGCCAATCAGCCAAATGGGAAAAATTCCTACCGGCCCCTGAATACAGGCGACCAACAAAGTCATAGCAATGTCAACACAGAGGCCTAAAAACAGCGGAGGGAGGGTGGGGATCAGAAACGCAGCCAAAGAGAAGGAAAAAACCAAGCATTTAAGTATTTATACCCCAGGGGCTTGACTTACTAAATTGATACATGTGATTATGCCCAACAACAGCCCATATCCAATCAAACGGTGGCCACTCATGCCCCCACCTTTGTCACAGGCGTGGTTTGCTAGCCCCCACCGCAAATCGTGCTCTCTATAATAGAGAACCCGCATTGTGAGACTGCCCAGAGCAGGGACAAAGCCAGTGCACACATGCCCAGCTACTATTGAGTCCAGTGGTGCAATCAAATCTGTGATTGTTCCCCAACTTGAAGCACAACACACACAAGCCATTGAATAAGGCTAAACTATTTTATTGTGGCAGGGACCCAGGTGGCGCTGTGGGTTAAACCACAGAGCCTAGGGCTTGCTGATCAGAAGGCCGGCGGTTCGAATCCCTGTGACGGGGTGAGCTCCCGTTGCTTGGTCCCAGCTCCTGCCAACCTAGCAGTTCGAAAGCACGTCAAAATGCAAGTAGATAAATAGGAACCGCTACAGCGGGAAGGTAAACGGCGTTTCCATGTGCTGCTCTGGTTTGCCAGAAGCGGCTTTGTCATGCTGGCCACATGACCTGGAAGCTATACGCCGGCTCCCTCGGCCAATAATGCGAGATGAGCGTGCAACCCCAGAGTCGGTCACGACTGGACCTAATGGTCAGGTGTCCCTTTACCTTTACCTCATTTTATTGTGGCAAAATGCAGAGTCTGTCTCTGTTTGCCCAGCTCAGACATTCAGAGCTGTTTAGCATGGCTGCCTCTCTCCAGCATAGCAGGCCGTGAAGAGAGAACAAAGGAACAATAGTTCCACTTCAGGAACACAACAGTAGACGAACATCCTGTCTACGTCACTTCCACTCTGTGGAATGAAAACACATACAGTCATATGATACACAACAATCCTATGACTGCAGACGGGGAATGAATCTCCCAACACTTGTTGGGGCGTTGCATGAATCTAATTATGCACAATCAATACATCATATTGTGATTTCTCTGTAATCTTCCTTGTGCTGGAGTGTAAGTGAAGCCCAATATGTATGGAGGCCTGAAGGCAAGCCACATATTGGATCGGCCTGCCCAGGTGTTTGGCAACACTTCTGCTTCAGGATTCCTACCTGGGCAGCAAAACCAGGCATTTTGTGGGCTGCATTCAGCTGGCGTATCTCTCAAGTTTTGCAGGTTTGGTGTGCCCTGCTTTTTCGACATTAAGGCACTACAGCCAGGGCCGTCTTAAGCCCATCCAGCGCCCTGGCGCTAAGGTCCCTCCAGCGCCTCCCTCCAGAGCCTCTCCAAGGGAGTGCCAAGCAGACCGTGGCAGCAGTGGGAGGCCACCTCCGATGACTCCGCCCTGTGCCTCCTTCTCGTTTCCCCAGCGCTGGGTTCCGCTCAGTCAAGCTTCGCCACCAGCGCGCGCACCGCGGGACCAGCAAGAGCTGCTTGGGCGCTGTGCGCTGGTGGCAAAATTCGACTGAGCAGAATCCAGCGATGGGGAAACGAGAAGGAGGCGCAGCACGGAGTCCTCTGAGAAGGAGAGAGACGCGGCGCAGCCTCTCAGCTCGTGGAGCGCAGTCCTGGTCAGATCGCCGGAACCCTGCGCTCACTTGGTGCCCTCCAGCGCCCGGCGCCATGGTTCTCCGCGCCACTAGCCTCTATGGCTAGGACGGGCCTGACTACAGCAGCATCTCAGCATGCCAACAGTTCTGTTAGAAGTCCCACTTCCCCAGCCCGCCAGTGGTTCCCTGCACATGGAACTATGTTAATATTCAGCATTCGTGTCCAAGAAATGATCGCCTTGCCACATTAGCAAACTTACTGCATAATTAGTTGCGTAATTCAGAAAGGGCAAGATAATACAGCTGCCATTTTAAAGCCACAGCTAAGTGATGAAGTTGATGGAGTATCATTTGCAAATAGGCTTTAATACTGAAAGATGTTTCCCCCCTTTGGTTTGCTAACGGGGAATTGGGAATTGATGGTCTCTTACGTTCTATGAATCAAGTGGTCCTAGTCACCACGTACAACTTCGCAGCAAAGCAACAACAACCCATGATTTGTTGTAGAGGTTAGTTAGGCAATTGGCATTATTGACCAAAAAAGAGAAAAAAAGATTGCGTTAAAATTCTAAAGTATCTCTTAAGAAATTGCATTTGCCTATTCCTTGCTTGAATATCCCAGCTGTTAGCTGCTACTACAGAGGGAAAAGCCACTATGCCATTTGATACTGTCTGATTACAGAAATCTGTGGCTTGAGCTTTTAGGAGAAGAGCAAACATTTCAAGGGCCCTCATAAAGCCACAACAGGATTTGATAATATAGAGTGCCTTTGCGAATATAATTCTAATGATGATTATGGTGAGCTCAGTCCTCTTGAGATAGGCATTTGACCTCCCCGCTCCTGCCCCCCCCCATGTAAGCCTCTGTCATCAAATCTTTCTGATTCCCATTGGGTCTTTTCCAATTTATGTTCTCCTCCTCCTGTATTTTCTGTTTATCTACAGTAAATAGAGATTGGGACTTGTTCCTTTGTACTTCAGATGAATAAGCTTATCTTTCAGGAGGGCTTAAATCAGGTTATATCTTAGGCCTGAGTCTTGTGCTCATTTAAAATAAATTTGTGCAAAGCCATCTGCAGGTATTTTTGTATGGTAGAAGAATTTTTCAATATATATCCCACATAAGAAGACCTCAGCTTTAGCATATCTTGGAGACTGATAGGAAATCAACATTTTAAAAAAATACAGTGGGTTTTAAAAATACCATGTGATTGTGACAACTTGGAGTAAATTTTCACCATGAAAGAACGGCCCAAAGATTGTTTTATTTCATAGAAGTGGAGAGTTGGAAGGGACCCCCAAGGACGATCTAGTCCAACCTCCTGCAATGCAGGGATTTATTCTTTAAAAATCTTTTAGGCCACCCTTTAGGGCAGGCATCCCTAAACTCGGCCCTCCAGCTGTTTTGGGACTACATTTCCCATCATCCCTGACCACTGGTCCTGTTAGCTAGGGATGATGGGAGTTGTAGTCCCCAAACATCTGGAGGGCCAGGTTTGGGGATGCCTGCTTTAGAGTTAAGCCCTCTCAAGAGGGATTTCAACTCTGAAGTATAAAATTACAATAAAAACAAAGCCACTATAAAACATTTTAAAATATCAAATCCAATGTAAGCAATATTAGGGTGACTTTCTAATGTCAAAACTGAATGTGTCAATCCGGCATCATTGTAAACCCGGCGAAGACCTGCCTGTTTCCTTAAACATGCTCAGTGATCCATTGCCAACCTGCAACCTCTTCTTTATATATTAGTTCTAGAGTTACTGCCAAGATCCAAAAATATCAATTGCCCCATTAGAACATTCAGCAGACTGCAAAACTTGCTTCTCCCAGATGCCATCTTACAAGGAAAGCATTCGGTTCACTTTGCCATAGAAAGTCTGCCATAGAAATAATTTGTGGGGCTGTGATGGGGAGGATTTGCGTAGATCAATGGGAGTTTCTGTTTTCCAGTTATTTGACATAAGCATCAACAAAAAGAGAAGCCAGTAGGAGAACACTTCAATCTCCCAGGACATTCAATACAGAATCTCAAAGCAGTTGTCTTTTTACAAAAGAATTTCAAAAACAGACTTGAAAGAGAAGTTGCTGAATTACAACTTATCACTAAACTGCAAACTATGGAGAGACCAGGTCTTAACAGAAAAATTGGATTCCTGTCTCATTACATATGCTAATCATCTGCATACTATCCCTTGCTTTTTCCTGTAGGACTAATTGCAGTCGCTAATAGTCGTCAACAGGTTTACCATACCCATTGAGACAATCACCCATCTCCTACTACCCTCCTGAGAAAAACCCCACCCCACCCTCCCCCTATATATAAGGGTCTGGTGACTTCTGTTTCGGTGCATCTGAAGAAGTGTGCATGCACAGGAAAGCTTATACCAAGAACAAACTTACGTGGTTGGTCTCTAAGGTGCTACTGGACTTTTTTAAAAAAATAATAATACAGTGGTACCTCGGGTTAAGAACTTAATTCGTTCTGGAGGTCCGTTCTTAACCCCAAACTGTTCTTAACCTGAGGTACCACTAATGGGGCTTCCCGCTGCCACCGCACCACCGCTGCATGATTTCTGTTCTCATCCTGAAGCAAAGTTCTTAACCTGAGGTACTATTTCTGGATTAGTGGAGCCTGTAACCTGAAGCGTCTGTAACCTGAAGTGTCTGTAACCTGAGGTACCACTGTATATATATATATATATATATATTTCATCAACAAAAAATTATCCCATTTTTGGATTACTGAAATGAAGAAAGCTTTGGGGAAAACCAGAAGTGGATTTTTGTCTGAAATAACTGCTCTTTCTGAAAGTGAAAACAAATTACTGGACCAAGCACAGGCTCAGAGACATCGCAGGTCCCCCTGAGCCACTCTTTTGCATTGCAGTGGACCACAGGGTTCAATAAAAATAAATCAAACCCCCTTCTAGGGAGTAATGAATGCTGTGCTTCTAAGATGGCATTCAGTGGGTAGACCCAGGGGTCAGGAACCTTTTTCAGCCGTGGGCCGGCCCACTGTCCCTCAGACCATGTGGTGGGCCGGACTATATTTTGAAGGAAAAAATGAACGAATTCCTATGCCCCACAAATAACCCAGAGATGCATTTTAAATAAAAGCACACATTCTACTCCTAAAAACACGCGGGCCGGATTGAGAAGGCGATTGGGCCGCGTCCGGCCCACAGGCCTAAGGTTGCCTACCCCTGGGGTAGACTCTGCTATGGCTTCCTGCTGATAAAAGCCTGAACAAGGCAACACACCAAAGGACACACACAGACAGACATCTGCCGTGGAATTCCTGTGCTTTCTGCACTTTCCTAACATTTCTGGTTGTGGACACGATCCGTTCTGGGGTGTTGTTCACACCCTGAAAAGTCCGCAACCAGTGTGGCGCTTCTGCGCACGCGTGAAGCGCGATAGAGCGCTTCAGCGCATGCATTGAAGTGTGCAGAACGCTTCTGCGTGTGTGTGCACGGCGAAACCCGGAAGTGTTTACAGGCTGAAAAGTGTTTACAGCGTTCGCAGGCTGAAAAGACGCAACCTGAAGCGGACGCAACATAAGGTCTGAGTGTATTTAAGTCAGGCATCCCCAAACTGCGGCCCTCCAGATGTTTTGGCCTACAACTCCCATGATCCCTAGCTAACAGGACCAGTGGTTGGGGAAGATGGGAATTGTAGTCCAAAACATCTGGCGGGCTGAAGTTTGGGGGTGCCTGATTTAAGTATTGCTTAAACCTTATAATTTCAGAGCTAAATACTACATCATTTGTTAAGCTCTCATAGTCCATATTGTCAAGCTACCTAAATCTGAAAGTAATTATGTGCCCGAAAAGGTAACATTATTTCCAGGTGTTGTTTGTGGCTTTTAAAAGGTTGGGTGTTGTTTTCGGTACTGCACATTTGCGCTGTATGTTGTATTTTGCATGTCACGTGAGATTGCCATTGTGAGCCTCACGCCTCTCACCGCCCAGGTTACCTAGGAGTGTCTGTTTTCTGTAGTACCAGCACAGATAATTGCTATAGATGTAATTGCTGTCTGCAGTTCTAAGAATACTCGCGCTGAAGGGAGACTAACATAAAGTGTGGGGGGCCGCTGCCAGCAGCCGCCTCAGCTCACCTCCCTGCTTCCCCCCCCCCCATTAATGCCTCCTAAATTAAAAGACCAGGCATGAGGTCATCATGCTTTCAGTTCCTCTTCCCCCACAGCGGCAATGGAGTGTGGAGGTGGAACATGGCAATGCGATGGCATCACATCTTAGATCTTTGTTTACTGGGTGTTAGGGAGAGCGAAGAGGAGACATGGGGTTGCTGTGTCCTTTTTTGCCTTAATAGGAATCAACCCATTGAGCAAAGTGGGACCCGTTTCTGAGAAAATACCTTTAGGGTCAAACTGCAAGCCTACTTCTTTAACCCCACCCCCTAACCCTAGTTCTTAGATCAGTGGAGTCACATTACCAGCTATCTATGCAACGTGGACTTGTCTCCATATATAGGACAGTTTGTGTCCATTGCAGAATGAGCTCGAAGGGTAGCTAGAGATGCCACAGCATTGTTTTGCATTTCTGTTTTGTTTTTAATTTTTAATTTTCATTATTACCATTTCCAAAATCACATTCGCATTCAAATGTACATTTCCACCTTTAATATCTTTCTTTATAATAAAAATAAAAATTCAACGGCTTCCCTTCTTCCACTTCCGTGGTTCCTTTGATTTCCCCCACAATTCCTGCATATTCTCATATATCCATTTAAGTCCACTTTCTCCCCTTATTCTTCCTTTAATATATATCATACTGTTGAATTTACCTTAATGCCGCTAGCATTTTCACTTGTCTTCCGCTCTTCTTCATATACTTGATCTTCTTGCTCTCTTATTTTGCTTGTTAGACCTGCTAACTCTGCATATTCTGTCATTTTTTAATTGCCAATCCTCCTTACTAGGGAGCTCACTCACGCACCATTTGGGGGCTAGCAAGATCTGAGCTGCTGTGGTGGCATACATTTTTTTAACAAGAATTCTGACTCCTGCGTACTTCTGTCTGTACCATTCCCAGAAGGAATGCCTCTGGTTTGGGGAAAAAAAGTTTTTTAAAACATTTTAAAAATCTCATTATATATCATTTCCCAGTATTCTTTAACTATTTTGCATGCCCGCCACATCTTTTGCATTTTTTCTCATCAGGAAGTTTAGTTGCTTTTTGTTTACTTAATTGCTTTATGGATTGATTACAGATATCTGTGAGCCAGCTTGGGAGCCCCACGAGCCTAAAAGGTGGGGTAGTAAAAATATTTAAGAACAGTGGTGCCTTGGTTTATGAACTTAATCCGTTCTGGAAGTCCATTCTTAAACCAAAGCGTTGTTAAACCAAGACACGCTTTCCCATAGCAGCGGGGGACTCAATTTACAAATGGAACACACTCAACATGTTCTGCTTCCAAGGCAAAGTTCACAACCCCCCCCCCAAAAAAAATTCCTTCCAGTAGCACTTTAGAGGCCAACTAAGTTTGTCATAGGTATGAGCTTTCGTGCATCTGAAGAAGTGTGCATGCACACGAAAGCTCATACCTATGACAAACTTAGTTGGTCTCTAAGGTGCTACTGGAAGGATTTTTTAAATTTTGTTTTGACTGCGTCAGACCAACACGGATACCTACCTGTAACTAGTACTTCACAAACCAAAACACCTACTTCTGGGTTCGTGGCGTTCTTAATCCAAGTTGTTCATAAACTAAGCTGTTCTTAATCCAAGGTACCGCTGTAAAAGGAAATGAGTACAATGATTGCATATTGTAGAATTAGCTGGAGGCGTTCCCTAAGCTAACTTTAATCCGTTGTGTATCTTTTCTTTCCCAGCACAAATGGACCCACGTGGCCTATCTCCCAGACAAATTAAAAGTGACAGTGATGACGACGACCTGCCAAATGTGACCTTGGATAGTGTTAATGAAACTGGATCCACAGCTCTCTCTATAGCCAGAGCTGTTCAAGAGTAAGTATTGAGTTTTCAGGGTGGACGCCAAGGCGGATGTTCCTAATGGAAACACCTGGTCATGTGACATTCTCTAGATACCCTGCATTTGAATCAGTCTAGGTGCCGGGCCAGTTCTGTTGTATGGAAATGTGTGGACATGCTCACTTTCAATTAGAATCTGGTTTCCCGTTTCCCGTTCTTTTCTCCTCGTTAAGTTGTAAAGCTTTTTGTAAAAAAAAAAAAGAATTGCAAAAAATGAAAGTGATCTGTATTACCACCAACACTTAGGAATCAAAATGGTCATCTACCCATTAACACTGCCTTGTCAGTGGTGGCCTCTGCAATTCCCCCTTAAGGGGAAAGCTACCACACCTATGTTCTGGCCCTTTTAGAAGGGCAATTGCAATATTCTGCCCTGCCTCTATAGAGTTTTTGCTCATACAGATACGCTATCTTTTACTGTAGATGCTTTTCTATTTTATTTTATTTTTAAAAGATGTGTGTTTACATTTTAGTTTACCTTTTTTGTTTAACTGTGTTGCTGCTTTTGAGATTAAATGGTCAAAAGTGATGTTTATGTGGAAATAACAAATTAAATAAAAAACCAGGACTTTGTGCGTACAGCCCTGGGGATGGGCGGGGAAGCGGGGACTGTATCACCAGTCCCCTTTGATGCACGGTTGAGCTTTTTCACCACAAGGAGGGGAGAAATGGCCAAGCAAAGTGAAAACTGGCCTGTAGGTTACAAAATAACAGAATGATACAGAATAATAGGCGCAGAGGGTGTAGAAGGAAAGAAAAAACATTCCTCATGCTGCAAAAGAGGCAACATGTTCCCCTGTCGAACTAAAACACTAGATTAATGCAACCTGCAAAATCTTAACACATGAAGGGAGGGAATAAAAAGATTCCCCAATTCTGTAATTATTTTACAGAAATTAAGTGGCATTGACCATCCTTGCTCTGCTTGTGATGCCAATGCAATACAATAGGTTGTGACATTATTTTCAGTGCAATAATTCCCCTCCCCCACCCCATGATATGTTTCTTCTTTACTCACAAATAGGGCCGTCTTAAGTATACTTGGCGCCATGGTGCGACGGATCCCTCCAGCGCCCCTGCCCCACCCCGTTTCCCAGCGCGGCGGGCAGGCAGAGCTGCGCAGTGGGCGCAGCTGCGTGGCGCCCCCCTGGCGCCCTGCGCCACCCAGCTTGGCCATAGGGCCAGCCCTGCTCACAAAGCAAATTTTCAAACACTGATCTTTGAGTGTTTTTGTACTGTGTTCATCTCAGTGGGTGAATTGAAGTCCATTTTGGGTGGGTGGGCAGAGCCTAAAGCAGGTTAAAAAAAGAAGAAGTGTTGAACTCTGTGTGATATGGAGAGAATCCAGGTCAGTCACCTAAAAAGGCTACATGTGTGTTTACAAAGTAGAGCATCTCAGGGGAAACGTAGGCAAAATGAAACCGAGATGCTAAAAAGTATTCTACTGCAGCTTCCCCACTTAGTTCCCCCAGACTTTTAATACTGGAATCGATTGAGTAACTTTTCCAAGTGCGCAAGTCTAGCACAGTTTTTTAGCATCAGTATGCAAATGCAATATATTCTTGTTTCTGAAGCAGCGCCGCTGAACTATAGCTGACCTGCTCTGGCTGTGTGTTTTTGCTTTTTCTCTTAATGCAGCGCAGCGATGAGAAGCATTAAAAATGCTGATTGTGGCAAATATTCATCAGTGAGCAAAAGAGGGAGAACATGCCACTGACAGGCAGTCATAATAATCCAGGGCTAATAGAAAGCTTTTTTCCTGCCTTAGGCAAGGTTGTCCCCATGAGAACTGAGCCTGTGGATTAGGGAACAAGGCAAGACATGGGTGTCGTGGGGCATTGAGGGAAAGCTAGAGGAAAACAAGTTGGAGAGAGAGAGTGACAGACACACACACACACACACACACACACACAGAGAGAGAGAGAGAGAGAGAGAGAGAGAGAGAGAGAGAGAGAGAGAGAGAGAGAGAGAGAGAGGCAGAAACTCACAAAAGGTCAGGGGCAGAGCAAGCCAAAGAGGAGAAAAAACAGTTCTACAACCAATGATCTATAAGCAGGAGCAGTTCAGTAGCCCATCGGTATTTTGATGCTCCCTTTTATGTGACCTGCTAGGAGGCACACACACACACCATCCAAGAAAAGCAGGGAGATCACAGTGCTTCTAATGAGCTTGTATTTTAAAGCAGGCCAGCAATGAGGTGTGATTCCTAGCACTCGGGTGCAGAATCCCAGGTCATCGCAGAGAATTCTGGGAGGGCCTTTTAGAATTATTTTTCAGGGATTCAACTCTTGTCAGAACCAGGAAGAGAGTCCAGAATCATATGCCACATGAAGCATTGTGAGTGCCACACTGGTTGGCTTCCTAGGTAAAGGGACCCCTGTCCGTGAGGTCTAGTCGCGGACGACTCTGGGGTTGTGGCGCTCATCTCGCTTTACTGGCCGAGGGAGCCAGCGTTTGTCCGCAGTCAGCTTCTGGGCCATGTGGCCAGCATGACTAAGCAAACTAGAGCAGCGCATGGAAACACCGTTTACCTTCCTGCCAGAGCGGTACCTATTTATCTACTTGCACTTTTTTGGCGTGCTATCAAACTGCTAGGTTGGCAGGAGCTGGGATCAAGCAAGAGGAGCTCACCCCGTCGCGGGGATTCAAACCGCCGACCTTCTGATCAGCAAGCCCTAGGCTCTGTGGTTTAGACCACAGCGCCACCCGCTTCCTAGTTGCACCTATTTCGGGCCAGTCCTCCAGTAAACAGGCATTATTATCTTGATTAATGAAAGAAATGGTTTTTCTTTTACCTTACTGCCACTGAATCTCAAAATGCTGTGTCTTCTTGCTGGTAGGCTCCTACCCTTGCTCTTGTTTACAATACTTTGAAACGCAACCTTAAATAGGGCTCCACTGAATATTTGCCAGTAGATATCTCAAGAAAATGCATTAGTAAAAAAAACTTAGGCTCAGATCCAAAGAAATTTGCAACACAATCCTAAACATGTCCATTCAGACATGAGACCCTTTAAGCTCAATGGCACCTAATCCCAGGTAAGAGTGCATGTATTGCAACCTTAGTTACTATAAAGTTCCACTAAAATTGATGGGACATAAATGAGCCCCAGCTTGTTATTAATTTCAGTGGGACTTAAGCATGGTGAACTTTATCTGGATTCGGGCTATACACTTTGAAAATATACAAACATCCCTTTAAAAATCCTTTTCAGTAGCACGGATTTACCATGGGTGCTCATTTTTCGTCTTCTTGAATTAATCACATGGGTAATCTTACCCAATCAGGGACTATGTAATGAGCAGGGTGACATTTGGGCAGTTCATCTGTGATGATGTTATTGGATGCCAGTATGTACAGTCAGAAGCAGTCCGTTTTAATGGTGCGCATGTCTCTCGGGGCATATGCACAACTCAGAACAAGGCAGGTGATGACAAGCTAAATAAAGTAGCTAACATCTTCCCAAGATGGGCTGGAAAGGGACCAAAGAAGGTAACATTTTTCAATCTGGTTGACAATTTCCCTGGGAAATGGTGTGAGGTTTCAGCTGAATACTCATACTAAAATATCACTTCCTTCCTAAAAGGTACATGGTATGTGCAAGCACGAATGTGTTGGCAGACAAACAGTGGGGGGGAACACTCCTTTATTTTCACATTCTCTGTAAATGAATGTAAATCAACAGAGAAAGTGTGCCATACAGTCTACTACCGGTATGGATGGAGTACACTCATCCCTCTCCATCTCTGAAACAAGTCTCTCTTCCCCAGCTCAGAGGTTGGTGCAGAAAGTGCTCCTTGCTTCATTCAGATTTTCTCAGCACAAAAGAGAGCGCGGCTGAGAAAGTTAAGATATTGTTATGCACTACAGCAGCTCTGATGTGATTTACTGAAGGTGGTAGGCAAAGGACTCCCTTGGCATTAGTATCCATTGGTCCTCTTGTCTCATAATGGTTTGGAATTAGACAAGGGTCAAGGCCAGCCTTTATGCTGCTGTTTTTTTACACAAGATCTATCGGAAGGCCTTTGACCTTTGTATTTTAATTCAGGAGTGCGGTTGCTGGAGGAGGAGGCAGAATACTGTTAGGATGGGGTTTGTTTTTACCTCCTCAGAGGAATCCAAATCCTAATACAGGCCATGCCACCAAACTAGCATGGATTGAAGCCCCCACTCCTATTTTATGCAGCCCCAGGAAAGCAGCAAAAGGCAAGGGGGTTATTGAGCTCCTAGTGGTCTGCATTGAGCTGGGCACTCGACTGTGAACCCTGTTTGTATCTAATGCATTCCATTACCTGAGGCCCTTTGTTTTGGAGAGGCTGCTGAGGTTTCACAGTGCTTCTTGCTCTAGAGAACTTTGACATGCAACATATCGGATCTGTCTTCTGCAGAGTTACACCATTAATTCATCGAGCTCAGTATTGTGTACTCTTAATTGGCAGCAGCTTTCCAAGATCTCAACCACAAGTCTTTCCAAACCTTGAGAACTTACATATTGCAAGTTACATGCCTCCTCCAACAATCCAGGCTCATGTTTGGCTCCCAGCTGCTGCTGCTGCTGCTGCTGCTGCTGCTGCTGCTGCTGCTTCTTCTTCTTCTTCTTCTTCTTCTTCTTCTTCTTCTTCTTCTTCTTCTTCTTCTTCTTCTTCTTCTTCTTCTTCTTCTTCTTCTTCTGTTTCCATGGCAACTTTGGGTTGTTGGTGTTTTGTTCTTGGTTTTCTTGTTTTGTTTTTTTAACCATGTGGCAAATAGGCCGATAGATTGCAGCAGGAGACCTTAGGATTTTTTTCCTTTTAGATTGCCTCCAAAGTGGCATGAAAAGGAATGTATATTGCTCAGGGTAACTTGTACAACCTAGTGTGGCAAAGATGGGAACGGGCTCAGCTGGGATTGTTTAATGCTATCCTTTCGACAGGGAACCTGGTTCAGGAGTTCAGGGTTCAGGAGATGTTTTTTGAATGTCTGCATGTGCCTGTCAGATGCATCCCATAAAGTGGTGATAGATGGTTCTGGACATGTTCTTCTGGGATTGTTTGAGGCCCAGACACAAGGGGAAGTCAGTAGCTCCTGGTTCTGTTGTGAGTAGGGGTGAAAATCAGAGCAAGACAAAGCCAATATCAGCACCTCGGAGAGAGATGGCAATGTGAATTCAGGACCATAGGTTATCTAGCAAGGTCCCGGAACAACAACTAAGTGAATTTTATAGCAGGTTAGAGGCCCGTGCCCTAAGTGGCCATGCTCCTGGCCAGTTAAAGGGTTGGTGCCTTCTTTTACAGCTATTGGGTCTTTCGAGGTAATGGCATTTTCAGGTGTGGAGATCTCTCCTCAGGACTTCCTTGATCCCCTGAGGAATCTGTGGGTCAGCCGTTGGAATCTAGTGGCAGAGGTGTCTCCTTGGGGCTCAGGAGAGCCTTTAGAACAACGCAAGATGGACAAGGGCATGAATCCATCTTGGAGCTGCAGTTGCCAGAGGTTGCCAGAGGGCTCAGACGCCAAGGATTCCTGGTCCAGGGTGATTGTCCTCTTGAGTCAAAACCAGGACAGCCACCATTTATAGATCTCAAACTCCCACCAGATCTGTTATTAGACACCAGCTTAATAAAACTAAGAGACGTCAGTAATTTGTGCTTTTGTAACCTGGACACTTGACAGCTATAACACACACCACATAATAGCTTGTGTAGATTGTGGTGGCCTTCCTCCTTCCTCCAGCTTCTGCAGTGATAGCCTCGGTCCAGTATACCTGAAGGAGCGACAAGGGCAGAATGAGCTAAGTACAGATTCTTGTTCTTCCCACTCCTTCCCTGAAAATTCCCCTATCCCATTCACTGTCTTGCAGCAAACCATCCTAGAAATATATATTTAATTCTAAATTCTAAACATGTTCCAGGCTAGCTAAGAAAACAAAATGACTCAAGCCCAAACAGTGACGGGGAATATCTAATAAACCAGAATATTAATAACTGAGGCTGATGTACTGCCCCAAACTCCAGTAAGATATAGGTGGGAAGAGCAGCAGTTCACATTTTTAAAAACAATTTTCCAATCCTGGACCGTGGACTTAACAGATCAGTCTGATTAGCCCATCCCCACACTGGAAAAAGAATAAAACTTCTCCCCACAGAATGATGCCAGGTTAAAAAAAAAAGCAAACTTGTATGTATCAGTATGAGCCCTGAAAGAGGTGGATTCATGGGACAACAGTAAAGATCTATAACTTATTAAGGAGAGCTGAAGGGATAAGGAAGAGATAAGACTCAAACTGGCAGGACTGTTCTAACAAAACTGATTCTTTTGTTGGGTGTTTAAGGGACTGAAAATTGAATGTAACAGAGAAGGCAAAATCAGTGCTTGAATTCCAATAGGGCTAGAAGAATAGCGCCTTTAGCTAGTGTTTTTAGAAAGCTCTCCTTTGGATGGCGGGAGGTCAGGAGGGGCATATCAAGGGCTCCCCATCCCCAATAATTCAAATTATTGAATTAACAAATCTAACAAAGACTCAAAATGGACAGCATTTCACCAGTAGTTTTGAAATCACATGGCTTCCTTTTCTCAATTTCTGGAACAGTTTTTCACAGCTATCTAGATTATTATGAGTTTG
Source organism: Zootoca vivipara (assembly GCF_963506605.1). NCBI lineage: Eukaryota > Metazoa > Chordata > Lepidosauria > Squamata > Lacertidae > Zootoca > Zootoca vivipara. Next base: position 9,133,398 of record NC_083279.1, on the reverse strand, counting down.
TTTGCAGGACTCTAACAGTGTTAGATTATTGGTTATCTGGATACTTTGTGTCTTTTCCTTTTTCCTCCCATATATAAGATATATTAGCTTGTACAGTTGTTTTCCTCTTTTAGTAAACAGAAATGGATGCAATTGAACCACTCTTGCATTGTGTTAATTTCAATGGGAGAATTAAGCACATGATTCACTCTCTTGTTGAAATCAGTAGGACTGAAATGTGCTTGCAGTTGCTTGAAATCATATGTAGTTTGCTTGCATTGGCTTTATGTATCTGTGTGCCTTTTGATTTTTCGAAATATCTACACCTCACTCTTCTTTCAAACAGTTCAGAGCAGAGTTCAGGAAAGCTTAGATATAGTTCCTCGGGAGTCTCCCAACCAGGCTCCTTAAAGGATCAGACCTGAATCCTATGAGTTTCCTACAGGATACTTAAAAACAAAAATCCCCTTTTGGATTTCAGCAATGACAGTTTAAAAAAGAGAGGAGAGCTATTCATCACCCAACAACCACTAAGATTGAGCAATAATCAATCAATCAATAAATCAATCAATCGACTGAGAAATAATGCAGCAATTGAGTTCAGGTACTTCCCTGAAAAGAAACTCCATAAATGCTTCAAATTTGGGGCTTATATGCCCTGGTAATTCCTTGAAATGTGGACAAATATTTTTCCATGAATATTCTCAGGCAGGATAGCTCAGTCGGGGGAGCATGAGACTCTTAATTCCAGGGTCCTGGGTTTGAGCCCCACATTGGTTGAAAGATTCCTGCATTGCAGGGGGTTGGACTAGATGACCCTCGTGGTCCCTTCCAACCCAACAATTCTATGAGACTGCTGTAGTGCGCTGTACATGAGGCTACCTTTGGAAACAGTTCAGGAACCCTGACTAGTGGTATTTGGGATGTTGTCAGGTGCTTGGAGATCAGAGCATGTAACACCAATTGTTAGTCGTGTTTCTGGGTTCAATTAAGAGTGTTGGTTTTGATCTTTAAAGCTCTTATTTATTTGGGATAGAGTTATTTGAAGAACCGTCTGTACCCATATGAACCTGCCCAGGCCTTAAAATCTGCCTCAGAGGAACTTCTTATAAGCTTGCCAGTAAGGTCAGTTCAGTTGACAGGCACAAGAGACGGGCTCCTTACTGTTGTTTCCCACCAGATTATGAACTCTCCAGATTGTAAGCAGGGTTCAAAAGCCCACTTGTTTGAAAGCTGTTACTTTAATAGCCTATTATTGACTGGATAGAATTTCTATTTTGCTCCTTTATTTATTTTAACCAGCCCATGTTTTAAAGTACTTGCTTGTAATGTTGCTTTTGAAATGTTATTTTCTGAATGTTACTGTGGTTTATATGAGATGTAAGCGGTCTTGGGTGGGCTGTGCCCAAAGGTTGGCCTATAAATAACTTTACATAAGTTGTGTTTGTTTAAAACTCTTGAGGACCCCATCCATTTCATTGTTCACTTGTTAGAACCCCATTCATTTTAGAGCCAAGGGGTTGTAGTGGTTAGAGCATTAGGCTGTTACCATTGCAGACCAGGTTCAAAACTCCACTCAACCATGATGGTCACTTGGGTGACCTTGGGCCAGTCACTGCCTCTCGGCCTAACCTACCTTGTAAGGATTTTTTAAAAATAAAAAATGAGTGTGTCTGCCATGGCCACCTTGAGCACCTTGGATGGAAGGTGGGGTGATCTTAATCACATTAAATTGAATGGTTCTTTCCCATTTCTGTTGCTTACATTAATTACGTGACCCTATCCATCTTGCTTTTACGGGGAAAGCGTTCTTTTCTTTTGTTGCTTCCGTTGCCATTTGTGCTGATTTCAGGGGGCCCCTCCTGCTGCCATTTTATTTTCCCCGTTGTATTGTGCCTGGGTATTCAATTGTGTTTAACAGTGCAATGAAAACAAATCCCATTTGTATCCCGTTAGTTAGTGATTGCTTTCATTCCGTAACAAATGAAATTTGAAGTGAAGACTTTCCATTGAGTTTGATTTTTCATTTGTTTTGAATGAGTGCCCATCCCTAGTCCTAGCCCTAGTCATTGCCCCTGTCCCGTGAAGATAATGGGGGAAGTTATTTTGCATCCCACATTCTGCATATATCTCACATTACACCAATCTTCATGGTAAAACTACCAGTTACAACTGTATATGATTCATACCTCTGGGTGTACCACCTTCCTGTCAGCCTCATTTGGGGTTAGTTAATTCTAGAGCAGGCATCCCCAAACTGTGGCCCTCCAGATATTTGGCCTACAACTCCCATGATCCCTAGCTCAGAGGACCAGTGGTCCTCCGGCTGCCAACTATAACTATCTTTACCTAATCTTCAACTTTATCTGCTCAGAATGCATTGAAAAGTGGAGCTGAAGCCATCAATTGTTTTGGGGCGCAGTGTACTGGTGATTCAAGGAGCCGGGGGGTGCTAATTTTCATTTTGATCCAGCAAAACCAACAAACTCTAAACTCAGCTAGTCCAGTTTTCCCAAGGAGTTGTGTGGTGTTCTAAGCTTGCTATTAACATAGCCCTGTGAGTTTTTATGTCGCCCTGACCTGGTGTGGGAGACTCGTGGAAGAGGTGGCAGATATTCCACTAACAGTAGCTACAAAGGTGGGTCTTGAGCAGGCATCCCCAAACTGCGGCCCTCCAGATGTTTTGGCCTACAACTCCCATGATCCCTAGCTAACAGGACCAGTGGTCAGGGATGATGGGAATTGTAGTCGAAAACATCTGGAGGGTCGAAGTTTGGGGATGTCTGTTCTAGAGCATTGGTGCATTAGATATAAGTGGATCATGCCCTCATGCAGCCACATATTACCCACTATCAGAGACGCCTGCCTCTTGTTTGTCTGAGTGGTTGCATTCAGACATAATGGTATTCCAAGATTTACTGTTGCTTCTCCCTCCCCTTCCGTGTTCACTTCCGTTTTGACTTACTGCCATTTAGAATCACCACAGTTTCGTGTTCAGCGGTCACACAAAACTGTAGCTTTTTCAGAGAGGAGATAGTGAAAGCTTCCACTTTCTAACAGCTGTTGGAGAGGATTTTGGGTGGCGCAGGGAGCATACAAGTTTAAGACACCTGTCCAAACCAGGCCTCGCATGTCACTAATGTGAGCTTCCCATCTTCAAATCAGAAGGTGCGCCTACTTACTCTTTTACCTTCTAAAACTAAACTTTGGGGGAAGATATACTCAGGTGACTCCAATTTTAAATAAAAATGTGTGCACCTAAGCTCTCAGAAATTTGGAAAGCACTAGTATATCGCCCATCCTTGGGACATACTCCCAAGCAAATTTTCATCAGGTTGCAGTTCGTAATCCAATAGCACCTTTTGTGTTTTTCATTGCTCAGTACATTAGAATTCATGCAGCATACCCTGTTTCTCCAAAAATAAGATGCAGTCATAAAATAAGCCATAGCAGGATTTTTAAGCATTCAAAGAATATAAGCCATACCCCAAAAATAAGACATAGTGATAGGCGCAGCAGCAATGCCGGCCGCGGCTCGAGGAGGAGGGGGGAAAAGACATCCCCTGAAAATAAGCCATAGTGTTTTTGTTTTGTTTTTGGAGGGAAAAATAAATATAAGCTGGTGTCTTATTTTCGGAGAAACACGGTAATAGCCTCCATGTAGGGTTGCCATATTTCAAAATGTAAAATTACTGACACCCACAAAGTTGATTTTAAGCTTTTGGAGCTGTTTCCGCTGCTTTTTTCATCGCATTGCCATACATTCAGGTTTTCCCTGATGCCATTTTTACACCCGAAAACCAGGACATTTTTCTGACGTATGGCAAGCCTACCCCCATGCTGCCCTATTTCTAGAATATCTTCAAAATCTCCCATGTAGTTTCCAGTGGCTTAATGCATGCCTCCTTCAGAAAAATACCATGGAATATTCCAAGCCGATAGGCATGAGGCTTTGCAGACCAGTTGCAAGTTATTGTTATTGTTGTTGCTGCTGCTGCTGCTGCTGCTGCTTTAAATGGTATAACTGTTTGTTTTTGCAATTGAATGAATCCCATTTCCCAGCCAATAATGCAGATGATCAGAATTCTTCCAGAATCATAGATACCATAGAATCATAGAGTTGGAAGGGATTGCAAATTAGGACGGAAGAAGATTACTTAGTTAATGCAGGAGCCTGGTTCTGAAATACTTATTGTTGAAACTTGTATGCCTTAGGGTACTATTTTCTGTGAAATCGCTACGTTTAAATTCTAAACTAAAATGCTTTACTCCTAGCATTTTCATTGGTGTGTCAAAAAGCAAACATGGTCCGATATTTCACTTCAGTGCCGATATCGTTTTATTATTATTCATAAAGTGCCTGTCATTATGCTTCATTATTTCTGCCTTTTCCCTCAGAGCTGCTGAAGTTCTGAATTTGTGAATTTCTGCATAAACGCTGCCAACCTGAGAAATAATTTTTTAAAACTAGGTCACAGTCCCTCCCCAGAATACCTCATTGGCAAGCATGCAGGGTAGGATTCTGGCCACTACCCAGAATGGGAAGCTGGCATGCTTCCTGTTTTTCACCCCATCCCAGGTCCCAGCTCATAATTTACCTTGAGCTTCAAGCTCAAGTAAATTCCTCACAGGGGCTTTGGGCTGGAATGTAGCTGGAAGCAGGACAACCTTCCATACTCTGCAATACCTGGAGCACAGTGGAGCACTAAGAGAAAAAGGTGGGACTTGTACTGACCTTGCAGGAATTGTGCCCTTATATTCCTAATTTTGGTTATCTGGTTCTAAGTGTGGTCCTGCTCCTAGCAGATTAAATGGAGCGGGTCCACTCTAAGTAGGACTTAGCTGACCCTAAATCCTAACAGCAAATGTAGTTGAAATAAATGTCAGATGTTTCAAGATGTTTCACTTCTTGAAAAAGAAGTCATAGCTATCATTTTTTTAAAACTCTTTAAATTACCCAGTGAATGACTCTGCCCTGTAAGATTAAATGCATCACTGTTTCAGTGCTGCTCTGGGTGAATTTCAGGTGGAAGAATACAAAATCTTAGGTGTAAGCTGTCTCTGCTTGTTGTTGGGGCTGTGGTTTTTCCCCCCTGTACGTTTCCCTCCCTGTTGTCTACCCCCCTCTGACGTTCTTTGGGGTATCTTAAAATTGCTAATTGTCTGTGTTCAATTTCCAGAGAGAGCATGTGGGGCTGTGCCAGGTCAGCTGTTAACACTTTTCGTTTTTTCAACTCCAGGTATGAAGTCTTTTATTGTGCATTATATAATGTTGATATTGTGTGCTTGAAATTTCTGGGGAAGCAGTTTGCTTCTGTTTTATATTTCCCTCTGTCACATGGCTGGCCACTGTAAAAGAAAGCAAAGGATTTCCGGAGGGAAGGCACAGAGTCAGCACTTCCGTATTTGGCTCCATTGTTTTCCTCTTCACTAGAAAGCGGGTGTGGGGGCCACTGGTATCCAAAAATCTCTAAGGGGTCCAACATTATATCCTCCTGATACTGTTGGACTACAATTCCCATCAACCCCTGCCAGCCTGGCCACTGATCAGGTATGGTGAGAGCATCCAACAACGGTTTTTTTTGGGGGGGGGCACCATTTTGCCTAGCCCTGCTTTAGATGAACAAAATGTAGCACCAGCCTGCACAGCTTGGGATTCACCTAGTCAAAAGCAGCCCTCCGGGGCATGGTAAATATCCAATTCTTACAGCCTGCCTGAGCATAGCTGCCAAGTCTCCCGTATTCCCCGGGAAATCCCCGTTTTTCCAGCTGTTCCTAGCTGAAAAAACAGATATTTTTGTTTTTTCCCGGTTTATTCTGGCGCGGCGGCCATTTTGGAACTGGGCGGAGCATGCTCAGAAGCGACTTTTGATGCTGCTCTGCCCAGTTCCAAAATGGCTGCAGTGCGACTTCTGGCGCGGCGGCCATTTTGGAACTGGGCAAAGCAGCATCAAAAGTCACTTCTGTTCCGCCCAGTTCCAAAATGGCGGCAGCGCTACTTCCGGTCTGCTACTTCCGCCCGGACCCTTATTTCTCCGACAGCAACTTGGCAGGTATGCACCTGAGTCTGTAGAAATGGGGGGGTGGCTTTAAGCACCTGGTGGGCTACAATCTTCTTGGAGGGTAGCAAGTTCTGCAGGCCTGATGTGTCATAATTGCTGCCATCCAGATAGGTGGCCAAACTCTGCATCTGTGGACATTGAACACAAGTAGATTGGAGAAGGAAGCCTTGCTTGCCAGTCACATTCAATATTTTTATCGCCAGGTACACAACACTTTTAATTCTTCCATTTGCGCTTCATCTGCCCACCAGAGGGCTGCTTCGCACATCGTACGTGATTGCATTGAGAAAGCAAATGCTATGTATTTCTGTCCGCATGGGAAGGCAGTTGTGTGAAGCATCTCCAGCAGGGACTGGGCTGGTTTCCACCATGCCAGCAAAAGCCTTTCTTTTGGGATGTCTTTGTTGGGGTGGTTGGAACCAGTATAAACCACATAGGAGCTGCTTCACATGAATGGATCCCTATCCAGAAGGGAGCTGCCTGCCAGACCCTTGCTCCATCAGTCTGTCTACACCAGGGGTAGTCAACCTTTTTATACCTACCGCCCACTAATGCATCTTTCTGGATGGTAAAATTTCCTCGCTGCCTGCCAGTGCTCAATGGAAGGAGGATTCAGCTTGTGCCATAGAACCCCCTACCACCCACCTAGAATCCTGAAACATCCACTGGTGGGCGGTAGGGACCAGGTTGACAACCCCTGGTCTACACAATGGATGACTTGCTTGTGGACCTCCAGGTGCGGTTGGACTCCAGGACCCATCAACCATTGCCAACACGGCCCGTGGTCAAGGATAATGGGAGTTGGACTTCCAACAACCTCTGGAGCAACACAGGTTCCCCACTCCTCGTCTCCCTTGACTGGAAGCAGTTCTCCAGGGTTTCAGAGATGAGGCTTTCTCATCCCTGCTGGGGATGCCAGAGATTGAGCCCGGGTCCTTTCATATGCAGAGCATGTGTGCTCTGCCACTGAACTTTGGCCCTTTGCTGTGGTGGCAGCAAAGTCCCTGGCACAAAGTATGAAGTGTGCGCCTTAGCCAGATGTTGTCCCCCGTGAATCTGTGCCCCTTAACCTTTACTCTGTATTCATTGAAACTGATGTCATCATATGTGCTTGACTTCCCAGGAGATCAGAAAGACCCAAAGGTGTTAAATCTAGACCCTAGCTGCTATACATGTTGTGCTAGAAAGCCAGAACAGCACCTGATGTTACACAAGCAGTGGCTCAGTTTTAAAAGTGAAGTCTGCTGTGTAGAACACCGCATAGGTCAGGCATAGGCAAACTCTGCCCTCCAGATGTTCTGGGACTACAATTCCCATCATCCCTGACCACTGGCCCTGTTAGCTAGGGATCATGGGAGTTGTAGTCCCAAAACATCTGGAGGGCCGAGTCTGCCTGTGCCTGACATAGGCGAATTATTTCAGCCTGGCTAGCATCGTGCTTTGACCTTGTAGAATTGCTCTTATATTTAAGCCTGTTTAATCCATTTGTGGTCACTGGGGTGCAAGGGCTTGCACGGTCCTTAGGAATCCAACCTTGCAACTTCAACAGCTGCAGAGATTGCAATAGAACCTGGCCACACATGCGGGCAGCATACAAACAATTGCAGGTGCCTACTGGCATACACTGAAGTGTCGGTTTGGGTGTTTGGTGCTTTCATACTTCAGTAGTCTGCAGTGTTGCAAGCAGTGACATAACTTCAGCTGGCTGCAGATGCCTGTAACTGTTGACGTGTTTCTTGCTTATTGATGCTATAAATGACAATGTGCTGACTGCAGTATTGACTGTCAGGTTAAGGTCCAATGAAAGTTCAGTTTAAATCCAGGTCAAAGAGGAACAGCTGTACGCATAAATTCCCGGCCCACATTAAAGTAGAAACGTGAGAATTGAGACAGTGAAATTTTGTTGGTTCACCATCCATGTTAGTCTGTCATAGCTGACCACAAGGAGGTATTATTGAAGCATGCTTAGAAGTTCTTGTCTCTCTCTCTCATCCACACACACACAAATCTATCTTATCTATCTAAATCTATATAGCTCTCTCATGTGTACACATACATGCATACATCTTTTCCCTGCTTGGGGAGAGAATTTGTTTTTTCTATTTGAGACCCAAGCAGCAGTGGCAGAACATCAAAGCCACATATGCAAAGAAGGGATTTGTAGAAGAAAAACCCTTCCCTTCCCCCCCATTCTGTTGCCATCTGTGTGTTCACCATGTTGAGTGGAGAAAAAGCAGCCGAAAGATGTCGCAGGGAGAAAAAAGCAGGCAGAAGACTAGGCAAAGAGTCCATCCATCAGCTTTTCTGACACGTACATGCTTTCAGCAGAGAATAAGCAAATATTTGGCTTCGTTAACAGCTAGTTGCAAGGTCCATACCACTCGGGGCACTAGCTCTTGAGAATGTGAAAAGGACATTTTGTGTTGTTTTGCTTGGATGTGGTTGGTTGTCACCCTCCCATTAATGCATGCTCTGCTAATACCTAATATATCTCGGGCTTTGATATGGATGGATCACATGAAAACTGGCAGATGTGTTCAATGGTGCTGTGCTCCTGTCAGAGAATTTTCCGTGGGTCTTGATAGATAAGTCATTGACCCTACCCAGTTCTGTATGAGTCATCTTAAGAGAATCCGTTACTTTCAGTGTGCTGAAAGTACAGTTTTGTTTTGCTATCCTTAAAACGCTGGTCTGGCCTATTCTTTCTTAACGTCTTCTGCTTCATCATTTTTGGGGTCAGACTCACAAAAACGTAATGTAGCTAAAACTAGAATTATGCTCATGGATGTAGTAGCATGTCTTTCTGATGCCATGTCTAATGTGCAGTAGAAGAGTTTGGATTTGGATTTGATATCCCGCTTTATCACTACCCTAAGGAGTCTCAAAGCGGCTAACATTCTCCTTTCCCTTCCTTCCCCACAACAAACACTCTACTCTGTGAGGTGAGTGAGGCTGAGAGACCTCAGAGAAGTGTGACTAGCCCAAGGTCACCCAGCAGCTGCATGGGGAGGAGCAGAGATGTGAACCCGGTTGCCCAGATTATGAGTCTACCACTCTTAACCACTACACCACACTGGCTCTCAAAAGTTCAATATATACATAATCTGTCACCAAATATCGTGGGAACAGAGTTTCCGGATAACTAATCTGTTTCGTTCAATGCTTCATCAGCCAATCTTGATCAACATTCTCCTTTCCCCTCCTCCCCCACAACAAACACTCTGTGAGGTGAGTGGGGCTAGGAGACTTCAGAGAAGTGTGACTAGCCCAAGGTCACCCAGCAGCTGCATGTGGAGGAGTGGAGACACGAACCCGATTCCCCAGATTACGAGTCTACCGCTCTTAACCACTACACCACACTGGCAGTAGTCATCCTTTAGTGGAGAATGAACAGCAGGGGGGTTAGAACTGCTACAGAAGTACCTGGAACGTGTTCTTTACATGCTCCCATGACTTCTGAAATATAGTTTCTCCTTTCCTCTTGACCATGCAGCTTCGATGCCCTTCCAAAGCAATATCAGATGAACCTAAATGAATATGTTAGAGAATTATTATTTTTAAAGGAGAGGGAACAGTTCACCGAGGAGGGCAGTGAAGTAGGTGATTTGCAGAGTTGTATGGTTAGATGTGGACGACTGGTTTATTACCAATGTTTGTCATTATGGAGGAGGGTTTCATGAGCAGGAATTGCATTGCAAGGACTCTCAGGGACCGCAATGTGTACCCATACATTGCACATATGCCTGTCAGTAAAGACTGACTGGGTCTCCCAGTGTCAGGGGTGATTTTGCCCTAACCCCAGCTATCGTTTCCAAGTGTAGTAGATCACTATCCTCCATAAGAATGGCAAATATTGATTTATAGAAGAAAGTAAAGAGTAGCAATCTGGGGTGAAGGGCTTACGCAGGTCTTGTGATATTGTTTGAGACGCACGCTCAAGACTTTTTATTTCAGCAACCTTAACCAGACGCAAAATTTAGTTATGCATAGTTGTTTGGGGAAAGTTTTGCTGGTTTTTATCTGTGTTTTTATGTATACCGTACTTGTTTTTTAAACAGTTTTTCTGGTTTAATATGTATAATCACATTCTGTGCATAGCTTAGAGAGTTTCTTACATGTTTCTGAATGAATCAACAGAACTATTTCCTACCACTGTTCCCCCAAGTGACCTCTAGCTTTTGAGAAGCAAGGTTGCTCCTATCTGCAGAGACCCACACTAGGGTTGTGGTTGGGTTTTTTAATGTATGATAATGAATCCCCAATCAATGCTATATAAATGTCACCAAGTTCATATTGCTCCTTCACCCTTTCTGCTCTCTGCCTGGCGTTCATTTGGCTCTTGCAGTCTCCTTTTCTTTCTGATTTTCCTTTGGCCACACAGCAAGCTCCCTTTTGCCAGATGGGTTGTGCTTTGCAGCTGGAAAATCCAGGTGCCAAATTCTAGAATGTAGCGTTTGCACGTTGACATGAGGGCCTGTTGTTGCCTTCGTGGATCACAGCTTGGCTTACTCTCTGACTGGCAGCTGTGGAGCAGCCTTTGGGGTTTCATGTAAGGGGAAATGGTTGTGAGTTGGTTGGATGTATTGCTTGGCTTGAATGATCTTGTTAAATACTATTTCCTAAGTCAAAGGTGAAATTACTTACATTTTCTCTCATATATATATATTCTGCATTTGTTTACACTGATGATGCTTACCTTTTTCAACACCCTTGTTTAATACTAATACTAATAATTTATTATTTATTGTTATTTCCACCCCGCCCATCTGGCTGGGTTTCCTTCCCCCTCCCTGCATCCACTCATTCATGTTCATCCATGCTTTTAATTGTACTTAACATTCAGTCTGACTGTGTTGGCACGCTTTTTGAAAATGAATCTAACCAATTAATCAATATTGAGTGTATTTATTTATTTGATTCCATTTATGAATCACTTCTTCCCATAAGGTATCTCAAAGCCTTCTCGTAACAGAAACAGCAGCGATAAAAACTCCTGAAAACAGTTCCGTATTTGAAAACAATTCTGTACATGCAAACAATTGAAAATAATTCTATATGTAAAATCAGTCAAAAGCAATCCTTTACCCCTGCCTGAGAGTAAATACTATTGAATGAAATGGTGCTTACATCTGACTAAGCATACATAAGATTGTCAAAATATACCTCTCAACCCCCTCATCTTGAATTATTGTCCGGAAGGTGCAGTGGTCCCCAAGGCTACAGATGTTGGACATCCCTAGATGAAAGAGTGTCAGTTCTGTGGTGGTAGAGGCAAAGCAATATTCTACACAAATATACCCACAGTGAAAATGCAGCCATTTTTTAAAGGTTGTGTTGTGTCTCTGGAGCCGGCCTTAACAGATAATGCTACAGAATGAATGTGAGAAAGAGAATCTATTTACATTGTTCATACAGCCTTGAGTATTATTATTTTTCTGATCAGAAGACAGGCTTCCTAGAAATGCTGTTTATCTCCATCCCTACTACACAAAAAGTCATCGGTGTGGATTTGTACGTTGCATTTTGATGTGATTAAGCATTTAAAGCCTATTGATTTCATGCTGAGGATTAATGATGCTGCATGAACGAGCATGAAGGAATAAAACGTATTTACATGCTTGATTTGAAACATCCCCCCTACTCCGGTCCAAAAGACTCCAAAGAACCTGTTGCTGGATAGGAAGGAGATAGCAACAAAGCAAGACGAATCGTGCAATTGTGCACTGAAGGAGACCTGAATTGACTCGTTTTAAGCATAAAGAGATCCAGGAATATGAGGGCTTGATCAGGATTGATTGTACCGTCTTGGATACATAACCCCAGTGTTTGATTTACTCTGCTGGAATAAGAGATTAAAAGGATTTCATTATGTGTAACTGCGTATCGGATTTCATTATCGGTAACGGCAACTAATCAAAGAAGGACACTTAGTCACCCCTGATTAATGAGCAGGACTTTGTAACTGAAAGGTGTGCTGGTTTTAGCAACTTAACGGGCAGGACACCTATAGATGTGTGTATATCCGGGCAAGGGGTGTAATATTGTAGCTGAGACTCTCGATTCTGCTGTGATTGAGCTCAGAACTCCACAAATTCCCCAGGAGGTCTGACTGCATGTTGTACACAAACTTGTCTTAACTAAAACCTCGCTGACCATTTATTTTAAGGAGAAAAGCTATTTGAGGAGGTAGCGATTTGGAGCTGAGAAACAGCAAGCCATTTGCAGGAACTAGCGCATATTTGGAAACCAAGAAGTGGGAAGGGAAATAAGGAAACTTTTGTGTTAGTTTGGAGCAGTGAAAAAGAAGACAGAGAAAGAGTTAAGCTGCAACTTGTTTATTTCAAAGTCCCACATCCAAAGCTTCTCTTTTTAAGAAACAAATGAAAGAAACAGCTATAGGGGTTCTATTACACATGTTTTAATGTAATGGATGGTTCGGCCCTCATATTTAGCCCAAACAGCTCATTGTTTTGTGCTCTGCAATTTGCCAGTGCAAGCTTCATTGTACTATTTTCAAGTTTATTGCCCAGCCATTCCAGAATCCAATAATTAAATCACAAATGGTCAAACATGACCAAACATACTCAAACATAATTGGCGGCTCCATGTATTATGAAAATCAAATTTTAAAATTGCCCCACCATTACAGGCCATATCAGCAAACATACATCTATCAAAAATCACCCAGTAACTTACATCTATACTGAACGGCCAGCCCTTTGCAATCAAGGTCTTACTGATTCCCTTTGTCGCTAAATGTCACTTATTCCTAAATAACCTATTAGCGTATTAATTTACTGAACCCATCCCACTTTAAATTTAGAATATTGTTTTGTACTCCCCACTTGTCTGAGCAGTAGGCAGAAGCATCCTTTTACGGGAAATGTTTTCCCGTGAGAAGAGAGTATGGGAAACTCGGGATATTTTTTGAGTCGTGGGGGAACTAGTAAACGTCCCAACAGGCAACGCTAGTCTTTAATGCATTATCAGCTCCCCAAAGGCAACACCATCACCTTGAAGATTCTCAAAGCTGCCACTTTCTATTTAGCTGCAAAAACATGGTCTCGCTTTTGCTTTGCTGGCTAAATTTAAACTGGGGGAAAAAATGTTATTTCCAGGCAGATGTGCAAGTTTGATCTTAAGATTTAATGCTACCTCCTAAAACCTTTTGGCTCAAGGTGTGGTTGGTGAATGTTAAAGAAACAAATGGCATTACGCAGTCTTGGGAAAGGGGGAAATATAAATCAGCATGCTAGCATTCATAGCTGGCAGAAGAGCTGGTTTTGTTGTCCCCAGTGGTTTTGTTTCTGTGCTGTTCTACGGTTTGGGTCCTGTTTACCTTGCCACAAAAGTCCCTCCCCATTCCCTGATATAAGACGAGGGTTCTCTGTTCCTGATACCATCCACTTGAGAGAGCACCAGATTGAGTCAGCTGGTGTAGTTGCATCATGCCAGCCTCTCCAACTTTCCACCCCAGTATGCAGCAGCAACCGGGCCAAAGGGCAGTCAGGTAAGCGGTACAGCCCTACCGTGAGGTCTGCTACTGGTTCCGCCCCCAGGGCTTGCAGAGAGCTAGGAATTTAAATGAGGAAACCACACTGAAGTAAAGCCGATCTTCTGCGCTATCTTTGGCAACAGCACTGTGCGCAGTGCTAGCCTAATTTATCTATCATCTGGATGAATGGTTCTTAAATTGTGTTCTAGGCCTAGGGAATTTGGGGGTTCCCTTCATTTAATTTAGTTATTAAAACATTTTAGACTGCCTCTCAAGGTAAAACCTAGAGTCCTGACAAGACAGAAGTACTGTTTTTGAGGGATAGGGGGTAAGCGGGGATGGAGGACTCCCTGGTTCAGAATGGGGCAACTGTGCCCCTAAAGGACCAGGTGTGCAGCCTGGGAGTCATTTTGGACTCACAGCTATCCATGGAGGCACAGGCCAATTCTGTGCCCATGGCAGCTGTCTACCAGCTCCATCTGGTACGCAGGCTGAGACGCTACCTGCCCGCAGAATGTCTCGCAAGAGTGGTGCATGCTCTGGTTATCTCCCGCTTGGACTACTGCAACGCGCTCTATGTGGGGCTACCTTTGAAGGTGACCCGGAAACTGCCAACTAATCCAAAATGCGGCAACTAGACTGGTGACTTGGAGTGGCCGCCAATACCATATAACTCCGGTCTTGAAAGACCTACATTGGCTCCCAGTACGAAAACTTGGGACCAAATATTCATTGAATATTCATGAAGCATTTTTGCTGAAAGAAGCGGCCTCGAGGGCACCATTCTGTTGCTGCAGAGAAAGAAGAACCTTCTGTTTTGAGAAGTAATTTTGGCCTTTTCCTATTATTTTAGTAAGCGTTCATTTTTGGCATCTTCCTGTGACTTTATTTTAGTAAGCTGGTGTAGACGTGTTGGGTGGGAAATACCGTCAACTATGCAAGAGCCCTTTTTGAAAATGCATTAAGCCACACCAGAAAGTTTGCATCGATTGTTCTGCCCAAATGTGTCTCAGCGGATTGGAGAAATTGCACTGGAAATTACGACGGGGTTGGTTTTTATACCTTCGTCTAATGAGCAGATCTTGGGGAACTTGCCGTTCTTGACTTTCAGAGTTAAAGCGTATAATCGCCGGCTTGTCCTTAGTAATTGCATTTCTGTGCCAACTGGGGCGACCCAGATCTCTGCCAACCAGGGTGACAGGATTCCTGCACCGTTGAATAGGTGAGCCGATGAGGACATTTCAGGAGATTTAAGTTTTCCTTATCCCTTCTCCATGGCAGTAGTAAGTCCTTATTAGTTGTGCAGGTTTTCTGGGCCAGCTAGGATGTTATTCCCTCAGACAGCAAGGCAAGAAAGTGTCTGTGTGCAAAAGCTGGATTGGTGACTCCTGGAAGGATTTTCATGAGGGGGTGGCAGTGGTGGTTGGGAATTAACCCTCTCAGCCATCCGTTTGTGCCGATGGGGAGGCTATGACACCTTATAAATTGCTGAGATTGCTGCTACTTGCGTCTCTCAGGCAAAGACTAAAGTCAGGTATAATAAGGTACCAGATTTTTTTTCAATGAGTCCAAGGACACTTTTCAACTTCATTGATTTTGTATGGGGACTGATGTGTAAATCCGGGGACGTCTGGTAACCTTAAGATATAAGGCACCGTCTCTTGCAAACATTTCATTTCTCTCTGCCGTTTCCTCCCTTCTTAGCTCCTGCACGAAATGGCTCGGTCACTCAGCAATCATCTGTTTTTGCGCTTCCCTTGGCGCCCGTGCGTTTTGGTGGTGGGGTGTAGCTGGAGTTGAGGCTGGCTCTCATTTCTAGCGGATTCTGTCATTTCCGTTAGGCCTCAGTTTGAGCGGGTGCCAAAACCAACAGGTGATCCCTCTAGCAGCAAAACAGCAGGAAGTAGGCCATGCATGCATGAGACAGTTCACCAGAGGGGCTGTCTGGCTCGTCTCCATCTCTCTGCATAATTAACACACACAGCCCCCCCCCCACATACTGAGAAGAAAATCTGTGCAGAGCAGCTCAGATACAGCAGACACCAAACAGCCACTGGAGAAGAATATAGATAAAGGGGATTGCAGGGAGAGGGTGAACTGTTGGAAGTGCAGAGATGCACTGCGGTCTTCAAGGGAAACAGGAGTTGGTCGCTTTAAGGAGGTGGAACCAAATTCTATTAGCTGCTGCAGAATAGCATCTGCTCAATTACCCATTATGGATATTTAAAAAGGAAAAAAAAGGAATTGCAGAGAGTACTCGTGCTCAAATCACATTATTAAAATTGGATTAATACTATGAAACAATTCATTTCAGGCCAATTCATTTGTTTTGTTGCTGGGGTGTTTTAATTCAGGGCCTTGGCTGGTTGTCTGGCTCTCACTAACTACATGCCCTCATCTAATATTAGAATGAAGAACGAATACTTCAGAATATCTGGCCTTTACAGGACCTCATAGTTCAACACTGATCCACCTGACCGGCTATATTCTCCCACTTCCCTGTCTCCTGCTACTTAGTTTACTCAAAAGATGAACACATATTTTAAAACGAAAGTTAAGCCTAGAAGCCAGTTTTACATTTCTGCAATGCTTTTATATGTGTTTGTATGTCACACACGCGTGTGTGAGTGAGATCAACATGAATGGAATTAGTAAATACATGCAATACACGTGTGTCTATGTGTCTGTGCGTATGATCAACTGTGTGAGAAGGGGGCAATGAGTACTGTGTGCACATTTTTTGTGTGTTTTGTGGTGGGGTAAATAGGAGAATTGGTTGTATAAATGGGAACAGCAAATGATGCTGGTCCAGAGGAACATTCCTATTCCATCTGTCATCATGGCATTAGTTTTTGTAAAGTGCAGCGGCGGAGCTTCAGTGACGTGGCGTACGTTCTGGGGGCGGGGCGCGCCATGCGCAATGCCGTGGTGCGTGTTTTGGAGCGAGGTGCACCATGCGCAGTGACGTGACACGTGTTTTGGGGCGGGGTGCCCGTTTTGGGGCGGGGCGGGCCCCACAGCCCCTATCTTCCTATACCACTGGTAATGCACACATATTTATATACTCACTGAGTAAAACCTGTAAGAGAGCGGTAGTTTAGTGAGTGAGAACTGCCCAGACTCCTTGCTCTTAATTTACAGAATTAACGTGGCCTGGCATTCAGCTGCAGATATGGAAACATACTGAAACCATCTTCTGGATTTCAGTATATAACTCTTGAGCTCAACAAACTTGCACCTTGAAATTAAGGACATTGCTTTGCTTGTTGGAATCAATGACTTCAGAACTTCAGGGCTGTTTTATTGATGCTGAACACTGATCAGAGCCCCCACCCCGCCCTTTTACCCATAGGTAGGGAATGTTCCTATTTCCTCCCTTCTTACAAACTCTCACATGATGAGAGTATCCTCGGGGAATCAGCAGGAATTGTGAGAGAATCCAAGGGTGTCTATATTTAAATGAATCGCTTCATATTTCAAAAAATAGGGTACAGCGATATGAATCACTTATATGGTAATACCGATTTGAGT
Organism: Zootoca vivipara; assembly: GCF_963506605.1. Taxonomy (NCBI): domain Eukaryota; kingdom Metazoa; phylum Chordata; class Lepidosauria; order Squamata; family Lacertidae; genus Zootoca; species Zootoca vivipara. The sequence goes on along the minus strand of NC_083279.1, from coordinate 9,116,331 downwards.
CTTCCCGTGTTTATGAACTAAAACCACACCACTTACACATGAGAGGAAAGCACCAGAAAACTCTGGGTTAACCTGAGGTACACTTAAAAACATCTGAAGACCAAAACACTTCACTCTGGAGGTGAGGGCTCAAAAGAGCCCCATAATAATTCACTGGCATGAAATGCTAAGACACACTAGGGGAGCTGTTGACATTTGGAATGTGGGTTAGACGAAATGAAATTGAAATGGAGGGCAGCCCTCATCCAAAACAGGAGATTCATTTTAAAAAAACTTCATCAAAACAAAAATGGTGGCTGGCACCAGTGTCATTAACTAGCTTCACTAGTGGTGTGCTGGACAGGTAACCACCACCAAGCTGAGATTTCTATAGGTAGACCCTAAGTCGTCTGACTCTCCCCTGTTGCGCATGGGTGGTACAGTGGTACCTCTGCTTATGAATAACTCTACTTACAAATGTTTCTACTTATGAACGGAGCTCCGTCCGCCATCTTGGATGTGGTTTAGATAGGATTTTTTCCACTTACGAATTTTTAGATAGGGTTGCTTCAACTTACTAATTTTTTCTCCCAATGCATTCCTATGGGATTTGACTTGCAAATTTTTTCGACTTACGAATGTGCATTCGGAACACATTAAATTCGTAAGTAGAGGTACCACTGTATTTTTGACTGCATAAGCAAAAGCACAGAAGGACTCAAATTGGCATTGGGAAGAATAATAAACCGTTGCCGTGTGGACAACGGGGTGAAACTTAATTTTTGCAGATTTCTTCAATAAGGGGGGTCTAAAATGCATATTTTGCAGGGTGGGGAATCAGATCTGCTATTATTTTTGTGATTGGGCAACATATATCTTGACAAGTCTACGTTTGATTAAGCCTCAAATAAGCTGCTCTCAGAAAACCAAAGGCTTTAAATTTTACCTTCTGAGAGTGTCAGCTCATATAAAATGTGTATAATATATCAATACACAATATAACTGCAAGTACAAGGCAATCATTTTTAATGATCTCTATGCAATTTTTACACACATTTTATTTACCACTAAGTTTTATTAAATCAACCAAAATATCTTTTGAATTCCCAAGTTGTGTTACAACTTTCTACCACCCTCATTTTTGGAATTTGAAAACTGGAAAAGTCAATACGCCCTCGACTGTGGAGGACTTCTTTTCAAACTTTCAGCCATTCCATTTCATCGCCCCCTCCCCACAGTGCCCCTCCCTGCCCCAAGCGATACCCTGGTTATTTATGTGTTTGCTACACTTTTAGTTGAAAAGTTAACCTTAGATCTGTTTCAAACTGGTATCATTTTACTTTGAAAAGGCATTTAAAGGTAGTTTCTGAAAAGTATTCATCCCAGCGGGTTAATCTGTTTCAAATGGCTTGTGTTGGGAACACAGTCGCAATATATAATTAGGTAGAATTTTGAGTGGAAATATTAGAGCAGTTATTAGAAGCGGTGAAGTGCAACCTCACTGATTAGGATGTAAAGAACAGTTGTGGAATGAGATTTCTTTGTCAGGGCAGTTGGCAACAGAGAGACTAGCGGGCAATGCAATAAGAATTCCTGGGGTTGCAAGAAGTGATTGTAAATCTGAGCAAACAAAGGTCACAAAAACTGACCGCTTGTTCCTTACCGTTTCCTTTGTATGAATGGGAGATCTTCAAATAAGATATGTTAAACAGAGGGGCGCCAAATATCTTGCACACCCTCAATACCTCACCAAACTAATGGCCTTAGTTTTGCTCCCCTCCATTCAGTCTCTTCTCTGCACCATTTTCCTTTCTCTTTGCCCTCAAAAGAAAGTCAATTAATCCACATTGTTTTGGGTACAAGCCACTGTGGAACCATCGTGAGAATTAAATGGAATTAAGTGGCAGAATTTATGAACGAGCGAGGTTTCAGCCCTGTGAGGGCAAAGAAGGAAAACCGTGACGTACATTAGGGACAGTCTCTAGGCCATATATAAAATGTTTGCTACACTTCGTCTCCTGCTTCCAGTCCTGGAATTAAAAGTGTGGAATTTTCAGTATAGCCAGCTATGCGTGTGCTAATGGTGGCATGGGGAAATGAACTCCCCTCCCTTTACTCCAAAGATGGCCTTAGATTGTCCCATCAAGCAGTTAAATCCAAGGTTATTTTGGAGAAAACTGATTCATTGACCTGGTTTGCATGTAACACCAAGCCAAACCATGGGCTCCCAGAATAGAGGTCATAGCTTTTTTCCTCCTCTTCCAGCCCCATGTTACTGCTGAGAGCTAAGACGTGGTTTAGCAAAATGTGTCATCTGAAGCCAGACTCCATGGTTTGTCTCCTCCAGATAAACCATGGTTAAAGGTAAAGGGACCCCTGACCATTAGGTCCAGTCGTGACCGACTCTGGGGTTGCGCGCTCATCTCGCATTATTGGCCGAGGGAGCCGGCGTATAGCTTCCAGATCGTGTGGCCAGCATGACAAAGCCGCTTCTGGCAAGCCAGAGCAGCACATGGAAACGCCGTTTACCTTCCCGCTGTAGCGGTTCCTATTTATCTACTTGCATTTTGATGTGCTTTCGAACTGCTAGGTTGGCAGGAGCTGGGACCAAGCAATGGGAGCTCACCCCGTCACAGGGATTCGAACCGCCAACCTTCTGATCAGCAAGCCCTAATGGTCAGGGGTCCCTTTACCTTTATGCTTCGGGAGACCTGGGTTCAGATCCCCGCTCTGCCAAGGTGTTCCCCAAATAAATCCCCTGCCTCACAGGTGGCAGTAAAATGGTAGAACCCAATGCATGCCACCTCGAGCTCCTTGGAGAATGGCTGGGCTGAGGATGTGAAAAGTTGATAAATATTGCAAAAATAACATTTACTGGACCTACGGAGGCAAAAGAGGCAGGTAGAGCACTGTGCATGGGTGTGCATACAAATAATACCAGGCAAAACTAGCACATTTTTTTAATTTTTATTATTATTAAAAGGGTTGTATTGTGCTTCAGTGGTGCTCACAATCACCAAAGGTCAGCAACAATCAAGGCTAAATTGCTTGAACACAAAGGTAATAGAATTATCTCATTACACTGATCACCCATTTTCATTGCTAATCCAGGGCATAGTTTAACTTTGCCCTCACCCCAGGGTCCCCCTCCCTTCATTCTCGCTCTCCCTGCAATAATAGCTGCAGCAAAAGACAGGGCTGACTGAGAGCCATCTGGCTGGCTCCTGCGATTCAAAGGTGCAAAAGAAAATTGATAGGCTGGCTAGGCCCATTTTTGGAAAAGGCCTTCCTTGAACCAGATGTAACTGGAGAAAAGCGAGAACTGGCTCTAATTCTCCTGCAGACCACAGAATTTAGAATGGATAGTACATTTCAGAAGCACATCAAAATCCCCGTCATGCTCAGACGATGCTACCTGGATTTGGTATTGGCTCGAGAACATAGGCTGAGAAGACTTTCTCTTTGAGAAAGAGGCAAGCAACATTGCTGTGTTGTGTAATATTTAGCCATTACTTTGTATTATGCCATGGCAAGACGTTGTTCGGTCGTCTCCCATAATATAATCTCTGGGCTGGGTCATACTTTCTTAAGCATCGGCAGCCAGGTAGCACACATAGCGTAAGACAGACATGTCCAAGGTGTTGATCGCAATCGATTCGTCGATCCTGCAATGGATTCTGGTCGATCCCGACCAAGGCCTGGGGCACCTGCTCCCGCCGCCCTCTCCCACGGCCACTGGGCACCCTCAGAGCGCTCACAGCCGCAGCTGAAGCAACTCCACAGGCAGCATGGCAGCAAGCGCTCTGGCTGGCGCTTTCGCAGCCGCGATGCCGAGCCAGATGGCTGGCCCCGGAAAGGTGCAAGGCACCTGCTACCCCCCCTGCAAGCCGTAGCTTGCCATAGCACGCATGGGCTGCGTCGCCCAGTCATCTGAGGCGCCCAGTGAGCTAGCTGCCCCAGAAAGGCTTGTGGTGCCCACCTTTCCAGCTCTAGCCTGGCTGTGTTTACTCAAAAGTAAGCTGCCCCTCAGTTCTGCATGGATGCTGAACTTTCCCCACATTTCCATCTCCAGCCTGGCTGCATTTACTCAAGAGTAAGCCACTGCCCCCCCCCAACGTAGCTCTTTGTCTGGTAAAGGGGAAATTGGACATTTCAGGGTATGTTGGCTTCCTGCGCACCAAGGCCCCTTTGTTATTATTTTTATCATCATAATAACAATTATTTATTTGTTTATTTATTTATTTATTTATACATACCCCGCCCATCTGGCTGGGTATCCCCAGCCAAATACAGGTGAAACTCGGAAAATTAGAATATCGTCGAAAAGTCCATTCATTTCAGTAATGCAGCTTAAAAGGTGAAACCCAATATATGAGATAGATGCATGGCATGCAAAGCAAGATATGTCAAGCCTGTATTTGTTGTAATTGTAATTATTTGTCGTTAGGCGGGTCGATCATAAATGGAATGTAATTAATGCAATGTAATAGCGGTGTTTGCTTTTGTATTATTGTAACTATTCATTTTATTATTGTAGAATTTCCAAAAGAAAGCATTTGTCAAAATTAAAAGAAAAAGAAAAAAATAATAAGTTGCATTACTGAAATAAATGCGCTTTTCGGCGATATTCTAATTTTCCGACTTTCACCTGTAAAATATGTTTAAGTTGAAGAATGACAATAGGAGAGTGTGGATGATCACTGGCAGTTTTTGATATTGGATGGTAGATCTCACCCTGCTGGAACTCGGACATGGCTGACGTAAGAGATGCACAACTGTGGGTGGAGACAAATATTCTAAATTTGAATATTCTGTTTGAATACACATTTTGCTCATTGCAAGGCTTTTGTTTCCTGGACAGAGAAACATCCCAGTTCTACTGCACTTAGAATGTATGCCTGTTGCTCCCTTTGTTGAAATGCAGTCACTCCTTCGCAGCAATTTGTATGAGGAGGGCCATTGACAAATGTGCTACCCCCCCCCCTGCACCCAAATCACCACCAGAGGCTGGGAATCTCTATGTGATCATATCGCCTCGTATGTTACTTTCTCCACAAGTCTACACTCATGGGATTGGTTTTAGTTGCCCTTTCCTGAACCTCTTCCAGCTCTACAATAGATCTGTGATTCCAGTCACACCATAGATCTGTATAACGACATTATGATATCTGCAATTTTATTTAAAATGCCTTTACTGATGAGCCCTTACATGAAATTTACAATATTCACAGCTTCCGCACACTCGGTCAACACTTTCATGGAGCGATCTGTGGCTCATTTCTGGTCAGTTCCCTGGCAGTTCAGTCCACATATCATAGCTTCCAAGTACCCTGTTTTTACTTACCTTTTCCCAGTGGTCCCCCGTATCACTTCGTCTCCCGTTTTTCTCCGTTATTTTCTCCTGCCGGCGGCCATTTTTTCTTTCCGATTTGCACCAAAAATGGCCACCGCCGGCTTCAAAAGTCGCATCTATGCATGTCCGGAAGTGCATAGACGCGACTTCCGGTGTCGGCGGCGGCCATTTTTGGTGCCCATAGATGGGCGGAGCGACACCGGAAGTTGCGTCGACGCACTTCCTGACATGCGTACGAGCTACTTTCGAAGCCGGCGGCGGCCATTTTGGGTGCCCATAGAAGGGCAAAGCGACACCGGAAGTTACTTTGACACAACTTCCAGTGTCACACAGCTGCCGGTCCCGGATTCAGCAGTCCGGGACTTGGAAGGTAAGCCACATATGCGTACTGTATATGTGAAATTGGATTATTATTATTATTTATTATTTATTATTATTATTATTATTATTATTTGCCTTGTCGCTTTTGACTTGCTAACATCAAATCACAGTTGCCATTTTGCTGCCAGTTCTCCCAGTTAGGAGAGGTGTTTGCGGAGCTCTGTGGAATCCCTTTTTAGGGTAGCCACCATGAGCAATTTGGCACCTGCAAAAGGGTTAACTGGCACTAGTCCGTTTTCCTGTTTTTCTTCCTGGAAGTAGATAAGGAAGATCTCACTCCATCCATGTTTTTTGAAAAAGCTTGTTTTAAGAAGCCTCCTGTTGGAAATATTTGAGTCAATAGTTATGGCCTGTTAGTGCATAGTTCCCATTGCATCAAAAGAATTTAGTATACTGGGTCTCTGTAAAAGACCCTATTGTCTAGAGGCAGTTTCCTTGTCATATGATGATGGCATTCTTGCTCCAGAGGAATATTTCCCTTGATGAGGAAGGAGCGCTCTCTGAGTCAGGTATTCAATGTTTGCTTTGTGAACTTAACCAGCTTGTGCAGTCTGAGAAAACCAGCCTTGTCATTCCCTTAAGAGTTTCTCTGTCTGCAGCTTTTAAGATAGGAACCCTGATTATAGTGCTTCATCTATATAGAATTAGAGAATTTGTAAAGTTTTATGTGCTTAAAATGGTACATTCCTTAATAAACATACATTTTGTTCAGTAATTTCTGTACCTGCAGAATGTTCAGATTTCTTTCCAAATCAACAAGCCTTGTCTAAATGCTGGACACCTTAGATTTGATATACTGCAGGTGAGGACAGACAATAGATAGTAAATCCACTTGTGTATAACAAAGAATATATATGTTGATAGACACCTGTCACAACAACTGACTGCTAAATCTTGCGGTCGGCTGACGTTGGCTTGGTAGCTTATGCACTTGATTTATTAGTTTTGGCTGTTAGTGTAATTCTGCACATCAGTTGCTTCTGACGTTGAAATATATTTTCGCAAAATCTTATTGGCAATTTCTTCTGACCTTCATCACATTAATAAACATGTGGCTAACCCGCAGAGAATAATGAGGATATAAGCTTGTGTCAAGGAATGCTCAAATGTACGCTTTGTAATGCATAAAAAGGTAAAGGTAAAGGACCCCTGACAGTTAAGTCCAGTCGCGAACGACTCTGGGGTTGCGGCACTCATCTTGCTTTACTGGCCGAGGGAGCCAACGTTTGTCTGCAGGCAGTTTTTCTGGGTCACGTGGCCAGCATGGCTAAGCCGCTTCTGGCGAAACCAGAGTAGCTCACGGAAATGCCGTTTACCTTCCCCCTGGAGCGGTACCTATTTATCTACTTGTACTTTTTGGTGTGCTTTTGAACTGCTAGGTTGGCAGGAGCTGGGACCGAGAAATGGGAGCTCACCCTGTCACGGGGATTCGAACCACCGGCCTTCTGATCGGCAAGCCCGATAGGCTTAGTGGTTTAGACCACAGTGCCACCCATGTCTCTTTTTTGTCCCTTTGTAATGCATACATTTTATTTATTTCATTAAAATAAAACTATTCCCCTTGGTTGTAAAATTTAATTTTTTAAAAAACCTCAAAAGGGTTTTGTTTGAATGTAGCTTGAACTTTTAATGAGGAGTAATAAAACTTCACTAACTAAAAACAACTTTTTTAGTAAATGTGAGTTTGGAACATTGGATTGGTTCACACATGCATGTGTGACCATTGCTTGACAGCTAATCGCAGAATATGTGAAATTAACTTCAGTGCTCAGGAGATGTGAAGTGAATAGTAAGTTTCTTGTGCTTGTTCTCTGACTTTTTCATCTGCCTACAAGCCATCATTTGGTGCAGTGCAGCCATGGAGAGCATATGGCCCTGCATATGTCGATGGACTACAACTCCCCCAACAACTTTTATAGGTTCAAATTTACCACCTCTGATTTAATGTAAGTAAATAGCCCTTACATGAAGTATCTTTGCCATTCCCCATTATACGCATTATTCTTGGACAGCTGTCAAACTTAGATGCTTCAATCAGCCTTGCAGTTGATAAGAAATCATGGATTTGATAATAAATCCGGAACTTCATTTTCCAGTTCATTTTAGGTTTCCCCTTTTCCAGTCATTCTCTGACTTGGAGTAATAACAATGAAGAATATTTGTGACAGTTAACAGCTGCTCTCCAGTTGGGACTTAAGGCCTTATTAACATAAGAAAAAGGGAGTAAATAGAATGGTGTTCTGTCATAATTTGTTTAAATACAGTGTGCATATGTATAATATATGCATATGTTATAAGGCCATGCCGAAACGCAAAATTTCAAGCTTCTGTTAAGATCCCTTCTATTATTTACAGTGGTGCCTCGCTAGATGAATTTAATTCGTTCCACAGGTCTTTTCTTATAACGAAAAATTCGTCTAGCGAATCCCATAGGAATGCATTGAATTTTTTTGGAATTTTTTTTGCCCATAGGAACGCATTAATTGAATTTCAATACATTCCTATGGGAAACCGCGATTCGCTAGACGAATTTTTCGTAAAACGAATTCGTCTAGCGAGGCAACCTCCGCTCGAAAAATCATTTCGTTAAGCGGAAATTTCGTTAAGCAGGGCATTCGTTAAGCGAGGCACCACTGTATTTTGCTTTTGTGGAATTGCAGCGTAGAATCACATTTGCACCCTTCACCCTGTCGGAATGCGCTCCGGGGGGGGGGGACGGCAGACCCCCAGTACCTCTGAGCGTATCCGCGAAGGCATGTCTCTGGAATGGCATTCCCCTTCACTCCTCTCTGCGACACTCCTCCTCGGAAAAGTGCACACAGTTCTTCTGGCATATCGCAGCAAGAAGAAACATCTGTAGGTCTAAAACTACGTTTTATTTACAATATATACAGAGGATCCATAAGCACATCTGTGTTCTCCAGCTTCGGCAAAACAAGACCTAAAACATACACTGCAGAAGTGAAAGTACAATCCAATAACACTCTCAGACGGAAGAGATAAGACAGTTCCCACACTCTTCTCAGACAACTCATGCGATTCACACCAATCACACTACCCAGCATCAGGTACACAAAATCCTAACACAGCCGCCCCTGAGATTACGCTTGAGCCATCTTGAGTCTCAACTATTATTATTATTATTATTAAATTTATATACCGCCCTTCGTCTGAAGATGTCAGGGCGGTTCACAAGATAAAAATACAAGATAGAAGCACAAATAAATAGCTGGAACAAAAACAAAAGAATACCCCCACATCCCTATTTGATCCGATCATGTTTCAGCCACTATCTGAACAGTCTAGCAGGGCAAATCTTATAAATTACTATTGCATACACACACAATTTTGACCATCATTCCCAGGTTTCCTTTCAGCAGTTGTGCTTACCATATTGCCAGTCCTTTCCAACACAGTAAAACCAGGGTTCTCGTGGTTGTGTGCCATGTGTCAACTTTCCCCTTTGTGTCAAATGCGAGATAGTCTGCTTGGTTTTCCTCTGCAGCGTTTTATTTTTTCTAAGCATCTGCAAAGTGTACACTTTCATTTTAGCCTGGATTCAGCATCTTAACCCCAGGTCCTCACTGATCCTGTTAGGCCCCTTGTTTATTTATTCCCTCCTGTTGTGTGTTTGTTTGTTTGTTTGTGTGTTTTAATCCTTTGTCTACCTACTCCAGAGCTTTATTTGTTGGGGGATAAAGGATTCTTCTGAGTGATCCTTAACAAGTCAACTGATAGCCAAAGGGAATGAATGTTCCTTTTCCCTTCCCTCTTCAGGCTTTTAATCCACACTTGGTTTGCGCCCATTGAAGCATCTTTCTGCTTATGCGCAGGGATCAGTCCGGTTCCTATTAGCAAAAAAGCTCTGCAGTAATTTTTCCTCCCCTGTGCAGGTCAGTGAGGTCTGTATCTTGTGGAGAAAGCAGGAAGTGTGGAATTACCTTCAAGGAGGAAGAACAAAGGCCAAAGAGTTTATTACAGCTAGACAAATTTAAGACTGTGGTGCCACCTAGAGCCAAGAAGTAACATTAACAAATTAAGAATACTGTTTACAATCCCCACTCAATGCTGTGTATGTACAGTGGTGCCTCGCTTAATGAATGCCCTGCTTAACGAAATTTCCGCTTAACGAAAGGATTTTTCGAGCGGAGGTTGCCTCGCTAGACGAATCCGTTTTACGAAAAATTCATCTAGCGAATCGCGGTTTCCCATAGGAATGCATTGAAATTCAATTAATGCGCTCCTATGGGCAAAAAAAAATTCCAAAAAAAAATTCAATGCATTCCTATGGGATTCGCTAGGTGAATTTTTCGTTATAGGAAAAGACCCGTGTAACGAATTAAATTCGTCTAGCGAGCACCACTGTACTTGCAACTCAGGGTAACTCTTCATGCAACCAATGGTGGACTGTGGCCCACAAAATCATGGATATCTGGTCCCATTGCCTTTAAATGTAAAGTTGGTAAACTTCTCATTAATGGGCATCATAGCATCTTATTTTCCTGCAGAACCGTTTCAGTTTTCAGAGCACAGAGGGGACAACAAAATGACACTAAGCATTTAAAATATATATTTTCGTTAAAAATTAATAATCCAGGCATTCTGGGAGAGTATCCACTTAGAAATACAAAAAAATAATAGACTTCCTTCAAGAGAAGACCAAAAGATTACCTCCTGGGGATCATAGATCTGGATATCCCACAAAAAATGAAGAGTATATTTTTATATGCCACCGTGGCAGCAAGAATTCTTAGCGCTACAATGTGGAAGAGTGATAAAATCTCTTTTATTCATGAATGGATCCAGAAGTTAACAGATTATACGGAGTTAGATAGTTAGATATCAGAGTTAGATATCAGAAAAAATAAAGAACAAACCAAAACAGAAATTCATCTCAAAATGGGAAGACTTTAAAGTTTTATTTGAAAAACAATTATAGTAGTTTAAACTCTGTCGCAGTATTTGAATAACTTTAGTAGTAGTTTTAAGAAAGATCTGAAACCTTAGATAAATCAATGATTAGTTAATTTAACACAAAAACGTGTGTTGGCAACAAATAATAGATAATTGAAATAAGGAATGGATGCGAGGTCTGGTCTACAGTCCAAGGACTGCTTTTGTTTTATTGATTTGTAATTCATAACGTCCATATTATGGTTTGGTTTGTATTTCTTGTCCTTTTTTTTTTTGGTGTATCAATTTTAAAAAGCATTTAAAATATATATTTTCTAAAGCTGAAGGTTTTGGCACATTTCTTCTATTTTTTATTTAAGTCCTTGAGAACTATGTTTCCCACGGGTCCCAGAAGATAGTGGGGCCATTCTTGAAAGCTTCACCTTATCTCCAAGGGTGTAAGGAACGGTAGTCGAAAGAGGATCAAGAAAGCCCCTTTGCACATACTGTTTTTGGGATCCAAGCCAACAACTCTGTGTTCAGTGACAGAGAGCCAGAATAAATTCTAAAAATTAAGAAAGCAGAGGATATACAGGATAAAGAGTAAATGTGTTTTCCTGTCCCCTGGGAGATATGTTATCTCTTACAAAGAGCAGAAAATCTGTGGGCCCTGCAGTGCAGCGTTGGCAAAGTTTGATTTGAAAACGATTTAATTCCATTGCATTCTCTTCCCTGTGGCGGAATATCATATCATATATCCCTCTAGCTTATATTCTTAATCATAGCTTAAGCTGTGCAACAGTGGAATTTTTCAAAGTGCAAAACCCACAGTACAGAATCTCCTGAATTAAATTCATCGCATTAGTGATACACACACAAAAAGAGAGAGGCAGAATATAATTATGAGCGTGCTAAAGTTCTGAATTCCAGTTTTTCTGCTCCAGCTTTGTTTTAACTCTCATGATAATGGTTGCCTATCGTGCCAAAGGCAGGTTTTAATCATGTTTAAACACGCATTAGTTGATCATAACGAGTCATTAATGGGATTGACTGCAATCCCATCTCGCGAGAAAGGTGGGGTATAAATATATTGGACTCTAACTACACATTATTCTTGAATGTGTGTCATGAATGAAGCCTCATCTGCCTGCTTCCTTGCCGCAAGTTGGACACAAAAGAGAAGGGAAAGTTGAGTGCTTGCTTTTTTCCTTCTCTACTGCTTTGCTTCTCAATTCACAATCTCCCCATCCTCCATTCCTCATATGTTCCAGACATATGTGTTTATTCTCATACATACCCTGTTTCCCCGAAAATAAGACATAAAATAAGCCGTAGCAGGATTTTTAAGCATTTGTGCAATATAAGCCATACCCTGAAAATAAGACATAATGTTTTGGAGGGCGCCAAGGAAGAGGCGAGGCTGGACGCGTAATAAAAAATAAGACATCCCCTGAAAATAAGCCATAATGTGTCTTCTTGAGGAAATATAAATATAAGACAGTGTCTTATTTTCGGGGAAAGGCAGTATGTATCTGGAATCCCACAGGAGGAGAAAGCAACCAGAGGTAATTTGTTCCAACAGAAGATTTGTGAGCTGAGTTAAAGTTTTAGAACCCCTCCTTCTGTGGTCACAACTTCACTCTGAAGTGTCCCTTCTCAATGCTGTTTCATGACACTCGTTCAGGTGCAGTGGGCAGTCTGAGCATTAAGAAATCAACAATCGTTCATTCACCATAGCTGCCAAGTCTCCCGTTTTCCCTGGGAAATCCCCGTTTTCCCAGCTGTTCCTAGCTGAAAAAAAGATTTTTTTGTTTTTTCCCAGTTTATTCTGGCACGGCGGCCATTTTGGAACTGGGCGGAGCATGCTCAGAAGTGACTTTTGATGCTGCTCTGCCCAGTTCCAAAATGGCTGCAGTGCGACCCTTGGTGCGACGGCCATTTTGGAACTGGGCAAAGCAGCATCAAAAGTCACTTCTGAGCATGCTCCATCCAGTTCCAAAATGGTGGCAGCGCTACTTCCGGTCTGCTATTTCCGCCCGGTCCCTTATTTCTCTGACAGCAACTTGGCAGGTATGTCATTCACAGAGAACACAATTGCTGTGATCTGGAGGCTGAGTCATATTTGTGAGTCAGTGTATCCTAGTAGTGCAGGTCAAGACAGGTGGGGAATCGTGGTTAAGGGTTTCCATAGTCAGGAAAGGAAGAGTAAGTAGAAGGTCCTGGACTTGGGTGAACCTGACCCACAAAATTTGTTTGGAGTATTTGGTCTCAAAAGCCTAGTCCAGAGTCCAGTCAGAGAGCCAGGAAATGAAGCTTTCGCAATATAAATCTGGTACAAGGGAATATTATTTTTAAATCTTCTGCGTCACATACCCTCCAACATTTCTCTGATGAAAATAGGGATGCCCCATTCCATAATGATAATTTTACTATTTATGGCCCACACATCTTACTGGGTTGCCCCAGCCACTCTGGGCAGCTTCCAACATCTATAAAAACACAACAAAACATTAAACATTAAAAAAAAACTACTCCCCTATACAGGATTGCCTTCAGACGGCCCTGGGGTTGGATAACTCCATACCCTCCAACATTTCTCCAATGAAAATAGGGACATCCTAAGGAAAAGCGGGACATTCCAGGATCAAATCAGAGACCAGGACAGCTTCTCTAAATCAGGGATGTCCCTGGAAAATAGGGACACTTGGAGGGTCTGGGAGCAGACCACCCAAAGTAGCACCAGTACAAATGTTGGCACATCTTTTCAGACTTAGGCTCCTGTTATGAATGAGCACAAGTATAACATATTTTTAAACAATGATTATCCAGAATCCAGAGTGGAGAGGTGGCTTGAAATGTCCTACAAAAGACATTCTTACCCAATTGTTTTTTGTTGTTGTTTAGTCGTTTAGTCGTGTCTGACTCTTCGTGACCCCATGGACCAGAGCACGCCAGGCACTCCTGTCTTGCACTGCCTCCCGCAGTTTGGTCAAACTCATGTTCGTAGCTTCGAGAACACTGTCCAACCATCTCATCCTCTGTATAACAGTTTACTCTGCCTTATTTATATTTCCCTCATCGTGTAATAAAAAGAGTGCAAATTATTTATGCCCTGATTAAGAGCAAGATAGTTAACTCATAATTCCTGTGCTGCTTCGTAAATTAAGCCTTCGTTGCAAACGAAGCACGGTTAATCGTCATCATGAGACAGAGAAAAGCCAGTCGTTTTGGATTCTGCTGAGACCTACCCCTGCATCTGCCAGGGCTGCTCCAAAAATTTTGTTGTCTGATGGAGACCAAAAAATGGTGCATGCACACACCTGCCAAATTGAAGCGTGTAATATTTTAGCCTATTTGGATCCCTGTGGCGGAAAATCTCACAACTCTCTCCTCTCGGGCAATGAAATATCAATAATAAGTTAAACAACCAACAGTTTGCAGCTCTCTTGACTCCTAAAATCAGTCCATCATGTCTTTACTCCTCCCTTTCATAGCCAAATCCAGAATGAAGAGAAACGATCCACATTTGTCCAGCTTGCATAATTTAAATAGGACACCAAATAATAACTTTTGGCGCAAAATTTAGATTACTTTCAGTGCTGTGCTATTGTGGCACATAGATCAGTGAGAATTTGTACCTTGTGGCGTACCTTGCTCAGTATATCAAAATCAATGAACACAATGTTATGGGAGTAGGATGTTATTGCAATTGCAGACATCGGCTTCTGCCTGTGATTCCCCAGCCCCAGACAGGTGGACTGCCCTTTCCTCCCTGTTGGTCCCTCCAGGAGAGACCAACCAGGAGAAAGAGGCAGCCCGCCCGGGCGGAGGCAGGTAGGCCGACAGAACCCAATAAGTTCCAGTTGAGCACCTTCTGGAGCTCCGTCTGCCTGCCGGCGCCTTTGCCATCTGCAGGCAATCTGAGCTGGGGAATACATCGTTGCTCCCTGGCCACCACAATGTATTGCCAGCTCAAAAGGTCTGAAATCGGAATCGCGATCTGAACCAGTGTCAGACAATTTACCAATATATTGCCAAGCTGTTACACCTTCAGGACAGGCTGTGAGGCATAGACAGCATCTATCTCACTCACCCCGGAGGCTTTTTTTGGGGGGGGGGTTGCAGGTAACTGCCGTGGGGAGGAGAAACCTTGCTTTCCATGAACCACCTTGCCTTTGACAGAAAGGGAAAGATAACATTGCCAGCCTGTTTGAAGCCACTTTTTGGTTGCTCGTTTTGAAGATCTCTCACTCCACCTAGCGGCTAAATGCAAGTTTTGCTTGAAAGCCATTTATTCATTCAGGGTGGCAACTCCGAATCGGTGTGCCCGGGCACACTAGTATGCTATTAGAAGGGCTATAAGGGGTGTATTAAGCGTGTTGCGGGAAGACCACTGTGTTGAATGGATTTACAGTTCTGAATAAGACCATAGTGAAGCATTGCTCCATCCCCCAGCCAGGATATGGGCTGTGACTTCATTATGGAGGGAGACACTGCAGTTCATAGAATCATAGAGTCGGAAGAGATCCCAAAGGGTCATCGAGTCCAAACCTCTTGCAGTGCAGAAATCTCAACACACAGTCTCTCGTCCAATTTGAAACCATACCGGACCCTGCTTAGCTTTTGCAAGTGTGTTAGCAGTTTTACTGCTGAACCTCACCGACTCATTATGTCAGTGGCACCAACTCCTGCCACAGGTGTCAGACACAGGGCACAGCTCCATCTTTGAGTCCCAGCTGATAGGACAAGGGGGAGTGGAGGGTGCTATCCTGGTGTTGCAAATGTGACTGTCATCGTGAGTTCTACTTCTGGTGTTAGTCCAGAAACAAGTTATGCCCTAGGCATCAAATGATTGGGGGAACCTAGTTTAGTTGTTAGGTATAGTTCAGTTGGTAGAACATCTCCGGGTTGTGGGTTCGAGCCCCACGTTGGGCGTTCTGCTGAAACCCTGCATGGCAGGGGGTTGGACTAGATGACACTCGGGGTTCCTTCCAACTCCACGACTCATATCTAAACATTATGGGTTTTTTTATTCGTTGACTTCAGCATTTATCTCTAGACATAATCACCTTTCATGTAGACCCCTTTAACATTAGAAACATGTTAAATTTATCACATTGCATACCAAAGAGAACAATTTTTAGATTACCTAATACTTGTGAACATAAAAGTTATTCTGCCTTGGTTTGTCCCAGTAAAGAATAAATGGTTACCACATTTCTAATATACTAACTTGTAGAGTTGATCTCGCCCAGCCTGATTTGTTGCTAAGCTACAGGTTTGCTTATTGATGTTATATTTCAAACTTCCTCCGTCACTCCTCCACTGATACTTTCTCATTTTTCTCCTGGGCTTTTATTTCTTTATTTTTACAACTTAACATTTTGGCAGCAAACAACAAATGCTCCACTACTTCTCTGTAGCCCTTTCTAATTCACCCTTTCTGCATTGTGAATAACATTTAATAATTGGACTCTGTTTAATTCAAACCCCTGTAGGAAAGGAACGGCAGCCCAGGCTGCTGCTTCCTGTTTGGCTAGATTGTGTGCCCCCTTTTTGCACTATTATATGAATGGCATTTATCAATAGCTACACTGAAAAGGACAGGAGAAGCAGGGGGTGTAACACAGTGACCGCATAGTAGCTGTGTGTGATAGCACTGCAAAAAAAGGAAAACCTTTGGTTGGAGGTAATAACTATAAAGCGAATTACTAGATATCACAGTCAGTAACACTATCTAAAGTTGCCAAGGGGAGAAATCACTCATAAACAGAAAGCATTCCCCAAGGTTAGTAACTCTTTAACTCATGGTTACAGGTAGGTAGCCGTGTTGGTCTGGATCGAAGTAAAATAAAAAAATTCCTTCAGTAGCACCTTAAAGACCAACTAAGTTTTTATTTTGGTATGAGCTTTCGTGTGCATGCACACTTCTTCAGATACCTTTAACTCATGCAAGGAACAAATGAATTGATCAAACTGACAAATTTGATTAGAATTAGGCTGGAAATGTTGGGAAATCGCACGGCTTCTACTGAAACCAGCAGGACTTGCTTCCCTCCTCTTCCTCATTTTTTCCCTTAGTTCATAGCAAATGAAAACAAGTGGTGGCAACCCAATGGCATTTAGGAATTCATTTGTCTTTTTCGAAACTTTGACCCTACCTAGTTTTCTTAAGAAATTCAAGGTGGTTAACAGTGAACTGACAGCTGTGATTAAAAAATAGCCACCAGTGAAGTGGAGCAACAGCTGGGGTACCCTCAGGGCCGTGACATCACCATATTTCATCCAGATGTAGTCCCACACACTGCCTCCCCCCCCCCTCCAGCAATGAGCACTGAACAGGATGCGTGCAAAGAGAATTGTTGGTGTTTCTAACTGCGAGGAAGCCTACCGCTTAGTGGGTAGGTGTTTGCGGGTGGAGTCAGCAACGTTGGGCAGGGTCATTGGGCCGAATCCTATCCCCTTTTTGTGCTTCTGGTGCAGAGATGGGAAAGGCTTGTGGCCCTCCAGATTTTGTAGGACTACAGTTCACATTATCTGTGTCCACTGGTCACACTGGCTGGGATTTATTATGAGTTATTCATTCATTCATTCATTCATTATGGAGGGAACAGGTGTCGCTGTGGTCTAAACCACTGAGCCTGTTGGGCTTGCTGATCAGAAGGTCGGCGGTTTGAATCCATGCGACGGGGTGAGCTCCCGTTACTCTGTCCCAGCTCCTGCCAACCTAGCAGTTCGAAAGCGCGTCAAAGTGCAGGTAGATAACTATGTACTGCTGTGGCGGAAAGGTAAACAGCGTTTCCATGCGCTCAGGCACTCATGGTGTCCCGTTGCGCCAGAAGCGGTTTAGTCATGCTGGCCCCAAGACCTGGAAAGCTGTCTGTGGACAAATGCCGGTTTCCTCGGCCTGAAAGCGAGATGAGCGCCGCACCCCATTGTCACCTTTGACTGGACTTAAACCATTCAGGGGTCCTTTACCTTTACCTTTTACCTTATTATTGATTTGATCCTTCCGCCTGAAGAAACCTGGGGCGGCAAACACATTCACAATTCAGAAACAAAACAACCCAAAACAATTAAAGACATTTTAAAAGCAGTTTCAATTAAAGCATTATTTCAGCTAGTCCAGAAGGCAACAGGTTATCTGTCCCTGGATTAGCGTTTGCATGGAAGGAGCACATGAAGACGGCTCTGCTTCTAGCTTTAGTATAATCCAATTTGTCATTTCAACAAAATTCATTTGTTATTTGCATGAATCAACCGCTTACTAATCCCTTAACTAAGGGAGAAGAGAGAGAAGTTTCTTAGAACTAGTGAAATAGTTCTTGTTTGAATCTTACATGACTAGGCATGAACAAGATTCTTGCATGAACAGGCATGTAGTATGAGATATTATTTCCTTTTAAGGAGTTAGCTCTCCCCCTCCCCCCCGGTTTTCCTTTATATCTTATGTCGCTTTCACTCATAAAATATTGTATTTTCGGAAACCCTACAGCTAATTGTAAAAAGGTGTTTTCTTACCCATCTTTTCTTAGAATAGAATGGCCTGAGTATTTGAGCTTAACTACTGGGTCTATATTAGCCATCCATCTCGGCTATTAAATGCTCACCCAGATTTTAAAATACAGTGGTACCTCGGTTTGCGACCACAATTGGTTCTGGGGAGCCCCAGAGTTGTTGCTCCCCGAGGTACGCTTCTGCGCATGTGTGAAGCGCCGATCGAGCATTTATGCGCATGCGCGCACTGCGCAAATCTCTTCTGCACATTGCAGGTCGCTTCTGCGCATCCGAGCGCCATGGAACCCAGATGTAAACACTTCCGGGTCCGCGGTGGTCGGAAACCAAAGCGGTCACTCCCCGAGGCGGTCGCAAACCGAGGTACCACTGTACGGTGTTGCTTGAAGAGGGGAAAGAAATTCATGCATTGGTTTATCTTGGGAGCAGCCTCCAGAGCAGGCCTGCACAACTTGTGATCTGTTGAGCCGAACTCAGTTCACCAGCCAATGTGATGCCCTTTCCTACCCCTGTTTTTGCAGTCCCAGGTAGATAGCAGAAACAGGTTAGGGATGGCTGTTTCACGAAGCTGGATTCCATGGGTCACATGTTGTGCAAGACTTCTGTGGGAAAAGGGAGCTTCTAGCCACACAAAAATAAGCGTCCCATCTTGTTGAACTTTACGGACAGAGATATGGTAAGGGAAAAAAGGTTGTGTTTTGAAACCAGTCTTTAACTATCAGCAGTTCGGAGATCATTCCAACCAATCTCCCTGTGAAAGCTCTTGCATTCTGCCATTCTTTGCAGCAAACGGCACAGACAGTCATTAACATGCTGCTTTCCTTCTGTCTCGCAGTTCAATTTCGCCGTTTAGTATTGAGAGCACAAGGCGCCAGAGAAGGTCCGAATCGCCTGACTCTAGAAAGCGCCGCATCCACAGATGTGATTTTGAAGGGTGCAACAAGGTGTACACGAAAAGCTCCCACCTGAAGGCTCACCGAAGGACGCACACAGGTAAGGGTTTTGCCAAAGGTTTTCGCTGTATGGACAGTGCTAGTGGCATTGTCTCTCAGCGGGCACGTTCTGTTTTTGACATGATGAAAATGCACAGTAAACATTAATGAGCTTTCACCACTGTGTAATAAACAGTAATTATTTTCAACATATAGCCTTGGGGGTTATTAAGCTTCCCAGCATCATGTGATTTCAGAATCAGAGGTTTTCCTTCCATGTGGGCACACTTCTGCTGTTCCTGTTCTTTCTCAGTTAACGTCAAACTCTGAAAAATCAGAACTATTATTTTTGCCCAGTTTTGGAATTCCAAGTTTTGGCACATAGGAGCCAACTCCTAGAGGCTGAGCCCAATAAAATATTTGAGCCCCTTGAATGGGCATTGCCATTCAAATGGTCTGCATGCACCGTGTCATGTGATTATGTGGGGGGGGGGCTTACCTGCCCTCCTTCCCCAATACTTTACTCAAGTTGGCACTCCTGCTTTGACACTCGATGATGGTGATGCCATTGTCTCATGGTCAAGGCCAGGCATCCCCAAACTCGGTCCTCCAGATGTTTTGGGACTACAACTCCCATCATCCCTAGCTAACAGGACCAGTGGTCAGGGGTGATGGGAATTGTAGTCCCAAAACATCTGGAGGGCCGAGTTTGGGGATGTCTGGTCAAGGCCTATGACCAAGATCTATGCCCAGGATTGTATTCAACTAAGTCCCACTCAGAGTAGACCCCTTGCAAGTAGTTAACCTAAGTTAGTCATGCCCATTAGCTTCGCTGGGTCTACTCACCATTCCCAGTGTTCAGTTTGACTTAATTTACAGTGGTGCCTCGCTTAACAAACACCCCGTAAGACAAAATTTTCGCTTAAAGAAAGGATTTTTCTAGCGGAGGTTGCCTCGCTAGACAAATTCGTTTTACGAAAAATTCGTCTAGCGAATCGCGGTTTCTCATAGGAATGCATTGAAATTCAATTAATGCGTTCCTATGGGTAAATTTTTCTTTAAAAAAATATTCAATGCATTCCTATGGGATTCGCTAGACAAATTTTTCATTATAAGAATAGACCCGTGGAACGAATTAAATTCGTCTAGTGAGGCACCACTGTACTGGTTGTTCAGCTGATGCCAAAGAAATTCATCTGTTTCTCTTTAGATCAGGCTTCCTCAACCTCGGCCCTCCAGATGTTTTGAGACTACAATTCACATCATCCCTGACCACTGGTCCTGCTAGCTAGAGATCATGGGAGTTGTAGGCCAAAAACATCTGGAGGGCCGAGGTTGAGGAAGCCTGCTTTAGATAATTTGAGGAAGAGAAGGTAGGGTGTAACTTTGAATGGGGGAGGAATTAATTCAGTTTTCATTTTAATGTGAACCTACCTGATTCACATTTCCTAAACCAGTATGTGATCTGAAATGAAGCCGTCCTTTAACATTTGTAGTTCTCAAAGTTTTACAATGTAGTTCTCTAACCACAACGAAAAACATAGAAAATAAAAGGCATATATTAGGGGGGAAATGCACACAAATATGGTTATATTGGTGGAAATAATGTATAAAAATACATTATGTTAAGGGAAATGTGTGCAACTTTTCCTTTCTTTAAAAATTCAAAACTGATGCGGAAATAGGGAGTACTGGAAAAAGAAGAAACGGGAACTGGCAGATTAATCCATCGCTACCTATAACGAAGCAAATGTTTTGTCTTGCCACCTTCAGAGGACCTGGATAAAAGTCCTGAACTTCCATCTGAGCAAAACAAGAGGAGAATATGTATGGAGCTGGGTAGGGGAAAGAAAAAAGATATCAGGATTCCAACTGATTAAAGTTGCCGTCAAAATAGACTCTCTTTAACCAACGCTTCAGCTTTCCCATTTGGGCCTCAGGGATCCCCAAAGTGTTCTCTTGCCTGCTGAGGAGGAACCCCTGTTCCTTTGCCACAGACCCTTCCCCAGTATGTTGCAGAGGTTCCCGTGGAGCATTCTAGGCCACCCTCTTAGTTCAGGCAGGTCACAGCCTCTTGGGCTTCGGGGTAGCCGCACCTGAACTGAGAGTGAACCTTTAGACCACACCCAGCTTTGCCCTGTGGCTGCACACTCAGGGGAGGGTTGGTAAGTGGCGGGTAAGCTGCCTTTCAGCGAAGGTTGCCCCTGATCACCCACGACAAGGCTTCCCAGGAACCCCAAGGCCACTTGGAACAGACTTTGAAAACTGAGGGTAGGAGGCACAGAGCCAAGGGGGGCGCATGCTCTCAGCATCTCTCCGTGGTGGTTCGCCACACCCGACTTGCAAAACCAGAGAGAGGTTATGAACTCCCCGTGGCCACACTGGGGGGGGGGGGCATGAAATAACTGGTGCTTAGCCCTGTGGCTTCTAACGGTTGAACATCAGAGCGCAGGGACCAAACCCTTTTCATAACTTCTATTCTCCTTTGGAGCCAGATGCTAAGTACTGCAATTCAGACTGCCTTTGGAGGAGTGTAATTTTGTGTGGGGTTTAATATATGCATTTGCCACCGGCTTCTGCGTTTAGCAGCACAACTTTGCCTTAATTTACCCATCGTACTTTGCCTTAATTTACCCATCGTACAACTTTGCCTTAATTTACCCATCGTACGGAAGAGCTCACTGGAAAGCCCCTCCTGGAAAAAAAATCAAAAAAAATCACAGGGTGTCTCTGATTGTTTTAATCACCTGAGCTTGTAAATTTCACTCGCAGGCGGCAATCCTAAACCCAATTAACTGGAAAATAAGCTGTTCTGTTAAAATCAGAGGGAATTGGTTCCAAGAAAAGGTGCTTGGATGTCAGGCTGCTCATACCTAAACAGCTGTTTAGCAACTCTTGGGTTAGATGTGTTTTCGGTACTAAATGTCTTTTGACTTCAGTATCCCTAAACAAAAGTGTTCATTTGGGAAGGGGGGGGGGAGAACAGAACCACCCTCATTAAGGCACCAGTAAGTGGGGAGCACAATAATGATTCTATATTGCTTTTGTTTGGGCTTTTTATCGTAATATGCAGTAATATAATAGATGAAAGACTGAGCTGAGTAAATGACCGCATAAGGCAAGTTACAGAACTGGCGAACCAGAAAACCAAAACCATCCCTTGTATAGTGCAAAAGGCTAAAACTTAGTGCTAGAGTGCATTGGTTTGCATGCAGAAAGTCCCAGGTTTAATCCTCGGCATCTCCTTATGCCTTGGGAAGATTCCTGTCTGAAAACCCTAGACAGCTACTGACCCAAATGCAGCAGTCGTTTGATTTTGTATCAGGCAGCTTCCTATGTTCCTATGTATTGTGGCTTTCCGAGTGTCTGATACACACCTGTTTTGCAACCCAAGAAGTTTACTATGGGCCTCCATGGATGACCATATTTGGCAGAATTAATGGATCAAAGACCGAGTTGTGTGAGTCTTACACACTCTATTAATCCCATAGTTTAAACCACAAGAAACAACCACCACAAAACGTAATTACATTGCTTTCGTGCACCTTTTGGGATGTTTGCACAGTCTCATGCAGTGTTGAATGTGAACATACTTTACAAGCTAATCTCATCTTGCATTTATATCTGAGCCTTTGCTTTTTTGCCCAGAGCAAAGTGAGTCAACTATTTATGTATGGCCCTGGGGCTATTAGTGTATGATATTGGCTAGGTATAAATGAATTATGACAGCCCTGCACGCAAGGATAAGCAGGCTTCAATAGGAAAAAAACCAGATCACAGAAACTTGCTGTTGCATAATTTTACCTTTTCATGCAGTGCAAATGCACCATTAGGCATTCTTGCGAAATACTTAAGTAAGCAGAATTGCGCAGAAATTGCTAAATGGTTTCATATGCCTGGAATTCATCGTTTTCCTGAGAAGCTGAGGGATCCGGATTTAGAGATCCTGGTTGAAGCTGAGGGATCCGGATTTAGAGATCCTGGTTGAAGCTGAGGGATCCGGATTTAGAGATCCTGGTTGAAGTTGCTATACACATACAGAAAAGGTTCAGGTGGCAGGTGATAGGAAAGAACTCTGCCTGAGACCCCAGAGAGCCAGTGTCAGTCATGGTAGATAGTATTGGGTTGGGATGGACTGTGCTGTGATAGCTCAGTCAATAGAGCATGAAACTATTAATCTCAGGGCCGTGGGTTCGAGCCCCACGTTGGATGAAAGATCCCTGCGCCGTGGAGTGTTGCACTAGATCAGTGTTTCCCAACCTTGTGCCTCCAGCTGTTTTCGGACTACAATTCCCATCATTCCTGACCACTGGTCTTGCTAGCTAGGGATGATGGGAGTTGTAGTCCAAAAACAGCTGGAGGCACAAGGTTGGGAAACACTGCACTAGATGACCCTCAAGGCCCCTTTCAACTCTTCAGTTCAACTCTTCAGTTCAACTCTTCAGTTCAATTCAATGAAAGCAGCTTCCTGGGCTCTTAAATCCAAAACTTTCATGGACCGTAGAAAAGTAGATGTCAAGCAGGAAGGATGTAGCTTGGATGCCTAGAATCCTGTGAGTCAGACACTACATAATAATAATAATAATAATAATAATAATAATAATAATAATAATAATAATAATAATAATAAATTTATTATTTATACCCCGCCCATCTGGCTGGGTCTCCCCAGCCACTCTGGGCGGCTTCCAACAGAAAAATAAAACACAGTAATCTATTAACCATTAAAAGCCTCCCTGAACAGGGCTGCCTTCAGATGTCTTCTAAAAGTCTGGTAGTTGTTTTCCTCTTTGACATCTGTTGGGAGGGCGTTCCACAGGGCGGGCGCCACCACCGAGAAGGCCCTCTGCCTAGTTCCCTGCAACTTGGCTTCTCGCAATGAGGGAACCGCCAGAAGGCCCTCGGTGCTGGACCTCAGTGTCCGGGCAGAATGATGGAGGTGGAGACGCTCCTTCAGGTATACTGGACCGAGGCCAGTGCTTGTTCCTTTCACTCCATCCAGTCCATTCCGATAGCTTTTGAAGCCAAGAAATAGCATGGGCGGGACTGACATGGTATGTACTTCTCCTGAAACCTTTTCCGCCTGCATGTGAAATAACTGTGTGATCTCCTGGGTTAAAACATAGCCTAAATAGCATGGGAAGCAGCACTGCTGTATCAGCAAAGGAAAGGTGAACCACTTCATTGTGCTGGTGCAACCTTTTCTGCTGGTGATTCAGACATGTTTGGGGAAAGTTGGAAGCATCTACAACAGTGCCGATACTTTGCAGCGATTAGTGCCTTCCACTGGCATTTCAGCTTGGGTTACGGTCAAAAATCTTTGTCTGAGCATAAAATCCGCTAGAGGGCAAACTCTAATAATAAACTGCTCCTTGGAAACCCAAGTATGGCCATACCAGAAGCTAGGAATTCTGAGTCACACATGCAAGGTATTAAATTCTGATTCCCTGCCTCTCACCCATAACCCTGCCTCCCACCCATAACCATCTAAAGTAGCCGAGAAATAGCATGTGTAATGTAAATTATTACAGGATTATGAATCAATTTGTGTGGTCTTATTTCAAGAGAGAAACTATCACAGGTCATATCACCTGTGATTTGTCAGCATAGATTCTACTAATTGCTAACAGCTAATGAGTAATCTGTGCAAATCAGATGGCAGGTTTTTATTTAAAAAACACTGGATACTCATACACAAAATATGTATCCGTTGTTCAAGTCTGTCTCTCTGCATGTATAGTTCAAAAACCATAGTGCCTGCTATGTGGCAGTTTCATACAAAACAACTTCTTTGTGCCAATTATGGCCTCTGTCTTACTAGACCATTTTTCCATAGGCAAAAGGGACTGGTTGCCATACAAGAAACAAATGTACATTGTTTTCCAAAAAGTTGTCCATACTTGCTAGCCCACAAGCCCTTTTCCAGCCCACCTATCAATACCTATGTACGTTAGTCATGTGTGGTATATCAACAGATTAAAAATGAATAAAAGATCCCCATCTTCTGACTTGAACTTTCCTGTCCATTCACCTAGAGAGGATTCTTATTTACCACAGCAGGCAAGTAGCTATTTACAAGCCTGCCCTTGAATTCCTTACCAACCTTGCCTGAGGAGAAGGGGCTTATGACTAAGAGTTGTAGAATTTTTTTTTTACTCAGAATGGACCCACTGAAATTAAAGGCTCTAAATTTGTCATAGTCGTACATTTCAATGGTTTTAGTCAACAGTATTTTCCACAACTTAAATCATGACACATTTGTGTTCCCACCAGTTTGAAATACAGCGTGGGAAGGGTGACTATGCATGACTCTACGCTTACACCAGTGTTCAAAACTTCTAGGCACATTTTGCGACAGGGAATTTCATTAGCGCGAGCAGTTTCTGGGCTCTGGGCGCAGTACTGCGCCTAAGATTTCAGATTAAAACTACAGAGTGGAAGGAAAGGAGGACCTTTTTCTGCCTCCCCACTTCCAGCTCCTCTCTGAAGATTGGAGAAGAGACCCTCTTAAGAATATCCGGGGGGGGGCAGGGGAAGGACTAGACCATGTAAAAAAATGAACATAATATTTTAGCTGCAGTTCATTCCCTTTCAGCTTTGTATTCTTGTTATAAAAAAGAGTGCCTAGACATTTCATTGTTGTGCCTAGGTTCAAGGTGCCATTTAGGTAAAGGTAAAGGGACCCCTGACCATTAGGTCCAGTTGTGACCGACTCTGGGGTTGCGCGCTCATCTCGCATTATTGGCCGAGGGAGCCGGCGTATAGCTTCCAGGTCATGTGGCCAGCATGACAAAGCCGCTTCTGGCGAACCAGAGCAGCACATGGGAATGCCGTTTACCTTCCCACTGTAGCAGTTCCTATTTATCTACTTGCATTTTGACGTGCTTTCGAACTGCTAGGTTGGCAGGAGCTGGGACCAAGCAACAGGAGCTCACCCCATCACAGGGATTCGAACCGCCGACCTTCTGATCAGCAAGCCCTAGGCTCAGTGGTCTTGAGGGACCCACAGCGCCACCTGGGTCCCTCAAGGTGCCATTTAGCTCCTTGCTTTCATTTCTCCATTTCTAACACTGGCTTACACTAACATTTTCTTTAATGGTAGCTTTCTATTTATTTACTGTCTCATCACATTGCAGTGTAATAGTGACAAAATACGATTCTGTGCCCCAGAGAGCTTGCAGTCTCAGTAGCCTTGCAACAGAAGTCATGGAGCTGGATCTAAGGTCTTGTGTGTCCACACAATCTCCACTGGAAGATTCAGTGTTGGAGTTGAAGGGTTCATAATGTTATAATTCAGAGTACTTGGCCTGTGATTAAAAGAAAGCGCTTTGAGCCTCCTTAAATATAATGAAGGGGACCTATCAACAGTCCAGCTCTTAGCAGCCATCAGCCCAGTTCAGATGTGATGGATAGTACACTTCAAATTTGCAGAGCACTTCAGGCACATTATTTAATTAATCCTGTTGACAATCCTGCAAAGGAGGCCTAGTGGTGTTGTCCCCACATTTCAGAGCAAAGCTTGGGCAGAGAGCATAAGATCAGCTTGTGAGTTTGTGCCTGATCAGCTTATAGCTCTTGGTGACACCCAACTCCAGGAAAACTGAGGGCACAATACACAGCCTCAGTGGGCTTTAGTATTATTTCAGAGGATCACGATAGTGCCAGAAAGAAAATGCCTTGATTCTGAGCTATAGAGAAGCCTCTCTAACTAGACTTTGGGGCTCCTGATCAATGGAGGCATTGCTAAAGATGTCAGAAATGCAGCCTTGTTACAGGGCATTCTGTGGTCCAAGGTATTTTCCTTTTTAATAAATCTGAGACACCTGCAGAAGAGAGGATGGCAGACAACTTTTGTGTTTTGTTTAGTCTGAGCCTGTTTAAACTCTGCATTCCTCAGGCTCCACCAGATATTTATTTGAATAAGAAATGGCACCTGTCATTAGTCTTTGTTCATGTTTTTCCCCCCTTTCAGTAGTTGGAAGCACAGGTAAGACCCATGACTGGAGACATGAAAAATAAGTTCGACTTGTTCTGTGACCTTTAAGCACCATTCAGTACCTTTTGTTTTGTTAAGAATGGTTTAATACTATTTGTCTGCTCTACCTGATAGAAATTTACTTGCCTAGAGTAATCCCTTCATTTGACAGAATGGAGACTAGTCATTCTCTCCTTCTAATCCTCTCGGGGTTGGTCGCCATTCTGTAGACTCTTTGGCTTTCTTTACGGCAAATTCTCCACGTTCATTTATGCCACAGGCGACAAGAATTTGTCCCACAACAACCTTGCCAGACTGAAAGGTTACATCATCAGCCCCAACTCCTTACTTCTTTAAGGTTGAAATACCAATACAGTGGTACCTCGGTTTATGAACACAATTGGTTCCGGAAGTCTGTTCATAAACTGAAGCGTTCATAAACTGAAGCGAACTTTCCCATTGAAAGTAATGGAAAGTGAATTAATCCGTTCCAGATGGGTCTGTGGCATTCGTAAACCGAAAATTCGTAAACCAAGGTGTTCATAAACCGAGGTTCCACTGTACTACCGTAGCAGTACTTCAAGTTTGGCTTTATCTTTCTGTGTGTGTTTCCAATTTCACTACGGAAACCACTAGAAGCTACTGTGTTTGGGCTCTTCAGGGCTGTCTCTGTCGTAAGACATAGTGAAGCAACTGCCTCAGAGAGCAAACTGATTTGCCAGTAAAGAGTAGCAGTTTTGACATTTATTTCCTATTTTCTAAAACTAAAACCACTTAGATTTTCTGCTTCCAGAAGCAAATAACCTGGCCCAGTTCCGCCTGCAGTATAGATAGATGAATCGTTTTCTTCAGCTTTCATTTTTGTTACCTGTTTTTGTAGTCAGCAAACGGATTGCTGCAATGTTAAAGGATTTTTGTATATTGTTTTTTTAAAAAACAAAACATTATATGCCGCTTGATTGTAAATAAAAACCTCAAGGATATCAGGATAGAGAACATAATACAAAAAGACGAGGCTCTGGAATAATAGAATCATAGAATTGCAGAGTTGGATGGGGCCATGAGGTTCATCTACTCCAAACCCCGGCAATGCAAGAATATTTTGCCCAACGCTGGGCTCGAACCCACAGCCCTGAGATTCAGAATCTCATGCTCTACTGACTGAGTTGTTGTTACTGTTGTGATCTTCTGCTCACATAGCACCCAGAGTGGCAAATAAGGAATTGGTGACCAAGAACTTGAGATGCTTGTTTGCTTGCTTGCTTGTTCAGAATAGGTAAAATGGGCTTCTAATTGTCAAATTCATTGGTCTAAGGCTGTGTCACACTAAATGGACATGGTCATGTTTAGTTTCTGAAAGTTAAGACTTAGATAATACCAGACAGCAGTGACTCTGAGACATGATAACTGGACCATTTAGGAAATCATATTTTTTTTGTGTAAATGTAAAGAGACCCCTGACCATTAGGTCCAGTCGCGGAAGACTCTGGGGTTGCGGCCCTCATCTCGCTTTATTGGCCGAGGGAGCCGGCATACAGCTTCCGGGTCATGTGGCCAGCATGACTAAGCCGCTTCTGGTGGACTAGAGTAGCGCACGGAAACGCCATTTACCTTCCCGCCGGAGTGGTACCTATTTATCTACTTGTACTTTGGCTTGCTTTCGAACTGCTATGTTGGCAGGAGCAGGGACTGAGCAACAGTCGCTCACCCCATAACGGGGATTCGAACCGCCAACCGCCTTCTGATCGGCAAGCCTTAGTCTCTGTGGTTTAACCCACAGCACCACCCGCGCCCCCATTTATTTATTTATTTATTTATTTATTTATTTATTTATTTATTTTGGTAGCCTATGGTAAATTACTGAGCCACCATCTAGTGCTTCTAGATAATGGCCAGTGTTTTGCCATTCCAGAGCTCAGGGGTGTTGTTAGATTCCAACTCCTATCAGTCCCAGCCAGCATGGCCTGTGGTCAAAGACTAAGGGAGATGATAGTCCCAACAGCATGAAGAGGGCCAGAGCACAGGTCTTCAATATGGCGACCATAAATATAAATGTAGCAAATAAATATGGTGGAAATAAGTTCTATCAAAGTCCCAGGGCTCCGTTTAGGGTTCAGGTGCAAATTAATGCAGCCTTCTCAGATGTGATTGCAAGGATGTGATCATAAAGCGTACACAAATGCGCACACATGCATGCTGAAGAATGATTCCTCTGCTCTGTAGGTCTGACATGGTGCCCAGCTGGAAAAGATCCCCAATGGTTATTCCCACAACAGTGTCTTAGAGGGATAAAGGAAAGCAATCCTTGATTGTGCTCGGTCTCCGAGTTGTTATGAAAAGGTTTTCGGCAGTGACTGTTGGCTTTCTAAATAGTTATATGTGTGTTTATGTCTGCGTGTGTGCCACCTGGGAATGCTGATGATTTCATTATGTTCAAAGAATAAGATTTCCCCAAAGTCCAAATCAGTGCTTAATACTGTGCCTTCTAGAACTTCAGCCCACATGCATTCCTAGAACAAGATTGAAAACCGGGCCCTGCAGCTGCGTGGGGGCTGTGCAAAATATATACGTTACAGATTTAAGGTCACTTAAAGTAGACAGATGTAAGTTCATGGAGTTGATTGTGGTAACATGAAATGCCATTTGGAAGCATTTGCATCTTCATAAACATGTAAGCAGTTTCTCAGGGCTGAAACAGTATGGTTTTTAGGCAGAAATCTCAAAACAACCATCCTGCCCCCCCCCCCCCAAAAAAAATTCTAGGGGTATTCAACCCTTGCAGCTAGTGTTCCACAAAAAATAATAATCCAAGGTATGAAGGAAGGTATGCTAGTTTATGCTACCATACTTACACAACACTGTGTGCCTTGACGTGGTTTTTCCAGAGCTTGCAGAGGAAACAAAGAAGACAACAGGCCTCATTCTGCACTGTACCCAGCCGCATTCTGTACTTCTGTATGAAAGAGTGAATTTTCAGAGATCCTGAGACCAGCCCTGCAAGTTACCATGTGTAACGAGGAGGAAGCTAATATTGGCTGATTTTTATGGTGCCTGAAAGCACCATAACATTGCAGTCTTGTCTACTTTTTCCCAGAAGTAAGCCCTGCTGAACTCTGGAGGACTTGCTTCTAAGTAAACATGTGTAGGATGGAGCTGCATAATGTGAAAATACCAAGATCATGGCCACCGGCCCCATCACAAATAGAAGGGGAAGAAGTGGAAGCAGTGAGAGATTTTACTTTCTTGGGCTCCTTGATCACTGCAGATGGTGACAGCAGTCACGAAATTAAAAGACGCCTGCTTCTTGGGAGAAAAGCAATGACAAACCTAGAGAGCATCTTAAAAAGCAGAGGCATCACCTTGCCGACAAAGGTCCGTATAGTTAAAGCTATGGTTTTCTCAGTAGTGATGTATGGAAGTGAGAGCTGGACTATAAAGAAGGCTGATCGCCGAAGAATTGATGCTTTTGAATTATGGTGCTGGAGGAGACTCTTGAGAGTCCCATGGACTGCAAGAAGATCAAACCTATCCATTCTGAAGGAAATCAGCCCTGAGTGCTCACTGGAAGGACAGATCCTGAAGCTGAGGCTCCAATACTTTGGCCACCTCATGAGAAGAGAAGACTCCCTGGAAAAGACCCTGATGTTGGGAAAGATGGAGGGCACAAGGAGAAGGGGACGACAGAGGGTGAGATGGTTGGACAGTGTTCTCGAAGCTACCAACATGAGTTTGACCAAACTGCGGGAGGCAGTGGAAGACAGGAGTGCCTGGCGTGCTCTGGTCCATGGGGTCACAAAGAGTCGGACATGACTAAACGACTAAACAACAATGTGAAGATGCTTGTGAGAGGTTCATAAGCATGAAGGCATAACCACCTTTTTCGCAGCATCTGGAACACAAAGGTTTATTGCCTCTGAAGGCAGAGGTCCCATTATGCTGTTATAGTTGTTGGTAGACCTTTAGGATAGCAGGTATCTTACTAACCAACTGCCAGAGCAATGTGAATGATCTTCAGGTGGTAGATCACCCACAGATGACATGAAAACCAGTGATACCACTGGAAACACTCCATTTGCAGCAACATGAAGAATACTTCCTAAAAAGTGTAGCCCCTGTAATCAATCACAGGGGTTACAAAAGCATTCCATATCAGGCATTTTTAATAGATTGGATCTCAGTTAAACCAAATAGCAACCATCTTTAGGCTCCTTTGGGAGAAATGGCGGGATATAAATGTAATAAAAATGAAGTGTGGGTGAAACACAACAGTCCAGAGCAGAAGGTCCCATGAAACAGAGGCAAGTAATTCAAGGCCCCTTAATTGCAAGGAGACAAGGAGCTCTGGTTGTACATCCTGGTAAGAAACGAGACCTCTTAAGTGAGACAATCTAAGCTCCCATTGCCATCCTTGCTGGTCACCACAGCGCTTTGTCTCCAGCCCCTACTACAGCATCTTCTTTTATCTAGGGTTTTGCAATATTGCCTTGAGCATGTTTTCTTCAAGTGATTTGCTCTAAAAATGTTAACTGTTTTCTGTGTCCAGCGTTTTAAACAGAGGAAAAGTTGAGAGGTATTAGCACTACAAAAAGTTGCAGTCTGTCTGGCCAGAGACCATAGCAGGACCGGAAAAAATATGATATCTCCTTCATACCACCTCCAACACTCTGGGCGGGACTCTTGTCTTTTGCAAGTCATTATGATGCTTCAGCCTTTGTATGCTGAATGGGACAAATATTTGTGTAATGACGAACAGGGGGAAATAACTTTCGATCAAGGAAATTTTAGGGTTTTTTTAGACAGCAGCTTCCTCGGGAAGGAAGGTGCTGCAATTGGTGAGATGTCAGTATTTGTTTTAAGCGAGAAAAATAATTTCAGCACAGGTAGCTTTCAAGGTAATCTCATAATAAGTAGAAATGGTCAGTCTTTTTCAACAGGAAGCTCTCTGGGTGTCGTTTGCTTGCATCCAAGTTGTAACCAAAGGGGTGTGGCCAAAGAAGCACATTTGCAACTTTGTACCTGAGCAAACAGCCAACTTGGCAGTTCTCCCTTAAGAATGGACTATGGACCCTTGGGTAGTAGAAAAAGGCTGTATAAACTTTGCATTGTAACCTAAGGAACATGTTTCACCCTGCTTTAGAAGGCAAGCAGTAGAGGAAGCTGATTCTTAGCATATTGTTTTCTGACTTCTCTGTTTTCCTTTCCGTTTCCCTGCTAAAACTTACGTTTCTATATCACTTGTCGCTCGCGTGGATTAGAATGTTAATCCCTTTTCAGAATCGCCAAGATAATGGTGCATACCTGCCAAGTTCCGGCCTGAGAAATAAGGGACTGGACCGGAAGTAGCAGACCGGAAGTAGCACTGCCGCCATTTTGGAACTGGGCGGAGCATGCTCAGAAGCAACTTTTGATGCTGCTCTGCCCTGTTCCAAAATGGCCGTCGCACCAGAAGTCGCGCTGCAGCCATTTTGGAACTGGGCAAAGCAGCATCAAAAGTCGCTTCTGAGCATGTTCCGCCCAGTTCCAAAATGGCCGCCGCGCCAGAATAACCCGGGGGAAACAAAAAAATCCGTTTTTTCGGCTGGGGGCAGCTGGAAAAACGGGGGTTTCCCGGGGAATACGGGAGACTTGGCAGCTATGTAATGGTGGTCCTTAAGACTATAGAAAAATTAGGTATGGGCTGAAAGAACTGGAACTACACTGGAAATGTAAAATGGTAATACATATGTATTTCCTCTTGCCACCAAATTAACAAAATCCTCAGCACCTTCACAAAACTTCAGTTCCCAGGATGAAGATTCGGAAGCCAGGTCAGGACCACTTTCCCTCTTACAAGCTTCACTCCTGGCTCAGATTTTCAGAATACACCTCCTGTATCTAGAAGTACACCTAGTTGGGACCAGAGAGAAGAGTTGCTCAGACTCTGGAACTCTGGGATGTCAGGAAAGCTATGCAAACTCCAAGGGCTGTTTTACAGGACCTACTGTGATGCTGCAAAGGATTCTGGGGCACATCTCTCAAGCTGGCCTCTTAGGACAGGAAACGTCAATGAGTTCTTCCAACCATTGGTTAGAACAGCCTTTGTCAACTTGGAGGGTGCCAGGTTGATGAAGGTTGGATTAGAATCTCCTTCAGGATCCTCACCGCAACTTGGTGACCTATGCCTCATTTTCCGACATTGTTTGCAGACAACAGCAGACAATGCGTGAGGAAATAGGGGAAGGGTAACTTTAGAAGAGAACTTGTCCTGAACGTAGGAGTGACACATTAACCAACAGAAGAATAAGACGAGGGATGTATATTCTTCCTTAAGTTTCCTGATTTATTATACATCATATCACAACTCGCCCAAAGTCCGTATGAGTCAGCGTTAGAACAAGGAAACTAATCCATAGTTGCGATTTCTGGGACTTTGCCCCAAGTTGACCCGTAATGGATTATGAAGAAGCTACTCTGTTCTTAGAACATATAGTTCCCATGTGTTTGCTCAGTGTCAATGTGCTAATGAGAGCATTGATTTGCATAATTTGCTGTTAACGGTGGTTCTACAAAGCTTACGTTCAATAACTTCCCCCAAACAGATAATGATGATTCAGCCCATTCACTTATATCACATACTTAAATCATACTGAATCAAAGCGCTCTCGTGAGACCAAGTGACTCAAGGCGCACTCATTTCTGACCAGTTTGTGACTCAGTATATTCTGTCTGCTTTGATGCAGCTCAATATATGCAAACTGTGGTGTGATCATCTACTTGGCTTTGAAACTGCATGTAGGCATTAAATCCAAAAATGCTCTCCATGTGAGTATGGCTGCTTCAGGAAGCCACCGTCCTTTTATTGGTTTGCAGTGAGTGTCATAGCTGAAGTTGTCTGAACCATGTGGGAGTCCACATAACAAGATACTTAACTTGCCAAATGCTTTTCTCATTTTCACACTTCAGATAAGGCCCAATTTGGCATCACCTTTGTGTTTTCATCTGGGTGGCAAGTGTACAGTATAATGAAGTGAAACATCATTGATTGCTTTTGCCCTGTAGAAGAAAATTTACACATTGGTGCGGTTTCATTATTCATTCATTCATTTGTTGTCTTTCTGAATCTCCCTTCCCCGCAAGGATGTTCAGGGTGATGTCCAATAAAATAAGGTAAAGGACCCCCTGGACGGTTAAGTCCAGTCAAAGGCAACTATGGGGTTGCGGCACTCATCTCGCTTTCAGGCCGAGGGAGCCGGCATTTGTCCACAAACAGCTTTCCAGGTCATGTGGCCAGCATGACCAGACCGCTTCTGGTGCAATGGAACACCGTAATGGAAGCCAGAGAACACGGAAACATGGTTTACCTTCCCACCACAGTGGTGCCTATTTAGAATCATAGAGTTAGAAGAGACCACAAGGGCCATCCAGTCCAACCCCCTGCCAAGCAGGAAACACCATCAAAGCATTCCTGACAGATGGCTGTCAAGCCTCTGCTTAAAGACCTCCAAAGAAGGAGACTCCACCACAGTCCTTGGCAGCAAGTTCCAATGTTGAACAGCTCTTACTGTCAGGAAGTTCTTCCTAATGATTAGGTGGAATCTTCTTTCTTGTAGCTTGAATCCATTGCCCCGTGTCCGCTTCTCTGGAGCAGCAGAAAACAACCTTTCACCCTCTTCTATATGACATCCTTTTATATATTTGAACATGGCTATCATATCACCCCTTAACCTTCTCTTCTCCAGGCTAAACATACCCAGCTCCCTAAGCCGTTCCTCACAAGGCATCGTTTCCAGGCCTTTGACCATTTTGGTTGCCAAGCCTCTGCTTAAAGACCTCCAAAGAAGGAGACTCCACCACAGTCCTTGGCAGCAAGTTCCAATGTTGAACAGCTCTTACTGTCAGGAAGTTCTTCCTAATGATTAGGTGGAATCTTCTTTCTTGTAGCTTGAATCCATTGCCCCGTGTCCGCTTCTCTGGAGCAGC
Organism: Zootoca vivipara; assembly: GCF_963506605.1. NCBI lineage: Eukaryota > Metazoa > Chordata > Lepidosauria > Squamata > Lacertidae > Zootoca > Zootoca vivipara. The sequence goes on along the minus strand of NC_083279.1, from coordinate 9,081,344 downwards.
AGAAAACAACCTTTCACCCTCTTCTATATGACATCCTTTTATATATTTGAACATGGCTATCATATCACCCCTTAACCTTCTCTTCTCCAGGCTAAACATACCCAGCTCCCTAAGCCGTTCCTCACAAGGCATCGTTTCCAGGCCTTTGACCATTTTGGTTGCCCTCCTCTGGACACGTTCCAGCTAGTCAGTATCCTTCTTGAACTGTGGATGCTGGACTAGATAGGCCACTGGTCCAATCCAACAACCTCTTATTAGGTTACTGATAATGGAGTTCCAACTCCCGTTCCACTATTCATTCCTGTCCTTACACTTCCCTAGTCACACGTCTGATGACAATGCTACCATTTTACTTCAGATCCAGACCAGCAACCAACATTCATGACTTGAGAAACCCAAACCTCAAGGACTATAATGTATTTATCTACTCACACTGGTATGCTTTCAAACTGCTAGGTTGGCGGAAGATGGGACAGAGCAATGGGAGTTCACCCCGTCGCACAGATTCAAATTGCCGACCTTCCAAATGGCAAGCCCAAGAGGCTTAGTGGTTTAGACCACAGCACCACCCGCTCCCTACAATAAAAACACAACACCATAAATAATGCAACAATAACCAACTATAAAATACTTGTGAGAATCAGAACCATCAAAACTGCTACTGTTAGGTATTAGAAACAACCTAACCTCACTTTATAAAAGCCTGAGTTTAAAAATTCTGCAGCTGACATCTAAGCATCAAGAAAACAAAGCTATCCCAAAAGGAAAAACATTCCAGAGTTAGAGTGCCACCACCAAGAAGACTTTATTGCACATTCCCCTACTGCGAATACTCATAAGAACCACCATCTTAATAACTAGGTTGGCTGGTATTGGAGGAGGCATTGCATATACTTGACCCCCAAGTCATTTAGGACCATATCATTACCAACATCTTGAACTGGTCCCAGTAGCACACAGTGCAGTGAAGTTAGAATACAAGTTGTGGTTGCCCCAGTTTTCAGCATACCCCACCCTTCATTCACAGGCCCCAAGGTGGGCTGCAACAGTTTACAATTCAGCATTAAGAACAGAAATATCTAGCAGGCTATTCTTCTAATGTCCTCTCCTCTACCACGCCAGCCCAGCACTAGATGAACTGTTGCTGTGTTTGGTGGCACTGCAGCAAGACTGGGACACTAGGACATGCTCGGCAGGTAGGGATGCTCATCCTAGTAATAACCTGAAACGACTTTTGTGTCCTTCATCAGGTTTCATGACAGACATTGCATCAACAGATGCCAAGTTTGAGGAACTTGCCGAATTCCTGCAGTGAGCAGGCTACGCTGAGCTTCTTGTACCAGAACTTGATTGTAACCTGGAAGCATTCTGAAACTGAATGCTTTAAACTCACCCAAGTGGCTTCCATGGGTTCTTGGGAATTCTGCAATCCAGTCACACATCTTTTCCACAGTGTAGCAGCTATGGTCATGTAAAACTAGGACATGAAATGTTATAACTTGCAAGTTTGAAACAGCCACACTATTCAAATTCTAGTAAAGGGAATGTTGTACTCATGCTTGGAATACTGTTCATTTCTCCACCCCTTCAATTTTGGGGTAACAGGCACATGTGTGTAAATGCCTGGATTGCGTGTCTTGCTTTTTAAGGAGAAAAGGGGGAATAAGAAAATATGTGTTTTTGACATGGAAAGAAAATAAAAAGAAAATAGGCATGTGCAAATGATAAAATTGGTAATAAAATAATGTTTTGTGAATAAATAAATAGAAATGAAAACCTTCTTAAACGAAAATGGAAATAAAAGATTGAGCCATGGTTCGGCATCTCCCAGGCCACCAGCATAACATGGGAAGGGGCCGGAGATCTTTCAACAAAGGAGAATCAGCAGCTGTTCCCACTCTTTGTCTTACTCCATACACAGAATGCCAAATCCCTGTTTGCACGTTCCCTCGGAGGTTATGTCAATTACAGTGATGTTTTCACATTAAATTAAAACCCTTTTATTGTCCAAGCAATGTGTATTTTGGGCACAACCCAACATGCAGTTAGTCACCTGCATAACTACTGGCTAAATACTGTACTCTCGCCCCCCCACCCCTCACCAAGTGGATGGGAGCATAAATGGCATGAAAGATTTGCCTTTTGAACTTAATCTGGTAGTCGAGGTGGCCATGCACTTTAATTGGACTTTGCTGGGGTTCCAGGTCATGCTTGAAGTATAATCATCCCCCCTCCTGCCCTTTTGCTGTATCAGGCTATGGGTGTGGTGAACAATCATTTAACAACAGTAATTAATGGGGAGTTCAGCGTGTGGGCATGTTCAAGGGCTGTTTGGGGAAAATGTTAAATATTTGTATTAAAAATAGCTGTTGAAAAATGACTAAGGTCTCCTTTGGGTTAGAGTCAAACCTGCAAATTATAGTTTATTATAGCTTACCCTCCAGCTGCCAACTATAACTATCTTTACCTAATCTTCAACTGTTATCTGCTCAGAATGCATTGAAAAGTGGAGCTGAAGCCATCAATTGTTTTGGGGTGCAGTATACTGGTGATTCAAGGAGCCGGGGGATGCTAATTTTCATTTTGATCCAGCAAAACCAACAAACTCTAAACTCAGCTAGTCCAGTTTTCCCAAGGAGTTGTGTGGTGTTCTAAGCTTGCTGTTAACATAGCCCTGTGAGTTTTTATGTCGCCCTGACCTGGTGTGGGAGACTCGTGGAAGAGGTGGCAGATATTCCACTAACAGTAGCTACAAAGGTGGGTCTTGAGCAGGCATCCCCAAACTGCGGCCCTCCAGATGTTTTGGCCTACAACTCCCATGATCCCTAGCTAACAGGACCAGTGGTCAGGGATGATGGGAATTGTAGTCCAAAACATCTGGAGGGACGAAGTTTGGGGATGCCTGGTCTTGAGGCTACACTGCAGCAGTGAATAGAGCAAAGGTGAGGACCCACTTTGGTTCAGCAGGCTGGATCCATAAGTGGCTGACGCTCTGTGGGTTGGAGGAGGTCTGCCTGCCTGCCTGTCAGCCTCCTGAAATCATATGACGCCAGGTTGATTGGTGCCCCTTGGAAAACGATAGGCCTTGTGTTTGGTGATGAATTTTAACAGCAACGAATGCTGGTCCTGTTGCAGAGGAACAACCAGGAGCACACTCTAAACCAGGGGTCAGCAAACCTTTTCAGCAGGGGGCCGGTCCACTGTCCCTCAGACCTTGTGGGGGGCCGGACTATATTTTGAAAAAAAAATATGAACGAATTTCTATGCCCCCAAAATAACCCAGAGATGCATTTTAAATAAAATGACACATTCTACTCATGTAAAAACACCAGGCAGGCCCCACAAATAACCCAGAGATGCACTTTAAATAAAAGGACACATTCTACTCATGTAAAAACATGCTGATTCCCGGACCGTCCGCGGGCCAGATTTAGAAGGCGATTGGGCCGCATCCGGCCCCCGGGCCTTAGTTTGGGAACCCCTGCTCTAAACCATGGGCTTGCATTCAGTGGTGCTTAAATTTGGGGAGTGGGGTGGAGTGGGATGGTGTGGGAGGAGAAATTTAACTCAGTTCATATTTAAAGGAGAACCAAACCAATATGCACTTTCTAAAACAGCACGAGAAACGAAAAACACAGCCGTCCTGCGGAATTAGCAATTCTCGTAATATTATTTTTTTGGTGCAATTCTCCAGGCAGGCAAGGGGTATGAAAAAATGCATATAATAGAGCAAAGTGCACATAGAAATGCATATATCAGTGAAAACAGCATCCAAAGATGTGGGTTTTTTTAGCGGAAATTGCTCTGTAAAAATGTGTTTATCAGGCAAAATTCAGATAAAATTACACTAAAAAGCTGGTGGAGACTTTAGAAAATAATAATTGCAGGCTGGTGTGGAAATGTGGAGAACTGAAGATTGGAGGACACAAAATGAACGGGCCTGCCCGTTACTAGCTGTGGGGTAAACTCTTAATGAGAGAACATGTAAACATACAGGCCACAATCCAGCACAGATGCAAGCGCTCTGAATCCCATGTGTTGGAAACAAAAGCTATGTTTTGGATTGTGGCCATGAAATTGGGGGAGTGGGGGCAGAAAGAGAACAAAAGGTGAGGAGGAGCTGTTGATGCTCAAAAGTAGTAATTTATTATTGCATGGAAACTCTTCTTTGGGGGCAAAAGGTCGTGCACGTATTCTCAGTGCAGTACGCCAGCTAAAACAGCTCACTCGGAGAATTTCCTTTCAAAAGGATTTCTATTGAAAAGCATTGGGCAATTTATTTGTAATAATAAATTACTAGCGCTCAGCACTAGCTTGAGATTCCGCCTCTCCTTTTGTTCTCTTGGTTTCTGATGCCGCCCCTCCCTTTTTCCACCATGAAAACAAAACAAGACTTGCCAGACAAGATGAATCCTCTTCCCCTAAATGTTGAGCTTGCTTAAGAGTCAGGCCTTTATGCTTAAATTGGAAGAATCTGTCTGCCCATCATTGGAAACAGCATGCAAGGAGAAAGATGGACTGATCTAGATGGACGCCTTTTATGTTCTTAAGGTACAAACTATGTAGATTATAGCAGTCTTCTCAAACCTGGTGCTTTTCAGATGTCTCCAGCTCCCACCATCCCTGAACATTCTCTAGGGCTGGCGGTAGTTTGAGTCGAACAACATTTGAAGATCACCAGCCTGGAGATTAGATAGTAGGATGGTACATGGGGAGAACACGTGCTCAGTAAGAAACAAGACTCTACTACTGCCTTCCAATGCTGTGTGCCAATTTAAGAAAAGCACTGGGATGATTGACAAGCAAGAGGAACAGTGGTGACTTTCTTACTTTCCTTCCACTGTATTGGCGAATGAAGGGAGAAAAGGACATGATCAGATGTTTCCCTAGCTTCATAACAGATTAGCGGGTCCTTGACATTTTCATTCCTAGCTTAAGAACAAGTGGAGGGGCAACTGGCATTTAAATCAATTAAGTCTGCTGCCTTGTGGGATATCTTTGGGAGTAGAAAAGAATAATAGAATCATAGAGTTGGAAGAGACCACAAGGGCCATCCAGTCCAACCCCCTGCCAAGCAGGAAACACCACCAAAGCATTCTTGACATATGCCTGTCAAGCCTCTGCTTAAAGACCTCCAAAGAAGGAGACTCCACCACACTCCTTGGTAGCAAATTCCACTGCCGAACAGCTCTTACTGTCAGGAAGTTCTTCCTAATGTTTAGGTGAAATCTTCTTCCTTGAAGTTTGAATCCATTGCTCAGTGTCCGCTTCTCTGGAGCAGCAGAAAACAACCTTTCTCCCTCCTCCATATGACATCCTTTTATATATTTGAACATGGCTATCATATCACCCCTTAACCTTCTCTTCTCCAGGCTAAACATACCCAGCTCCCTAAGCCGTTCCTCATAAGGCATCGTTTCCAGGCCTTTGACCATTTTGGTTGCCCTCTTCTGGACACGTTCCAGCTTGTCAGTATCCTTCTTGAACTGTGGTGCCCAGAACTGGACACAGTACTCCAGGTGAGGTCTGACCAGAGCAGAATACAGTGGTACTATTACTTCCCTAGATCTAGATGCTATACTCCTATTGATGCAGCCCAGAATTGCATTGGCTTTTTTAGCTGCTGCATCACACTGTTGACTCATGTCAAGTCTGTGGTCTTAGAAAAGGCTAAGGAGTAAACCCTACGCAAATCCAGAGAGGAGTCCTAAGATGGATGGTGCCTTGCATGCCTCCTTCCGGCAACTCCTATAGCCATGCTGGTGCTAAACACTTTGCTTTGCTTTCCTTTGGACCACATCAGTGAGGTCAAGAAGGGGTCTTATGGTCTGGGTGGCCCAGGACTTCCAGACACACTGCCCAGGTTTGCACGCCAAGGAGTTCACTTGCTGCTAACACAGCAGCTTGACTTCACCCCTGGAGGCGCACTCCATCGTCTCTTGAGACAAACAGATGTCAACAACAATTCCCAGTGAATTGTGTTGATGCACTCATAAAAAGGGGGGGGGACCCAGGTGTCGCTGTGGGTTAAACCACTGAGCCTAGGGCTTGCTGATCAGAAGGTCGGCAGTTCGAATCCCTGCAACGGGGTGAGCTCCCGTTGCTCAGTCCCAGCTCCTGCCCACCTAGCAGTTCGAAAGTGCAAGTAGATAAATAGGAACCGCTCCGGCGGGAAGGTAAACGGTGTTTCCGTGCGCTGCTCTGGTTCGCCAGAAGCAGCTTTGTCATGCTGGCCACATGACCCGGAAGCTGTCTGCGGACAAACGCTGGCTCCCTCGGCCTATAGAGCTAGATGAGCGCCACAACCCCAGAGTCGGACACGACTGGACCTGATGGTCAGGGGCCCCTTTACCTTTACCTTTACTCATGTCCAGGTTTGTACAGGTCACTCTGAGAACAGGATGCTGGGCTAGGTGGACCATTGGCCTCATCCAGCAGGTTCTTGTTATTTTCTTAATTAACAACTGTAGTTTAAACATCTCAGGTGACCTGTTTTATGCATTTCCTTATAGACCTATGTCGCTTCCTCTGTAGTTGCCAGATTTCTGGCTATGATTTCTGTCTTCCAAGTCAGAGGAGATATATTGGTGTGTTGGTATGGGATTGCTAGCCAGCTGCTTGTGGTGAGAGTATGTCATACTGCATTTCAATGCATGCTGTCTTTAGCAATTGCCAGGCCATCTGTCGCTCGGTTCATGCCCATATACCAGCTGCCTAATTCCTGGGGCCCAATAACATGACCATCTAGATATGAATAAAAATATTTCAACTGCCTGTTAGCATTTGGCATTTAACTTGAGGGTGGGATACACAGCGATGCCACAGCCTTCACTGTTGTTGCTGTGAACATGTGAACCTTTCAATCAAGGATAATACTACTAAACCAGGTGAAACAAATGTTCTTCTTCCATTGCTTCAATTGGGCAGTGCCAAGGATAGAAATCCTCTTGGCTACAATAATCTGGTAGCTCTGAAGAAATGTGGATTATAAAGCCCAGCTTCTTGGGGGTTTAAGCCAGGGGGCCATAGAATCATAGAATTGTAGGGTTGGAAGGGACCCTGAGGGTCATCTAGCCCAACCCCCTGCAATGCAGGAATCTCAACTAAAGTATCCATGACAGATGGCCGTCCAACCTTTGCTTTAAAACTTCCAATGAAGGAGAGTCCACAACTCTTTACTGTCAGAAAGTTCTTCCTGATGTTTAATCGGAATCTCCTTTCTTGTAACTTGAAGCCATTGGTTCAGGTATCTAGAGCAGGAGAAAACAATCTCTCTCCATCTTCAGTGTGACAGCCCTTAAGATATTAGAAGATGGCTATCCTATCAATCGCCTCTTTTCTGAGCTAAACATACCCAGCTCCTTCAACCGTTCCTCATAAGGCTTGTTTTCAAGACTCTTGATCATCTTGGTTGCCCTCCTCTGCACATGTTCCAGCTTTTCAATATACATCTTTTTGGCTCCCTGAACTAGGCATAGTATTCCAGGTGAGAGTATGTATGTCTGACCAAGACAGAACAGAGCAGGAATTCCTTGACATGGACATTATACTTCTTTTGAAGCAGCCTAGAAGAGCATTAGCCATTTTTTGCTGCTGCATCACACTGTGGACTCATGTTAAGCTTGTGGTCTACCAAGACCCCTAAATCTTTTTCACATGTACTCCTGGCTAGCCAGGTGAAAGGGGGGTTATTTGAGGGTGGGGCTTGTTGGATGTTGTTTTTATGTTGATTATGCACTTATGTGGTTTTTGTATTTTGATTTTATTCTGTTAACCACCCTGAGACCTGCAGGTATAGGGCGGTATATAAATTCAATTAATCATCATCAGGGAGCAATGATAGGTCAGACCACAAAAGCCTTTGTTAGGGGCCAGGGGTAAAATGTGGCCAATTGCTATAAAGCAAGCGTGGCTATGCCATTGGACTACAACTCCCAGCATCCCTGGCCATTGGTTTTGCTGCCTGGGGCTGATGGGAGTTGGAGTCCAATGACATCTGGCAGGCAGCAAGTTCCCCGTCCTTGGTGTAAAGAGTCTTCCTTGCTGGAATGACCAATTGCCTTTGGCCTGAGTTATGTAGTAGTGACAACTGACACCGTCACCACCCAGAAATTCCAGTTCAAGACCATTGCAGGCTTGAATCCTGACAGTTTAGAGACTTAATTTTCACAAGGTTTGGCAGGTAAGTGATGTGCAATGTTGCATGAGCACCAAGTCTCTCTCTCTTTGATCTGCCTTTCCTAGGCTAAGCTTGCCGAGGTTTCCGAATGCAGTATGACAATGCCTTTCCCCCTTGTCTCCTAGGAGAGAAACCATACAAGTGTACCTGGGAGGGATGCACCTGGAAGTTTGCCCGTTCGGACGAATTGACGAGGCACTACCGCAAACACACGGGAGTGAAGCCCTTCAAGTGCGCAGACTGTGATAGAAGCTTTTCTCGTTCGGATCACTTGGCGTTGCACCGCCGAAGGCACATGCTTGTCTGAGAAAGGCTACATTGTCCCCTCTCCCTACCAAAAAAAAAAAAAAGGAAGTACCAAGAGCTGGGTCTCTTTTAACTACAGCGAATTCAGCAGGGCTGAATCCCGTTTTGATGGCGTTAGCACAAAAGGGGGCGTTCCACGTTGTCCCATATACACAAAGAAGCAGGAAGTGTAGTGCCACTGTTCTGTCTCCCATCTGAAGTCGGCTTTCCAGCATAGGCAACGTGATCACCTTCAGCTGGGAGATGATAGCCTGAATGCGACAAGAGTGGGCATTATTTTCTAACCCGTGTCCTTTTAAAAGTATTTATGGCTTGTACCTTTTCTCACACTTTTTTTTCCTGCTGAAGAATTACTGCTATTACAAAGACATTTGGAATATTACATAAACATTTGGAAAGAACAGGCCTCCTGCAGCTCCTCTTCACCTGTTTCTCCGCCGCCTTTTTTTTAAAGATTACTATCGAAACACTGCAGAATATCACCACGCCTGATTGTCGAGTGATCAGCAATCTACAAAGCCAGCTCTAGCGACTGGAAAGAGGAGGGATACAAACGAATCTCCTTGAAGCGAAAGGATTCCTCAGCACACTTATGCAATAAAGATGGCGGTATTTTTACATATTTACCCCTCTGTCATCATGCCAGACTCTAGAAGCCACTAATTCTTTTTTTTAATCCTTATTTAAAGTCAATCTCTGTTTTTGTTGGAATCTATAAAACAGGCACCAGTAACATTTCAGTGTAAAATAACCCTCTCTACATCTGTTTGCTTAATTTATAACAGGAAGAGACCATTAAAATGTAACATCCTGGCTGCACAGTAGGGAAAAAAAGGTTTGACCATCCATCCCTAAATCAACACATTAACCCCCCGCATATTTACTTGAAAGTGAGTAATGTTCGAACATACATGTACATTGCTTCATCTCTCATTTCTTCCCTAATCGGCAGGTGTCGACTCCTTAACTGAATGTGTGAACTGATTCCATTGCACAGCATTGCGGGATGGGATGGGATAAAACCTTCGGATCTGTAGTGTTTGATCTGCAATGCTCATTCACACATGCAGGTCCATCGAGTCGATTCTACAGCCACCATGCTGAATGCACACGTGTGAAGCGGCCCCCCGACCTGCTTGAGGAATTTACTTTCAGTGTAAATGTGCTTAGAGCTTCAGTCTCTAAGAATAGCTGTTTCTGAAAGGGGATTGAATGCGTCAACGGCAGGAGTAGTCAGGAAGAAGCTACTTTAAGTTGATTTTGTGAGGTCTCCGAACACTTGCTGTTTTCTAAACCTAGAACCTCAGTCAAGAAAATGTCGCTGTGAACAAGTCTTATTAAAAGCAACGGCTAGTCGGGGTAAGTCTATTGGTTACGGCAAAACTTAGTCATTACTAAGTTGAGGCAGAGTGGGCAGGCATTCCAAAAATGTCTGGAGAATGACTATCTGGAGCCAAATATCTACTCCATGTATGCCAAGGAGCAGTTTTGACAGGTGGGATGCACCGATTCTAGTAACATTTTCTTCTGGAAGAAAGTAGCTCTCATGGGCAGATTTTGCCTGTAAGTTCCCTAAGAAACTAAAGGCCACCTATCTCGCTCTCTTCCCCTAGCCCCTGTTGATAACAGATGAGACGGGCTGCAAAAATAAAACAAACAAACAGGCAGAAAGAAAATAAAGCATTGAGCAGGCCACAAAGCCTGACTTCTCACAGACCGGCTTAAAATATTCTTAAAGATGATCATGATGATTGTTATTAATCTCATTTCTATACTGCTTTATGATTTTTAAGCGGGAAAAAATATCAAAGCAGTTTACAACCTACATTAAAAGATCAGCGAAAACAATCCGGAATAAAACGTTACTGGAAAAAGTTAAGTACACATTCAAAGCAACATGAATGGGAAACCAAAATATAATCCTAAAGATTTCAAAATAAAACATTGCTAGGTGAAGTCAAATGTAAGATCCACATTCAAAGCAGAGAATAAAATATGATAAGTATAGAACATGCTGTTATTGATAACATACTTGAAAATAGCATATTGGGGGGGGGGCTACAGTTGCCCCTGTCACAATACATGCATTTAGTACCTGCCTCCCAATTTTTAGCCGAAAGGACCATAGGAAGTGGGCTTATCTGAAGGGGAAATATGTGGATGGCTCTCATCACAGGGCAGTAGGGGACAAATGGGACCACACTGTATGTCTCCTGTTTCGAAAGGACTGGTCTTAGTTCCCTCACTGGCACACAGCTTAATAGTCTTTGGCTGGAGAAGTTTGGTAGTTCGGGGATAGGAACATGTGACTAGAAGGTGGATCAGCATAAGAATTGTAAATCATAATAAGCAAGCTTCTACGGATTGGCCTATATGAAGAATTTAAATCTGACCATTAAAACAAAGGGAGATTCAGGGAGTTCCCTGGAGAGAACTAGGCTTGCTCACTTATTTATAATGGCTTTCTTAAGAATTAGCCATACCACAGCTCTGGGTCAACTCAGATGTCTAAAATGCTCAGCTGGCAATGGGATGTGTCATATATCCTAACATCTATGAGTTGTTTCTTGAGGATGAAATGTTGCCAAAAGGAGAGAATCAAAGGACACGGCCCACCAGCTCTGTGTCCCTCACCCAGGCCCACAGCAATTGCACACATTTTATACAAGTGTGTGCAAGTCATACCAAGCAGGGTACATACAGAGTGTGAATTCCTTAGGTCTATATGCAGGAGCCAGGCAAACTGAGACACTTCTAAGTGACATGGGCTTCCATGAGAATTAAGCATGTACTTAACACCCCTATTCACATTAAGCAGGATTATAATTGTTTAATTGTGTTTGGATCATTCCCAAAAAGTCGCTCTTAGTGCAGGATAAATCAGCCAACCCTTCACTACACGGAGAACAAAATTCAGCTTAAAAAAATGTTCAGAGAATGGGGGGGATTCCTAGGTGAGCTTCCCCAACCCCCTGTCATTTTAAAAAAAGCAGTTTTGACTTTGTTAGTGTGACCTGAATATGCCAAGAGATGGGCGACTTTTTGTATTTTAGCTTTTCCTAACTGATGCCTAAATAAAGATCGAGGTTCTCATGGTGCAAAGGTAGCCCAATACATACTGGGGCTTCCCATTCCCTTCTGTGAGAAGGGAGACCATTGATGTGGGCAACGATCTGAAAACGCTTCCCTCTGCGCTTGTGGCGCTCCGGGTGGAGGCAAAACAAATTTATAAAACATTTGGCATAGCATTTAGCTAGGAATCTGCATAGGTTAGCCTCATTGTGTCACACTGTGAAGGAGCTTCTGTTTATTCATGGCTTATAAACGGGAAGAGATTTTTAAAAATGAAATTGGTCTGTTTTGAGCCACATTAACCAGTAGGCAAGAGAACTGGCTTCCCCAAAGTGTGGGGAGGCTTATGTTTTTAGCACTACTATTAAAAGTAGCTTGCCATCAAAGAAAAGGGTCCATTAGGATTGAAGAAGTTACATAGACGCATCTCTTCTCTGTTTATTTGTTTGTGAAAACAGAAAGGGGGAGGGTTCTCTCCCTTTTCCAAATATGCTGCAGTAATGCATTCTTCTCCTTAAAATTGTGCCATGTAAATGATACATGCATAAGAGCTCCCCTGTTACAATGGTGGTGGTATTCTGCCCTGCCTTGTGCAGCCATAGCCCACTCAAACTCATGCAGAGATCCGTAGAATCCATATCAAGGTGGTTGGAATCTGACAATATTTTCACTAAACGGCAACCAGGCTGAGTTACCTTTCGATGAATCCGATGCTGCTAAGTCTCGTTCTTCTGAGAGAGTGTGAACTGGCCTTTCGCTAGCACGACCCCCGTCATTTCCTGGCCAGCCTCACACCCGATGCTATTCCCACCTAAACCAGCCCAGCATATTATGAACACAGTAGGATGCAAATGTGGCGATCCTGAGCATATCACCATCTCCTCCGACTCCGACGCAAGCGATCCCTTTTGAGAGTAGCCTTTTGCAATATGAGTTCACACACGGAATTAAGATGCAGTTGCTCCTTGTGTCCTCCTCTGTTGATTTTATTCACTTGGATAAAATCATCTTATTTAGGTTAAGGTCGAGTGACTGGTGTTGCTAGAGATGCCATATTGATATTCCCATTTGGGGAGTTTTCCTTGATGAGATTTATCCCTTCGGGGGAAGTTCTTGTATGTCATGCCTTCCCAAAGCCGTATTGAAGCAACACACCGCTCCGTGCAAATATATCTTTGTACAAGGGTGTCTTTGATAATCGATAAATTCTTGCACGATAAATAAAACTCATGAGCCCTGTTAGGTGTTTTTTTTTGGGGGGGGGGGTAATGGAAATAAATACATCAAAATAAATATTAGTGTATAATTATATTTAAAACATTGATCTGTTCACTCTTTTCACATAGAAAATGATGTTCGCTAAACATAAGCAACCGCCAGTGCCCTTCTGCCCCCATGAACTTCCCTACATGTCCCCACACAAGAGCATATGGCTAATTGTGCGCATGTGTGTGATCTGAACTAAGATCTAGTAATGCTTTCAAGAATTTTTAAAAAAGAGACAGACTTGGAAATAGCTTTTCTTTAGGCTAAAATAATTTTACCTTATTAGGAAACCAGCTTGTATTACTGTATTATGCCTTTGCCTGTGTTTTATAGATGAAGATGTATAAACTTAAAACTGCTATATTTTCACAGTTTCATTTAAAAAAAATATATCCGTAAGCGTGCAATGTGTACTCAACCAATCATGCCCATTGGTACTTTTAAATATGCTGACATTAAACCGATTGCAGTACCAACACCGTTTTTTAGTATGGACCTCAATTATATGGATACTGCTTCTTTACAACAAAGAAAGAAAGAAAATAGAATTGAAGGTATTTTACTGTACTTGTAACAGTTTCAATATTCTGTAATATATTATGTGATAGTGAAGAAGTATTTTCAAGCTCACAGTTTTTCACAGGATGTAATATAATTGAAATGAAGGATGGTTTTTGAAACAAGCTTTTAGTTGTCATCACCAAAAAAAAAAATGTGCTCAGAAAATGCATTGTAAAGTTTTCATAATGCAATTAACAATTTTAAGAGGTGGGGAAGAATGTTCCAGTTTGTCAAAGCATGTTCCTGTTGTATCATGTGCACTCGGCTTTGTATTACCTGAGGTTGTGTCACTAGACAATGGAGTCACTTTGAATTTCTTTGCAAGCTAGAGTGGGGAGAAGCAAAATGAAAATACCAATGGCCAGAATCCAAATAACTGAGTTCCATTTGCTCAACGTGTTTCATTTTGGGTTCCTCAACCAGCAGCACAGCCATGCGGCATGCTAAACCGCGTTTGAAACTGGCACATGTATCCCTAACAATCCGTAATATGGCATGGGAATATGGGTGGGGGTGGTCTACAGTTCAAAGAAAATAACTAAAAATGAGGCTGGTTGTTTTTTTAAAAAAATACTGTACAAGCCCTTGGATATACTTAATGTCATTCTTTGGAACTTGGCCTTCGTCTGCCGGATTTTCTGATCATTCTTCCCAATAGTAACCTTTTAAGCTTTTAGCAGGGAAAATGAATAATATTCTAGACTTTCAGACAGAGGGCACTTCACATCTTACTACTTTCAGTTAAGTGGAGTAACAGCAGCAGTCTGTTTACAGGGTGGCCAAATATTGGGTGTCTTCACTCTGGTGACGCCTATTCGGAAGCCAATGCACATGATGGCTTTCTAGTGCACATAACCTGGCCAGAAAGAAAGAGACTCTCCCTGCTCTTAATAGACTATATAAAAGGTAAAAGGACCCCTGACCATTGGCTCCAGTCGTGACCGACTCTGGGGTTGTGGCACTCATCTCACTTTATTGGCCGAGGGAGAGGGCGTACAGCTTCCAGGTCATGTGGCCAGCATGACAAAGCCGCTTCTGGCGAACCAGAGCAGCACACGGAAACGCCGTTTACCTTCCCACCGGAGCGGTACCTATTTGTCTACTTGCACTTTGATGTGCTTTCGAACTGCTAGGTTGGCAGGAGAATAGACTATATAGAGGAGCCTATTTTTCTAGCCTGGGAAGCAGAAGTAGTAATGTGTGATGTGGCCTCTAGGGCCAATTAACGTGAGACTTTGATCTGTTGCGAGATAACGGCCCGTAGTTTGTGATCAGCTAACTGCTGGTGGCAGGCTGAAGATCTCGCATACAAGGAGGCATTCTTTCTATTGTTTAATATGGTGGACTTTTCATTAATTGTTGTTCTTCTGGTTTTCCTCCTGTCAACTCTTCAGAAGAATGCCTCTGCGCCGCGAAAAGAGGCAGTCATTCTTACCTGATTCCAGCAGAATTTAACCTTTCAGATATATTTGTAGATCCAAAAAGGTTCTGAGTCGGTTTGCACCCTTAACCAAGCATCCTAGGGCATCCCGGGGTCTCATTATTCATCCTTCATTTAAAAAAGAAGAAGAAGAAGAATGACATAAATCAATTTGCATACAATCCCAAGCACGAGGCATTTGGGTGCTGGCGGAAGCTGTGAACCCACTCCATTGCCTGGCACAGAAAATCCTCAACAGGTCCGTGTCCAAAGTAAGAATATTATAATGATCAGATACTTTTTGTAAGAATCTCTACAAATAAATCTCTAGAGGTGAAACAATTTGAAAAGTGCCTGTCTGTGAACATTAGGGGAGATTGGGGTGTTCCCAATTCTTTTTTACATAGCAATAAACTGTAATTGAATTGTTATACAATTCTGGTTTCAATGGGGGGCGGGCAGGGAGGTTACACTGGGTTCATGCGAATGCAACACAGCGAATCACAAAGTGCCATTTGTCTACTCTCTTCTGTTTTCAACTTACCTATTCTGTCCAACGTCGACGGGATTTCCCATTGCCCAGAAGAACGAAATAAATTTTACAAGTGACTTAGAAAAAGTTCCATGGTAGCATCAAGTCAATCTGTTGTAGATGTATAGCATTTCTATTCCTTCCCAAATCCTGCCACCAATAGTTTTGGGAGTGTTGCCTAATAATTCCAACCATGGACGTCACTGCTAAAATGAAGTCCGTAAAAATTTCTACTTCATGTCCAGCCACGTATTTTACACCACATTGGCAGCTGATAATGCAGTCAGATTTTTCTTACTACTCAGTAAGCTGATGCAGGATGATCAAGCCGCAGAGGCTCTTTTGATTAAAAGTCGTGAGACTTAATGCCTCCCTTTTAACTCGCTGAACAGTACCCTTTTTCTAACATTTCAGAAATAACGGCAATAAATGTCACAGCGAGTGCTTTTCGATTTTTAAAGAACTGGGTTTTTGTCTTAGAACTAGCAAGAAGGTAATAGAATGCTCTCTTGACAACTTTGAGAGGTATTGAAATAATTTTCAACAATTCCCGATTTATACTTTTTAGTCTTACAACACATGATCAACGCAGGCTTGAAAAACACCCATTTCTTAAATACATTCGACTCCTATTGTTTAATTTATCGGGTATATTTGCCATGCAAAACGTTTAATAATCACCCCTTAATTAATTTCAGCCTCTGATTTGTTTGCATGAACGAGGGTTAATCAGAGAGGGGGATGTAAATGAACACAAGCAAAGAGCCTGAATCGCTTGTAGCCCTCAGTTTTCTTCACTTTTCTCTCAGTAAACAATAGCATTTCCCCTTTCCTGGAGGAATCCGCAGCGGAGGGCAATTCAGACAATATACGTATTGCACAGGAAGCTTCCTTGAAATGAATGGGAAGACAAAGCAGATTGTGACCAGGAGAAAAATAAGGGACACCCTAGCATTACGTGTCAATAAATCTAAGTTAACAATCCCTGACCTTCCACTGGCTTGGAAACGAGTCCACAAGCCATGTAACGGGCCTATCAGTCTGAACCTGACCTACCAGATTCCATACTATGCTTGTTTTTTGCTGCCTGCATGAGACCTCGAAAACAGGGCAGGGAAGTTAAGCACAGAGGTCATGGCTGTCTAGGGTCACAAGTTGTGCAGCCCCGCCCTTCGACATTATCCCTGCATGGTATAACTGAATTCTTATTTTGCTACTCCTCTCTTTAAAATGAGAATACTGTCCAAAACATCCCTTCAAGCCTTCTCTGCTGCTTGCTACCATGAGGAGGGGAGGCAAATGGTATTTACCAATGACAGGCCAAAAGCATGTGTGGGGAACCTTTGGCCGGCCATTTGTTGCTGTCCCATCAGCCCCAACAAGCGTGACCCATGGCCAGGGACGAGAGGATTCTCCATTGTTTCCCCACATATGCTTTAGGTGTATTATCTGCTCTAAAGAAATTTGTGTTTTGCTGGCTCCTGTTGAAAGGGGAGGTAAGGTGGTGCTTTGAAGATGAGGGGAAGAAGACAGGTTGTTAACTAAAGGCAGGTCCTCATGAAGCGATATCCTACCATTCATGCCCTCTCTGCAAACTAGAAGGGTAGCTTCATACCAGTAGAGCAGTATTCAGTTCTCTTTCCTGATCGAATACGGCAGCCATTAGCCAGTGAGCCGAGTATCCACGCACCCCAAAGTATTAAAGTACACCAGTGCTAGTGAGCAAAACCGTAGTTCCTTAATTTTTTCTTCTTCATTACGTTTCAAATGGTTTTAAGTGCAAACATGTTTCTTTTTCTTCCTTTCTTTTTATTTAAAGGCATTTACTTTCCCAGTAGTTTCCTTCCTGTGCGTTTTATATGCTACATAGCAGTTAAACGACGCCTATGTTATAAGTTGGTTAATGATTATGTATGTGTTGTTCTTGTATTTATGTATAGTGTATGTATTGTAAATATACTCAGAGCTTTTCCTCTTCTTTGCTGTAAAAGGGTGGCTTCTTTTTCTTGTTCTGTTCACCCGATGATCATTGTGAAGGGAGTTCCCCCTAAAGAAACCCCACCAGAGGACAATTACTTCATGAACAAGTGTTAACGTTTTTAATGTTGTCTCAGACATATTTCTGTTGGTGCATTGCTTTTATGTATTCAACTTTCCTATGAATTGAGCTGTGAATTGAAATAGAGTTTAAACCTTTAAATGTATGCATTGGTATAAATATCTGAGTGGAGGCATGAAGGATAAATAAAGCATTTTGTATGGAACAACCCCCCCACCCCAACCCCTTATTATTATTATTCTGGATTGCTCTGGAATTACTCGGTATGGAAGTTTTTGTTACAAAACCTTTCACACAAAGAGGGTGGAGTTCTTTTGTTTTGTTTTTTTAAAGATTTTCTTCTTTGAAGAAACAAGTGTGTGTGGTTTGGGATCTTGGTGGTTGTGGAGATTGTACATCAATGTTACGCACTGAGAGTAGATACAAAAGGGAGAAGGTTTCCATTAGGCCCAAAATCTACTGCTTTGACTCTGATACCCTGGTGCTCTGAGCCCGCTCCTCCAAGTGGCTGAGTCTTTGAACTACCATTTGAATTCTTGCAATCCCCCTGTTGTAACATTGCTCCGAAACGCTGTTGAAAAGTTAACTGGAAACCTGCACTGTGGCCGGCCATTTAGTCCTTGCACAGTGACACAGAGCAACATCACATCAGGGCATAGCTGCCAAGTTATCCCTTTTTTACAGGGATTTTCCCTTATGCTGAATAGGCTTCCTCGCGAGAAAAGCGAAAACTTGGCAGCTATGCATCAGGGGCATTGTGGGAAATATAAACGCTGGCTTGTAGCTGCCCAACAGCTATGTCTGTAACGTGAGACCCAGAGATGTAGGAAGCAGCCCCACAGAGAGCAATCTGCTGGTGGGCATCTCAAACACATAGACAGACCTGGTTCCAATGTTGTGCCTGAAAAAGACTCCACAGACACAAACCAGCAATAACCACAACAACATTTACATTAAAGCCAGCATAAAACAAAACAGAGAGAACATCTAAAACACATTCTTGTTTTTAAAAGGCAGAGTTAAAACATCCCACCCACCAAAAAAGGCAACAGATAATTTAAAACCAAAGACGTGCCAGAAGAGAAATGTTTTAGCCTGGCACCTAAATATATGTAATGATGGTGCCAGGGGGGCCTTCCTGGGGAAAGCATTCTACAAGTAGGGACCCACCACTGAAAAGGCCACCCTGTGGACCTCTGATGGAGGAAGCACACAAAGGAGGGACTCGGAGGATGATATCGGTTCAGGTTGGGGAGAGGCAGTTCTTGAGGTATTGGGTTCCTAAGCCACATAAGGCTTCATAGATCAAAACCAGCACTTTGAATTGGCTGTGGAAACAAATTGGTAGCCAGTACAGTTGGGCCAGGATTGGTGTTATGTACCCAAACCGTAGATCAAACCTATCCATTCTTAAGGAAATCAGCCCTGAGTGCTCACTGGAAGGACAGATCGTGAAGCTGAGGCTCCAATACTTTGGCCACCTCATGAGAAGAGAAGACTCCCTGGAAAAGACCCTGATGTTGGGAAAGATTGAGGGCACAAGGAGAAGGGGACGACAGAGGATGAGATGGTTGGACAGTGTTCTCGAAGCTACGAACATGAGTTTGACCAAACTGTGGGAGGCACTGGAAGACAGGAGTGCCTGGCGTGCTCTGGTCCATGGGGTCACGAAGAGTCGGACATGACTAAACGACTAAACAACAACAACCCAAACCGTCTTTCCCCAGTGAGCAACCTGACCACCAAATTCTGTGCTAGCTACAGTTTCCAAGCCATCTCCAAAGGCAGTCCCACGTATATTACATTGCAGTAATCTAACCTAGGGGTTGCCAGAGCGTAGACAGAAGGCAGGTCATCCTGTCCAGATAGAGATTTAGCAGGACCACCAGCTGAAGCTTGTTAATGCCAAGCCATAGTTTATGTGTGGACTTGCTCTTTGCATCTTCCGGAATGGATGTTGGTGAATACCTTCCACCCCAAGAAGCTCACTGGAGATTGAAAGATGGAGAAGATACTGGGGGAGGGGGAGGTTGCCGAGGGAGACCATTTCCAAGGATATTCTACGCAGCTCTATTCATCAGATGTACAAGGGCAGAATGGGAAAGACCTGCACATGAAACGACAGCTTTCTCCTCTGCAACTGCAGTCTTCGTGGTGCCTTCTTTCTGGAAAACGTCGCCACACTGTTCAGAAGATGGATCACACTTATCTGATCCAACGCTTCCCAGCTGACACTCGGCCGCTCAGCCTGGCGCCTGTCTCATCACCACTGACCGCTAGACCCTTATAGAGCCTCCGGCAACTTTCGGCTGTTTAGGTAAGGAGTCATGTAAGTGCAGGGGCATTCCTCAATGCCTTGCTTATTTCCCCTGGATTCTGATAAATTCCACTGGCGTTACTGTTTTGCAGGTAAACTACACAAGATTTGAATGAACCACCTAGCAGTAGAAAAACTCCACACTTTAGGGTGACAGTGGTGGTTTTCCCGCTCTTCGTTCTCTCTCTTCGGTGAATATACCCAGCTATTGTCCATCTATAATGAATTTTGCAATTCCAGGTTTATACCTTATAACATCATCAATGCACATGGTGCAACTCTGCACTATAAGCATAGCTGCCAAGTTATCCCCTTTTTTAAGGGAAATTCCCTTATGCTGAATAGGCTTCCTCACGAGAAAAGGGAAAACTTGGCAGCTATGACTATAAGCAGAGTTGATGATCTAGTATCTGAGAAGAAGGAACAGCAATGGGATGGGAAGAAAAAGCACATGGTCAAGGAGTCTTCTCTCTTTGCATTGCACTTTCACCTTATGAAAGAGGCACACTCTTAATCTAGCTTAGGGAAGGGTCCCAGCTCTGGTACAGCATCTGGTTTGAATGTAGAAGGCCCCATGTTCGATCCCCGGTATCTCTAGGGAGGGCTGGGAGGGAGTCCCGCCTAAGTCCCTGGGAGTGGTGGTTGAGCTAGATGGGCCGGTGGTCTGACTGTGTTCCTGAATCTGCACAGGAAGCTGGAAATACCCCAAGGCATGCTGGGGTATATACAGAAATGATGAGAGCACATCCACTGTTCCAAGATTTCCTTCTGCAAGGATCAGAGGTAAGGATTTCAAACAAAAGAAAAACATTAAGCAGGTGCCTTTACTGTATTGGTTTTAGTACCTGGTTAAAAACATTTTTGTTTAGGCAAGCCTAGACATTTTATTTTAACATGCAATTATTAATTATTAATTATTATTATTATTATTATTAAAGAAGCCCTGGTGATTTTACTTATATTTTTAGAAACCTTAGATCAACTTGTTTTTAAAGTCTGATAATATTGGTATTTTTAAGTGAAGGTTTTGTGTTGTTTTATGGAGGCACTTAGAGGTTCTGATCATTACGTGGTACATAAGTCCCGTTCAACAAAATGTATGCAAATTACGTGTGTAGCAAAGCAAATTTCTTATTGAAAGGTGAACGCCAACCAGATTTTTCAAAGCTGCCTGCATACATGGCTGTATGCCCGAGATGGGCGAGCCCGTGATCCTGTTTAATCTCCCTGTTGTCGTCTTTATCAGAGTGATTATGAGAGCAATTTTAATGCATGTGCCTAACTCAGTGGCTTATTGCTGATAATTTGCAGCCCAGTGTGTAAGCTGCATCCTGCAAACCACCTTGGGTGGCAAATACCTGAAGGGCAGAATAAAAGTGCCATGCCGCCAGAATGGGCTCTCTGTGGGTTTAATCTATTATGCCTGTTTCACACAAGTACGGCAAATCATCACTTGGTCATGCGATGGCTCTCAATGGATGAGGCAGCCCTTCCTTTCCACATTTCTTCCAAGGAATTCAGAGCAGCTTATATATGGCCTCAGGTGTCTCCTATCCAGACAGAGTACAGGACCAGTCTGAAGACTGCTTTGCTACAGCAGTAGAACTGTGTCATGTGCCCTCAAGCCATTCTCTGTGCCATTTAACAGATGCGTAGCAGAGCTTTGATTTGCGTAGGTGAGTGTGATTCGAAACCAGAGCTTAATCAACCAGGTGTGTGTGTGTTTTTTTTTAAAAAAAGTGACAGTATACAAGGGATGTAGTTCATGGAGCAATGTCTTGGCAAAGGCAATGGGAGAGGTATTTCATGCACATGTAGAAAGCGCATGACTGCATGTTCTTCCCATTGGCATGCGCTTGCCCACTGTGGGTTTACAGGATGCTGGTCCTAAGTCTTTAGTCTGATCCAGCAGAGCTCTTCTGTTCTAATGTGTGAAGCGCAAAACATTGTCTCCCATATATGCCTGGTGTCAACTTTCTTCCCTGGTGTCACCATCAAAGGAGCAAGTTCAGGTGTTGTTTAGTTGTGTCCGACTCTTTGTGACCCCATGGACCATAGCACGCCAGGCACTCCTGTCTTGCACTGCCTCCCGCAGTTTGGTCAAACTCATGTTTGTAGCTTTGAGAACACTGTCCAACCATCTAGTCCTCTGTTGTCCCCTTCTCCTAGTGCCCTCAATCTTTCCCAACATCAGGGTCTTTTCCAGGGAGTCTTCTCTTCTCATGAGGTGGCCAAAGTATTGGAGCCTCGGCTTCAGGATCTGTCCTTCCAGTGAGCACTCAGGGCTGATTTCCTTCAGAATGGATAGGTTTGATCTTGCAGTCAAGAGTCTCCTCCAGCACCATAATTCAAAAGCATCAATTCTTCGGCGATCAGCCTTCTTTATGGTCCAGCTCTCACTTCCATACATCACTACTGGGAAAACCAGTCTTTCTTCCCTGGTGTCACCATCAAAGGAGCAAGTTCAGGTACTCAACTGCTAGTCATCAAGCACTGAGTAGTAATTTGATGAGAAATGCAGTGATGCGTCTACATGTCGGAACAAGCCCTTCCTATGCCCAACCTCTCTCTTGCTGAGAAAAACGGGTATTTGCTCATTTATATATGCAAATGAATAAACACGTGGTTTAAGTTGTCCTTTGCAGTGTATTAAGACCAGCCCAAGAAAATACCACCCAGGCAGCAGGATGTGTGTGAAAAAGCCAACCCTACTCTTAAGGGTGACATTGTCAAGGAAACCAAAACGGTGAGCATTGACCAGTGTTGCGTTGTCACAGGCAAACTCCATTTGTCCGTGTGGTTTCCTTCTCCTCTTCCCTCGCCATCTGTTACTTTTAATTGGGATAATTATTTCTCTAACAAAAACCAGAGCTTTTGAGCTGCAAAGCTTTTGGGGTTTATCAAAAGATCCGTCAAGCTAAGCCATATGCAGATTGTAATGGGATTCTTCCTGGCTAGATTGCTAATATATTCGAAAGTGATACGGTCCCACAGCTCCCTTATATCGAGGATGCTTTATTGCCTTCTTGACAATAAGTTAATTGTTCCATTTCAGGCTGTTGTCTGGAGTTAATATTTCTGTTTTCCCAACAGTACTGTAAGCCCAAACGGCATCTCCTCCCACTAAGTCTGAGCTCTCCAATGAACACCCACACAAGACACCCACTGGACATGTTGCTTGTGTCTGGAAAGTTAAGTCTTCCATTTGATTAAACAATGGTGAAATTGTCTTTTCCTTCGTGCTGTTCTGATTCCGTATCCAGCGTGAAGAGTCCAGGGCAATGAGCATGCCAGAGTTGTGTTGCTTTTTGTTTGGTTTTGTAAGTTAAATGGAGCAGGAACAGAGCTCAACTATCCCTGGAGTAGCAACTGGCAACTGGGAGCCTGTGGCTGAATTTAGCCCCCCCAAAAAGCTGCAAGCTCACCCAGAAAGTTAGGAAAACCCTAACCCTGCCCCAGAACTTTATCTGCTCCATCAACCTCTGGGTTAAATCCTGGAGTCACATCTTGGCTCAGTGGCACGCTTAGCACCTTCTTGCCTCTGTCTCCTATCTCCTATTTTCTGTGTACAGTAGCTGAATCCCTCGCTGTGGACTGCAGGCCCTTCTTTACTGAACTGCACAGTCTGGTATTCTACTGTACTGTTGTGGATGCTGCCACAGGCTCAGATGTACCATCGTATGTGGCTCAAATGCCTTCCATGCACACTGTGTGTAGGAACACCAAACCTGATCTGGTGCAACATTGAGACTGGTGTTGCGTATTGCCAAAGGTGCACAATTTGAGTCATTGATTTCATTCCTTAACAGAGGGTGGGCTTGCATCCTTAGCATGAACGCTTAAATACCTCCCTCCCTCCCTCTCCCTCCCTCTCTCTCTCTCTCTCTCTCTCTCTCTCTCTCTCTCTCTTCATTCCTTCCTTCCTTTTTTCTATTCAACGAATCAGGCCAGCTATAGGAGACCCAGGGGTTAATTGGTTGCGTATTTGTCAGTTCCAACATTTATTGGCCGATCCTTAAGGCACAAGTCATTGGGCCCCTTACTAAATTTGAAGGAATTTGATTAAATCTGGGTCACCCCCTTCATCACTTATACAGCCCAACAAGACAATGACAAAAACTTACCGTCAGCATACAAATCAATATGGCTAACCTAATCAAAACACCCTCCCTCCCCACTCACACAAGAAACTAAGGATCACCACAGCCAACCACAAATGAACAATCACATCCTAAGACAAATTCCGACCTCTCTCACCAACAAAGAAGCACGAACAAACAACAGAGAACCTGAACAAACGACGCTGACGCCGAACCCCTACACATATCAAGAACAACAGAAACATCGGCAATCCATCACACCCAACTCCCCATCCCACCCACCTCTTTCCCCCCTTCCTCATAATGTCTCAACAAGTAAAATTGATGTGTAAAAATGTTACATGGGAGGGGGGGAACTGAGACATTGCACTACTTTTGTAACCCAAGAAAATCTTTAATAAAAAATAATTACAAAAAAGAGGGGGGCTTGAACTTACCTGGGAGAAGAAACTACAGTTGGAACTCGATGATTCCATGTGAAATGCAAGATGGGCACCTGAGCTCTATAAATTAACCTCAGCTCAGGGAAATTCTGCATAGGTGACACCACACCACACTAGCGTGCAGTTTTCTCTCATGCCAACAAATACCCCACAGGATGATTGGCATGGCTGTGGTAGCAAGGGAACATCTTCCCACTTACAGTGGGAATGCCCTCTGGCATCCAAATTTTGAAGTGATGTTTTTGAATAAATATTTTAAGGATTTAAACACCTCCCCACAACGTGCTCTTTTGAACTTGTGAGATAACCAAACAGCATTTTTACAATCTAAAGAACTTCTAATATGAATATGGATGCTGCAGCAAGACCTTTTTCGGCCCCCAAATGGAAAATAATAGAGGTCTTAAACCTCCCATTTTGCTATAAGAATATGTGGACTCTGGCTGTTACAAAAAAATTAACTCACGGATTGCATGTCTGGCACTGTGGTCTAAAACAATGAGCCTAGGGCTTGCCGATCGGAAGGTTGGCGGTTCGAATCCCTGCGACAGGGTGAGCTCCTGTTGCTCAGTCCCAGCTCCTGCCAACCTAGCAGTTCGAAAGCACATCCAAGTGCAAGTAGATAAATAGGTACTGCTCCGGCGGGAAGGTAAACAGTGTTTCCGTGTGCTGCTCTGGTTCGCCAGAAGCGGCTTAGTCATGCTGGCCACATGAACCGGAAGCTGTCTGCAGACAAACGCTGGCTCCCTTGGCCTATAGAGTGAGATGAGCACGCAACCCCAGAGTCGTCTGTAACCGGACCAGTCAGGGGTACCTTTTAAGTGTAAGGAAGTCCCAGAAGATCTATGCTGTTTGATTGCATTTTGTTTTTTACATGTCAAATTCAGATATTGCCAAACGCTTTCCCTACCAAATTTTGAAATTTAGCGTTCATGATACGTTTTGCTGCTTTTATTTTTCCTCATTAACAGCTCTTTATTTATTATGGGAAATATTACCTCTGTGCTGAACGTATGTTTTGTTGTTGTTTTGATTATGCTTTCTTGTATATTTGTCTGTATTTTGGGTTTTATATTATTAATAATAATAATAAAAGTGAGAGAGAGAACCTGACATGCTGAACACACCCTTCCTCTGGCCTGCCAAGTGCAGGAATATTTCACTACAGTTTCAAGCAGGCACCAAATGAGGCGGATGTACTCTGCTTCTGATGAACCACAAACTGGCCTAGTGTATATTTGTGTGCCTCTGTGGACACACACACACACACAGAGAGAGAGAGAGAGAGAGAGAGAGAGAGAAGTCACCATTCCATAAAATGCCTTTGTAAAACTTGAATAAATAAAACTTCGTTTCTGAGATGACTTTTTTTTTTATTGCACACGCTGGTTTCCATACAAAATATTAACAGAGAGAAACCAATAATAAAGTTGAGTTTTGCAAATGTAAATAGTGAAACCAGGGCCCTCGATAAGCGCTATAAATCTCCACACACAGGTTGCTGTTTAATCTTTATGTACAGGTGCGTCTCAAGGTTATCTGCCCTGAGGGGGCTTTTGTGACTTGTCATCTGCTTGGTCTTTTATCAGCATAACGCATTTCCCCTTGTAACCTTTATTGCTTTCACCAGCGAAAGCTTAGCTGTTGCCACAAGAGCATGCGTTGGCACAAATATAATAAGCCTCCCGTATCTCCACCTATCCTCTTATCAGGGCAGAGCTGCACATTACCCAACTGCTGACCTCAGACATTTTGCCGCCTGAAGTGGAGCCCAAATGACACTCTCTTTCCAGAGAGGAAGAAACACAGGAAGCCGCCTTTTATACTGAGTCGGGACATTGGTCCATCTAGTTCAAGACTGGTGGCATGGACTGACAGTGGCTCTCCAGGGTTTGGGGCAGGATCCATGTACCTGGAGATCCTCGGGACTGATCCTGGGACCTTTTGGCATGCAGAGCAAGTGCTCTGCCTCTGAGCCACAGCCCCCTGACCTTCCTTGATTCCGAACTTCATCCAGCCCCCTCCTCCCATTCACGGTTCTGCCTGAAGCCGGGCACCTCCTCTTTTGCTACCCGTTTGCCTGCTCATTAAGTTGACGTTGCATTGGCAGTTTGCCAAACCAAGGCCAATGGAGGGAGGGGAGGGGCATTTGCTGCGGAGAATTAGGGGTGGGCCGTGTTTACTTTTTGGCACACGTTTAATTATCGCATCCATTTGCTGTCCACCCAACTAAGTTCTCTGGGTGCTTAACGCAGGCAATAAATTGCAAAATACATGGTAAAAAAATACCCTTAAGATAAAAACATGGGTCGCAAAGCAGAAGGCTGGGCAGAAACTCTGCCCATCACTAAAATCAGCATTAAAAAAAACAGCTAGAACTAAATCCAGCAGAAGGTCACCACAAAACCTGGTGTGAAAACTGACCTGCTGAACAGCTTGTAGTTACATGGGAGAACACGGAGGTCTTCAACTGATGCCTAAAAGACCACAGCTTAGGTTCCAGGAGAGAGATAGACATGCCAGACGATCTTCTCTTCTGATAGTGTACAATTCAAAGACATTTCCATAAGAGTTGGTGATGCATTTTTAGACATGCCAGAAGGCCATAGGAAGTTGCTGGAGAAGAGGAAGGCCTGGAATTCCATCAGAAACTATTCAACTAATCTGGAGATTTTATGCCATTCTGGTTCATGGACCCAAAATCATCACATCTCCTGTGACTTGGCAAGGTATATGAAACTTCAGGATTGGCCTAGCCTGGTTAAAATACCAGAAGCCTGAAATGATACTATTTTCTGGTCAAGAAAGCAATGCCATGTGATTGCAGGATCTCACAACTTACCCTAGAATCAAGAGGGCACCCTCTGGGTCAACGTTTCAGTAGGGTCATCCATCCCTCCAGGATGAGCGAGTTTGGAATAGGCAAATCTTGGGCTGTCACAGCTGAGCCTTCTTCCCAGAAGCCACCCACCCACTCCATTAAGCCCTATTGAAAAGGATGGGAAGAAAGTGTCACAGTTGATAATATCCCTTACCTCTACGCTCATTTCATAAAAACCCTGTGATTTGCATCCAGAGCTGTTTCTTTCTACTGCTTTTGCCCTTGCCCTTGACGTTTTCATGAGTTGTTGGTTGTTGTTTTACAGCATCCACCATATACAGTGTGTTCTCTCTGAATGCAAATCAATTGAGCTTTCTATGATGTGTAATCATGAGCTTCATAGTGAGCCCTGCAAAAGTCAACATCATAAAGCAGGGAGTTTACCAGATTTGATGCAGCTGCCCTAATCAGTTTCCTGCGCCAGTGTAGACATTGACCTGTGACTATTTTTTTTTCCAAAGCATACAATGCTCTCGAAAAAGAGAATGTGCGTATCTGTATGTTTTCATGTGCCAAATGGTTTCAGGATTAAATTGGGTAAGAGACGTTCACACTTTCCAAAAGAACGTTTAAAAAATGACTAAAAACCATCTGAAAACATGTAGATCATCTGAAAACCTTTGAAACAAAGAAATACCTGAGACGGAGATATGGGGCATAATGATGAGGAATAAAATCACGAGATTCAAACGGTCGTGGGAGTAAAGGAAACGGGCTGTAGCTCAGTGGCAGAGCACCTGTTTTATGTCCAGGTAGAGCTAAAAGGGACCCAGGTGGCGCTGTGGGCTAAACCACTGAGCCTAGGGCTTGCTGATCAGAAGGTCGGCGGTTCGAATCCCTGTGACGGGGTGAGCTCCCGTTGATTGGTCCCAGCTCCTGCCAACCTAGCAGTTCGAAAGCACATCAAAAAAATGCAAGTAGATAAATAGGAACCGCTATAGCGGGAAGGTAAACGGCATTTCCATGTGCTGCTCTGGTTTGCCAGAAGCGGCTTTGTCATGCTGGCCACATGACCTGGAAGCTATACGCCGGCTCCCTCGGCCAATAATGCGAGATGAGCGCGCAACCCCAGAGTCGGTCACGACTGGACCTAATGGTCAGGGGTCCCTTTACCTTACAGTAGTATACAGGGACGCAGGTGGCGCTGTGGGTTAAACCACAGAGCCTAGGGCTTGCTGATCAAAAGGTCGGCAGTTCGAATCCCCGTGACGGGGTGAGCTCCCGTTGCTTGGTCCCAGCTCCTGCCAACCTAGCAGTTCGAAAGCACATCAAAAAAATGCAAGTAGATAAATAGGAACCGCTATAGCGGGAAGGTAAACGGCATTTCCATGTGCTGCTCTGGTTTGCCAGAAGCGGCTTTGTCATGCTGGCCACATGACCTGGAAGCTATACGCCGGCTCCCTCGGCCAATAATGCGAGATGAGCGCGCAACCCCAGAGTCGGTCACGACTGGACCTAATGGTCAGGGGTCCCTTTACCTTTACCTAGAGCTAAAAAAGACTCGTTGTCTGAAACCCTAGAGAGTCACTGCTGGTCATCTACTGAGGTAGATGGACCACTGGTCTAAGGTAGTATCGTATGCTCCTAACAATTGACAGATTTTTTAAAGAAGAAAAGTGATTTCTTTTGCATTGGGAATAATCTAATGCAAATATTAAGCATGATGTAATTGATTGTAAACCTTTAGATGCCTATAATAATGATGTGTGCATTTATGGAACATGAAAACTAAAGAGAGAGCGCCCTGAGAAGAGATCCCCTGAGTTCAAAAGGAGGAAATAGTTGCAGAAGAAGGCATCGACTCTTTTAAGCTGGCCAAGAGGCATCACCAAAGGATGTCTCAGACATTGACTACCTAGCCCTGCTTTTCAATTCAGCCAGTTGCTCCAGGACCTCACTGAGATAACTTGGCCGCAGCTGTAGGAGCACTACCCATGGTTCTGAATCCACAACTTGATCTCGCTCCAAGGTGCTGACCCTTGCCTCACCCCACTGTCCTGCCTACCTGCTGCTTGGGGTACTGGGAACTAACTGACCTCCCTTGCTTCGGACATCAATACTCTTCAGCGATGGGCATCACAACAGACCATGAACTCTGGGTGCCGTTGGGCTCCCTTCAGCTCTGACCATTGTCCATGCCGGTTGGGGCTGATAAAAGTTTAGGTCTCAGAATATCTGAATGGTGACATGCTTCTCTCCCCCCCCCATCATAGGTGGTCCTGTGGTAAAGTCTTCTATGAGCATGTGCCTATCAGAGATCTGATTGGGATGAAAGCCCATTCACAAGAATGAATGCCTCCTGAACGCATGCAAAAGTGGTTCCTAATGCTTTAGTACAGGCATCCCCAAACTTCGGCCCTCCAGATGTTTTGGACTACAATTCCCATCTTCCCAGACCACTGATCCTGCTAGCTAGGGATCATGGGAGTTGTAGGCCAAAACATCTGGAGGGCCGCAGTTTGGGGATGCCTGCTCTAGTATGTATGACCAGTCCGTACGTCCCTACAAGTCTGAAAGCACCAAGTTAATCAAAGTATCAGTCAGTTTAAAAATTGAGCCACAATTTATAAAGGGAAAAATCAAGCATTCAAACATTTTCAGCATTATATCACTTTCAGGTTGTTGTTTTTTAGAAAAAAAATGTGGGAAAGGGAAAGTTTAGAAATGTTTGCACCCAGGGGGTCCATTAACTGTTTTGGTGGAGAAATTGCTTACATTCCTCCACCTGCGCTACTGGGTTCTCCTCATGTGCTCTGCTGACAGACCTCCCGAGTAGCAATGTAAAGTCTTAATTTTTGAACTTGGGAGGCTGAGCATTTAAACTGGTTGAAAACATTTCAAAGGTCTTCTGGGGATTCTGGAAGAGTTTGTTTACCCTGATCTTGGATGGCTGCATCCAAGAAAGCCCACTTAATTCACTAACTCCTCAGTTCATCTTCGCTGGTCTGAATTTGAGTCATCTTGACCTCTACTTGTGAAGTCCTCTTTTGTTGTCTACCAATGTAGCTTCAAAACCTCAAGCACATTTTTCCACTTGAATCAACAGTGCTAACACATACAGTTGGATAGCTGGGAACTGCATACATGCCAGGAGTAGGATGATGTTCCAGCCAAAGATAAGCAATTTAAGATGATCTTTCTATTGCGGCTGGATTCACAGGTGGAGAAAGCGCTGCTGTCCTGCTTGGACTAGACGGGCCACTGGCCTGATCCTCCAAGCTATTCTTACATTCTTAATCTGAGGGAATGTGATGAAAATTTGGCAGGACCACTGACAGAAAAACGTTGGGGGCTTGATCTGGCCCTAAGGCTACCAGTAGCCCTTAAAGGTAAAGGTACCCCTGACTGTTAGGTCCAGTCGCGGACGACTCTGGGGTTGCGGCGCTCATCTCACTTTACTGGCCGAGGGAGCCGGCGTACAGCTTCTGGGTCATGTAGCCAGCATGATTAAGCCACTTCTGGCGAACCAGAGCAGTGCATGGAAATGCTGTTTACCTTCCCGCCAGAGTGGTACCTATTTATCTACTTGCACTTCATGCTTTTGAACTGTTAGGTGGGCAGGAGCTGGGACCAAGCAACGGGAGCTCACCCCGTTGCAGGGATTCGAACCGCCAACCTTCTGATCGGCAAGCCCTAGGCTCTGTGGTTTAACCCACAGCACCACCCATGTCCCTCCAGTAGCCCTTACTCTGTGCAAATCATAAAGCTTTCAACTTGAGGCATTAGGCTTTTGCAGGTTGGGTTTTTGCGAACCCAATAGCTCCAGGCATTTCCGCATTTAATAAAGTAGATCCGAATCAAGTGCTTGTCCCCATATCCTAGGTGGGAATATGAATGCTCACCTGCAACAGAATAGATACATCAAGCCAGTTCAACGGGTCATGATTATGACTACCAGGTCTGGGTTTAAGGGTTTCAGGGTTTAAGCCTCCTCAAGGTCTTCAGGCTAAAACCCAGGGTCAGGATCAAGAGGATTGGCCATTTTGTGTAAGTAAGTAGCCACAGGAGGTGTGGAAACAGAACTGAGGTGGCCACCCATGAGAAGATCAGAGTTAATCTTTCCTCTGATGCAAGCAGCATAAATCTGCTAGTAGCCCCGGGAAGAAGGGCTAACAGAAGCTTTGAAGGAAGGGGCTGATGTTTGGGGGGGGAGTGGAGTGGTGTTCATCCTCGCCCTTGCACACCATGGCCATGATTCGTTTTATCTCCTTGCCCCTACTATATTCTGGCTATTTAAACATCACACACAATGAATGTCAAAGCTACGGTAGCTTGGTTCTGCAAGTCAAGGGGGGTGGACCATAACCAGACATATTAAAGATAGTTATACCAGCCCATGGGTGAATTTAAGAAAAGTTCATTCTGCATTTACTCCAGAAGCTAGCTCTCTCTCTCTCTCTCTCTCTCTCTCTCTCTCTCTCTCTCTCTCTCTCTCTCTCTCTCTCTCTCTCTTTTAAGGCACAATTCTATGGCCCTTGAGAGGGCATTCTGGAAACTATGTTGTCATTTAGTCGTGTCCGACTCTTCGTGACCCCATGGACCATAGCACGCCAGGCACTCCTGTCTTGCACTGCCTCCCGCAGTTTGGTCAAACTCATGTTCGTAGCTTCGAGAACACTGTCCAACCATCTTGTCCTCTGTCGTCCCCTTCTCCTAGTGCCCTCCATCTTTCCCAACATCAGGGTCTTTTCCAAGGATTCTTCTCTTCTCATGAGGTGGCCAAAGTATTGGAGCCTCAGCTTCACGATCTGTCCTTCCAGGGAGCACTCAGGGCTGATTTCCTTCAGAATGGAGAGGTTTGATCTTCTTGCAGTCCATGGGACTCTCAAGAGTCTCCTCCAGCACCATAATTCAAAAGCATCAATTCTTCGGCGATCAGCCTTCTTTATGGTCCAGCTCTCACTTCCATACATCACCACTGGGAAAACCATAGCTTTAACTATACGGACCTTTGTAGGCAAGGTGATGTCTCTGCTTTTTAAGATGTTGTCTAGGTTTGTCATTGCTTTTCTCCCAAGAAGCAGGTGTCTTTTAATTTCGTGACTGCTGTCACCATCTGCAGTGATCAAGGAGCCCAAGAAAGTAAAATCTCTCACTGCCTCCATTTCTTCCCCTTCTATTTGCCAGGAGGTGATGGGACCAGTGGCCATGATCTTGGTTTTTTTGATGTTGAGCTTCAGACCATATTTTGCGCTCTCCTCTTTCACCCTCATTAAAAGGTTCTTTAATTCCTTTTAATGGAACCTATAGGTGTTCTCTTTCTCTCTCATGTGTGTGTCTCTCTATCTTTCTGTCTCTGTCTCTCTCTGGAGAAGATTTGTTCCTTGTCTATATGACTGGCTTGATAGCAGGGCATTTCAGAACATAAAGCACAAATAAAACCATGGCTTCACCTATAGCCAGCTTGTTTTCAAATGCACTCATTTGCACTAATTCTAAACAACATGCATGCTTAATGCTCAGGTATGTTCTGCCTTCTCACCTCCCAGCTCCTTCCTCACAGTGGAATCCTTGTACCTCAAAATTCACACTCATGAAACTAAGGGCTGTTTACAGTATTTTCCACTTCAGGAGGCTGCCAGGTAAAATCTTTTTATTGCTATGCTCTTTATAATGATTTTTGCTTTAATGCCCGAAGCACCTTGGCAGGGGGAAAATCCCCTTCTGAAAACATTGCTGTTCTTAATGATTACTATAATTACAGATTTAATCGCTACAGTACACCGAACTGCTTTTCACAGCATGGCTGGCATTTATTTGTTTTAGTCAGGCATACATTCCGTGAAATTATTCATTATTATTTTTGTTATTTTCTGCTAGGATCACTACCAAATAGGAGGTAGAGGAAAGTCCCCGCTCACGTCTGTGTAGTTACCCAAATGCCTGAACATCTGAAACTGTGCAGTATTTTGAACTGATGCTCATCCCTCTTAGTGCCACCCTATGTCAGGGACCGGTGAGGGACTGTGCTGAGCCCTCCCCTCCCCTCCTCCCTGGCCAGGAGTAGGGCTTTGGCGAGCTTCACTTTCACTTTCTCTGAAACTCCATTTCCATGTGGTTCCATGGAAACCCTGACAGGCGAGCATATGCTGGGTTCTGCCCAACTTGGGGAGGGGGCGATGTACACACATGAAGAGGCCCGACAAAGCCCACTGCAGCCATGGGGAGGCCCAAGGGGCCTGTCATGGTTCCAGGTAGACCCTGTGGGGCCTGCCACAGGCCACAGAATATTGAGGGGACCCAGCCCCCTCCTTGGAAATTGGGGGGCTTGTATAATAGGTGAAGAGTTACCAAAAGAAAACAAAAGACTTTTTTATGTACGCAATGACGGCAGCGAGAATGCTTCTAGCCCAGAGATGGAAGGATGGAGAAGTACTGATCAGAGAAGAATGGCAGGATAAAC
The DNA here is from genome assembly GCF_963506605.1 of Zootoca vivipara. NCBI lineage: Eukaryota > Metazoa > Chordata > Lepidosauria > Squamata > Lacertidae > Zootoca > Zootoca vivipara. The sequence continues at coordinate 9,047,805 of NC_083279.1, read as the reverse complement.
TGATGGAGTACGCAGAGATGGCGAAACTGATGGGGAAGATCGGAAACCAGGAAGATCAAGTATTCCTAAAAGACTGGAGCAAATTTTCCATATGTTTAAAAGACCACTGTAAACAGTTTAAATCTTTGGCAGAGAAATAATGACACTTGTAATGTGGAATCAACTATGGTAACTATGGATATATAATAGATGGATAAGGGTAAAAGATGCAGAATAAAAGGTAAAGGGACCCCTGACCATTTGGTCCAGTCGTGACCGACTCTGGGGTTGCGCGCTCATCTCGCATTATTGGCCGAGGGAGCCGGCGTATAGCTTCCAGGTCATGTGGCCAGCATGACAAAGCCGCTTCTGGTGAACCAGAGCAGCACACGGAAACACCGTTTACCTTCCCGCTGTAGCGGTCCCTATTTATCTACTTGCACTTTGATGTGCTTTCGAACTGCTAGGTTGGCAGGAGCTGGGACCGAGCAACGGGAGCTCACCCCGTCGCAGGGATTCGAACCGCCGACCAACGCACGTAGGGAGGGAAGGAGGTCCGAAGGTTTGAATGAACATTTTCTTTTAATGTTTGAATTGGTTAAAGTTAAATTGTTAAAATTATGTAAAACCAATTTTAAAAATTATTTTGAAAAAGAAAATTGAGGGGCTTGGCCTCCTAGGGTCCCCTAGATGGCGCCCCTGTAGAGAAGCATTGTGGCTTAACAGAGTGATAGAATCATGGATTTATATTTAGGCACTCTCTTAATTTCCTGTACTGACTCTGATGTAGCACCATTCTGGAGCATGATGGGAAATTAAATGGGTGGCTAGACTCAGCCACCCAGTGCTACTTAGAGTGCTGCCGCCACAGCCAACTAAACCTGTCAGGTCCCATGGACAGAAGGACACCAGATGACACTTTGCCCAGGACCTGAACGGAGCTGGATCCCTGATTCCACTGCCCAAGTCCCAGATTTCACAAAAAGGAAGGACACACTGGGATGCTGCCCGTGATGCAAAATGTGCAGATGCTTTTACACATGAATTAAGTTCCAGCTCTGCTGGTTAAAACTTGGTTCTTCCGGAAACGGGTTCAGTGCTGGCTCAAGGGGATTTGATCTGGTTTCATCTTACAACTTCTGGATGTGTTTATGGCTATTTTTATGGCCGTGGTTTTAATTGCTGTTGTTAGAATTTAAAAACGGTTTATTGTTGTGGATTTTATGGGTATTTCAGTATGTCCGACACGGCTTCACGCATGGCACCGACGACAGAGAACATGGTAGGAAGGTAAATAAGGACGACAATTAAACTCTTATAAAACAGACATATGCTTGCCGTACAGGTATTTGCTTTGCCAAGCACCGGGCACTGCTGCTTACAAACCCCGCTACCCCTCTGGAATTAAAAAAACTTTACAGAAGTAAACTGCCACTCCACTAAAGTTTCCACATACACCCGCGCGATCTGGTTCATATTTCATCGCTCCGTTGGGCCATGCTATCATTCACAATGTGCAGTATAAATGCACCCACAGCATATGTGGGCATACCTGCCAAGTTCCGGCCTGAGAAATAAGGGACTGGACCGGAAGTCGCAGACCGGAAGTAGCGCTGCCGCCATTTTGGAACTGGGCGGAGCATGCTCAGAAGCGACTTTTGATGCTGCTCTGCCCTGTTCCAAAATGGCCACCGCACCAGAAGTCGCGCTGCAGCCATTTTGGAACTGGGCAAAGCAGCATCAAAAGTTGCTTCTGAGCATGCTCCGCCCAGTTCCAAAATGGCCGTCGCGCCAGAATAAACCGGGGAAAAACAAACAAATCCATTTTTTCGGCTGGGGTCAGCTGGAAAAACAGGGCCTTCCCGGGGAATATGGGAGACTTGGCAGCTATGGTTGGTGGTGCTAGGGGAGACTCTCCTGTAAGCTCTTGTTCTCCAAACTATTTTGAGATTTGCTCTTTAACATCAGGAATACAAGTCATCATCACACGGAGGAAAAAGTACTATGCCCTGTGAGTATAAGTAAGGAATGTTCCTCCACCTCCTTACAACCTCGCTGCACTCCAGCCCTCATGTTAAGTATTCTTGAGCCTTGAGTTATTTTTACTGTACCTTCATGAATATGTTAGCAAACGCCTGATGCTTTGTGTGAATGAGCACTCACTCGCTGCTACTTTAAAGCACTCTCGGAACATTTTAATATGCTGCGTCTCTCAGCCTGCAGCCTGTTTCTCCGGGGTAATTTCCCCGTTTTGTGTAGCCTCCTTTGAAGTGCTGCGGATGAAAGGCCGCTGTGAAGTGCACTCGTGTTTGTGTTTTGTTACTAGGTTAAAAGAGAAGCAGAGTTCAAAATGTTTGTTTGCTTTCCTAAATCTTACCTTGTTGTGTTTATAACCATTAAAAGCATTTTTTAAAGGTGTGGGGAGGAGAGAGACACTGAAGAGTTTCTCATCGCTGAGCACCCTGTTGTGACATCAACTTGGGGAAAGCCCACCAGAAGCTTAGATCTCACAGTGTGGTGTGGTCTCAAGGAGCTTCCTATGTTCCTAAAATAAAAGAGAAAACAAAACGCTCTGTCTTCAGGTTACATCTGTGTTTCAGCACGCAGCACACTTGAAGACGAAGAAAGGTCATCGGTGTTTGTGCACCGGAAACGATGCGAGCGTCTCGTCCCTTGCAGCTCTTCTGTTGCCTCTTCCTGGTAATGTATGAAGCATAGCTGCCAAGTATCCCGTATCCGCCGGGAAAACCCCTTTTTTCTCACCGTTTCCCGGCGGTCTCCCGTTTGGCAGAAAATCCCGGCATTGTCCCTTAAATTCGATTCTTCCCGGCGGCCATTTTTCTGGTGCCGCTTTGCCCTTCTATGGGCACCAGAAAATGGCGCCGCCGGCGCCGGAAGTCGCTTCCGCGCATGACCGGAAGTTGCGTGACGCGACTTCCGGTGGCGCTTCGCCCTTCTATGGGCATCAGAAAATGGCGGCGCCGGCGCCAGAAGTCGCTTTTACGTGTTTCTGGTCATGGGCGGAAGTGACTTCCGGCGCTGGCGCCGCCATTTTCTGGTGCCCATAGAAGGGCGAAGCGCCACCGGAAGTTGCGTCACGCAACTTCCGGTCGTACGCGCGCTGCCGATCCCGGATCTTTACGATCCGGACTTCGCAGCTATGGTATGAAGCCACCTGGAGGCAAGGCTGGAAGAATGTTCCAGAAATCAGAAGCACTTCAATAGTAGCTTGTAGCAGGGCACTCCACTCCTTAGGGGTTGGGAAAACCAGCCCCCACCAGGCCCAGGGGGGAGTGCAAAAACCGTCTATCAGACTATGGCACGTATGTTGCAGGAAGATCAAATGTGGGATAAGCTTCTTGTCCTGCTCAAACTGCAGCATGCCATTTTTTTTCCACCCTTCTTCCTCAGCTCACCCTCACTCTGGATGCTTTGAGTACTTGAGTCATGTAAAATAAGGTAATTTCTAATGTGGTTTTTGCAGAAAATGGTTTTTTTTTCTGAAGGAGGCACTGGTACAGCTTCTTGCCAAGGGTGCGAGCACATTTAATTTTCCATAAGGATCACCATCGCCATCTTGTGTCATGCTGTATATTGCACTTAAAAGACACCTAAAACGTTTTATTTGCAGCTGTAGAGTTGAGTCCCAGCTGTGTTCAGTGGGCATTCCTACGGATGGCCGAGTGTCGCACTTCAGTGAGGCCAATCCTCTGTTTAACTGTGTCATCTCCTCGAAGGGCTGTCGCGGAGGCTTGAAAGCCATCTGTCAGGAATGCTTTGATGGTGTTTCCTGCTTGGCAGGGGGTTGGACTGGATGGCCTTTGTGGTCTCTTCCAACTCTATGATTCTATGGTCCGGGGCTGGCTGCTCAACAACAATTAGTAGCACCTGCATGGCAGACAAATACAATGAGCTGCATTGTATTTCTCTTTAAGTTGTAGGATATGGTTTCTAAACATCGATTTGTACAGGCAATGACCAATTTATGTCTGTCCAATTGATGCATGAGTGCAACAACCTGGAAGTAGCCAACCCAGAAATGTGTGGTGCTCTGTTGTCACACACAATGACCTGGAACACAACCTCCAGGCAAAACGGGGTTGCCTGTACATTGCAAATAAGTTTATGCAATTCTCTCTAGTAAACAGCTTTAGAGTGGCAGTTGCAGCCTAAAAAGATGATCCCTCAGTGGCAGAACATCTCCAGCATGCTCTCATCTCCAGGCAGCGTTGGGAGAGATACCCTGCCTGAAACCCCACTGCCAGTCCCTGTAGACCAGGCATAGACAAACCCCGGCCCTCCAGATGTTTGGGACTACAATTCCCATCATCCCTGACCACTGGTCCTGTTAGCTAGGGATGATGGGAATTGTAGTCCCAAACATCTGGAGGGCTGGAGTTTGCCTATGCCTGCTGTAGACAATACAGAGAAAAAGAAAGAAAGTACTTTTTACTGTATGCGGTGGTCATGTGGGGTGGTAAAAGCATTCTGGGAAATGCCATGCAATGAATTGAAAAAGATGTTTAAGATAACTTTTGTCAAAAAAAAAAGAGGCTTTTTTTGTTAGGAATTATAAGTGCGGAACTACCAAAAGAAAAGACTGTTTATCTTTTGGTAAAAAAAGGATGCTCTTAGCCCAGAGATTGAAAGAAGAAATACTGACCAGAGAAGAGAGGCAGACCGAGCTGATGGAATATGCAGAAATGGCAAGGTTGATGGGAAAATATTGGAAACCAGGAAGTCCAAGGATTTGCGAAAGAGTGGAATAACATTTTTAATATATTTGAGAGACAACTGAAAACAGTTGAAATCATTGGCAGGAATACAATGACACTTGTAAAGTAACATGAATTTTGGATACTATGATTGTATAATACAGGGGTCAGCAAACTTTTTCAGCAAGGGGCCAGTCCACTGTCCCTCAGACCTTGTGGGGGGCCGGACTATATTTTTTGGGGGAAATGAACGAATTCCTATGCCCCACAAATAACCCAGAGATGCATTTTAAATAAAAGGACACATTCTACTCATGTAAAAACATGCTGATTCCCGGACCATCCGCAGGCCGGATTTAGAAGGCGATTGGGCCTTAGTTTGGGAACCCCTGGTATAATAGATAGATTACAGTAAAAGATGCAGGAATAAAATTTAGAAATGGAACCCATGGAGGGAGATCTGAAGGTCTGAGAGAACCTTTTTTCTGTTTATTTATGTATGTATAATCTTTATGTAAAACTAATTTTAAAAAATTATAAAGAAGACAATACTGAGCTAGGTCTCACTCAGGATGAGGCAGATCCCCATGACAAGGAAACCTTCAGCAGAGGTCCAGCCTGCAGGCTTCCCAAGAGCATCTGCTTGACCGCTGGCAGAACAGGATACAGGATGAGAAGGGCCACAGGCCTGATCCAGCCGGTTCATCTGCCATTCAGGTGCACCTGCCTGCAGCAAGAGTCTCCTTTTTGTTTGTAGAACAGGAGAGAACTTCTAGTACACGGTGTGACCTCATCTGACTCTCTTCTCCTGCCCTTTGGTTCTTTCCTCTCCTTGCTGGGACTGTGTAAAAAGCCTTTTAGCATATTGCTTCTTTTAGTTCCCAGGATTAATTGTGCATCTTTGAAAATGTGTGCTCTGAGGTTTCTAACTTGGCCTGCGCTGCCACCGTTGCATAGCAGAGGCCGATTCCAGTGTGGTTTCTCCCCTCCTTTCTCGCGGTACATTTCCCCCAGACTTGATCGACTTTATGGGTTTCTTGCTGTTATATGGGCTTGTTGCACGTCGCACACAGACAGCACTCTGCCTCCCAGCTAATATCCCTGCAATAGCTTAAAGGGTAATATAGCTTTTTCTTCCTGTGTAATGTTCAGAGATCTTTGTTTGTTTGTTTTTCCTCTCTAAAATCTTCTGGAAATATTGTCCAAATTTACCAGAAATGAGATTTTGTAATGAATCCCCTGTAGAATGGTTTAATCATAACTTTGCTGTCTTGTAGTTGTACTTTCAAAGTGGAACGTTCTTGCTTTTTTTTCTTCATTTGTTTACAGAAAAGCTTTCATGTTTTGCATTACAATAGCACGTGGAGCTTTTTGCTCCCAGGAGTACACAAACAGTTCTAAGGGCAAAGGACAATGATAGGAAACAAATTGAAAAATCAGAAATACAAAGTAGAAGACAAAGACATCTTGTCTCGGTTGGCTCCGAAAATGAAACCCCTGAAGATGTGGTGGATTCTGGGAACTGTCCAGCCAGGGCTAAGCAACTATAAATGTTCAGGTTGTTGGAAGGGCAACAGCAGGGATCATTCAGTTTGTAGTTTAAGGGTTAATTTTATAGTTAAAGTCAACTAGCCAAAATGGGGACAGCCAGAGGTGTTGCTCCAGGTAGAGTGGCGTGAACTTTGCCGAGGTGGAATGTCCTCGGATTGGTCGTGTAGTTCTAAGGGAGTTTTTCCTCTGTGCGTGTTAGTTGTATGACTCCCTGTTATGGACAAGGCCTGATCTAATGAAAACAAGAACTCATTGTTTTATTCCCCTCAAGTTTTACACCATTTTCATTCAGTTTACTCAGGAAATTGTTGTCAGGATATTTTGCTCTGGATTCCGCCTGTGTTTAATAGCATAAGTTTGGCTGGATTGCAATATAATGTAGACTAGAAGATCCATCTATTCCTTTTTTGTATTTTTTTTGTTTTGGCCAAGATGGACAACAAATTGTTTTTTGTTTTTTTTTGTCGAGGGCAGCATTCCTTTATGGGGTAATCTGTTGGGATCCACATACAGGATAAGACCAGAGTCAAAACTGGGCAAGTTTGGAACTAAAACTTTGAAGCCTCTTTTCTTTCTCTTTCTGTCAGTCCTTGCTAATTCTTTCCCCTCATTAGACTTCTTCTTCTTCTTTGGTGATCACTCGTAGCCAAGTAAAATTGTCTTCCATAAACACAGTTTTCACAATGGGTCTGTAAGTGACTGTGGAGGCCAATTCTGGATCCACAGGTCCTTCCACAGTGGGAACATTGGTTTCTGGGCGGGAGTTGATCACAGTGTGGATTTGCCAAGCGTGCCTTCCTCTTAGCACATTTCTCCCTTGCGTCCTGAGATCGAGTGTCTACAAAGCCCATGACACCTTTGGTAAAGGCTGTTCTCCAACCGGAGCGCTCGCAGGCCAGTGTTTCCCAGTTGTCAGTGTTTATGCTACTTTTATTTTATTTTTGCCTTGAGACAGTCTTTAAACCTCTTTTGTTGACCACCAGCTTTCCATTATTAAGTTCGGAATAGAGTAGTTGCTTTGGAAGACGATCATGCATGAAACTGGGCCATGTTGACCACTAAGGCCACATGTGATCTGAGTGGCATAGAGATAGTAGAGCTACAACTCTAGAGAACCATAACATGGTGGGAGGCACCAAAGGAAAACAGACAGGCAAAAGTCTTTCAGAAGCTTTTACTGCAGCTGATCATTAGCTAAACTTGGGTCTCTGATTGTTGTTGGACTACAACTCCTATCATCCCCAGCTTGCAGGACCAGTGGTTAGAGATTATGGGAGTTGTAGTCCAACAGCCGGGGAATCAATTTTGAGAAACGCTGAGCTAAAGTGACAAGTTGGTTTTCCATTTAAAACCTCCGGTTGAATTATTCAGAAGAGAAAATGCTTATAAATCACTGCATTTTGGGCCTTTTCACAGTGTGACAACCCTGAGTCGGCCACCCCGCCAATCCTTAATCTCTGCTTCTGTTAAATTTTCCTGCATGATGTCTTTCAACCACCTGCTTGTCCACCCAAATGTTCCCTGTCAAATATCTAAAAGTCTGCCTTTGGCTGTGGGGAACCTTCTTTCAGTCCCCTAAGCCACGTTCCCTTCTGGGCAATCCTGCCAGGGCCCATGTGGTATTGGTGGGTGGGGCCAGAGACAAATATGGGTGGAGCAATGGACCTAAATGCCACATATATAGCCTCTATATATGTGTATATCCTCTTCTTCAGCACAATGCCAGCAAATCAAGTGTCCTAATGCCAACACGAGGACAGCCCAATCCAATGTAAAAAGTTAAGTCCAGTCGCGAACGACTCTGGGGTTGCGGCGCTCATCTCGCTTTACTGGCCGAGGGAGCCGACATTTGACCGCAGACAGTTTCTCTGGGTCATGTGGCCAGCATGACTAAGCCGCTTCTGGTGAAACCAGAGCAGTGCACGGAAACGCCGTTTACCTTCCCACAAGAGTGGTACGTATTTATCTACTTGCACTTTGACGTGCTTTTGAACTGCTAGGTTGGCAGGAGCAGGGACCGAACAACGGAAGCTCACCCCGTCGCAGGGATTCGAACCGCCGACCTTCTGATCGGCAAGCCCTAGGCTCTGTGGTTTAGACCACAGCGCCACCCGCGTCCCTTACAATCCAATGTAGCCCATCCAAATTTGTAGGCAACGGTGCCACATAGCTAATTCAGAGTGAGGCTCAGGCTTCCTGACCTCACTCTGGACGGTGTCCATTATGCCACATAGAGCTGTCTTCATCTGGAATGGTTGTAAAGGGTGACTTCTGCACCATGGGTACTTTTTGCAGCTCCCCCTCTCCGATAAATTGTTTTTCTCATGAGGCAAATAAAAAGGTAAAGGGACCCCTGACCATTAGGTCCAGTCGTGACCGACTCTGGGGTTGTGCGCTCATCTCACATTATTGGCCGAGGGAGCTGGCGTATAGCTTCCAGGTCATGTGGCCAGCATGACAAAGCCGCTTCTGGCAAACCAGAGCAGCACATGGAAACGCCGTTTACCTTCCCGCTGTAGCGGTTCCTATTTATCTACTTGCACTTTGACGTGCTTTCGAACTGCTAGGTTGGCAGGAGCTGGGACCGAACAACGGAAGCTCACCCCGTCACAGGGATTCGAACCGCCGACCTTCTGATCAGCAAGCCCTAGGCTCAGTGGTTTAGCCCACAGCGCCACCTGGGTCCCTCATGAGGCAAATAAGTCCACGAAAATCATCCTCCACCCCAATTTCTAGATCACTCCCACATTTTTTCCAGTGTGAACTTAATGAGGCCCTTTCTCTGCTCAAGCTTTGTTCTGTCCTACAATTCAAATGCAGTGCCGCCATCAGCAGTTTTCTGCAGAAAGTTTTAGAGCCGGGGAAGGAGAAACTGCCCGGATCCATGTAATTAAGTTGTTTTCCATAAAGTCTGGTGTGCCCCTTCCTCTGCTTTTCAAACCTGAAATGAAGATCTGACATGAGAAAGGCAGGTAATTTTAGGGTCCCAGTCTGTAATTTTCATGTGACGTTCCATGAAGAAAGCAGAGTTTGCCATAAGAAAAGAAATACAAAGCAGCTAATTTATGGTGGTTTAGTAAGGGATTCATTGGGGGAAATATTTAGACACCATACCGTTAAAGCACATGAGTTCTCCCCAAGAATTCTGGGAAATGTAGTTTGTTAGAGGTGCTGGGAACTGTAGTCCTCTTAGGGGTAAACTACAGTCCCCGAGAAAGTTATGTGCTTAAAATGCATGAGATGTTTTCAGCCACTGGCTTACATTCAGTTCTTACAGGCATCACTTGCTTGGATTCTATCACTTAAAACTGTAAGTGGGCACTGCCATTTTTTAAAAAATAATAATCTTTTGAGCAACCCCCTCACATAGAAAACTAGCATGTCAAGAAGGAAAATAACTAGAATCATTCTTTCTGGAGGTCCTAATTTCCAGTCAAGTGCATTGACTTGCACAGATTTGCTAATTTCTCTACTGTTTGTGATAACTGATGTACCTATACACTCATTTGATTTGGGGACAGATCTTACTCTCCTTCAGCATTTAGCCTGTATAATCCACTCCGTTTTCAAATAGTAGTAGAGAAAGGGAAAGATGGAAGAACTTTTAAAAATGCATACAGTGTTAAGAGTGCAATTCTACACACCTCTTCTCAGAAGTAAGTCTTATTGTGTTCAAAGAATTGTAGAATTGTAGAGCTGACGTAACTCAAAGTGTCATTTAGTCCAATCCATTGCAATGCAGGAATCTCAATTAAAATATCCATGATAGATGCTTCGAAACCTTCACTGAAGCAGAGTTCACCACCTTCCAGGGGAGTCTGTTCCAATGTCAAACAGCTCTTACCATCAGAAAGTGCTTCCTGATTATTAATCGGAATTTCCTTTCTGTAATTTGAAGCCATTGGTTTGAATCCTATCCTCCAGAGCAGGAGAAAACAAGCTTGTTCTCTCTTCCATGTGACAGCCCTTGAGATATTTGAAGATGGCTATTATATCTCTTCTAAGTGGTTCTCCTCTTTTCTGGGTTAAACATACCCAACTTCCTCAACCATTCCTCATAAGGTTTGGTTTCCAGTCCCTTGATCATCTTGGTTGCCCTCCTCTGAACACATTCCAGCTTGTCAATATCTTCTTAAACCATTGCTTCCAGGACTGGACACAGCATTTCATTGGTGCTTTTCCCCAGCTCTTTACTTTTAGGATTGCAGTTTAAATTGCACGGAATCCGGAATACCTTTAGGATTATGATGGCAACATGCCTTATTTGCCAAATTTCATCCCTATTAAAAATTGAGCCAAATCAGGACAAAATAATTCAGAAAGGGAAATCCAGTGCTAGCCTAGGGATCAAGAATCCCACTCTAAAGTAGTAGTAGTAGTAGTAATAATAATAATAATAATAAGTGCAAAATTTGGAGTTGCCTGCTGGGGCAAAATTTCAAAGGAATTTTGATGAAAACTAAAAACAACAAGAAATGAAATAATGGAGGGAGCGAGTTCTACACACCCTTGTTTCATACATTACAAAAGTATCCAACTAAAAGGAAATCACTAACCTTAAAAAAATTAAGCACATGTAGACCGCTTTGAATTCATTGTGTTTAACTATTCTAATGAAATCAGTGGGACTTTTGATCATCCCAAACCTGCAGTCGTTTTTGTCAGATATTGCTTCATGACATGCAAAGCTGATAAGGAAGAGCCAAGATTGACAATGGCTGTGAGATGAGTGGCGCAAGAGGTTTAGGAGCACTCCTTTGCACATATGCACACGCTTCATTGTTTGTGGAAGTAACAGGTGCAGGAATCTGCTTGTCTGGGTCAGATACCAAAAAATGGACATTTTCAGAAAAACAACAACTACTAAAATGTATCCAAAGAACATCTTGGATTGTGTTTCTTGAGCAGCACTTCACTCCCTCAAGCACTCCACCCCTTGCTATGCCTACACCACAGTTTTGAAACTGATAAAGAGTTTCTAAATCAAATCGCAACATGGCTTGATCATCATTCAAACTGAATCAGCAAAAGCAAAATCCCATTGGGGATTCACGATCCTTTTTACATGCTGACTCTGCTAAACAAAGGAATGCCCAAGGGCTGGCAAGTGAATATAGAAGAAGGAAGGAAGGAAGGAAGGAAGGAAGGAAGGAAGGAAGGAACCAGGAAGTTTGTCATGAGCCTGAAAGGCCACCATACATGGCTGGTGAGCTGCATTTGGTCTGATGGGTCACAGTTGTGCAGGTCCAAAATGGAGCAACAACCCAAAGTCCCCCAGTTCCCTGTGTATCACTCACTTGATATTTTTGTACATGTGTACCCATCCCTTTTAGGCATCTATGCCGAAATTATAGGAAAGAGAACGAACTCTGGAGGGCATCCTCGAGGCAGACAAATGGCTGGCTCTGTGACGCAGGATGAGTCCTTTGAGATGTGAGGCCACCCCCCAACGTAGACAGACATCTTGGGTAGCAAGATGTTATTCCACATTTTGGCCCCCTGCCTTATTTCCCCTGTACATCTCACAGAAACAAAGCCAGCCAAGGTCAGAACTAGATGTTACACAACTGAACTGTGGAACGGGGTTTTTCTTTTTTCCAGCTACATCTGGCTATTGATGGCTCCTCTGACAGCTGCACTGCTGGCTTTGGAGCTGCTTCTGGGGGTATATGGGGCTCAAGCTGCTGTAGTGCTGGCCGAGCCACCTCTCTACTGTTCATAAAACGTTTTGCATCACGTTTTGTTTGTGTCTAAATGATGTTGTTTTACTTGGTCTGGTCCTAGTGGTGGCCAAGGGGTTAAACGGTCTTCCCAGGGCAAGTTTCCATCAGCAGGGTATAAGAGACGATTTCTGTGTTGATATATTTAAATGTTGACAAGGAGTGAGAAGCCCCCGAAAGACAGAAATAGGATGGGTCCCCAAGTCTGCAGAAAACCTCCAGATGCCCACATGACCAATGCCACCTTGGACCAAGTCTATGTGTCCCATTCAGCCCAGTGAAGCCTCCTCTGTCTGGCAGCAGCACCCCAGGATCTCAGGCAAAAGAGCTCTTTCCCCATCAGCTGCTTCCTGGTGCTTTAAGCTGAAAATGCCAGGTATTGAATCTGGAGCTGACATTCCCAAATTGCCACTGTTTGAAAATTCACAGCCTCCGCATGTGATTACAGCGGTACCTCAGTTTAAGTACACAATTGGTTCCAGAAGTCTGTACTTAACCTGAAGCGTACTTAACCTGAAGCGAACTTTCCCACTGAAAGGAATGGAAAGTGGATTAATCCATTCCAGATGGGTTCGCGGAGTACAGTGGTACCTCTATTTACGAATTTAATGCGTTCCGAACACACATTTGTAAGTTGAAAAAATTGTAAGTCAAATCTCATAGGAATGCATTGGGAGAAAAATTCGTAAGTCGAAGCAACCCTATCTAAAAATTTGTAAGTAGAAAAAATCCTATCCAAACCGCATCCAAGATGGCGGACGGAGCTCCATTCGTAAGTAGAAAAATTCGTAAGTAGAGTTATTCGTAAGTAGAGGTACCACTGTACTTAAACTGAAAATACTCAAACCGAAGCGTACTTAAACCGAGGTATGAATGTATTAGGAACTCTTGAGCACTGCAGATGGGATCCAACAGGCTGCTTTTGGCAAGTTCAGAAGCCCTCTTCAAAGTCACCCAGAGCACCTTGATGAAGAGACAGGATAAAAAGATAACCAGTGCTATTTTTCCAGAAAAAGAGGTGCCAGAACTCAGCATGAACATCTCCCTCGTTCTCTCAGACGGCGCCCAACCGAGAGGTGTCAAAACTGAGCTCCTGTGAAGAAAAGCCCTGAATGTAACCAATAAATAAGCATGTCTGTGGTGTGTCTCTCAGTAAGCAGTAGTTTCATATGTTCTTTGTCTTTCATGCATGTTTTCAGCTGCAGCCAATGTGGTCAATGGCAACCAGGGTTTATACATGTATTTGAATTGTGAATCCCTGCACTCCTCCTGGAATTGGCTGGAGGCAGCTTTTGATGCAGGTAACATGTGTGTATTAAAGAGAGGATATACATACAGTGGGACCCAGGTGGCGCTGTGGTTAAACCACTGAGCCTAGGGCTTGCTGATCAGAAGGTCGGCGGTTCGAATCCCTGTGACGGGGTGAGCTCCCGTTGCTCGGTCCCAGCTCCTGCCAACCTAGCAGTTTGAAAGCACGTCAAAATGCAAGTAGATAAATAGGAACCGCTACAGCGGGAAGGTAAACGGCGTTTCCATGTGCTGCTCTGGTTTGCCAGAAGCGGCTTTGTCATGCTGGCCACATGACCTGGAAGCTATAAGCCGGCTCCCTCGGCCAATAATGCGAGATGAGCGCGCAACCCCAGAGTCGGTCACGACTGGACCTAATGGTCAGGGGTCCCTTTACCTTTACCTTTATACATACAGTGGTACCTTGGTTTGCATACACTTTGGATTACAAACATGTCAAACCTGGAAGTGCGTGTCCTGGTTTGCAACCTTTTTTGGGGATTACAACCCTTTCTCCTTTTTTTGGATTATGAACAAAAACTTTTTGGAGGCCTCGTTGGCGAAAGCGCGCCTTGGGTTACAACCTGTTTTGGTTTACAAACGGACCTCTGGAACGGATTATGGCTGTAAAACCAAGGTACCACTGTATATGTATGGGTGGATTTTAAGTATCTTTTAAATATTTTATTTACCGTATTGGCCCGAGTATAAGCCGCACCCGAATATAAGACGCACCTTTAAAACTGGAGGTGATAAAAGAAAAAAGGGGGGGAAATACCCGAATATAAGCTGCTCCCTTCCTTGCAGCTCGTGGTTGCATACTGGGCAGGAGGGGGGAGCCACACTGCATTGCCGGCGGCCTCTCCCCCTCCTCGCTCTCTCCCTTCCCGGCCTTGGGGGAGAGGACGGGAAAGTACGCACGGGGCGGGCACCGCTTCACAGTGCTCCTGGTGTTGTTTGCCCCACGTTCCTGGCTGCATACCATGAGGTCGCGAATACAAGTTGCAATTTAACTTTTCACGGTCAGAATTGGGGGGGGGAGTACAGCTTAGATTCGGGGCAATACGGTACTTGGTTTTTTAACTGTGCTTTTGGTAATTTTAATATTTGTTGTAAAGCGCTTGGAAGTTTCTCTTTTTATTAAAGTCAAGCAGCATATACATTTTGTTAAGTAAATAAAAAACATATCTACACCCATGTATTCTGCCCGCCCCCGCCACCCCGCCACTTTCACCTCTGTATGTAGGATTTGGCTGCAGTTCATTCCTTGGCAGAAGAACCCAATTTTTTTTGTCCGTTCCTTTACTTGCTTTGAACTTATTTCCCATGGGAGTTGATGTTGCTGGAGAAAACAGATGTCTTAGTGTAATACCTGGAGGGGGTTCTTTAAGTGAGTTGAATGATATTTGTTTAAAGAATCCACTAAAGATATCTGGTCGTTTGTTTTGACATAGTTCACAAAAAGATATTTATTGAGATTTAAATAAATAAACGGAGATTTCTAATTCAGAATAACCATGTCTGCTGCGTGAATCTGTTGAGACCTGCTAAGTGTTCCCAGCCACCATGAAGATCACATTTTCCACTGCTGGGTGTCTAGGTGTCTCCAAAGTTGCTCTCAACAGGGTTAACCCTTCATTAGGCAAGACAGCAATAATTACAATCTAGTCCTTAAGGCTGCTGTATCAAAAAGGAATTGCACAAAAGCCTCTTCCCATGTTGCATGTTGATGGCAGAGGGCAGTCGCCACACTTTTAGCCCGCCCCCCCCCCCCGAGAACAAAGTCCTTCCTGCAACAGGAAGGGTTTTTTTTATAATATTTTGTTAATTTTTGATAGAAAAATCAATGCCAACAAAGCTGTGGAGTGTTAGAAGAAGAAAAAAATGACTGAATCACTGAAAGCATCACCAGGGCTTCAACCACCCATGACATAGAGCCTCTTGGACTACTGCAATGCGCTCTACGTGGGGCTACCTTGAAGGTGACCTGGAAACTGCAACTAATCCAGAATGCAGCAACAAGACTGGTGACAGGGAGCGGCCAGCAAGACCACATAACATCGGTCTCGAAAGACCTACATCGGCTCCCAGTACATTTCTAAGCACAACTCAAGGTGTTGGCCCTAAAAGCCCTAAAATGCCTTGGCCCGGTATACCTGAAGGAGCGTCTCCACCCCCATCGTCCAGCCTGGACACTGAGGTCCAGCTCCGAGGGCCTTCTGGCGGCTCCCTCCCTGCAAGAAGTGAGGTTACAGGGAACCAGGCAGAGGGCCTTCTCGGTGGTGGCGCCTGCCCTGTGAAAGGCCCTCCCATCAGGTGTCAAGGAGATAAAGAACTACATAACTTTTAGAAGACATCTGAAGGCAGCCCTGTATCAGGAAGTTTTTAATGTTTGATGTTTTATCGTGCTTTTAATATTCCGTTGGGAGCCACCCAGAGTGGCTGGGGAAATCCAGCCAGATGGGCGGCATATAAATATTGTTGTTGTTGTTGTTTGTTTATTTATTGTTATTATTAATTTATTATTATCAATGATACCTCTATTTACATAGCTGATATACAGGGACCATGCCCTGTCAAAAAGATTGCATTTAGTTTGGCCTCTAGCAACCCTTCCTTGCTGTATCAGATCCTTGGAAGCAGCCAGATCTGAAACTTTCCCTTGCCAAGTACGTTTCCGAGCACAGTTCAAAGTGTTGGTGCTGACCTTTAAAGCCCTAAACGGCCTTGGTCCAGTATACCTAAAGGAGCGTCTCCACCCCCATCGTTCTGCCCGGACACTGAGGTCCAGCTCTGAGGGCCTTCTGGCGGTTCCCTCATTGCGAGAAGCCAAGTTGCAGGGAACCAGGCAGAGGGCCTTCTCGGTGGTGGCGCCTGCCCTGTGGAACGCCCTCCCATCAGATGTCAAAAAGGAAAACAGCTACCAGATTTTTAGAAGACATCTGAAGGCAGCCCTGTTTAGGGAGGCTTTTAATGTTTATGAAATTAGTGTATTTTAATGTTTCTGTTGTAAGCCGCCCAGAGTGGCTGGGGAAACCCAGCCAGATGGGCGGGGTATAAATAAATAATAATAATTATAATTATATTATCCCATCAAAGATGGACCTTTGGAGCCTTTCCAATGGGAGGCATTCTCTAAACAAGCAGCTGTAAACAGCATGGCAGTTGGGTCCTTATGTCTAGGACAGGCATCCCCAAACTGCGGCCCTCCAGATGTTTTGGCCTACAACTCCCATGATCCCTAGCTAACAGGACCAGTGGTCAGGGATGATGGGAATTGTAGTCCAAAACATCTGGAGGGCCGAAGTTTGGGGATGCCTGGTCTAGGAGGAGGGTCTAGATAAGTGTTTAGTGACAGAAGAACAAGAGCAGGGTTTGGGTTCAATGGTTGAGAGAACATTTTTTAAAAAACCTGGTGAGCTTGCCACACTCCCACCATCAAGGTACGAGGGTCTCTCTCTTGTCCCTCATCAACTTCAGGATGAAGTCACTGCTGAAACGCCACCAGGTATAATTGATTTCTCAGTTAAATTCCAGATTATTGTAAAATGGAGCAGAATGCATTGATGAGTCCCAGGAGCCCGGAATGAAGTGGCAAACCAACCAGGCACTTGGGGTGACTTCCTTTCCAAAAAAAAAAAAATGACTTTAAAAGCTGGAGGGAGAGAAAATATGTGTGAGCCTGGAATGTAAGGAGATAAAGGTCACCAGCTCTCCGATAAAGTGTTCTTTCCGTGATTACACAGAAATGCACCACGTTTTTAACATTCTTCTAATTTACACAGTTGCTTCTCCAGTTACTGATGCAATAGCCCTGAAGGTAGACAATATATTTATGGATGGACAAATCCTCTTTATAGCTTTCCATTCATCACTTTGCTCATGGAAGGCTCGATCTACGGGGACATTCCATCCAAAAACATCCCCGAGGCCAAATAGTTGTTTAAAATGTGGCGTCCAGTAACTGATTGTGGCGTAAGGGCGAGAAGCACACACCGTATCTTTACCTGTGAAAGGAATCAAGCATCACTCACACCAACAAGGGCATTGGAAATGTCCTCAGAGAAGCATTGACAGGACATCCCCTGCTTTCTGGAACCGATCACTAATAAATCACCGTCCCTATTTTGCCCTTAGTGAAGATGCTTTTTTTAAAGGGTTGGATCCAGGCCTAACTCTGGAGTGGATACAGTGAAATCAATGGGACCTTAAGTTAACGATGCTTCACATCAGTCCCATTTATTTCAGTGCGTCTAATTGAAACATGGCTTAATCCAGGCATCCCCAAACTTCGGCCCTCCAGATTTTTGGACTACAATTCCCATCATCCCTGACCACTGGTCCTCTTAGCTAGGGATCATGGGAGTTGTAGGCCAAAACATCTGGAGGGCCGCAGTTTAGGGATGCCTGGCTTAATCCAACACAAAATACCTCTTTAAAACACATTCAAAGCACACACGAGAGAGAGAGAGAGAGAGAGAGAGAGAGAGAGAGAGAATCCTGGGATCTGTAGTTTGTTAAGGGTACTTGGAAACAGCTCTGTCGGAGTAAACTACAGCTGCCATGAGTCTTTGTGGCAAGTTGTGTGCTTTTAAAGCGCTTTAAAGGTATGGTATGTGCAAGGAGCTGCACATATCCTGTAGTGACACATATAGCTTGCGCCGTGGGGTGGGGAGGTGTGGAGCAGGTGGAGAGAGTTTAAAACAAGACTCTAAGCTCAGGGGCAGGAAGCCAGAGCAGTAGCAGAGTGCAGGCTTCTATGTGGGAGGACCCAAGTTCATTCTCCAGAATCCCCACTTAAAAGAATCAGGTAACAGCAGTTAGAGGGAAAGAGCTGCAGTTAGAATAGACAATGAAAAGCTATATGGACAAACAGGTGACCTATGAAGCAACTTCCTTCCGATATGGCTTCCTGACTCTCAGCGCTTATCCACACCTACCTTTCCTCTAATCTTTCCAGACACAGCCAGCAATTTTCAGTTCCATGTCCGAGCACCATTATTATTATTATTATTATTATTATTATTATTATTATTATTATTATTATTGCTCCAGAGCTTTCCCTCCTCTGCTCCAAAGCTTTCTTTGAAGCTCTGTCGGAGCAAACTTCCATCTGAACTGACATTTGCTCCAATTCAGTTTGTAAAAGTGGGTTTTCGCAGGGAAAGCTTAAGGTAACAACAACAACAACCCACTCTGGCACGGGGGCAGGGCGCGGAGCATAGCTGCCAAGTCTCCCGTTTTCCCTGGGAAATCCCCGTTTTTCCAGCTGTTCCTAGCTGAAAAAACAGATTTTTTTGTTTTTTCCCGGTTTATTCTGGCGCGGTGGCCATTTTGGAGCTGGGCGGAGCATGCTCAGAAGCTACTTTTGATGCTGCTCTGCCCAGTTCCAAAATGGCTGCAGTGCGACTTCTGGCGCGGCAGCCATTTTGAAACTGGGCAAAGCAGCCTCAAAAGTCACTTCTGAGCATGCTCCGCCCAGTTCCAAAATGGCGGCAGCGCTACTTCCGATCTATTTTCGGCCCGGTCCCTTATTTCTCTGACAGCAACTTGGCAGGTATGGCGCGGAGGGTGAACAGAGCCTGTGGCACCAACCCAGCCACCAATGCTGCTGGGGTGACCCACCACCACCAGAGCCAAGCAGCACCACAGTGTGCCACATGCCTGTCCATGCAGGGGGGAGCCCAGCTTGCGGAAATGACCCTTGGTGGGTAAATCCCCCCAATGCCCACGGAGAGGAGCGCCGGGCCAGGCTGTGCGGGGTCACCCCTTGCCAGTATTCCTCCATCCATGCCCACTCACTGTCTGGGAAGCATGTCAAGCAAAGAGCGAGCAAGTGCTGGGGTCAGGGAAGTGGCAGCGAGGCCAAGCCAGACTCTGGGACCCAGAGACCCCCGGCAGCAAGCAGGGAGCAAGGAGAGTCAGGGACCGGGACTGCCTGGACACACCTGCAGGCGCACACCAAGGCTCTCTGCTGCCCGGGGCAGCATCCCGCTCCGTCGTGACGCATGCGTCGTGACGTAACGTTGCTACATCATGACACGTGCGCACGACGGAGTGGGTTGCCAGGGGGCGGTGCTCCAGCGCCCGGATCTGAGGATCCCGATGCTAGAGTGGCACCGCCGGCAACCCGCTCCGTAGCTCGCTGACGCCCCTCGCCACTCCACCTGAGCAGGAAGAAGCACAAAGTGCGCGGCAAGCCGATCCATAGCGCTCTTTGTGCTTCTTCCTACTCAGGCGGAGGCGGAGCAGTGAGGGGCCATAGCTGCCAAGTCTCCCGTTTTCCCCGGGAAACCCCCATTTTTCCAGCTGTCCCCAGCCGAAAAAAATGGATTTTTTGTTTTATTCTGGCGCGGTGGCCATTTTGGAACTGGGCGGAGCATGCTCAGAAGCTACTTTTGATGCTGCTCTGCCCAGTTCCAAAATGGCTGCAGCGCGACTTCTGGTGCAGTGGCCATTTTGGAACTTGGCACAGCAGCATCAAAAGTCACTTCTGAGCATGCTCCGCCCAGTTCCAAAATGGCCGCCACGCTACTTCCGGTATGCTATTTTCGGTGCAGTCCCTTATTTTTCAGAGAGGAACTTGGCAGGTATTTGAGGGGCACCAGCGGCCGCCACTAACGCTGCTCTCTGGCCCACCCCTTGCTTCCGCCCCACCAGGAAGAAGCGAGGGGCGAGGCCAGCAACATCGGGGCCTCCGCGATGGTGATCATGCCGCCGCCAGAGTAGCAGCAGCCGTCGGTGGAGGGGGCGAGGGGGCGCCATGCTGCCCCCCACAGAGTGGAGCCCAGGGCGCCCCGTCCCCTATTGCGATGCCCCTGCACACCTGCGCGGGACGGGGATCCCCACGGAAGCCGGCACTTGCACGGGGGCACCTCATTTGCACCCCCTCAAAAGTGTACACCCAGGGCTGCAGCCCCCCTGGCCCCGCTATGCTCCTGATTAACAGTGTTAGGTTTACAAAGACGTTGCCAATATTCAAAGCATCCTATTATCCCTAACCCATTTTATCAGGTGAGGCAACATTATTTCTTATTATACCTGTCAGAGTGACGGTCTAGCTCTTCCTCTCCTATGCAATCCCACCCATCAAAGTGACTCACAAAGGGTGGCGCATAATCCCCCATCTTTGAGGGATTCTGGTTAGACACTTTAATACTTTGCAACAACATACCAGAGTGGGTAAACCCATGATCCTAAAAAGGCTCAGCCATATGGTGCATTCAAGGAGGCACAAATGGTATTTAAAACAGCCATTAAAAACTTGAAGTATCGAGTCTTGACAAATGGAATCTTGCCCGGATGGTCCAAAGGCTTCATTCACAAGGCCCTAATAAGGAATTGGAATTTATTAGGTACCCTCTTGCATCATATAAAATTGACGCAAAAAGTAGACAGGCCTGTTCCAAAGCGAAGTTTGCCATGTGGAGTGCCTGCGCACACAGGACTGAACATTTTTTTCTGGTAGGGTAACTTGTTATTTCCAAATATACAAGGACTAGGCTTATGTAACAGAATTTAATAAACTGGAAATAAAGGCTTTCCCCAGCAACACAATCCGGGGGGAAACATTCAATTATTGTCCGAAACCTCAAGTCACCCAGGTCAGTGACATCGAACAAAGAACATGGAGATTAAGGCCTCAACTTCTTACTCAGAAAAGATTCCTGAAGGATCCCCTTGTAAGATTGATGGGTGTTTGGGTCAGAATAGCATACTTCTATTACACCACTTAACTAACGGCAGTCACACAAATACAGGTCATGTTTTGGACTACAGCTCCTATGAGCTCTCTAGCCGGCCCAGCCAGTGATATAGCCATTAGCTTCTACAAGTGGAGCCTGCGACAAAATGTTGCAGCATGCTGTGCCTTGGTCCCAAATAGAATCATAAGATTTGGAGTTGAAAGGGACCCTGAGGCTCATCTAGCCCAACCCCTTGCAATGCAGGAATATGCAACTGTCCCATATGGGGATTGAACCTGCAACCTTGGCATTATCAGCACTGTGCTCTAACCAACTGAGCCATGATACTCCTTCCCATTCCACCTCATTGCACCGCCCCATCAGCCATCAACCCTGTGTCATACAGGGCATGCTCAGTTTGGGGGATTCCCCCCCCCCTTTTTTAAGGACTTCTGCAAACCTTGAGGTTCTCTGAAGCCTGTTGGCACCAATACACACACACACACACACACACACACACACACACACACACACACACTATATCTATTCTTTGTCTTCTGTAGTGAGTGAGTGTGTGACAGTCTAGAAGGGGATCTCACCCCCCCCTTGACTTTTTTGAACCTGCTGTGGCTGTGAAATTCTGCTTCAGAGGTTGCGTCACCCGTCCTGAGCTATGCCGACGGGGGGAGAGGTGGAATGCTGGTGTTTCCTACTCTGTAGAGAACGTGCCTATAAACATAAGGAGAGCCAGAAGGAATGGAATTTCTTTATCTCCTGAGAGTGGAGTGGAGAGAGAATAGCTGTAGGCCAGGGGAATTCCTTCGCTCAGAAACGTGAGCCTGGCAATGAACAAAAACCCAATCTTTCCTAGCAAAATCAAACCCGAGACAAGCCATCTTTTGCATCCCAAGAAGCCTCCACCACTTTCTGATAAGGACTAAATCCAACCCATTTCCCCCTTCTTCCCCACAGTGTGTGCTGATTCAATTTGGGGGCCGTATCGGTGTTTTATAAATGCTAATGCAACTCCTGGTTAGCTTTGGACCAGCTTCATATATCATTATTTGAGCTATCCCCAGCTACAAAAGCATACCCTCCAACATTTCTCTGACGAAAATAGGGACGTCCCATTCCATAATGATAATTTTACTAGTTATACCCAACACATCTTACTGAGTTGCCCCAAACACTCTGGGGAGTTTCCAACACATATGAAAACATAATTAAACAATGAATATTTTTTAATTAAAAAAACTTCCCTATACAGCAGGCACGTCCAACAGGTAGATCGTGATCTATCGGTAGATCACTGGACATCTGTGGTAGATCACTGGCTCCCCTCAAAGAAGCTCAACAACTTTGACTCCCCTAAAAAAGCTCAACAACTTTGACCTGAACCCCTAAAAAACAGGCTTTCCTCCCTAAAAAAAGCTCAAAAAGCTCAACAACCTGAACCCCCCAAAATGGGGTAGATCACTGCCTCTTTTTAACTCTATGGGTAGATTGCAGTCTCTTGGGAGTTGGCCACCCCTGCTATACAGGATTGCCTTCAGACGGCATACCCTCCAACATTTCTCCAATGAAAATAAGGACAACCAAAGGGAAGGCAGGATATTCTAGGATCAGATCAGAAACAGGGTCGGCCTCTCTAAATCAGGGATGTCCCTAGAAAAAAGAGACACTTGGAGGGTCTGCAAAAGGCATGAAAATCGGGAGCTGCTTCACAGGCAGAACCCTTGATTTCTTTTTTCTTTGGCTACTCACAGCTTGACCCCTTTGCAGATGTTCTGACATTAGGTACTATGGATGCATGCAGGATGATGACCGGCTCTTTGAAAATCCTGCGTGATTCTGCCTAAACTGAACAGGATGCCCAATGTTTGTGAATTGCTGTGCTCAACTGCTAGATAAAACTGCTAGATCACGCATGTCCAACAGGTAGGTCGTGATCTACCGGTAGATCACTGGACATCTGTGGTAGATCACTGGTAGATCACCGGCTCCCCCTAAAGAAGCTCAACAACTTTGGCTCCGCCCCAAAAGGCTCAAAATTTTAGCTCTTCGCCCCCCCCCCCCAAATTGGGGTTTCCATCCTGCCTCAAAAAATCTCAACAACTTTGAGCTGAACCCCTAAAAAGGGGGGTAGATCACTGCCAGTTTTTAACTCTGTGAGTAGATCCCAGTTTCTTGGGAGTTGGCCACCCCTGTGCTAGATAAAAAGGGCAGTTTCTGGTGTGAATTCTCACACATCCATTTGATCCTCCAATATGGAGGGTTTTCTGCTCAGTCCACAAACCAGTTAAGCTGATCAATCCACTGGAATTGAACTTCAGGAATAGCCATGACTGAGAGCACATGCTTTGGATGAAAAACGGTCCTTAGGTTAAATCTCTGGAGTCTCAAGAGTAGGGCTAGAGAAGACACTTGTCTGAAAAGCCCTGGAGACCCTCTGCCAGTTAGTGCAGTGAACTAGGTGGGCCAATGTTCTGAATTGGTTCAATAACAGTTTCTTTATTAGAACTCACACCAAGAGTCTGAAGCAGTGTTTGGACTAAATTACAATACCAAATCCTGGGCAGGAAGATACTTTTCCAGTACCATAATGAACTTGGTTTCCCCCCTGCACTTGTGAACGGTGTGATTCAGTGGGCACTTGGAACAGAAAGCTGACACAGTCAGAAAACCTCCTGAACTACCAATTCTGAGAATTTGCTTTTTCAACCACCTGGGTTTCCGTAGCCTCAGAAGAAGGTTATCAGGATTTCAGCAGTGACTCTTGCTCGGAGCAGAAAGCTGCTCTCCTGATAGAATCTTCTGGCACATTCTTGATCTAAGGATCTGCCTGAGGCTGGGTGAAATGAGGCCAACATGACTTTGTCCAAGTCTCTGCGACCAAAAATCGAGCACTTCTATGAATTCGTTCAACCCGGATGTTTTGCCCTCAGGATCACTGGAGGAGCGATACAAGGAAGTGCTTCGGTCTTCAAGTCTCTCGTATGGCATCTCAGATGATCGATGCTGACGTGTTGTCTATAAGGCCAGCACAATTTGTGCCATACTGAGCTCAACACAGCTCCTTGGCCATGCATTATGGCCTGCCAAGCACTTGAGAGATGAAGACCAGAACCACAGTGCCTGGGGAGGTATTGTGTTTGGTGGGAGAGCAGGTGCTCTCCATGCAAATTTCAGGTTCAGGTCTTAGCATACCTGCCAAGCTGCTGTCAGAGAAATAAGGGACCGGGCAGAAATAGCAGGCCGGAAGTAGTGCTGCCGCCATTTTGGAAGTGGGCGGAGCATGCTCAGAAGTGACTTTTGATGCTGCTTTACCTAGTTCCAAAATGGCCGTCGCGCCAGAGGTCACACTGCAGCCATTTTGGAACTGGGCAGAGCAGCATCAAAAGTCGCTTCTGAGCATGCTCCGCCCAGTTCCAAAATGGCCACCGCGCCAGAATAAACCAGGAAAAAACAAAAAAAATCCATTTTTTCAGCTAGGAACAGCTGTAAAAATGGGGATTTCCCAGGGAAAATGGGAGACTTGGCAGCTATGGGCCTTAGCAATCTCCAGTTTCAAGAAACTGGAGAATGAAGTAATTTGCCTGCTGCAGTGGAGATGAAACACTAGCTTCCTGGCAGCAGGATCACTGCTGCTTACTGGGAGGAGATAGGGGAAGGACAAAGTGGTGGAGAGGTTGCGCAATAACTGTGCCCATCTCCCCCCTGCCTTCCCGCCTGCGAAGCAACCGTAACTGGAAAGCTAGCATTGCTTCTTCACCACACCAGGCAACCGACTTCTGCCTTCTCCAGTTGATCCACAATGCCAACCCTGGATCACACCAATAAGTTAAATCTCCTTGGGGCCACAGCCAAACCCTCTGGCAGATGTACCTGAAGTATCCCTGTGGGGTTTCAAATACCTGCTTGTCCCACATTTTATGGATACCTATCAGTGTAAAAATATGTGATAAGGCCCTTAGTGGTCCTTCATACAGGAACAGGGGCTAGTGTTTCATATTTACTGCAAGCCACACAAATATCTTGTCAGGAACAAGCCAGCAGTAAATCACACCATTCAAGTTGGAGCTAACTCTTCGTAGCAAGAACGCATTCTGTACAGATTTGGCGAAGTGTCAAGCCTAATGAGCACTGCAGCTCATCCCTGGTAGGTCTTACCCCATGAACCAGTTGCCGAGACTGAAAGTCTCCGCCTCCCCAGAGCTGTCTATGTCTCCTCCTCTCCAGGATTTTTTTCCAAGAAATCAGAGACTGTGCCACCCTGCAGTCAACCTCTCCTCCACACTTTTCATGCCTCTACTGGTTCTGGAGGAGGGGAGGGGAGCTTCTCGCAGCAGAAATTTGGTAACTTCCTGCTACAGAGCATCCGTCTACAGCACAGGTGGGCAACCTGTGGCTCAAGAACTGTGTGTGGCACTACTTTCATGTTAGTGATAAGGAGGGGAAAGTGGGAAAGAGAAAGAAAATGGGTCAGTTTTGGGCTCTGACCACACCCACCACTGGCTGCAACCCCACCCACAAGTGGCATGAGGCCCTTGACAAATTAACCCCCAGAGGAATGTGGCCCTCAGAAGAACAAAAAGTCCTCTGCTTCTGGTCTAGAAGATCAGGTAGAAGAAAAGAGTAGCCAAGGTATGAAAAAGCTTTTTTAAAAAATACCCTCCAGCTGAAATACTTTTAAACCCTCATAGGATTAGTGTGTTGAAAGCCATTTTAAATTGGGATTCATACATAATCAAACCATTCAAAAACATATAAATAGCTTCCTAAATAAAGTACTTCATATTCACTTTTTGGGGTCACAAAAATCCTTTGTCTCTCTCTCTCTCTCCAGACTGAATTGAGAATTCAGTTTCAGCTGAGCGTGTTTTTGCTTTGGGGTGTCATTATTTGGCTTGGCTCCTTTCCCCCCCCCCCAAGCCCAGCTCCTTCGGCTCTTGTTTGGATTCCCCAGACACTTCAAGATGGGAGTTTGATCAGATGTTACTTATTTCAATGAGGAAAGTTTAGGTATTTGCCTTCCATTTAGCAGGGAAATGGGGTGGAGCTCCAAGGGGGTGCTTGATCTCCGTCCAGACCTGGTGCAACCGATATATTCAAAGCCTTCTTGTCGAAATATGCTGGAAAATCGAGTTCAGCTGCCTGGATCACCGAGCTGCCAAGTCGGCGTAGCTGGTGTGTGTGTGTGTGTGTGTGTGTGTGTGTGTGTGTGTGTGTGTTGTTGTTGAGGAAGGGAACAAAGTTCGACTCCCCTCCTCGTCCAGGCACTTATCGGAGGCCCATTGCCACAGTGTTTGAGCACCTGCCATAGAAATACTATGCCATATCTAAAGACGCTGTGTACATTCAACATGCCAACGGGCAAGGCTAGCGGTGTCAAAGAGAAGGGATTTGGCATGCTGTGTTCGTGAATACCAAAGGAAAGAATTTGGCACTTTTCAAAGCAGACGTTTGAGATTTCTATAGCAAGGCAAAACACTGCAAATTACAACAGTGGAATAAAGCTGTGTACACACACACACACGCGCACACACACACACATTTACCCTGCATTTGGTGTAGTTTGAGAAGTGGTGTGTGCACAGCAGTAACCGCAGCCCATATCTGTCCCGTCGTTCATTGCAAAATGCTGCCTTTTGATGTGTTTTCCTCCAAACCGGCTTTGATCCGAATTGAGAAAAAGAACAACCCAACTGGATTTTAAGCGGGTCAATTGTTCATAGCCTAAGTAAGCGCGCTTGCTGTTGTGTGCTGATTTAATAAACGCCAGTGGCCGTGGAGCCAAACACAGCGGACCTGTTCCTCTCGCTAACCTTTATAGAGCGAACTTGAGGTATGTCTCAACAGCTCCCACGTGAGCCGGTGTGTCATTTCCCCCTTTCTCATCTGAGAACATCTCGTCTCAACACCTGTATAGACAAGATTATTTAGACAGGAATTTACTCTAGGGGAGGGAGGCTGCCTGCTTTTCGGAGATCCTCCCTTTGTCAAGAGTGGTCACATGGCTTCGCCAGTCGGATCTCACGAGCGAGGAGTGCGATCCTGGCACGTAAAAGTACATTAATTGTCTCAGGGAGGGAGGGAGGGAGGGAAGAGAGAATAAACACTCCAGAAACATTAAAATATTCTGTGGGAGGAAGAATCTTCCAGAATGCATAGCAGAGCTAAGTGATGGCTGAGATGAGAAGGGCAGATACCTGAGGAGGCTGTAAGAATCAGGAAGAAAAATATGATTCCTTTCTCACCAAGACAATTAATCATTTCTCTACGGTCTTGAATAACCTGTACAGAACGAACATGTACATCTAGCCTGTACTTGCTCTTTCACTTATTCCCATTGCCTCTTATCTTGCGCCATGAGAAAGAAACATCTATCAGGCTGATTCTCATTTTTATATCCAGGTACACACAGCCAGGGACGCGGGTGGCGCTGTGGGTTAAACCACAGAGCCTAGGCCTTGCTGACCAGAAGGTCGGCGGTTCAAATCCCCGCGACGGGGTGAGCTCCCGTTGCTCGGTCCCAGCTCCTGCCAACCTAGCAGTTCGAAAGCGTGTCAAAGTGCAAGTAGATAAATAGCTACAGCGGGAAAGTAAAAGGCATTTCCATGCACTGCTCTGGTTCACCAGAAGCAGCTTACTCATGCTGGCCACATGACCTGGAAGCTGTACGCCGGCTCCCTTGGCCAATAACGCGAGATGAGCGCCGCAACCCCAGAGTTGATCACGACTGGACCTAATGGTTAGGGGTCCCTTTACCTTTTACACACAACCAAGTATAAATAATGCACTCCTCCCCAACCAAATGTGAAGGATGTGTGCATGGAGACTTAGGTGCTTCTCAGAAGAGTCAGAAGCAGCCATTCTGAAACAACA
The DNA here is from genome assembly GCF_963506605.1 of Zootoca vivipara. NCBI lineage: Eukaryota > Metazoa > Chordata > Lepidosauria > Squamata > Lacertidae > Zootoca > Zootoca vivipara. The sequence goes on along the minus strand of NC_083279.1, from coordinate 9,019,983 downwards.
CATCTACAGTTTCTGAGGGTGCTTATATATATATATATATATATATATATATATATATATATATATATATATATATAAAGAGACGTGTACCTTATTCCCTAGAGAATGGTCTGAAAGTACATGGTTTGGAGAACAAAAAATCTTAAGGGGGGGAAGCTAGTTAATCAGAATACTAACTAATTCTGTGGGAGGGGGTGTTAAACCAGAAGTGGGCAAGAATGGAATGAAATAGCTGGGATCTTGAACTCCATACTGTAACATTTTGTTGCAGATCCCACTCGTGAGTGAAGGGCAAGCAGGTTTTGCTTAGCCTAACTTGAGCAAGAGACTGCCAGGGAGCCCTGAACCCTTGATACCACACATCGGGAGGGCAGGCAACAGAAGGGAGGGAGGAAGCCAGAGTCAGGAAATGCAAGTTAATGCTGGATTAAATGGCCTGGGACCCAAAACCTTAAAGAGGTATACTGCCCTGCCCATTAAGATCTGCCAGGGAGGGATGGGGGTTCTCCTCAACAGCCCTCCTTGGGGAGCTATATATTTCATGTAGATGTGGGAGAGGTCTGTTTTCCGCAAAAGTGGGTTTTTTGGGGGTGCCAAATTTAAACCAGGCTGCTTATGCTGGCATTTGAGCCATGCTAATTATACCCTGGTGTGGCATCTGCCTAAGTTGTTGTTTTTATTCTTGACGGTTGTGATTTTATGCAGCTCTGTTTCATTGTGTAAGCGGCTGCTTTGTGAAACGCGTACCTCGCCCTCGGGTTAATTGATGCAAGGTGGGATGGAAACATTTTCATTAATAAATCTGGAAAGAATAAATATACGTAGGATCAGTCACACATTTGCAGGAAGTGCTGTCATGGTGACACATTCGTCTCTCTGCGACCGAAGCACCACAAAGAGACAAGCGCAGGGCAAATGTACCTGCGACAGAGCCACACCCTGCCTTCCACCATCAAACAAGCAAGGTAACGCCCATATTTGCCTCTAGCCACTTGTGGTGAGGAGGGGGGGGGGAGAAGTCCACACCTTTGCCTCATTATTGCTTTTCTGCTCACGACTGAGGATTTGAAGCTATTTCCAGAAGTGTCACCTTGACCTCGTGAGTGCTCAATTAAATTCTGTGCCGAAACCTGTAATTTGGACAGCCGCCCGAGCAAAAGGCAAATTCTCACAGAGCTTAGCTACACGTTACATGCAAACGCATGTAACTGTCGCCCCGTGAGTCCTCTTGATCGGGTGCAACTCAAAAGAGAGAAGCAACGGGGAAGATACACTTCACCTTTTACCTGCCTGCCATTTGAGTCATCCCCAAAGCACCTTTGCGGCTTCAGGTGACTGTTTATACTCAAGGTTACAGGTAGGTAGCCGTGTTGGTCTGGATCGAAGTAAAATAAAAAAAATTCCTTCAGTAGCACCTTAAAGACCAACTAAGTTTTTATTTTGGTATGAGCTTTCGTGTGCATGTATCTGAAGAAGTGTGCATGCACACGAAAGCTCATACCAAAATAAAAACTTAGTTGGTCTTTAAGGTGCTACTGAAGGAATTTTTTTTATTTTGTTTATACTCAAGCCATTTCAATGTCCCAGTCAAATCACCAAGACTGACGCCATCGCAAATCAGCAGGCAAGTGTTGTGGTGGCAGCTCTCTGCTTCTTCCCCCAGTTTCCATAACTTTCTCCCTGCTTTGCCATGCAAGTCAATGGAGAGGAGGAAGAAGAATTTTCCTCTAGTTGGGTGGGGCGAAGGCAAAGGAGTTGCAAGCAGGGAAATGGAGAGGGGTAAACACTCCCACAAACACAGCGGTGGCTGATATCCATTGAAACTGGTAGGGTGGAAGGCAGAGAGGCCATTGACAGATGTCAATGACAAGCAGAACCAACTCAGTCTAGTTTTTGCCCTACGGCCTACGTTGTGCTCCCTACTGAGTTCCATAAAAGCCACATGGAGGCAAAGAAGGCATAAGCGAGACACCAGGACCTCCCTCTTTTCCACCGGATGTAAGCAAGTAAGAAAGCAGACTGCCCTAAACCAGGGCTGTCCCAAAGGGCTGGGGTGGGCATTGTGTTCCCTGTGAGATGCTGAAATTCTGCCACGCCAGGAAGCCCCACCCTGTATTACCTATCCAGTTAATCAATTTGGGTATACCAGGCCCTCCAAGTGCCCCTATTTTCCAAGGGCAGTCCCAGATTTACAGAAGCTGTCCCGGTTTCTGATTTCGATCCCAGAATATAGTGCCTTTCTTTTGTTGTTGTTTAGTTGTTTAGTCGTGTCCGACTCTTCGTGACCCCATGGACCAGAGCACACCAGGCACTCCTGTCTTCCACTGCCTCCCGCAGTTTGGTCAGACTCATGTTGGTAGCTTCAAGAACACTGTCCAACCATCTCGTCCTCTGTCGTCCCCTTCTCCTATTGCCCTCCATCTTTCCCAACATCAAGGTCTTTTCCAAGGATTCTTCTCTTCTCATGAGGTGGCCAAAGTATTGGAGCCTCAGCTTCAGGATCTGTCCTTCCAGTGAGCACTCAGGGCTGATTTCCTTAAGAATGGATAGGTTTGATCTTCTTGCAGTCCATGGGACTCTCAAGAGTCTCCTCCAGCACCATAATTCAAAAGCATCAATTCTTCGGCGATCAGCCTTCTTTATGGTCCAGCTCTCGCTTCCATACATCACTACTGGGAAAACCATAGCTTTAACTATACGGACCTTTGTTGGCAAGGTGATGTCTCTGCTTTTTAAGATGCTGTCTAGGTTTGCCATTGCTTTTCTCCCAAGAAGCAGGCGTCTTTTAATTTCGTTACTGCTGTCACCATCTGCAGTGATCATGGAACCCAAGAAAGTAAAATCTCTTCATCGGAGAAATGTTGGAGGGAATGGAATAGGATGTCCCTATTTTCATCAGATAAATGTTGGAGGATATGGTATACAGACTGATAGATTTCCATTGCCACATGCATCTACTTGAATGAAGAGAGGGGGTGATGATGATGTACCAAAAGTAACACCAACCAATCCAGGAACGATGTGGGCTCTGGGTGTTAGTGTTCATGACTATCTCTTTTCTCAACTGGGAGAGCCAGTGTGGTGTAATGGTTAAGAGCGGTATACTCGTAATCTGGTGAACCAGGTTCGCATCTCTGCTCCTCCACATGCAGCTGCTGGGTGACCTTGGGCTAGTCACACTTCTCTGAAGTCTCTCAGCCCCACTCACCTCACAGAGTGTTTGTTGTGGGAGAGGAAGGGAAAGGAGAATGTTAGCCACTTTGAGACTCCTTCGGGTAGTGATAAAGCGGGATATCAAATCCAAACTCCTCCTCCTCCTCCTCCTCCTCCTCCTCCTCCTCCTCCTCCTCCTCCTCCTCCTCCTCCTCTCTCTTCTTCTTCTTCTTCTTCTTCTCTTCTTCTTCTTCTTCTTCTTCTTCTTCTTCTTCTTCTTCTTCTTCTTCTTCTTCTTCTTTTACATAGTCACTCGACTGCCAAATACTGGTAGTGTTGCCTAGAGGACTCTAAGCACACAATAGTTTGTGAAGTTTGTATGGAGAAGGCTCTTGGTCTTTATTAATTAATTTTTATACCGTTTAATACCTACATGGCTCCTAAGTGGTTTACAAAAGCAGAAACCTGCTGCACAACAAGGTGAAGATAAAAGACTAATTCAGTGTACACTATCATTAAAATACACAATAAAACAATCTCATTAAAAAGAACACAGAAATTAAAATGGGAGACTCGGGTCAGGAGATCAAAAGAATGCCTGGGCAAACAGGTTTGTCTTCAAAAGCTGGCAGAATGCCAATACAGATGGGGGGGCTCTCATATTTTAGCAGGGAACGCTGAACACTGGCACCTCCAGTGAAAAAGCCCACCTCCGTCTCACCACAAGCCGATAATCGTCAGGCTGCAGTAAGATTAACTCTTCGTTTGTCTTAATGCCAATGGAGAAGTCTGCTTGTCAGTTAACTTGGTCCAGAGTTGCTTAGGGTTTTATAGGCAAGAACCTTAAAACTGGCTACGGTAGGTACCTAAGAGACAGCCAGTGTAAATACTGGCGTGATGTGTACCCGCTTAGGGCCACTTCTCACCACTTGGGCGATGTTATTCCGCATGAGCTGCGGCCTTCAAACCAGCTGGAAGGGAAGCCCCATGCAGAGCACATGGCAGTAGTCAAAACACGAGGTTATCAGCACACGAGTCCCAGTGGAGAAGCTACCCTTGTCGAGCAGAGGGTGCTGTGGATGCAGCAGCCCAAGTTGGCAATCAGCACTTTTTGCTGTGGGTGCCATCTGGGTCTCAGTGGGTAAAGATGATGCATTTGTATACCTGTTCTTCAGAGGGAGTGCAAGATAACAGGTAGCACCCCCAGTTCCATAGCTGCCAAGTCTCCTGTATTGCCCGGGAAACCCCCGTTTTTCCAGCTGTTCCCAGCTGATAAAACAGATTTTTTTTGGTTTTTCCCGGTTTATTCTGGCGCAGCGGCCATTTTGGAACTGGGCAGAGCATGTTCAGAAGCGACTTTTTATGCTGCTTTGCCCAGTTCCAAAATGGCTGCAGCCCGACTTCTGGTGTGGCGGCCATTTTGGAACAGGGCAGAGCAGCATCAAAAGTAGCTTCTGAGCATGCTCCGCCCAGTTCCAAAATGGCGGCAGCGCTACTTCCGGTCTGCTACTTCCGGTCCAGTCCCTTATTTCTCAGGCCGGAACTTGGCAGCTATGCCCAGTTCTCAGGACTGGAACCACTCCCCTACAATGTCTCTGCCTGGGCAGGATCCAGCTTCAAGTCTATTGGCCCTCATCCAGTCCTCCACCTGTCCCCAGGCACTGGTTCCCCTTGTGCTCAGCCTCTCCTGACTCAGATGCAATGGAGAAATAAAGCAGGTTTCATCAGAGTACGGATGACACTGTGGCCCACACCTCTGCTCCCAGAAGCTGGATATAGACGTCAAACAGCACTGCGGGGCAAAAGAGTGCTGTTTGACATCTTAGAGCCCACAACTAAATCATCTATCTATCTATCATCTATCTATCTATCTATCTATCTATCTATCTATCTATCTATCTACGTATCTATCCATCTAATTATTGATACTTAGTCAACGATATACAGAAATACAAACCCACTGCAACATATTTTTTTATATTACAGTGGTACTTTGGTTCTCGAACTTAATTCGTTCCAAAAGTCTGTTTGACTCCCGAAACATTCCAAAACCCAAGGTGTGGCTTCCGATTGGCTGCAGGAGCTTCCGGCACTCAAGCGGAAGCCGTGTCGGGCGTTCAGCTTCCGAAAAGTGTTCGAAAACCGGAACACTTACTTCCAGGTTTGCGGAGTTCGGGAAGCGATTTGTTCGTCAACTAAGCCGTTCGAGAACCAAGATTCCACTGTATACTGAAGTAAAACAGCTACTTAATATGAAAAAGAACAAGGGCAGAAAGGAGAGGAAAAAAGACCTAAGGAGAGAGGAAAGCAAAGACGAGAGAGAAAAGAGATTCAAGAAAGATAAAAAGGACTTCCAGCTCTCTATCCTGCCACCCAATATAGTCTTCACTCATTAAGAACTAGACATTCTATCTTTCATAAACTGGTATTTTTTCAATCTTCAAACCCAGATATTACAAGTTCATTTTCTCTTTAGATAGATAGATATGATAGATAGATGTTAGATAGAATTTATATACCGCCCTATACCTGTGGGTCTCAGGGCGGTTCACAGAATAAAATCAGGATATAAAACCACAAAATACATAATAATAAAAACAACCCAATAGCCCTCCCCCACAAAAAAGCACATTTTAAAAGGGCATAGGACAGGGGTCGGCAACCTAAGGCCCATGTCTAACTGGCCCATGGCAACCCCTGCCGCCCCCCTCGCCGCTGCCCGCTCTTACAGGCATGACGTGGCACGGCACAGGGACCGACTTTTGGGTTGATGGCGCCTGTGCGCATGCCGCTCCTCCAGCCCAGATGTGCACCACAAATAGCGTGCACACACACGTGCGGGATGGGAAAGCGCCTGCGCTCATGCGCACACACTATTTCCGGTGCACTTCCGGGTTGGAGAAGCGCTGGAAAGACCATGCGTGCACATACGCATACGCTCCGGCCCATCCTCCGATGGACGGAGCATTGACCGGCCCAACCTCTGATAAGGTTGCCGACCTCTGGCATAGGATCTTTCATGCAAAAAGAAAAAGAAATACGTAAGAAATTTCCAGTCCTTAATAAATGTCATAGCTAAATTATCAGGATGTAGACGCACAGTCCCCCAGATGCAGAGCACCTGCTTGGCATGCAGAAGGTACCAGGCTCAATTCCAGGCATCTCCAGATAGGCCTGGGAGAGAACCTGATCTGAAGCCCTGGAGAGCAGCTGCCAGTCAGTGTAGACAATATGAAGCTTGATGAACCAACCATCTGACTCGGTATAAGGCAGCTTCCTATAGTCTATGTTCCTATGAGTCCTGCCAGAGAGGTGGGAACAATGCCACCGTAGCCCAGTGTCTCCAACCCCCAACTGACAGAAACCATCCCAAAGGATACCAAGATCCTGAAAAACTCTGCATGAGCAACAAGGGTGCACTAAAACTGTCTTTCCTACAGGTAGACTAAGGCTGATTCTAAACCCAGGCTGGAGTGTTTGTGTGCCACAAATGGTATGCATGAACAGCTGGTGTAGTTAAAAACTGTGGACTAGTAGATAATTTTATAGATATAATTGCAAAGCTGATCAACGTACATGCTAGACATTCTAACCGTAAAAGCAGGCTGGTCAGTCCAGTCGCTGCTAACTTCAATAGGCTGCGCTCACGTGCTTCAGAAAACCAGAAAGTGTTGGATCAGGAATTAAATGTGAAGCATTTTCCTTCCTGTTTTGGGAAAGCGGAGTAACGCTACCACAAACCCCTGTGTGAAAATGCCTCCAGTCGTTTCCTGCACTCGACACTTTAAATTAAAACTGCCTCGCTTATTGAAAAAGTAAGCATAGTATGGTTCCCCTCCCCCAACAGACTGAGCATTCCTATTTTCACAGGATTGTCACAAGACACTGGTGTTGTAAAATGGTACCACGGTCCAGCATCATATATTAAGATCAGAGCCAAAATGCTCCTTTGCCTCCAAGCTGTGTTTCGATGGTTTCTAAAGCTTACGCCAGATCTTCAAAGATTGGGGTCGGATGATAGAGGATTGGCTTTACTACATTGCTACTTTGCTTGTCACCAAGTGCATAATAATTAGAAGTCACCCCAGAACTGGGCCCTACTGAACATCTTCCAAGATAACAATGACCACTCACAGTATAAAGAGCTCCTAGCCCACCTTCTCTTAGCAGCCAGAAACATCATAGCCAGACACTGGAGAGACCTGTCAGGAATAAGCATAGACCAATGGTACCAAATAGTATGGGAAACAGCCTTACTAGAAAAATTAACCAATACAGTGGTGCCTTGCTTAATGAATGCCCTGCTTAACGAAATTTCCGCTTAACGAAAGGATTTTTCGAGCGGAGGTTGACTCGCTAGACGAATTCGTTTTATGAAAAATTCGTCTAGCGAATCTCGGTTTCCCATACGAATGCATTGAAATTCAATTAATGCGTTCCTATGGGCAAAAAAAATTTCAAAAAAAAATTCAATGCATTCCTATGGGATTTGCTAGATGAATTTTTCGTTATAAGAAAAGACCCGTGGAACGAATTAAATTCGTCTAGCGAGGCACCACTGTACAGTGGTAGCTCAGTTTAAGTACACAATTGGTTCTGAGAGTCTGTACTTAACCTGAAGCAAACTTTCCCATTGAAAGTAATGGAAAGTGGATTAATCCGTTCCAGACGGGTCCGTGGAGTACTTAAACTGAAGCGTACTCAAACTGAGGCATACTTAAACCGAGGTATGACTGTAAACTGAAATTGACAAAGGGACAAATAGAAGAAGACGGCTTCACCCCAATATTGCTCCCCTTTATCACATACACAGCCCAACAAGACAACAACAAGAATCCACCAACAGCATACGAATCAATATGGCTAACTTGACCCAACACCCCCCCCCCAATAAATCTCACTGCAGCCAACCAAAGACAACCCTAGGCCACCCCAACCTCTCTCACTACCAAGAAATATAAAAAGCAAATAGAAAAATAACCTACCCAAGTGATGCTGACACAAAACCCCATACATACACTAAGTAGAATATAAGCTTTACCACCCTACCACCCTCTCCCCCCTTTTCTTCCCAACCTAATGCCACACGTAACACCAATGTCTCACAACAAATGTAACTGATCTGTAGAAAACACAGCCTGAAGAAAGAGACAACGGACAGGGGGGCACTGACAGCAAGGGGTTGGCAGGGGGGACTGGATGTGGGCCCCTCCGAGTGCATTGATCGCTTATTTACGATTGACCAGGCGAGAGCCTAAAACAAAACTACCTTCCTTGCTTCATAGTTAAAGATTTGCTGCTCTTGTCACTTTCAAAGCTATTTCCTTTAGTCGTACTTCTTTGTATTTATGATTCTGAGTTTTCATAAGATAGCCAGTTATTGGTAGTAGCTATTGATTTTTTTAAAAAACTAATCAACTTCCTAAACTAACCACAAGAGCCAGTGTGGTGTAGTGGTTAAGAGTGGTAGTCTCGTAATCTGAGGAACCAGGTTCGCGTCTCCGCTCCTCCACATGCAGCTGCTGGGTGACCTTGGGCTAGTCACACTTCTCTGAAGTCTCACACCCTCACTCACCTCACAGAGTGTTTGTTGTGGGGGAGGAAGGGAAAGGAGAATGTTAGCAGCTTTGAGACTTCTTCGGGTAGTGATAAAGCAGGATATCAAATCCAAATTCTTCTTCTTCTTCCTTGAGCAACTGAACAACGCGCACCCTTAACAACAGGTCACTACCATGAGTGTTCTGCTTACTTGAAAAAAAGCAGTGCCAAATGTCTTTGCCATTTCGCAGCCTCCTACACTGCCAACATCTGGCGACGGTTGCCTGCACAAGTCATTACACACTGTCATTACTGCGGTAAATAAAATTAAACCCCCTGCTTTCAATGATCAACTATTCTGGGAACTAATGAAGACTGTGAACAATTGCTGCTTCACACTGAAGTTTATCGGCAATCGAAAAGACAACTGTGTGAGACACTTTTGCAGCCTTTTTAATACTGTTGTGGAGGGTATTTTTTAAAGAGACATTAATGCTTTGCTCAGTGATGAATTCAAACAGGTTAGGCATGGCCTTGCTTATTTATCAGAACTACTTGCAAACTTCAGTTAGCAGTTGCAAGGAAATGAGATCAATCTTATTAAGGCCAAATCTGTCGTCTCTATGTTTATTGAAAAGTTGACTCTATTCAAGCGCAATATAAGCTGCTGGGAGCTATACCAGTTTCTAAGCCTGTCATAGCTAGAAGAAAATGGTGAGATGCAAGATAATGATCTTCAAGGTTCTTTTGTGACCATTTGGATATGCTAGATAAAGATATAGTTGATGGTCGTCTTTTGATGCTAATTCCAGAATGGGCGACAAATCCATTTTCAGATACTGAGGAAGTTGGGCAGTGAAGGAAGAACTAATTGTGCTACAAAATGATACTGAGCTGACGTCAAATTTTAAGAAATCGTACCAAGAATTATGATTACAGAGAGTAATTTCTTATCACTATCCTGCGCTAGGGACATGTGCACTTCCAAAACGGTATGAGAACTGAAACACAAGCCAGCCTTCAAAATCCACACGTATCCAAATTTTGCAATGCAGTTTTCCTACCAACCAGTGTTTACAAAAATGCATACATTAGGTAAAAAGTGCACATAAAAACGAATGCACCGGGGGCAAGAGCACACAAATACAAAATAGCAGGCATACATTAGGGGAAATGGTTTGCAAAAAATGTGTGCATTCATCAAATCCAGCTTCAAGAATTGGTTTGTTGGGAATAATGCACACTCAAACACTGAAGAATTACAAATCTTCCATTCTTGGGCAAGGTGATTGAGCAGGTGGTTGCTGAACAACTCCAAACATGCCTGGAGGATGCGGACCATTTGGATCCCTTCCAATCAGGATTCAGGCCTCATCATGGGACTGAAACTGCCTTGGTCGCACTGGTCGATGATCTCCAGCAGGCTAGGGACAAAGGTGAGAGCTGTTTCCTAGTCCTGCTGGATCTCTCAGCGGCTTTTGACACCATCGACCATAATATCCTTCTGGACCGTCTAGAGGGGCTGGGAGCTGGGGGCACTGTTATACAGTGGTTCCGCTCCTTCCTCCTGGGCCGTGTCCTGAAAGTGGTGGTGGGGGATGAGTGTTCAGACCCCTGGGCTCTCACTTGTGGGGTGTCTCAGGGCTCCGTCCTCTCCCCCATGCTTTTTAACATCTACATGAAGCCGCTGGGAGAGATAATCAGGGGGTTGGGGTTGGGTGTTCATCAATATGCGGATGATACCCAGCTCTACTTCTCTTTTAAATCAGAACCAGTGAAGGCGGTGATGGTCCTGTCTGGAGATGGTTGGAGGATGGATGGCGGCTAACGGATTGAGGTTGAATCCTGACAAGACAAAAGTACTGTTATTGGGGGACAGGAGGCGGGCTGGTATAGAGGACTCCCTGATCCTGAATGGGGTAACTGTGCCCCTGAAGGACCAGGGGTGCAGCCTGGGAGTCATTTTGGACTCACAGCTGTCCATGGAGGCACAGGTTAATTCTGTGTCCAGGGCGGCTGTCTACCAGCTCCATCTGGTATGCAGGCTGAGACCCTACCTGCCTGCGGACTGTCTCGCCAGAGTGGTCTCACCACAAAGTTCTGCTAACAACCAGCAGGGATCAAAACAGTTCAGAAAAGGGGGGAGTCAAATTGAGCTGGTTTCTCAGCGGAACTGATGGCGTGTCCCTTCTGTACTTTCTTCCCTTCTGCGGGAGCCTGTTCAAATGTCAGCCTTTCTCAAATAAGAAAGCAAAAGTATTTTTTTAACATGCATGCAAAATCAGAACAGCCAGAAACATATGGATTTGGCCAATAATTCGGCTAATCGTTTTACTGATGGTTTTGTAGTGCTTTGTAAATTATTTGTTTTGTACCCACTGCCTTCCGGGACATCTTCAGGAGAAGAAAGGGCTAAGGAGGGAACTCTGCAAAAAATCTGGAGTGAAGTCCCTAAGACAGTCAGATGGCATCCTGTATACCTTATTTCCGCAATTCCTGCAGCCAAGCTGGTGCCAACATATTGCTCTGCTTTCCTTGGAACCACATCGGCAAGGCTGGGGTGGGGTGGGGGAGGCTGTTGTCTAGACAACCCTGGACCTCCATAGGCACTGCCCATGCTTGCACCTCCAGTGCTGCTAAAACAGCAAAAACAACACAGGAGGCAGCAGTAAGAGTTACTGGCCTCCACGGCCACAGCAGGCCCAGTGATTCTCCAGCAGTTTGATTCCACCCCCGGAGGCACACTCCATTGTCTCTCAAGACAGACGGATGCCAACAACTGCTTTTAAAGTTTTAATTAATGTTGTGGTGCACCTCCCTGCTGTTTTGTGCGATGGCACAATACAAAACACTTTTATAAATAAACGAGTGAGTAAGTAACTGCGGGGTGGTGACCATTTGTCTCACGAATGGCTGTGTTTCGCACCCCTTTCCCAGCTGCAATCCCTACTTAGCAAAACAAAGGCGATCTGAGCCTGCCGTGCACTCTGGAAGAGTGAATTAAACTGATACCATTCACAACGCAGCTCATCTGAAACTCAAGTACATTGTCAACCACCTCCAGTTGCTGCAGGCCTTGATGCCATGATTAGCTAAGCAAGAATCTACCTGCTGCCTTAGAGTTATATGGAGTGACCTGGGGGTACTTACAAGCTTCTCACGCACGAGAACACCTACCCCCCCACCCCAGCCTTTGGCTTAAAATGCAATTGTTGCTCCATCCAAGTACTATATCATAAGTTGTTATTGCACAAGGTGTCATTAAAGGTTGCTTGTATTATTCTCACCAAAGAATTTGTCTGCACACAATAATGGGTTGTGCCAAATATCCTGCAAGAGTATAAGACCTCAAGCGTTTTCCAGGTAACAACTGTCTCTCTGAAACGTAAGAAGTGGGTTCTCCCTCCCCTTCCTAATAACAGTGCATTTTGAATATAAGTGTCAGGTTCAAACTTAGAATAGCAACTTTAATTGCAGAGGGGAAATTGGCATGGTGTGCTTTTGCATTTAGCAACGTACGACTGATCTGTACATTTAGCAACGTACAGCTCGGAAGGTCTTCCACCCACAACCATCTCTTTCTTTCCATTAAACCCAGTTTTGACAGTTCCCTAATCCAGCATATGTGCGAAGGATTGGGAATTAAGAGACTGGCATGCCACAGTTTAATATCCCACACTGAGAGCCAGTGTGGCGTAGTGGTTAAGAGCGGTAGACTCATAATCTGGGGAACCGGGTTCGCGTCTCCGCTCCTCCACTAGGGTTGCCAGACTCAATAGTGGACAGGACTTCTGTGCCTTTAATTTCCCTGCTCTCTTTTGAGCCTGGAAACCTTAAAGAGAAACCAGCAGACCCTTTGCTTCGAGGATGGTATATCACAAGTGGACTCTTTATTTACTGCGTTTGCAATTGTTCAAGATAAAATCTGTTTTGGAAAGAGAAGAAATGTGCACTGAACCACTGATATATTATGTGTGAACTCTTTATTTGATGTGTTTACTATTGTTTAAGATAAAACCTATTTGGGGAAAGAAACAACTTTTGCCATTTTTATGGACATTTAGTGTTTGTTTACAGATAGTTGCCTTGGTGATATTATCTTGTGCCAATTACTGTATGAGCAGCAGCAGAAACATGTATGTACATTACTTTATTTCCCATTGTTTGATCTGCCCGTCCCATGATGGCCGACTCTCTCTGACGTAACCTCATTAGAAAACACTGTGCTTGAAGTCAGAATGAGTGAAAGGGAAGTTCTAGATCAGGCATCCCCAAACTGAGGCCCCCCAGATGTTTTGGCCTACAACTCCCATGATCCCTAGCTAACAGGACCAGTGGTCAGGGATGATGGGAATTGTAGTCCAAAACATCTGGAGGGCCGAAGTTCGGGGATGCCTGTTCTAGATCGAGGTGTGTGAGATGTATCATGGTCCACTTACACATGCAGGTCACCTAGAAAGTGTTGTAGGTGCCAAGTGTGTGTGTGTGAATCATCCCAAAGACTGTGTGTGTGTGTGTGCGTTGACATCAAGCCCACCAGGTCAGCACTTCCAACCTTATGCTTACTCAGAGGAGGCAGATGTGAGCAGCTGTCGACTGCTTTGGTATCTGCATGTCTCGCATTTTACGCTTATCAAAACAGGTTTGTGTATATGAGTGTGTGTTTATCCTGTGCAACATTTCTATACATTTGTGGAGGATTAAATTAAATCCAGGAATGCACAGAAAACTCGAAGCGCTGGATTCTCAGATGTAAATTCAACCGCACTCTATTCTGTTTAAGGTCACCATCCAAACCTTCTTTACAAATGAGATTGCTATCAGTTGAGCTTTTTCATGGGATGATAGAAATGTTCGGACAACTTTGGACAACTGTTATGAAGCCGCAGGTCAAGCTAATATTGAGGCGGGTCAATTTGAATTGTCATAACTAACTTGTGTTCTTAAACATGCCTTTCAAACAACCTTCTTGTGTGTTACTTTCTTCTGACAACCCTCACATGCTATTTGACAAACCTGTTTTCCTAGAATATTCTAGAGGCCTCTTTGTTTTCTGCCTCTTTGGTATATTATTGCATGGAGTGGGAGAGAGAGAAATCACAGCTAAACATGAGGAAATGCATGTTGGGTTGAGAAAAACTAAACGGCTTTGAGAAAGGCATTGAAGTTCTAATAGATCACCAGTCCGATATAACAGCCAGTAAGAGTGTTTACTCATACACAACCACAGGGTTGGCAAATTAATAAGAAAGAGAATCTCTTCCCTAGTGTGGGAAGACCAAACAATGAGAAGAAATTAGGGATGGAGGGGAATTCTTTAAGGAAATAGAACTAAGTTGCGCTTCCACAACTATGGTAATGCACGGATTGCAGTGTAATTATTATGTGGAGTTTGCACTTCTCTGAATTTTGCAATGGAGTGCTCAGCTCAGGAATTGTAGAAAAATAACCTTATTAGGGTGAAATCATGTATTTTGGGGTAAAGTACTGTATGTTTAGACATGTGTACCTGTCAAACCTGATATTTGATCCATAGATAGATGAAGAAATGGAACAGGACTAATTTAAGAATGAACACATGTTAAATTGATACAGCTCAGAAATCAAATGATCTGACCATCACTAGGTGAAATTATGGAGAAATTAAAGGAAAGATCTTTGGAAGTGACAAGTTGCACCAATTCTGAAAATGAGAAAAGGTCCCTAAACGTCTAATGGTTCTTCTGATAATGGACTTTGAATAAAGTGCCTTTATATTCTGTTCATATGTTTTATAAGGAGCAGGTGAGCTGCTGAGAACTACCCACTTCTCTGAGCAAAAATTCCATAGTCAGTTTGCTTTGGAGTAGGAGACAGTAGTGACTTAAGACATTGTTTGCAAATGTACTGGTTCAGCAGGTAGCAATCAAAATGATCAAGAGCAGGAGTCCCCAAACTAAGGCCCAGGGGCCGGATGCGGCCCAATCACCTTCTAAATCCGGCCCGCGGACAGTCCGGGAATCAGCATGTTTTTACATGAGTAGAATGTGTCCTTTTATTTAAAATGCATCTCTGGGTTATTTGTGGGGCCTGCCTGGTGTTTTACATGAGTAGAATGTGTGCTTTTATTTAAAATGCATCTCTGGGTTATTTGTGGGGCATAGGAATTCACTCATACTTTTTTTCAAAATATAGTCTGGCCCCCCACAAGGTCTGAGGGACAGTGGACCGGCCCCCTGCTGAAAAAGTTTGCTGACCCCTGATCAAGAGGTTGGAGCACTTCGTCTGTGAAGAAATGCTAAAACATTTGGAACTCTTTAATTTTAACAGCGGGATGTCAACTAAGGGAGGTGCATTGGGGGAAGCAATTTGTTTATTTTTCTCTGTCATAATACTTAAGAAATCAGGCAAGGAAATTCATTGGCGGTAGAGTTAGGACAGACAACAGAATGTAGTTCTGCAATCAGCATATAATTAACTTGTGGAATTCACTGCCACAAGATACTGTGATGGCTTCTTATTCAGATGACTTTAAAAGTAGATAAATGGATTAGAAAGGGGCAGGTCTATCAACTGGTTATCGTTGGAAACAGGATTTATTTTAGTTATTTTGGATGACACTCTAGCAGCGATCTTCCCCTGTTGTCTCCTCCACTGTAGAAATTTAGTTTTTAACTCGTTGCCTGATTGAGTGGGTAGTTTACCTCATAATGCCCTACTGTGTGTATAATGCTATACACACTATTAATACCACTACTATTGATCTTCTGGTGTTATCGTTTAAATTTCGGAGGTTGAAACTTTGAGATTTAGTTTTTTTAATGTATGCATTTGTGAGCCACTTTTTAATGAAACGTAAACTCAAAGCAACGTACAAACCAAACAGTACCGTAAAACCAACATAAACCTAAAACAAAAGCTAAAAACTTTCATATTCATAAACAAAGAACCCCAGTCAAACACATCCTGTCCATTAAATGAGGCTGCAATATCAAAAACTCTCCAAGGTGAAGCCCAAAAGCCTGGCTGAAAACATATTTGCCTGGCACCAAAGAGTAGCCAACGTTTCTCCCAGGGGAAAACATTCCATAAGCAGGGGGCCACCACTGAAAAGGCCCTTTCTCATGTTACCACCCACTACACCTCTGTCAGAGAGGGTACATGCAGAAGGACCTCAGATGAAGAATGTGGAGTCCAGATGGGTTCATGCGGGAAGAGGCAGTCCTTGAGGGACTGGGGTGCTGAGCTACATAATGTATGCTTTAAATTTCATATACTGTCTATGCTTATCATTATAACCCACTTTTGAGACCTTTGGGGGAAAGCAGGGGTTGGGTTTTTGTTTAAAACTACTTTATTATTACTTTATATTATTTTTATCCAAAGCCGGACAGTCAACAGGTTCCATTTTGCCTGCACAATTTGCTCCAAATACCAACTGCCGAACGTCACTGCTTTCAAAATCACCCCCCTGGACAGAAAGTACTTTCCTGGGATACACCACAACAAAAACATTTGGAGACACATGTACATTTCTAGAACTACATTTGTCGTGGTGATGTTCTAGGAGCACTTCTCAAATGCAGATCCCTTGTTGAGTGCTGCTGCCGGCAGGGCCCAGAGGTCACGGAAGGTAAGCAAACCTGACTTGGGCAGCCTCCGTTCTCCCATCCAGAGTTTGTCGCTTGAGGTGGTCAGTAACCTTTCGCATCGCCTCAAAGTCTTGTGACTTCGGAGGAATGCTGCCGTGTCTAGGAAAGGTAGGCTGGTGGCATTTCACAACCCAAGCTGGGCGGAAATCTCAGGAAAGAGATACCTTCTTTGCACCAAAACAAAACAAAAACTGCTCGAGGGGGTTAGCTGCTGGATATACACACAGCCTGTCTTCTGTCGGTAACACTGGCTGCCTTAACTGAAGGGAGCAATTCAGTTCAAGGGTTTTATGGTGCTGTAAGGCCAAAGGCCAACATACTTTGAAAGCACCTTATCTGTTAAGAACTCCCCACTGCTGCAGACATTGCCCTGAGCAGCAGCAGGGATTGTTCTGTTTGCAACTTAAGGCATAGCTGCCAAGTCTCCCGTTTTCCCCGGGAAATCCCCGTTTTTCCAGCTGTCCCTAGCTGAAAAAATGGATTTTTTTGTTTCCCCCCGGTTTATTCTGGCGCGGCAGCCATTTTGGAACTGGGCAGAGCATGCTCAGAAGCGACTTTTGATGCTGCTCTGCCCAGTTCCAAAATGGCTGCAGTGCGACTTCTGGCGCGGCGGCCATTTTGGAACTGGGCAAAGCAGCCTCAAAAGTCACTTCTGAGCATGCTCCGCCCAGTTCCAAAATGGCGACAGCGCTACTTCCGGTCTGCTACTTCCGGCCCGGTCCCTTATTTCTCTGACAGCAACTTGGCAGGTATGACTTAAGGGTCAATTTTGTTAGGGGGTGATCCTATGGCAAGATCCACTGGGACAAGAAGTTTAGGATGTAGCAGGTCTCTGACTCGTGTGACTCATTCCCAGCTCAGCTGGGCTCAGCCAGCGATATATCAGTCCCCAGTCCTGGTTCAGATGAAAATACACCAGAATGACTTGCTGCATAGTCCAGCTGAGCTAATCCCAGCGTAATTGCCCCTAAAGGGGTGTTCCAGGGATGTGGTCTTGGTGGGATCAGGGTGGAGAGACTTATGTTGCATCCTCAGCCAGGTCAACTTGGTCACATGACCCGGCAAACACCATATTAATGGCTTGCTTAGCTTCTGCTAGGTTTAGGCAGAGGATGGGATTTGGATCTGGTGTAACTTTCTGCCAAACTAACTTACACCGGCTTGCTTTAGCCCAGGTGCTTGTGCATAGTGTTGCCCCCTCAGTGTTAAAGAGCGAGAATGGGCAAATGTGTTGCTTAGCAACCAAGCAGTGTCATGATCTTGACTGAGGTAGCACATAGCTCAATTGGCTTTGTAGTTCCGAGGCAGTTTTCCTCTGTATGTTTGGTTGAATGTCTCCCTGCTACGTACAAGGCCTGAACTAAGAACGACAAAGGACCTTTGTTCCATCCACCTCCAATGTTTTTGTTCAGCTTACTTAGTAAAGTACTTACTTTTCTCTCTGGACTCTATTTGCATTATTTAAGGGACCTTGCTAACACCCTTAAGATCTGTGCAGGAGGTTGTCTTGATGGGTGACATCAAATCCATAGCTAGAGCACACAGACCAGGGCTGTTATTTCCTGCTAGATGTTGCACCACAATTGTGGGATCATTTTCTCCTCCTGACAGGCCTTTTCTTCTTTCAGAAGGCAGACACGTTGGAATCTTTAATCTCTGGATTATTTTTATTGGAAAATTGCTGGTGCGTTTTGATGCTATTAATAAATGCAGTTTGCCTACTGCTGCTTCTGGGAGTGCTCCTTCCCCATGTCCAAGTTCGACTCAGATGTATGAAGAGACAACAGACCTCCCACCGGCCCATGTCCTGTCCAATATGTGGCTTGGCTTGCTCTGTGCTATAATGCTGGCCTCAATTATGAAGTAAACTTCAAGCCCCATGCTTTGAACTTCAGATGTAAACAAAAAACCCTTTTCGGACATCTAGTATGAGCTATGTGTGATTAAACACTCACTTTCTGGGTAGCCTGAAAGTACCTTACTGGGGTACAGATCGTGCTTTTTTTGAGGGATATCAACATAAAAGTCCTTTTTTCAGGTGTTCCTTGCAATAAGTGTGTCTGCCTATACAGTGGTACCTCTGGATACAAACAGGATCCGTTCCAGAGCCCCGTACACATCCAGAGCAGTATTTAGCCTGAATCACTCCCTGCGTGATTTGGCGCTTCTGCGTACACACGTGATGTCATTTGGCACATCTGCGCATGCGCGCATCTTCGAACCCGGAAGTAACCCGTTCCGTTACTTCCGGGTTCGGCACATATGTATCCTGTGTCGTACGCAACCTGAAGCATATGTAACTAGAGATATGACTGTATATGTACCAAAAAAGCAAGTTTCTAATTCATATACAAATACCTTAACATGGCTATCTCTTATGTATGAATAAGGCTGCAGTCTTAAATACCAGCCTTGTGGAAACTCCAGGCTTGGCATAGTTAGGCTAATGTGACCCACAAGGCTGTTTTCCCCAAACATGGACACCTGCCCCACAGGAAGGTAAGGATGCAGCTACAAAGCAACTCCCAATTGTTGCTTGGCAAATGTGGCTCACCAACAATGCAGCCTTTTCAGAGTTGTCCCTTTGTAAGCATGGTTTGGATTCATCAAACCACACCTGCAAATGGAGAAAGCAGGGCTCGCTGTCGGCGGCAATTGACTGATCAACTTAAAGTTGTCAGCTGATGTCATAATGATATCAGGTGACTGACAGGTGGATGGTTCTGTTTGCCTGTCCAGTGGCCAGTGGGGGGGGGTCAGTTCCCCACCGCAGCCATAGTTGGTGCCCACCTGTTCTCCACCGCAAATGCCTTCCCATCCCCAGACCGATTTCTCCAGTAGCCCAGCTCACTTCTGAATCCAGAAATATTTCATCCTAGCAACTTCTCCCTTGTGAAATGATACCAAGTGTTTTTCTATCTCTGCACCTTTTGGCGTTAATAGGCCAGCAGTCACTTGCACTCTTGACTGAGATTCCATGTGGCCAGAAAGGAAAGAATGAAATGAATGTAAGGTCAGCTGAGGCAAAGTGAGGCAAGGGACCTAATGATGCACTTGCTCTCATGCCTTTGAAACAAGCGCTTAGCCGCAGAATGCAATGGGGTTGCAACACACAGGGCTGCCTAATTGCGTCTTACAGCAGAATGGGGACTCCACGGTGGGTGCTTAATACATTTATAATGTATGGTGTTTGGGAGATACCAAGTATATCAAACGTGCAGGGCACTCAGAAGTAAATCCCACTGAACTTGGTGGAACTTAGGCTGCAATCCTATACACGCTTATCTGGGATGCCTGGGTGGTAAAGGGGTGCTCAACCAGTTCTGGGTGGAATGGCACTCCCCCTGAAGGTTCAGGTTCGTGCTCTTAGATCCACTGATGTCACTAGAGGCATTTTGACTCCATGGTGAGGAATGCCTTCTACCAGCTTCAGTTGATGGTCCAGCTCAATCCCTATATTGATGTGGCTTCGATAGCCACTTTGGGTAACCTCATTTTTAGATTAATGAAACGAGGCTGCCTTTGAAACAGCTGCTGGTGCAGGACTCTGTGGTGAGACTGACCATAGGTACCAGATGGTCAAGATGTATTGCACTAATTCTGGCCCATCTGCAGTGGCCTGCAATACATTTTCTAGTCCAACGGAAAGTGCTGCTTTTAACCTGTACACCCTTATACAGCACAGAACCTATTGATGTCTTATAGATATATATAATCTATATATATATATAAATGTAAAAATCGTGAACTGCGTTTTCCACTTTTCTCCGTAACCGCTTGACCGATCGTCCTGAAATTTTGACACAACGATCCAGGCCACTCCCCGAGCGTTGTTGGGGACAAAGATCCCTCAAATCACACACCTAGGCAGGTATAGACCTGGTTTTCCACCAAGTCAAACAGCGCCCTCAAGTGGTGTAATACCCTCCTCCACCCCCTCCCTTCCTGTGAAATATAAGCCACACCCACAAACCAAATGACATCATCAACCAAGCAACTGAAACCACCAAGGCGGCCATTATCAGACCCCTAGCCCCCACCAAATAACCAACATTGCCAAGTGGAGGTAGGGGCCTGCCTGGAGGGGATGCG
Source organism: Zootoca vivipara (assembly GCF_963506605.1). Taxonomy (NCBI): domain Eukaryota; kingdom Metazoa; phylum Chordata; class Lepidosauria; order Squamata; family Lacertidae; genus Zootoca; species Zootoca vivipara. Next base: position 8,999,569 of record NC_083279.1, on the reverse strand, counting down.
GGGGGGATGCGAATGGCCGCTTTCCAGACTAGGCCAAGTGGAGGTAGGGGCCTGCCGGGGGGGGGAAAGGGGTGTCCGAATAGAGGGCAGGGATACGTAATGGGTCAGAACAGGGTGGGGGAGACACAGGGATGAAACCTGCCCTCTCCACAGTATCTCGCCTCGACTAGGGGACTCTGAGGCTCAGGGGGATCTGAAGGGGGGCTATTACCCTCCATTTCACAGACTAACGCACAGCAACGCGTGCAGGGCCAGCTAGTTTGTAATAGATTGTTATTATCGGGGTTTTTTACATTGCATTTGTCATTCTTCGTGTTGGACCTGTGCAATTTCCTTCATCATCGGTCACCTTGAGACAGTTTGCATAGTAAGTCAGTTAGTAAGTGAAATGAAGAGATAAAACAATAAATAACAGATACACACAAGGGAAGGTTTTGGTGTATAAGAGAGTAGAGAACCTGTTCTCTTCCAAATGTTTCTGGACTACAACTCCCATGATCCCATGATTCAGAAACTACAACTAATCCAGAATGCGGCAGCAAGACTGGTGACTTGGAGTGGCCACTGGCACCATATAACACTGGTCCTAAAGGATCTACATTAGCTCCCAGTACGTTTCTGAGCACAATTCAAAGTGTTGGTGCTGACCTTTAAAGCCCTAAACAGCCTTGGCCCAGTATACCTGAAGGAGCATCTCCACCCCATCTTGTCTTTAAATCTCTTTTATTGTTGACCAGTATTTCGCTTTTCATTCTTAAGCTGGGAATCGAGCAGTTGCTTTGGAAGATGATAATCAGGTATCCAAACCACATGAACAGTAGGAGTTATGCATCGGAGCTAGTAAGGAACAAGCTGGAAAGTGAGTCAGAGAACGTTTGAGAGTAGTGGTGGGGGTCTGCTTAAATTCAATGCTGCTGTGGCTATGGAAGAAGCTGGAGCTACTCGGGGTATGAATGCTGTGCACCCCTCCATCATAGGTTCAGGTTGTAGAGATGTGTAAATAAACCATATATCATAGAGACACCACAGTCTCCGCTGTGCCTCATTTTGTAAAAGGAAACGCCAACCATGGGGCAAAGTGTGCCTGAAACTCCCTTGAATCTCACACTGAGATCATATTATACGATTACCTCTCTCGGGTTATGTTGCAAAGACTAATCCGCTTTACAATAAATGAAATTGAACGGTGAAATTGCATAACCAGGAGTGTTGGGAAACATATGGTGAAACGTTTGCCGCAAATGCAACTGGCACATCAAAAGTACTTGCAATAGTGGAGCTGTAGAAGAGACCCTTGACTGTCAGTATTTAATGGAAGGGAGGTAGAAACAAGGGCCCGGGAATGTGAAAAATCCTTGCCTCCTCTCTTTTCCCTGGAAAGCTCAATCATTTTCCGTGGCAGACATCCTTTGTTGTGTGCCCTTCTCTAAATAATAAGAATAATGGCAATCTATCCTTCACCAGCAGGTCCCAGGGTGGGTTGCAATAATTTAAAACTTGGTATTAAAAACAGATTAAACAAATTACAGCCATAGGAATAGGGCAGGCCCTGAAATTACACATCTCCAGTGTCAAAGGCCTGGTAAAGAAGTGTGTCTTCAGCATTCGCTGCAAACTATATATTGAAGAAGCCAGATGTTCCTCTTTGGGGAGGGAAATCCACAACTTGGGGGCTTCTGAGGGTTGTATAACTTGACACCTGATCTTGACACCTGAAAGGGATTGTTCCCTAACAAATGCACTCAATTAATTAAAAATATATGGCCTTTCTATTTAAATAAATGCCCAACAGGCTTACACAAAAAACCCCAAAAACCACTTATACAAAGTCGCTTTTTCAAAAATCACTGTTTACACCAGACCTTGTCGAAAAATATTATTCTTAATTACAACCCAGAAAAGGTTTTGGTAAATAAAGTTCAAAAATGCAGGCAGCTTTGCCCATCTACAATCACGCACACACCAAAGAGCGGCAGTACATAACATGACATACAATTTAAAAGCATCAACATGACTTCAGTCCTATGCATAGTGTCCTGGGAATAGCGCATAGGTTTAAACACATGGAACTTCAATCCCCAAGACAGAAACGTATTACGGTACATCGCCAACCAAGTACGCCACATAATCCCATATATACTGGAAGCAAGACAAAAGAATGGGTACACTTGGAGAGGGACACAATTGAAAATAGCTGCACCACAGCAAACCCATTCCTCCCAAACAAACTAAGGAAAATCCCTACAACACTAAACAGGTTCACACAGACCATGCTTAAAGCATGGAAAGCAGAAATAGGTAAACTGTCCCCAACCCCATCCCCACCAATTCCCCTGGCACATCACGGCAGCACAAAACCTCCAGATAAAAACCTGACAAACCAAAGGCTTATACCACCTAACAGACTTCTACATGGAAGATTCTCTGTCAGCTAAAATGCTGGTTAAAACTAAAGCTTTTCATTAGAAAGGGCAACCGTGATTGCAAAGTGTTAGCATTTAAACTACTAGCAAGGAGTAGGAACCCCATCAAAGAAAAGGAAGCAAGCACCCTGCCTCTGCCAGATTATTTTCCTTCTGATTTCTTCCATATGCTAATCTGCCACACACAAAAAAACTTGGGAGCCTCCTTATCACCTCATTCCCTTGCCACAGCTTTCCTTCAATTACCCTGGCGCTCTGGCTTATGGCAGGTCACACATGCTTTGAAAAAGTCCTGGAAGGTGCTCCCCTGCATTCTCCCTCCACAGTACCAAAGGGTTTAACCCTTCCCTCTACAGCCGCTGGGATTTATCCCCCTAAAGCTAATGGCAACTTGAGGAGGGAATGGTTTATGTTGGGTTTTTCTTTGATATAGGTACTGATCTGTTGCAACTCAAAAACTAGTTCTGAAAATATTTCCTCAGTCTAATGCAGAGATGCATTATTTATTTATTTATTTCTGCGCAGATTCACTGGAGTTGTTGCAAAACATCTAGAAGTTTGTTTAGAACAGAAGGGAGGGGAGGGGAGGGGAGGGGAGGGAGGGAGGGAGTATTCACTAACCCTTTTTTATATCCTGCCAGCTAGCCTAGAGGCAGACTCTCATGGTAGCTCAGAAGAATAAAAAGCTAAAAAATACAGATACAATAGAATCAACTTTATTCTCTTAGAATGCAGAGGAAAACAAGCCAAATGACTCAACAACCCTAAGCAAATTTGCTGCGCATATCAGATGGATAATACATTGCGACATGGAGCACACAAGAGTTATGCTTCTGTCTCACACAATGTTTGTTCTTTCATTGTGTTCTCGTTTTGGTTGCTACCCATTTCATGGTACCGTAATCCTACAACTAAAGCAAATTTAAGAAACTGATTGGATGCCTTCCTCGGTATCTGTTTCGAAACAACTCAGTTCTGATTTCTTTGCATATTCCTGCCATGAAAAAAAAATTCCTAAACATGTGCATGGATACGGAGGCAAGAGGAATGAAACAATCTGTATTCATTCATTCATTCATTCATTCATTTATAACTTTTCTATACCACCCTTCAACTGTAAAAAAACATCCAGGGTGGTTTGCAGTCGCTCACAAAACAGCAATGATTTGCTCATACGCAGGAGAGACCCATTGAACTCTATGGACAAACCTCAGCCCATTGGTTTCTATTGAGTTGAATGCAACACCTACTTTTAAAACGAGAATCCATCCATCCATTATTTTGTTCAGCTGCCAATGAACAAAAGGTAGTTCACCTGGTAGTTTTCATTCATTTACATATTTATTTATTTATTTAAAAAAATAGACCTTGCCTTTCTCAAAAGGGTTGAGGTGGCTATAATAATCAGCAAGAAAACTAACTACAAAAGTTAAGAAGCATGAATGATGGGAGCTGTAGCCAATAACATCTGGAGAGTGGGGGAAGACTCGTCCAGTGGGCCAAGCCTTTGTGAATTTCGGGGGCTTAAGTGACAGCCAATCTAAGTCATTCTAGTTAAATAGACCTCCTTCTTTGGAGGTCTTTAAGCAGGGGCTTGATAGCCATCTGTCAGGAATGATTTGATGGTGTTTCCTGCTTGGACTGGATGGCCCTTGTGGTCTCTTCCAACTCTATGATTCTATGAAATATATCAGAGAATCAGTGTTGTTGAAGAGGAGGGTGATGCATTGGAAGTAAGCTTAGTGGTAATAGCTACAGCCCTCACTGCCACGTCCACCCACTTCAACTGAAGCTGGGTCTTCTTCCTGGCTTCTATTCTTGGCTGTGGCTTTGGGCAAACCCTTTCGGCTCTCACAGCCTCAGTTTCCAAACCTGTAATTTGGGGATAATTCATACCTGGAGGGAGGACGTGTGTGCGTGTTCTAATGAATCAGCATTTATGAAAGGCTCTTTTTGTTAGGGTAGTAGGCACTCTATAAATACTATTATTATAAAGGTGTTTGTGTGTTTAGATTGGATGCATATCTCCAAAACCCAACAGATACATTTTCATTGTTCACCAGGAACAATGTTTTCATTGCTTACAACACTTAATTAAAAGTTACTGCCCTGTTGATGCTCTCAAGGAACTTTGAAGACCTGTTAAATTACCTCGTTAAACACACGAGGATGTTAAATAAAGTAATCACAGTACATGTGTCCTATCCTATATCAGAGGATTGATCCCATGGTCCCCCTGGTGCTATTTACTTTGGCTGATAAAGCTAGTTGATCAGTGGAAGAACATAATAATTTAAGAAGAACGCTGCAGGATCACGCCATCAAGTCCAGCATCCTGTTCTCTCACAGTAGCCAACCAGATGCCTAAGGGAAGCCCACAAACAAGACCCAAATATAACAGCACTCTCCCCACTTGTGATTCCCAGCAACTGGGAATACTTCCAGAGGCCTCCAGCAGTGGAGGTAGAACATTGCCATCATGGCTGGTAGCCTTATACTCCAGGAATTTGTCTAATTCTCTTTTAAAGCCACCCGGGTTGGTGTCCATTACTACATCTTATGGTAGCAAATTCCACAGTTTACTTCCTTTGGTCAGTGCTAAATCTCCCCATCTTCCATTCTTCAGCTTCATTATGTGGTCCCAAGTTCTCGTATTATGAGAGAGGGGGAAAAGCTCTCTGTCCACCTCCTTCAAACTATCTATTGAGTTTCCCCTCACTCTCTTTTGTTTCTAAACAGCCCCTTCATTGGAGGTTGATTACTTGGGTTGCCCCTTTTCTAAACCTTTTCCAGCTCTACAAATTGTGCCCTCCCTCAAAGAGGGCACGTGTTGCGGTGAGACCTGGAGACCAACCTCCTGTGTTGTGGGTGGGTAAGACTGGTCAGCCACAACACCCAATTGGTAGGTCCCTCAATGTTGGGTTCAATCTGGCCAATGGGGCGCAGTCCAAACAGATCGAGGGACCTATATAAACCCATGCACGTGACCCAGAGCTTCCTCTTTCGGTGCATGCATTCGGAACACCCGCCCACCTCTCCCTACTTTTAGGGCTTGTTGCGCTTGACCTTGCTATGCCATCATGTATAGTCTGTTGTTGGGACAGGGTCACGGCAGGAATTTCCCCCACTTGGTTGATTGGCTGCTGCCATTTGGGTTTCGCCTGCCACGTAGCAAATCGTCACAACTTGTAAGGTTGCGGATAGGCACTAGTTCAGGTGATAGGGATGGGGGAACACTCTCGCCATCCCTATGTGAAGGGTATTCCATTAAAGGAATCCAGGGACTCATATGGTTTGGTCAACCCTGCAAGGGATTGTGCCCGTGCCTGAGTCCAGGGGGACATCTGGATGGTGGATGTAGCCTGTTCCCGGCTTTCCGCCTATTCAGGTGTTGACCCTCGGCTGACCTATGGTGGTGCCCTGGGTCAGCGCTACCTGCAACGGTGCAGGGAGCTAGTCGAACCAGAGCCTATGCAACCACTCACTTTCTGTAATCAATAAAGTTGTGGCCTAAATTCTGCCAAAAACCCAAACTAAAATTTGAGTCAAGTGTGAATTTATTTTTGGGAGGGGGGTCTCTGGGTCTGAACACACAATATCATTTTCGACGCGAGGAGACCCAAAACGCACAACCATTCCAAATCTGGTTGCACCACAGATCAGAATAACAGCATTATGTCAGTGACACATGCTTTATTTTAAATTTTTTATCCATTTAACAATATTTCTATGCTGCTTAATCAACAACAGCTTCTAAGCGGTTTACATAAAACTATATAAAATAGTCAATATTAAGATACCAACCAACTCAAACTTTTTTAAAAAGTAGGCATAATACTTTGCTTGCACAAGGCCCCAGGTCCAATCCCTGACAACTACAAGCAGGGCTGGGATTGGGAATGTCCTCTCTTGGAAATTTAGGTCAACTGCAGCCAATTAAGGTAGCAGCCAGGACTGAACTAGATGGGCCACTGATCTGACTCAAATAAGAGAGCTTCTTGAATTCCCGTGGTCCCCCAAGGCCTTGAGCAGATCTTTCCCCGTCTGATACCTAGAGACACCAGGGACCGTATCTGAGATCTTAGACATCACAACCATGAGCAATGATCCTCCATGGTTTTTGTGGTACAGGCAATCAACATATTGGACCTGGGCCCAAAATAACATGTATAAAACCTGGTGGGAGGCACCTTGAGTTAAACACTGGCAGAACTCCAAGGTAGCCAAGATTTACAAGCCACATGGCACCAGGTGATCCTATGGCATCCCTGCACATCCAACATGGGAGATCACCGACTCGGCTTGTATAATAATAATACCTTTATTGTCAACGTACAACCTGTGTGCAATGAAATTAACTGAGCCTCCCCCACACACAAACACTCAATCTCATTGCACTCTGTGTGCTTGTCGCACAACACACCAACCCCGAAAGTCAGTTGCACTATATTATTTTCCGTTCAGCAGCCTAACAGCCCACAGATAGAAACTGTTTTTTAGCCTGTTGGTACAACTGATTATTTTCCAGGGACTCCCTGGAAAAGACCCTAATGTTGGGAAAGATGGAGGGCACAAGGAGAAGGGGACGACAGAGGACGAGATGGCTGGAGAGTGTTCTTGAAGCTACAAACATGAGTGGAAGACAGGAGTTCCTGGCGTGCTCTGGTCCATGGGGTCACGAAGAGTCAGACACGACTAAACGACTAAACAACAACAACAACAACAACTGATTATACTTCTATATCTCTTGTCCAAGGGCAGAAGATTAAAGAGGTGCTGGCCGGGGTGTGAATCATCCCTGAGAATTTTTCTCACTCTCCTAAGGCAACGATCCCTTGCGATGTCATCTAGAAGGCTCAGGGGGCAGCCCATGATATCATGTGCCGTGTTCACCACCCTCTGTAAAGACTTTCTGTCCGTGGCTGTCAAGCCAATGTACCACACTGTGATATGCTATGAGAGGACGCTTTCCATTGTGAAGCGGTAGAAGGAGGTCATCAATTGTTTAACATTTTTGCTTTGCAAGACCCTGAGGAAATGGAGTCTCTGTTGGGCCTTCCTAACCACCTGAGTTATATTGTTTTTCCAAGTGAGGTCTTCACTAAGGTGAACTCCCAGGAATTTAAAGGAAGATACTCTCCCCCCCCCCCCGGATATATAACGGAGCTAGTTCCCCTCTCTTCCTCCAGAAGTCCAACACCATCCCTTTTGTCTTACTAGTATTTAGGTGCAAGTTATTCTCTAGGCACCATGTAGATACTTTTTGAACCTGCCCCCTGTACGCTGATTCATCTTCACCTGTAATTAAACCCATTATCGTAGTATGGTGTAGCCTGGATGGAGGAAGGATCTGCAAAAGCCTACCAAGGCCAGCACTATCTATTCCTGCATTTCTGAACATGCGCTATGGCATTAGACAAGGAGTATGGAAAGCTCCTTGGGGAACATCCCCCGAGAAGGTGGATTAATCACCAAATCTCCTTGCTCTCAGGGTAGCATTCTGCATGGACTTGATCTTCTCATTTGTCTTTGGATAAAGTCTAAGAAACAGAATGAAAGCCTACTTAAACAGATAGTGCTGATTTGAGAGCAGGGCATATTTTCAAAGTGATGATTAATGTAAGGTTTTAAGTAGCATTTCTAATCCCGCTGGATATAATGGATGCCACTTTCTTTGGCAACGGCGCAAGGGCAATTAAAAATGCTTGATTTACAACCTTAGCTTCTTACGTGAGCATTTGAGAAGACACAGATTTGGAACATTACCCATTTAAAAAAATGTGGCAGTCACTACTCACTGCCCTTTGTATACCATTTTTATAGAAGTAAAGGGAGACGTTGCCGGGCACGCTTCCTTGAAGCAAATGGGAGCCATGCAGGGAAAGGATACGGGAGTCTGGGCGCCCAAATCACAGATGGCAAGAGATGCTAAGCAGAAATGAAGACATTCAGCAGAGGCAAAATATGCTCTATAAGAGAAATTGTGGCAAGTCGTTGGCAGGAATGATGAGCCTGAAAGAAAACTGCCTCCCATTCTATACATGCTCCCTGGCAGGACAACAGAAGCTAACGAGAGAAGATTGAAGAATGTATTCGAGTTTCTGCAGAACCTCAAAGAGAAGAGACTCAGTTCAATGGTAGAACACATTCTTGGGACACAGAAAGTCTCAAATTCGATTTCTGGCGTCTCAAACAGGACTGGGGAAAGCTCCTGCCTGAAACTCTGGAGAATCACCCTCAGTCAATGCTGAGCTTGATGGACCTCTCCCTTACAGCAGGTGCTTCTAATCTCAGCTCTTGGCATACAGTGAAGATACCAGGTAGCCTGACATCTGGCTGGTTGATAGGGGGTCAAATACTTATTTCACTCATTATAATGCACATCAATCTCTGACTTTTGTCTTCTGGGTTTCTGGGTTTTTTTCCTGTTGTTATTCTGTCTCTCGCAGCTACAATAAACCTACCATTAAAATTATGGACTGGTCATTTCTTCGTCAGAGGGGGCAAACGGGCAAATTTAGCAGGGGATCAAATACTTCCCCCCCCTCTCTGTAGATCCCTTTAACTAGCGCTCTTATCATCCGATTCTTACCCAGTGCTTTTTTTCAGGGGGTACTCAAGGTACACAATGGCGGCACCTCTTTTGGTTGTTAAAAAGTGTTGCACTTACTGTAACAGCTTCGTGGCGAGTTCCTGCACCTATTTTTCGGGGTGGGGGGGGAGCACTGTTCTAACCTATTTGTCTCCTTCCCCTATTACCAAGATGGGGAATATTCATTCATCATGCCTGACCCCTGGCCATGCTGGCTGGATGGCAGCTGGAGCCCACATGTTCCCCATTCTTGCTCAGTTGCCACCTTTGCACTTTCTGCCATCTTACTGTCCTGTGCCTGAAGTAGCTTCATTCTGCTTATTCCTCTAGTCTTTTTTTAAATCTAGTTCACAGGCCCCACATACCATGTAAGAGTCGGACGTGTGCTACTATCCTGCTTGCTGTTGGATTCCATCTCCCATCAGCCCCAGTCAACATGGCCAATAGTTGGACTCTAGCAACAGCCAGAGAATCGCAGTTCCCCCATGCCCTTGTCTTATAGGACGTTTGCCGAACAATGTTGGCTACTCCTGCTATGCAAAATGACACCATTAAGTTTTCAGCAATAAGATGGAAATTATTGGTTTCCGCAGGGAAACCCAAATCGACCCATGTTTTTTTTTTCCTGATCTGCGTTATTAAGCAAGGAAGGAACATTTCACGATCAGGTTAGAAGGTTTATAACAGCTGCATAGCTCTAAAGTACAAAGCATAAAAACAATTCTTTTTAGAAAATTAATGTTTTAAAGATGCCTGCACAAATTACAGTAGTTGTTTATGTTAGCTCTCCGCTTTGCATTCTGTCTCCAAGAGAGCTATGAAAATCAAACAATCCCTACAGGATTCCTCATGTTAAATATTTTTTGCATAAACAAGGCAGAAGATTTGATTATGGCTACAGTTTTCCAAGATACACAGCTTTTGAAGGGAAATGCTTCCCCCTGGAATACGTTCTTTCATTTTGTTTTATTAACTTTTTTCCCCTGATCCAAACAATAAGAATTTGCTTTTCAAGAAAATGGTGCATGTAATCATAAAAAACATTCCACTCACATACTATGTGTTTTAAAATAAAGCTTTTCTGTTTTGTGATAATAAGGAGAGAGATTAGAAATGAAAGCACATCTCTACAGGCAAATAGAAGGGAAATATCAGAACGTGTTGCTAGTTATCAGCCGATACCAGATTATAATATTTGATGCTGTAGAGTTTATAAATGATGACTATAGAGAACAGCGGAATGAACAACAAAGGAAACTTTAATTGAAAGCTGTGCCAAACTGTGGCTGCTGTAGATTTTGTTTCCTTACTCAATGCCGCCTATAGCCACTTCCCTAATGCAACAACTTGTGGGACATTTTGCTTTTCCTACAATGAAGCACCATCATTACAAATGACCGGAGACTGTGCAATTATCGTTGCCTTTCATTGTTATAAAGCACATCCTTGTTAGAGAGCAGCATAAACAAAAATCAACCAAACGAAAAAGGGTCATTCCCCAAGTTGCGGTAGTCACACTTTACGTTCAACAAGGTAAACGATCTGCATTGATCATCATTGTCTTTCTCTGTTTTGCATGCAAGCATCGGTCTTAGATGAGGAACTGCCAGCTCTTCTCACATAGGAGGGAATGTATTTTCCATTAAGGTGCCAACGCAAAGGCAATTTTTTCAGTAGTTAAAAAAAGGCTCCTCCCTAATTAAATCAGGGACACTTTTTAAAGGTAATCGAAATGTTTTCAATCAATTAATCTAATGGCCTGATCAATGCAATGGTAGCTGACATGGTGTTATTCAGATGTTGTTGGAGTCCAGCTCTCAGCATCCCTAACCAAATGACGTCTGTTGCTGTAGAAGTCACCACATCCCTCAACCAACTGACCAATGCAAAGTGAACATATTTCAGTCAGTGCTTATGCTACATTTTAAAAGCTTGCATTCTTTATTATTTGAAGTACTAAGGTATATGCTATTAAAATCCAACAGACAGCTTTCCCTTTCATTGAACATATCCTTGGAATGAAAAGGAACCGGCATAAACATCCAATCAGCTTGCCTATTTCTTTTTATCATTTTTTTAAAATAAAAAAATACTCCATAAAGCATTTCTGCTAACAGTCATTATTGACCATAAAATTATGGGGGAAATTAAGGTTGACAGCAGATCAAAAAATGCTACTCAGTTAAGAATTTTCCATTAAATCGGTCAATACATTAATAAATTAAATGCAAAAGAATTGGCCATGATCCAATTGCAGATTTCAACAGGGGGGGGGGTAACTAGGCCCTTAGCAGTACACTCTTACACCTGGCTACTCAGAAGATTCCAGCACCATTTTCTCCAGTGGGGTTTATTCCCAGGTGAATCCTAGATACACAGTTTTACAGTCTATACCTTTGCCATTGCTACATATTACCAAAACTAGGTGCTTTTCACAAAAGATAACCTCACTTCCTAGAAGGAAAGGTAATATTTCATATTTCTTTTTCATCTCTTATTGTAGCAATACACCAAAACGGTTTCCAAAATAAAGCCTTAAAAGACAAACTTCTATGCTCTTAACTCTCAGCTTAACAGTAAAAACCCAACCTTAACTCTCATCTGCTATCAAATTAATCTAGCCATTATACAGGCTGCAGCCCCTATAAAGCATCATTATGGTATAATACAAACCTATTTTTATAATTACAGTAACCTTCCATATACATTCATTCGAGTATTAACATCATGCTTCCCTTTATCTGTGATGTACATGCGTTTATTTTCATTCAAGTCAAAGGTCAGCTTCTGTTTCCTCTCACTCAAAGCACTTGAAGTATACTGGCCCCAATCCAAGAGAGCGCGTGTGCACCAACCAGGGCTATGGGAGGAGCACAGCACTATTTTAAAAAATGGAATCCTGACTAGCAGCTGTTCAGCGGGGGACTGGATATAGCCCCCATTTCCAAACAGCTGATTGACAAAAGAGCTACAGGCATGCGGAGCCCAACTGAAGTGAGCTGGGGAATGGCAGGCACAACATTCATTGGCCTGTACAATTTCCCATCCAATCACAGGTATTTATTCAAAAGCCTGCTTCTGCACACAGATAGCCTCTGGCTGCATTGGAATAAGGCTTTGGCTCCATATCCGTACTAACCACCTACTTTTCCAAAGTCATAAATACCTGCTTTAGTTGCAGTTCATTTTCAGGAAAGTGTCTGCAAACTGTGACCAAGTCACTCGTCGGATGTTTTCTTCCAAGCAAGACGGGCATGATTTGAAAAGAGCAGAGCTTTTTGACCCTCTAAAGCAGAAGTAGCTCACATTTGGGCTCTCTAGCTGTTGCTGGACTACAGCTCCCATAATCCCTAGTATCCAAGCCAGATGGGGCTGATGGAAATTGCAGTCTAACAACAGCTGAGCCACCTTTGCTTCAGAGACTTGGAAGAGCAACATTCAGCAAACACAGTTTTGCCTCGTTATAGAAGCTAACTTCTATCTCCCTGTCTTTTTGCTTCCCTCTTCTTAGTTCACCAACAACCTCTTGTGTTTGCCTGTCCTCCTGCCTGCTTGCCTATACAGCACAGCCTTTTGAATGTATTCCTCTGCACAGATCCATCCTGGCCTAGCACTATTTCTGGGTTCACCTACTGCAAATCTTCCCCAGGGCTCTTGTCATTCAAGGACTCACTTCATCACCCTGCATGCTTGGCTACCTGTGGATCAGTGGTAAATGGAAGGTTCTCCACAATGTGTAAGAAACTCTTATTCATGGGGCAAAAAAAAAAAAACCTTCAGTAGCACCTTAAAGACCAACTAAGTTTTTATTTTGGTATGAGCTTTTGTGTGCATGCACACTTCTTCAGATACATTTGAAACAGAAGAGTCAGACCCTATATATATACAGAGGGTGGTGGGGGTGGTGGGAATGGGTGATGGGCTGATAGGAGTGGTAAACCTGTTGATGGCTGTTAATGACTGCTGATGACTGCAATTGGTCCTGCAGGGAAAAAGCAAGGGCTGAGGCGCTAAAGAAAGCTTGATCATGCATAATGAGATAAGAATCCTATGTCTTTGTTCATCCCAGGTGGATCCATGGTTTTAAGCTTGGTAATGAGCTCCAATTCAGCAACTTCTCTTTCCAGTCTGTTTCTGAAATTTTTCTGTAATAAAACAACTGCTTTGAGATCTTGTATAGAATGTCCTGGGAGATTGAAGTGTTCTCCTACTGGTTTCTCTGTCTTGTGGTTCCTGATGTCAGATTTATGTCCATTTATCCTTTGGCGTAGGGTTTGGCCTGTTTGTCCAATATAGAGAGCTGAAGGGCACTGTTGGCATTTGATGGCATACACAATGTTAGAAGATGAGCAATTAAATAGTCCTGAGATGGTATGTTGGATGTTGTTGGGGCCAGTAATGGTGTTGTCCGGGTGTATGTGGCAGCAAAGTTGGCATCTGGGTTTATTGCAGGCTCTGGTACCAGTGTCCATGTTAAGTTTGGTGGTTGTATTATTGTGGGTGAGGAGTTGTTTAAGATTGGGTGGCTGTCTGTAGGCAATGAAAGGTCTTCCTCCCAGAGCTTGAGAAAGGGAGCTGTCATTGTCCAGGAGAGGCTGTAGATCTCTGATGATGCATTGTACTGTTTTAACTTGGGAGCTGTATGTGATGACTAGTGGTGTTCTGTTATTCATATCTTATTCATGGGGCTAAGCTATGCATATCCCTTGGTCTATTTGCCATTTAATCGAGCAAGCTTAACCTCCACCTTAATTCTAAACTGCATACTTCCAGTCGCTTCCAACATCATACAGAGTGGACGCCACTATTTGCTAAAAGAGTCGATTTCCTTGAGAAAATGTTTTACCAACACCCACCAAGCTTTGAAATGAAATGCTGGACAGCAACTTTGCAAGTGATGTCCAAGTGTTAGGACTTTGTTCCGAATCAAATTTAAACAAATAGCTTTTCCCACCCCCCACCTTTGGTCCCCCTCCCAAATTCCTCAGCCGAGAGCTCCAGCAAAAAAAAAAAAAAAGGAGAAAGGAAAAGGGGGGTGAAAACACAGTTCAAAGTAAGTTCAGACATTGCCGTTTGTGTCGTCTAATTGTAATGTGTATTACAAATTAAGGAAGAGTTGCATTTTAATAAAGTTGCCGTTGCTGAAACAGGAAGCCATTGATTATCCTCGTGTGTACCTTATGATGTATTTAGAGACCAGAACAGCCAAAGTTTTGAAAATGGAGAACAGCTGAATAATGTCATTAGGACATAGGCTCTACTCTGACAAGCATAATCCCACTGCCTTTGTCCCCCCCCCCACAAACACACACTGCAGTTCTGAAATGTGTTAAAGGCAAGTGGAAACCTGAAGACACCATCGAAAACTCTTTTCCCAATCCCTTTGCAATCATTTCCTTGCTACTTTGCGCACCTGAAAGACGCTGACTGCAAAAGGCATAATGGTAGACAAGACTGAGGAACATGTCCTCCAGATGTTTGGTAACATCTCCCATCAGCCCTAACCAACATGGGCAATGGACTGGAATGATGGGATTTGTAGCCCAGCAACATCTGAAAAAAGGTTATTGGTTCCCCCATTGGTTACAATTCACACAGGCCATAACTGCAGGCCTGAATCAAGTTCTCCTCCCTCTCCCTTCATAACTTAACTGCCACTTGTATCGTGACATTATAAATTTCCCCACCACCAGCAGTCAATGAGGTCGAGCAGGACACTGAGGACAGAGGTCAGGACACTGAGGACAGAGGTCAGTTTAGCTATCCATTAGAAAGGGGGAGATGTTGAAACATAGCTTCCATTTATTGCAGTTTCCCCGTTTCTTGTGCACATACGTAGATACCCTAATCTCTCCCTTTCCCACACTGCTGCCGACCCTTACCTTTCAGCTCCAGGAGCACCAAAAGCAACCTGGAGACCTTCATTATTATTATTATTATTATTATTATTATTATTATTATTATTATTATAATTATTATTATTATTATTATTATATAATAATATAAAGAGGGATGCCTTGCAGGGTGAAGGTGGTTTCCCCAGCCACTCTGGGCAGCTTCCAACCGAATATTAAAACAGTACAGCATTAAACATTTAAAACTTCCCTAAACAGGGCCGCCTTCAGTTGTCTTCTAAAGGTAAAATAGTTATTTATTGCCTTGACATCTGCTGGGAGGGTGTTCCACAGAGCAGGTGCCACTACCAAGAAGGCCCTCTGTCTGGTTCCCTGTAACCTCACTTCTCGCAATGAGGGAACCGCCAGAAGGCCCTCGGTACTAGATCTCAGTGTCCAGGCTGAATGGTGGGGATGGAGACGCTCCTTCAGGTATACAGGACCGAGGCTGTTTAGGGCTTTAAAGGTCAGTACCAACACTTTGAATTGTACTCGGAAACGTACTGGGAGCCAGTGTAGATCTCTCAGGACTGGTGTTATGTGGTCCCGGCGGCCACTCCCAGTCACCAGTCTAGCTGCCGCATTCTGGATTAATTGCAGTTTCCGGGTCACCTTCAAAGGTGTACTGTGCATTGCAGTAGTCCAAGCGGGAGATAACCAGAGCATGCACCACTCTGGCGAGACAGTCCGCAGGCATTGAGGGTCTCAGCCTGCATACCAGATGGAGCTGGTAGACAGCCGCCCTGGACACAGAATTGACATGCGCCTCCATGGACAGCTGTGAGTCCAAAATGACTCCTAGGCTGCGCACCTGGTCCTTCAGGGGCACAGTTACCCCATTCAAGACCAGGGAGTCCTCCACGCCTGCCCGCCTCCTGTCCCCCCAAAATAGTACTTCTGTCTTGTCAGGATTCAACTTCATGGCATTCTCCACACAATATTGGTCTAGGTAGGTTTCCTCCTTCCCAGCCATCATTTGGAGAGGAGGCTATGCTGTCTCTGCTATTTTAGGCATCCAAGTTGAAGGGGCTGTTAATCTCCTCTTCTGCACCACCCAGAGGGATGCCTTGCAGGGTGAAGGTGCAAAAGATGTGCAAGAAGGCTTCCCTCCTCCTCCTTGTCAGAACAAATTAAGGAAATCCTCTACCTGCTTACCTGGGAGGAAGCCGCACTGAATACAGTGGGGACTTATGCCTCAGGAAATTTGCTCCATAAGGGAATTTTCCTTGCTTTAAGTTGTCCACAGATGTGCTTGTTGGTTGGCATCATCAGGAAATGGCATTATCCCATTATATACCGGGCCTTTTATCTGATGTGCTTGACCAATGGCCTGCTTTAATCCCACATTTAATGTGAATTTATTATGGCCATGAACTGCTCAGTGCAAGTGAAGAGACCTCAGAATGGATGCAGTGGAAGAATAGGAGAATATACCGTCTGCTCCCACAGTATTTCTGTTGCTGCCAAATAACAGGGAAAAAAATCATCATCATCATCATCACCTATTACCTCTGTTGTTGTTGTTGCTGCTGCTGCTACCACTACTCTTTCAGAGTATTGTCATCTTCAAAACAACCCTGTAAGGTAGGTCATTTTTATTATTTCCATATTGCAGATGGAACTGCAAGCAGCTTCCTGATCAAGTAAATTAGGACCAGTTCTTTTGCACGAGTAGCTGGCATAAAACAAGACAGTGTAAATTAAGTCAGTGTAAATGTTGCACTGCATTCCAACTGTGTTCAAACTGTGTTCAGCATTGGCACTGCTTTTTGCAGATGGAAAACAAGCAATTAAAATAGGGTTTAATGCGGGGGTTGCCAGGTCACATGACTGAGCTGAATGGGCATAGGATTGAGCCTAAGTCCGTCCCCCCCACTTCTCGCAACACACACCCATAATGTCCCTTTTAGGGGACTTGCACTGTCCTGGTTTTAGCTGGCTAAATCCCAGCTGAGCAAGGATTGAGCAAGTTATATCAGCATATCTTTGGTTCAACTGGGGTGGGGATTTAACTAGCTGAACCAGTTTGAGCTGGCAATCAGTTGGCTGAGCCAAAGATCCACTGGATTGTAAGCTGCTCGTCCCTGTGGATCTTGCTATAGGATCACATCATTTTAAAAGGGACAGTACCTCCTCCTTGTGTCCTAGGAAGCAGGGCTTTGGGAAGTTGTATCGGATATATTTTTCATGGTGAATGTAGGAAGGCATAGCCAATTGGTTCTCAGCATATGGAGATATTGACAGACACGAGAGTTTTCCACATGACATCCTCATGTGATGGAATGGAAAAGTGTTTCTTCCAGGAACCTGAGTGTATAATGGGACTTTCCTGCAACCCCTTGGCTATTTTGCCCTCCGAAACGAGCACTGAATCTGCACACCCCGTAGATCATTCTAAACTTATTATTATAAAGGCCCTCTTTAAGGAACAATGAAATGAATTATAAGAATGAATAATTTGAGAGTTTGCTAACTTAAAACAGAGTTCCTTCTGTACTGAAAAGGAAGAAGATGAGATAATTCCCAATAATTTGTTGTAAGGATTATGATTAGATGAATATGATAAGAACAATAGGTGTAAGAACACATTTTGTAATCTGATGACTCAAGCACGTGAATTTATATAACCTTGAAGATCATTTAAAGGGAAAAAAGGATTTGCACATGCCGAAACAATCTTAGCCAACCTGATATCCTCCAGCTGTTTGCAACTACAACACGATGATGCTGTAGTCGAAAACAGCTGTAGGGTGCAAGGTTGGTACAGGCTGACATAGAAAAATATTGAAGCCCAAGTAAAAAAAAAAGAAGGAATAAATAAATGGCTGTAAGGAGTCAACATCCCCACATTATATGCTTACCGCCTCTCACCCAATAATATTGTATACACAGTGCATGTGGAAAGAGGTGCTAAGGCTGCACGGTTATATGCACTTCCCTGAGAGTAAGCCCCACTAAAATCAATGGGACTTACTTCTGAGTAAGCATGTATGGATTTGCACCTTAAGTTTTAGTATTGTGCTGTATTTAGAAGGTCACACTACGAAGCTAAGCCAGCTCTTCCAGTTTGATCAAGAAAACCAATGGAAAATGAAGAAGATGATGCTATTGATTTTGCTGTGGGAGAGTGGACAGTGTCAAATTTCTAGGTGGAAAGATTGCAGGCGAGGTATTTTGGAGTCAATCATTTATTCGCTTGCTGCTTTTTTTTTACCCTCAGCTGAAGACAATTTGCAACATTAAAACTTCAGTCACACGATATTATAAACTGCCCAGAGAGTGCTAAAACAAGTGCACATACAAGGATCAAAACAACTACAATACATTAAAATAAATGGAAAGCTTTGCAGAATTAAAATTAAATAAATATTACGGTGAAATCTTGTTTGGTTTAGTGGAGGATGCTTCTGAATGAGGTGTGTATCAGATTGCAGCATTGACTGTCTACCTAAAAGAATCAGAACCAGAACTCTAGAGATAGCATTGCCTACAGTATACTCACACACATATTCTGGCATTTGGTCCAGTCAAACTGGTTTGAATAGGTTTCTCATTGGTACCTCGAGGGAAGCCTTAGGGCAGCTCCCAGGAGTGCAGTCCACCTGCATGCCTACAATTTGGAGTAACTGTTGTCCTGAGCAGTTCTAGGCTTGTACCCGTTTTAAGTAACCTACACATACCCCATTCAGTGCCTGAAACTGTTCGAAAATACTCTAAAGTTTAAGTTTCAATGGGCAGGTGCCTATATATTGTTACACACAGCCCTCTAAAAAGGTGAATCTATGGTTGTCTACTTTGTTTGCTTCAAATAAAATAACAGATTCAGTAAAATAGCAATATGATCCACACAGCACCGCATTTAGGTATAAGATGAAATATTTCCCGAAAGTGCTTATAGCATTTCCAGACCTCTAAATGTCCGAGTCTGGGATCCCAGGAACTGCCTGATGGGGTTTTGGGCTGCTGTTTCTCAAACCACAGCTTCTAGGGCTTCGTGGCGAAATTGTTTCTTACTTTCCAAAGCAACTTGTGACCTGGCATAGGGGGGGTTGCAGTTCAAAGGGGAAATGTCAAACATCCCACTTAGCCACGCCCAAACCATGTTTAATGGACATGTCTCAATTATATCTCTGAATCCCAGCCAGAATTTCAATAGTGGGAGATTGGCTAAGTTGCCTCTTCCAATAACCAACAAATATTCTGATTATCAAAATAATTTCTTATTTTTTTATTTTTTTTAAAGACTCTTGCTTCTCTTCCTGGTAAGTAATTCACCAGATTTGTGTTTCAAATTCTTCGAAGTCTTCTAACAAGGCCCACTGGAAATCAAATTCAGTTGTACTTGTTAAGATCAGATTAGCAATTACTTCCTAATGTTTTCTGTGCACTAAATCTTTAAGATAAGAAAGTAAAAATAAAGCATAACACAAAAGGATAAGGAATGTGAAGAGATAACTTTCATCAATAGTTCTGAATTTCCTATCACATACAAAAAATTTTTACCTTTGCTGTCATCACATACACACTCCAAATATGTGTTGGGGTTCAATTCCTTTCTCTTATTCAATTCAACAGACATCATTGGTTTTCTCTTAAGGATTAGTAACAGAATTGCTGTTTACGAGGTTTATACTATGTGGAATACCGCAGACTAATTACTGCGGCTAGACTGAATGTCCTTGATTCGGTGGTTTTGAGGGGAAGATTTGAGGAGTCCCATACGGTCAGAGAATGTGCCATTGTGCCTTGGGTGAGGTAGAGTCCACAGAACACATTCTACTGAGTTGTCCCTTTTATAATGATTTAAGGCAATATCTTATAGACCCATATTTATCTCAGTTTAGTTCCCGACCAAGAGAACGGCAGGCAGCATATTTGCTCAACAAGCCCACTGGGAAAATAACCTTCTCAGTGGCTAAATTCCTCTTCCTGGCGCTCAAGTGTCGGAAACGTATAATCGAATGTCTTGATGTGGGTTATCTGTAGGAGGTTTAGTAGCGCGGTCATACCCCATTTATGTATCCCTCTGATGCCTTCAGTTTTATATTTTTATATTTTTATGTATCCCTCTGATGCCTTCAGTTTTATATGTTTATCTTTGTATTGAGAAATGTTTTTTGTTTCTGACTATTGGTCGAATAAAGTATATTGAATTCTTACATATAAATTCCAAGATTTCCTCACCATTTGCCTTTTAAAATAAAGGCAATTTAATTGTTTCAACTGTCCTTTAGAAGTGAAATTGACTTGATCAGAAGCATCTTGTGATTTGGTCTAGTCAATGTTACTTCTCCAGTCAAATTGTCTTCTCCTGAGACAAAGGGATTCTAGCCATGACCTGTAAGGGAGCAAGGCTTACCATACCCTTCTATAGCTTTCAAATCTTTGGTGCTGAACTGAAAGCATGAAAGGATAGGGTGCTGCAAATAGGATGCTGTCCCCCATTGTTCTTCAGAAATAATCATCTCCCCACAGCCTTAAAAACCCTCACTTCTCAAAATGGAGTACCAAAAGGAATAAAGATCAGTGAACTTGGAAAACAGGAAACAGGAAGAGAAAATGACTTAACGTTTAAGTTACTTGGCGGGGTTTTGTTTCACCCATCATTCCCTAGAATATAAATGAAATGGAAGGTTTTGTTTTTTCGAAAACAGACAGGTTTCCAGCAACAACAATTTTGAACAAAATATTTTTACAAGCTAAGTTAGAAGAGCATCATTCCATTCATGGTCCACACCCATGATAACTTGAAAGACAGAACTAGAGGACAAATATTATGATCAAATGTTCTTTGTTATGAAGAAAGGTTCCCTTTTCTTATTACCATTCCTCTGAGTTCATCTTGTCCCCCACAAGGAGACTTTTTGAACTTGAGTGCGTTCAGCCCATAATATATATTTTTAAGTGGATGGAAAACTGCATCTAACACAGAGTCGTTTTCATGTGTGCAGTTGAAAGGTGGGAATTATCTGTATGATACGTCCATACCCCATGCCAAGTTGGTAATGCAGATATTGAAAAATATTTAGCATGAACACTTAAATGTGCATTGCAAGTGGAAATATTTGTAGAGATTCCAACACATTTTAAATTGCATTTGCTTCTCTTTAACGTTTGCTTTGCTAATTTGTTCATCTCGCCCCTCCACACAAACACTATATTTACTGTTCTAGTGCTAATGCATTTTCACGTCTCTAAAGCTTTTAACCTTTAATCTCCTCTCATTCAAGTAAGGTTAAGTAATCTTTTTTTCCTTTCTTTCCTTGTGGCCAAAAATAGGTCTTCAATCAAACTTTCCTCTGAAAAAGACAACACTCCCATCAAACCCCAAAGTGCTTCCTCTTAAAACTTGACAATTTTCCTAGCAATAATGCAGAAAGAATGTGGAGCAAGAGATTATGTAAAACAGGTAATTCTTTTTAAAAGCACGCAGACACAATGTTTTATACCTTTTAAATGAAACCAGGACGAAACATACAAGAAGGCAACTGTTGAAATTAGGGCCTGATCCACCCAAGTTTCAACATTTTTCAAGGAGCATTCAGTTCAACAGGAGAAATTTCGCATACGCACTTATGACTTCAGACATTTAGGCTGCAGTCCTATACCCAGTTACCTGGGAGTAAGTCCCATGGAACTCAACAGGTCTTACTTCTGAGTAGACATATATAGAATTTCACTGTAAGTTAAAGATATATAACATCACACAGTAGCCTTCCAAATCATTGACATCAGCTCATGTATTCCATTTTAAATTGTTTCAAATCCTGCTTTTCAATTTCTGTTATGTCACCATTTTTATTATTATATTTTTAATGATAGGATGTTTCATTGATATTATATGTTCCTGGAAACTGTTGTTGAAGGGTGGCATAAAATTCCCTTAAATAAATTAATAAGGCTGCAATCCTGTGCACTCTTTCCTGCAGGTAAGACTCACTAAACTCAACTGAGTTAACTTGAACAGGACTATACTGTTGATTTATTACAAAGCAGGGACTCATGTAGCAATACAACGGCCAGTCTCATATAAGAGTAAGCTTTTAGAAGCCTTTAGTTAACCAGTTCATTTATTTTTCAAGGCACCTTGTGGCACACAGTTTGGGAGTTATAGATTTACATGATGTCTGGCAGCCTCTGCTAGCTTAAATGCTAATGAAATAGTAATTTAAGTTTAATTTCCAGACATACCGTACGTGTAAATCAATGAGGGGATACCGAGATGATGTAACAATATAAGTCTCATTCCTAGTGACATTGTACACCCACAAATATTTTCTCTGGGGTCCAAATATTAAAAAAAAAATCTTTAAAAGGAATCTTGCTGCAAGCGTGTTCAAAAATAGAATCGTAGGGCGTTATTTTTTGTTTGGGTTGTAATTATAGATGGTGTTTTATTAAAAGAAGTCTGAGGTAAGGGATTGTACATTCTATTAATGCTCTATACTGTTAATTCCTGTCACTGTTCACTTGTTACTTTATTTTTAGGGGCAAAGTTATAGTGAGCTCCTAGATCACATGTGCCAAAGTATTTGAAGTATCTGCAGCTGCTTACATTGCAAGCGATCCAAACTGCATTCCTGTCACGAATCATAGATTTGCGAGTGCAGCGCAACAAGTTTCAAAAGAGAGAGGGAGAGCGAGAGAGCAAGGTTATACATGTTGCAATCAGATAGTGAGACTTTATAAGATTCTTTCGTGTCTGAGGAACTCCATCGTTCTCTCGACCCCCGTCCTGATGATGGATGGGTTGGGCTGCCATTGCCAGCTTCAATCTTTGGCTTTCATAGCCGTCTACCGTGCGCCGAGAATGGATTTAAGTGGGAATGGATGGTTGCCCATACAGCAACCATCAAAAGGTTCACAAGATGCCATGCGCCAGCAGCTGACATGGGCACACAACTTGAGATCGGAGAGGACTCCTGGAAAACATGCGGCTCGGAGCTAAAGAGCAGGGTTATCAAGTGAGGAGAGGGGACCGGTTCTTGTTCCCATAACAGTGCCTTGATTTGCAGACGAAGCCTCACGGCGGGGGGGGGGGGTCAACACCGTGGGCTGCCAAGGTCAACTGTTCCACTTGGTTGAAAAGTTGGCAACCCTTGCCCATCCCTGCAATCCTAGTGGAGAAGGTTAAGCGTTTCATTTGGACACTTAGCAAGACTGGCTCTGTTCATACAGATCCATTCCCTTCCTCAGGAGGGAAGGAGGAGCACATGAGTCAATCTCAAGGGAGGGAGCTTTTCCATAGATTCTGTGGTCCCTTCCTTTAACGTATGCACCCCTTTGTAGAGGGCCATGTGAATGGTATCGCACCAATCAGAGCCATCCTTGCCATTAGTAAAGGACCCCTGGACGGAAGTGTGAGGTGGCTACCTCAGTCGCCTGATTTAGAGGTGTAATGAAAGGACAGCATTACGTCAATGCTTTTTAATTCTTCACTATTGATGTTGTCTCCTGCTTCAGGTGCTAAAATAACTTGGCCAGCTTTGAAAACAGACCTCAGTGCTGACCTTTGAGGGACACCGTTTTCATTGTATCTTATACATTTATTGTAATATTTTACTTTCATTTTATATTTTGAAGGGGTTTTTTTAATCAACTTGTGAAAGAGGCTGTATCGATTGGTGACTATATCGACTGAACATGCCCAGGCATGCTCCTGAAGGAATTTTAAAAGGGAAATTTGCAAAGGAGAAGGCACACCAAGTGAGATTTTGACATGCCTGAAATTGAGACTTAAATTATAACATCACAATTCACATGAATTCACACTCAAAATGATGTGTGCTAAAACATTTTCCTTTGCAGTTGAGAAAAATAATCAAGGAATGTTGTATTACTCATTCTTGCAACTTAAAATAAATTTAGCTGCTTCAAGTGTTGGACTTGTCTTTTTTTATCTTTCCTACGAGGCATCTGTTTTTGAAAATTGAAGTTAGTAATTGTGGATGGGGGCATGCAAGCAGCAGCAAACCTTGCCCAGATCACAAAATAGCCAAGCATCAGCTTTGGACCCACCTCAGGCAGCACAATCTCCTGGGTCAGCCCTGCCACTGCTTTTCCCAAGGGTGGTCAGATGCAAAAGAAGCTCGGGTTCTGGCACCTCCTTGAAGGAGAGGTAGGTTGTGATGCATGGAACATGGACGGAAATGCCCCTTTCTGTACAACTATTAAAGGTGTAGGAACCCCATTCTTTTTTTTCACCTGCCCAACCATGATCTTCTTACATCAGCCCAAATGTAAACGGTGCAAAAGGAGATAAGGAAAAGAGAAAATAGAATATCCTCATGCAGAGCCATTTTATATCTTAATGCTCAGACAAAAGAGACCTGCATTTCTTGTCATCTATCTCACCAGGGTATGGAAAAACAAGAACGGTCACCTCACCTTTGAAGCACGTGATTCCCTGCCCCTGGCACAGAATGAATGAATCTTTATTTGCATCAGCCGCCAGCCATAGCAATCAAACAAACAAAATGTGGTATACAGAAGATAAATTATTGCCCCTGGCAATAAAGATCCTGAGAACTGTAGTCTGCCCCCTCACAGAGCTACATTTCGCAGCACTCATACCAAACTACAGTTCCAAGGATTCTTGCTTCCTGAGCTACAGTTGCTTCCTGAGCTACAGAAGTCATTGAAAACATCAGTGGCCATGCCCCACACTTCCTATAGTTCATCATGCCTTTAAAAAGCAAGTGTCCTATCATGGTCAGCTGAGAGCGCTATGAACTACATGCAACCTAGAAAACAAAGGAATTCCCCAAATTTCCAAACGTCTTCAACAGAATGTACCATTGCATAACATTAATGTCATTTTCTTGGTGTTGACGTTTCATATGGAACATGGCATGTTTACTTTGCCTCGTTTGTCTGATGATTATTAGTTCTGCATTAACTTTTTGCATCAGGGTAACCACACTGCGCATGGAGAATGCTATCTTGGGTCACAGCCAACCGTCTCCAAGTGCCTTGGTGGCTTTCAAGCACGACTGACTGGAGGTGGGACTAGACAGTGTGGCGGCAGCCTTAGGCCTTCAAACATCTTCCTACTCTCCCCTCTCCCCAACCCCTCCCCCAGGCTGTTTTTCTTCAAGTTGGGCTCATTTCTGGCATCAAAAAATGAGATGAAGAGTTACGGTGGTGCTGCAGGAGCAGCAGGCTCAACACAGATGCAATTCCAGATACTTATGGCTTCTCTGCTTCAAATCACACACACATACCAAAGGGCCTTGCAGTTGTTGGGCACAACTCATCTTCAAAGGCATGGGTCATGTCTAGTTCTTCTGTAAAGACCGTAAACAAAGAGGCATTAGAGGACTAGCCTAGTACAGTCATACCTCTGGTTGCGTCCACTTCAGGATGCGTATTTTCAGGTTAAGTACGTGGCGGACCCGGAAGTGTCTACTTCTGGGTTCCACTGCGCGCGCATGCGCAGAAGCACTCCGGATACATACTTTTCAGAGAACGGCACCCTGGAATGGATCAGGTATGTATCCAGAGGTACTACTGTATGTTGATGTTGTTTTGCGCCATGTACAACCTGCATCACAAGAATATAAGGAACTCTGTGTACTATCTCAGATCACCGGTCCAACTCTGCCACAAGACAATCAGCAGTGGTTCTCCAAGGTCTGAAACAAAAGTCATCCCGTACCTGCGCCTAAGATCTTTTTATCCCCTTGGATTGAGTCTGCGATCTTGTGCATGAAATGCATGTGCTTACCTGCTGCGCTTTTGGCACTCCACAGAGTTTTATGCCTTCTTTACCCCAGTACTTCTTGTTTGGGATATGAACCTGAGACTATGGGAGACTTGTGCACCTGACAGACTAGGCTTCTACTTATGTGACTTTGTGTCTTTATTTTTAAATTTTCTAGCCCCCACCCCACCCCCGTCATCACCAATCCCAAACTAGGTGACAAAAACATAGCATAAGATGATACCATCAGTTTCATATGTACAAGAGGACCAGATTACACTGTCACCATTGAAATAGAATTGCCTCTAAAACTAGATTGATGGCTTCTTCCTATATTCCATTAACATTCCACAAAAGCCTGAGCAATCGGGTACCAATGTCCATAGAACTGTAGAGTTGGAAAGGACCATGAGGGACTTCTAGTCCAGGGGTCGGCAGCCTGTGGCCCACGGGGGTCATTTAAACGGCCCTCAAACCCAGCTGCCCACTCGGTGAGTCCCCATGAGCTGCGCTAAAGCAGCGCAACGCAAAGCGGGGGCTTGCTTCCACGATGCCAAAAATCACATCTGCGCTGACGCAGATGCCGGAAATCACATCTGCACAGACGCGATCTGGCCCACAGAACGATCTCCGCAGGAGTGAACTGGCCCAGGCGAGGTAAACTTTGCCAACCTCTGTTCTAGTCCAACCTTCTGCAATGCAGGAATCTTCTCCCCAACATGGAACTGGAACCCACAACCCTGAGATTAAGAGCCTTAAGCTCCACATGCATTCCTGTAAACAGCCTACAGATTCTTCTCATAAGCCCCAGCAAACATATCCAATGGCTAGGGATGATGGGAGTTGTAGGTCAGCAACATTGGGAGGGCCCAAATTCCCCCATACCTGCTACAAAGCAATAGAAGCTACTTTCCCCTTAGTGCTACCATGGTGGATATACCAGAAATGGCCTCGGTCCAGTATATCTGAAGGAGTGTCTCCACCCCCATCGTTCTACCTGGACACTGAGATTCAGCGCCGAGGGCCTTCTGATGGTTCCCTCGCTGTGAGAAGCCAAGTTACAGGGAACCAGGCAGAGGGCCTTCTCAGTAGTGGCACCCGCCCTGTGGAACACCCTCTCACCAGATGTCAAAGAGAAAAACAACTACCAGACTTTTAGAAGACCCCTGAAGGCAGCCCTGTTTAGAGAAGCTTTTAATGTTTGATGGATTGCTGTATTTTAATATATTGTTGGAAGCTGCCCAGAGTGGCTGGGGAAACCCAGCCAGATGGGCGGGGTATAAATAAAATATTATTATTATTATTATTATTATTATTATTATTATTATTATTATTATTATTATTATTATCTACCATCAGTAGGTTAGAGATCACCCACCAGAGTAGCACTAAGCAGAAACAACCGTGTGTCTTGATATCATAAAGACTTCCAAATAATTATGACATAAGCTTCCATGGACTTCATATTAGTTTACTAGTTTGTTAGCCTTCAAGGTCCCTGAAACCTCTTTCTGGTTTTTGTTGCCACAAACTGAGAGAGCTACCCCTCTGAAATCTATTGGACCAACTTTCTCATCCTGTCAGTTTTACTCCTTTTTTTATTCTGTCAGTTTCACTTTAAAGGGCTGCGAATATGCTCCCTTCCTTCCCTCTACTTTAAACAAACAAACAAAAACAACCCAACTATGAATAAAGGTATTAGGGAAAGAGGCAGGTAATCATAGCAAAAGAGAAAGCTTTTATAAATCGGCCACTTTTAATACATATTAAGCTGACGAATATAATGGCGTAATAAGGCACAACAAAACACAACATGTGACTTTAAGCTCCTCCCCCTATTAAATTGCTTTTCCCAGCAATAAACTGGGCTGTACTGCCTAGCATGGAAACCCTTTAAAAAGAAAAGAAAAGAAACATACTGCTACCATGCATGACTCCTTAGTGGCAACTGAGGCTGGATCTACCCACATCAAAAAACATTTCAGGAAAACGCGTTGTAAACCTCATAATGGAAAATCACGTTGTTGAAAGTCCCAACTCTACAGAACTATCTGGTGTCACAGTGTTGTCATACATTTTAAATACTTTTTAAAAAATACACTAATTGGCTGAGTCCTAAGTTTGTGAAAAACGGCAGTACGACCACATTTCAGCTATGGAAGAGGGCTCAGTGTTGATTGGACTCATTGGAGGAAAAAGATCTTGCTAACAGTTTAGAAAATCTGGTGTGTCTGGTAGACAAAGAACTGGGTGGCAATTCCTTTCTCAGTTCTAGAGCTCTCAACTCCTCCCAAAAATCCTGGGAAGTGGCCATTACTCAGCGGTAGAGAGAGCATGCTTTGCAAGGAGATGGTGCCTGATTCGACTCTGACCTTCGGGTTTAATAGATTTTATATACCAGGACTGAGAAAGACCTTTGCCTAAGATCTTGGAGAGCTCTGGCAGGCCAGAACACAGAGCTCAGTGGCATAATAACCTAAGTATGACAGCTCCATATATATATATTTAGAATCATAATACTGAACTTTGCTCTTTTGTCTGCTATTGTTGCTGTTCTTTCATTTCTGTTTTATTGCCTTCCGCAGCAGCTGATGAGAAAACACATTTGAACTCCTTATTTCTATATTCTCCTTATTTCTATATTCTCTACTAATCCGTTCTGATATTTTAATACTGTGGGACCTGAACCAATATGTCTGTATTTCCAATGCAAATGTCTTTAAGATGTTGTTGAGTGCCTGAAAGTT
The DNA here is from genome assembly GCF_963506605.1 of Zootoca vivipara. Lineage (NCBI taxonomy): Eukaryota > Metazoa > Chordata > Lepidosauria > Squamata > Lacertidae > Zootoca > Zootoca vivipara. Next base: position 8,971,211 of record NC_083279.1, on the reverse strand, counting down.
TATTCCACAGTCTTCAAATGGGATCATTTCCTTTCAATGTAGTACAGCTGTGCAATAATCAAGTGTAGTCTGCATTCCATATGCTAAAAGCAGATTGCTTGCTGTTCGTTATATGCCTAAGTTTGCCCATTTGCATGATCCAAAACCAACCTCAGCCAGAAGTGAAACAATCAGACACAGCCAGACCATGTTGGCATGTTTTTATTTAAAGGCACAGCTAGCTTTTCAAGGACTCCAGGTGAGAAACAGGATGATTACACAATATGAATAACATAGTATATTTCTTGGAAACGTCTGCAACCCATTCACGGTCTGTTTGCTTTTTCAAAAAGCAATCTGCTGTTGTAACCAATAAACCCACAAAATCAAAATGACTTATTTTCAAAGACTTTGCTCTGGGATAATTTTAGAGAGCCAACTTTCCTCCTCTGCAAAAAAAAGATGAGCATATTTCACTGCAAAAGCAGTGATTATGGCCTTAGTGATTCTTAAACCATTTTTCCAATCTTACCCACACCATTCTCCTGCCATCTTGCTTGGCCAAACTATTCTACATAGTCAGCCTGGTTAGCTCAGTTGGTTGCAGCATGATGCCAAGGTTGCAAGTTCGAACCCTGTAGGGGACAGTTGCATATTCCTGCATTGCACAGGGTTGGACTAGATGATCCTCGTGGTCCCTTCCAACGCTACGATTCTATGAAATGGTTTGAAACCCAGGTACAGTATCTTAAAGGTGAGTTTTGTATGTGTTCCTTTATGTGCTCCAATCAGTGTCAGAGACCTCCTCCAGGTGTCATTGCCAAATGAAATACAGTAGGCATTTAGTAGACCTCTCAGTAGCAGTGCTAATTCTGTGGAACTCCCTCTACACATGGTTCCTCTAGGTCTCTAGGCCATTACCCTATACATTTTTAAGTTCCTTGCTGGGGCAGAAGCTTTAGCTGATATGTTTTAGAACGGGCCGTACAATTGGTACCGTTGAACATGCAGGTGTTACCACATTATGCTGCTGTTGGAGTATAAGACAGATCACAGAATCAAAGAATTGTAGAGTTGGAAGGGACCCCAAGGGTCATCTAGTCCAACCCCCTGCAATGCAGAAATGTCAACCAGATCATACGCGAAAGATGGTCATCCAACCTCTGCTTAGAAACCTCCAAGGAAGGAGAATCCGCCACCTCCTGAGGGAGTCTGTTCCACTGTTGAACAGCTCTTTCTCTTAATTGTAATCTCTTGGTGTTTAGTCAGAATCTCCTGGTGTTTAGTTGGAATCTCCTTTCTTGTAACTTTGGTTCAGATCCAGAGCAGCGCATGGAAACGCCGTTTACCTTCCCGCCGGAGCGGTACCTATTTATCTACTTGCACTTTGACATGCTTTCAAACTGCTAGGTTGGCAGGAGCAGGGACCGAGCAACAGGAGCTCACTCCGTCGCGGGGATTCGAACTGCCGACCTTCGAATCGGCAAGCCCTAGGCTCTGTGGTTTAACCCACAGCGCCACCTGCGTCCCTTCTTTACCCAGCTAATCATGCCCAATTCCCTCATAAGACTTCTTGTCGCTTGTTACCAGAATGTCTCCAAGTTGCTGTGACATTTCCACCCCGTCACAATGATGTCTGTTCACACAAGTGTTGGCTCCAAACTTTGGTAGCTACACCGATTAATGAAGGCAAGCAAAGTAGATTGTATCTGAGAGCAATGTTCCCTAGATTAGTAACGTGGGTGAAATCAGTCAAATCAGGGATCATGTCGTGAGCAGGATGGCATATTATGCAACTGATCACATATGGTACATTATGATCAGGGCTTTTCCCCCCCAGCTGGAACTCACTGGAACTCAGTTCCGGCACCTCTCAGATGGGCACTGTTGCCATTCTTTTTTATTATTGTTGTTAAAGATTTTCTTGATTTACAGAAATATGTGCAATGTCTCTCGTAACATTTTTGCAAATCAGTTTCATTTGTTGAGACATTGGAAAGAAAGGGGGGAAAGAGGTAGATGGGGGAAGGGTGGGTGGGGTTGGAGTGGGGTGACAATGTTTCTATTTTGCTCAATATATGGGAGGGTTCTCAGCGTCGCTTGTGTAACTTCTCTGCTGTTCGCTTGTGTTCCTTTAGTGGTGGGAGGTGTTGGGTTGGCTAGGATATGGTTGTTCCTTTGTGGTTGGCTGTGGTGGTCTTTGTTTCATGTGTGAGTGGGGTGGGTGGGTGTTTTGGATCAGGTTAGCAATATTGATTTGTATGCTGTCTACTTTGTCTACTTCTGCTTTGTCTACTTCTGCTTCATTGACTATGCAAAAGCCTTTGACTGTGTCGACCACAGCAAACTATGGCAAGTTCTTAAAGAAATGGGAGTGCCTGATCACCTCATCTGTCTCCTGAGAAATCTCTATGTGGGACAAGAAGCTACAGTTAGAACTGGATATGGAACAACTGATTGGTTCAAAATTGGGAAAGGAGTACGACAAGGTTGTATATTGTCTCCCTGCTTATTTAACTTATATGCAGAATTCATCATGCGAAAGGCTGGACTAGATGAATCCCAAGCCGGAATTAAGATTGCCGGAAGAAATATCAACAACCTCAGATATGCAGATGACACAACCTTGATGGCAGAAAGCGAGGAGGAATTAAAGAACCTTTTAATGAGGGTGAAAGAGGAGAGCGCAAAATATGGTCTGAAGCTCAACATCAAAAAAACCAAGATCATGGCCACTGGTCCCATCACCTCCTGGCAAATAGAAGGGGAAGAAATGGAGGCAGTGAGAGATTTTACTTTCTTGGGCTCCTTGATCACTGCAGATGGTGACAGCAGTCACGAAATTAAAAGACGCCTGCTTCTTGGGAGAAAAGCAATGACAAACCTAGACAGCATCTTAAAAAGCAGAGACATCACCTTGCCGACAAAGGTCCGTGTAGTTAAAGCTATGGTTTTCCCAGTAGTGATGTATGGAAGTGAGAGCTGGACCATAAAGAAGGCTGATCGCCGAAGAATTGATGCTTTTGAATTATGGTGCTGGAGGAGACTCTTGAGAGTCCCATGGACTGCTAGAAGATCAAACCTATCCATTCTTAAGGAAATCAGCCCTGAGTGCTCCCTGGAAGGACAGATCGTGAAGCTGAGGCTCCAATACTTTGGCCACCTCATGAGAAGAGAAGAATCCTTGGAAAAGACCCTGATGTTGGGAAAGATTGAGGGCACTAGGAGAAGGGGACGACAGAGGACAAGATGGTTGGACAGTGTTCTCGAAGCTACGAACATGAGTTTGACCAAACTGCGGGAGGCAGTGCAAGACAGGAGTGCCTGGCGTGCTATGGTCCATGGGGTCACGAAGAGTCAGACACGACTAAACGACTAAACAACAACAACAACAACAACAACAAATGCTGTTGGCGGATTTTTGTCATTGTCTTGTTGGGCTGTGTATGTGATAAAGGGGAGCCATACCGGGGTGAAGCCGTCTTCTTCTATTTGTCCCCGTTTCAGTTTCAGTTTGTTGGTTAATTTTTCTAGTAAGGCTGTTTCCCATACTAATCCTGACAGGTCTCTCCAGTGTCTGGTTATGGTGTTTCTGGTTGCTGAGAGTAAGTGGGTTATGAGTTCTTTGTGATGTAGGTGGGCATTATTGTCTTAGAAGATGTTTAGCAAGGCCAATTCTGGGGCTATGTTTGCTTGGTTACACCATTGCCATTCTAAAAGAACAAGGGAGGTGTTCATGGCAAACAAAGAGATGAGGTGGTTGTATCCAATGCTGTGGATTGGAACTCAGTGCTGGGTGTTTGGAGTTATTGTTTTCCTGGAAGCTCTTCTCCAAAACACAGATCTTATATGTTGTGTTTTGGCTCCTTTGTGTGGCTGTTACCAGTGGCATAGTAATAGGGGGTGGGGGGCACACCGCCCTGGGCAGCAGGCTGGGCGGGGGGCAGCAGGCTGGGCGGGGGTGACCACCGACGACGACACCATGGAGGAGAAGCCCCGACGCAAGTGAGATTGCCTCACTCCGCGGCTTGCTCGCAGGATTTGCTGCAGCGCTGCGGCGCACGTGTTTGCCGCTGCGGGCAGCCAGGCGGCTAGCTACGCTGCTGGCCGTTACTACTTTCCTATGTTTATATGGAAAGGTTTGGTATGCAGACCACTACGGACAGTGAGAAAAGACGCTGTCAGAGAGTGAAGACAGCTCATACATCCCAGATGCTTCCTAGCTTAACTCTAAGTTTAATAGAGAACAGCAAAATTAACTACAAGACACCTGAAGGCAGCCCTGCTTTAATGTGTGACATTTTAATGTATTTTAAATCTTTGTTGGAAGCCGCCCAGAGTGAAATAATAATATATTATTATTATTATTATTATTATTATTATTATTATTATTATTATCCTCTCCCCACAAAACTGCTCCAGTCAGCCCCCAACCCCTTGGAGAAGACTTTGAGCATGTGTGGGGAACTGCAAGAGAGAGAAGGAGGGGAAAGTCCCATTGGGCAAGTGGACATCCGTTGCTCGAGCAGAACAGCAGCACTGGCAACAACCCTGGAAGCAAAGGTTTTTACAGGCAAAATTGTCAAAAATTGTCCAGAAAATGGTCAAAAGAAGTGGCTTTTTCACACTGCTAAAAGTATTCCCCAACAACAAGGACTCCAGCTCAGCATAACCCTACCAATGCTTCCTTTTATCAAAGATCTTTTACTCATGGGTAATATATATGCTATATCAAATCATATAGCAAAGAGCTCCTTTAAGCAGCTTAATCAGCAGTCAATCCATCTTGGATTCTGTTTCAACCAGGGGACTTTGACTTGTTAAGCCAAATATTTAACTACCGCTTAGATTTCTAGTATCTACTTGAAGTCTTTATCAGGCCACTCCAATTCATCTTTGTCAAATAATAAACCTTTTGGCCGCAGACCCCCATTCTCCCTGCAGGTGTCAAAGAAATATATCACTGTAATTTATAAAACACAAGATGACAGAATCCCCATTAGCTCAATTGTTAGCCAATGCCAAAAGGTAATCTTGTTACAAATATCACCACCTTTTCATCTGTATTATTTTCCGGGTGGTCTGAAACGTTGATTCAGAAAATAATGCCACAAACAGCAACTTGTAGTTCCCGAGGCCAAGCAGCCAGATGTGTCAATAATCAGTGCAAATTGGAAACAGATGTTGGTCCATCTTGAATAATAAATATAATTGAAATACTTCCTTTGGTCTCTCAGGTCCTCAGCAGACTCAAAAAATAAAGTCACTCTGAGTTTTTATAATCCATTTCCTTGGGTTCCTGTTTTTATGATGATCGCTAGGCTGCATTCTGAAATGCCTGTGCCATGGTTTGCTATAGCTGTCATTGTCAGGTAGTGGCAGTGAGGGATATATAAGAATTGGAACATGATCAATGCTGTACAACACTGGGATATAATATAATCTGGCAGCACCAGATCACCAGTGTTGAAGCAACATCAACTTTGTTGGACTGGTCATGTATTTTGGATGCCGGATTATCATCTTCCAAAGCAAATACTGTCTTCCCAACTTAAGAATGGAAAGCAAAATACTGGTGGACAACAAAAGACGCTCTCAAGACAAACCTTAAAAAATGCAGTATAAGCACAGAAAACTGGGAAACACTGGCCTGCGAGCGCTCCAATTGAAGAACAGCCTTTACCAAAGGTGTCATGGACTTTGAAGAAGCACAAACTCGGGACAAAAGGGAGAAACGAGGCAAGAAGAAGGCATGTTTGGCAAATCCTCACCATGATCAGCTCCTGCCCAGAAACCTATGTCCCCACTATGGAAGGACGTGTGAATCCAGAATTGGCCTCCACAGTCACATACCATTAAGACGATGCTCATGGAAGACAATCTTACTCGGGTACGAGTGATTGCCCAAGAAGAATCTGACAGCAGGACAGGGAGCCTGGGGAGGTGGGTTGGAGTCCTTACCCGTGTTCAAGGGAAGAATCACGCATGATGTACAAAGTCAAAGGCAACATGGAGTCAACGTGGAGCTAAACAGTGATGGTTTGTGGGAAAGGGGAGGTTCAACACATTTTTTCTTCACGCACAGCAGCTGATTGGCAAAAAGAGGCAAAAAACAGAAAGCAGAGATATGGGTGTGACAGGACTACAACATAGGCACCATGGCCAGAGAGCGATCAGCAGCGCCCAGCCATGGCAGAGGTCCCTGATGTCATTGGCACATACTAAGTGGTATGGGCAAAGCAATGTGCCCTGGTAATGGGTGCCCTTCACTTGTGTTGCTAAGAGTACTGCATTCACCACCCCCAATCCTGTGCACTTCACTACTGAAACAAAACGATTCCCACCCACCTACCCAGGAGATCCCTCTTGGAAAGATCTGACTGGTCCGAAAAATAACAGAGATTTTTATTTATTTTTAATCCTGCTAAAGTGGACAAGAGGATGCTCCCACCGAAAGGCCTAACCCTGGGACTGGAAGAGCAGTGCTGTGAAAATCCACTTTGTTTTGGTTTGGTTTTTTAATCTATGCAAAAAACAAACAAACAAAAAACGCAGTCATCATATGCAGTCACTCACTATAGTTCCCCTTCGGAAATTATCAGAAAGAGATATTGGTTCTCAGGGCTTTGATAACATACCCATCTCTCTCTCTTTTTTTTTTTTTTTTGCTTTGAATTCAAACTCTCCTGGAGGCTCGAACAAAACACAATGCTGTCTGGTTAACACCTCCTTATCTTAACCCGGGATCAAGATTAAGTCACTATTGTGGCATTTGGTTAAGAGTTTTCAACATGCTGACACCATTGGGATGCCATTACTTCAGATATCTGAGGTTTCGTTTCCCTTCTTTAAGTGGGACCTAACTGACCCCCCCCCCATGCCCCTTTAGTGAAATTAAAAGACACACAATAAAATATTAAAACATACTTCTTTTAAAAGAATTTATGGCATAGAAGGGAGCTAGTTTTACATATTTATGCCCCGTGGGTCCAGTTATGACGACCCCAGGGAATCAGGGGTGTTACAGTGTTGGGGGGGGGGGTTGACGGCTGGCTGCTGACACTCCCGACTCTCAGCAGGTAATACTAGCTAATCCAAAATGTTTCATAAATGTTTGACAAAATCATTCTGCAGGGATTTCCCCCTCCCTCCTTTTTTGCTCATTAATTTTCCCATGGCCGCCTCAGCCCCCGTTCTTTGCTTCTCGACTCCTGCCTGCCAATTGTTATTCATTTAATGCGACAGGCTGTCATTTCCTTTGAAGTCACCTCATCCTTCCTGCAAACTTTGATGCCACGCAAAGCTCTTGAGCGGGAGTGTGAAGATCAAAGGCAAATATGACAGGGTTGCTGCTGCTGCTGCTGCTACTGGCCCTCCCAAGTTGGAATGAGGAAACCAAACTGAGAGTCCGCACCTCAGAAGTGCTCCTATGGGTTGTGCAAGAAGGAATGGCGCTTAGGGAGTGAAAATCCCACCATTTCAGAGAACTAGTCATCACCTTCTAATTCATTCCCAACATGGTGTCTGGCGGCAAGAAAGGGGAAAGTGATCCAGGGAGAGCAGAGGAACTCTTGAGTGCTAGGACTCCTGAGAGCTGAGTGGGAACTGGCTAACCTAGACAGTCTTCCCCAACCTGGTGCCCTCCAGAAGGACCACAGTTCCCAACATTCCTGGCCCCTGGGTCTTGTAGGAGCTGTAGTCCAAAATAGCTGGAGGGCACCAGATTGGAAATCTCTGCTGGTCTTGGCCAAATGATCAGATGAGAGCCAGGCCCATTGAAGAGTGGATATCTATAGCTGGGAGCCCAACTAATTTTGAACTGTTGCCTCACAGCCAGTTCCTTTCACATATCAGGGTTACAATCTTCCCAAAGAGATGCATTTATTATCAAGTGTATTGTCTCAGGGCGTCGCCGAGGTTTGATCTTGGGGCCTAGAATGAACTACTCAAAGTAAGTCCTCTGTGCTGACGCAATGGTGGCAGAGAAGTCTTTCTTTGCTGCCATCTCTGCCACAGAATAAGCCCTAAAATTGATCCATTCTGAATCTCCCTCCACTGTTTTCTCTGGCTGTCTACCAAAGTGTTTAATCGCCTTGAGTTCCTCAGACTCTACTCAGGGTGTTGTGATGTTAAAGTCTCGAGAATAATCTTTTGGAAAATATTATCGAGAATATTCTCGATTAATGAGAATATTAGAGAATTTTCATTTAAAATAGGAAAATATTCATTTTAATGCATTGAAAATTATATAATTAGTTAATATACAAGTTTATTCATGGGTAAACTTGTTCAGATGGCAACCTTAAAACTGTACAGATACTTTTATTCAATGGGGCAATGCAGTGAGTTAGATGTGCTGTTACACATAATTGTATAGGCCTAGGTACTTTAAGTGTATAAAGGATTAAAGCTACTTTCTGTATAAAAAAAAATCACACTGTATGGTGAAGGGCAGAGGTCAGCAAACTTTTTCAGCCGTGGGCCGGTCCACTGTCCTTCAGACCTTGAGGTGGGGAGGACTATTTGGGGGGGGGGATGAATCAATTCCTGTGCACCACAAATAACCCAGAGATGCATTTTAAATAAAAGCACACATTCTACTCATGTAAAAACACCAGGCAGGCCCCACAAATAACCCAGAGATGCATTTTAAATAAAAGGACACATTCTACTCATGTAAAAACACGCTGATACCCGGACCATCCGTGGGCCGAATTTAGATGGCGATTGGGCCGGATCTGGCCCCCGGGCCTTAGTTTGCCTACCCGTGGCCAAGGGTATAGAATCGCTAAGAATAAGGTCACACCAAAATAGAAAAAAGGCTATTACATATAGTTGAAATATATTCGAATTCAAATGTTCATCAAATTAAATGAATAGTATTTTAAAAACTATATTTAAAAAAAAATGTTTTCTGTAGCTCACATTTCAGAACTGCCAATGGTGAATGACACAATGCCCAGTAATGTAACTGGAACAAAATAATAATTATTATTCATTACTTACACTGGCAATATCACAGCTTGACTTATTACCGTGTTTCTCATATTATAAGACATGTCTTATATTTATTTTTTCCTCAAAAAAAACCACTATGGCTTATTTTCAAGGGATGTCTTATTTTTTCCTCCTCCTCCTGCCGCAGCCGACATTGCTACTGCGCCTATCACTATGTCTTATTTTCGGGGTATGGCTTATATTCCTTGAATGCTTAAAAATCCTGCTATGGCTTATTTTATGGGTATGTCTTAAAATATGAGAAACAGGGTATTTACTATTTTTTAAAAAATGTGGGTTATAAAACTGGTCCTTACATTAGAATTGACAGTTTGTGGAGAATATTCTCCAGAGACTATTCTCACCTCGCTATCAGGGTGGGAGGGTTCTTGGGAGAGAGCAGGCAGGGCTTCAGCAGGCTCACCTGTTATATGGCTGGTGTCATGTTGTAATCTACGTATATTTCTCAGTGGCCTTTGAGGATATGATATAACTACACATTTTAGTATGTTGCTCTTCAGGAGCAAAACGGTTATTTTAGTTAGGTTTCGGTTTCCTTTCTGCTGTTTGAAGTTGGTAGTTATTCCCAGGAAGGCACCCAAAGCTTGTCAGGTGAATTACTGCAGCTGGAAAATCCCCCAGAGCATTCAACAATCCTTCTGGGTTCAGTCATCTCAGAAGATGGGCCATTCCATTGAGACCACAACCCCTTCAATGGTTAAGCGCCCCTGCCTGCCAGGTAGTGATCCTTCCATGGCAACATTCTTTTCAGCTCCCTTACCCCCCCCCCCCCGATTGCTTTCATTCTGAGAGGGAAATATCAGCTCCAGAGGGGCTCTGTGTAGAGCCAGTGAGTAATTGAGCCAGGCCCATGGAGACCATGAAGTCTCCAGCTGCTCCAGATTTGAGTCAGGGGCTCTGCGTGGAAACTGAAATCCCCCTTTCTGGGCAGGGTATCTCAGTATAGAAGGATAGATGACTCAGGATAAATTGCTTCAACTCCACCTCCCATACCCCATCAGACCTTGCCTGGTGGGCACAGCTGGGTCATGATGGCTTCCCCTCTGACGTGCCCAGAGAACTGTAGCTTCTCCCACCCCAGAGCAACAGTTCCTAGCATCCTTAACAGGCAAGATTCTTTGGGGGAAGCCATCTGCTTCAAATATGTGTTGAACGTGCTTTAAATACCTGGGGGAGATCTGCTCTTTGTCTCATTCTTGCTCTCGAGCAGCAGCTCTTGACCATTTGAGTCAGACGATAGATTGTGAGGTCAGCTTCTGCTGCTGCATGACTGGACAGAGCTCCATGGTATCTTAGAGTTCCCAAAGCTGCATTCCCCCCCCCCACTTCCTCCCTTGCCCAAAGGCTTCTCTCTCCCATTTTTATTTTTGACAGTGGCAGACTTTGAGCTCTCAAATTTCATTGGCACCCTGTACAACACTAAAATACCCAACACCTCTTGCAATCCATTCTACAGCATTGTTGTGGTGCCCCCCCCCGCCCCTGTTGCACTACCCTAAAACTGCCTTTGCCTTTAAGTTAGAAGCACATAAGAACTTGAAAAGAGCCCCACTAGATCAGGTCAATGGCTCTTCTAGTCCAGCATCTGATCTCACAGTGTCCAACCAGGTGGCTTTGGGAAGTTAGCAAGCAAGCAGGACCTGAGCTCGTCAGCCCCCTCCCCACTTGTGATTCCCAGCAGACTGCCTTTGACAGTGGAGGTAGTCCACTGGTTTCAATTGGTCTGCTCTGAGCATGTCGTAGGTACAACCCAGAAGCTCCATTACTATGGTAGTACAGTGGTACCTCTACTTACGAATTTAATGCGTTCCGAACACACATTTGTAAGTTGGAAAAAAATGCAAGTTGAATCCCATAGGAATGCATTGGGAGAAAAAATTCATAAGTCGAAGCAACCCTATCTAAAAAATCGTAAGTAGAAAAAATCCTATCTAAACCGCATCCAAGATGGCGGACGGAGCTCCATTCGTAAGTAGAAATATTCGTAAGTAGAGTTATTCGTAAGTAGAGGTACCACTGTAGTTGTTTTACAAACACGACAGAACTGAAAATCATGGAGGATTAATTCCAAAATGGGAAACTATGAATAGTTACAAAAGCAATGAACTGGCTGAGCTATTTGTAGGTCTCGGATGATTCAGAAACTCATACAAGTTGAAAACTAGTAACATTTGACTGGTGAATTAAACAGCTCTATTGAAAAATATTTCCATCTTCTCGTTAACTCAGCAACCTTCTCTCCCCTCCGCTTTGAGTTTGGAGAATTTTCAAATAGTTCTCTTGGGCTGCTCTGCGCATTATTTTTCCACTTGGCTAGAGATTTGGAAACTAGAGTCCAGTTCAGTTGACAACCCTATACATCATGCCCTTTAGATTGCAGGAACCTGATCACATTTATCTCTGTTCCCACAATGGTTCTGCTCACAACTGTTTCTCCACATAATTCAGAGAAAACAGTATTTTATCTTAGATACGGTGCTGCCTAATCTAAAAGTTTCAGAAGCCTGCTCGGGGGCGGGGGCTCCAGGCAGGCTACCATTTTGAACCAGAACCAATGGTAAGAAGGGCTTGTCTTCCTTTGCAACTAGCTGTCCTCCTTTCACTGTTAATGCTCTGCCTTCCCCTTTTTTGAGTCTTTTTCAAGGCCATCCTTACCCATAGCTGAGTAGGGCAACCACCCACCTCAGTTAGCAGGTTCTGGGGGTGGGAGCATAGCTGCCAAGTTTTCCCTTTTCTCGCGAGGAAGCCTATTCAGCATAATGGAAAATCCCTTTTAAAAAGGGATAACTTGGCAGCTATGGGTGGGAGGGACCAGCAGCACAAAGTCTTGGAGCACAGAGCTGTGTTCTTCATTCACTACATGAACACATGAATGCAGAAAACGACATTTTACATTGTGAAGAATAAATTTCAGCACCTTCTTTCAAGTGTAAGGACATGCACTTGAGTCCTGAGTTGTAAAATTTGTTGCTGGAAGGAAGGCACTAAATTTCATTCTGCCATTCATCACCACCACCACCCCCCAAAAATTAAAGGCATGAAATTCTAATGCAGCAGACTACAAAAGAGAATTTTGGTCTCAGCAGTAAACATTTAAGTAAGCACCCCATTATTATGTTCACAATTATTATTTGCACTGTCAAACCTGATGTGCAAAATGCATGCCAGGTTCATTGCATCTTCATTTATATTTTGCTTACTGTTTACAGCTGTCTCTATACAGATCATACGATAAGTGGTAGCAGGCAAGAGGTTTAATAGGGGAACCAAGGGGTTTTTCAAGAGAGTAAGCAGCTTGGCTTCAGCATCTTCAGGTCAAAAGAGCAGATTGTTCTATAAGATCTGCCACTTCCTGTACTGTAGTTATCTTTTTCTTAACTGAAGTTCACTGAGATTCTTTCACTGCACTGGTAAGATATTCCAACACTGGCCCAGTTGACAGCAAACATTTGCCATTCTTGTGCCCATGATTACGAGTGTAAGAGTGCCCAGACGGTTTACATTCATTCCTTTGTTGTCATTGTTTTATTCGTATGGCCCTCTGCCTCTAAAACCTGCACATCCTTCCTCCCTCTGCAAAGTAGCCTTAACTCTGTGCTGATCGTGACCTCAAACCACGTTAGCTTGAAAACAGCAGCCTGCTTTACACACAACATTGAGACATAGTTTAAAGTAAACTCAATACTGTAGTTCCCATTTACTCCTATCCTGCTCTTGCTTTTGAATAATATTAATATTAATATTAATATTAATATTAATAATTTATTTATACCCCACCCATCTGGCTGGGCTTCCCCTGCCACTCTGGTTGGCTTCCAACAAACATTAAAATACATCAAATATCACAGATTTAAAAACTTCCCTAAACAAGGCTGCCTTTAAGTATTTTCTAAATGTCAGGTAGTTGTTTATCTCTCTGACCTCTGTTGGGAGGGTGTTCCACAGGGCGGGTGCCACTACCGAGAAGGCCCTCTGCCTGGTTCCCTATAGCTTTGCTTCTCACAGTGAGGGAACCGCCAGAAGGCCCTCGGCGCTGGACCTCAGTGTCCGGGCAGAACGATGGGGGTGGAGACACTCCTTCAGGTATACTGGACCAAGGGCTTTAAAGGTCAGCACCAACACTTTGAATTGTGCTCAGAAACGTACTTGCCAGGAAGAAACAATGTGGACCAGTGGGCACAGTTTGTTTCCTGCAAACAAACCAGAAGCAATAAGCTAAGAACAAACCCTGGCTTCCAACAGTGGTTTATTTGGAGAGAAACAAACCACAGGCACTGGTTGAAATGTCGCTCTCTGATTTACTTCTTCCCAGAAAATTGGGCACCGTTGAGCATGTGCAATAGCACAAGGTGTTATGCTACTTTTAATACTGCATATGAAGAAGGTCAGGGTCTGACCCCAGTGCTTGAAGCTGGTTTGCAAACCATAATTAAGAGTAACCATGGTTAGCATTAGCCTCAGCGCCAGCCCAGCACTAAACCATGATTAATTATGCAAGGGGAAGAGACGAGGGGTATTTATGCATAGCCTATTGATCTTATATTTTAGGTCTGCCCAAGACCATTCCCACACAAAGTGATGAGTGGTGGCAACTGTAAAAATAGCACTAAATAAATTAACACCTGGGACAATCTAGCGAGTGCAATGCACTTTTCAGTAACTCTGAATTCAATGTGGGAGAATTAAACACTTGTCTAAACCATGACCAATGAAATCAAAGGGACTTAACTTTGGTTGGCATGTGCCCAAAATGTAATGAAGAATTACCTAATATCCAACATACAGCTGGCACTGCGGTGAGCATAAACTAAAAAGTCACCCTAACCCTGACACCTGAAATCTAACATTTATTTATGGGCTCTTCTAAAGTCAGTTACAGGGCTAATGAGTGTACTTGTATTTAGTCCTATTAACTTTGGCTCACATTTAAGAAGAACAGATTATGATGTTTTATATTATATCCACATGTAATGGCATGCACTTTTCTTCTATTCCAGCGGCACATGCCAAGGTGAAGAAAGGTTTTTGTCTCATCAGAGTTAACTAGGTTTGTATAATTAAAATAAATAAAACCAGGTTTGTTTGTTTTTTTAAAAAAATAATTCACCTTCTTCCATATTTCACCTTCTTCATATACCTTGGTAATTATGTCTGTGTTATGACACAAAACGTTCAGGCTTCTAAGCAGCTTTCAGGTTTTTTCAATTCCAGCTGCAAAGCACACAATTATAAACTGAAGTTTAATTAAGTATGCATTGCTTGCAGCAGTTGTTTAATCACAGGGCCATCAAAGTGTGTTTCCAAAAATCTTCATAAACAGAATCTTTTCAAGTAAATGGTAGGTTGGCACATTCTCCGAAGAAATAAACCATGCAATGCATTAATTTTTAGCTCTTTTGGAAATGTTTGCTCTCGGTCTGCAAAAATGGCGTCGGTCCAGAAATGAATCTAATCTAAATTACCAGTTTGCTCGACCAAAACTTGACCATTTTGAAGGCAGATAAAATATAGAACTATGTGGGGCTTAAAAAAACAACAACCCAACTGCATTTGCAGCAATCAAGTGGAAAGATCTGGGGTAGAGATATTTTGAAGACCTACACAACTTGTGACCAATCAAGCCAATAAAATCCACCATTTATATATAGTGATCCAAGGACCCCAAATCTTTTGCAGTGGAAGGCCCCAGATCTGCAGATACTTCTGTCTTTTATTATTATTATTTAAAGAGACAATAATAACTTTACAAATTCAGCGGCTGGATGCACGGCAAAGTGCCCTGCTGCTGAGATCTCAGCCACTTCCTGCAAACATCTATGCACATCTTTTGAAGCATATGTAATTTTTTTAAGCATATGTAAGTTAAGCCTTGTACAAATTTGCAGCCACCCACTAATGTGAATGGGGGAGAAGCAGATGTCTTTGGGAATCCCAGAAGTAGGACTTGAAAGCAATAGCTCGTTGGGCTCAATGTTTGCCAGCAAACATTTTTAGCACAAACATTGTGCTTTTAGGTGGACTGAAATATGTTCTGCCTTGTATAAGGCAATATATACCCATGTTATATTGCCATTACAGGTGCCTATTTATATCAACTATGACTAGAATCGTGCAGCAGAATCATTTAATTGAATCCTTTAATTGAAATTCAGCTCCAGATTAAAACAATCTCGTGGATTTTTATAGTTCCAGATATTTCTGGAACCAATGGACGGAATTCCATATTACACTCTTCCGAATGTTCCATCTGCACAAGCATTCCATATTGCCAGACAGAATGATTCCCTTTCTCCTTTCTGTACTGTTTTGGGGGTTCTCCCTGGAAGGAAATCCCCATTGCACAAGCAGAAGTCCTTGTGCAGGACTTCCATTGATAGGACTGGTTAAGTGAATCCTACCCATTCTGTTTCATATTTTGTTCATTCGTTTCATAAAATTTATATAAAGAAACCCACGTCAAAGCAGTTTACAGCTATCGGGAACTACTGTGGCTGCAGACATCCCTAACGTTTTGCCATTTTAATCTTCTAAACGTTGTGCAGCCATATTCCTTAAACAAATAATTTTATCTGAACTGGTAGTTGCAGCGATGGAAATAACATTTTATTTAAAACCATTTTATCCTGTTCCTCAGCCTGAAAGACTCCCAGAGCCATCTTATGTCAGATCAATAAAAACAGGACAGTCTGCAGATTTCCTGAAAGGCATAATACAAAATGGCGGAGGAGAGAAGAGGAAAACAAGCAACCTCAGTCACAAATTCTTAGAGATTGGTTAGTGTCAGAGCACTGTTACTCAGAGTAGACTTGTTGAAACTAATAACCATGACTACGGTATGTTAGGCCCATTAGTTTCAATGGATTTACTCTGAATACAACATAGCTAAATACCACCTCCAGCTTCAAATTCCCATTCAGCCACAAAGCTCAATGGATGACCTTGGGCCAGTCACTATTTCTCAGACCCACCAACCTCACAGGGTTGTTGTGAGGATAAAATGGAGGTGTGGAGAACCACGTGTGGCTTGGAGGGAAGATGGAACATAAATGTAGTAAATAAATGAAAGTTACATAACAGCTCCTGATAAGGACCAGCTGGGAAGGAAAGAATTCAGAGAAGAGGAGGAGCCAAATGGAGCTGGTCTCTCAACAGAGTAGACGCAGTAGACCAGTTCCCATTTCTCTTTCTGTTGCAGCCTGAGGGAACCACTTTTCCTTGAAAGGAGACTATGTTGGAACATCTGGTACTGCAGGGAACAGGATGTTATTGCTGTGGAAAAACCCACCCAATCAGATTGGACAATGGGTTTTGTTTTTTCTGATCCACTATCTCTTCTGATAATTGGCTGAAGAGTAGCACAGCTCCTTGCGGCCACCATCTAAATGCACATTTGCATGGTGTTACTGAAGAGTATTAGACTATAAAAACAGCTTCTTCCCCTCTGTTTTCCTCACCAGCTTTTCCAACGATGACTATTTGACTCCACATAATGATGCGTTTTAGAGTATAAACATATGGGATAAGTGCTGCCTACACGGATTTTGGGAATAAGACTTTACGTTCTTAATATAAGTGCCGGCTTTGTTTTGTATTATTTTGAAGTTTGTTTGTTGTTTGCTGTTGATCTTGAAAAGTTGCATAGTGATTTAGAGCTTCTAAAACACTCGACAAAAATTGTATAGAAAAACTATGTAGCCCGTGTATGCACTGTACGTTGAATGCACATTCGGAGCACATTATTTCCCTCAAAGAATTCTGGGTACTGTAATAAAATAATAATAATAATAATTTATTATTTATACCCCGCCCATCTGGCTGGGTTTCCCCAGCCACTCTGGGCAGCTTCCAACAGAAAAATAAAACACAATAGTCTATTGAACATGAAAAGCCTCCCTGAACAGGGCTGCCTTCAGATGTCTTCTAAAAGTCTGGTAGTTGTTTTCCTCTTTGACATCTGTTGGGAGGGCGTTCCACAGGGCAGGCGCCACCACCGAGAAGGCCCTTCTGGGTACTGCTTACAAAGCTACAATTCCCAGTGCCCAGAATTCTGTGAGGGAAAGAATGTGCTTTAAAGGTATAGAGTAGGCACAGCCTTTGATGAGTGCTGGATTAAGAATGGTATGGGCAGTTCCCCCACATAGAGCACCGAGCCAAGGGGACATCTGAGAAAACCCATTTGGGGGTGCCAAATTTTGGGCTTGCTCAGGGCGCCATATTAGCAAAGATTACCAAAGTCTGCCTCTGCATTAGATGTTAGGAACAGAGGCAGCTGTCTTAGGCTACTGCAGACTGTTTATCCATTTAGCTCAGTGTTGTCTAATGTCTACTCTGACTGGCAGCAGCTCCTCTGGGCCAGGGTCAGGGATAATTCACACCACTCACTATCTGTCCCTTTTAAATGGAAGTTGCCCAGGGACTGAAGCTGCAAAACCTACCAGGGTGAGGTGGGGTGTGGTGGGTTTCCTTCTCAACCCCAGTGAGTGGAGGAATGAACTGGGCTTGAGATGAACTTTCTCAGGTGTTATATGAGGGCAGAGAATCAAATCTCTCCATTTCTTTCCTTCGCAGCCATATTGCTGCAGTCTTGAGTTAGCACGACAAAAGCTAATGGCTGAAAGAAACACCCCCATTTATAAGGCAGTAAAAGAGAGAGAGAGAGCCGCGCATTAACATGCTGCAATTCTTTCCTTTGAACTTTCAGGAAATTTCTTTGGTTTTAATAGCACACCTTCAATTATATACACTCAGAGAGAGGGATTTTTTTTCATAGCAATACCCTGCCTGTTTATTACTTTTTAACAGAAAAAGTGAGCTGCATCACAGACGTGTGGAACATGGGAGTATCATATCTGAGTATATATTAGGGTACATGTCAGACATTTTGTGAATGTTGGCATTTACTGTACAGGCTGGCAAGGCAGTTACAGCAATGGCTCACCTCTTCAAAAGGATATGGTAGAATGTAATGCTAATGTCCAATGAAGGTCTTCCAGACTTGAGTGTTGAGCACAATTGCCTCCAGCTTCAACTTCTTCTTCCTAATAGTAGTGATATCATCATTTATTCAGTCAGATCGACTGCACAACAATGTCTCTGAAGCAAATTCAGGATGAGAGCAAGGCTCCTCTTTGCCCTCAGTGCTTGCTCTTGGTGACATCATCTGATTGGCTACATAGCGTCACTGTAACCTGGAGGAAGAGTGGAAATGAGACTACTGGTAATAATACCTGGCTGATAAGTAATGTGAGAGGATTGAGAAAGTGAGGCTTGAGGGTTTGGGGCAAACACACCCACTTAGTTCTTTTCTCAGTCAAATGTGTTTGCTAGAGAACATTCAGTTTAACCTGGTTAATACCGTATTTTTCGCTCCGTAAGACGCACCTGACCATAAGACACACTTAGTTTTTAGAGGAGGAAAACAAGGGAAAAAATATTCTGAATCAATGCCGCTGTTGGTGGTGGCGGCGGAGGGAGGAGCAGCCTGCTTTCAGGCTACTCGCCCCGCCCCTCAGCTGCTGGCGGCGGAGGGGGGAGCAGCCTGATTTCGGGCTGCTCACCCTGCCCCTGCCCCTCAGCCATGGCTCTGGCAGCAGAGGTATCCCTCCACTCGAGGGATCCCGCTGCCGTCCAGTGGCTTCGCTCCATAAAACACACAGACATTTGTTTTTAGGAGGGGGAAAGTGTGCCTTATGGAGTGAAAAATCCGGTACCTTTGGTGACCATGGCATCAAAACAGCTCAGAAGGGACTGACCAGATAGACCAAGGATGGAGAACCTATAGCTCTCCAGATGTTTTTGGACTCCTTTCCTGGTCAGGGATGATGGAAGTTGTAGTTCAGCAACATCTGGGAGGGCAAAAGGTTGAGTGGTATAAGAGAACTCACATAGAAGAAGTAGGAGAATGAATGAGCAGAGTTTGGATGTGTTATTAAAATGTTCACTGACAGGGGCTCCAGATGATTTACAGATAAAATAAAAAAGAGCTAAAAGCATCTGAAGAAGTGCGCATGCACACGAAAGCTCATACCAATGACAAACTTAGTTGGTCTCTAAGGTGCTACTGGAAGGAATTTTTTTCTTTTGTTTTGACTACGTCAGACCAACATGGCTACCTCCCTGTAGGTAAAAGCATTGAGAGAGAAAAGCTATCATTAAAAAAAACAATTAAACATTAATAGAATTAATTCTTTCTCTATATATATCAGGGTCCCCAAACTAAGGCCCGGGGGCCAGATCCAGCCCAATCGCCTTCTAAATCCGGCCCGCGGACAGTCCGGAAATCAGAATGTTTTTACATGAGTAGAATGTGTCCTTTTATTTAAAATGCATCTCTGGGTTATTTGTGGGGCATAGGAATTTGTTCATTTCCTCTCCTTCAAAATATAGTCCGGCCCCGCACAAGGTCTGAGGGACAGTGGAACGGCCCCCGGCTGAAAAAGTTTGCTGACCCTTGCTCTATATATTATTATTTGTTTGTTTGTTTGTTTGTTTGTTTATTCTTTTATACCCCGCCCATCTGGCTGGGTTTCCCCCGCCACTCTGGGCGGCTTCCAACAAATACCAAAATACATTAAAATATCACAGATTAAAAACTTCCCTATTAAAACTCCCCTATTAAAAATAATAATACAATCACAACAAAAACAGCAGAGAACCAACTGTGCCAAGGTACAACACACATGTGTTATGAGAGGCATCATCTTAGCACTAGTATCTTGGAACAAGATATTTCCCTGCCTGAGGTAAAAGACAATATATCACCCTACCACCCTCATCCCAATTCTTTGTAAAGCAGCTACCGTAACTTTGGCTGCCTCTGCTGTACCTACGGCAGTGTGGTGCACAAATGCTCTAGCCCATAGCTGCCAAGTTATCCCTTTTTTTAAGGGAAATTCCCTTATGCTGAATAGGCTTCCTCATGAGAAAAGGGAAAACTTGGCAGCTATGCTCTAGCCTCCAACACCTCTCTGCCACACCCTGCTCAACAGTTTCAGCCACCTGAAGCAGCTGTCTCTCTGTGTGTGTCTAATGGTAGGGACAACCCTGTATATTAGGTCAGATGAAGAATGCGTCTCTTAAAATAGAGCTTTTCACCTGCAGTTGTATAGAGAGGGATGTGACAGCATTTTAGACATATGAAAGTTTTTAAATCTAATTGATGAATCAATTAAATGTTGCAGTGCTTGTAGCTAGGCATAGGGATCAAATAGAGAACAATTGTACACATCAAATCTGAGGAGGCTAACGTGGTCATAGCCAGAACAGTGTTAATATAATACAGGACTGTGCCTGTATTATGCAAGAAGGAAATGGATGCTTTTCCCCCCTATTCTTTTTCATCCATAACACAGTTCATTCACACACCCGCATATAATTGGCTATCGCGCGTCCCTTAACAAAGACCATAGCCAACTCACACTTGCAGTGGGCGGTTGAGTCATGCCACCCATGAAATCCTCATTTTTCAGTTATGAAAATTTATCCCAGTCCAAAAAGGTACCTCATTGTCTACACACTGTTTTAATATGAGGAAATGCAGGATGTGGGGGTGGATGTGACTCTTATAAGACTCCAGCCGTGAAGATTAAACTAGTGAGGGTATAAACAAAGCAGAAAGCTTGCAATAAATATAAAAAAGCCGAACATTGGAAGTCTGTACCAGGCCCCTCTAGAGATGGATGGTCCGAGGGGCATTGCCTTGTCTGGATTCTAAGGAGCATTCAAAGAGTTGTTACGAAATACCTAGTTATCTCCCACTTGGACCACTGCAATGCACTCTACTTTGGGCTACCTTTGAAGGTGACCCGGGAACTGCAACTAATCCAGAATGCAGCAGCTAGACTGGTGACTGGGAGTGGCCGCCGAGAACACATAACACCAGTCCTGAAAGACCTACATTGGCTCCCAGTACATTTCCGAGCACAATTCAAAGTGTTGGTGCTGACCTTTAAAGCCCTAAATGGCCTCGGTCTTGTATACCTGAAGGAGCGCCTCCACTCCCATCGTTCAGCCTGGACACTGAGGTCCAGCTCTGAGAGCCTTCTGGCAGTTCCCTCACTGCGAGAGGTTACAGAAAAACAGGCAGAGGGCCTTCTCGGTAGTGGCGCCCACCCTGTGGAACGCCCTCCCATCAGATGTCAAGGAAATGTGCTCCACACAAACATTGCTGCTTGTTTCTTTATTGTTTGTTTTGTTGGTATCTTGTTGCTGTTGAAAACTTAATAAACGTATCTTTAAAACAAGATGCTTTGTTCAAAAATGGCACCCATCTACTCCCCCCCCCTCACCTGTGTCCACTTTTATCCGCTTTTATTTTCTCGGGATTCTGCTCCCTCATTCCGCTTGACGTGTTAGACCAAACAAACTCAATCCACTGGCTTCGAGACAATATGAAAGCTGTTTCTGTGATGTGTGTCCAGGGATGTGTCATTTGCACATTCAAATCGTCACTTGATGGGGCGGCCATCCTGAGGTGACCTTCCATGCAAAGACCTTACCTGTTTAAACTAAGAACATGTATATTCATGTGCTATAAATGTGCCATGTGCCATTCATCTGGGAGTGGCAGTAAAAGACAGCTTCAGAAATTAAAGCTGTCTTCACAATGCTTTGCTTTTTTTTAAGAACAATCCCTGTTTTCAATTCATCACATTCTGGATAGAAGCATGAAGCATGGAGAAAGATTTACTCTTCTGTTATCTTCTCTTATCATGACCATAACTGACATATACACTCCACCACTGTCTTCCGCTCATGTGTCCTCCCCCCATGTCAAGGAATCAAAAAGCCTTTTTCTGAGGAAACATTTACCTCATAAGATATAATGCAAGGAGGTCCAATACTATCACCGTACCTACGAAGAATGCAAATGCTATTATTTGTTGACAGAGAAGTTAGCAACCAGTTTGTAGCTCCCAAGAGGTTGGAGGGAGTAGGGAAGGGAGGGAAGATAGCTAGATTCCTCGTTCCTTAGCTGGATTTCCAAATATGTACTTGATTATCCTTTGAACAAGATGGTGCTCCTGACAGAACACAAGGTGGTCAAGTGGGTTAATGATCCATGGGCAATATGCCTATTCCCAAATTTAATACTGCTGCGCTAAATATTTGCTTTATTTCTGTCCCAAGATTAACTGCTGAAGAATTGAGCAAAAAGGGTTAGTTTAAAGCAGGCACCCCCAAACTTCGGCCCTCCAGATGTTTTGGACTACAATTCCCATCATCCCTGACCACTGGTCCTGTTAGCTAGGGATCGTGGGAGTTGTAGGCCAAAACATCTGGAGTGCCACAGTTGGGGATGCCTGGTTTAAAGTTTCTGCAGATACTATAGCAGGAGAACTTACAGACCGGAATTAGATTGCAGCAAGATCTTTGTCAATTACTAGTGTAACCTGTCACAAAATGTTGCAGTACCGGTACATCTTCACCTGGGCTCCTAGCAGGAATATTCTGATTCAGGGTTCCAATGAGCCAGCCCGCTCACAGGTCCTTATAATATCAGTGGAAACAATTGGTCCTGGCGAGTATTAACCACTTTCCATTTTAACCTGAGGGTTGTCATTTTTCAGTTCTAATTTAAATTTAAATTTATTTTAATTAATTTTGGGGTGCATTTTAATCGATTGATTGCTTGTTTTTATTCATATTGTATTATTTATATGATATTAGCCACTCTGAACCCGGCTCCAGCCAAGGAAGGCGGGGTATTATTAAATTTATTATTATTATTATTATTATTATTATTATTATCATCATCATCATCATCATTATTATTATCAGCTGTTAAGAGCTCAAAGCAAGCCCATTCAATCTTCTTCCTCCCCTCTTGGTTTTGCATTTTTCTTCTCTGACATTATTCTGAGGTCCATTGAGCATGTTCAGAGTAAGGATGACATGATGTCCTATGATATGCTGCAATATTGCACTGAGATCTTACCTTGACTCTTAATGCCTAGGGACCAATAGTACTCTGTCTTTGTCTTTTATCTGAGGGCTGGCCTAGAGCAGGCATTGGCAGCCTCCGGCCCATAGAGGCCGTTTATCCGGCCCACGGGCCGCCCATGTACCGAGCCGCCCGCTCGGCAAGTCCCCCACGCGCTGCGGTAAACCGGCGCGGCACGGGGACTCACCGAGCAGCGCCAGGAATCGCTTCTGTGCAGACACAGAAGCGATTTCTGGCGCTGTGGACATTTTTGGAAATGGGCAGCTAGCACCGTAAATCACTTCTGCGCATGTCCGCGGCAGCGCAGAAGCGATTTCCGGTGCTGCCTGCCGATTTCCAAAGTGTCCGCAGCACCACCAGAAATGGCTTCTGCGCCTGTGCGGCCCATGTCCGGCCCACGGATTATAGTCCGTGGGAATCCTTCGGCCCACGGGAAGAAAAGGTTGCCGACGCCCGGCCTAGAGCATTTGCTTTCTTAATGGCTCATTTCTCTCTCTTTTATTCCCTTAATGGCTCCTTCCCCAGGTGATTACCTTACGAGGAAGCTAACCTGGTTTATATTTTAACACTTGCTGCATCCAGGGGTTAAAAGGTCTGGCACACACAAACTCACAACACAGGGGAGTCTGGTACCCACAAGCTCATAGCAATACACTTTCCAGATAGATGAGATTGTCCGTGGCTCAACACTGAGTATGCACTCGATAGGAAACCTCTGTCTGCCTCTGGGTGCATTGATAGCCCGTATAATTACAGGACTGAAGAACTGGAATTCCTGACCTGAAGATTCCCCAAGAATCCCTAGAAGATTAGGTCATATTGCAGGCTAGGGCCAGGTTATACAACAGGCTACAAATCAAGAGCAGGTGGGATTGAAGAGTACGATGCTAGAGGTGTTTGTAAGACTAGTCATTGCTTAACACAAAACATGCTGTGGAAGCTCAAGGAACCTGGCCAGATCGTACTCCACAGGAAAGGGAGGGGATGGGCACGGCACTCACTAGCCAACCTGTTCTGAGGAGAAATTTCTTGCCATCCACACACACAAACAAAAAAACCACGGGGAATCACTTTGATTCTGAACATGAAAGCAAGAGGTGTTACCCCCCCCTCTTTATTTCAGGGAAAATATATTATTAGCATTTTTAATTACTACTATCCAATATCCCACTTGAGTTACCTCAAAGAAGGAGGATTCCCCCCGCCTTCCCTTCGCCAATCTATTAGTCAGTCAGGCATAAGATGAAAAGTCTCCATGCAGTATACTTCATAAGTGTTAACTCACTCTGTTTCAAAGTGAGTGAGTTCCTTACTCCAGTGGCTCTAGGGGGAATGTTCTAGAATTTCACTTCTCTGGCGGTGAGAAATGTTCTGATCGCTACCCTAGACTTACTAATTGACAGCTCCGGCTCATTTATTCTGATACTCATGCTCCCTTTTAACTCTTAAAAGAAAATCCCTTTCCCCGTTGCTCACTTAACTTTTCCATATTTAGTTTGAGAGTTAAATGTTCGAGTTTACAAAGTGGTTTCTAACTTTCCAGGTTCTTTAATGTGCAAGAAAAGTTCCACCGAGAAAGAACAAACTCCAAAATCCATAGCTGGTTTTGAAAAATGGTGGCTCCCAATATTTGAAAACATGAAGCCTGGCTGAGACTCAGGACAGGCAAACAGGACTGTCTTCAAAGTGTCTAAGCAGCATGCTCCAAAATCTAGAGATGGGAGAGAAATTAAGATTTGCAACCTGCCTAATTCACACTTCCCGAAACAATACACACTGAAATGCAGCTGTTCTTCAAAATGTGTACTTCTCTGAGTTCTGTGATGCAATTCTCAAACCATAACACAAGTACACAAAGTTTATTAGAGGAAGGTGTACATAAGAATGCATATATTAGTAAAATTAACATTAAAAAAGGAATTGCGTTGAAGATAATTGGTTGCAAAAATATATCTTTTGGGCAAAATTCATACAAAAATATAGAGAAACTCTGACAGCAAAACACTGGTGGAATTTCATGAGAACTTTTAAAAAAGAAATTCACAAACTGATGCAGAGGTGAGGCAAACTGAACTTAAGGTTGGAGAAACTAAGAAACCAATATGGACAGATTCATCCACCCTGCTAGAACGCCCTGTGAGTTTTTCAAATAATCTTTAGATGTATCTCTTGAACTGTATATTACTTCATGGGTCCAGGGTATGCATTTGCCAGGATTGCCAAAACACCAGGGAGAGAATTGAAATGCACTGGGCCAGCTGATAGTGGAAGATTGCAATCTTTCAAAACAAACAAACAAACAAACAACAACAACAACAACAACCATAGCTACCACCATTGGCCACCTTATCTTAAATTCAGCTAAGACACACACACACACCCGACCATGTTTAGCACAGCTTGGGTTGGTTGGACTGTTGGCGTGGCTTGTGCTGGCCCAAAAGATTAGCTCTGGGCTAAAGGAGGGAGAGGTGCAGGGCTCCACTAAAGTGGCATTAACTCTGGAGTTAACTCTGGAAACAAAGAGAGAAAAAAACACCTTTGTAGGATAAGTCCCCCTCTCCTCTTATTCAGACATTCTTCACTCTTGCATGTAAGCCAATCAGGCAACAGGGAGTTGGGTTCCCTGCCAAGCACTATGCCATCTTTACTCTTTGTGGAGCCCCCGAGACTTTGAGAGCAAAGGACTGCAGTGGGGTGTTGCCTCTCTTTGTGAAGGTTATGCCTCTCAGAATAGGAGCTCCCCATTGTCGGGAGGCAGCCAACTGGAAGGGTAACAAACAGGGGTTCGTGAGATTTGATATGGGACCCCGACGCCGTCTCTTGCTACTAGAACCAACTGCCACTCTCCTCGCTAGCAATTCCAAAGGATGAAAGATCCTCAGCGCAGCCTCAAAACATGTCAGGGGACAACTGTGCAGATGCTTACATGCGGTTTCTTATTCACACACTGGTCAGGCCTGTACTCATGTAGCTTCGACGTCGCAACAGGATCTCCTGGACCATTCACTAGTGTCCATCTGAGCGCACTTTGGTTAAACAGGAGATATTCTGGTGTCTGAAAAGCAAGCCACTCTCATATCACGTACTGAGTTTTTTAGAAAAGCTGCAGAACCAGGAAAGAAAAAGCAGATTGTTGCCAAAGATGTCTCATCTTGCACCATTATTATATCAGCCTCTTTATGTTGCATGTACATGCATAGGCCTACAAACTTTGTTGTTTTAGCTGTCATCCTTTAAAAAAAACTATATATTCTAGTATATTTTCCCCTTTATGTTAGAGGCTCATGATTCATTCTTACTTGGCTACAGCACACTCTTCCACCCACATAGAAAAACATGCCAAACCTCTGAGGTTTTGCAATATTCTTTTGTAGCATTGCTTTTATCAGGCAATCAAGTCAATATTAATGTAATTTTTTTCCCTAAAGCAAAAGCAGCCTTTGCTGCCAAATGCACACGGCTCACTGGGTGATAAAATAAAGTATCAACAGATAGTTTTTCAAAAAAAATTAAAAAATTCAGCTAAAGATATTCCCAAAGATTTGTGGCTTGCATTTGTTTGTGCTAATACGTGCTGTGCTGAATGAAGACATTCATAAGGATCTGATCCTAAGGATCCAATCCTAAAATGTGCTTATTAGCATGAAAATTCCACCACATGTCAAGAGGATGACTCATAAACAAACTTGATTGTAGACCAAACCGTGTGCATTTTCTTTGTGAAGGTAATCCTAAAACCATAAGGGAGGATTCTGTTATGGAATGAAGGGGATGTAAATTAAGAGTGAGCTGAAACTACTTGCCTCGTTTTAAGTTTGTTTTCGTGAGTGTCAAAAGTGCCTTCTGGTTTTGGTAGCTTTTTGGCACTTGTTGCAGACACTTTCACATTGTCGCAATGTTGTTTTCTTATGCCATTTTCTTTCTCCTCCTTCCCTGCCCTTACAGTCCTCAGCCTCATCATGGGCAGTTGAGCCACCTGGATGAACGATAACTCCCAGATACCCAGCTTTCTAAGAAAGAAAGAAAGAAAGAAAGAAAGAAAGAAAGAAAGAAAGAAAGAAAGAAAGAAAGAAAGAAAGAAAGAAAGAAAGAGTTTCTAGCATTTGTAGAAGCTGAGATATGGGCCCAAATCTGTAATCACTTTATTCACATTTGTTTTGAAAGCAACTCACCTTCTTCCACCTTTAGCCAATCAATGAAGTCAGACCAGTAAGTGACATTTAGGAAAGCCGATCTAGCCAAAGAGACACAGCAAAAGCAAGAGTGAAACGCCCATGATCTCGACTCTTCTAGATTATCAGCCTTTTCTGCTGGCCGTTCCCTGGTGTGGAATTGACTGCATGACCTAAAATCCAGGATTTTAATGTGACGGGGGAGTATTGTATCAACTCAAAAACAAAAAACAGGAGCAGCAAAGCTGCAGGAGCACACAATCTTTCTAAATCAGGACTTGCTTTACCCCAAAATGCAAATTTCTTCCAAGTTCTAAAGATTGCACTGGCATTAACAGAGCAATTATTATTGTACTGTATATGGTAGTGGCCAAGACTGTGGCTGGGAGAGTGTGGCCTGCAAAGTAGTCCAGTGTTCTTATCCCTATCTTGATGAAGGGAGAGGGGAGGTAGGATATGACAACCCTGAAGTGTAATTCAGGTTTGTTAACCTGATATTTTGGATTGGGGGGGAGGGGGAGGGGCAGGGGCAGTTATGAAGCTTTGTTGCAGCAGCACTGAAGTTAATTAAGAGCTGACAGTGTAGGGAGCCAGGGGAGAAATGGGGCGCTTCAGTAGTGGTTGGAAAGACATTGTCTGAATACAAGGTCAACACACAGATGGGCAGCCGGTTTTCCCTTTAAGAACAAATCGAGGGGTAGATCTGGAATACAGGTTTCACAGAGCAGGCGTAGCTTCCAAGTGACATGTCCCGTCAGCGCAAGGATGTATGCTCGCACAGGGGAACTTTCCCCCGTCTCCTCTTCCAGATTGCTCCATAGGGTTGAGGGAACCACTCTGACAGATTTAGGGACTGCATGTGGGGAGAAGAAGGGTGGACACTCCATTGACAAGCGTAGATCCTTGCAGTGAGGGGATATTAGTTGCATAATGACTCCAGTCTAGCCAGGCCTTGCCACTGTTCAGTCACGAGATCTACCCGAAGTGTGCATGCACACGAAAGCTCATACCAATAACAAACTTGGTCTCTAAGGTGCTGCTGGAAGGAATTTTTTTATTTTGTTTCGACTATGTCAGACCAACACAGCTACCTACCTGTAATGAGATCTACCAGAAGTTTTGGTCCTGTTCTCTGTTGCTAGTCACGTTTGTTTGTTTGTTTGTTTGTGATATTCCCTCTTCCCTGATGGAAAAATTCATGAGCCTCACTTGCCCATACTGTCATTTGATTGTACTGTCTATCAACTCACAGATAATTTTGCAGATGACTTTATGATGGTAAGTCATGCATTAATGTACTGAAAATGCATGTAAGCAAACACATATGAATTTAGTCCAATTTAGACCAAAAGGCAGTGGTATAGGCAAATGAGAACAAGGACAGAAAATGCCTTTTAAAGAAACCAAGCAGATTACTATTAAACAGGACAGTGAGCTGATTTTCCAAAGTTGTGATCCTCAGTGTTGTCTAAGTTACTTATGTTCTAAAAGTTATTCAGGATGCAGCACATGTACTCAAGGATAAAAATAAAAATGAGAAATAAGATAAAATTTTGTTGGGAAATCAATACAGAATTTCACAATATTGTCTTCTGCTATTGGCCTAATTGGGTTCAAATGTTGAGAAGTGATCAGGAAGTCTAATTTCAGGAGGAAAATTCAAGTCTGGACACCAACTTCCACATTTCACAAATTGTCCAGGACTATGAATATGAGCTGTTTCTAAACCTGGGAAATGCCATGTTTACATTTCAGCATGCAAAGTTGCTTTATCATGCTCCCAAAGCAATTGACTGAATAACTGCAAATTATTAGAGGAATGTTTTAGTAAAGATTTCCTATGTGCCGTCCCAGGTTCCCTGTGTTGCAAATCACATATGATCATTGCAAAGAAGCTGTTATAGCTTAGTTTTGCACAGAAAGTGACAAGCAAAACAGTTATACACATGTAAGTCCTAGGCGTGCATAAAGTCCTTGCTTTAAAATGCAAAGGATAATTTAGACTGGTGTGAATAAACATTGCTATAAGAGATATAAATCAACTCTTAGTGTTTAACATTTCCCCGCAGTCTCAGGATTTGCATTACGGCCATCTTAATACAGTAATAATAATAACAATATTTTCCATAATAAATACCTGCTGGTGGTTCTGTCCTCGAATATCGAGGGCTTTAATCCGCCACAAACATAGAGGCAGTTAAGGGCATGCTGGTGTCCCTAATTTACAATTAGGGAATAAATATGATCACGCCCTCCGATATCAAACTCAGCATGTGAGTGTTGACATGACTGCAGCCCCGGTGGAGCCTAGAGGAAGAAGAGGAAGATATCAGCATGCTCAAGAGAACCCCGAGGTTTACAGAAGAACAAAAAATATTTGCAGCGAGGGAAGGGAGGAAGAGACTAAGTTGATTTTAAAAACCCAAGAACACCAAACCCAAAACAGCTCCATGAGGACTGAACATAAAGGGCTGAACTTACACTGAGCGGGTATTGGGGGGAGGGGGGAGAACCAGAAAAACAGTGGGGATTGGGGAATGGGGTGGAATATCTTAGAAGCAACCATTGTTGACTGGCTGGAACACTGCACAAATGCAACATTTTACAGGCCCCAGTTGTTACTGAATAAAAAATAACTGGGGAAGCTCATTAACCCCTATAGGGAATAATGGGGGTTGCGGCAGGGCCCAGCAGAAAAGCCTGTGTGTGTGTTAAAGGGTGGGTCTAAAAGTAAGGGAGATAAGGTCATTGGAGGTAATTGTGCTGTTTTTTTAAGGATACCCAAAATCTGCTGCCTGAGATGGTCCTCTTTGCACCTTTAGGCAATACCATTCTTGCATTAAAAAAATGTCCTTGCCTTGTCTCAATCACCTGTCCTGATTTGGTAACTTCTTTTGGCTCCCAGGGCCTTCATTCTTTCCTTTTACCTTAATTTTCCTGTAGCCTGGGCCCTTGCTTGCTCCACCCCAGCACTGAATACTAATTTCTCCACCTATGACACAATATTTCCTTCTTTAACATCCTGGAGGTATAGCCAAAATTATTGACTACACTGAGTATTCTCAGCACGCATATATAAACTATTCCCTCTCACTTATCACCTGCCTCAGCACCTGCCTTGTTTGTCGTGTTCTGTAGGAAATAATGTAACTGTATGCCTTAAAGAGAATCTTCTTTCTATGTGATGTTTCCTCATAGTACCTGGTATGCAATGAACACAAAAGGATTCCTCATGTATTAGCATGAGGTCAATTAGTAATGGTGATGGATTAAATAGCAACCAGAGACATTTGTCCAGATGACACAATTTTTCTCTCTGAGAGCAGCTCAATTGCAGGAGTTTAGATGGGGAAGTCCTGCAAGAACTGACTTGCACTGGTCTCTCTTATGAGAGAAATATTTCCAGTTCTCAGGCTTATGTCACTGATTGGTATCTTTTCGCAAGTAAACACTGTTGTTTTGTACTTTTCCAGATACCTAGAATTCTGGAGTAGCCCCAATTTCCAAACACAATACTGAATGGGACTGTCTCTCTATAGGCAGGAAAGGTAAAGGTAAAGCTTACTATAAAAAGAAATTCCAACCCCCCCCCCAAAAAAAACCCTGCACTGAGGGTGCAAGATAAATTTTGCTCTATGTCTGCAACAGAGGACAATCTTTGCTTCTTTGCTGGTCCTTGATTGATTTTGTCTTCCTAGTTCAGTCTCAAAAAACATATAAATATATACATATACAGAGAGAGAGAAAGGGTATGACATACAAAAACCCGTGTAAACAACAGTCGCAAAGAGTCGGTGATTAAAAAGCATATAAACCAGCATGATAACTAATGATGAAAGGAAGGACAACATTTCTACTTTTCCTGCGTATATTCATCAATGTCATAGAATCATAGAGTTGGAAGAGACCACAAGGGCCATCCAGTCCAACCCCCTGCCAAGCAGGAAACACCATCAAAGCATTCTTGACATATGCCTGTCAAGCCTCTGCTTAAAGACCTCCAAAGAAGGAGACTCCACCACACTCCTTGGTAGCAAATTCCACTGCCGAACAGCTCTTACTGTCAGGAAGTTCTTCCTAATTTTTAGGTGGAATCTTATTTCTTGTAGTTTGAATCCATTGGTCCGTGTCCGCTTCTCTGGAGCAGCAGGAAACAACCTTTCTCCCTCCTCTATATGACATCCTTTTATATATTTGAACATGGCTATCATATCACCCCTTAACCTTCTCTTCTCCAGGCTAAACATACCCAGCTCCCTAAGCCGTTCCTCATAAGGCATCGTTTCCAGACCTTTGACCATTTTGGTTGCCCTCTTCTAGATACGTTCCAACTCATCAGTATCTTTCTTGAACTGTGGTACCCAGAACTGGACACAGTACTCCAGGTGAGGTCTGACCAGAGCAGAATACAGTGGTACTATTACTTCCCTTGATCTAGATGCTATACTCCTATTGATGCAGCCCAGAATTGCATTGGCTTTTTTAGCTGCTGCATCGCACTGTTGACTCATGTCAAGTTTGTGGTCTACCAAGACTCCTAGATCCTTTTCACTTGTACTGCTCTCAA
Source organism: Zootoca vivipara (assembly GCF_963506605.1). Taxonomy (NCBI): domain Eukaryota; kingdom Metazoa; phylum Chordata; class Lepidosauria; order Squamata; family Lacertidae; genus Zootoca; species Zootoca vivipara. The sequence continues at coordinate 8,939,530 of NC_083279.1, read as the reverse complement.
GCCAGGTGTCACCCATACTGTATTTGTGCCTTTCATTTTTTTGCCCAAGTGTAGTACCTTACATTTCTCCTTGTTAAAATTCATCTTGTTTGCTTTGGCCCAGTTGTCTAATCTGTTAAGGTCATTTTGAAGTGTGATCCTGTCCTCTGGGGTATTAGCCACCCCTCCCAATTTGGTGTCGTCTGCAAACTTGCTCAGGATGCCCTCAAGCCCATCATGGACAAGGATCTACAGTCATGGACTCCATCATGGACAAGGATTTACAGTCTGGAAGGAGTTCTTGCCAGTCAATTTTAGGAACTGATGTGGGACAACACTGACTTCCTTTAAATTCTTCAGGGTTGGCATGGGGAATAACAGCAGGGCATAGCTGACTTGTCATGGTAAGCATGAGTTTGCCCACTGGATGTGAGGAAGCAACGATGGCAGCAAATGGTCTAATTTTGAGTTGTGCCATTCCCCCACCCCATACAGCAGCCATGTTGTGTTATTATGACACATACTTGCCGGCAGCCATTTTGTAACTGGCACAGGCTCAAAACCTGAAATGTTCCCACTAGTCCAAAATAGTTGGCAACCCCTGTCTATGATGATAGGAACCATTATAATTCCATGTAGGGACTATCGGCACTCGGTAGCACCAAAGCATGTATGAACTGGCCCTTAGCAGAACATTTAAACTCAGTGATGCAATCACCATTGGGTTCAGTAAGCTAGAAAGGCCTGTGAGAAGCTAAGCTGACTGAAAAAGAACAACCTCATTAGTGGGTTATATTTGAATTCTCATGTAGAGCAAAGTGCACACTGGAGAGAACAAAGGAAGCTTGCACTGGCTGTGACGCAGGAAAGTCTTATTTCATTGTGGTCATAATGACTCATCACCACTCACTTTGCAAGACGAGAGCAAAGCCCACTTTGGTAGGGAAAGGGCCACTCTCAGCCATAGCTCCAAGTCCTTTGCTTTCAGGATAGAAGGCAGGTAGTAGTAAAAATAAAGTCAAAGAATTTTTGTCTCCAAATGTTGTGGTGGTAAGGGGCAGGGGCCTAGGAAGGCAAGTCATAAATCAACATAAGTAGGAAAACATTAAAAACAGGTAGTCTGATATGCTAAAGTTTTTTTATTTAGTCTTAGCCATATTTCTTTTTACCATTTATTAGAATTACGCAGAGGTCTAACACATGCTAGTAAAATGCGGCTGTGTTGAGTGCTCCTATTCAGGGCTCCAGTCAGCCATGCTGTTTTCCAGGATACTCCTTGGCATTCCTGCTTCACAATTCCTGGGTTTCCATCTCCCCACTCTAAAAGTCAGCCAGCAAGCATTTGTAGCCTAGTCCTCACTAGACTGCTTCTTTTTCTGAAAGGTTGGGTGGTGGGTGGTACTAACATCTTGGGCAGGTTTCCTCAACCTTGGCCCTCCAAATGTTTTTGAGACTACAATTCCCATCATCCCTGACCACTGGTCCTGCTAACTAGGGACCATGGGAGTTGTAGGCCAAAAACATCTGGAGGGCCGAGATTGAGGAACCCTGATCTTGGGGTTCCATTGAGTCCTTCAACGCTTCCCTCCTGTAAATGAGTAAAAATAAGGGGTTTTTATCAGTCTTCTTCAGTCCAGACTACAGTATGTCTGTTTATTGTCCAAATCTAATTATTTTATGAAACAGATATTTCCAGCTATGAGAGTGACTTCGGAGAGTGCCAACTGTTTCATGCTCTGGGACCCAGCGTCCTGCCGCTTGCACCTTGATGCAAGCTGGTAATCTCAGACGGTCTGTGGGTCTACGAGACAGTCCTCCCCGACCCTGGGGAGTGCGCCAGGGCTAATTACCCCCATATCAACCCTGAATTACCGGCACGGCTGAGGTCCAATCGTGTGGGAGCCAGCCATTTCTCACCACCGGAAACAGGAAGCTCCACTGAGTCCTTCAACACCTCCCTCCTGTAAATGAGTGGCGCGGTTTTGGTTACACAATGATCCATACTTGGAGAATGACTCATTTACAGGAGGGAGGCGGTAAAAATACGGTAACTAACCTTCCTTTTCCTTCATCAGACACCCTTGCACTTTTTAAACATATGCTTACCATAACTCTATTTTCTCTTTCATCAGGTGCCTTGGAGGTGAAAAGGTGACACACCGATATTTTAATTAAATGAATATTGCATCCACTTTTCCCACAACGATTGCAGAGTCAGGTACATGTGGTCTCAAGTGGACTTTTTACCAGGAGGCTGGAGGCTCGGCTTGGGAGTTGCGGGGGTGGGGGCACCAAGTGGCACCCCCCCCTGCACAGCATGGATTGGAAGCAGGATGCTGCGCATGCATCGTTATGTGGCGGGGTATCACCGCCCCCCGCGCCTCCAAAGCCGCGCGCCTCCAGCTACAAACTCCAGATAGAAAGCCTGCTCAGCCTGGCATGCCCGCCACTCTTAACAATCCCCCACCCACCCACATTGCTGAAAACATTGGGAGGCAGTATACCATGACGCAGAATACTCCCTTGCATGCATATTCAAGAAATTGCCCTAGAGTGCCCAGAGGAGACCTGTGTCCCACTGCCCCTGTGGCTACAACCCTAGTTTGAAGAACACAAAAACCTCATCGCTGCATGTGAATTGGCATTCATCATTTGATTTACCGGAAAAACAATATTTGCATAGGTGGAAGACTCAGCGATGAAAATGAAGCAAAGAATGCAATAATAGCTTGCATAGTACATTGGATTGTGACCACTATGACTCATTCTTGATTCTTGATTCCAAAAGCACATAAAGGTAAGAAAGTCAGTTCACAGAGCTAGTTTCGAGGATGGCAAACACGTTGCCTAGCTTATCAGCACCGACTTTGTCTACCATTGTTGAAGAATAATTGCCTGGGATGATAAGTAAAGTGATAAAAGAGAATGATATCTGATAGCCGATTGCTGATAGGCATCCCACCCCTTTTGATAACCAAGCAAAAGCTGGATCCTAATATGTCGTCATCATACCCAAATGAGTTCCAGGGTTCATTCTCTTTAGCCTGCTAACATTGCTCCTCCATCACCACACAGCCCCCCCCCCTCCATTGGATTTCCTGGGATCTGTAACAGAAGATGGTCTTGAGTAAAGTGAGGGGATTTTCATTCTCTGCCAATATATTTTTTTAACAACAAAAACAAAACCAAGAGCTTTATCTGCAGAAATCCTGAACCAGTTTACTCGGGCTACCTTTTTAGGCTCTAGATCAGGCTTCCTCAAACTCAGCCCTCCAGAGGTTTTTTTGGCCTACAACTCCCATGATCCCTAGCTAGCAGAACCAGTGGTCAGGGATGATGGGAACTGTAGTCTCAAAACATCTGGAGGGCTGAGTTTGAGGAAGCCTGCTCTAGATGTAGTGGGCTTTGGGGAGCTCCTCAGACTTAACGGTCTTGTGCTTTACCCCCTTTAGCTGGCTGCATGTATTACTTCACTTACTTATGGGGTGGTGTGTATTATTTCACTTCAAAATGTGATAGGCCAGCCCTGTTGCATTCTGTTCCTCTCTTGCTCATACTGCAGAGTTGGGACCACTGAGAACTGGTTCTAAAAGTGGCTGATGTTTTTCGCTCACAGCCAGAAAAGTGATGGTATGGTCACGTGCAAGACCCCATTTGGGAGCTGGCCCTTGTGCCCACATCTGCAAGAAGATGTGGTCTCGCACTCTGCTGTAAGTCAGAAAGCTCGCGCCAGAGCCCAGGAGCAAAAAAACAGCGAGAGGGCAAGACCCCCAAACGAGTGTTCTGATTTTGATCAGCAGGATGTTGGGGGATATGGTATGGGCATAGGGAAAAGTAGGTGGGCCAATGGATCTGAGTCTTACCTTTGCACAGCCAGCTTCATTTCAATGGCAGGAACAACCACACTGTTGTCGTCGTTTTCCAAACTGAAACACATCAGAGTGTTAGAAAGCCGTGCTTCAGGAATAATTAGAGCTGAAAAGCTCTCAAGAGCCCACCATCCTAGGACAGAAGTGGAAGAAAACTTTCCATCCCAGGATGGTTATAAATTAGAAAGTGTACAATCCAGAAAACAGTTGCATGCCATTCTGTGATTTCTCATAAAGCAAGTAGGATCAGGACAATTGCTCTCTTATTTCTAAAATTAGTCTGCAGTCCTAAACACAGGAAGCAGGCCCACTAGATAGACTGGGACTAACGCCTGAGGAAGTACACATAGGATTGCACTATTAGAGTCATAGCACAAGACATAGCGGGACCCAAGTGGTGCTGTGGGTTAAACCACTGAGCCTAGGGCTTGCTGATCAGAAGGTCGGCGGTTCGAATCCCAGTGACGGGGTGAGCTCCTGTTGCTCGGTCCCAGCTCCTGCCAACCTAGCAGTTCGAAAGCACGTCAAAGTGCAAGTAGATAAATACAGTGAGAAGGTAAACGGCGTTTCCATGTGCTGCTCTGGTTTGCCAGAAGCAGCTTTGTCATGCTGGCCACATGACCTGGAAGCTGTACGCCGGCTCCCTTGGCCAATAACACGAGATGAGCGCCGCAACCCCAGAGTCGGTCACGACTGGACCTAATGGTCAGGGGTCCCTTTACCTTTACCTTTACAAGACATGGCAGTAAAATGCAAAATAAATCTCATGTCAAACAAAAAATATGATCATTTTAAAAACTGTGTCTAAACTACCATTCTGCAGTTCTTGCTCTGAAATAGTCCCTTCCTTTCATTTTCTCCAAAGAGCAAGGCATATGGAAGGCGCATTACAAGAAGCCTTTTCAAAAATAACACGGTTGAAAACCACGTTCAGGAAACAGGGTTGAGTAGCTTGTTCATAGTTTCCCAACATACTTACATTTGGGCTTGAGGCGGGGATCCTTTTCGCTTTGAGGATGATTGGAAACACCCCAAGACGTGATATTCACTTCCATGTCAGCTAGCCAACGTTCTTCAAATTAGCACAGACAGCACCTAACCCTTTTAAAAAGCAGGTTATGCACAGCTGCTGGGATTCTGTTATATTTTTTGGCAAGGGATCATTGGATGAAGGCCAATGTAACATTTAAATAGTGGTCAGGTAGGGATCACTTGCAGGGCATAATCCTAACTTCACAATTTACCCTGACCATATAATTTAATGGCGAGCACAATCACCGCCTTTACTGTACATGGGATCCAGTTTTTTCTCTCTCTCCTGGATATCACTTTCTCCTCTCTTTCCTTCTCTCTCTCTCTCTCTCTCCACGCTGCGTTAGTGTTGCTGGTGCAACCCACTTTAGGTTTCAGATCAGTCACAAAGCATATATATATATATGAATGAACTGATTAAATATACCATATACAGTGGTACATCTACTTACGAATAACTCTACTTACGAATGTTTCTACTTACGAATGGAGCTCCGTCCGCCATCTTGGATGCGGTTTAGATAGGATTTTTTCTACTTACGAATTTTTAGATAGGGTTGCTTCGACTTACGAATTTTTTCTCCCAATGCATTCCTATGGGATTCGACTTACAAATTTGTTCTACTTACGAATGTGCGTTTGGAACGCATTAAATTCGTAAGTAGAGGTACCACTGTATTCTCCTGGGAATTGAAATAACTTGTATTTGAGAGAATGAGTGTCTGAATTCACAGCTCCCTGAATGTCACATTCTCTGACAATGTTTAAGAATCGGTTTTCTGCTGTTTCAAAAGCTGTTGTGGAAAACAACCTTCTTGTGTTAAAAAATAAAATAAAATGGCCAGGCTAGAAGATTACCAAATTAGGTGTAAACATCTTTGCATAATGATCTTAAAGGTGCAATTGGGGGGGGGGGGATTGCTGAGAACTGAGAAAGGATTCTAAGCCAATGGCATACATACAGAATCAATGTAACCTTAGGATTTCCAAGATAGTTCTACCATTTACACTACTGCTAACAGCCACAACCAGCTTTCCCAGGCCAATTCAGCAACCTCAGACATGTCTTGCCACGTTGAAACTCTTTTTCATGTATAGCACTTTTGGTACAACTTGGCATAGCTTCAAACCACCCACACACTGGAGGGATGAAAAGATCAAATTAGAGGGAAATTTCCACCTATTTATTCTCAAAGGGGGAGAAAAACATTCGGTTGCACAGGTAGGCACGCCCAAACCTTTTCTTTTTCCCCCCCTTTTTTGTCCTCAGTACTCAAATACTAGAACATGTCTATGAACCGGGAGCAACAAGAACCTCTATAGATGGCAAGCTGGTATTTGAACTCGTAGAGTCATGTCCAAGGCCCAAAATGCTCCGGTCTAATTGTGGGACCCTGGGACAGTCCTCTTTTACTACTATTTCTTTGTCTGTGAAAATAACCTAACAGAAAAAGTACCACTCTCGTTAACAAACTACAACTTTTAAAACACAACAGTTAAGTTTGAGTTTACAAACATGAAAACAACTCTCTAATATTCCATAAGAGAAAATATACATGGGTAGGCAAACTAAGGCCCGGGGGCCAGATCCAGCCCAATTGCCTTCTCAATCCGGCCCGCGGACGGTCCGGGAATCAGCGTGTTTTTACATGAGTAGAATGTGTCCTTTAATTTAAAATGCATCTCTGGGTTATTTGTGGGGCCTGCCTGGTTTTTTTACATGAGTAGAATGTGTGAGCTTTTATTTAAAATGCATCTCTGGGTTATTTGTGGGGCACAGGAATTCATTAATTATTATTTTCAAAATATAGTCCAGCCCCCCCCCCCCACAAGCTCTGAGGGACAGTGGACCTGCAAAAAAAAAAATTGCTGACCCCTGCACTTATATATAATATAATTCTTAATATTTATCTGTGTAATATATTTGTCTGCAGATATATTTTATCTGCAGGAGTTGCTGGAAAGAGGTGTAAAAGTCTCCCCTCCACTCCAGATTTGTGTAGGATTTTCTCTTTAGCCTTTTCCTCTCCTGAAAATATCCCACAATGCAGGGGGGGGGTTAGGATCAGAGTTTTCCTTCTTCCCAGGTTGATAAGCCCCATCTGCTCCTCACTTCCTTCTACAGCACGTACAGAAAAGGCGTTCTTGACCGTTGGACCCACTAGTGGCCTCACCTGCTCCATCTGCCAGAGCCTGTCTTAACATGCAGGAGACGTCCCTAACTCATGGAGGGTTTGAGACCCATTGGCTACCCTTGCCTGGTTTAGCCAGCCAGTCGAAGCCGTTCCCGGGTGTGGCTGCTGTTGCACGCTGACAACTCCTAGGAGCCACAGGTGAGAGGTGAGTGCAGATGAGGGTCAAAGGTGGACAAACTACCCTAGAAAGAGCACAACATGTCTGCCACTCCTTTCCTAACACCCCACACAGGGCCATCTTAAGCGTATCTGGTGCCCTGGCGCCATGGTGCAAAGATCCCTCCGGCGCCCCCCCACCGCCCTGTTTCCCAGCGCGGCTGTCTGGCGGGCGCAGCAGCGCAGCGGCCCCCTGGCAGCCCAGTGCCCTGGCGCATTGCGCCACCCAGCCTTGCCTTAGAGCCGGCCCTGACCCCACACCCCACAAATGCCTTAAGGCAACTCCGGCAGTCAAGCTGCTGTCAAACGTATTGGTCTGCTTTCTCCTGGGCCACATCAACAAGGCCGAGAGGTGGAAGCCCGAGACCTTCAGATACGCTGCCCAGGCTTGCACTCCAGGGATGTCCCTGGGCTGCTGCTAACACAGCAATAGACTTCGCCCCCAGAGGCACACTCCATTTTCTCTGGAGACCGACCGATGCCAACAACAATATTTTATCTTGTGGAATGTGAAAATGATGCACCTGACTATGTTGTTATGTCAGCAAAAGCACAATGTCTGTAAACTGCGCTATGAATTAAACAAGCTATGTAAATGATCATTAGAAAGACCTGATGTTCTTAACTTTTAAGGATAACTGGAGTCTGATGTTCTTAACTTTTAAGGATAACTGGAGTCTGCTGCAAGCACTTCTAAGTCTCCACAATTTATCCCAAGTCTCCCTGAGCCCTTCTCCCTTCCCTTGGCTGGTTTCTTTTTGTTGTCTTTGTTCTGTCAGCACATCAAGGGTTACTATTCTGCACATGTGAATCTACTTTACTGTATATTACTTACTGATTCTGTCACTTTCCACAGGTGAGTCTCAGGCTCTGTGCACATCGTACCTTTAAAGCATGTGACTTACCCAAGAGAATCCTGGGAACTGCAGTTTGTCAAGGGTGCTGGGAATTGTAGCTCTGTGGGAGGTTAACTGCAGTTTCCAAGATTATTTGGAGTGGGTCATGTGCTTTAAAAGTCCTCAGAGTGACTTACAGCATTGAAATACTGTATATACAAATACATAAGCCAACAAGGGCAAGAATCAAGCATGTATAAATAAATCCTACTGAAAATTCAGAAGTCAGTAGTTTCAAGCATCCAGGGAGACAAGGAATGAAGGGAAGGTGAGGAGAATTTTAGCATTCCAGTCAACTAGTTCTATATCCCAGGTGGCGCTGTGGTTAAACCACTGAGCCTAGGGCTTGCTGATCAGAAGATCGGCGGTTCGAATCCCTGTGACAGGGTGAGCTCCCGTTGCTTGGTCCCAGCTCCTGCAAACCTAGCAGTTCAAAAGCACGTCAAAGTGCAAGTAGATAAATAGGAACCGCTACAGCGGGAAGGTAAATGGCGTTTCCATGTGCTGCTCTGGTTTGCCAGAAGCAGCTTTGTCATGCTGGCCACATGACCTGGAAGCTGTACACCGGCTCCCTCAGCCAATAATGCGAGATGAGCGCCGCAACCCCAGAGTCGATCACGACTGGACCTAATGGTCAGGGGTCCCTTTACCTTTACCTTTCCTAGTTCTATATCACCAGTACCTGGAAATCTGCTTATTCCAGTATCTACCATATATATTTAATCATTGCAAAAAGGTAGGGAATAAATATTAATATTTCCCATGCAGATGGCAAATACCAATACTTTATATACATAAACAACAGGAGAACTGGTAAAACTGTTCCTATTTCAGATTTCGGGGAAGGAGGGGGGACTCGCACATGGCCAAATGCTCCTCCGTACTGATTAAAAAACAACAACAACAACCCTCTGTGAACATTCAAAACTATAATATCAGGAAGAAAGCTAGGCTGGAACTCTTCTGGCTGACACGCTTCATTTCATATGTGCAGGAAGTTTTTTTTAACACTCAGCCACACTGCCACGCCCTGCCCTGTGCGCTCCTTAGGCCAAGCAGCACAACCCAAGAATAGTTTTAACATCTCATCTGCCGCTTCCATGATGTTCTCGGCCAAAAATGGATGACAACGGTCAGTGAGAGGAGGAGCCCTTGCTGTGCCCATTTCCACGGCAGAAAACCAGATATAATTCCTTTAGAATAAAATGTTAACGTATACCTCCTAAGTATATCCTGGACAGGTGGACTAAGGTGATACTGGAGTAGGTCCTCATTCTGGAAAGTTTTGTGAACTGCACAAGGATGTAGATTCTCTCATTCTCTCTCTCTCTCTCTCTCTCTCTCTCTCTCTCTCTCTCTCTCACACACACACACACACACACACACACACACACACACACACACACAATGTACCTACTTTCACATTCTCAGTGCTAACAATTTCTTATTCACATAGCACAGTTATTCAGTCAAAAGTAGTTGGAATCCACTTGCATTAAGCTAAGCTGTGCAACATAAACTCTCATCAATAGACCTATTATTGCAGATGCCTCAAATGAGTCAAAGCTTTAGAGTCCGTTCGCTCATCACCACTTGTGAATTTGCATTCTGATTTATTTTTCGTTTCTTTGTTTTAACAACTTTTTTCCCCAGGAAACAAAGAAAGAAATCCAATCGAGCCCTTCTATCTTCTGAAATCGTTGCCTGCATAGCTTATTTCCACAGATAGCACAGTATGTCTTATTTTATTTATGATTCTTGGGAAAACTTTGATCTGCATGCCAATCGTGATAAAGGCACAATCTCTCATGAATACACAGGTAGCTTAACAGCCAGTTTGTCTAGTTTTGTGTGTGTGTGTTCATTTTAAATGGGCGTAGGCATTTATTTTTAGTTGTGCAATATCTAGCTCAGAGAGGTTACAATGCTGTGTCTATTTTGATACTTAATTGCTAGCAATCTCTGAAATACCAAGGGTACCTTAGAGGCACACATCAGAACTAATTACAGCACAGGGGAGGTCTGAACGGTCCGTAATTTATGCGACACCTAGATCTTTGTCCACCCAGCCGCTTTGCCATACATTTCCGGTGTATTGAAAACATAGGGTGATAGCCATCAAAGCCAAACTCGAAGCAGAGCTGCTGGAAACAGTAGACTTCATTAACTCATGAATCAAGAATTTCCTCAACCAGGCCGGCATCCGACTGGTCTGGGATGATGCTTCTACCCAGCAGTTGACTTGATGCCTCTGAAATCTCACCAGCTGGGCTATGAAGGAGATGGCACACACTCCAGCTGTCCTTTTCTGCCTGGTGCCGCTCTCTCTCTGGTCTCTTGGCTTGCAATGGCCTTCCAGATGTCGCTGGATTTCAGCTCCTGTCTTCACTGGCCCTGCTGGTGGGGGCTGCAGCCCAACAGCAGCTAGTGGGCCACAGATAGAGATGTAAAATTTCCAGAAATTTTGCAGCTCGGGGAAAAAACCATCCCCCCCCGGGGGTTTTCGGGGGGAAACGGAAATTTTGGGGGGAAATGCTACATGAGCAGTTCTTTCTTCTTTTCCAGATTGAAAGTCATTATGTTACTTTAGAAACATAAAATATAACTATGGACAATTTTAATGGGCATAAAATTATCACAACTAGCTGTCGCGGTCACCCTGACCTGCGCAGCACCCCCGGACGTTTTACGGTCTATCGATGACTGCGCCAACGACAAAATAAATACCTGCTGTCACTTATTAAGCACTTCAGACCAGGATATTGTGGAAGTAAAAATATGTTGCTTTATTGTTGGTAATGGTTTCAGTATTAGTCTTAATAATGTTCCAAATAACAGATGTTTCCTATACCGGCCTGTTACCTCTAATTATAACTATTACCGGCCTATTACCGCTAAAGACAACTAATTGTTTTTGTAAATAATCACTCAAACTCTCTATCCTGACTGATTAATAACCCACACCATCTATGCCTCACCTCAATATTTAAACCAGCTCTATCTCTACTAACAACTAATTCTCAACTAACTCTCCTCTCCAATCTACTGGATTGCAACTGATCATAAAAAAACAACCAAAAACATTGTTCAGAGTCTATTGGATTACCTTACGTTTTTATAAGAAAGGGCTACCTAACGTGGCTTTTCGTTGGAGATGTAATGTGGATGACGCTTCTTTGCAATACACGCTTCTACAGTGTTACTGAATTTTTGGGGAAGTTGCTGGACTATATGAATAAAACACTACAGAAAAATGTAAGGTTTTCAGAGGGAAATGTTCTTTTGAACTATATACCTATTGTACGGAAATTGACAACAGGACAATGAAAATGGATTCTGTGAGCCCTACTAATGAACTAGAAGAATAGAGATTTGATTCCCCTTAATCAATAACTTGATAACACAACTATATTAGGAAAATATGAATGGACTGCTTATAGACACATACTTTCTTTGGCAAAATATCATGACATTTGGAATGAGTTATACATTAATACATTATACATTAATATATTTATATTAGGATAGTAAGATTATACACATCTATATACCGTAGTAATGTATGGAAATGTAACTGATTATATTTATTGTATACTTATTGTATTATAACACTTTTCCTATACCTTTTTCTCACTCATTTTCTTTCTTCCTTATTCTCTTCTTTCTCAGTCTACTTCCTTACAAATGAAATTCTTCATACATATAAGTGTGAGTTTTTAAACAGAAAAGAGAGAGAAAAAACAGGGCTATGGAGAACAATTAGGGGAAATTACAGAAGGGAGTGGGGGAAGCTGAAATATATACACATATATTTAAGAGGCTTTCGTGAAGCACAATGGGCTTAAAGGTGCGAAAAATTAGGAGCCTACTGCTCTGGTGTTGATACAGAAACATGAATACAAATTCCATGGGGAGTGTGCTCTCACCAGATTTGGCAATAGGGGCTGACTTTAAAAGAGAATTAGAGAAATTTGTGGAGGGTGAGTCTACCATCGCCTATTGGTTATTGTAGCTCAATTTCAGGTACAGGTGCAATATGTCTCTAAGCCCTTGTTGCTTGTGGGGGTGCAGGGCCTTCTCGGTAGTGGCGCCCGCCCTGTGGAACGCCCTCCCATCAGATGTCAAAGAGAAAAACAACTACCAGACTTTTAGAATACATCTAAAGGCAGCCCTGTTTAGGGAGGCTTTTAATGTTTAATATATTACTGTGTTTTATTTTTCTGTTGGAAGCCCAGAGTGGCTGGGGAAACCCAGCCAGATGGGCGGGGTATAAATAATAAAATTTATTATTATTATTATTATTATTATTATTATTATTATTATTAAACATCAGAGGAAAGCTATTTGCCTCCTTTCCCTGCTTATGAACTTCCTAGAAGCATTGTATCCAGTGCTGGAAACTGGATATCAACTGGAAGTACCTCTGGCACAATCCAGCAAATATCCTCTTGGGCTCAGTGTATATTATAAAAATATAGAAAGGTGAACTGTTTCATCGGTTTACTTCATGCATCCTGCCTCAGAAGGCAAGGCAAGGCAGCTATTGCAAGGCTGCTATAGCCATAGCTGCCAAGTACCCTGTTTTCCCTGGGAAATCCCCATTTTTACTTACCTTTTCCTGGTGGTCCCCCGTATCACTTCGTCTCCCGTTTTTCTCTGTTATTTTCTCCTGTCGGCGGCCATTTTTTTTCTTACCGATTTGCCCTTCTATGGGCACCAAAAATGGCCGCCGCCGGCTTCAAAAGTCGCATCTACGCATGTCCAGAAGTGCATAGACGCGACTTCCGGTGTCGGCGGCGGCCATTTTTGGTGCCCATAGATGGGCGGAGCGACACTGGAAGTTGCGTCGATGCACTTCCTGACATGTGTACAAGCGACTTTCGAAGCCAGCGGCAGCATGCAGTGGGAAGAGAAAAGACTCCAGAGATGCAATATTAGGAACAGCTACTTTACAGCCATCTCCAAAACATCTGGCATCAAATTCAAAGCTGCACCGAGTTTATTTCTCAAACGAGCAGGCAAAAAGCCTTCCACTTTTTACAGGGTCCTTGATTCATATCTCACATATGTGGCAACACTGTGGTAAGCGCTCCCGGACTTCCACCCATCCCATAGCCATTCATAGACTCACGATGGGCATGGTGCCATTGAAAATATATAACGAGTCACCCAACCTAAATTTAGGCTTAGACCCGTCAACACCGGCTGAAGAGTGTTTATATTTGAGGGCTATTTAATAGGAACAAAGTTTGTGGATGTGCTCCTTATTAGCATCCCGCCCTCAATCATCCCTCGGCCCCGAGCGTGTTTTGTTTTGTCCTCTTTGCTCTGCAACACCAGCTTTAAAATTCACTCAATGGCGCTCGTCGCTTACAGTTTGTTGCTGGAAGTTGCTTACAGCAAAAGGGAGGCCTTCTTGTTGTGTCTTTGGGAGCCTCTGAAATAATAGGCAAGAGGCCTGAGGCTTAAAACACAGACACACAAACAGCCGGGAGAATATACAGTAATGTTTAGAGTTCATGGGAGCCAGACTCCTCTAGATTCCTGGCTCTAGTTGTTGTTGAGAGACAATGGAGTGTGCCTCCGGGGGTGAAGTCAAACCGCTGTGTTAGCAGCCCCAAAGTGACCTCCCCTGTGTGGAAGCAAAGGCGGTGTGGATGGAGGGAACAAGACCTCTCTCTCAGCATCACTGATGTGGTCCAAAGGAAAGCAGAGCAATACATTTGGCACCTGCTTAGCTGCAGGAGTTAATGAAACAACTCCTGTGTTGCAGACTTGAGTAAAATACCCCCAAAAATACCCCCCCCCAAAAGAGGAGGCAACACGTTGACCAATTCCACGGGCGAAATATATCTGTTTTTATCTTTGCAAAATCTAACAACATGCGAGACAGTGATCCAAGGCAATCATACTGTTTCGGTTTGGTCTTCTTCCATTTTTGCAATCTGCGGAACAGGGGCCATACATATGTGTATGACCCCTGTCCCGCAGATTGCATACAAACACTAAGTTAAAAAATTGGATCACTTGGATAATAATAATTTATTATTTATACCCCGCCCATCTGGCCGGGTCTCCCCAGCCACTCTGGGCGGCTTCCAACAGAAGAATAAAACACAGTAATCTATTAAACATTAAAAGCCTCCCTGAACAGGGCTGCCTTCAGATGTCTTCTAAAAGTCTGGTAGTTGTTTTCCTCTTTGACATCTGGTGGGAGGGCGTTCCACAGGGCGGGTGCCACCACCGAGAAGGCCCTCTGCCTGGTTCCCTGCAACTTGGCTTCTCACAATGAGGGAACTGCCAGAAGGCCCTCGGCGCTGGACCTCAGGGAATGGTTTATGTTGGGTTTTTCTTTGATATAGGTACTGATCTGTTGCAACTCAAAAACTAGTTCTGAAAATATTTCCTCAGTCTAATGCAGAAATGCTTTATTTATTTATTTATTATTTCTGTGCCGATTCACTGGAGTTGTTGCAAAACTTTCAGAAGTTTGTTTAGAACAGAAGGGAGGGGAAGGAGGGAGGGAGGGGAGGGAGGGAGGGAGGGAGGGAGAAAGTATTCACTAACCCTTTTTTATATCCTGCCAGCTAGCCTAGAGGCAGACTCTCATGGTAGCTCAGAAGAATAAAAAGCTAAAAAAAATACAGATACAATAGAATCTACTTTATTCTCTTAAAATGCAGAGGAAAACTTGGCTTCTCGCAACGAGGGAATCGCCAGAAGGCCCTCGGTGCTGGACCTCAGTGTCCAGGCAGAATGATGGAGGTGGAGACGCTCCTTCAGGTATACTGGACCGAGGCCATTAAGGGCTTTAAACGTCAGCACCAACACTTTGAATTGTACTCGGAAACGTACTGGGAGCCAATGTAGATCTTTCAAGACCGGTGTTATGTGGTCTCGGCGGCCGCTCCCAGTCACCAGTCTAGCTGCCGCATTCTGGATTAGTTGTAGTTTCCGAGTCACCTTCAAAGGTAGCCCCACGTAGAGCGCATTGCAGTAGTCCAAGCGGGAGATAACTAGAGCATGCACCACTCTGGCTAGACAGTCTGCAGGCAGGTAGGGTCTCAGTCTGCGTACCAGATGGAGCTGATAGACAGCTGCCCTGGACACAGAATTGACCTGCGCCTCCATGGACAGCTGTGAGTCCAAAATGACTCCCAGGCTGCGCACCTGGTCTTTCAGGGGCACAGTTACCCCATTCAGAACCAGGGAATCCTCCACACCTGCCCGCCTCCTGTCCCCCACGAACAGTACTGCACTGTCTCGCATGTTGTTATATTTTGCAAAGATAAAAACAGATATATTTCGCCCCCGTGGAATTGGTCAACGTGTTGCCTCCTTTTTTTTTTGGTAGCTGCAGGAGTTGCCAGAGGGAGGCGTACAATGCAGGCTGTGCAGAAACTGCCTTCTTGACCGTTGGACCCACTATTGGGACTCAGCTATACAGCTGCAAATAGAACGTTTTAAGTGTGTTTTAAGTGCATTATATATGGCACTGATGAGCTAATGGCAAATTCTATATACAATATAATTTACTACTACCGGTACTTCTTTTTCTTTCTTTTTTAAAGGCATTTCCCCAGTGTTTTTTTAGATCTGTGTAAATCCAGCCTTATTCTCATCCAAGCAGTCTGCCAGAGCCTGAGAATTTTGAAAACCATTGGCTACACTTACTTGGTCGAAACTGTTTCCTGGGCTGTGGCTGCTGTTACATGCTGACAGCGTCTCAGAGCCACAGGTGGATCCGGCAAATGTTAAAATATACGTTCTCTGGAGCTTCTGCCTTTTTTATTGTCTTCCATGTTGTCATGAACTTGCAGGACTTTGGGAAGGAGGGAGAGGATCCCGGTGAAGGATACAGCGGGGACTGGGTCACACGGGGACAAGCGGGGGCGGGGAGGAAAGGTTGGTGTAGATAGTACTCATGGGGTGACGGGGGATGAAGAGGGGACAGTGCACAGGAAGCCAAGCAGTGGAACTCCTCACCAGAGCCAGAGCGGGGCTCGTCTCCACAAACACAGTAGGTCCTGAGATGTAGAGAACAGGAAGCAGAGATGGGCCAGGGCCTGCAGGCCAGGTGGGGAAGGAGGCATGTGATTCCTCAGCTGGGTCAAACTGAGAGCAGGTGAGGGTCACCTGCCTCATCAAGCCCATGTGCTGCAATCAGCAGGCAGAGTATCAGAAGGCAGCAGAGCTGAGGGGCTGGGGCTGCTCAACTTCCCACATTGAGGGACCTTGTCTGGGATACTCCTGGCCCTCCATGAGTTTCTACTTTGGGCGTGATGCTGGACTGCATCCTGACTTTGGACTTGGGTTGACCATGGACCTCGTTTCCTGACCTTTGGCCTTCGACTTTGGATCTCGGACTTTGCAGATGCTGATCAGCCCTCGGCTTTTGAACACTGTCTTCCAGGTAGGCCAGGGGATAGGGCACACATGCAGAAGGATCACCTAATACAGCTTTTTCTGGGGTATACCACAGCAGACTAAAGGTGAAAGGAAGGGGAGACCAGATTTCTATGCCTTTCTATGCAATTCAGGAAGGTTTCTCCCTGCCTGCCCCCACCCCTTTGCGGGGAAGTAGTCAAATATGAGATTTCCCCATCAGCAGTGGCATAATCCAGGGAAAGCGGCACCATGTGGTTTTGCCACTTGTGTTGAACAGCAGTTACTGGTTAAAAATTAAGATTAGCATGGATTTTCTTGTTTACATTAGGGATGGCATTGGACCGGTCATAGCATGATTCCCCAAGAGGTCACATGTTTAATGCACTACTGGAACAGTAGCAAAGAACAGGGAGAATCATGCCAAGTGTCCTTAAACAATGGGCATCCGGCTACTTTCAGGTGGGCCTCAGTGTCACAGCCTGTCCAGTTCCTCCTCCTAGTCCCGCTAGTCATGCCATAGCATTTTGGTTCAGCGAATGCCACCATGAGCAACTCCTGACATCCAGAGCAAAGGTGGCCAGGAGAGAGAGAACTTCGGGGCAGGTGGCGGCAGCGGCAGGAGGGTGAAGGGAAGGACCTCTTCTTTGAGAGGAAAGGGCTAGATGAGGCGTTTGGAGGATTGGTAAGATAAAAGGTTAATATTGAGAATAAATCATGAAACCGATCATGGAAAAGAAGGGGTAGGAGCAGAAAGCTGTTACAGAAGGAAGAAGTGAATTATGGGGGTGCTGGGGAGGGGAGATGGCAGTTGGGTAGATTGATGTTTTAATGTGGTAGATTGATGTTTTAATGTATGTTTAATCTTTTGTTGGAAGCCACCCAGAGTGGCAGGGGAAACCCAGATGGGTGGGGTAGAAATCATCATCAATTAATTTATTATTATTAGCAATAAAGTGCATGTTGAGTGTGGATAATGGGAGAAGAAATTACGGGGGATGAGTAAAAATACTTTGAGAGGCATTGGTGGGGGGAAATGTAGAATGAAAAGCCTTCTCCATTTAGAGCAATTGCATCATCAGATTCGGCGTAGAATGATGAGGCTGAGTCACAATATCTCCACAGCAAATAAAAGTCTGTACTTAGCTTCAGGAAAGCTGAGCTACGGAGCTTGCCACAAGGAAAGCGCTGTGGCATTTTTTTTAAAGCAATTTCCAAAGATGCATTGGATATCAATAGAAAGTGATGACAGCCATTGCTAACTGATTATGCCTTACACTATCTCAATCTGGCACTATTTTGAGACTCGCTCAGCCCCTGAGCAACCATTTTGCAACTGGTGGGCCTCAATTTATATAGCCGCCTCAACTGGGCCCTGAGTAAGATCCTCTCTAGTGTATTGGCTGTCGACTCAATGACTCCTAAGTCCAGAAGCTTTTCAGAGCACTTCATCAGGTCTTGCAAAAAAAAACCCTATCCTTCTCACAGCAGTAGATTTGATAGCAGCACCGTGGCACCTTGGTTCCCAAACACCTCCGTTGTCATACGTTTCGGTTCTCGGACGCCGAAAACCTGGAAGTAAATGCTTCCGTTTTCTAATGTTTTCCGGAACCCGAACGTGCGACGCAGCTTCCGCTGAGTGGAAGAAGCTCTTGCAACCAATCGGAAGCCGTGCCTCGGGTTTTGAATGTTTCAGAAGCTGAACGGGCTCCAGAACAGATTACGTTCAAGAACCAAGGTACCACTGTACCAAACTGATACCTGCTTATAGGATTGTTGCTTCTGTGCATCTGGGCTTTTGTTTGTGTTGTGTTGTGTTGTGTTGCAGTTGATCCTATGATACAATTAAAGGGACTGTTATATACGGTTTGTGAAATATTTGGCAATATTCTACTGTAGTCATGTAATAGGTAGTCACCGGACCAGTGACAGTCACAGCCCTGGTTTAGATGAATTATGTTTTAGCAAAGTCACTTAAATAATGCAGGTGGAATTCAGGGACAAAAGAAGTCCTGATAATACTTTAATAAGGAAACTGAAAACAAAAACTGTGTATAATTTGAGGATAAAAGATGAGAGGGGGGGTTGCCTTTCTTACCTCAGGTCTTGTTCAAAGCAGGAAGTAGCATTCAGAGAAAAATCTGGTTCAGTTCACATTTAGAGGTGAATTTATCAAATTCACACCTTCCAATACATGAGAACCAAAACACCCTTTGAAATTCGTACTTATCCTAATTTTATGATAGTTTTCCAACCAATAAAAATGCATATACATATAGGGGGAAAGTGTGCATTAAAAAAGATATATCTGTGAAGAAAACATACATATTGGGAGAAACTGCTTGCAAAAAGATGTGGATTGGTCAAAATTGTGCATTAAAATGTTTTTATTAGGAGAAATTTGCACTAAAATGCCGAATAATAATGCTGAAACACACTGCAAATTTCTGCATAAATGTAAAGAACTGGATTAAATTTTAATATTGGAAAAATGAGCAACGGAGAGAAGCAAAACAGACAGATTATTCCATCCCTAGTATGGAGGCATTCAGCCAAACATACAGGAAGAAAAACTCCCTCAGAACTGCACAGCCAATCAAGGCACATGTTACCTCACTAGAGATCATGCTGCCCTGCCTGGTTGCTAGGCAACATCTCTTCCTCCAGCACCCTCTCAGTTAGCTAACTTACTGATAACCCTTAAGTTCCAAACTGAATGATGCCTACTGTTGCACCTCCAACGTTATGAAGGGCTGGGAATGTCACCTGTCTGAAGCCTTAGAGAGCTACTGTCAGTCAGTGTAGACTGAGTTAGATGGACCCAATGCTCTCACTAAATTCCTAAGCAGCAATTTAAAGAATAAAATTACATTTACATAGCATCCCTAGTTGAACCAAAATCAGTTTTCCCTGCAGCCTTGCATCTTTCAAAGCAACCATGATCGCTCCCATTCCTAGTCAATCCCCAAGAGAGCATAGATAAAAGCAAATAAGGGCAATGCCTTTCTTTGGCCAACCCAAATACTACAAAACTGTGGGCGTGCACACACACCTTTTAAAATATTTTTGCTTTGTTTACCATCTAACCCAGGCACCGCCCAAACTTCAGCCCTCCAGATGTTTTGGACTACAATTCCCATCATCTCTGACCACTGGTCCTGTTAGCTAGGGATCATGGGAGTTGTAGGCCAAAACATCTGGAGGGCCGCAGTTTGGGGATGCCTGATCTAACCTGATGATTTCTGGAGAACTCAAAAGCTTACACACAATTTTGTGACATTTTGGTTAGCCAAAGAAAGGCATTACCCTAATGTGGATGCCTGAATTTTGCTTGTGGGCCAAACCAGCTGCCTTTGCTTTTTGAAAGGCATGTAAGTTATCAATAGGTAATGGATCTGCTGCTACTAAATGTACCCTCATGGCATTCAGGAGATCGTGTTACAGATCTGTAGAAATGCCTCTGAGCAGAACGCCAGGGAATGAAGTTAGCACTTTGCTTCCAGGCTCTTTGTTCCTGCATTTTATTTTTATTTACTTGGTCTCACAATATACACTGCAACAGCTACCTGCAAGCATTGCAGTGGTATTTCTTTCTTCACTCCCCTAAATGCCTCCAGTTTGATATCTAAATATCCAGAAACTTTCGCTTTGTGTAAATATCTTTGAGGAGAATTCAATATTTCCACTGGTTATCCTCCATGTCCATTAGCTCTCTCTTAATGGCAGCCAGTCTGAGACGAGTTAATGACGGGTCATGTTTCTGTTGACTCTGGGACTGTGTTGGTAAACAGAGGAAACAAAGGTCTAGGCAAGCATTAGGAAGAGCATTGCCAAGCAGCCAGCCTTTTCTTGTTTGTACTCTAATCAGTGTCTGAAATTACACTGCAGTTGCCTGTTGGTGAAGTGAATGCACACTTTCCTGGCAATTGTCTGAAACTGCCCATGTTCAATCCTGGCCCTTTGCTTGCCATTACTCAGTTTGTGAGGCAAAGTGCTACAAAACAACAGCAACAGTTTGGCAGGGATTCCAAATTTTGGGGTTCATAGTTAATGTCCATGCCGACACGACCTTACAAGGAGCCGCTCGGGACTTCGTGGAAAGCATGGCCACCATGGGGCTGTCCCTAAATAAGTCTGGCCCAACTCATAGCCGCGGACATGCCTTGGACTTGGTGTTTACCTCTATGGATGTTGGTGATCTGACATTAAGTAAAAGCGAAACAAAAGAAGTGCCATGGTCAGATCACTTTCTGGTGCAACTGGACTTCTCCGCAACCCTTCCCCTCTGCAGGGAGGTGGGACCGATTCGGATGGTCCGCCCCCACTACTTAATGGATCCAATTGGCTTCCAGAGAGTGGTAGGGGATGTTTTATCCCATGTCGATGGCCTTTCAGCTGATTCCCTGGTGGCCCGCTGGAATGCGGAGTTAACCAGCGCTATTGACTGTCTGGCTCCGAAGCGCCCTCTCAGATTGCATGGAGCCCGGACAGCCCCGTGGTTTTCCCCGGCGCTGAGGGCGATGAAACAGTCGTTGAGATGGCTAGAGCGCCGGTGGCGGAAAACTCATTTTGAATCAGACCGGACACGGGCTAGAGCTCAACTTCGAGCCTACCAAGTGGCAATGGCGACGGCGAAGAGGACCTTCTTCGCCATCTCCATCGCATCTGCAGAAAACAGCAGCAGGAGACTCTTCCAGGTGGTTCACAATTTAGCGGAACCACCTGCTCCATCCGGGCCCAGTACGGGCCACATGATCTCCTGCAATGATTTTGCAAAGTTTTTTGCAGATAAAGTCGCTCAGATTCGGGAAGAGGTAGACTCCACCGTGGGAGCAGGGCCGGGGCGGGGGAGTGCTAGAGTCCTGTCTAGTCAAGTTTTGTGGGATCAATTTCAATCTGTTACCTCCGAGGATGTGGACAGGCTGCTTCGACGAGTGAAACCAACCACCTGTCTCCTTGATCCTTGCCCATCCTGGCTTATAAAAGCTAGCCAGGAAGGGCTGGGCGATGGGCTTCGCGGGTTGGTAAATGCTTCTCTCCATGAAGGAGCCTTCCCAGACCCGCTGAAAGAGGCGGTTATTAAACCGCTTCTTAAAAAACCATCTTTAGATCCGGCCAATATGGCCAACTATCGCCCAGTCTCAAATCTTCCATTCTTGGGCAAGGTGATTGAGCGAGTGGTTGCTGAACAACTTCAGGCACGCCTGGAAGAAGCGGACCATTTGGATCCCTTCCAGTCAGGATTCAGGCCTCATCATGGAACTGAAACTGCCTTGGTCGCACTGGTCGATGATCTCCGGCGGGCTAGGGACAAAGGTAAGAGCTGTTTCCTTGTTCTGCTGGATCTCTCAGCGGCTTTTGACACCATCGACCATAACATCCTTCTGGACCGTCTAGAGGGTTTGGGAGCTGGGGGCACTGTCATGCAGTGGTTCCGCTCCTTCCTCCTGGGCCGTGTTCAGAAAGTGGTGGTGGGGGATGAGTGTTCAGACCCCTGGGCTCTCACTTGTGGGGTGCCTCAGGGTTCTGTCCTCTCCCCCATGCTTTTTAACATCTATATGCAGCCGCTGGGAGAGATCATCAGGGGGTTTGGGCTGGGTGTCCATCAGTATGCTGATGATACCCAGCTCTACCTCTCTTTTAAATCAGAACCAGTGAAGGCGGTGAAGGTCCTGTGTGAGTGCTTGGAGGCGGTTGGAGGATGGATGGCGGCTAACAGATTGAGATTGAATCCTGACAAGACAGAAGTACTGTTTGTGGGGGACAGGAGGCGGGCGGGTGTGGAGGACTCCCTGGTCCTGAATGGGGTAACTGTGCCCCTGAAAGACCAGGTGCGCAGCCTGGGAGTCATCTTAGCCTCACAGCTGTCCATGGAGGCACAGGTCAACTCTGTGTCCAAGACAGCTGTTTATCAGCTCCATCTGGTACGCAGGCTGAGTCCCTACCTGCCCACTGACTGTCTCTCCAGAGTGGTGCATGCTCTAGTTATCTCTCGCTTGGACTACTGCAATGCGCTCTACGTGGGGCTACCTTTGAAGGTGACCCGGAAACTACAACTAATCCAGATTGCGGCCGCTAGACTGGTGACTGGGAGCGGCCGCTGAGACCACATAACACCGGTCCTGAAAGACCTACATTGGCTCCCAATACGTTTCCGAGCACAATTCAAAGTGTTGGTTTTGACCTTTAAAGCCCTAAACGGCCTCGGTCCGGTATACCTGAAGGAGCGTCTCCACCCCCATCGTTCTGCCCGGACACTGAGGTCCAGCTCCGAGGGCCTTCTGGCGGTTCCCTCACTACGAGAAGCCAAGTTACAGGGAACCAGGCAGAGGGCCTTCTCGGTAGTGGCACCCACCCTGTGGAATGCCCTCCCACTAGAGGTCAAAGAGAACAACAATTACCAGACCTTTAGAAGGCATCTCAAGGCAGCCCTGTTTAGGGAAGCTTTTAATGTGTGATGGATTTCTGTATTTTAATGTTTGATGGATTTCTGTATTTTAGAATTTCTGTTTTGTTGGAAGCCGCCCAGAGTGGCTGGGGGAACCCGGCCAGATGGGCGGGGTATAAATAATAAATTATTATTATTATTATTATTATTATTATTATTATTATTATGTTAAGTGCGAACCCCATGTTTGATGTATCAATTGCTCAAATTGTGGGGCACTGCAAAATTCAGGGTTAGCGTGCTGCAAAACTTCGGCACAGGTTTGGAGGGGATTCCAAATTATGAGGTTTGAAGTTAATTTGCCTCCTTCCTATTCCCATGCAATGCAATATATAGCCAATGCAATTCTGGGCTGCATCAATAGGAGTATAGCATCTAGATCAAGGGAAGTAATAGTACCACTGTATTCTGCTCTGGTCAGACCTCACCTGGAGTACTGTGTCCAGTTCTGGGCACCACAGTTCAAGAAGGATACTGACAAGCTGGAACGTGTCCAGAAGAGGGCAACCAAAATGGTCAAAGGCCTGGAAACGATGCCTTATGAGGAACGCCTTTGGGAGCTGGGTATGTTTAGCTTGGAGAAGAGAAGGTTAAGGGGTGATATGATAGCCATGTTCAAATATATAAAAGGATGTCATATAGAGGAGGGAGAAAGGTTGTTTTCTGCTGCTCCAGAGAAGCAGACACTGAGCAATGGATTCAAACTAGGAGAAAGAAGATTCCACCTAAACATTAGGAAGAACTTCCTGACAGTAAGAGCTGTTCGGCAGTGGAATTTGCTACCAAGGAGTGTGGTGGAGTCTCCTTCTTTGGAGGTCTTTAAGCAGAGGCTTGACAGGCATATGTCAAGAATGCTTTGATGGTGTTTCCTGCTCAGCAGGGGGTTGGACTGGATGGCCCTTGTGGTCTCTTCCAACTCTATGATTCTATGATTCTATTCTAGAGTGTGCACGAAGTAACAAAATAAATTCATTTAAGTGGAAAATGTATGGAGACTCGTCATTTTTTCGCCTTAGCAATGAAACTGTGAGTGAATCTCCCTCCCTCCCTTTCTTTACCACATCTTGATGAAAATGTGATAGGGTCACTTGGGAATTGATATGTTATTTTTCTTTGTTTGGGGGGCAAGCTAACAGTCGTCCCTGAATGAATTGCACCCTAGCCTAGTCCAACACATACACACACAAAAACATAATGTTAAGCTTCTGAACATATGAAAAACTACCAGTATGTGGAAATACCAGCATGCTTGTTTGATATCCTCTTATGGCTAAAAATGAACAAACAAAGCAAAAAAAAACCCTCAAAAGAACATTAGAGACCTTAGTAACAGTAACAGTGCACAGAAAATAAATAGACTTCCTGTGGCAAAATGTAAAACGTGTATATCTTGATATATACTCTGATGCTTGACAGGCACTGAATACATTACCACAAGGGGAATACAAAGCTGGATTTGAACAGGTGAGCTTGCTCTTTCAGTCCAGACCTTTCCTAAAGTTCAGTATTAATCATTACTAAGTAAGCAGGAACTTTTTAAAAAGAAACTATATGCCATTTCAAACATGAGTCTCTGACTTGGAGGTGAACTCTCTTTGCCTCCATGCCGCCATTTTGCTCGAGATAATTTTAAAGCATGTGATATCTGCTTTAGCAGCGCCAGGTGGTTTTTTAATGGCTGCTGTGCTATATGTGCTAAAGAAACAGATCATTTCATTTCCCGGCGAACAGCATTCAGCCTCATTATTTAGCAGCAGCAGTAGGGAATGGCCTGTGAAATTTCACAATTCGGAGGGGATGCCTTGCTCATCCTGTTGGCTTCAAAACAAAAGCTCTCGTCACATGTTATGATCACATTAATATTCCACCTGTCCTCCAAGGAGTCCATGGGAGCACCTGTAATTATTATTATTATTTATTATTATTATTTATACCCCGCCCATCTGACTGGGTTTCCCCCACCACTCTGGGCGGCTTCCAACAAATACCAAAATACATTAAAATATCACAGATTAAAAACTTCCCTAAACAGGGCTGCCTTTAGGTGTTTTCTAAATGTCAGGTAGTTGTTTATCTCCTTGACCTCCGATGGGTAAAGCATCAGTGTATGTGTGGAAAGAGGAGAGGAGAGCCGGTGTGCATTAAACCCCTTTAAGTGTGCCCTCTGTTTCCCCACAACTGTGCATTGTGAGCACTTAGTGAGAATAGACCCCCAATGAGGAAATTTCTGCTGAGCCCCCAATTGGGTGTCTCGAACACCCAAAGCCCCTACTTACAAACGGGCTCATGCTTTGGGCTTTGTTTTCACACATCCAGAAGCAAGACACTTTTGTGGGGGGAAAGAGAAGCTCAGGTCCGCTCCTCAATGCACACATATCGCTTACAAGTGAATAATGCATGTACAGGACTAAAATATGTCCTTGTTTGTTGTGCAGACATTTTCTAGATTAATGAACAAGAGACATTTTAATTAGGAGCCTTGGTGTTTTATGTAAAATTTTATGTTGCTGTTCAACAATGGTGCAATTTGACACCATGATTTCATTCCAGCCAATAGAGTATTCAATCCCTTTGCCATATCTCTGTTTGCTCCATTCCTTTAATGACCTACTTTATGGTTTGTTCCACCCACTCTGTGTACTCAGTGGGAAAGCTTGTACCCACAGTGGGGCAGCGAATACATGATGTGTCGCTGGTAGTACACATATATCTGAGCAATCCTTGGCCCTTTTAGGGCATTGCAAAAGTCAGACCACCCTCTCTACCACCACCTGAACTTCAGCAGTATGGTCTGAATCCAGGGGATCCCTGTGCAATCGGGGTTCCTGATCTTAAGGAAGCTTTGAAATGTGTTCTAGAAAACATCATTGCAAACTCCTTTCAGATCTTGCCCCTGAAAGCTGCAAAGTCAGGGGTGGAGGGGTAGCTTCAGTCCGTGTGTCCCTGCACCTCCAACATAGTGTGACCTGTTTCCCCCTGTCTGCCTTCAGAAAAGGGGGGACAAATCAGATGAAGTTTCATTCCACCAGTGTCACCCATATGTGTGAGCTTTCTAATCTACGCAAAATGCACAGCAGAACAGCAACAGCTGAGCAACACGGGTGTAGAGAGCTTACTAGACCTGTCTATTCATCCAAACATTGGAGGATTAGATCTGTCACAGCTTTTTATTCTGAAGTCACCATTACAATGCCGAGCGCAAGTTTCAAGTTCCCAAAGGAGCCATTATATCTCGCAGACAGATCTTGCAAAGAAACCTAAACAGAAACTTAATTTTTTTTCAGTTCTTGTAACTGGATGTTTCGGCAGCACGTAAAGACAAAGGACCAAAGTAAACAATACAGTTAATTGCATGAATGCAACCAACCTCCAGGTTTTTGTAATGCAAATACCAACCTCCGGACTGGGGAATGGGGCAGGGAGCTTATCCCCTTTTCTCCCTGCCATGGTCCCAATAAAAAAACACACCTTTGAAGCCGTTATTTGCATTTCAAGGGAACCCTCTATTTGGCACCAATGCTACCTTGAGAAAGTTGACTTTTGCCAGGATCATGGCAGAGAGAGAGAGAGAGATTTGGGCCCTTAAAAATGGCCAACCATAGACCAAGACAGAGGAAACTGATGAAAGGATGCCTCTGAGGTGTCTCAGGACTTGAAAGGTTGGATAGCATAACAGCAACAGAATTGGCATTTGTATTCATACCCTTTACTGGTTGAACACACAGGCCGAGAAAATGCCAACCTTTGTGTGGCCAGCATGACCACACAAGCAATTTATTTGAGGGCAGCAATGAGGCAACATGCGATCTGAGGAGCATCCCAGAATCCCTTGCTATATCCCACAGAATGCCAAGGTGTACCAATAGTTCTTTGAGTGCATTTGGCTGTGCTTGAACTGAAATTCATGCCCTAGCGTTTTCCGCCATAATGTTCTCTGTAACATTTTGGGACCCTGGGTTGAGTCTCTAGAATCACAGCCATGTAGGACAACAGGTTGTCTTGGCCCAGCCTTGCCATATATATTTGAGTGAAAATGTAGCTTTCCTTCTTTTGAATGGCCCACAACATTGACATTTTAACATTAAGTGTAACTTTACGGGTATCTGCATATGGGTGTTGTTGATGATGAAAAATTGGGAACGTCAAAATGTCCCATTGCTTTGTGCTTAGATAGATGGATGATATTTGAAAGGATAAA
The DNA here is from genome assembly GCF_963506605.1 of Zootoca vivipara. Classification (NCBI taxonomy): domain Eukaryota; kingdom Metazoa; phylum Chordata; class Lepidosauria; order Squamata; family Lacertidae; genus Zootoca; species Zootoca vivipara. Next base: position 8,912,372 of record NC_083279.1, on the reverse strand, counting down.
GCACGCAGTTTTCAGAAGGTCAACGTTGGCTCTCTAATGACCGAGATAAAAGCAAACAACCAATTTTGAACTTTATTATGGAACACATCGCTGCTGTAATAAAGGATATGCTCTCCTTTTTTTTGCAGAGCCATTTGAAAAGGGAAGAAAATGGCACAATTAGCTCGTATTGTGTTGGTCTGCTTTTAGACATGATGGCGACTTTGCACTGCAAGGAAGCAAGGATCCAAATGGCAGGAAATCCACTAGGCTTCGCAATTCTTCTCTAAGGGTCAAACATAGAGGAAGCACTTCACTGATAGTGCAACTGTGCAAACAGTTATATGCTAACATGTTGACATTTGCCAGTAAATCTACAGCAATTGTATCATTTCAGGATATAGCTCACTTCTTAGCGTACACTTGTGAATTAGTCATTCATTTTAGCTGTAAAGAATGATTTGCCCGTCAAGTTTGCGTTACCTATCCTTGGTTATGGCATTTCTGAGGAATAAAAGAGGCAGCCTTGCTCATTTTCAAATATTTGCATTTCTCTCCCCTTTCTTCTTGCTGGTGAATCAGTTTGCAGCCATTTCCAACGGCTATTCGTCCAAGCAAGGGCCAATCTACACACTCAGTAGAATCAAGTGGTAGATATTTTATTGGACTGTTCCATCTTGGGCTGCAGCTAGGAGACTGCAGAGTTATTATAGTTCCCCCAAAAAGAACATTGCATGTAGGCAAAAAGCATATCAAGAAGGAGGCTAAGCAGATCGCTTCTCCCTGACAAGCGAGTTTTCCGTGTGAAAGGTTTCTTCTTCGTGGAGAACATTAAAACATGCAATTCCCCTTCCACAGCATGAAGTGGTACGGCGCAGGAAAAGCTTCGCCATTTGAATTTGCCCTATGTTTGCTTTGGACTGCAGCCATGGCGTTTCTGTTTGTAGAATCTTACTGGCTTCAAGCAGCAAAATGCTACTTCTATATTTTCGATTTCGGCAGGGAAGTGGGATGTATAATTTGTTGTTTTGGATACATTTCTATAGCAACCTTTTGAGGTTTCTTCCAGGTTGTTTTTCCCCCCTGGCTATTTTGTGGGCATGCCTGCCCTAAATGGCCCCACACAAAAGGCATTTCAAGACAATATCCCATTTTGTGTTCATGTATGCCTTTGAATGGTAATAGCTGTAGGTGTGTGTGCATGTGTGTTTAGCTCCCCAGTGTAAATATATACTTTTCTGAAACCTGTTTTGGACCTTTAAAAAGCTAAGAGCAGCTCTTAAGACCTCATGACAAGCAAAACATTTGTTAATCAGAAAAATTACAGCCCATTCATCCTTACTGTTTGATTTATTTCCATACAGGCCTCGCTGATTTCCATTGTAAATTGAGCTCATAATAGTAACGTCTATTGATTCTTTTTCAGCCAGACCTTATGAGTGCAACTCTCCTTATCGTCTAGTGATTTATAGGCATAATAAGAAGCTGTTGAATGGGTTGCTAGGCTGGAAGAAATGCTCTGATCGTGATTAGTTAGTCTTTATCTGCTAAGAACTGAGACCCGGCTGAGATAAGCGCAGGGTCCCTAATAAGACTAAGTTTTGACTTCAAGCGCGTCGCTGCTTTCTTTCCTGTAATAGCTAAGAAGTGGCCCCACAGCTTTGCTTTTTTCCAGTGTATCTTATTTAGCAAACCCTTGCCCATTCTTTGAAAGTCAAGTTATCTTGTTAATACATTCCAAGTGTTTGAGAGAAACTTGCAGCAATCACATGGACCTGAACTCAAACTGCAGCCAGAGAGCCATCGGCTGGGTTAGCACACGAAACCTGCATTTTCACTCCCAGCCGCTGTGTACTGTTCTTAACCCTTGGAAGTACAGATTCTGAAAATATTTATATTATTATAACTACCACTGTCACCCTTTTCTTCACCCTATACTGGTACCGTACCTGTATTGAACAAATGTGTTGGAGATAAACCTCAAGGACCTCAGGATGATTGGAGATACTTTTACTTTTTTTAAGATTGGGCAATTGGAATGAAACACAATGTTCCAGATGTAACTATATCAGAGTTCTTGCATGAATGTGTAGATTTTATAATACTGTAGTTCTCACTGCAGCCCACCACACACAGCCTTCAAGATTTCATTGAGCACATCCCCAAGATTTCTTCCTAGGTTCGTCACTGCCCGCTCAGACTCTGTTAATTTATATGCAAAACTGGGATTTGTTGTTCCTTTACATCATTTATTGGCCTTGAATGCAGTTTGACATTTTGTTGTCCATTCACCAGTCTAGGAAGATCTTTTTCTGAGATTCTTCATATAATGCTTAGGTTTTTGCCATCCTGAACAATATTGTGACATCTGGTACCCCTCCCCCCACCCCTTATCCCTGGAGCCTGATCATTTATGAATGGATTAAAAAGCACTGATCCCATTTCAGATCTCCAAGGGACCCTGTTGCTTGCTTCTCTTCATTGTGAAAACTTTCCATTCAGATCCTCTGCTTCCAATTTTTTACTTGTTAGTGATCTGCTTAGCCATGGAATTTGTAAAATCCTTGTTGGCAGTCCCAAGTATATAATTGGGCACCATATCACCTCATCTAGATGTTTGTGGACACTATAGAAGAATTATAAAAGGCTGAAGGGGGGGGTCAGGCTTTCCCATTGCAGAAGCCCTGCTGATTTTTCTTCAGCAAAGCTTGTTCTATTATACGCTTAATAATTCTAGATTTAGTCATGCCTTCCACCCAGATAGACACTAGACCAAAAGGCCTATAATTTCCTGGTTCCTCCTTGGATACATTTTTAAAGCTTGCTGTTACATCACCTGTCTTTCAAATCCTCTGCTAAGTAGGCCATTTTTAGCACATTTTTGTTAGGCAAGGCACAATTTGACTTTAGCTGTTTCAGAACTCTTGAGGGTGTGCCATGCAGATTCCCAGTTACAGGTGAACTTCTCTGTTTCTGTTCTGATGTCAGCAGAGAGACATGAAGGCTATAACTACCTTCAGAATCAAAGCCTCTGAATACTTGCCACTGGGAACAACAGTTTCACCCATGTCCTGTTTGTGAGCACTCCAAACACATCTGGTTGGCCATTGTGGCAAACACAATGTTGGATTTATGATCCTTTGGCCTGAATCCAGAAGGCTCTTCATATATTTTCCCTCATCCTGCACGGAGCTCTCCATAAGAGCTTTCCAGTAGCTGCTTCCTGAGAGAGACTCTCCGACACTCAGAAGCCTGTATGACCAGATTCTTCCTCTGATCTCAGCCCCGAGCCATAGAAGAGCTAGCTTGAATTCACTAATCAAAATCAGAAGCATTTATCTACATGCTTATCAATGACTGGCATAACTGCCAATCCTGAAAATGCCTCCAGAGGTAAGGTCAATTGCTCAGGTTCTTCAGCTTGTTGCCTCAAGGGTTAGCTGATACACAGTCTGTCATCAAAAAAAGATGAGGCTACACCAGTCTCACAGAAATGTTATGGTACTGAAGACAGATATGAGAGTACAAGCATAGGATTGAAGTATAGAGCTTCAAGACATCATGACACCCTGACTCAAAGCCCATAAAACAAGTAATATGGGGGGGGGTCTATCATGACCCTTAGTATTAGGAACATAGGAAGTCCTCTTATACTGAGCCAGAACATTGGTCCATGAAGCTGAATAGTGTCTACTGGCTGGTAGTTTCTCTACTGACTTTCCAGGATTTCAGACACTGGTCTCTTCCAGTCCAACCTGGAAATGGTGGGTCCTGAAGCTGGAAAACAAGCAGATAGTTTGCCACTAAGCCACATCCATTACTCTAGTTGGAATAAAACGTCACCTTGCAGTCAAGCAGAACTTGGGGTTATTATCCCATGAACCTGACCAGTGGTGGGTTCAAAATAGGCAATCGCTCAGTCCATATAACTGATGGCCGCTAAATTTTTAGGATTAAGCAAATCCATGGTGTGCATTTGTGGGCAGCTGTTGGCCTGAACGCTTAAGCGATTGAATGCCTGTGTGCAGAAGCAGAATGCTTTGCACCACAGGGGAAAACAAGAGAGGATAACCATCATTTATACCGCTTGATTGTAAAAATGACAACAACAAAAACCAACCCTCAAAGCCAGTTCGTAGGTTTCCCATTGGTATCTGGTAGGCCACTGTTGGAGAAGTATTCTGCAACAACAAATCTCATCAACCAGGGACCATGCTGGCTGGACCTGATGTTGTGGAGGACCACAACATCTGGAAAATACCAGGTTGGTGAAAGTTTCTGAGTTCTTATAATCCTATAGTGTAGCTTTTTCCTCCTGTCATTGTAATTTATATTATTTGTTTTTATTTAACATATTTACACATCACCCTTCCTGAGAACAGATTCCAGGGCAGTTTGCAATAATTAAAAATACAGAGTTTGATGTTAAAAGAATTGTACAAATTAAGTTGTACAAATTAGGTAAATATTGGGCGGCAAATGCTTGGATTAAACGCATTTTATGTAGTACATTTCCATCCTGCTTTTCTTCCATCAGAGAGGCATGCAACCTCCTGTTCAGGCACAGGCCAGGGAGGGGGGGGGGACTAATTTGTTCTATGTCAGGGGTCCCCACACTACGGCCCGGGGGCCGGATGCGGCCCAATTGGCCTGCCAATCCGGCCCACGACGACCCCCGCCGCCCGCCGCCCACTCTTACGGTAAACGGTAAAGGGACCATTAGGACCATTAGGTCCAGTCATGGCCGACTCTGGGGTTGCGCACTCATCTCGCATTATTGGCCGAGGGAGCCAGCGTATAGCTTCCAGGTCATGTGGCCAGCATGACAAAGCCGCTTCTGGCAAACCAGAGCAGCACATGGAAACGCTGTTTACCTTCCCGCTGTAGCGGTTCCTATTTATCTACTTGCATTTTGACGTGCTTTCGAACTGCTAGGTTGGCAGGAGCTGGGACCAAGCAACGGGAGCTCACCCCGTCACAGGGATTCGAACTGCCGACCTTCTCATCAGCAAGCCCTAGGCTCAGTGGTTTAACCACAGCGCCACCTGGGTCCTTGCTGTTACACATTGCCAAACACGGGGAGGGGGTACCAGTCCCATAATTCCAGGGGAAAGCCTCAGCTATCAGAAGCTTTGGAAAATTTGCCCTAGAGAACTGGAGCATAAGAACCAAGCAGGAACAATTTCAGGCCTGAGGAATCTCTCAGCAAAGTGGACCACTCCTATGTTGGTGGGCTTACCTGTCGGGGAGGTAGAGACCACCTGGTGCCACCAGACGCCATTTAAATTTCCCATAATGCCCCAGTGTGACACCAAGCCCGCCAACATTTTTCTGATGAAAATAGGGACATCCTATTCAATGATAATAATAATAATAATAATAATAATAATAATAATAATAATAATAATAAATATAATTTTATTATTTATATCCTGCCCATCTGACTGGGTTGCCCCAGCCCCTCTGGGTAGCTTCTGACACATATAAAAACATAATAAAACATTAAACCTTTTAAAAAACATATCCCTATACAGGTTACTTATCTCCTTGACCAGGGGGTCACATAACTCTGTGCCCACCAACATGTCTACGATGAAAATAGGGGTGTCCTAAGGAAGAGCAGGACATTCCAGGATCAAATCAGAAACTGGGACGGCTTCTGTAAATCCGGGACGGTCCCTGGACAATACACTTGGAGGGTCTGTGACCGTATTTTACTAAAAGGGAGCAAACACCAGTGGTTTTCCCTTCGAGAGCACTGGGATCCTGGCAGTTGAACAAGGAACTAAGGATTTGATTATATGCTGCACGTAGCTGCAGAAGAAGACACTCTTAGTCCATTTCAAGGGTGGTTTTTTTCGTGTTTCTTGTTTTTTGCACTCTCACCTTCCTTTCCTCTGGATGGCTTTTCAAGGACAATAAGTAACGAAAACAACTGATCTCTCACAGTGCTGGGCGGGGGCTAGGGGGAGGCCACCTCATAATACCCAAGACTTGGCATTAATATCGCCCTGTTAACTTTTTCTAAGGACCCAAATCTTCCTATAATAAATATCCTTCATGGTGACAGGTAAAGCTCAAGTCACACATTGCCTTTGAAGTTTTAATGGCCACTCCAGCATCTCGATAAAGCTACTCAGCCTTTTCGTTGGTAGTAATTTTGCAAAGCCCGAAGCGGCGCGAGTCATCTTTACTGTTCAGCTCCCAAGGACGGAGATCTCATAAAACGCTGGGCTTCAAAGAGGCTGCTCCTTTCCTTGCCCCTTTTAAAAAGGAAATTCCTTCTATGTTCTACACGGAGTCTACACAATTTAACACACGCCTCCCATATTTTGCCCTGCTCTTCAAGCCATCGTAAGTGTCAGCCTCTACTTACCCAGCCAGCCACGGTCCTGGCAGTTAAAAGGGGTTCCTTTCGCCATTCTTTCTTTCTTTTTCCTGGCAGGAATCCAACCTTCAACACCCCTCTGAAATGCTTGGGGTAGAATTATCTGCCTTTTACCAAGTTATTTTTTAATTAGTTCAGGGGTGCCATGGCAACTCTCTATCTGTTATAGGAATCACTACTCTTTATGGCAGTCATCTACAGCCCATTTACTTTATGGGATCCCTACTTGCCCTGCCCTGAACATGTTCATAACTGGAGCAAGGTCAGAGAACGAGAGAGATAGGGTGTTGCTTGCAAACACAGGTAAGTTTCTTTCGAGCAAGTTGACGTTCTGTTGGATGAGCTCATGTGCGTTTAAGGATGCGGCAAGAAGAAAGGCAGAGGCAGTGAGGTCCTTTCGCTGCTCAGGCCAGGGAGGAAGTCTCAAAGAGGAAGTCATTATGGGGTGGGGTGGGGGGTCAAGGATTATCAGCTGACCTGACCTATAGGTGCACTGTGGCTTCCTTGTCTGATGTGAGCAGTCTCCCTCCAGGTTCCCACACAGGCTGGATAAAATACCGCCAGTTCAAGACCTTGTCTTCCTCACACATTCCTTGGGTAGGGTCTTCACCTGACTGACCCACATTGTTAATTAACTGAAAGAGGCAAAGAGAGGCTTATATCTGCCAAGTGTTGGTTTATGTTTTGCACTGAGCATCATAATGACATTTAAAAGACAACTGTAGGCAGCCCTGTTTAGGGACGTTTTTAATGTTTGATGCTTTATCATGTTTTTAGCATTCTGTTGAGAACCACCCAGCCAGATGGACGGGGTGGAAACAATAAATAACAATTATTATTATTATTATTATTATTATTATTATTATTATTATTACACTCATACCTTGGAAGTTGTAGAATTTTAATGCTTAAAATTCTACAATTTTAATGCTTAAAATTATTCACATTTATGCTTAAAATTATACAAGGCAGGCTTAGGCAGTATGTGGACCGAGAACTCCCAGAAGTGCAAGCTGGATTTCGAAGGGGCAGAGGAACCAGAGACCAAATAGCAAACATGCGCTGGATTATGGAGAAAGCTAGAGAGTTCCAGAAAAATGTCTACTTCTGCTTCATTGACTATGCAAAAGCCATTGACTGTGTCAACCACAGCAAACTATGGCAAGTTCTTAAAGAAATGGGAGTGCCTGAACACCTCATCTGTCTCCTGAGAAATCTCTATGTGGGACAAGAAGCTACAGTTAGAACTGGATATGGAACAACTGATTGGTTCAAAATTGAGAAAGGTTGTATATTGTCTCCCTGCTTATTTAACTTATATGCAGAATTCATCATGCGAAAGGCTGGACTAGATGAATCCCAAGCCAGAATTAAGATTGCCAGAAGAAATATCAACAACCTCAGATATGCAGATGACACAACCTTGATGGCAGAAAGTGAGGAGGAATTAAAGAACCTTTTAATGTGGGTGAAAGAGGAGAGCGCAAAATATGGTCTGAAGCTCAACATCAAAAAAACCAAAATCATGGCCACTGGTCCCATCACCTCCTGGCAAATAGAAGGGGAAGAAATGGAGGCAGTGAGAGATTTTACTTTCTTGGGCTCCTTGATCACTGCAGATGGTGACAGCAGTCACGAAATTAAAAGACGCCTGCTTCTTGGGAGAAAAGCAATGACAAACCTAGACAGCATCTTAAAAAGCAGAGACATCACCTTTAACCTGCATAGTTAAAGCTATGGTTTTCCCAGTCGTGATGTATGGAAGTGAGAGCTGGACCATAAAGAAGGCTGATCGCCAAAGAATTGATGCTTTTGAATTATGGTGCTGGAGGAGACTCTTGAGAGTCCCATGGACTGCAAGAACATCAAACCTATCCATTCTGAAGGAAATCAGCCCTGAGTGCTCACTGGAAGGACAGATCGTGAAGCTGAGGCTCCAATACTTTGGACACCTCATGAGAAAAGAAGAATCCTTGGAAAAGACCCTGATGTTTGGAAAGATTGAGGGCACTAGGAGAAGGGGACGACAGAGGACGAGATGGTTGGACAGTGTTCTCGAAGCTACGAACATGAGTTTGACCAAACTGCGGGAGGCGTGCTATGGTCCATGGGGTCACGAAGAGTCGGACACGACTAAATGACTAAACAACAATAATATTCTGTTGAGAACCACCCAGAGTAGCTGGGGAAGCCCAGCCAGCTGGACAGGATGTTGTTGTTGTTGTTGTTTGTTGTTGTTGTTTGTTTAGCCAGATGGACGGAGTAGAAACAATATATTATTATTATTATTATTATTATTATTATTATTATTATTATTATTACAGTCATACCTTGGAAGTTGAACAGAATCCATTCCGGAAGTCCGTTGACTTCCAAAACGTTCAGAAAGCAAAGTGTGGCTTTTAATCAGGTGCAGGAAGCTCCTGCAGCCAATCGGAAGCCACGGAAGCTCCGTCGGACATTCGGCTTCCAAAAATAGTTTGCAAACCGGAACAGTCACTATTGCGGAGTTTGGGAGCCAAAACGTTTGAGAACTAAGCTCTTCAAAAACCAAAGTACGACTGTATTATTATAATCAGACGGTGACTGCAGTGCAACCAAGGAAAGCTGGAGACATGCATGAGGAACCCCCCCCCCCGGTCATGCTTCCAGATTTTTTGTTACTCACACTGCCCAGTGTGCATGTGAAACATCTGATCTCTTCATCATGGCTAAGAAATTGGGAGCAAGAGATTGGGAGTGCATGCTCCCTGCCTCTTTTCTCATCTCCTTTGCAAAACCTTCCCCACTTATCCTTGTTAGCCTTAATCATGGCTGAGCATCACATCATCGGTGTCAGAATATGACCTGGGAGCAATATGGACTCCGTCAGCCACGATTAAAAGACCTTTAGGGAGGACAGTACTGAACCGAACCAATCAGCTGCAATGAGGCCAGAGTTAATCATAGCCAAGGGGCTCTGAAAGAGAATGGGACTAGCTAAACCAGGCACCCCCAAACTTCGGCCCTCCAGATGTTTTGGCCTACAACTCCCATGATCCCTAGCTAACAGGACCAGTGGGATGATGGGAATTGTAGTCCAAAACATCTGGAGGGCCGAAGTTTGGGGGTGCCTGAGCTAAACTCTGACACAGGCATCCCCAAACTTCGGCCCTCCAGATGTTTTAGACTACAATTACCATCTTCCCTGACCACTGGTCTTGTTAGCTAGGGATCATGGGAGTTGTAGGCCAAAACATCTGGAGGGCCGCAGTTTGGCGATGCCTGCTCTTACAGGTTGCTGTCAAGTAACCTTTACTCGGAGTAGACCCCTCGAAATTAACAGACCTAAGCTAGTCACAGCGATTAAATTTCAATAGGTCTAACAGAACTCAGGATAGCTCAGCTGGTAGAGCATGAGACTGTTCATCTCAGGGTCATGTGTTCGAGTTCTACGTAGGCCTAGGGCAAAAATTCTTGCATTGCAGGGGGTTGCACTAGATGATCCTTGTGGTTCCTTCCTGCTCTGATTCTATATACTGCCCAAGCTTGTGCCCCAGAGAGATCACTTTGGTATCGCTAACGCAGCAAAAACAACGCAGGAGGTAGCAATTACAAGTTGTTGTTACTACTACTACTATTACTATTAGCCAGGCATGGCAAAACTCAGCCCTCCAGCTGTTTTGGGACTACAACTCCCATCATCCCTGACCACTGGTCCTGTTAGCTAGGGATGATGGGAGTTGTAGTCCCAAAACAGCTGGAGGGCCGAGTTTGGCCATGCCTGCTATTAGCGGTGTCTGCAGCCACAGCAGGTGCTGTGATTCTCCAGTAGTTTGACCCCCCCACCCCCTGCCTGGAGGTGCACTCTATTGTCTCTTGAGACAGACAGATGCCAACAATTCTCTGAGTAAAAGTCAGTTTAAATGCCATTGGGGGGGTGGAATTGGGTTGTATTTAATCACAGCTCGCTTTGGTCTGGACTGTGTCCTTTGCCTTTTTATATTTGGTAGGCCAGTGCTTCCGAAATGTCTGCTAGCTGACACACTGTTTATTTTTGCATTAAAGTAGGGGGTTTTACCTTTAGAATGAGCAAGAGTGGAGAATTATCTGTACTCGGCGGAGCTCGCCCCTTGTTCTCCTGTGCAAGTCAAGACGGGAAGAGTGACTCATGCCAAGACACAAAAGGGAGTCTCCTCTTAAGGGTGAGACACAAGACATGTGACAGAATTATCTGCCCCCCCCCCCGAGTGTGACTGGACTGAAGCAAGGGCAGAGCAGTGAACCATGCAGAGATGGGCAGGGAGCTTCCTCTGAGGGTGCGTATTTTGGGCTCGCAGGATCCTCCAGTGGCTTATGTTAAGGTTGCCATATTTCAAAAAGTGAAAATCCAAACACAAAAGCCATTGAGCTCCAAAATTTCTCCTATTTTTTCAGGAAAACAACACTTCCGACGTGGACTGCCATACTTCCAGACATTTCTACATTTTCCCGGATGCCATTTTCGATGGATGAATTCCAGTTTATGTGCTTCATTGTGGCACACATTTGGAGAATCATGGCTCTAAGTGTACTGAGCATGCTCAAACCGTCTCGTCACAGTGAGGGGAACTCATGAGAACCCTTGGTGTAAGAGACATTAAAGGCCAGTTTCAAAGCATATATGGAACAGGTTCACGGGCTACTCAGTTGTCAGGCGTTGCCTTAAACCATAAGGGCGTGCATAGCCCCCTTTCAGCTTAAACGAAATCACATTTGGAATCGCTGTGACTAATGTATTTGCAGATGGTACAAGCTGACACCATTTGATAATCAGGTTTCTCTCGTCTTCATGAGGATTTGCTTCTTTGAGGTTACTGAAAAGCCCTTTTATATCGCAGAAATTAGCTGAAACGTCCGGAGGCATGGTATGTACCCTTCAAAATGCTCACATTTCACTTGATTGCTGCTGTTAATATTTCAAAGATGCAAGTAAATCTTCTCTCCCCCTCCCCCCTCCCCCGGGGCATTTTAGCATGTGTGAACTTTTTGCAAGGACGAGTGGATCTCAGTTCCATCTTCATAACAGAAAGACCGGGGGGGGGGGGAAGAGCATTGATATACCCACCAGAGTGTAGAAAATGATAACCATATGGGGAAAGACTTTTAACTTATGTTCAATTTATTATTCTGAAGGGACCGAACTAAATGTGTCATTTCATGTAAGGTACACTCTTTAAAAATGCAAATAGCATGCAAGGGTGGGGGTTGATAATTATAGGGGTTGAAGCAGGTGGGTAGGAGGAGCTTAATCTTCTCCTCCCTTGATGGACAAAATTTGCATATATATTTTTTAAAAAAATGCATCCTAAGTGCAAACATGCATATGATGTCTAGTTTGTCTCAGCGCCTCTGTTGGATTGCAGCAAAATACAGCCAAAGGGAAGCACTTTTACAATCCATTGGCTTCAAGGGGAGGCAGCTAAGCATAGGTTCGGTTCACCTATTTCAGGGGTCAGCAAACTTTTTCAGCAGGGGGCCGGTCCACTGTCCCTCAGACATTGTGGGGGGCCGGACTATATTTTGAAGGAAAAAAAAGAACGAGTTCCTATGCCCCACAAATAACCCAGAGATGCATTTTAAATAAAAGGACACATTCTACTCATGTAAAAACACCAGGCAGGCCCCACAAATAACCCAGAGATGCATTTTAAATAAAAGGACACATTCTACTCATGTAAAAACATGCTGATTCCTGGCCCGTCCGCGGGCTGGATTTAGAAGGCGATTGGGCTGCATCCGGCCCCCGGGCCTTAGTTTGGGGACCCCTGACCTATTTGCTCCCGGTAGCTCCTTTGCAGCCACGGCTTTGATATTGGGTGTCGGGAAGGTGAGTTTGGCTGAGGGGTTGGGAGATCCCCCATGCCTGATCTCAATTCAATGGGATGCCCATGTTTAACTTTGGCTGAAGTGGATTTATTTATCCCGCAGAGGATTTGCCGCCTTATCTTTTATTCTGGGTACACTTAAGCTACAATCTTTTATGCATTTACCAAGTCCCACTGAAGGAAAGAATGCTCAGGATTGCACTGCGAGGAGTAAGAACTTTTGGCCAAATGTTGGAGAAATCGAAGGCCACCCTCAAAAACAGCAGCAGCCCACATACTTTTACTGTCACTGAATCCTTCAAACATACAGAACCGATTTGAATTACCTTGTAGTCCTAGAGCAGGCATGTCCAACAGGTAGATCGTGATCTACCAGCAGATCACTGGACGTCTGTGGTAGATCACCGGTAGATCAGTGGGCTCCCCCCCCCAAAGAAGCTAAAAAACTTTGGCTCCCCTAATAAAAGCTCAACATCTTTGCCTCGCACCCCTAAAATGACCTGAACCACCCTGTTTCCTTCCTAAAAAAAACAAAAAGCTCAACGTTGCTTTCCTCTTCGCTAAATAAGTTCAACAACTTTTATGTGAACCCCCCCAAAAACAGGGCTTTCCTCCCTAAAAAATGCTCAACAACTTTGACCTGAACCCCCCAAAAGGGGGTAGATCACTGCCAGTTTTTAACTCTGAGTAGATCGCAGTTTCTTGGAAGTTGGCCACCCCTGTCCTAGAGGATTTATTTTTACTTTTTTGCCAGCCCCGCAGACCCCTCAGCTTGCTGTTTCTGCGAGGTGGGAGCAAATGTGGTGGTTTCTACTTTCCCGGGGTCTGCAGCTAGGAAAGCTGCTGGTGCAGGATACACTTGAGCCCACCTGTAAAACCTTGGCCAACAGGGTCTGCGGTCAGAAGCGGCACTTCCTCCTGCCTTTTCCCTGCTCTTTATAAGTGAATGTACACCTTCACTCTGTTTACTTGTGTGGGTCATGGGGAAAGAGCTGCAACTGGAAACAAACCTGCACCTTTCACTCAGAGACCCTATTTTCTGGGGTGGAGGGGGGGCATAGTGCTTCTCCTAGCAAGTTTCCCTAATTATCCTGGAGCCTGAAGACTCCTCATGCAGCCACGGTACTGCTTATTGGCTCACCCCACTTCTGCATAACTAGGAATTTAAGGCCAATGTCCATCTACTCCAACATGCCATTTCCAGAAGTGGTCAGTAGGCTGCCACCAGGAAAGTCCACAGGCAGATATCAAGGCAGCAACCCTTCTCTGCTGTTTTGCCCTCGGCCACTGGAGCCTTGTTGCTTGTGAGCCATGGCTAGTAGCATTTGATACATATAATTATACATATAGAGTCTAAGCCAGGGGTTCCCAAACTAAGGCCCGGGGGCCGGATGCGGCCCAATCGCCTTCTAAATCCGGCCCGCGGACAGTCCGGGAATCAGCATGCTTTTACATGAGTAGAATGTGTCCTTTTATTTAAAATGCATCTCTGGGTTATTTGTGGGGCCTGTCTGGTGTTTTTACATGAGTAAAATGTGTCCTTTTATTTAAAATGCATCACTGGGTTATTTGTGGGGCCTAAATACTGTGATTTCCCACAAACTGGTGAAAATGGCTCCTTCCTGCTTTTGTTTCCAGTAAGAGGCCAAATAGTTTTTCATGTTTGATGTTTTATTGCATTTTTAATATTCTGTTCGGAGCCACACAGTGTGACTTGGGGCAAGCCAGTCAGGTGGCCAGCATATAAATAATAAAATTATTATTACTCCACCGCCCGCATGCATGGTGTGTGTGTACACCTAAAATTGTAGACCTGAGGGTCATCTAGTCCAATGCCCTGCAATGCAGAAATCTTGACTAAAGCATCCACGACAGACGGCCAACCTCTTGTTTAAAAACCTCCAAGGAAGAAGAGCCCACCACCTTCTGAGGGAGCCCATTCCAGGGTCAAACAACTATTACCGTCAGAAAGTCCTTCCTCTTTAGTCGGAATCTCCTTTCTTGTAACTTGAACCCATTGGTTTGGATCGGGGTCGGCAAACTAAGGCCTGTGGGCCGGATCAGACCCAATTGCCTTCAGGATCTGGCCCGTGGACTGTCCGTGGATCGGTGTGGGGATTCTGTCGGTTTGGGCTGCGCCATTTCCCCCCCTGCACCATTCCGTTTCCCCCCACACACACACCCCATGGCAGCACCTCTTTCCTCCCTCCTCCTGGCTCCTCCCCCCGCCCTGCCTAGAGGAGGAAGGGGCATGGACTGAGCTGGCTGAGCGCCATTTTAAGCAGCCCCTCTCTGGAGCCACCCCTTCCGCGCTGCTCATCTTCTCTCCGCCACCACCCTGGTGCTCCTGTGGGCCAGAGCGGACGAGCTCGCTCTGCCTACTCATGAGAAGCAGCAGCAGCAGGGGGGGCAGCCCCAGGGAAGGTAAGCACAGCGCTGGGGCTGCGGCTGGGGAGGACGACTACTTGCCCCCCTCGCCTCTTCTTCCAGCTCCCCCCCCCTCGTGCAGCTTCTCCAGCCCACCACAAGGTCTAAGGCAGCGTTTCCCAACCTTGGGTCTCCAGCTGTTTTCGGACTACAATTCCCATCATCCCTGACCACTGGTCTTGCCAACTAGGGATGATGAGAGTTGTAGTCCAAAAACAGTTGGAGACCCAAGGTTGGGAAACACTGGTCTAAGGGACAGTGGACTGGCCCACAGCTAAAAAAAAATGCCGACCCCTGGTTTGGGTCCTCCCCCCCCCCCGAGCAGGAGAAAACAAGCTTGCTCCACCTTCCATGTGGCAGCCCTTTAGATATCTGAATCATATCTCCTCAAGTCTCCTTTTCCAGGCTAAACACACCCAGCTCCCTCAACCATTCCTCATAAGGCTTGGTTTCCAGACCCTCAATACCTTCTTCTGGAAACGTAAGCTGGGGAATTCATAGGCAGCCTCTTATAGCTTCCATGTGTGCAGGATTCATGACAAAAGCCAAAAACCAAGTATGAATCTTGGCCAGTCTCTCTCTCTCTCTGGTCAAGATATGAAGTTTTGTGTTGCTCTAATAACTGTTCCATTTCCACGAACATTTAGGAGAATCAGATGGTTGTTTTCCTGATGTGTTAAAGCAGCCGAGATTTGGGAGCCGCCCGCTCTTTAGATGATAAAACCTACTTGGAAATGTCCTGCTCGAGTTTTCCAAGAGAATGTATTAAAAACAAGCCAGAGCCCTTTACAGCATTCCTGAAAATGGAAAAAATCCTTCATCTCTCTGAGGATCGCATGAAAACAACTGTTGGAAGGCCTGTTAAATATGGAAAAGCCGGAATCCCGTGACTCCACGCTGCCTCGGTGTATGGGGACCCCCCCCCCCGACATGGTGTACCCTCTGCGGGTTGAGGAAAACTCTCAGCTGTGTGGAATCCATGCCTCAAATGTACGATTTGATCCACCTTTAGCGCAGCATTCCTAGATGGAACAAATGGAAGACTGCCCCGCAGTTATTGTACTGTATGCGTTTGTGGAACAAAACGATTGGAGAGTCAAGTGAGCAAATGGAGAGGCTGAGTTCAAGACGTCCGGGGACTGACTGCATTCATTTAACACCCCTCACTCTTGCACCTGTTGCTTATTGTCGAGGCAGTTTGCCACTCTGCAGGTGGTGCTCCAGACCCAAAATCTCCAGTATTATTAACAAATTGAGCGGGCATATCTTAGCAGCGCTGTAAAACATGGAAGCCAGGATACTTTCTGGAATCTGAAAATTCCTGGGTTAAAGTTGAGATTTCCGTGGTCAAGTTCCATTTCCTAGAAATATTAAATCCATGGGAATGTCATACTGGACGTATTTCAACAGAATTGTGGAACTCTACCTCGGGGGCAGTCCAGCCAAGCTAAACTCCCTCTGTTCAGAAGCTGCTAATTTCAGAGATGGCTCTTGACTGGGCCTAGAGCAGAAACTCAGAGACAGATGCAGGAAGTAGCCATCTTTTTGAGAACACACAACTCTGCCTCTAGCAGAGTAGTGGGAAGGGTTGTAGCTGGGATGAAAAGACCCAACTGAAATCCCAGTTCTCCACCAGTGCAGACCACATGTGGGGAACCTTTGGCCCTCCAGGTGTTACTGAACTACAACTCCCATCTTCCCTGGCCATTGACCATGTTTGCTGAAGTTGATGGAAGTTGTAATTCAGGGGTCCCCAAACTACGGTCTGCGGGCCAGATGCGGCCCAATTGGCCTCCCAATCCGCCCCGCGATGACCCCCGCCGCTGCCCCGCTCTTACGGTGTGCGGCGTGCTTCCAGATCAGAAAAAGCGCCGAAAATCGTTTGTGCGCATGCGTATGGGCCTCTCCCGACCCAGAAGAGGTCATTTCCGGTGCACTTCCGGGTCGGGGGGAGGCCCATGCGCATGCGCACAAACGATTTTCGGCGATATTTCCAACCTGGAAGCGCGCCACCATGCCAGAAAGTGTGTGTGTGCATGCGCACGGGCGTGCACTCCCCCTCCCTCTGGCCCGCTGTGCGCGCACTCCCCTGCCCTCCGGCCTGCCGCGCGATCGGCGCAGCGGGCACCGGCCCAAAGCCGGGTAAGTCTGGGAATCCCTGTTGGCTCTACAGATGCTGTTGAATTACAAGGGTCCCCTACATCTGGTGTCTGCATTACTGAGGCTGATGGACCTATAAGCCTAAAGAAAATAAAGTCCGGAATAATAAAACATGCAGAGAGGTGGGCTCACGATAATTTTCTATTATTTCTTATGTATACTCCAGCAATTTGAAAATTAAAATTAAGACAAGTTTTTAAAAATCAGGAGATCTGTTCTTGAACCCATTTACACACACACAAACAAATGCTTTTAGGCACTTTTTATTTTCCAAAAAAAAAGGTCATATATATATATATAAAGCATCTCATTCTCTTTCAGTAATGATACAGCTGTTTTGCTTGATCATTTGCATAGGATATATCGCCATACAAAAATAAGGACGGGGAGTGGGCAGAGTAGCAGGGGAAGAGCAGCAAAACAATATGCTTGTGTTTTTTTTTCTTTCCAGGATTAAACATCTGAAGCCTTACAAAAAAAATATGTACATCTTTTCCCATCATCTATTTACAATTAAGAGCAATGCTTTTTCTTTTTTTTTAGAAAAAAAAAAGCTATAAACAACTTTAATTTATCAAGTTTGTGGAAATTTTTCTTTAAAAAAAAATCTCTACCATATACCACAAAAATAAATAAAAGACGCAAACAATAAGTCTGAACAAAGTTTTGCTTTGAGGCCTTTCTCCCCTCCCCGCTTTTTTTTGGCATATTGGTTAGTTAACTTTAGTTTCTACCCTTTGGTTGACAGCATAACATTGCAGCTCAGTGGCCATGATGCGGAGATGGGGGGCCAAAGCGCATGTGAGGGCTTCTGAGCCCATGCTGGAGTGTCTCCCCTCATGCCAAAGGCAGCGCTGTGCACAACTTCAGAACCCTCTACACCCTTGGATCTTAGGCTCCAAGACGTGCACAATGGGAAAGAACAAGGAAATAGGCTAAAAACTTTTAAAAAACAAACCAGAGTTTCTAAAGCAGCTTGTTAATTAGCTGTTAGGAAGGGGCAAAGGCTCAGAACTCTGCTGCAAAGAAAAGCTTGCCTCGCAAATCAACCCCCCCCCCCCCCCGTAACTGAATTACCGTACTTATGGGTGCAATCTGACCGTATCCTACAACTCAATCCCTTCCTCTGCTGCTCGGAATCCAGCATTAAGGACCTGGTTGGCAATGAAGGATAAGGCTCGGAATAATTTGTGGTTTTCTGGGGAAACCTGGAACTGTGCGTTATGATTTACCCAGTTTATATCAGGCATAGGCAAACATCTGGAGGGCTGAGTTTGCCTATGCCTGGTTTATATCCTGCCCTTTCTCCTGAGCGAGAGGGGGCACAGCAAGAATTCATAAACGAGGACCTGAATAGCAATCTCAGCTACAATCTAGTAAAGATTTTAGGTCTCAGATTCCAGGAAGAGACCTCCACTCCAACTCTACATTCACTTGGGAGTAAGCCCCACAGAATAGAATAGGACCTACTTGCAAGTAACTATACATAAGCACTGTTAAGAGCACACATTACTTTGTCCCACTGAAGCCAATTAGACCTGGAAGTGCTCAGATTTTGTCAGGATTCAACCCATTATAATGCCTGAGGCAGCAGTCTTCTAAAGCTAAGGTGTTAGAAGTAAATAAACAGAGTGGGACTTATTTGCAAGCAAACATGCACAGGATTCTTCCACTGTTGGTCACAGTGCACATTTTACTCTTGTGTATCTAACTGCCTTGTGCTGCTTGCTAGTACCATTTCCATTACTGCCTCTGAAACAGATTAACCTGTGAAATTTTATGTTGAATTAAAATAAAGTTTGAAAGGCCACCACTTGATTTTTTTTAAAAAAAAATTAATGCAGAACTAGTCACAGATCATTTTCTGAAACCCATGAGAATGGGCAGAACAGTTACTCTTGAAGACAGAACACCATTGAAAGTTAACGCACCGGACTTCCTTTTCCCTGTTCGGTTCCGACAATAAAAATCCACCACTCTTTTGTGGTTCAACTCATCTTGCCTTCCTTATCATTTCGAGCTAGGTAAGATGGTGGAGCCATTGCTGTGGTCACATGCAGACAAGGCTCCCGTACCTTTTAATAGCTAGGCAGAAAGCGAAATTTCAGCAGTGGGAGCTCGTCGCTCAAAGAGCCACAAAACACGGGTTTTTTTGCTCTAGGTAACCGCATTCCAACTGGTAGTGCCTTCCCCCCAATTTAAAATGGGATGAGGTTTGCGTATGAGCAGAAACACTTCCCGCCCCTCTCTCATCCTGTCCTCAGCTATGGTATATTAAGCTAGATTCCAGCAGCAGAAAACATTCCCTCTTAGTGTTAGAACTCCAATTTTACAAAACGTGTTTATGCTTTAATTAGAAAGGGGTGTTTGTTGGGTTTTATTTTGGGGGGGGGATTACAGCATCGTTTACATTTTAACTAGCAAACTTTGGGGGAGGAGAAACTGCAGTATCCTTTGCCTTTGCGAAAGCTACAAGTCAGGTCCCAGCCTCTGCCGTCCCCCCAGATCCATATTACATAGACAAATACACAGAAAGTTTCAGTACACATTAATTATCACTAGCTGCACCGGGAATGCAACACACACAAACAGGTGCTGTGTGCATTTGATACCAGAACCTGAGCTGGGCCTGAACATATCGATCAAACAGGCTACAAACCACACCAACATCAGATTCCCACAGCCCCCTTTCCATGCTCCAGAGAGCTGATCAACGCAGCTTGTTTGAAAGGGCTACACGCACACTCAATACAGTTGAATCGGGGGCAAAAAAAATCCACACAGAATTAGATTGTGCTGGTGTTGAACCAGCTTAGTGTTTTGATATTCTAAACCCACATTCTAAATCCTTTTTAAAGCAATATTAAGTTTAGCTTATAGTAAGAGGTTTAACATTATGTATCTGATCCACCCTTGTTATTTAAGCTCCTGGCAGTTGCTTAACAGTTCATATTTTGCAAAATATTTTGCACTTGCAAAACATTTTAGGGGGAGGAAGCGTGATCTGTTTTGAATTCTCAGTGCATCACATCCGTGTGGACAATAAGAAAAGTGATTGAATGGCTAGCTCATTATGTGAAACCAAGGCGGCTAACTCTGTTTGAGAGGTATTTTAAAAAGATGGTTCGATTCTTAAATGTGCCACATTAAAACCGTCCAAAGTAAGATGGTTGCTACTTTTCCCAGCTGATTTCTAGAAAATCCTTTTGTAAGAAAACATTATAAGCTGATCTGCATATTTACAAAATCTTTGTCATAGCAAACATGCAACTTACAGAACATTTTGTTCTATGGCTATTTATGAATTTGTGTGTGTATATATATATATATTTCATCTCCACAGAAAAAAAAATCTTTTTTTATAAAATATAACAAGTAATAAAACATCCAGTAAAATTCTGACAGAAAATAAATGGTGGCTTGTCCTCTTAGATTCACTTAGCTGTAAATTAAATTAGTTTTCCTAAACACTGCTTACCAAAGCAAGAGTGTCTTGGTCAGGGCCCCAAAAACATAGATTCCAGAGCTTTTGAGACTTAATACTTACATTTAGGGACACCTCGTCATGTTATACTTTGCAGACGTGAGATGGGGCACTTCAATACAACATACTTTAATCAGCTCCATACCAATTAACTGTCATTGCTTTCCTTAAAGGAATCCCGGGGGTCGCATAGTTTGATCTGTCACAGATTCCCCCATCACAAAACAGTATCCAAGAGTCCCCAGCAAAAGGGTTATTTATGGGCATTAAATACCTGTGGTGCAGATATGTCCATAGACACTTGTTTACCTCCACAGACAAGAAGAGCTTGCCAGACTGCATTGGCTTCACCGTAAGCCATAAATCACAGCTTATCGTGAATGAGCAGAGTCGTCGTGTGTGTTTGTTGACCGCTCCTCAACTGGCGCATGTGGGAACAACACAAACCTTGCTTATTGTGCCACCTGAAGCTGGGACCGTGGTTTGCTGGAACAAACCACGGTTCTGGGTTTGGAAAACACGCCAAGCCAAGGTCTCCGGTTTGTTTCTTCTGCTCACGCAAGCAGAGTAGTGAAGCAGCAGCAGCAGCAGCTGGGAAACAAGCATGGCCGCATTGCTTGTTCATGGATTACTGTGATATATGAACGCAAGTCGCCATGTGGTAAAACAGTTAACCGCAAAACCCTGGCTCCCCGATACATGTCATTAGCCAAAATCTGGAAAATGGCTCCCATGACGGCACAGAAACCACACACTTGGGCAACCTCTTCCTGCAAAATGTTTTTGCCTATGCATACATGGAACCAGTTAATCCTATCTGCAAAATATATACCACGGTAGAGAGCCCTGAGATGACATCTGTGGGGGGCTGAAGTCAAATGCATGAAGAGCAAGTCACGTGGCCATGACATGGCGAAACCATCAGTATTGTGACACAGTGTCTTCCCTGTTTCCTCATAAATATACAAAATATACACTTCCAGTTTCTTTCGCAATTTTTCCTCTTTTTAAAAATGGAGAGCAGTTCATATGCAGTCAAAACACTTAAGCTAATTCTAACTGAACGTATATATACTTTAACCGAGTCACTAGGAAGTTGCATAGATACCAAAGAGCCTCATGGACAAGTCCAGCCTAGTTCTGATGTCTTTTCATGTGCAGAGCCAAGTGGTCAGACCGAGAAAAGCTGCGACTGCACACGGCACACTGGAAAGGTTTGGCCCCAGTGTGCTTTCTGTAGTGGCGGGTCAACTCGTCGGAGCGCGCAAATCTCCAGTCACATCCTTCCCATGTGCATTTGTATGGCTTCTCTCCTGGAAACAATAAAAAGAAAAGCACACAAAAAAATTAGTCACCACTCAGTCAAATACCACTAGCCAAATTCCAATCCAATCGACAAGGTCATATAATGCTCCCTGCATATGGCGAGCTAGCACATCAGCGAGAGAGCTACGGCAACCTACTTCCTTATGAGTTAGGCTTCCAAGTGCCGGGATATATCTACGTGGCAGAGCAGTCAATAATCCGGCACTCCCACTTGCAGTGCAGTGTGGGATGGTCCACTACAGTGGACGCTCGGGTTGCAAATGTGATCCGTGCAGGATGCACGTTCGCATCCCGCAGCGTTCACATGCACAGGTTGCGATTTGGTGCTTTTGCACATGCGCAAGCGCTGAAAGCCAGAAGTAGCCCATTCGGGTACTTCCAGATTTGTGCAGTGCGCCACCTGAAAAGACGCAACCTGAAGCGTCTGGAACCCAAGGTATAACTGTACTCTGTTTTGCACCCTGTGTGGATCGATGCTCAGGGCCCCTTTTGCAGCATAGGAGCTTGCTAGAGTCATATCAGAAGCCTCCAGCTTGAAACTGGGACACCCCCAAAAGCGTGAGAAACAGAGGCAGCAAGGACTCCTCCTCCATGTTCAGGGACTTCTGGCATTCTTCAAGTAGCACGGGAAGGAAGCCTCAGCTTCCACACTACCAACCCACCCATAAATTTCTTGAAGTCCTCAAGTGTCTTTTCACAACTAGCCATGTGCAATTACGAGTACATTTAGTCAGGCAGAGGGCAACACAAGAACCAGCCTGCTGGATCAAACCAAAGGTCATAGAATCATAGAACCACAGAGTTGGAAGGGACCCCAAGGATCATTTAGTGCAGGAATCTAAGCTACAGCATCCATGACAGATGGCCATCCAACCTCTGCTTAAAAACCTATCAAAGTCCACAGGCTCTGGAGGCAGACCGTTCCACTGTCGAACAGCTCTTACTGTAAGAAAGTTTTCCTGGATGTTTATGTGTACGCCACGCAGCCAATGAAATTGCTTATGACGAGGCCGCAATGCAAGGTATCATGGACAACAGTCCTCCTTTACTGGCTCTCACCATCTCTATCAAGACATATACAAATGTACACATGGAATGCCTCTACAGCCATCAATTTTTAATCATTTCATTGTCTCCTTTGCAAATGAGAGAGCCATGAGTGACAACAGGCTTCAAATCCCATCTTCGCTACGGACTCTGCGAAAGCAGCACGGCACCTGAGAATCTGCAGTCCAGGCGCCTCAAAGCTAACTCTTTCGCAGGGCTGCTTCAAAGGCAAGCAAGACTGTAAAAAAATGTGCTAAAACACTTCTTAGAAATATCTAGATGACAGTCTTACGACCTCAACATCAGGGACAGGTAGGTGTACATTATTCCAGTTATGTGTACAGACACAAGAGATGTCCATCATAAAGTTTAGCCCAAAATGTACACTAGAATTGCAGGCATCGACCCAGAATAAAGTTTGTTTACTGAACATTTCAAGGAAGACTGTGGAGATAAAGGTATAGGGAAGGCAGAAGAGGAGGAGGGAGGGAGGGGAGAGAAAGAACGAACAAACGAACGACATTAAAAGACAAGAATTACCAAAAGAGAAGTACGCCTTCCAGAAAAGTAGATGCAAACACAAAGTCCAGCTAAAATATGTTATGACTAAATCCAATTGAAACCAGTGAAACTAGTTAGTTTCATAAGCCCCATTGAAAGCAATGGGACTCAAGTTAGCTGCAACTTTCAAAAACTTGTTCCGCCGGTTCAGTCACAGCAAATTCTAGCTGAATTGTGTGCTTTGCGTTTACATCCACTTTTCTGGCAGGTGTACCTCTCTCTTGGTATTGTGTAGAAAGAAAGGATGCGATGAAGTGGAACAAGGAGAGCAGAATTTGTTTAACTAGGAACCAAGGGAAAGGGCACAAAAACTATGTACTCATTAGTCAAAGGAAGGCCTTTGTCTGTGGGACTTTTCAAAGCTTTTTCTTCCCTCCTGCAATCTAGCGACTTTTCTCAATATGTGAAAAGCCAGGTTCTCAAGCAAACCAGTTCTGTGCCTGATTTTGACGCCCAAAACTTTTCCCGCAGCAATAGATTAGAAAGTGGGATTCATCCAGCCAAAGCATACTTTTAACAGGAAGAATCAGCTCCAAAATGTTTCCGATTGATGGCCTACTGTTAGGAATGCAAGTAGCCGGCTATTCTGAGGTGACAAGTACCTGCAATTCCCAGTGACTTCAACTGGCACGTATGATACTTAACACCTCCAAAATTTTGACCGCAGATTTATGTAAGTGCCCAATATAGATTTAATTGCACGGCTTTACACAGTCCCTTTGGAACATGTTGTCACAGATAGGGTACTAAATTAAATGGCCACATATTTAGCTAAGTGGGGTATTTTTAAGCACACCTCTAAAATTTGTAACTATTTTTGCTGAAATTATGAGAAGAGTATTCATAGAAAGTTAGGCCAGGGGAAAAGATTTTTCCTCATAAGTATGAAGGAACCTGTTCCAGGGAAGTTTTATTTATATGGCCAAACCTTACGTCATTTGAAGATGAAGATCATTTATATAGCTTCTGTTGTACATTATACAAAAGTGAACAGAGATTGTGAAAGGCTTTTTCTACTGTGCAATTATCTTGGGTGTGATCTGACAGCAGTCACAGTGTTTCTCAAACTTCCGAGTCTCCAGCTGCTGTTGGACTACAATTCCCATCATCCTAGGCTAGCAGGTGATCAGGGATGGTGGGAGTTGTAATCCAACCACCGTTGGAGACTCAAGTTTGAGAAACACAGCAAGCTCTGCCAAGGTGCAGGAGGTTCCTGACACAGGTGGGCTACGCTGACATAACTCCCTCATCCTCTACTCAGCGGGAGGGAGATAATACCAGTTTATTCCACCTACTCTGCCACAGCCAGCACCCAGCTGGCTGAGATGAACAGGGAGGGTCTGAAGTGAGCATAAGCCTGAAAAATGGGATGTTTTATGGATGGGATTGGGAACGGGGAGGAAAGGGCTGGATCGTAAGTCTTTGGTACGTGACCTGGTAACCCGCCGCAAGTTAAGCTGGCAAAAAGGATGGTGTAACTCAAACATTATTTCCAAGGTTCATTTCCCCTCTTCCAGGCTTGGGCTAGCTCAGACATCAGCTCTCGCTTTACACCAGCTTCTTGTGTGTAGGACTGATCCCTGGGGTTTGGTTCTCACAACAGCACAGGGAACAATAAATCTCTGTGAAAGTGCGAGAATCACAAGACTGCCGTTTTCCTCCAGCCAAATAACACGCTGAAAACTAGCGTGCGAAGGCAACAGGAGGGAGGGCAGGCTGACACCGGAGAGGGTAGGTTCCCAAATAGGGGGAATGTTTCGAATGGAGCAGCATTCAGCGATGTGAGATGCCCTTGCAGTCTGAAGCAGCACATCCTGGAAGCAGATCCCCCCCCCCCATTTCTGGTGTTTGAGAGAACTCAGCCGCAAGGAGCCACAGGAAGAACATTCCCCAAAGGTCCCTACTTTTTCAGGGTAGACTCCTCCTTTGCCCTCACTGGCTACACACTGCGTTCCTCACCCCAGATACAGGAGACAGAGGGAGGCAAGGGTGGAGGGAGGAGGCGAAAGAAGGAATGAATAGGCGCAAATGCAGTTACATGTAGGTGTACACAAGTTAATCCAACTTTGGTCAGTGGGACTTGTTTCTATCTAACCGTGTTCAGGATTGCTGTATTGGTTGGGGATGAAAAACTACAGGATAAAACCTCAATTCTTATAGAAAAGGCCGTTTATTTCTTTACGGGTAGGAAACAGCAGGGCGTGTATCGGACAAAGAAATGCTATTGCCCTGATTTTCTCTGTCCTGGATGACTCAACTAAATTATTGCTCTTCAGTATGGCGGCTGCTCACTTTGGGGTCCTAGGACTCTGAAACACCGAGTTCAAACGTTTGCATCCTCAACACAAAGACAACATGTTGCAATGTGAAGTGCAATTCTCTATATGACACAGCCCAAAAAATCTGAGGGCTTGAGCAAGATTGCCAATTAATATTCTGCAAGCAAATTACACCTCAAGAGAAGCCACCCAAATTACGCAGCTGGTTTTGGACAAGGCGTTCTCCAGCATTTTCGGTGCTAGAACAGCATTTTCTCAAGCTGCCAATAAGGGAGACACACTCTGAATTGTTAAAAGCAAACCTTGTCAGGTTTGGGAGTTAAGTACGCCTCTGATTTTTAGTGGGTAAGGAGGACTTTTCTTCAGAAAGGTCCAGCCTCTGTATCTGATTGTGAGATTAATAAATTACTACTACTACTACTCTGGATAGTCACATGCAGGCCAGAATCCACCCCCACCCCCCAAAAAAACCATACAAAGGCTGAAAGCAAGCAAGACCAGAGCAGTGAACTGTCCACAGGAAGCTTCTTCCACAGATGGACATCATTATTAGAAAGGAAGAACATGATTTGGGGACTACTGCACTAAAGCCACATGAATTACAAAGGCAGTCAATGTCGGCCTGCCGTGCCAATAATTAAAACCTCCATTGCAGAATTATTTTTGCACCAAGTGGGGAAAAGAGCAGAAGTGTGTTTGTGAGCAGAGTCAACTGCAAAATGGCGTCCAACATACGATGGAGAGGAGGGACTACAACATTGAACTACAAAATTTGACCTTTGAAAGCATTGTTGACCTCTGTGTATTGTTTTTAACTAGCCAGGTCTAGTTCTCGCCGAGCTGTACCACTTTAGAAAACAGGGGCAGGTTTGCATAATTCAATGCTTCTTCATACAAGGAAGTTCCCTCTAATGAGGAAACCTGCTATGGAGAAGGGTTTAAAAGGTAAAGGTAAAGGGAGCCCTGACCGTTAGGTCCAGTTGCGGACGACTCTGGGGTTGCGGTGCTCATCTCGCATTATTGGTCGAGGGAGCCGGGGTACAGCTTCCAGGTCATGTGGCCAGCATGACTAAGCCGCTTCTGGCGAACAAAAGCAGCGCACGGAAACGCTGTTTACTTTCCCGCCGGAGCAGTACCTATTTATCTACTTGCACTTCATGTTTTTGAACTGCTAGGTTGGCAGGAGCTGGAACCGAGCAACAGGAGCTCACCCCGCCATGGGGATTCAAGCCGCCGACCTTCTGATTGGCAAGCCCTAGGCTCTGTGGTTTAACCCACAGCGCTACCCGCGTCCCACGGAGAAGGGTTTTAGCCTTCTGGAAAACCTGGTTTGTCATCTTTTCCCATTTTTAGGAGGAGTTGGGGGTTGAAAATTCCGTCCTAGGGCACCCTAGCCCAGACATGGGTTTTTCAGCTGTGTGAAAGGCAGGCCTTAGTTTTTCTGAATTCCCACTTACTGGTATATGGTGACCACAGAAACAAGACCCCAGGGTATTGTGATGACTCATAGCAACTGTTTGTTTATATATACAGTGGTGCCTCGCTAGACGAATTTAATTCGTTCCACGGGTCTTTTCTTATAGCGAAAAATTCGTCTAGCGAATCCCATAGGAATGCATTGAATTTTTTTTGGAATTTTTTTTTTTGCCCATAGGAACGCATTAATTGAATTTCAATGCATTCCTATGGGAAACCGCGATTCACTAGACGATTTTTTCATAAAACGAATTCGTCTAGCGAGGCAACCTCCACTAGAAAAATCCTTTTGTTAAGCGGAAATTTCGTTAAGCAGGGCATTCGTTAAGCGAGGCACCACTGTATATATAATAATACCTACATACAAGCCTGCTATACATATAAAACAAATGGTAATTCTGTTTAAAGCCACGTATACAATACATATTGCCAGATAAGAGTCAAGTACAATATGTGTTACTTGACTCATGTAAGTAACAGCATTTTCCTAAAAGGAGGATGGAAAACACTATGAAAGATCAGGTGAATATTTAGGTAGGTGAAATGAAACTTCCAAGAGCTTTTGAGAAAGAGCAGAAGAACATCACTCACATATCTGCACATACTTCTCGGCCATTTAGCCAAGAGAAAAAATTTGACCCAAGTTCCACACACAAAAACTGTTTCAAGTTATTTCAAAACTTATTCCATTTCTTTCCTGTGCTGAGCTTTAAGGGGCCGAGGAATCCGAGGTTAACAAGATTTGTTTGCTTAAAAAGCAGAGAGACACTGAACCCTTTATTCACCATTTTTATGGGTTACGCAGTAATGCAAGCCTAATGACTGCACAAAATACAGAAGCTGCAAAGTTTCAGGAAAAATAGTTGATTCTTCTCCAGAAAATTTAGAATGAACATGGAGAGGCTGTGAAACCCAAGAATGCCATCAGTCATCAAATACAACGGTGCTGGAACATGGTCTCTGTACTAAAACAGCTATTTCACTGTAGAAAGGATTTAAAAAAGAAAGAAAAAGTATCTAAAGTACGAGCAGAACTCCTCCACTTCAGAGCAGCTTCCACAGAATTTGTTTAAATGTCAACACTGCTCAACTAAAACAGCATGGAGGAAACTGGTACCAAGTTCTGGCGAAGCAGCAACACTCCAGCTCTTTCTTCCCAAGCCAGAAATATTATACACATCACTTCTGGGAAAACAGAACTGCTTTCCTTTTAAGTTATGTTTCAAACAGGAGGGTTTCCCCCCGCCCCTCTTGCTCTCTTCATAACTTTAATTGGATTTTTGCATCATCTCACAGATTTCAAATATTTTGTTAGGCGTGAGTTGATCATCCAGTGTATTTTAAGCCCTCAAAATTGCTCATATGCATCCCGTCTTGCAAGTAGATTTATTTACTTTTATACAAAAAACACAGTTTGGAAAGCATGTGGAATACATTTATGTTAAACTGTTGGTCGAACACCAACATTTGGTTTGGAATCACTTTAGAACAAGACCGCACCGTACAAGATAAGAAAAGGAAACTCAGAAAAATAATAACCATCTACATTCTCCTTATTGAACGACTACTGGTGCTACAAATAACACACACCTTTCTTTTGATGTGCCCTGAAGATGAATATTGAAGGCTACAGCATCCCACATCCAGATCTTCATTTTCCATGCAGTATCCAACCCGAAAGCCCAAAAATATCTTCTTGATGCCATAGAACTACCCGTGCTCAGTTTCAGCTTCTGAACCATGCTTAAGACTAAAAATACGTTACATGCCTTTGCCCTGTAAATGATATCACAATTTCTGCTAGGATGTTGTTTTATCAACAATGGATGTTGTCATGGGTGCTGGAATTCAAAATTAGGAGAAGCAATGGGAAATTCCAGCTTTGGGGTGAAATGTCAGGTGTTTCTGCGTTCTTCTGGTCCCAAGATTGCATTTCTAGGAAATTTCTGTTGTGTGGTTTTGGTCTTTGCATTTTTTGGCACAAACGAAAGATGGGAAATTGGAATACAGATAGTGGAAGTGGGGAAAATATCAGGTACTTCTGGTGTAAAGGAATGCAGAGGCCAGGAAAAGGTTCCAGCTCAGCTTCTCTTCTCCCAACTATGAGGGCTGACTTTTGAAATAAGGTGTGTGCTTCTAATCTAGATTTAGAGAGGGGCTTTGTGGGGAGCAGGCGGAAGAGGCAGAATTCTGGGAAAGAAAAGACGGGCGATTAGGGGTGCCCCTCTTAAAGACCACAGAAAACACATTTGAGCAGTGTCTGGTCAAGTCTCCTTATTTCAGATCCCAAGATCAACTTTTTAAAAGGAGGGCTGACAGCTTCCGTTCCCTTTTCAGTTAATTACTGATCTTTAATTATTTACTCTAACCTAAAATCGTTCTAGCTAGGTGCGGGAAACGCCAGTTATTCCAAAAGCTAAAGAAGGGATGAATAAAGCTCTGGCAATTTCAGAAATGGATTCGCAAAGTAATGTTGTACATAGGAGGAAGCGGGGGGACAGGAGAGGGCTCCTGTACTATTAATAGTTGCATAGAAGAGGCAATTTCAAAAGGCACCGCTTACACCTTCTGAAATTCCCTATTTTATACAATAAATTAAAGATTCTTCTGGTCACCTTCAGGGAAATAATCCAAGCAAATCCAACTGCAAAACTTGTAGATTGCTGCTGAAAGAGAGCAGACCTGGTTCAAAAAAGTTTTTAAGACAGGTGGACTAGATTTAAAGTCCCATCTTTATGCAGTACTAGAAATTCCCATGGCAACCTAATCTTTGAGACAGGTTGAACTGGAAGCCCAAAAGTTCTGGGTTCAAATCTAGCCAGAAAGTTATGAGTTCCAATTTCATCTTGGTCATGAGGGCATAGATTAGCCTTTGCCAAACCGCTGTGCCTTTCAGCTTCTATAGCATAGGGATAGTTCCAACTTTGTGTGGGTGACAGATGCATTTGAAGTGCTTTAGAGAAGCACTATTTGAATGTTAAGTATTGTTCCCTCTATTTTACAACATACCTGTTACATATCAAGGTAGATTGTGGAGCATAATCTTTTGAAACACCTGTCTGCACTCGATGGTCTGTCTACCTCTGCTGAACTGAACTCGCATTTTTTCATTTTGGGTGGGACAGAAGAACAGCAACAACTCTGCTTCAGTCTCCACTAAACTGCTGGAGCAGGACTCAACACTGTTATTCCTAGGGCACGGCGAGTACGGTGTTTTCTTTTTAAATTTTAAAAAAAGGATCGTGCTTTAAAATAGATTCCACAGGGTGGAGTTTTGTTTCCTAGCGGATTGAGAAAGGGAGATTCAAGAGTCCTAAAACAAAACATTTCGCACGCACGCACGCACACACACACACACACACAAACAGCAGAGTTGTACAAACAGGACCAATAAAATAAGTTGCATGGGCGACAGGTCAAAAAGGGAAGTCTATTCTGTTAATAAAGGCCAGCTTGTCTCCCCCCCACACACACACACTCACTGCAGTTGTGAATAAAGTGTGTGTTCTGCTGAGAGGAAGCGGCTTAGAAGAGCTGAGTCACTTGTGTGACTTCTCTTTATTCTCCTCCTTCATTGCTGTGTTTTTCTAGCTGCCTGTCACTCGTTCTACCTCTCTGTATTCCTCTATTTTGTGTCCTCATACGCACACCACAAGGATGCTCTCCTGTACCCACATACCTGGGCGTGTGGGATTGAACTCAGCGGGGCATACATCTGAGCAGACATCACTGACTCATTTATTTCAGCCACCTCCTGCCCTTATTTTGCCAAGTTGCTAGCTTTTCGTTTTACTTCCAAACTAGACCGTGAGCCCATTGAACGTGGCCTAGTTTTTCCAAGCACACTTCTGAAATAACCACTGGTTCATTGTGTCTAGCACAGAGTGTGGGCACAAAATGAGGTTAATCCAAAAATAGCATTCTCTATTCGTATACCCAACGGGGGGGGGGAGAGAAGAAATTGCCTGAAAAACCCTAGTCATGCTTGAGAATGATAGGGATTATTCTAAGGGATTTTCCAACTCGCGCGCCAAGGAATGCCCCCACCGCACAGAGTATTCTAAGGAATACTAGGGTGGAAAACCACTGCCCTGCTAGGTGTTCCATATTGCCTCTCGGCTTAGAACTCTGCATAAATGGCTCTGTCCCAGAACAGCAGAAACCCTCCCTTCCTTCCTTCCACCCATCTAGAATTCAGCTGGGAAGAGATGTCAGGAAGAGATCCTTTCTCCTTTCACAAGAAAGAAGAGCCCCAGTTACATAAATGGATGGGGAAACTGTGGCCCTCCGGAAGATGTTGACCTACAAGCCAGCATGCCCAACAGCTAGAGGACCACAAGGCCACCCCACCCATGTTAGAAAATGTCTAAGAAGAAGTCAAGATCAAAGTCTTACTGGAAAAAATGGTTGTGTCTCCTACCTGTGCCTGTGTGTGTTTTAACTGCAATGCATTATCCATTACTGCAGGGAGGGGGGACCTATGACTTCCCCCAGATGTAGTTAGACTCCCATCACGCTGACCAAAGCTGATGGGAGCTGGAGTCCAGTAACAACTGGAGGGCCACGGGCTCCCCATCCCACCCCTGAACTACCATAAAGGGGGCAAAGGCCTTCCTGTTTATTTACAAGATGCTACTCTAAATCCCAAAACTCGGCCCTCCAGATGGTTTGGGGCTACAACTCCCATCACCCCTAGCTAGCAGGACCAGTGGTTAGGGATGATGGGAATTGTAGTCCCAAAACATCTGGGGGGCCGAGTTTGGGGATGCCTGCTCTAAGGTAACAAATTGTATGCAGGAAGATCCATCTTCCTGCATCCAGGAATATAGAGGAGGGTGAAAGGTTGTTTTCTGCTGCTCCAGAGAAGCGGACACGGAGCAATGGATTCAAACTACAAGAAAGAAGATTCCACCTAAACATTAGGAAGAACTTCCAGACAGTAAGAGCTGTTCGACAGTGGAATTTGCTGCCAAGGAGTGTGGTGGAGTCTCCTTCTTTGGAGGTCTTTAAGCAGAGGCTTGACAGCCATATGTCAAGAATGCTTTGATGGTGTTTTCTGCTTGGCAGGGGGTTGGACTGGATGGCCCTCGTGGTCTCTTCCAACTCTATGATTCTATGATCTTCTCACAAGTTTGCGGATCTCGTTTCCATCCCAGTCACACTATTAATGTGCTACGGTAGTAATCCTCACGAGGAAGACATTCCCAATGAAATTTCTCCTGGTTGAAGTGGTGTACTGAAGCCATGGAAATCCATAAACCGAAAGGCGTCACAACAGGAACTCTGCCACTTAAAGAGAGGCAGTGTGGTATAGTGGGAAGAGGGTTCATTCAAATTCCCTCTCAGCCACAAAATTCACTAAGTGGCCTTGGACATGCCTTTATCTCTCAGCACAATCTGCCTCATAGTGTTATTGCAACTGTAAAGTGGGGTAGCCCCCGAGTCAAACGGAATTCTGAACAGGAAGGTCAAGAGACAAGTGTGATAAATCTTTTACAGTAACTTGATGAATACTTAGGTTGTCAGTACAATGCATGCAAGGCAAGGGAAAGGAGCCTTGCACACACTTCTTATCAAGGTTGTCCACACCCACCGAGGCAAACAAACATTTACTGCAGTTATTGGACAACTAAGACAACAGAAGCCTATGAGAAAGACGTTAGCCCTGAACGGGATCAGAAGCAACCCGTTTCACCCAATTTACAGTTCACTCACAAACCATTAAAAATTCTAAACAGTAACCTAAATCATTCAAACGGGGGGGGGGGGCGGCAACTTGAAAATTAACATTGTTTTGGGTCAAAAAGCAAGCCATAACTTTCTTGCTGCTGGTGTATATAAAGTTGCAAGAAACATGCCCACATCAGCTTGCAACTACAGTGGTGCCTCGCTAGACGAATTTAATTCGTTCCATGGGTCTATTCTTGTAACGAAAAATTCGTCTAGCGAATCCCATAGGAATGCATTGAATTTTTTTGAATTTTTTTTTTTTTGCCCATAGGAACGCAGTAATTGAATTTCAATGCATTCCTATGGGAAACCGCGATTCGCTAGACAAATTTTTCATAAAATGAATTTGTCTAGCGAGGCAACCTCCGCTAGAAAAATCCTTTCTTTAAGCGAAAATTTCGTCTTACAGGGCGTTCGTTAAGCGAGGCACCACTGTACCAACTTTTGAGAATCAGGGTGGTTCACAGATCATCTCACCTTCTAGAAAACTCTGAAAATGTATAGAGAAACCTATCCCTATGTGCAAACAGGATACAGAGGGCACTGTCTTCAATCTGGTCTCATCAGGGGTTTTCCTGAATGTTGCTCTGATATTGGGATGTGTGCCCCCCCCCCAATGCAGAAGCATGAAAATATGAACACATGATTTTGAGAGGGAGAGCTATTTTGCTTCTCAGAAATACACCAGGTACACATTGTGGGACTCACAAGTAGTGGACACGTTATCTTGGATTAGATCGAAGTCATCATCAGAGTGATCCCAGGTTGCTGCACCATATAACCAAAGCAAGGTATAGTTTTAGCAACCAAAGCTTTTTTTTTAATTTAAAAAAACCCCATCTGTTCTAACTAATGATGACCCTTAGTTTTTATAGGCCCCAATAAGCAGGCAGACAAAATTTAAACTGTCTCAGAATGAACACATCATAAAGTATTTCCACACAAAAAATAAAGCCTTAACACTTGAAGTAAACGACACTGTCTCTATCCAATGATATGAGCATCCAGAACCCAGTTAGGCCTTTCAGCAAACACCACTTTGGTCTTGCTGTGCAGGTGGCCCAGTACAAATGGAACTCTGAAGTTCTTTCATTCTCAAGCCTACGGTGGCCAAATGACCAGAAAATGTAAGCAAGGCCCGCTCCCATGCCATTCAAAGCAGCTCGATTTGCAGAAAGCAGTTACCGCCTGCAGATAACTGTTAAAATGGATTGGCCAACCCAAACGTTGGCACAACTGCTTGAGAAACCATCCCCATGAATAAAATACCTGCTTCTCCATCGTTCGATCAGATATTTGAAAGCTGTCTCTCCCCCTGCCCTTCTTGCACTTTGGGTTTGGCATGTCCATCCTTTTGGAATCGATTATTATCTCCATTTTACAGAAGAGGAACTGAATGAGGACCAAGCTGGTGAGATGTTTTACCAGTTCCCTATTCCCACCCACAGGTTATTTCTGTTTTCTTAAAAAAACAACACATACAGGCATGTTGTCCTCAGCAGCAGATGAGAAGCCTGTCCCACTCTGAAATTCCTGTTGTATCGAGAGTTGCCCGGAGAAAGCCTGGGATTATTAGAGAATCCCAACTGGCAGAAATTCTTCCTAGCCCAACAGTATAGTAGCAGCAAGTCTCTTCCCACCAGGCATACAAACACACACACACAAAAGAGACTTGTCAAATTTTAAAAAGAGGATCTGTAATAAATCCATACCATCTGGCATGTGTATTTATATGTTCTGTATACAGGGAGATGGTTTCCTCGTCTTTGGTTTGGGTTCCACAGCTGCTCAGCTGTGCTCTGCCATTTTCACACTTCACGCTTCAAAGATGGCACTTTTAGGCTCAACGCCACCCCCTTTTCAATGGCAGTGTTTATATAGTTAAGATTCAGAGCCCACCACTCACTCGGTTCGAAACAATAAAAGGTCACGTCGAAAAATCCCACTCCGATCTAGGCAAATCAAGAGCCGTTTGAACACAAGACGTGCTTTCAATCAGAGATCATGTTCAATGTATTTAGCCATCTAGGACAGGGTACTTTGAAAACTGGAAGAATCTTCTATCGTATGTAGATGAGACTTAACTTTGGGGCAGGGTGTTAGATAACTGCCACCTCCCAAATAATGCTATTCCATCAACTTTAACTACGGTAATAAAAAGACTGCTTTCTCAACAAGAGACTTGTGTGTATTTCCTTTGCAATCTATCCCGATGAAGAATTCCGCAGAACTTGGAAGCTTGCTAATGGCTGAGATTTTGACCGATCCTAATAAAAGTATTTCAGGCTCTTTGCTACTTATAATTTGATGGCCCTAAATATTTCAAATCTTTCCTCACCCGGAGATGCGCACCAGCAAGCAAGCAGCCAGCCTACAACATTTGCTTTAGAACAAATGAGGAGGCTGGGCGGGGCTTTGGTTTCCCAGGTTATTGGACTACAACTCCCATCATCCACAATCACTGGACTGGGAGAAGTTGGGAGTCCAACAACATCTGCTTCAGAAGGCAGAGCTGGTAACAACAGGATCCCAAGCGAAAGCTTCAGAATTTGTTGCAATTAAGGAGCATCTGAGCATATTATGGTGATTCCTCTGACTCAGTCCCCATTTGTTTTCGTAAGGCCCTTTCAGAATTAAGTGTGTTTACAGCTAGCAACAGTCTTCCTTATCAGGCATCAAATATCCTGGAACTGAAGCTTAATCCCTCTGAGAGAACAAGTGGCATGCTTTCAGCAGACATTAGGCATTTAATTAAAAGCAAAATTTTGTTGGTGGTCAGAACTAAAAAAAAGTCTCGTTGGTGCTGGCACTGTTAAATCCATGATGGCAAATAAAAATGAGATACATGAGCAGTTCGCTCAGCCTCCTATCCCATCCCCAAACCCCAAATCACACTGGTTTCTACGGCAATAACTAGACAAAAAATGAAGAGCTGAAGCAGACATAGGGTTCGTCAGCATCTAAATTCTTGAGAACCACTTTATCTTCTAGGCTAGGGGATTAGTCCAGAGGCTGACCTATGCCAGCAGCTGGGATTTTTTTATTATTATTTACCATGCTTTGATTAAAAATTTGATCAACCACTAGGAATCATACAAAAGTTTTGGGGAGGGCAAATTTGGCTCAGCTGCTCCTGATCTTGGACGGCAAAAACCTGCAACCACACAGGAAACACTTAAAAAAAAAAACAAAGTACACTGTCTATCTCGTGTGCTCTGCTATTTTTCTCCCAAGGAAGGAATGGGTTTATAGAGCTCGTAAACAGGGATGCCAAACCATTTGCCATTGTTGCCCAATTACTTTGCATTCGTGCCTGTTGCACCCTGTGCTCCCCGATGTTATTTCAACTTATACTCCATTTTCACCCTGTTTTTTATGAGGCAACAGACAGAAGGCTAGAGAAGTCCTTACCCGCACCCAAAGTACACAAACCAATTGCCAATTGAGAGGGGAGGGGTCCGGCTTCCAGGTAAGAACCAGGGAGTTAGCAGAGATCTTTAACAGCAAGACTGCACTGCAAACACTTATCCACAGTGAAGGGATAGAACTTCGTATTACACACCTTGTGTTAAGACACTGCCTTATCATTTTCGGGGGGAGTCTTATTCCAGCGGAAAGGGCTCTACGAGGCGCAGCATGGCTGAGGGCAGCGAGCTGTTGCCGGGAGAAGCCGCGTCCTTGTCTTATTTTCGGGGTATGGCTTATATTAGGGAAAGGCGTAGAAACCCTGCTACGGCTTATTTTATGGGTATGCCTTATTTTCCGGAAAACAGGGTAGTACTGCATACTATTCATTAGTTATCTTTACTCAGTTCAGGAATGCATATTCATTCCTCAAGGAAGGAGATGTATGATCAAGAAGTCCACATGTATGTTATTACTAGGGCCTAAAATGAAGGCATCGGGACGCGGGTGGCGCTGTGGTCTAAACTACTGAGCCTAGGGCTTGCTGATCAGAAGGTCGGCGGTTCGAATCCCTGTGACGGGGTGAGCTCCCGTTGCTTGGTCCCAGCTCCTGCCCACCTAGCAGTTCGAAAGCACGTCAAAATGCAAGTAGATAAATAGGGACCGCTACAGCGGGAAGGTAAACGGCGTTTCCATGCACTGCTCTGGTTCACTACATGACCTGGAAGCTGTATGCCGGCTCCCTCGGCCAGTAACGCAAGATCAGCGCTACAACCCCAGAGTCGGTCACGACTGGACCTAATGGTCAGGGGTCCCTTTACCTTTACCTTTAAAATGAAGGCATGGCTCTCTCCTATACAGAAATTGCATTTCTGCCAACAACTGAAAAGCATGGCTACAGCCAGAGGCAATTCATACTCATGTTTTAAGGTTCCTTGTCCCAGCTCGTGAAATTAGGCTCTTTGGCACATTCACACTAAAGATGGTTTTTACAAAAGATTGACAGATTCAACTCCTTTCCCCCGTGTTATCAACTTACTTGCTGGTAAAAGCAGGAATCTTGAATTTCGTTTATTTTCCTCGCATCCCATCCCTTTAAAGGAGAGAGCCCTGAATCGCCAACAACCTCCCCTGGTGTGTCACGTGAGCACCACTAAAAATCATAAAATATGGTTAAAACAGCCAGCAATGAGAGAAGCAGGTGCCATGACTGCCATTCGACTGCCTCATTTCTTGCAGCGCGGAAAACTATAGGACAGAGAAACAATCTCGGGAGGAAGGAGGCTGCTGGGGCTGGCCGCAAGATAGGGCAATAGGCAGCGGGCTAGACACCCGTCCTATCTGAATTCAAAGCCTTCCTCCATGACGCACACAGACCTCTGTGATATTTACCCCAGCTTCTGAAACACATATGAAGTGATTCTGACTTGGATTGGGGCGTATCAGTGTTCTAGTTGCCCATCAGCCTTAATGCAAAGTCTTGGGCTGGCCAGTCACTTGTTCTCATTTCATCCTCCTTCCTACGAGGATAAAATGGAGGAAAGGAAGGCCCTCTGCCTTGAGCTGGTTGGAGGAACGGTGTGATAAAAATAAACTTAAAAAACAGGTTGGATTCTAGAGGCTGTCTGAATAGTCTCTCCCGTCTACACTGGTTCTCAGACAACAGTTTCCTTTTAAGGTTTTTAAGAGTGCCTGGCTAGAGAAATCAAAAACTAGCATTGGGGCAGAGGCAGAAGTGTTCGATGGCCAAGCCTTAAAAACTTTGGTAACAGGGATTGTACGCATCTTGTTACAGAAGTGCCCCTTCTCTTGGAAGCATCGAGGGGGGGCTTCCATTTCCCGGCAGCATATACAAGCTATATCTATAGATAGATGAAATAGTTTCTAGCATTAAGTGCAGAACTATTAATGGCAAGGCAAGCATGTGATCAAAGAACATGTCTGCCCAGAAACTCCCAACGCAGAAAGACCCAGAGGCTGCTCAAAAACATCTTCCATACCAGATAGGGGAGGCTAAGGAACGCAAATGGCAGCTTGCTGGCCCCGTTAAATGGGAGTTCACAGCGCAATCCTAAGCCCCACTGAGTGCACTACGGGCTCACCCTCAGGTAGGCTTGCAAGTTTTAGGCTTATCACCGAACATGTGCAGACTTCATATCAGCTAGTAGTAAAGTCTCTCACTTCTGAGTTGGGGAGGACAGGGCTGTTTCAGGGCGACGTAGGGCTGCACGATTCATGCCGCACCAGCAAAAGAAAAAGCTCATTTTTTTATGGCTATTTGGAACCTCCAAGAACAGGGAAGGGATATTTGGTGGCAGGCCACAATACGTGGTTGGGGGACTCCGCTCAGCTTTGTGGGTGACAAAGTTCAGGCCTGGGAGAGCAAGCAAGAGGGAGGGAGAGAGACAAACAAACCTCCAGGCAACTTGACCGATACACCTTCTTTACAGAAATTAACCCGAGTGCTTGCAAAAACACTATTTAGGGGGGGTCGCCTTGACTTATTTAGAAAGCTGCAGTTGCATTTGTATAAAACCTCTCATGCGCAAATGCTACGGCAGAAAAGTTAACTATTTATTTTTTAAAACACACACACACAATTTGAATCCTTTTATTGACTTCTGGCAAGCAAGTTCAGGTCGGTCACCCTGCCAATAACACCAGTTGAGGGTTTACGGCACATCAGCCTATAATAAGGATTTCTGTCCACGATCATGAGGGTTGCGTAACGTCAGTTATGAAACTAAAGTTATTGCCCACAGCCAATGGAGAAAGAAAGCCTTGTACTGTGGCTTTGGAGAAAGTACTTTAGCACCAATTTCCCTCTGAAGCTGGGATGAGAACCTACGGCCTCACGTAATGTCGTTTTATTCCAACTCCAATCGGCCCCAGCCATCATCGCCAATGGTGATGGGAGTTAGATTCCAACAGCATATGGAAAGGCCACAGTTCCCCATTCCTGCTCTAGAAAGCAAGGACCAGGTTTAGATTTAGCATTAGAGAGACCGGGCTCAGGTGTGTCCAGCAAGCCAGTGGTTGAATGAGGCTCTGGATCCCATACAGTCG
Organism: Zootoca vivipara; assembly: GCF_963506605.1. Taxonomy (NCBI): domain Eukaryota; kingdom Metazoa; phylum Chordata; class Lepidosauria; order Squamata; family Lacertidae; genus Zootoca; species Zootoca vivipara. Next base: position 8,873,198 of record NC_083279.1, on the reverse strand, counting down.
TACCTTGGTTTTCGAACAGCTTAGTTCTCGAACGTTTTGGCTCCCGAAGGCCGCAAACCAGGAAGAGACTGTTCCTGTTTGTGAACTATTTTTGGAAGCTGAACATCCGATGGGGCTCCTGCGGCTTCCGATTGGCTGCAGGAGCTTCCTGCAGCCAATCAGAAGCTGTGCTTTGGTTTCCAAACATTTGGAAGTCAACTTCCGTTTGACTTCCAAGGTACAACTGTGTTCTCCAAATTCCTCTGGCCTCCGCAAGCCACTGTCGCTCACTTTCAGGAATCAAGGCAGGTTGAGGTTTTGAGTTTTGGCAATTTAAACCCCCCAGATTTCTACAGCACGAGAAGAGCAGGGCTTGTTTTCACCAGGCCTCCTTAGTTACTTAGGGCACCCCACATGCAGTTATCCTTTTCAGTTACTTTGGCTACTTTGAAATAAGTCCTGTTGTATTTATGGGGAGAGAAACCACAGCGCAACAGCCTTAAGCCCAAAAAATGGGCCAAGGTAGCCCAGTGAAGGACATTGTTCGGAAGAGACATGAACCCAGGTATCGCTGATTCAAGACCAACACTATAGGCACTCTGCCTCACTTTAAAACCTTCTCCATAATTGTAGAATCCAACAAACCTTTGAGCATGTTAACTACTTCAGGACTGAGAAAACAAATTAAAGGTGCTAGAACAGGCCTTTTCTCCTGGTCAGTTGGCAACGCTCATAAAGATTTCAGCAGCAATGTGACGTAATATATATATACAGTGGTGCCTCGCTAAACGAATGCCCTGCTTAGCGAAATTTCCGCTTAACAAAAGGATTTTTCGAGCGAAGCTTGCCTCGCTAGACGAATGCGTTTTACGAAAAATTCGTCTAGCAAATCGCAGTTTCCCATAGGAATGCATTGAAATTCAATTAATGCGTTCCTATGGGCAAAAAAAAATCAAAAAAATTCAATGCATTCCTATGGGGTTCGCTAGACAAATTTTTTTGCTATAAGAAAAGACCCGTGGAGCGAATTAATTTCGTCTAGCGAGGCACCACTGTATATTTAAATGGTTTGCTTTAACAGCTGCGTGATCTTCAGAAACTAACGTGTGAGCATGGAGATAAAAACCACCCGCGAAACTCTGCAGATGAAGCCTGTTTAAAAGGCACGGCGACAGAAATGGAAAAGGTTAGCAGCGCTAGACCCTTATTTGCCCAACAACTGAGTCTCAGAGCCTGTTCCTACCACTCCCATGTAAGCTGTGCATTTATTTATTTATTTTGTCCCCCTGCCCATTTGTTTTATTTCTTGCAGTTTATAAATCCAACAAGCTTGCTCCTATCTTGAGCTGAGCACCTCTCTCACCAACCGCTGCTGCCTTTAAGTTTGCTCTGAAAAGAATGCCATTAAACCTACTGAAAGCCGTTCAGGTGGAGACAGATTGCTAAATAAATACTATGAAAAGGCACAGGGTTTCCAAATACAAAGGAAGAAAGCGTACGCTCTGTTTTGACTTCTAAAAAAGCAAGATTGCTGCTGGAGGCTTTTTGTATTTTAAAGTGACAGATCACAGAGAGGGGTGGATGAGAGTCAGGTTAAAATGGATTGTTAGGAAGAGAGAGAGAGAGGGAGAAAAAACCCAACCAATGTTCCCCCATAGATACTACAGAACAAGTTGAGCCAGATAAACAGGTCTGTTAAACCCCTAAGGGGATTGGAAAGAGTATCACACAAAACTTTAATAACATGCATTTCATGACCTACATTTATTAAAGCTTTCGTGCTACAGTGTTTTTATAAATAGCTTTTGGGGGGGAGGGGGTGTTCCTAAGCCAAATGAGTACAAAGAATTTAAGGAAAACAGCTAAATTAAGCTTCATAATTTAATATGGGTTTTGTTTTGGGTTTTTTTGTTTTTTTGTCAAAGGGCTCCCGTAATCTTCTGGGGAAACTTCTTTCAGAATACTCAGCACATTACATCAACCAGACATAACAGATCCACCCAAAAAATCGGTCACCTTTTATATGCTTCCATAAAAAGCCTTCGCAAAACAATACATTTCAAGTTGAGCATGTCTATCTTACCACGAAAGGGGTGTTACTGATCACATATTATCTCCATGTCAAAGTACAACACTGATTTGGGTAAGTATGTAATGTACTTAAGACGACCAGATTTTATTCAGAGTGGACTTCTTTCTATTAGAGTCATTGACCTGTGATGAAGAGGAGTCTAATCTACAAAAACTTATGCCAACCATAATAAATGTGTTAATCTTTAGAGCACAACACGCTTGTTTCTGTGCTGATTTTAAATTACGAAGTAGTTGTGAGCTAGAGAACACTTTAAATATCAAGTCTCCTTCCATCTATGCAGCAGGATATTTTACATTATTGAATGCGCAAATAGAGAATTTAAAAAACAACAACATATTTTAACATTCCTAGCTTTAAGTCTTTTACTGTCTTTCTGTCTTCTTCTTTTTTAGGAGGGCAGTTAAAACTGTCCTAGAAATTTTGGCTGCTAGCGAGTTTTGTTACTGTTGTCCATCGAGGTTTTACTGCTTTTAATGCACAAAACTCCACAACTGCCTCCTGCAGGAACAGTGTGATATAAATTATTTTTCATAAATACTGCTGCAGCAGTGACATATGCCACATTTATTTGTTTACAGATTTATATCCTGCCCTTCAAACAACACGTTTCAGGGTGGCTTACACAATTTTCAAGCTAAAATAACTTGAAAGCTACTGGCTGCTAAATTTAGCCTTCGAGAACTGATGCTAAATCTTGGATTAGCAGAGGCCTGTTGGCTATTCTGCCTAAGAGTTTATGAATTTGTGGCATACGCAACGCGCAACTGGTTTAAACAGAGAAACACAAACGGCGGGGGGGTTTCTACTTCTTATTGTAGAAGTGAACTTTCTACTTATCTTCTTCTCCAGTGGGCACAAACCTTAGAACAGCACCTCCCAAACATCATTTTACGGCGGAGGTCTGTAGGCTCAGTGGCAGAAGCTATGCTTTGCGTGCGAATGTCCCCAGTTCAGTCCCTGGAATCTCCTGGCGGGGCTGTGAGGGATTTCCCCCCCACACACCCTGACCCCCATCTGAAAACCCTGGAAGCTGCTGGTCCTCACTGGGAACTAGGTAGTCTGGATTAGGAAGAAGCAGCTTCCAAGGGGGGCAGAAGTCAATCATTTTTGGGGTGTGCCCTGCAAGTGGAAGGAACCAAACTCATGCAGAGATACACAAGGAGTGTTTCTCTCACAGGAGGGCAATTCTGTTATTCTGTTCTGCCTTGATTGGGAGCAACTGAGTCGGTCAGATACTCAGTGCAGCAGAAATTGACCACTCTAAGCAAAGGATGGCTTGCAAGGAGGCAATAACAGGTTGGTGATTCTTAGACACAGCAGCACTCTCTTTGGGTGGGCACACTCTCAAGCAGCTTGAGAATCCTTGCCTTGCAACAATTGCTTTTCCATTTTTTGTTTTTTGTTTTGTTTTTCAACCGTTCTTTTTACAGATAGCAGCTTCGTTTATCAAAACCACATTTCCATAGTAACACTCTTGCCCGGAGGCAATTCAGTCTTTTGACAATGAGCAAACACTGAATCCAGGCCCTTGTTCTGCAGGCAAAATGAGCCTCAGATCTTTCTTCAGTTTTTTAAAGGTTTTTTTTTAAAAAAAAAACTTTTGAATTTTAGAAGTATGAAGAGGCCATTTGAACCACAATCTCAATGCACATGAGCTAGCCACACACACACACACACACACACACACACACAAAAAAAAAACCCCGAACAGCAATGTTCTTTTGAAGACTCAAAGTACTTTGATGCATCTGTATGTAGAATTTTAGTTTACTCCACATATTCCAAATGCATGCTCAGGAAACACTATAGCAGGCATGTCCAACAGGTAGATCGTGATCAACCAGTAGATCACTGGACGTCTGCGGTAGATCACTGGTAGATCATTGGCTCCCCCCAAAGAAGCTGAACAACTGTGGCTCCCCTTAAAAAAGCTGAACATTTTACCTCCTCCCTGAAAAAACTCAACAACTTTGACACCCCCCCAATGGGCCTTACTCCTTCCTAAAAAAAGCTCAACAGCTCAACAACTGACCAAAAGGGGGTAGATCACTGCCAGTTTTTAACTCTATGAGTAGATCACAGTCTTTTGGGAGTTGGCCACCCCTGCACTATAGCATTTATTCTACACCCAGGCTGCTTTTAAAAAAAATTCATTTTAAGTGCTGTACGTCTACTTTTACACAGGAAAACATCAGAACTCTCACACCGTTTTATATCACGCCAGACTGTTAGTGCATCTCTTTCATTACTGTCCACTGAATGACAGCTGCTCCTCAGGGTTTCAGATGGGAATTTCTCCTAGCCCTACCAGGACTTCTCTAGGGTTGAACCCGCTACCTTTTGAATTCCAAGGCCTGTGGCTCCACGACCGAACCCAGCTACAAACCTACACCAAATGCACCACTTAAAAATATTTGCATAAGGAATTTTTGTTATTGTTATGATTTCAACCGGCAGGACCCGAGAAAGCTAAACAGTCATCTGCTCAAGAAACTCTACAGCTTGGAAGAACTCCGAAAACACAAGATAGCAAAATAATAATAATAATAATCTAGTAAGCAACAAGATGAAAGCTTCTGTGCTAAGCACAAAAGTGAGCTAACTGTGCCTTGAATAATATACATCAGAACCAACTTGTTCAGTTTAATAAACACACAATGTATTCTCTTCCCCCCCCCCCAAAAAAAAACAGAGAACACTTTTTATTTAAATAGAACTAGTTGCCTTAAGAAGAAGAGTCTCTCATTACTTTCAGGTAGGCTACAGCAGTCATGTGGGGACCACTTGGAAGAAAACAACTGTGTGGTTTGGGTTGGTTTGTTTGTTTTTACAAACTGAAACAGTACGAAGATTTCAGTGTTTCATAGCATAATCTGGTTTTTAAATCCAGGTAAGTGTCACAGGACTGCAGCCTTGATATAGTTAAGCCGAGATCGAAAAACAATGTTTTATGTCCACGAAATTGAAACGCGCACACAATATAGGGAAGAACCCTCCAACCAAATCGCAGCATAAATTCTGTCGGAAAATGTTTAAGGGGGGGGGGAGGCAGGATGGAATGATAGAGCTTCAAAGAGGGTATTTATTCACTGCCCAAATTAAACCTCTTTATTTTAAGAAGTTCAACAAGTGTCCGTTTTCATTTTATTAACTACTCTGTTTGGCTGATTTATAACTCTCTCAGCTTGAAGCAAACCAAATGAAACCTTCCAGCAAAGCAGAGAAAGAAAGAAGGGCAACTTATATTTAGAGGACATTTAAAACACAGTAAACACATACCAGTATGAGTTCGCAGGTGCGCTTTTAAGTGGGAAGACTTCGTATAGACTTTAGTGCAACCTAAAGACAGAAAACAGAAGAGACGTCAGGCTCATCTAGAAACATTTAACATTCAGTGCCATCACCAACATGTTGATCTAACTATATTTTAAGAAAGTTACTCAAATCTGCCATATGTCACATAGCAAATATGCTGTTAGTGGGATATGCTAACAGCAAAAGGGCAGGGCCCAAGGCTGGTTTATAGCAGTAAACCCACAAATAGCACAATCAGACACACCCAGAATGTCAACTCCAATATCTATGTATTCCTAAACGTGTCCATCAATCAGACAGGATTCTTATTTCGCCAAAATCTCACTGCCATTTCCAACATCTTATCTTTCACTTATATGCGGCGAGTTGATAAACTATACCTTTCAATGTGTAAATAAGACTCCTAGTAGTAACGTATAGCGTATTATCATATTAGGAACTATACTAGCAAGGAATTACACAAGCGTGGGCTACGTGGCCAGCTGTACAAGAGCATCAAGTTCTAGAGCAGGGTTTCCCAAAGTTGGGTCTCCAGCTGTTTTTGGACTACAATTCCTGTCAACCCTGACCACTGGTCCTGCTAGCTAGGTCCTGCTAGGAGTTGTAGTCCAAAAAAAGCAAAGAAAAGCTGGAGACCCAAGTTTGGGAGACACTGATCTATAGTGTCTTGCACACCAGTTCAGCGCAAGTGTCGCCATGTCAGAAGACAATTCTGCAGGTGTATGGATTCTCTAATGCAAGAAAAACTGATGCCATTTAAAGGCCCGCCCTAGTCTCAGAAGTTATCTAAAACTCTCAAGTACAGCCTAGCTCTCCCTCAAACTTTGTAAAGAAAGCGGAGCCAGTGTTAAGTGCCACCTCTCATGTGCCACCACACCACAGCATGCCATGCCAGCTACTAGGAGTGGAACGGGACATGATCCCAATGAAATCGTCCCTTAAGGAGAAATGCGTGTACACGCAGGACTTCCTGCTGAAAGCAGAAGGAAAGAGTTGGCAGTAGACAGCAGTCACAGACTACCAGTGAGCTGTCTGCCCAGCTGCTCCTAAATTCAGCCTCCATCAGCCCCAGGCAGCCTGGCCAAAATTATAAGGGATTGTGGGAGTTCAACGACGTCTAAGAGGGCTACCATATCAGCGCTAAAACTGCAGTTCTAAGCCCACGTACTTGAAGTTCAGATTAGTCAAGAATCTGAACCAAGGCTTAAGTCCAAGGCCCAGTTGCTGGTAGAACGTCCAACATGGCAGAACTGTTCCTGGGCTGTTACCGCCTCGGGTGCTGGTGCGAATGTCTCCCTCATATCTAATGACTCCCTCATATAGAAAAAATGTCAGGGAGAAGTTCTAGCCTAGATCTTGCCCTCCTCCCCACCACCATGGAAGGCAGCAAACATACAGTTCCCCACTTGCATAAAATCCAAGTCAAGCAAACCTATTTCCCCACCATGGCCCACGCTTTTGTAAAAGGTTTGGTCTTTTTTGGGTAGTCTACCATGTTTGTTCATCTGTTGTTTCCATACAGGGCAAAAGGAATGTCAAGTGTTTCTAGAAAAAAGGTAAAGGTAAAGGGACCCCTGACCATTAGGTCCAGTCGTGACCGACTCTGGGGTTGTGCGCTCATCTCGCTTTACTGGCCGAGGGAGCCGGCGTACAGCTTCCAGGTCATGTGGCCAGCATGACAAAGCCGCTTCTGGCAAACCAGAGCAGCACACGGAAATGCCGTTTACCTTCCCGCTGTAGCGGTTCCTATTTATCTACTTGCATTTTGACATGCTTTCGAACTGCTAGGTTGGCAGGAGCTGGGACCAAGCAACGGGAGCTCACCCCGTCACAGGGATTCGAACCGCCGACCTTCTGATCAGCAAGCCCTAGGCTCAGTGGTTTAACCACAGCACCACCTGGGTCCCTAGAAAGGTGCTCTATTTTTATTTTTTGCTCTGATCCATGCTGACAATGGTTCATATTTAACCCACGGTGAAGAAGTCAAGGGAGAGCCTTCCGGTGGTTCTCCCCCGCCCCCTTCCCAGCTTACCAGGATAATCACAGTAATGAACACGCCTCTTCTCCAAGTCTGGGTTACTCCTCCTGTTGTACCTGGGCGCTGGGATGGCTGGCGAATTCATGGGGATGTTTGCAGGCACACTGGGATTGTGGATCGCCATCTTGGAGGCAATCGTAGCAGCGTAAGACGGAGGAGGGGTCAAATTCTGCAGCATTTCTGCTTGCCTGTCTGGGCTGCCAGGCTCCGAGCTTGGGGGGGAAGGCGGGAAGTAAGTGGCTTGTTGCTGGAGAAACTGGTTTGGCATGGTGTACGTGCAAGGGGGCATCGCGTGAAACTGCTTCATGGTCGTCGGCGGCATAGCGGAGGACAGGGTGTTAAGGCCCGCCATGGCAGAGGACATGGAGACGTTACTGAAGGAGTCCATCACCGCAGCTTGCGTAGTCGGGTTGGGCATGTCTAAATCGGGAGAGCTCAGGAGCTGATACAGCTGGCCTTGTTGGGGCACAGAGACGTGGATATCTGGACTGGGAATCTCCTGCTTGATGAAGAGGTTGTTCACATCGGGTGTCTGGTGGGGGCTGAAGATGCTTGTAAACTCGGGGAGCGCCTGGGTTGGGTTGGGGACGGGAGCAACAGTTTCACTCTGGTGGCTGAAGGCTGTCACGGGCTCCGTCTTGATGTGGGTCACCGGTGGCCTCTGCGATTTGTACAAGCCCGTCCTCAGCTGTGTGATATCAGGAAGGTAGATGTTCATGTTGACGCTGTAAGGCACCCCTTCACTGTTGGTGAAGAACTGGTCGACCACGGAGGCACTCTCTCGGCGGTACTTTTTATGCTCAGGGAGAACCGGGGCAGGAGGGAGCTGAGGTGTCAGATACTTCTCCATTTCACATCGGGCCTGAAGAACAAGAAGATTAAAAAAAATTAGCTCTACTACACTGTACAAGAAAGTGCTCCTAAAAAGAGATAACCTGACCGATGGCACTTTCATCTATTCTCCTTTCATATATTACAGGTTTTAAGTCTGGATAGCTCAGCTGGTTAGAGCGTGGTGCTAACAACACCGAGGCTGCAGGTTTGATCCCCATATGGGAAAGTTACATATTCCTGCATTGCAGGCGGCCGGACTAGAATGTTCCTCAGGGTCCCTTCCAACTTTACAATTCTTTACAAGCCCTGGTACTGAAAACCTAACAGGGCCGTTCCCCAAAACAACCCAAACCCTGAGCCTACAAGCATTTATCCATTAACAAGTGAAATGTTGCCATTCAGAATCCCGGCACACAATCCAGACGAAATCAAGTTCTTATGTCCCATTGAAAAAAACAGAAGCAATTTAAGGATGAGCCTAACTGTTTCTCTTTGAAATCAGTGGGAATTAGAACTTTGGCTGGATCATGTCAGTTGTATTTTTCACAGTAACTACTTAAAGAGAAGAAGAGTAGAAATAGCAGGTTGGATATATATATTCCTTTAGGTGGGGGGGAAAAATACAAACAGGTAACAAAAGCTTTGACACCAGAAGTTCAAATTACAACATTTAATAAAATGCTGTTCTCACTTTTCAGGGCTTCCTGACTACAATAAGGCAATTCCACTAAAAAGCGTTTAGATTTTATCAACTGTCTCTTGTTATCATGACTGCAATTAAAAGTTGGGTGGCGCAGTTTTAATACGTGCTTTCCTACACGCAAATCCTGTACTCCGTTTGGTTAATTAAAAATTAGCCTCTTGAGATACTCAAGAGTTTGAAGAAATTCAAATGTGCAATTTTATGGAGGGAAACAAAGAGACTGCAGCAGATGCGAAAAACACAGGCCTGGCTGCATCCATGTAAAACGTTTTTTCCTGGGCCCTTTTGAGGTGGTTGGAAGCAGCTTCACTTTCCATTTTGATTCCCACCCACCCAACTGCCACACCTGCAGGATGAGAACAGCACTGGAACAAGGTAATTTAGGAGCCTCCAATCTCATGGTTTGGAAAACCAATCCCAGAAGAACAAATATAAAGACTTGCATCTGATCCCAAAATGAAAAAAGCTATTTCCGTGTAACAGCCATAGTCTAAGAAAGTTGTGGCTGGCTGGCTGTACCACTTCATATTGCAGGGGGCTGCTCACAAGATCAGAACACTTCCCCTGTAAAAAGATTGTGCTGGCACCCAAACTCTCCCATTTACAAGGCTTCTATGTGCAAGGGAAAGGGTTTGTATTGGGGGTGGGGGACTATTCCCAGGGACTGTGCTATACCACTTCAGTGAAAAGTAGCCACTTAACCTAAATCCAAGTCCCTATTTTCCAATGAACGCTGCCTGACTTCAAAACAGGACACACAAGGGAAGGGACCTTAACACAGATAGCTAGCTACCTGATCTTAAGATTCAAATGCAAAACGAATGCCATTTACAGGTCCCTAAAGATGCATGTTTGCTACAGACCCCTTCCTGCATATGCATTTGCCACCCAGCCTGAGTGGAGAGCAAAGGTGAGTCAGCCTATAAAACCATATCCATCGGCAAACATCCCTGTCCTTGAGGAGATCTTTAATTACCAGCAGGGAGGGAGCGTGCAAGGGAAAGAGAAAGGGAATCTTTTGCCGAGTTTAGCGGTGTTAGGGGATCCGTGGGTGGACGCAGCCCGATACATTACAAGCAGAGTCACCAGTAAAACATTTATCATGTACCCTCCAGTGTGCAAATGCTGCATTCCCCGTTGCTCTGTAAGGAGTCCATTCATGCCAGAACCCTTCCATACCTCCAAAGTGAGGGTCTGCTGACCAGAGGAACATTGGGCAAACAAGTTTATTTTCAGAGCCTCTCTGAAGCCACAGTCACCACCAAAAAGCCCTCACCAGAAAGGAGAAACAGCAGCCCTCTTGTCTCCCATCAAGATCTGCACCAACGTGCCAGGCGACTTTTTCCAGCTCTTGTTTACAACCCCAGCCGAGCTTGCTTTGATGACAGAAACACTATTCTTGGGGGGGGGGAAGGGGGGAGAGGGAGTATCGCTGAAACCAGGCTGCCTCCATTGCTAGGTACTTTCCTCCATCGCTCCTCCCCCACCCACCTTTCGGGGATTGCGACATTCTAATAAATAAGATCCTTGTGCAAATCAATTAAAACCAATATTCCAGCACACACTTGGGCTGGAGATTGGGGGGAGGGGAGGGAGAGAAGGAGAAGAAGAAGGAGAAGAAGCATTGCTTTGTTTAAACCCACTTGAGGCTTTTTCCACTCATATCCACTGACATTTGGACTTTTTTAAAAAGAAAAAAAAATCTTGCAAAGGGATAAAAACGTAAGCGAAAGCGCTCAAATAAGAACAACCCAGGGCTAGAAATAGTTGCAAATTAAAACCGGTTGCGTTCCTACAAAAAAAAAGAAAATATGCCAGCGGTTTGTGCTTTCCCGTTTTAGCTCTTCCAGCTGTTTGCATGTGGATCCGTTTCCAGCCGGTTTTCTGGGACGAGAAAAAGTCCCAGAACTTCTCTCTTCCTTCTCTGCCTCTACCCCCCCCCTCCGCTGCCCTTTCTCCCTCTCGCCCCATCTAAAATGACCGTGCGTGGGCGAGAGGGACAGGCAGCGACTCTAATTCGGCTGCTGAGCAAGTGCGTTAAGGTGGCAGCTGTAGCTTTCAACACAACTGCCCGGGCCAGTTTCTCTCCCCCCCCCGCCGCCCCCCTTCACCCACTTGCTGCCTGGGCACTGGCTCAGCCCCAGGGCTCTCTGCTGCCAGTGGGTAGGTGCGTGGGTGCTGCGTAACTCCCATAAGGGCGAAATGTGGAGCCTGGCACCAACTGGCTCGCTAGGTGGGGCGGCAACCCGGATCCCAAGGGTGCCTGGGGAAGGAAGCGGGTGCCCTGTCCTGGAAAAGGGACGGAGAGTCCTCCTCGAAGGGCAGCTGGCTCTGTTTGGTGGAGATGGGTCAACACATCTGCTCCAGGGAGGAATGGCATGGGGAAACTGTGAAGTCCGCGAGTTCCTAAAGAACTGCCAATGCCGCCGCCGCCGCCGTCGTCTAGGCTTGGCGGGGCTCGGCGAAGTTGCCGCCTGACTTTCCCCGGCACCGCCCAGAGAAACAGCGGCCCGTCACCTACGCTGTAGAAAAGGCTCCGGGATAACTGGCTCCTTGCAACGAGCCTCGCAACTTCCTCCCCTATGCGCACGTAAGAACAAGATGCGTGTCTTACGCCGCGCCTTCGACCGCAGCGGCGTGAAAAGCCCCGGCGTTCACACAAAGGAAACCCGCGTTCAATAATCGCGGGTCGTTAACAAGCGCAGTTCTCGGGAACTACGCGCTGCCCGAGGTTTCGCCCTTAAACGCAAAGAGCCCCTAATAAAGCCATAAAAAGGAACCGTGTCCACCTAGGACGGGGCAAAGGCGAGCGGCACCCCGCACCTCGGAGAGCCTGAGTTGGCTCCCTGCCCCAAACACACCCAAAGCGAGCCAGCGCCGAGGCGCGCCCAGCGCGCTCCAAACAGAGAAAGCCCATGATCCGAGAAACGTGCCCCCACGAGGTGCACTCTGCCCGTGTCCAGAGACAAAATAATACATATTTTAATGCCGATGGGAAAAGATGCCGAGGCTCCACTCCTGATTAACCGTGAAGCGCGAGAGGCGCGCCCTGCGCTTACCTGCGCCATCTCCTCGCTGGGGATCCTGGCCCCTGCGCCCGGTTGCTGCTGCTTGATCTCCTCGGGACCCTGCCCCGGGAACTGCGCGGCTTCCCGGCCGCCCAGCACGGGCTTGAGCTGCGCGAAGACGGGCTCCTCGGGCCCCAGGCGGGCGCTCATGCTCAGCACCCGCGTAGCCATGCGGAAGGCGCGCCTCGGCGCGAAAGCGGCAGGACGCACGGAATGGAGCCTCGCCTCGCTCACTCCTGCCCGACAGCAGCGCGCATAAGGCTTCCAAGCTCGCTCTACCTGGCTGAGGTCGCTCCGCCTGGGCAACACCGTCCGTGGGCCCGCCCTCCCGCCTCTATTTCACCGCCTCCGCCCAGGCGAGGGGCTGGCTTTGCCGGACGGGAACGCCCACGGGCCCGGGCAGCGCGCCCCGCCCCACGGAGGGGGGGAAGAGCGCGCTGCTCGGCTGGCCTGCAAGGCGCAGGGCAGGAGGGGAGCAAAACAAGCTGTCGAGCGGGGGGCACGTTTCTCGGGGCGCTGCCCCAAAGCACCCCACCCATTTTCTCAACCCCCACCCCACCTGCTTTCTTCCCCCACACAGCCTGTTTCCCCCAAGCGCTGCTGCTAACCGCTACCGCTCCCTCCACCAATTCCCTTTCCAGACTCCGGAGCGCAATGGCCCCTGCGCGCAAAGGGGAACAGCTGGCCTGAAGAGGCCGGGGCGATGAAAGGCCAAATCCGAGCTGTTCTTTTTCGAAAATAGCAGCACTAAATTCTGGAATTGAGCGCAGGCAGCAAACAAGCAGTGAGCGTCGCCATGGGGGGAGTGCGCGCTCTTGGAGACGCAACACCCCCCCCCCCGGGATATGGAACGGGCACGGGGCGGGAGCCGGCTGGGATCCACAAAGGGCTTAAGCCAGAGTGGGTTGCCCCTCGGGTCTCTTTCACCACCACCGTATGTAACCCCCGGTAACAGGAGCCCGACCCGATGGGGCAAAAATCACATGCGTTTAATGGAAAGTTCCAAAACTAGGGTTAAATAGTGTGATGTTTGCTTTCAGTGTGGAATAACTCATATTTTTGAATGGTTGCTGGAAGGCCAAATGTCCGCTTGCGTAAAGGCTCAGTATACATTATATTGATAAGAAATACAACAAGGATTGCCCTCAGTATCACTTTTTGCTCTTGCTTCATTTTGAAAAGATGTCTATCCATATTCTGCAAGTTTAAAATAAAATAAAATCACACTACACTAAAGTGTAAATGTTTCATTGATTGTCCTTGCTTCAGCCCACCACTCTTGCCACCCTTTCCTGCCACACCAGTGTGTCACCCTTTGAAAACCACTGTACAGTATAAAAAGATAAAGGTAAAGGACCCCTGGACGGTGAAGTCCAGTCAAAGGCAACTATGGGGTTGCAGTGCTCATCTCGCTTTCAGGCCAAGGGAGCCGGCATTGTCCACAGACAGCTTTTCCGGGTCACATGGCCAGCATGTCTAAACTGCTACTGGTGCATGGAGGACCGTGATGAGTGCCAGAGCACACGGAAACGCCGTTTACCTTCCCACTGCAGTGATACTTATTGATCTACTTGCACTGGTGTGCTTTCGAACTGCTAGGTAGGCAGGAGCTGGGACAAAGCAACGGGAGCTCATTCTGTAGCAGGATTCGAACCACCAACCTTCTGATCAGCCAGCCCAAGAGGCCCAGTGGTTTAGACCACTCTTTTTTACCACCGTATTAGTGGCATGTGGCGCAGCAAGATTAGGCTTTTGCCACTAAAGTTTCTGAGCAGGAGCTAGTCAGTCTGTAGTGAAAACTTTGAATTTAAGCACGAGAGTGATATTTGTAACTCACAGTTGAGTCTGCCCTGGACATGGAAGTCACTTGCATTGTGTGTAGAGGGGGAGTGTGTGCTCTGTGTGTGTAGAGGTCAGTGGGATTTCTGGCAAGGTTATTTTACGGAAGAGAGATGATTGTGCATGATGTGTCATACAAATATATCTTTATGGTCTCTCTGTCCAGGTTTTAGAGAGTTCTGCGCTTCAAAAAAATCAGAGATGACAGCAGGGCAAAATAAATTAGTGTAATAAAAAACCATATTATTATTATTGCCACCACTTCTTGCTACTATCTCTAATAATACATTTGGATGCTACTTTTCCTCCAAGGAGTTCAAGGTATTATTATTATTTAAATAAATTTGTTAGTTGCTTTACGTTGCCCAAGGCAACCCAAACAACAAACAAACACATAGATACATTAAAACCAAGTGGGGGAAAGCCCCCCCCCCGTTTTATCCTCAAAACAATCCTGTAAGGTAGGTCAGGCTGAGATTGTCTGTCTCTAATATGACAGTGTGCAATGAATGGAATACAGCAGTTCACACTTTGGGAGTACCTCTCAAGTATTTGAGGCATTCTTTTAAGAAGCCTGCAAAACATGTAGGTGCATCAACCCAGGTTTGCGGCCAGCCAAGGACTTGACAATCCTGTTCCACTCTGCTGTCTAAGGTAAAGGTAAAGGGACCCCTGACCGTTAGGTCCAGGCGCAGACGACTCTGGGGCTGCGGCACTCATTTCGCTTTACTGGCCGAGGGAGCCGGGGTACAGCTTCCGGGTCATGTGGCCAGCATAACTAAGCCGCTTCTGGCGAACCAGAGCAGCGCACGGAAACACCGTGCTTTCAAACTGCTAGGTTGGCAGGAGCTGGGACCAAGCTAGCAACAGGAGCTCACTCCGTCGCGGGGATTCGAACCGACAACCTTCTGATCAGCAAGCCCTAGGCTCTGTGGTTTAGACCACAGCGCCACCCACGTCCCGACTGTGCTGTGTCTAGTTAGAGATAAAAGGAGTTGGGTTTATGGAGCACCTTGAGGTCAGGCCATTCAATTAAAGTTGAAGGAAACAATTGAGGGGGGAGGACGACAACATTTTTAACAGGGCTTGATTAAGGATACCTTCAATATTAATCTGCAAAAGAAGAAAGACAAGGGAAATAAAAGAAAAAGCAGTTTTATAAGAAATAGAGAAACTCAGTCTTGCAGCAGCATAAAACTGGCTGGCTTAATTAAGCTTTCATCTATACATATGCATATAATGAAGGGAGGGAAGGTGTTGTAAACACGGGATCTATGAAATGCAAGAAATAGACAATTTTGCTTAAAGCTAAGATGTATGCAAGTTACAGATGCCTAACCAACAAAAGCGTTTGCAACTGATAATTTATCTTTTGTTATGCTAATTTAACATTTTTGCTATGGGACAACAAGAAGGCTTGTAAGGACAGAAAAAAACCTAGCAGGGCTAAAAGCCTTTGTTCCAGTTAAACCCTAGATGAGCACAGTCAAACCTGTTGATAATCTAGTCCAGCAGTTTTAATTGGAGTCTCCCTTTGTTGAAGAAGAATAGCCAGTTTCTGATGTCCCGATTTCTGCCTCTTTAACCCCTGCAATGGCTTACAAAGCCATTGGCGGGGGTGTGCCCAGGTGAATGAGCCTCTGATATTAGAAGCTGCAGTAGTATTACCAAAGTGGACTGGGCGTCGGGTGGCAATTTCTGCATGTTGGAGAGCTACTATAGCATAGTGATTGGAGAGCTAGACTAGGAAAAAAGAGCGTTGGACTAGGATTTGGGAGGCGAGGGCTCAAATCCCAACTGGGTGGCTTTGGGCCAGCTGCTAACGCGCAGCCTGGCCTCAGCAGCAAGAGGAGGAAAGAAGGGTTTGTTCCAGTTAACTTAGGGAAGCATTGCAATCTGAAACTGTGCGAAGGATGCCTGACTGCTAGGCGCTTAGTCACTGATGGCCAAGCACAAGACACTCCAATATTGGGGAGGAGAGAGAAGGAGAATCTACAGGAGTAAGAAAATGTTTGAAGATAGGTAGGTTTTTTCAGGATACATACAGTTACTTGGAAATCTCCGGTAATTGCATTCCACAGACTCCTGATCTATTAGGTAAGGGGTGGGGTGGGGGTCACAAAAAAGGCCAAGTTTAGCCTTGAGGTGCTCAGTTCTCTCTCAACGGAGCTCTCTCCCGATGCTGGTGAGCTCTCAAGAAAGGCCCTCGTCTGTAAATGATTTACCTTTCAGATTTTGTTGTGAGAGGTCTTGCGATATGCTAGCCGAGTGTAAGGCCCCACTTCAAATATCAACTCAGCGCAATTTGGCAACTTGAAAAAAAAATCCATGTATTTTTGCAAACTAAGAAATCTTTAATAAAAAATATTGTATGTATGTATGTATGTATGTATGTATGTATGTATGTATGCATGTATGTATGTATGTATGTATGTATGTATATCACCTCAGCAAAAGGTTCTGTCTAGGATCTCTTGGCCTCAGTTCCCATCTGCAAAATAGGACTATTATGGTTCTATAGCATTCAGGAGTTGTTTTATGTGCTTTGCATTTCCATTATAAATTATAGTAATTAATATTGTGTCATGAAGGCGAGACATTCTAGAAAAGCTTAAATAAATGATGGAGGCAAGGAAATGGTCAGGAGCCCGACAGTGCAGCCCTTGACACAACTACTCAAAAGTAAATCCTCTCAGTTCAGTGGCCTTAAGGCTTGTGGCCCTAATTGATTAAATTAGTAGACTGATCAATGGAACCTTGATTCACCCATTGGAAGTTGATTGAACTGATTAACTGAAGTCTGATTGATGCAGCTTGTTAATCTACTGATCTTAACAATTTAATTAAAAGCTAGTTGCTTCATAGTGGAAGTCAGTCTTAATTGTAGACACTTATAGCTTTAGGCCCTGTGGGTGGGAATGTACTTTATAATATGGAATGAAAAAAGGAAATATGAAATATGTTTGTTTAAAATGAATTGATGAACTGGTTAAAATACTGGTGCTTAATCAAAATACTGGTGCTTAATCAGCTTAAAATCTTTTTATTGGCCATGCTTTAACATTTAGATGACTCTTAGGGTGCAAGCATATACCCAGTTATCTGGGAGCAAGCCCTATTGAACTTAAGTGAACTTACTTATGAGAAGACAAGTATAGGGCTGGGCTGTTATTCATGGATCTATATTGGGACTATTCAATCCTGCTGAACGAAGCACTTCTGTTAAAGAAATGGAAAAATGAATATCTCCCTTATGTAGTATCAGTATTCGGCTGCCTTTGGCCTCCCGTTTGACTCCACTTGTTCTGTGCAAGGGAAGGCACTAATATGGATTCAAGGAGCTGAAGTGCAAAATTGCTAAGGCACAGATGTGCAATCTGGAACTGCCTTTCGAAAATGGTACTACTGGGAGAAACATCTACAAATCACACTCATGAAAGGGTTCCATAGGGGGAACACCACGCTTTCATGAAAATACATTTTTCCTTCCCCGACAGTGCAATAAAACTGCGTGTGGTAACATTATTTCCTATTAAAGGCATCATGTCTAGGGGTGAACTATTAAATGGGAAAATAGAAACAAACAAAATGAAAGGCTGCAATTCTGAGCACACTTGCAAGGGGAGTAAGATCTATTGAGCTCAATGGAACTTACAGCCAAGTTTTTGTTTTTTTAAAAGGTAAGGGTTAAAGGACCCCTGGACAGTTAAGTCCAGTCAAAGTACACATGCATTGGATTGTGCTGCAAAACTGTTTTTGAGAGGCTAAGAATGCGCTCATACGCAAGTTTACTCAAAAGGGAATTCCATTAAGTTGAATAGGATTTGTGTCCTGGTAAATGGGTTTAGGGTTGCAACTTGAAATTATTGTAAAATAAAATAAAATGAAGGGTGGAATATTGTGCCCTATGCCAACTTATCCCCCCCCCTCTTTTCTGGTATAAAAATAGCAATTTTGTCAAGAGTGAATGGTATCAGTACTCATTTCTTTGGACACCCAGAAATGCCAATACCATAGGATAATTTCAGGATCAGGGGTGAAAAGAGAATCAGTGGGCGGGCCCCTAA
Organism: Zootoca vivipara; assembly: GCF_963506605.1. Taxonomy (NCBI): domain Eukaryota; kingdom Metazoa; phylum Chordata; class Lepidosauria; order Squamata; family Lacertidae; genus Zootoca; species Zootoca vivipara. The sequence goes on along the minus strand of NC_083279.1, from coordinate 8,855,260 downwards.
ATCAAAATTGGATGGGGGTCAGAGCATAGAAACCAGGCATTTCAGCGTCCTCCCCAATGGCTCATGCAAGCAAGCCAAACAACATTCTTTTCTAGAAAATTCACCTTCAAACCCTCTCTGTGGTGCAACTAAGGAACGGCTCCATCATTTCCACATCTGTGAGGCCACTCCTAATCTCAACAGTATGGCCAGATCCATGCTTGCAATAACTAACGGAGCTCAGAGCACCTAAATCTTATTGAAGGGAAGAACAAGTTGGAGTAAGTACTTTACATGCACCAAGGTCCCAAGTTAAGACTCTGGCCTCTTCAAGTAAGGCTGGCTGGGTTTCAGACAAGAGTTGGTGCCCATCTGTGTAGACAATACCGAATTAACTGGACCAGTAGGTCTGGGCTGCTTCCTATTTTCCCAAGGTCCGAAAGAACCCACACATGTACAGGGAACATTCTCCACGTCTACATTTTTTACACACTTATCTGGAAGCGAATCTCACTGAATTGAATAGAACTTCCAAGAAGACATGTATGATAGATTGCAGTGTTGATCACTTTAATATAGATTACGAAGCATCTCACGGCGCAATTGACTTATCCTGCAGCAGTGTCGATTCGGAAAAGTTAGTGTAAAGAAAAACAAAGCAACCTTCAATGTAACATTTAATCTCGCGATGGAACTGCTTGCGATTCAAACAGATTCGACGGCAGCATTTACCGTAGTACGTAGGCTAGAGGAGGAAGCAGAGAAAGGGAAGCAGGATCCTGACATTTTGTGCCAATAAATGCGTCCACAAAACAAGCATGCTTCATCAGATGCATCCATAGACCCATTTCCTAACAGTAGAATCCCCTGCATGTGCTTTAACTGTACACAGCCCCTCCCTTTCTCTTTCTGTCCCTCAAATACAAACACAGAGCAAGCTCAGTTACTAACAGTTCCCTGACCTGTAACAGTATCCCAAATTTCTTACCTGAGATGGGCAACTTGCTCAGTTGACACAGAAGACAAAAGGCCACGATGAGGTGTCAGGGTGTTCCCATTTTGTTGTAGTTCTCCTCTCCCTGTATTTTTGAAGGCTAGCCCAAATAGAAATGTTCCTTGGTGTGATGTGTAAGTAAAGGCAAAAGGTAAAGGACCCCTGGACGGTTAAGTCCAGTCAAAGGCAACTATGGGTTTGTGGCGCTCATCTCGCTTTCAGGCCGAGGGAACTGGCGGTCGTCCACAGACAGCTTTCTGGGCCATGTGGCCAGCATGACTAAACTACTTCTGGCACAATGGAACACCATGACAGAAACCAGAGCGCATGGAATCGCCGTTTACCTTCCTGCCGCAGCAGTACCTATTTATCGACTCGCACTTTGACGTGCTTTCGAACTGCTAGGTTGGCAGGAGCTGGGACCGAGCAACGGGAGCTCACTCCGTCGCGGGGATTCGAACCGCCGACCTTCTGATCGGCAAGCCCTAGGCTCTGTGGTTTTAGACCACAGTGCCAAGCGCATCCCTGATGTGTAAGTAAGTGTGAATGAACCACCACAGATGAAACTTTCAGATCATATCAGGTCAAGCACCATATTTTTCCGAAGGGGACAGTTCCAGTGGTGTTGTCAGAGCAGGACTTTGGAACTAAGGTCCAGAGCCCCACACAACAAAATGAGTTGTAGCAGAGGCATTCTGTCCCGTATTGCCACCTGAGGCAACATGGGGACATGCTGCTGTATTGCTGTACCCCCAAACCCTTACCTGGGAATCCAAAGAAGTGGCTAATTCACCCTGCCTTGAATAGGAGGCCCCTCCAGAATGCAGCAGGTTTGGCTTGCCACAATTTGAAGTAATGCATATTGCCATCTAAAGAATAGGTAAGACTCCTAAGTACAGAGGGTAAAATGATCTAACTCAGGCATTCCCAAACTTCGGCCCTCCTGATGTTTTGGACTACAATTCCCATCTTCCCTGACCACTGGTCCTGTTAGCTAGGGATCATGGGAGTTGTAGGAAAAAACATCTGGAGGGCCACAGTTTGGGGATGCCTGATCTAACTGCACCATAGGACAGTTCCCCCATGCGGCAGAGAGTCATTACAACCCTGCAATGAGAGTTCAGACGATGTTTCTGGAATGGGCAACCAAGCCCTAGGATGGGTTTTAATATGGTGGTTTTATTTTCAACCTTACCCAATCCATTTTGCCTTGCATGGGATATCCTTTAATAAAGTAGTATACAAAAGCCAGATGCCAATGACTAAGACCAAAAAAACAAAAATAAAAGCAATCAAACCCACCCACTCAGAGTGAGGCTCTCATACACAAACAGCTTCTTAGTATTCCTTTACAGAAGCAGGTAAAGATTTGTCTGACTCAAGCCAAAAATTCAGAAGGTACATCTTGCACTGTACATGACCCAAATGCAGATTATTCACATAGACATGTCTTTGCAGAGGTCTGTGCATGCATTTTCTCTTGTGTCATAAATTCAAGCTGAGTACGCAAGCACATCCCCACATAATTCTTCCTAGTTTTCTATGACTCAAAGGCAGTAAGTGGGACAATTAAGTAACATTTCAGCTCTTACCCATATTCAGATTCTGGAAGGCCAAACCAGTTTGAAGACAAGCAGCTGAACCAAATGGTTTCCCCCCTTCTCCACCTCCCTTTCTTTCTTTTTACATATCTCAGGAAGTTTCGATCATTTCGATATGAATGTATTATTTTGCCGATGATGCAAACCCTGGTTCCAGGGCTCATTGCAGCATCTCCTTCTCTGAGAGTTGTAAAGAAAAAGGAGAGAAAAGGAGGGGAGAGGAAGAAAATGATTTCAGGGCCCTGATGTGGTCCAAGCAGCATATATCCTTGGGCATCAAAGGAGATCTGCAGTGCAGGTAGTCTAGCCGGAGAAGCTTGGGTAAAACTCTGTCTTTTGCACATACAGTATCTGTAGATCACCAAGATGAGAGTGCCGCCATCAATGAGTCTGTGTAAGGAAGCTTTGCTTATTGTTTTGTACCCACCTTGCTTATCCGATCACTTTCTTTCATCGCTGCTTGAAAGAGGTTACTTTGTAAAAAACCAAATGTTTTTCTTATCTGTAAATATTTCCTTCTGTTTGTTTGTTAGACAGCAGTTTGGACAGTGTGCGTTCAGTCTTTCGCAGACTTTTAAAGAACAATCAGCAACAAATTTCAGTCTAACAACACCTACCCACCAGCTGTGTTTGGGAGCATGTGTTTTCTCATGGATGTGTACCAACTAATGATCATAATTGTATTTGATCTCCTTAGTCCTCCAGCCAGTTTTGTTTTTTTGTTTTTATAAAAAGCACACTACAGCAAATCAGTTTAGACTCAGCATAACTTTGAGACTGCTTTCTTCATTATATCCTGTTATAACATCCCAAACCCACCAAGCATTAAAAATGTGAGTTAAAATACAGGCCACCGAGGTCACAAACCTATGCACACTTAACTATCAGTAAGGTGCATTTAACACAGCAGGACTTTATTGAGAGTAAATGTGCAAAAGAAAGGGCTGTTCATTGATTTGTCTTTGCACCTTTACATTATTAGCACAATACAGAGAGTCAGAATTGTTGAAATGTACAATTGGAAATGGCACCCTGCTGTTAGTCCATGTTTGAAGCAGTTTTGCAAAGATTTTCTTTACCAAAGAAGGAAGGCCTATTAAGCAAAGGTTGTGCATGTAGCCACTATCTATCATGTATATTACTCTTTAAAAGTGGGGCAGGAACTAGTGGCAGGCTTCCAATGCTCACAAAACCATGTCCCACCATTTCATTTTCTAAAGTCTTTCTTTGAAGTCATTTTTCTTCCCTTCGTCCACAGTGAAGTCATTGTGATGAAGTCTAGTCAATTTGGCTGTCCCTTAAGCAAAGGAATAGCTAAGGAAAGTGGCTGTAACTAGCATTAATCTTACAAGGGGTTTTGTGTTTTGGTTTTTTGCAACAAGCCTTTCCACTTCCAGATCCCCTTGATCTGGACTAGTACTATAGTATTGATAACAGGGCTGCCTCTCTTGTTGCTCTGCAGAAATGAAAGTTTATTCTGTTAACAGTAGGAATGTACTTGGCTTAGCAGTATGGAAGCAATTAGCCAGAAACCGCTAAGTTTTCTCTTCCAAAATCTGGTAAGTGGATATTAAGCTTTTCAAAAGTATGAAGCAGCAGCTGAGTGGAAACGTGGTTAAACTTAAATTAGATACTAGGAAAAAGATCAGGAAAAAGAAATCCATCTTTAATTCAAGAGCAGATTAATGTTGTCTCCCTCAGAATAAAGTGGGACCACAAACAAGCACTATGAAGCAAGCTGTTGGTCTGCTGAATGGCGGACTGTAATTGAACCACTGGATTTTGTACAATCATTAAATAATTATGTATTTAATTAATGCACATACCACTTTGCATTTCAACAGAAATCTCAAAGTGGTTTACACATCCTAACAAAAAGGAATTAATACAAGAAATACAATACAGTCGTACTTTGGTTTTCAAACAGAATGCATTCGGGAAGTCCATTCGACTTCCGAAACGTTTGGAAACCAAGGCGCAGCTTCCGATTGGCTTCCGACGGCGCAGGCTTCCAAGAAAACGGTCGAAAACCAGAACACTCACTTCCGGCTTCCAATTGTTTGGGGGCCGAAACGTACGAGTACCAAGACATTCAACAACCGAATTCCACATCTCTCTATACAGTAATAGCTTTGCAAGGAAAAATGTTGTCATGCTGCAGTTCACATAGCCGCCAATAGGTTGTCTCTGTGGAAAGGAAATGTGCAGCTCTCAGCTGCCTGGAATCCTCTCGACCAGCCAGTTCTGCCATGATTGGTAGAACTACGGTAAATGCTGCAGTGACCAGAAATATACACATTATTCCCAGTGTGGCTGCACCACAGGTTTGTGTACTATGATGTTGGCAGTTTTATTTTCATTCCCCCCTCTAATTTTTCTGAACATGGAATTTGCCTTTTTCTGCTGCTGCTCATGGGTCAACATTTCCATCCAGTTATCCACCAGGACCCTAAGATCGCTCTCTTTTGGTCAGTTACTACCAGTTTGGAACCCATCAGTTTGGACCTGAATACGTTTCCTCCCCAGTGTGCATCACCTAATGATATTGAACTGCATTTGCCATTTTAGTGCCTGCTCCTCTAGTTAAAAGAAACCCTTTCGGAGCTCCTCGCAATCCCTTTTTCTGCTTTTAAGACTGACTGTGAATAATTTGGCACCTTCCCGCTCCTGATCATGTATGGACAAGTTAGAAAACACTGGTCCTCCTCTTACAGATCCTTGGAACACTGCACTTCCTACACCCCTCAATTGTGACAAGATTACAGGCTCTCACCAAACCAACAGAGAAATTTCCAGGACCCTTCATGATGCCACAATTCCTGGAATTCTTTGGGGACAGTGGTAGCAGCATGGTACGAAACCCAATCAGGCTTCTTGTCTGCATTTACTGTTAAGCAACAATACACAGGTTTGCATTTGCAGGGCAGCAACTCGCCCAGCTCCTGTTCCACCTCCTCTAATCTTCTCTCTGTGTTGTCATATAAGCCTTCCAGGAAATGAAGTCCCACGATGAGTGCATGTTTAGATATTACATAGAACACTGGATGTATTAGTCCCTCTACTGTACAAATAAAACTGCATTTACAACAGTTGCTAGAAAACAAATGGCGTGCTGGTTGGCTTGTTTTTATTAGCTTCTTCCCCACACGGAATGATATCACGCTGAGGATCCAGCTAGACAAACGGAAAACAAAGCCCTTGCTTGCTTGGAGAATATGCCTGCAATCAAATGCATAGAGTCTTAATTGTGCAAATACTAGAAACAGGCCTTAATCAGAGGAGTCTGTGCTAGTAGCATGCAAGAATGCCCCCTCTCCCAATGTTGGTCTTTATATCATTAATTTTTGTTAAGAAATCCATTTGTTTTGCAATTTTTTTCATTAAAATAACATTCGTTCTTAACATTTGCACTGTGGTGAGCTATTGTAGTTTGCTTTTTTTTTTTTGCTGACATTTGTGAGCAATGTGGAAGCAGTGGTGGTACAGTTTCCCAGAAGGCCCTGGAGGGATGTAACATACAACTATTTTGTATGGTCAAGTGGGAAGGGGGGCAGAGTGTCTTTTATAGGCTTGTTTGAAGAAAAAGAATGTTTTTCTGCTCTTTGAGTTGCACATAAAAAGTTAAATAATGACCATTGCATATTCTAAATTATATAATAAATGCTATAATGCAACTCCAACTCGCAAGGCCGGATTTTCCTCCGCAGAGGCTCAAAGCATGCATGTTGGCAGGGGGGAGAGCAAGGAAGCCACGTGAGCTTGGGGGCAAGGTCTGCAGCACTGTCACTCCCTGGCCATCTTGCGAGGACCCCTAGAAAGACATTCTGAAGTGTGGTTAGGCCAATATGCTGATGAACACAAAGATGGATCAGGAATTTCCCCGTTCAAATCTTGTCTGTGCCACAAACTCACTTGGGAGCCTTAGGCAAACCATTCTATCTCAGTTCCCCCATCTACACAATACGCAGCATAAGAATACTAAGCAAGAATATATACTATGTAAGTATACTCAGGCAAGCAGGCAGGAAAAAAAACTACAGGGTTATTGCAAGGATCAGAACTAGATAATGCCTACTCAAAGGAATTCTTTTTGCTCATCAAGCTGTTGTTCAAGATACTAAATCAAACTAGGCCTGGGTTTCTTTTTCTTGACCAGTGGACAAGCCTAGCCAATACTACTAAACAAAAACCAATATATTTATTTCCTCAGCTTCATAGAGTCAACATGAAAAGTGTACTCCAACAGTCCCTGTTTGGAAAGGTAATTTTACTGTCCTGATCTTGGGAAGGTATTTGTGGATGCCTTTTTAACGTGGAGGTTTTGTGTGTTGTTCCTCCTTCCAGTCCACCAGTCCATATAACTGCCTATCCATATAGAGATGTTCTTTAAGTTGGATTTTGAGATGCAACGTTCTACGAAGCCTTTCTAAGCTTTAAAAGAGGAAATGAATGTGTGTGGAGGAAGGCCACCGAGCTGATCAAGCGTCTGGAAACCAAGCCTTATGAGGAACAGTTGAGGGATTTGGGTGAGGAGATATGATTCAAATATCTCAAGGGCTGCCACATGGAAGTTGGAGCATGCTTGTTTTCTCCTGCTCTGGAGGGTAGGACCTGAACCAATGGATTTGGGTTACATGAAACGATTTTCCAACTAAACATCAGTAAGAGCTGTTCGGGAGTGGAACGGACTCCCTTGGAAGGTGGTGCGCTCTCCTTCCTTGGAGGTTTTTAAGCAGAGGTTGGATGGCCATCTGTCATGGATTATTTAGTTGAGATTCCTGCATTACAGGGGTTTGGACTAGTTGACCCTCACTCAGGGTCTCTTCCCCACCTCTACAATTCTGATTCTATGACTGCGGTTTGTTTCCTAACAGACTCGGGCTGCAATCGTTCTTCACTCACGCACTCACCTGAGAGTAAGCCCCACAGAACACCGAGGGAAACCTACTTCTAAGCAGACGTGCCAAGATTGTGCCGATGTTAGCAGCCGTTCTTACACACTTATTCAGTAGCCATTAACATTGGGGAGTTTGTTTCTGAGCACTTTGCTGTTAACCACGGAAGCCATTGTGGAACAAACTATTTCATTAATTAAAGCAGTCGCAAGCTTTGTCCAGCATGTGCATGACTGTCCACGATTGTGTACAAATTTTTCCAGTGTGTACAAATTTTTCCAGTGTGTAAGTAGTTGTCGTAGCGTGTGAAAACCACGAAAATCCACGAGGATCAATGTTTTGAGCTGTGAAATGTTGGGGGCACATGTATCATGGCCCGGCACTGTGTGAATGATAGAGGAATGACTTTACTGTAACTCAAGTCCAATTTACAGGCCTTTAATTAAATCAACAGAAGGTGGCTTTAAAATTATTGTCCCGATTGCCTGAGGTTCTTTTTAAAAAAAAAAATAAAAGGGGGGGGGAGACCTTACAGATTAGATTAGGGCAAGAAGTCCATATGTGGTGGGCATTTTCCACAGGAGATCTTAATCAGGTTGCCCTTAGGGGAGTTTCATTCTGTGCTCATTATGCGAGAGTGGGGGCCTTGTGCTGCATTTTGAAGACACAAAGAAAGGTAAGCCCCCTCCTGCTGTGGGTAAACATGGCCATTGTTCTCTCACCCCTGCTGGCTGGAATGAATGCTAAGCACCGGGATAATAAATGAAATTCCTCAAACCTGCAAGGAATGTGTCCATTCAGGCCATGTGTCAGGCACCTGTCATTTCCCTTTATTGCCATTAAAGGCCCATCTCTGATCTAATCATAGGTTTGGGGGCTTTTAGAGACTAGGAGGATGGAGTCTGGGTTAAAATCCTGGGGTTAGCCCCTCATTTGCAGAAGTGTGTACCTAAGAACCCAGATCCTTTGCAGAAGGGGGCGGGAGGAGAATAGTGATGTTTAAATAAAAATTCAAAGGTCAGAGGACCTGGAACTTTGGCTAGCCAAGGTATCACTGCATTTGTAAACTAAAACTAGAGACACAATTTACCGTATTCTTGCACCACAAAGGAGGGGTCACCAACCCTTTTGGGCCCATGGACATATTTTGAATTGTAAGAGAGGGTTGTGGCCCGCCTTCCTCTTTGCTTCTCTCTTCCCAGTCAGTCTCCACTCACCCTAGGCAGGCAGGCACAGACAAAAAAACCCCACAACTTTTCCACAGGGTCTGTGGACAAAAGCTGGATCATGAAAAGGACCCACTTGCATTTCACACATGGTCCCCCACAAAACAGCTGTCAAATCGCAGGTTGCTACGGTAAGGCCGCACCAGTGCAAGTCACAAAAGCACAGATCCACAGCGTGGAGCCTCATGGATGTTCATTATTTTTTACATATTGTGACAACAAAATTACCCCCAACACATCTGCATGCACAGAAGTGACCTATGGTTTGATGATGGTTTGGAGGGGAATCAATCCCTTGTAAAAATTCCAAGGATCCGTGAGAATCAGTGCCTTTGATTCATGCTTTTGCGCTAGCTGTGATTGTCAGCGGACAAAGATGTGATCAGTGATTTTTTCGGGGGGGGGGGGTTAAGGGGAGATTGTGGGGGAAGGGGCAAAAGTATGCCATTTCAGAGAATCTGTTTTATTGGACACAATTTGTGTTTGTGCATTTATCTTTGTTCCCTTCTCCCTCTCCTTCGCCATCCTTACTCCTGTGGCATCCTCCTTTGTCCTCCCTTTTCTTTTCCCCAGTCACCCAAATTCTTCCCCTTTTTCGCTTCAATACAGCCCCTGCTTATACATTTGAAGTGGCCCTGAGATTGCTATGAGTGCATGCTGGATTAGCAGAATTACCGAATTCTTCCAATGGATGAGTAAAAGTAGACAAGGTCGTGTAATCATGCAGAGGCACAACAGGCAAACTCTTCCTTAGTTGGCACTTGGTGCTCCTGGGTTCCTTTAATTCCATTTCCTGTCATGCTGGTTGTTCACTTGCAGCATACAATGCGCTCTGGCACACAGTGTGGGAATTGCTGCCATAAGGAAGCAGAATACTGTCAAACTGTTGTGCAGAAAGAGCGTGTCTCAGTAACTGCTGATGGAACGCAGAACAGAAAATGAGTTCTAGCTGGTGTGCTGGATCGTTTTAAATGAATCCCGCATTGTATAATGAAAGGGAAAATGAAATGATCTTCAGTGAAATGTGGTCACAGATTCCATCCAAGACTTTTCCTGCAATTAAGCTACATTTGCTGATCCAACATGCCTTTAAGTGAAGCATTAATATAAAGGCTCTGATTATTCACAGTCAAAGAAAGTTGATTCTTTTACTTGGAAATCAAAGCATTCTTTCACAGTGGCTCTTTTAGAGTTGTCTTCACACAGGGATCCATGCGCACAAGCTATGCTTGCTGTCTCTGGCAAGCTTTTTTTTTCTACATTCAGTATTTCAGCCCTTTGGATATACATGGGAGCAAAGTTTCATCCCCTGCTCACTTCCTTACACAAAATGCAAATGGTTTTTAAATTCATTTGAGTTTCTGCCAAGGCCCCCAGCCCCCACAAACACCCCAGCCTTCAGTGACAATCAGAACAATGTACAGAATTGCCTATGCAGAAGTAGCTGCTTCTTACAATTTCTCATAGTTTGAAGGGTTGTAGATTTTGCCATGATCGGAGAGCTAAGTTTGTGAAGCCAACTGTGAGCCCTTAGACTTGTTCAAGCTTAGAGAATGAATGAATAACTCTTTATTTGTGTCAGCCATCGGCCATAGCAATAAAACAACAATACGATATACAAAGAATAGAAATAAAAAGTCAATTATATAAAATATATTTTAGGGTTTTGAATCAATAGTCAAATAGTGGATCTTATTCTGATTGCTCCAGCTAAAAACCTTTCAACCTTAGAGAGCCATCTCCTTATACTCAAGGGTAAGCAGACTCCAGACTTCCTGAATCTGCCTAGTTTCCGCCCCTTTAACTAAGATCCCAAGGTCTACCAACCAGAGCCAGGTGGAGAAGACACAGAATGAGAATGAAAGAACCCAATGGAGAAATTCTGAATCTAGTACGGTATGTTTTCAACAGCAGCCTAATTGGGGTGGGAAAAGTCATCTTCTCATCTTTAGACAATTGAGAGTCAGAAACGCATGCTGATTTACTGCAAATCACTCAGTAGATAGCCTGATTTATCTTCTGCCCCCACTCAGCCTAGATCACATAACAAATTACTATTCAAAGTGGGTGGTGGGAGTAGCTTCAAAAGTACTTTGTGACATTGTGCAGTTCAAAGAAGAGAAAGGCATTGGTTTAGCCTGAAGAAAAAAGTCGTCTGTGAGAACTCTTAAAAATTCCTGAAGGGATATCTCATAGAAGAGGGCAAAGGCATGTTCTGGCGTAAGTTACAGGGCTAGGTGAACTGCAATATCTGGATCAGTCTCTACACTATTCCTGTTTCTAGGGCTCCTTCCAGAGTGTTTTTTTTCTGACTATGTAATTAAAGGGGGAAGCCAGATTTTTTTTTCAGATGGGAGACGTTAACTTTAACATCATATACCCTTTTAAATGTATTTGTGGGAGGGGATAGGGGATGGGAACTTATTGGTTTGTGGTTTTTTGTTCTTGTTTTTATTATGTATTTTGTGTTTTTATCTTGTATTTTTATGTTGTGAACCACCCTGAGATCTATGGATGAAGGGCAGTATACAAATTTAATAAATGAATTTGACTTATTAGCCAGGTTTTCTTTCTTTTCTTTTTTAAAACAAAAAGCCAACTCAAAGCAATTTACAACAGAAGACAAAAATTAAAACAAATGGAAAACTAAAACAAAACAAAAGCTACAAACATTGATATATCTAAGGCCATAAGCCTGGCTGAAAATGAACGTTTTCCTGGTGCTGAAAGGTTATGGTGCCAGGCTGCTTCCCTGGGAATTCCATAACTGGGGAGCCACCACTGAAAAGGCCCTGTTCTTGTATTGTCACTCTCTGAATCTACCTCAGAGATGGTACATACACGAAGAAGAACCTCAGATGAATCCAGGTCCAGGTTGGTTCATGTGGGGAGAGGTAGTCCTTGAAGCTTTGGGTCCTGGTCTGCACACACCACACTTCAAATTGTAATAACTCAGGATGTATTGACACTGACTGACTAGGGCTGGAGGAGCTCAAGGGAACTTCTAGTCTCTGGGCTTTGAGGACATTTTTGGAGAAAGCATCTCTCTCCTGCTATAGCCACTCTTGTCCTATTGCTCGTCTGCCTACTGCACAACTGAAAGGGGGTGAGAGGATTTCCAACTTTGAGTGAAAATAGGTTCATAGCTACTAAAAGTCTCCAGCTTTATGCTTTGTTTAAAAAGAAGTGCCCCGAATTGCAGTGTGAATTCATAGCCTGACTCCAGTCTTCAGCTTCATTCCAAATTAAAATGATACAAATCTATGGTGTGACTGCATATACGGAATACTGTGAGTAGTTCTGGTTGCTGCACCATCAAAAGGATGCTGTAGAGTTGGATATGGTAATGAACCAAATAATCAAGGGCAGAGTTGCAATGCGATGTCTCCAGCAGAAGTTTCCTGAGCTTCCTGCAGGTGAGTCATTACGTTGTTCCTTACTCCCAGTTAAAGATAAAACTTGCAAATTGGATTTCAAAAGAAGGGGCTCAGAGAACAGAGGCTAAGAGCTTGTGATGTACATATGCATTATCTATACATTTTGAGATTTGACTTTGATGCTTCCAACTGCTTTGAGAAGATCTGAACAACATATGGCCTTATAATGTAAATCATACTGTTGGCTTTTAAATGACTTAATCAGATTACCTGGGGGATACGAACTGTGTGCCAGACAAACGAAATGATCGATAACAATGAGAGAGAATTGGACAGATTAACAGAGCTGAGACATTCAGTGGGTATTTGATCATTCCTTTCACTGAAAACAACACTTTGATCTGATCTCAGGGGAATAGCAAGGAGGGTCTGTAGGAGGCAAAAAAAGAGAGAGTGTAACATGGCGCCTTAAAGACAAACCCATTTATTGTGACATAAGCGTTTGTGAGCCCCAGCCGCTATTTTAACATTGCTACTCCAGATGCATTAACTACACACCCCAAATCAGAGGGTGGTTTACAGATGCTGGCATTTTGCTCTCCACTCTGACCTCCTTCCCATCTGTGATACAGCTCCACATTCTGGTAGTGGTGTTACTGAACACCAGCTCAGTTCATAATGTTGATCCCTGGTCTCACTGTGAGTGAAGAGGCTGGCCTAGCATGTGTTGTTACATGGGGGACCTGATGCAGCTCTGCCTTCCTGTGTACTGTGTCCAATACTAATCCAGACTAGAGGGTTTGTACGGAAGGCATTTCATAGTTCATAGGAGTTCATTCTCTCTCCCTCACTGAGAAGCCTCTCCTCTTAGCAGCTGGAGTAGAGGGCCTGTGTCTGGTGTGTGTGTGTGGGGGGGGGTCAAGGAGACAGGTTGAGGATGCTGTTGCTGCACTGCCCACCCTGCTGCCCCAAAACCTCCCTGACCAAGCTGGCTGATGTAGTTTCTGGTGTGGTCTTGGAGGATCTTCAATATCCAAGGACTCCTCAGAGGCAGCTCAGGGTTTCATGGCTTCCAAGGCAACTAAATGGAACAGCCCAATGAGTGTCAGCAGCTCAACATAGACCAGAATATACACATGTAATGTTCACCTCTACATTCACAGAGATTCACGTGCTTTGTTAACATGAATGCAAAGCCATGGTTTATGGGTTACATGAGCCCATTCCGCCTTCTCCCTGTGTACATTCTGTTCCACCTTACAACATTGGTTCAAACCATAGTTTCCAATCTTGGGTTGGAAGGTAACAGCAAACCAGGAAATAAGTGAATTGGAGAACATGAGAGGAAGCACATGATTCCATGAATTACTTGTAATTTCCTCCTGGCCACCAAGCTGATGTTATGTCTCAAGGAAACCATGTTGCGATGGGAAACTGTACTAATTGAATTTCTACTTTCCACAGTGTGATCAAAGGCACAGAGCCTGTCTGGAAACATGTGCCATCGCAGACGTATCCAAATCTGAGTAATAGAAAATGCTTTCCTTGCAGCTGAACATAAATGCTTCCCAACAGAAGCATTAAAAATGGTATCCTACAAGGATATGCTCATGTTCCTAGAAGTCAGAGGAACACAAAAATGGCTTAGTACTTAAAATTATTTTCAAATATGAACTCTTAAACAAACACCAGTTACAGATTAACAAATTCAAAAGCCTTTAATAGGTCAACCTTTCAGCACAAGGGCTGGTATATGAATTTTGAAATTCACAAAAGCGATTCAAAAAGTTCTCTTTAAATTTGAAATAAAGGGAATGAAAATAGAGGTGTGTAATTAAGAATTTTTAGAACATGATTATGATTATCAACATTTATTTCTTGAAATAACCTAAGATGCTTTTTTCTGCTTTACCTTCTTCAAGTACTGTAGTGGAGCTTCGTTTGTCTGTGAAATAAAATAAACACATTTGTGTAGTTGAAGGAAGCAAAGTAATAAAGCAATAGTGGTACAGCACTCGCCTAACACGTAACCTGCAACCATTTGGGCAAGTTTCAGTCCTACTGCTATAATTTCATTACAGCTGCACATTTAACATGAATTAGGCAAGCAAACAAAACACAACCACCAAAACAAAAACAAGTATGTAATTCAAGATCTACCTCAAGAAAAGCTGAATTCTGTAATCTCTGAACATTATGAAAATGAAACACATTTGCATACATTTGCTCATGTTGTATATAACCTAGTCTGCTTGTGCTGGGCACTGAAAGAGCCAAAGAACTATGCAAATCAACGAACGCTTGTGCTCTGTGTTCAGCCTCACCTTTAACCCCTTATGTAAGGCCTGCCATTACATTTTCAAACCTACCTTTACAGTTTTAGGGTGCCTCTGCACTCTCAGTTTACAGATGGTTGGCACCATCAAACAAGGGGCTGTCCACCTAAAAGCCAAATATTCAATTGGGGCAGGGAGCAGCAATCTGTGTTCCAGCCACTGTTAAGTCCACATCAACGATAATACTCAGCAGTTGGAATGTTATCCATATTACAAAAAACTGATGGGTTAAAACCTTCATAACAACAAGTGCCTTGCTTTGTTTCAGAAGCTGTCTTTCTGCTCTTATCAGGTCTAAAAAGGCAAAGGGACCCCTGACCATTAGGTCCAGTCGTGACCGACTCTGGGGTTGCGGCGCTCATCTCGCTTTATTGCCCGAGGGAGCTGGCGTACAGCTTCCAGGTCATGTGGCCAGCATGACAAAGCTGCTTCTGGCGAACCAGAGCAGCACACGGAAATGCCGTTTACCTTCCCGCCGGAGCGGCACCTATTTATCTACTTGCACTTTGACGTGCTTTTGAACTGCTAGGTTGGCAGGAACTGCTAGGTTATCAGGTCTAGAGGTACCCTTATTATCAAGATCAGGGGTCAGCAAGGTTTATCTTGCCTGGGCCGGATCGGTACCGTGGAGATCCCTCCATGGGCCTGATCGCCTACCTGCCTGGAATTTTCAGCGCTTGCGCTGATGCGATTTTCGGTCCCCGTGCAAGTCCCCGCACCATGCCAGTTTAGCGCAGTGTGTGAGCAGGCAGCTCAGTTCGGGGGGGGGTCCTCGTGGGCCGGTCAAATGATCTCTGGGCCACCTCTGGCCCATGGGCCTTAGGTTGCTGACCCCTGATCAAGATGCTAATTTCAACATAGCACTAAAGAGATCAGTTGGTTACAGCATGGTGCTGATAATGCCAAGGTTGCAGGTTCGATCCCCATAAGGGACAGCTGCACATTCCCACATTGCAGGGGGTTGGACTAGATGATCCTCAGGCTCCCTTCCAATTCTGATTCTACAATCTGTTGCCTGAACAATTTGATTGTTCTGTCAGCGCAAGCAACAAAAAGATCTCCCCCAGCCCCCACTGCTCTGGGGGTTCTCCCAACCCTCCAAAGTAGACTTGCGGAAGGTGCAGGGGGGGCATGCATGGGGAGGAAGCCCCACTGTGCTAGTGGGGGAGTCCTGCTAGTGGAATGAGTTAGTGTAATCCAGCCCCATATTTTGTGCATGCAATGTGATTGGAATAAATATAGCTCTCTTCTGTGAAAAATAATGGCATATTATATATTAAGGTGTTAAAAAAACCTTTCAACTCATGAAGATGCTAAAGAAGAGCTAGGGGAAAAAGCAGCTGTGCTAAAATAGAGAGATATACTAAGGAAAATAATTTAGTATTAGAGATGTTTGGAAAATAATACTTGAAGGTAGCAGTGTCAGTTACATAAGGTTAACACCATCTCACTTGCATTCTCTCTTTAAGGCCCACTGACAGTCTCTTTTTTCGCGGAAGATACACAAAAAAAGAGCTGCACCAAATTCAAAGAGAAATTTTGTGTTCAGATTGTGATTAGCAGATACAATTTCTCCTGACCTCCGTGCACTCTTCTCTCAAACAACAACAACAGTACAAAGTTCTGCAGTCAAATCTTTGGAATAACCACGGAACAAAGACATAGGCTGGTGTGACATGGCATCCATTTAGATTAGTCATTGCTTAAATGGATGTATGCCTCAAAGCACCATAGTGAAGTTGGATTACCTTTTATTTATCCAAGACACTGTTCCATTGAGCACATGTCTTATTTCTCAATCACCTTTACTGTCAAAACCTGGGAGGTAATTTCCCCCTATTTGCATTTGTTGCAAACCCATTTCCTAAGATTTCCATAAAGTTCTGTGGGCATCTGCTTATTGAGAGCTCGTGTAGTGTTTAAGCTAGTGTCGGACTTAAGACTGGAAGGGCGAAATCGCCACTTAGAGGAAATGTGTGATTCATGGTGACACTTAAATATGTGTATTGAGCAGCTATGGGAGAATTTGATATAGGTGGGGCTCTGGCTGAGCTTGGGCTCAGCTGCGGCTACGCTGGCTGGAGTCCCCTATTTTGGCTCAGCCACAGATGCACTGCCTAAGTCCTCCATCCTGGCTCAGCTGGCATACGTCTCGAAAAAGGGACATTCCAGGAACATGGCAGGGGGAGACATTTCCCTCTTCCAAACTCTGTTTAGCTCAGTCATGTGACCTAGCAACACAGTGGAAGTGACACTGGCAAATAGGGTGGTGTAAGTCTAATTCTATTTTAAAGGTTTGCTTATTATTTTCTTAATTTTTTTAAAAATATTTGTATACTGCCCTATACCCGTAGAGCTGAGGGTGGTTTGTAACATAAAATCACAATATAAAAACAGAAAATACATATAACAAAAATAAAGGCAACCCTCAATCAGCCAAAGGCCTGGTTAAAGAGGAATGTTTTTGCCTGGTGCCGGCTGAACCTCCCTGGGGAGAGCATTCCACAGACGGGGAGCCACTGCAGAAAAGGCCCGTCCCTGTGTTGCCACCCTCTGGACCTGTCATGGAGGAGGCACACAAAAAAGGACCTCAGATGATAATATCAGGGTCTGGGTAGGTTTAAATGGAAAGAGGCGGTCCTTGTTCTCCCTCTGCGAGACTCAGACCCGCTCAGTTGGCAGTATCTTTGCTCCTGAATTTGGAACAGGGATAAATTGCCCCAGGATAATTTATCCTGGTATAACATATGCTGACTTCCTATAGCTTGAATTGCTCTGCCCCTTAGGAGCCATTCACTTCTCTCTTTATTAGGAGCATTCTGTTATGATGGTTAGCGCATTGGATCCAGGTTCAGATCCTGACAGAGCCATGATGGTCACTAGGTGATTCTGAGTCACCACCTCACAGGGTTGTTGTGAGGATAAAATGGGCAAGAAGACCATGAATGCTGCCTTGAACACTTAGGTGGAAGGGTGGACTAAACTTTTAATTAATGAAAATAAAATACATTTATTTTTATTTCAGAGCTCATAGTTCCAACACTGTATCTAACACACTGATCTACCAAGATCTAATAAAAAAGCATACAGGTATTTAAAAGTTGCTGCACCATGAAAATAAACAAAAATGGTTGCTGTACTTACAAATAATGTTGGTTTGGGTGCAAAGACATTTCCTTCCTCGTGTTCAAAAGGCAAACTGACTGATGGATTTGAAATGGCTTTTGCATGCAGATTTTGACCCTGTTTCTGGGGCAAACTATCTCCTTGGGGTTTACCATGAAGACGAATCAACGTCTGTTTCATCACAGCCAGTTCCTTAACAAAAAAGAAGTCAAACTATAAGCCTCCATTACTGGTTATAGAACATGCATTTTCTATTCAACAAAGCATGGAAATGGAATCATTACAGTACAATAAGGATGGTTATCTCCCTTTCTGGTCTGATTACTTATTTGAAACCACTTCATAAAGGAAGTAATAAAATAAAAAAGGCACAAGATTTATATGAATAGGAGCTCATCATTTGTGAAATGCTGTGACAGAAAAAGATTTACAGAGCACAGTTAAGCATCCCACTGGCTCTTTTTCACTTAAACTGCCATTTATTTTAAAACAATTCTTTTTAAAGGTTTGTTTTGAAAAGGCAGAGCGCTGGCTTAATCCAATCTGCATGCTTACAAATAAGAGGCAGATGGCTGGGATAAGAGAGCATGTCTTACAAAGGCAGATATAAAAAACACTTATTACTCCCAGTAAAGTGAGAGGAGTGGGAACATCCAGGAGAAAACATACACACTACAAAGATCACAGTAAATATAGGAAAAAATGTTGTAAAGAGACGAGCTTCCCTCTCTGAAACAGAAAAGCAATTTTTTGCCTCTCAACACATCAGTTCTCTGGACTTGCCTCCTAATTGGGAGATATGCTCAGTAAAGAAATTCAAGAGAGAGGCATAGGCCATGTTTGCACACCACATGGTTGAGCATGAATGCGCCCCTTCGATGTGACCCTCTCCCTTCCCCATGGCTTGTGCTGAGGCAGTGTTTAGCTTGACAGTTAAAACATTTCAACTTAGTGCTATGTTTGAAGTAGTTATATTGCTTTAAGATAATTATGTTAAATTATGCAACAAGTCAATGTCAAACCAAAGGTTATGAAGCTGGTTTGCTAAACAAACCAAAGTTTGTTTTAGTATGATGCTAACCCAGGATTTTCTAATAGTGAAACTAAACTCTACTGAAGCCCTCTTCCCCATTGCATGGGAGGAGAGGAGGGGAGGGCGCAAACAAAACACTTTGCTAGATGTAGCAGACGTAGTGCAGCTAAACCATGGTTAAATGTTACGTTTGAATACAACCACAGAGCTCTGTTGAGGGTGGATTATTCTACCCCTTTCATACTTCAACCAACCAACCAACCAAAGCAAAAACTTTTAAACACAAGAATGAAACAAGCATCCAGTTTCAGTTCTGAAAATACCAGCAAGTCTTCTTCGTTATCAGAAGTTGGAAAATAGTAAATTAACAGAACCATCCGGGCATGTAAATTCTAGTTTGGGGTTCCGTTGGTCACTTTTCATCCTGACAGATAAAATTTATCTATTTCACAATGATTTGAGCTTCAAGGAAATGTAAGGAGGCCTGGATAAACTCATGCAACAATGGTGTAAAAACATGAATGCTTGTAGTTTAATGTCAGACAACAAACAAGTAGCAGTAGACTGTGAGTTAACAATAGATTTCTTAATTCACATTGATTCACCGTTTTGGTTACAATTATGAAAATGAGCCTTGGAGGATGAAAGCATGCCATTCCTCATACACAATTACTTATAAGCAGCTCTATAATACCGTAGGATGTAAATTCTTCTGCTCAAAAGGTAAAAATAGGCACACTTTGTTGTACTGACTGTTACATCTACTTAATAAATGCCCAATATTCCAGTTATGGCCTCCTCATAACACCACCCCAAACCCTTAAAGCACACCAAACCACTTTCTCCACTGGGTGCATACTTCTTATTGCTCAGTCATTTAATATTGCAAGTATTTGCATAATTCAGCCATGTGCAGTGGCATGTCAAAACAGCTCAACTGCAGAGCAGCTGTTTCAAAGGGCTGCATAACTGATACCAACATGTTGCTGAAAGTTGTAAACTCTGCAGAGATGTTGCCAAAGCAATGCATAGACAAAATTTCTCGATGAAAATAACTGGGACAATTATATTGCAAGCACATGCTTCATCTTTACTGGACTGAGGCTACAATCCTAAGCAAACCCACTGGGAAGCTATGGAAATAAGTATTCAGGTAGGTTTAGGATTGGGATGCAAATCGTGTTTTCATTTTAGCAACCACTGTGAATGAGTGTACTACTTTGCTGCACCATATTCTGATTGAAGAGATGTTGAAATTGTACTCCAAAACATGACAATGGTAGGCAATTCTCAGGCTGATAGAGAGTTTACATTTCAGAGAACACAAAGCAATCTTTTAGTAGTTATTTGGCCATCATATCTCTTGGAGAGAGGCCAACTCTCAGGTAAGCGGTGCAGGGGGGGGGGAAGAGAATAAGCCCTCTCCAAAAATCTTCCCAATTCCTTGTAAATCAGCAGAAAGCCTTCCATGCACTTAAAAAAAGTTTCTATGAAAACCTCTTCTAGCCAATGTATAGGTGTCTTCCAGAAGTGATGCGAGAACCTTTTATTTAAATGTAATCATTTTAAGTGGGGGCTTTGAAGATTAGCAAATTGCTACCCAGCTTCATGGAGCAGCATAAATTGAGCAAAAGAACAATACAAGCACAACATAGTGCTAAGCAGATTGATCCACAAGTACAAGAAAAGTCTTCCCTTCTCCCCCCCCTGCACTCTGCGTACCGCTTAAATTTCTTGGGTTCCCCCAAAAACCTTCCAGAACAGTTTGGGGGATGGCCCAGGGCACACATGGAGGAAGGAGGAGAAATCCTCTTGCACTAGTTCTGCTAGCGCAATATGTAACTGAATACTACTCAGTCTGTTATAGCTCTCTAGTGCCAGTCTTCCTGAATGAGAGGGGAAATCAGACAAGGCAGTCCTTAATGTATCCTGGTCCCAAATTATTTGCAACTTTAAGGGTCTTAAATGACATTCTGAACAGGGGCGGAGCAAGCGGCACCGTCCTGGAGGGGGCATCACTTGGGGCCGCGCCCACGCCCCTTGCCTCTGCACGGCAGCCTTGGGGAAAAAAAACAAAAAAGCTGCAGGCGTCGCGGGCAGAGCGATTGGGTGCTGTGCGGGTGCCTGCTGGAGGGGTGGCGGCACTCGGGGCCGTGCCCTCGCCCCGCAATCGGCGCCTGAGCCTGGACGCTTTGTTTAGAAGTCACGGGAGCGCAATCCCCCTCTACCTAGCACGCATGCACAGTGGGATGCTGCGCATGCGTACAACATACAGGGGATTGCGTTGTACATGCGTGCTAGGTAGAGGGAGATTGCGCCCCCGCGACTTCTAAACGGAGCGTCCAGGCTCCGTTTTGAATTCAGGGGGGGGTGTATGATCCCCCTTAGATAGCGACGCATGAGCCGTTACGTAGCAACACCGCGCCCCCCGGGGGCATGGCAATTTGCCGCCCCGGGTGTTGCGCCGCCTCGCTACGCCCCTGACTCTGAATTGGGTTGAAAACTGGAAGCAGTCTGAGTGCATCCATTCCCAGAGAGCTTTTCAGCCTTATTCCATCATCAGTCTATGAGCTGGTTCAAACCATAGAGCCCCTGACAATAACTTTGAAAATAATTTAGAAGGGATTTTTTTTTGGGGGGGGATGCTGTACAGCCCCTGCTGTAACAGTTGTGTGCTGCCTTTGATTCCTTTAAGAGGAGCAGAGTTTGACAACACTCTGACACATGTATCACGACAATACTTTGTGGAAGGAGATCACTACCCATAGTACACCCTTGCAAACAAAACAAAGAACTTGGTTCTGTCTGCTGGAGCAAGGGATTTTTGGGGGGTAAACTCTGAATGTATTGTATAGTTTGGTTGACACAATGAACACAACTTTCAGGCAAAGTACATAAATATAAAATGTAAATATAAAATGCCGCGATTTCCAGCATCTGCATCTGCACAGACGTGATTTCCGGCGTCTGCGCATGTGCAGGCACAATTTCTGGCGCCACGGAAGCGAATCCCCTCACTGTGCTGGTTTAGGGCAGCGCGCAGGGAATCGCTAAGTGGGCAGCTTGGTTTGGGGGTGGCTCATGGGCCGGTTAAATGACCCCCATGGGCTGCTTGTGGCTCTTGGGCCTTAGGTTGTTGACCCCTGCTCAATGACATAAAGTGTACTAGAGCAGGGGTCAGCAACCTTTTTCAGCCATAGGCCGGGTCCACCGTCCCTTAGACCATGTGGGGGGCAGGACTATATTTTGAAAAAGATAAAAAAAAGAACGAATTCCTAAGCCCCACAAATAATCCAGAGATGGATTTTAAATAAAAGGACACATTCTACTTATGTAAAAACACGCTGATTCCCAGACCGCCCACGGGCCGGATTTAGAAGGTGATTGGGCCGCATCCAGCCCATGGGCCTTAGGTGGCCTACCCCTGTACAAGAGCTTGGATAGAGTAGTTCCTGGGATCCCAGGCACTGAATGCACCCCAAATTACTTATGAGATCTCAATGGGTCTACTCTGAGGAAAACAACCCATTCCTTAAAAAACAAAACAAATGTACAGAATATCTGTAGGTGTTTCTGCTCCAGAGCTATCTCTTGCTGCTTTGGTGGTTCATAAGTATGTTTCTGTTCATTTGTTATATCTGAATAGAAAACTAGAAGGGTTTACACAGCTGGACAGCTACTGCAACATGATTGAAAGATTCATAGTCACCTGGGGAAATGAATTAAGGACTTTTTAAATATTTGGATGATCCTACTGGCAACTGTTTCTTGCTAAAAACTCCTATCCTTAATAATAATAATAAAAATCTTGGCTCTCTCCAAAGTACGTTTTGTATAACGTGCTTGCCAGTTTGATCTTGCAATCCAAACAAACACAATGAATTTTGCCTATATTTTGTGGAACATTTCCCCTCTAAATCAAAATCTGAGGTGCTTACATTGCGTTCCTATCAATTTACATTACAATAAGCCTTGCTTATTTTTGTAGCACATGGAAACTGTGTTTCCTGAAAGTCAGATTTTATTCAGCACAAGTTTACTTTATAGGGCACAATAAATGAGCATACAATTCTTAGGTGTGTGTGTGTGTGTGTGTGTGTGTGTGTGTGTGTGTGTGACGTCTAAGAAGGAGAAGCAAGTTACTCAAAGCTTCCCCTCTCATCCAAAATTGTGTGCATGAATGGGCCCCGTTTGCTAAAAAGCTTCCAGGTGTTCTAAATTCAGTAGCCTTTTTGTATTCATGTTTAAGTAACACAATAACTCAATAGATAACATAAAATAAAAATGAGAAGTGCTGATAACAGCACAATAGGAACCAGAACTGTCTTGACAATCACTTAACAATATGATCCTTGCTTGCTTCTCTAAACTGTAGTTGAGAATAGCTCCAGGGCTAACTTGGGATACAGAAATTTCCCTGTAATCTCTCTCTCTCTGTGTATGTGTATGTGTGTGTGCAAACAAACAGAACATTAATAGAAGCAAGGATCTCAGAACAGTAACTTAGTAGAAGAAAAATGATAATTACCTTCTGGCTGAATGTTAGAAGGAACTAAGCATTGTATTTAGAAGGTTGCAGCACATATGCAAAAAGGAAGAATAAATTCTCTTTAGAAACATAATTCTGAAATTGCCTTATATAAAAAAGTAAAACAAGGAAGGAACTTGGCTAAAGGCAGTCTAACCAAAATGCCTGCTTTCAGCTTTCTTTTTAAAATTGCCATAGAAAGATGTATGCTGTTCACTGACAAAGCAGAAAACCAATGTTACCAGTAATAAGCTTAGTGTTGTAGGAGAGCCAGAGGGCTTTCAAGAACGCCTTCAGTCTACTGACTAACTCAGGTAAATAACCTTTAGAAAGGTTCAGTAGTTTAATCATGCTTGAGAACAACTCTAGTAAAAGGAGACGCAGCTATAGAAAAACTGACAAACACCTTCACATGCAATGGGATTTCAGTATCAGAATAGATAGGCCTTTTTTAGGGAGGTGCACAGTTGATTAGATTAAATACAATGCAGTTTGACAGCTTTAGAATTCACAGAACTCATGATGAGACTGGATATTCCTTTTTTAAAACTATTTTTCTTTTTCAGATAATACAAAACACAAAATGGAACAGAATAAAAAGGAAATCCCTCAACTGATCCATCTGCCCCTCCCCACTGGGTTGGATATTCATGACAAAAAAGGAAAATATTTCAGAGATGAAATAGGTATTTTGAGCAATGGCAATATTTAGTCCTGTTCATTCTAGTCTCCATTTTTCTTTTTCTTTTTCAAAACTCCCAAATTTATATACTGCTTGACTGTAATAAAACCTCAAGTGGCCTTTATTGATAATTTTTAATATTTCTTATAAAAGTTAAATAAGTAGCTAATACATTTAAAAGATAATTAAAAGTAACAATATACTAAAAAGAGATTAAACACATCTACATCTACATGTCTGGGTATACAGTGGACCCTCTGGATACGTAACTTTTGGGTTACGAACGCGGCAAACCTGGAAGTGTATACTTCTGGGTTTCGCTGCGCTTTGCGCATGTGCAGAAGTGCTCAATCATGCCATGCAGAAGCAGCGCCTCCGCCTATGGACTTTTCAGGTTGTGGATGGACTCCCAGAACGAATTTAATTCGTATCTGGAGGGTCCACTGTATATGTTTTAAGCAGGTAAAGGAAAAGGTCTGTCCACAGACAGCTTTCTGGGTCATGTGGCCAGCATGCCTTTGACAGGACTTAACCATCCAGGGGGAAAGGTACAGTGAAGATGCCTGTCTGATGTCAATAGGCAAGGAGTTCCAAAGTTTAGGTGCTGCCACACTGAAAGACTGATTTCTTACATATACAGAATCAATATTAGGTGCTGCCTCTTAAGTAGGGTGTGCTTAATTTTTCAACTTTCAAATTCCAGAAATAAGGGTTGGCAAAAAGTTGTAACATTACTTGGGAATTCAAAAGATATTCAATATAATTTAGTTTTGCTTGGTAAGTAAAACACATGCAAAACTACATAGAAATCATTAAAAAAAATGATTGCCAAGTTCTTCCAATTATAAGGCTTTCCAGGGCAGGCAACTGGCCACTTTTCCAGACACTCACCCACAGTGAGCTTCTATCTCCCCAATATTCAGGCTCAGCTTATTTTGCATCATCCATAACACCACTGAATCCAGGCGCCAGTACTGGACGGCCTCTCCTGATTCAGATATTCTTCAGCTATTTCTACAGGGCTTATTGTGGGGAGAGTTTTCGAGTGAGAGCTCCTTTGTAGAGAGTGCAGGGGACAAATGCTCCCCTACATTCCTCTTTGATATCACTGGAGCCGGTTGTATTGTCTTGGTGGCTAAAGAGAGAAAAACAAATGTTGATGAAAAATAGTCACAGCCCCTTTGCTGCTGAGGGTGTCCTCTAAAGCAGTGGTCCTCAACCTTGGGCCTCCAGATGTTTTTGGCCTACAACTCCCATGATCCCTAGCTAGCAGGACCAGTGGTCAGGGATGATGGTAATTGTAGTCTCAAAACATCTGGAGGCCCAAGGTTGAGGCCCACTGCTCTAAAGGACATGTCTCCTGTGCGCAAGGAGCTGCTCCGAGAAGTGGCTTTCTATTCCTTTCCTTGGGAATGTCTTTATGTCTTTAATATTGCAAGTAGGTCTGACTACTGAATTTTGCAAGCCACTCTGGGAAGCTTTCTGGCTGAAGGGCTGGGTATAAATGCTTTAAACAAATAAGGAAATAAAGCAAGCAAGCACACCAGTCCTGGAAACTTGTGCTGCTGCTGCCCATTCTCATTCTCCTCAGGAAGTATTTAATGGTGTGAGCAAGGGCGATGACAAGAGGTCCCCCCACCAAGTGGCCTCCAGAGAATGAGAAAATCAGCAGAAACACCAGAAGCATCCAAACACTGTTGTACACAGCACAAAGGGGGGATCCTCCAATTGAGAGCAGCAATTGCAGCAGGAAGAGAAAGCGGGGAATGATGAAGTGCAAGGATGATCATGAGTCTTAGAATATAGTATATCTGGGGGGCAGGGGAGAATGCTTTTTGAAATCGTCAAAATAAGGATCACAGAAACAGCAGGCTGCCCACCCCACTTTCCTTGAATATACAGCCTCAGAAACACCTGGAAGCCCATATACCGTACTACATTCTGAATGTGAGTCGGCCTAATAAAATGCATTATCTCGCATTCCCTGTGTCTTTTGTGAAATGCAGAGTAGTCTTTCAAGAGTTCAATAAAAAGGAAATGTGTGACTGGAAACTTATCAGACCACACAAGCCTCGGAGAAAGAAAGAAACACTTTTCAAGGCCTGTGAAACATTCTTGGATCTCACACAAAGGTTTATTTTAATTCAATCTGAATGTGGCCCTAAATTGCCCATGTAGAACAATATAAAAACATACGTAATCTGTCAAGTGTATTCAAGCAAGTGCATTATCTACTGTGTAGCCAGACAACAGTTCAAAAACAGTGTAGCTGTGACTGTAGTATAGAAAAGGCAAAAGACAAGAGGCAAGAGGTTTGCCGAGTGCCGTGGAAGGTAAGCTTTTTCAGACTGAGACCTTTTGCCTTTTGGCATGTATTTTATGTAATAAATATTGTTATCTGCACAGAGCATCTGGGACAGAATGAGCTATTATTCTCTCCCCAACTCTGCCCTGCTTCACTCCAGGGTTTCCTCCAGGAAACATAAACCACCCCAGCTGTGCCTAGCTCTGATAAGGCAAGAAAAGGCCGCTGGCAGCCTTTCTTGACAGTTTACCCAAAGCACTTCTGAACTTGCTTCCACTTATCTGCCCCTTAAAACTACCTGCCTGCTTCTTGCGTCTTTCTCAGACTCTTAGGGGGCAATCCTGTGGCAAGATCTGCTGGGATGAACAGCTTATGATGGCTTAGCTGGATGATTCCTGTCTCAGCTGGCATTAAGTCATCAACCCTGGCTCAGTCAAAGACACGCCAGTGCAACTTGCTCAGCCAGGCCAGTATTAGGCTGAGCAACAGCAGCAACCCCACTGCCCGGGGTGCCTGTCCCCCCTGCGGAAGCCTCGCTTACAGGGGTCGCACAGTGGAGGCATCTGGCAAGATCTTGCTGGAATTCTCACAAGAGCTCATTGCTGCCATAGGAAAAAATAATAATTGTCCAGTAGCACCTAAAAGTAAAGGGACCCCTGACCATTAGGTCCAGTCGTGACCGACTCTGGGGTTGTGGCGCTCAACTTGCATTATTGGCCGAGGGAGCCAGCGTACAGCTTCCAGGTCATGTGGCCAGCATGACTAAGCCGCTTCTGGCGAACCAGAGCAGCACACGGAAACGCTGTTTACCGTCCCGCTGTAGCGGTACCTATTTATCTACTTGCACTTTGACATACTTTCGAACTGCTAGGTTGGCAGGAGCTGGGACCAAGCACCGGGAGCTCACCCCATCGCAGGGATTCAAACCGCCGACCTTCTGATCGGCAAGCCCTAGGCTCTGTGGTTTAACCCACAGCGTCACACATGTCCCTTAAAGACCAACTACGTTTGTTCTTGGTATGAGCTTTCATGTGCATGCACTCTTCTTCAGATACACTGAAACAGAACCTTTATATATAGTGTGCTTTATATATAGGTGGGGAGGGGTATTACTCAGAAGGGTGGTGGGAATGGGTGATTGGCTGATAGGTGTGGTAGACCAGTTGACAACTGTTAACGACTACAATTGGTCTAACAGAAAAAAGCAAGGGATGAGATGGCCAAAAATAGCTTTATCAGGTACTGTATAATGAGATAAGAATTCAATGTCTCTATTCAGACCAGGTCTCTGCTGCCATGTGACTAACACAGTGGAGGGATTTTTAAAAGCGCTGGTGATACAATGGTTCCCTGTGGTGGTGGTATTATTATTATTATTATTATTAATTTCATTTCTATACCACTTCATATTTTAAGGGGGGGAAATCTCAAAGCAGTTTACAACATTAAAACATCAAATAAAACAATCCAGAGTAAAACACTGAAGAAAGTCAAATATAAAGTATACATTCAAAGCAACATAATTAACGGGAAACTCAAATATTATCTTAAACATTTCAAATGAAAACTTTACTAAAGGAAGTAAAATATAAAATGCACATTTAAAACAGAACAATTAACAAGAGGTTAATCTATTATCAATAGCATAGAACATATCTGCTGCTGTTGCTGCCAATCCTGCCATGGTGGTTCATGGCAGGCGGTGGCTGTAGAAGCTCAAGCCTGGTGACCTGGGTCTGTACTAAGAGATGGTGCATCACAGCATAAACACAATGGGACCAAAAAGATACAAAATCTTACTGCTTCAGTGCAATCCTATATATGTCCACTCAAAAGTAGGCCCGACTGTGTTCAGTGGATGGCAACCTAAGTTACTTTCATATCCGTAAAGACTTGTGCTGTAATGGTGTGTTTATAACAAAGAGTTTTTCAGAAGTGATAAAGGAAGTTTAGCTTGACAGTGTCAACAATATTGACATTCAATAATCCCATTATAAAGTACAACCTAACAGGAGTGCCAACTTGGCCCCGTGACCGTGGGTGCCCAGGGTTGTGGGTGCCATGAAGATTGTATGCCCCTGGCCCTGAAATTTGTGGGTGCCCGGCCCCTTCATGGGGAATTTTGTGGGTGCTTGGGCACCTAGGGCCCCATGTTCCTTCTTCTAGTATAAGGCATATAAGAATAGTTGCTAAGATGGATTTTGTTAATCAAGTTTCACGAAGTGCCACCAGATAAAAGAAGCACATTTAGAATAGTTAACATCTTGTTGTGGGAGAATGTCCAAAGTCTTCAACAGTTTATATAAAGCTGCTAACTTTTGTCTTTGCATGTATTTAAAGCTCTCTTCTTGAGAAACATCTTTTTTCACAGAGGGTAAAATGAATGAATCCTCTGTTAATACTGCATGACACCATGTGTTAAGGACATAATAAAAAGGTATAATACATCTAGTGTAAGTACTAAAATATTTTTAATAGCATGTGTATCATAACTTAACCATTCATTACACATGCAAGACAATGGTAGCCAATAAATGTATAAAGAAAACAGCTGGTGGCATTTATGGAAATTAATGTACAAAGTTTAACACAAACTAAAGCTCTTTGTAATTTAATAGAACTTTTCATTTTATCATCTGAAAGTACTTTGCCAACGGTTAAACCTAGAACACATTTGTAAAGCAGCATAAAGGGTGAAATAATGATTTAAAAGAGGAAGAAATTAAGCGCACATATATTAACTTAATTGCTCAAGGGAAGTAATATCCAGAGTGGCACCAAGGTACTAAACACAGAGTTTAAACATATATACCAGGGGTTCCCAACAAAATTTTCTCGAGGACCCCTCATCGAGCCGCTATTGTGACAAGGACCCCCATTAATTCCTAATCCTAAAATTAAAAAGTGAGCGCGCGCCAGGGAGGAGGGAGGGGAATGGAGAAGACAGGGTACCTGCGCAGTAGCGCACAAATGAAGCCGCGTCGACGCGCGCAAAGCATCTTGGGGAGGTGAGCGTTTAGAATGCGTGCGCTGCCTCTTTGCAAAACAGTAGTGTTTTCTAAAGCGCCACCTAATGGCATACAGCAGAACTACTGCCTCTATCTAATTCTAGTTTTGTGCTAGACTCTGCTCATGCAGGAAGCAGCCAAAACAAAAAATCTGTTATCATACAAAATATATTTAATATATTTTTTATATATTTTTTATTCTAATAGCATCTTGCGGACCCCTCTGGCATAGCTCGCGGACCCCTGGGGGTCCGCGCACCACCTGTTGGGAACCACTGATATATACAAAAAGCATATATCTGTGTTCATTGAGTACAATTTTTAAAAGTATTCTAGCAATAGATAGCCTCTTCCCCAACTCCTCCCAATCAAAGATAGATCGTTCGAGCTTTTCTGCAGAAATCTTAAATGTTTAAGATCTGCATGGGTTTTGGAGGACCAAGTGGTTCCATGTGCTTTTCAGTTTTCTACCTTGGTAATCTCAGGACATTTCCAGTGATGGAGGGAGAGAACAGCCTTGTTTTGATGCAACACTAAACTGGAGTGAACAAAACCTGGGAAGCCTTGGGCTCATGCACTCCCCCCCCCCCGCCCCAACCCTTGTCCACAAAAAGATTGGAAGCTTTCCTCCAATTCTCTATTAACCTCAGCTAATAAAGAAGCTGGAGGCATAAACCACAAATTGACATTAACTACATTTCACAGAAATAAACGAAAACTAAACACAGTTTGTCCAGATTCAGACATAACATTGAAAATGCCTGTAGTTGGAAATGAAAAACTTCAATTACTTCTCTTGTGGTTGCAACAGAGGAGGTGGGGGGAGATGGAGGAGAACACAAGACTCAGGCTCGCTTTGGCCTGCTTGTGTAACGCTAAACCATGGTTTCAGTGACAGCTGCCCTGCTTTGCAAGTTATGCTGGGAACAAACTGTGTATTCCCAGTGGCCCCGTGAGTAGAAGTGTGAACAAATATTTTCCAAATAAAAAACAAATTCCATATTTTTCTGTGTGTAATACTGGTTTTTTCCTAAAAAATAATGTCCAAAATTAGGGGGCATCTTATACACGGATAGAGCTGAGGGTGAATTTTCTTAAATCTGTGTCCCCCCAAAATAGGAGGCGTCTTATACGGAAAAATACAGTAAATGCCAAGCAGAGAAGTAACATGGCATGGCCTAGCCCACAATGATGGGCTTAGGAAGGTGCAGTGAGCAAGTCAGACTGAGATGCGGCCGTACATTCTGTGGCTGGCATGAGTTAATTTATCCATCACAGAAGCTATCATCACCCAAGTTAAATTTCAGCAGTGAGAGCAACCTTCAACAGCCAATCTCATGAGGCAACTGGAGGGGCAGAGGATAAAGGGAAACAACCTGGGAAATGTGAGGGAGGTGCTTGGATGGGCATTTGCTTCCAGTATATTTAATAACATTAGCAGAGAGAAAAACAAAACAGCCCCATGACTAACATGTTGGGAAAAACCCAATATATGGTAATAGCTGTGCTAAAACAAGAAGATTACCTCACGGTGATTTAGAAGTCTTTCTAAATCTGCTGCCATTTGATTCTTGACACGCAGCAAAGCCGCCTTTTCTTTATTTAAAAGACTGGTAGAAAAAGCGATAGTATTAGGAAACACAGTAATAGCAAGGGATGATCTTTTCTAATCTTTTATTCTGGTTACAACATGAATTTGTAAAGCAATTCTTGGCAACCATGAGCATATGCTGAAGCAACAAAATACAGAAAAACTTTGTCCTCGTTAAAACCTGTATGTTTACATTCATTTTCAAAAGAAAACATGAATGCTATCTTTAGGCTGTGAGCTATAGACCATTCAAACCACCCCACGTACCACTGATTTCAATGGGACAAACCACTGTAAACATTAAATATACTAGTTTAAGTAGTTCATGCTTTGTACTATTAATCAAATGAGAGCGCTTAGTCAGCTGACCTAATTTTCTTTAATATTGCTCTATACTGAAAAAGCACAATAAATTAAATTCTGCTTTGATTTATTAGCATTGTTCAAGCATAGCACAAGCCATCAAAGTTCAAGGAGGCTGTTGAAAAATTGGATGGGACTCAGATTAAAAAACAAAACAAAATGAGGTTGACAAAAATGCTGTAGCTACTGCATACTGTATGAGGAAAATGCTGGAACAACTCTATGTCTTTGTTGAAGTTTATGAGAAAAAGGTGGAGATGCATTGTTTGGGGATACTTTAAATAAAGAGATGAAGTGTGTCACAATGAGCTTCTCCATGCTATTCTGCTTAAATCACCTAGATGTAACTGAGATTAAAAAACAATCAACAGAAATAAAAGGATGGAGCAGCATTACCATTGCGGGTTTATGAATTAAGACAAATTAAGAAATGAGGTCACGCAGACAAGACAGAAAAGTTTTAAGTCCCAGGCACACTACTCCTGGAAAGTTAAAACTTTATGTTACTGTGCTGAACTGTAATTCTTGTATGTTTTTCTTTTAAAATGTTTTATAAACACTGCTTGGAAATTCTGTATTTGATTTGTTTATTGGATTTGTACACTTCTTTTTTTGCCAAGGTGTTCAAGGTGGTTTACAATTTAACATTTCTACTATTTTACAATAACGCAAACAACACCCTCCCCAAAACCCCCCTCCTCCTCCTCACAGGGCAATGATGTCTGTTGGCCCTGTGGGATGGAGAGGGGACAGTCTGGACCGCCACAGGCCCTAATGGTGTCTGCATGCCTCCCTCCCTCCCTCCCTCCCTCCCTCCCTCCCAGCCTTCTCACAGGGCTGTTGGCCCTGGGCAGGGGGAGAGGGGACAATCTGACTGGCCTGACATCAAAACCAGCCTTCCTTGTGGCACTTAAGACATATATAATAACTGTGATCCATAAGGAGCACACACATCCTATAATGACTGCTATTATAATACAATAGGAAAAGACTCCAATTAGCGGAACATGACGTGTTATCTGAGGGCAAAGATGACATTAGCAATTCTCAAAATGTGTCCTGGGGTATACAAATGTGCCAGGAGAGAGAAACTAATTAAAAGCTGCAAACAGAACAAAGTCTCCGCCAGCAAAGGAGGAGGCCTGCTGCATTTTGCCATGACTCTATGCTCCGGTTTTCCCTTTTTCCTATCAGTTCCCTGTCCTCCCTACCTCCCGCCCAGGGTAGAGTAACCCTGCCATGGGTCTGCATCAATCAATTGCCTTTGAGACACAGAACAGAATTAATTTACCATTAGATGGGACTGCCTGCCATCTCCCTATACAAGTTGTAGACTCAGCTATTTCCAATTAAGAGGCACATATCCACAGGGCATAGGCTCCTCTGTGGGCAAGTAATTCTCATGCTTATGCACATGTTAAAAAAGAAGTGTGCCTACAGTTTTATTACAGAAAAATTTCCTCAGATAGAAACCTGGGAAATACTGCTTTGGAATGCATGACCTGTGAAACGTAAGATTCTTGGACAGTTCACTCTTTGGCCTTATAATATTTGCTGCCTATAACTGACCTAAAGAGCAAAGGAGGAACAAAGGTAGCACTCTACACCAGAATTCTCTACAAATAAGAAGCCACAGGCATTGTTTTAAGCTTACATGTCTGGCTGTACAAATAATAACAAGCTTTATGACGTTTGAGAAATCATTTCTTACACTGAGAATTTAACCGTTGCCCTTGGAGAAAAGGGAATAAAATGTTACAGAAGGACTAACCGCTGCATTCATTGCTTCCTAAGTCAATGATCCTTCATGGGGAGGATGTGTGGTATTAAGCACTAAGAAATTGAGCCCATCATTCAGAGACAATGCACAACTGACTGGTGAGATTGAATCTTCATGCAGGCTGCTGGCCTTGCA
Source organism: Zootoca vivipara (assembly GCF_963506605.1). NCBI lineage: Eukaryota > Metazoa > Chordata > Lepidosauria > Squamata > Lacertidae > Zootoca > Zootoca vivipara. Next base: position 8,822,301 of record NC_083279.1, on the reverse strand, counting down.
GAAAGGTAGCATGAGTAATTCATGCCCCTTGACTTTCAAGGAGGCAAGGAAGTCATGTGTGTGACTAAGATTACAGGACATCTTTTCAATGTCTGTGCTGATTGCCACTTTGAAATAGGTATTTAATAAAGAGCAGCAGTGTTGCACAAATGGCTTCCTCAAAGGTTCAAGTAAAATAGTTAATGGCGTGCAACCAACCAATAAAACATACCAAGGCACAAACAAAAAATGCAGTAGATTTTCTTTTATACTGGCAGCCAGATAAAAACTTTTGACTAAACCGTGTTTGTTTGGCATTGTTGTTTAATCTGTCCTGCCGTTAAACGGACCTTAAAATGAAGAAAAAGAATCCAGAATCCAACTAAAATAATATACTGAATGCTTACCTAATATCCTCCTCAAGCTGCGCAATCTGTTCTTTCTGTAAAAGTATCTGAGAATCTCTCTGTTGTACAGACTCAATGAGATACCTGTAAGGCTGTTGTACTTGGTTGAGCAACGCATTACCTCTGTCCCGCTGTGGGGAGTAAAAAGTATCATTCTTTCAATTTCAGGAATGAGAATTGTACTCTCTTAATAAAAAAGGTAAAGGACCTGGACGGTTAAATCCAGTCAAAGGTTGCGGTGCTTATCTCGCTTTCAGGCTGAGGGCGCCGGCGTTTGTCTACAGTCAGCTTTCCGGGTCATGTGGCCAGCATGACTAAACCGCTACTGGCACACGGAGGACCGTGACGAGTGCCAGAGTGCATGGAAACGCTGTTTACCTTCCCGCTGGAGCGGTAACCTATTTATCTACTTGCACTTTGACGTGCTTTCGAAGTGTTAGGTTGGCAGCAGCTGTGACAGAGCAGTGGGAGCTCACCCTGTCGCAGGGATTCAAACCACCGACCTTCCGATTGGCAAGCCCAAGAGGCTCAGTGGTTTAGACCTATACTCTCTTAATAACATCATCTTGTAAACTGCACATGAACACAATTGTAAAAGTTGCTGGACAACAGTTTAAACCCCATCGAGCTTAAATTTCAGTTGTAACTGGCTGAGAGTAAGCCTCAACTGTCACGCAATCTCAGACATGCAGCCAAGATGTGCATTTAAAGACTTCTTTATTTCCTTCTCAGCCTTGCCTTAGAACATACCACATCAAGAATTTGGCGGTCACTTCAAATATATAACATATATATAGCAAACACTTATATAATATAGCAAACACTTATAAAGCCAAATCTAGAGTCATCAGTAAAATGGATGCTAACCTAGGAATTTTTAAAGTTTCATTTTTTAGAGTATTCAGCTCCCATACAGCTTGCTAACACTGTAAAAAGCCTTTAAGGAGCAATCCTATGCACAAGAAGCTGGTGTAAAGCAAGCTGGTGTAAATTAAGTGGGTGTGTCAGATCCCAGATCTCAGTCTGACAGAGGGAAAACAAGCCTTTAAAATAGTATCCGAGTTACACCATCCTTTTGGCTAGCTTAACTTATATCGGGCTGCCAGGTCATGTGACAGAGCTGAGCAGCCTAAGCCCCCAATCTCTGGTCACACTCCTGGACGCCCCTTTCTCAGGGCATACAATCCACCAGGCTTGGTTCAGCAGGAATGGGGGAAATACACTAGTATAACTTGGTATAAGGCACCTTCTTTATGCAGCAAGCCTGCAACATATGCACATTTAACTTGCGCACATTCAGCTGTGCAAGGTAAAAAATTAAAATAAAATAGAAAGAGGTTGTGGGGTTCCATGAAAAATGACTTTGGCAAGACCACCCACTATGGAACCCAGTGTGTTCTGGCTATAGGCAATTTGCCCCCCACCCCCACCCCGGTGGCACATAGGGTCAATGTGTCTGGCTGTTAATCAAATGGTTGGTAGTTCAAGTCCACCCAGGGTCAGCTGTGGGCAGGATTCCTGCATCACAGGGCGTTGGACTAGATGACCCTCAGGGTCCATTCCAACACTACAATTCTATGATTTTGGCTTTAAGCGCAACAACCAGAGTATCAGTAAAAGAACACTCCATAAATTTTGGTTAAAAGCAGATTTTTAAAAATTGGTAAGTTCAGAAAGAATTTTGCTATTTTACCAGTTGTGTCAGAAGTTAATGAACTTTGTATACTAAAAATCTCAAGAGCCTGAGAAATCTGGGAAAACTAGTGACTTCTCAGGTATGCATGTTTTAGTGGATAAGGAATCTAAAAGAAACTATATAAAAGCAGCAATATTATATGGGGGGGGGGGAACCTCAAGAACATTGAACCAGTTTTGCTAGTTCTTCCCCAGCTCAGAAAACAGAGACTTATCTGTCTAGTCTGCATTTTTGTTTAGTCTGCACACTAATCTGTATTTTGATCTCTGCTTTAATACAACATAAATTGCTCTGAAAAGGGTTAGTGTGCATGCTTTCTTCAGTTGGCTAACAAATGCAGTAAAAACGTTGCTTAAAAATGCCAATTCAGGATGGATGGAATATATTATACAGTATATACATATATGTATAGATATTGTTGAGAGTTGTGTACCTCTTGTGAAATTTGGGCAACTTGTTCCTTCTGATGCTCCAAATCTTTTACAAGCAACGTGTTTTGCTTTTCTAGCTGCAGCAATCTTCTTGCCAAATGAACACTGCGCCAAAACAGAGGGAAAGGACATTTCAGATATGTCTTCCAAATATGACAAATGAAGCCACCTACATTTATCCACACTTTCCACTAATACTTTAACATGCAAAACAAGACAATAAAGTATGAGTTGCAAAGATGTTTTGCTAATTCTGCTATAGAGGTGTTTCTGGAACAACATGTCAGCTCTCCATTTGTGCCACAACGGAACAACACAACGGCCACTCACCTGATGATGATAATCATTAATTAGATTTCTTATCCATCCTTTACCATGAGGTCCCAGGGCAGGTTGCAAAAATTTTAACAAACCGGTATTGAAAACAGTAAAAAGAGGTTCCAAATCATCTGCTTAGAGGCTATATTTACAATTAAGTAATACACAATTTTTGTTAAATTATTAGAATAGGATGGGTCATTATCTATCTATCTATCTATCTATCTATCTATCTATCTATCTATCTATCTATCTATCTATCTATCTATCTATCATCTACCGGTATACACCCCAGGTATGAAAGGTCAGGGTAATGAGGACAATCGTAACACCTGAAAGAAGGGGTCAGCAAACTTTTTCAGCAGGGGGTCGGTCCACTGGTCCTCAGACCTTGTGGGGGGCCGGATGATATTGGGGGGGGGGAGAACAAATTCCTATGCCCCACAAATAACCCAGAGATTCATTTTAAATAAAAGTACACATTCTACAGTAATCATGTAAAAACAAGCTGATTGCCGGACCGTCCACGGGGCGGATTTAGAAGGCGATTGGGCCGGATCCAGCCCCCGGGCCTTAGTTTGCCTACCCATGCCTGAAAGGTTTGTAGGGAAGGAGGTGGGCTTTCTGATATTTGGGGCCTAAGTCAACCCATGTGTGAAAGGTAAAAAGCCTCCACACAAGAAGGCAAAGAAGCTTCTGAAAATGTGCTGCCTTTTCCCTTTGTGGGCTGTATGTGAGAAGCCAGGTTAGTAAAGTATTTTGGTGGGCTTATTTTCAAGACTGCTTTAAAACATATTAGAAATATTTGGGTGTGGAAGAACCCGCTTCAGTTTGGGGGCTGAACTGGATTCTTTCCCATCTCTACTGTTCAAAGCCCATAGGCCACACATGCAACTTTAACTGGGTTAGAACAATAATATTCAATATTTCTCCTTCTTTCCCATAACATAATCGTATTACTTTGCTTACAGCAGCAACAGCCTTTATCTGTTGCATTTTAGATAATTATCAGAAAGCATCTATGGACCACAAAATTACCTTTAGGCAGTAATTACAGAAAAACATCTCTCCAGCTTGCACTTATCTAAGTCATAGTAAATTATAAAACCAATGAAGTAAACACATGAAGTAATGCATGTTTTTTAAAAAAAAGTGAGGAAAAACATGAACCAAAATATTGAACAATGCAAAGTTGGCTTATTTTATGTAGGTGATATGGTGTCCTGTGAGTGAACTACAGTATTATCAAATAAATGAAAAAATTGATAGTATTTTCTATATTCAGAAAAAAAGGCAAATAGCTATATTCTTGTTGAAGCACCAGTAGTCTAGACACTTAAGCTGTACAATAGGAAATCTCTACAAATCTCTTTCTTGGGGTGTAACTTTAACTTTATCAATTTTAACTTTAACTTTATCAACTTTAACTTTATCAATTTTAGGTTGGGTGTTTTGAAGTGCAACAACACAACACTACCCTTTGGACAGATATAAAGTCCCATTAAATTTCAATGTGACTTCAAACACACTTAACTTCCTTTGGCAGGGATGCAATGGCTTCACTACTCTTCTATGGGCAGAACTGGGGCTGTGTGGGCATTCCTGTTGTTTGAGATCAGGAGCTGAGCACCCATAACCTATATGGGTGCAGCAGCAGGGCACAATCCAGGAAACTCCCCCCCCCCTGCTATCTGTTTAGTGGGTGTGCATGTGCAGCAAAATGGAATGATCTATAGATCCAGGCTTGTTTATAAAATCTCTACATTCCTGAAATGAATTCCAAGATGATTCTACAATTACTCCATGAGAATTTGCCAGTTTTAAACTTTTTATTGTACCACGGTAATGTAAAATGTTGATGTTTGAATACGTTTCCCATACCTAGGGAAGTTTTCACCTCTTCCTCATTGAGTATATTTTTAACATACTGATATATTAAACACTGTCTCAAATTGAGGATAATCAAAGTGGAATCCCACATCACTGGGAGGGCATCTCACAGCCTTCAGAATGAAGTGGATCTCCCTCTCAGTTTATGGAAAGGGAGGGCTATCTATCCAATCCTCTGTGTTACATGCATGGATACTTGCCACTGTGCTGTTGGCAACTGAAAAAGGGGGTGTTCAATGGGGAGGCTTCAGATCCTCTGGACTTCCTAACATGTCCCCTTAATGAATGGGAAGGAAAATATTTTGCAACAGTAAACTGGCACTTTCTACCTGACATATACATTTGTTGCTGCAATAAATGTCTCACTATTAATTTTTGCAAGCTACTGTGGGGACCTTTTGGCGACGTGCTTCAAACAAATAAATAAAATTGGGTTCTAAAGGAAGCTGAGTATATGCCTGAATGAGGTACTAGATGCACTTATTCACTTTCCAAATCCGCCATTTATTCAATCCGTGGTGGCGGCAATAGATAATGGGAAGCAAGCTTCGATGATATATGGCTTAATGTAGACATGGGAACTTTGATAATGCATGGGAGAACATGCATTTCCCGGGCTAAGGCTCTGTTGTGTGGTCGTGAGGTTGCTCGACTGCTCTGTCTTGTAAGATAATTTTCAATTTATGTGACCAGATGGTATGGACAAGAAACTTGTTGCTTTGCAGCTAACATATCCTCTGGACCTCTGTCCATCATGCCTGATGAAAGACAGCCAGTAGTGCTGACTGGTTGGGTATGGGGTGTGGTAAATGTGAGATGGGGTAGCGTGTGCCAGCTTGAAAGAAGCAGTAAGTATCCACGCCTTTAGTAGCCAGCTTTAAGACCCAGATGTCACAAGAAACGCGCTTTCTCTCTCTCTCTCTCTCTCTCTCTCCAGTTGTACCTTGGATCCCGAACGCCTTGCGAGTCAACCGTCTTGGCTCCCGAATGCCACAAACCCGGAAGTGAGTGTTTTGGTTTGCGAATGTTCTTTGGAACCTGAATGTCTGACGGGGCTTCTGTGGCTTCTGATTGGCTGCAGGAGCTTCCTGTAGTCAATCGGAAGCCGTGCCTTGGTTTCTGAATGTTTTGGAAGTCAAGCGGAATTCCGGAACGGATTCTGTTCGACTTCCAAGGTACTACTGTATAAAATAAATGTGCCTGTTGCATATAACATGAATCAGCAATGTGACCAAGAATTATGCAAGCAATATACATACTATGCAGAAAACAATTACATTTTCAAAACTTCTCTCATGCTGATTCAGATGCTTAAAGCTAATTTCTAATGGATAAAAATAAACATTTTGTGTTTTGCTTTTTCAGCTGGAGTTTATATACAAAACATCAAAAATGCATAGCCAGGAAGTCTTCTCTGCTGTTTTCAAACCAAATTTGACTGAAATGAACACTTTATATGCTCAAGTTCAGTCAAGCATAGGTAAATGGTTTTCTGTTTCAAAAAAGCAGGCCTCTTGGAATGTGCACAATACTTCAGTGTGTCCAGGAAGAGAGAGTTTATAACAGTCATTACCTCTTTGGGAAATGTTTACTTGTACTTAGTGCAATAAAGCACAGTGTATGTGTAATGTGCATTTATTGCAGCATGACCTGAAGCTGAAATGTGCTGTGCGAGACATTAAGGGGGAAAACAGACAACTAGCCATAGACAGACATGCGGTGAAATTTGCTCTTGGTTTAATTTTCTAAACAAGCAGAGCTTTCAACAGCTTGAGAAATGCTGACTTACTACAGCAGAACAGATATGGTTTTGCTTTTCAGCATTGATTTTTATAGATGAATAATGTGGGAACTCCAGCCAAATCTATCCGCTTACCTTATGTCAGATATGCTTTCCTTCAAGTGGGATCGACTACAATGTCAGACATAGGTAGGTAGCCATGTTGGTCTGCCATAGTCGAAACAAAATAAAAAATTCCTTCCAGTAGCACCTTAGAGACCAACTAAGTTTCGTGTGCATGTGTGTATCCGAAGAAGTGTGCATGCACACAAAAGCTCATACCAATAACAAACATAGTTGGTCTCTAAGGTGCTACTGGAATGTCAGACATGTTAGTTTTTCCCACACTGAGCCCAGCTAGGACCTTAAAAACAGTTGCACCACTCCACTAGTGCTACGTCATTTCAGTGGAATGATACCGTCATGAAATGTAGGAGGGGAATAGGCTTGCTGCGGCACAGGGTGTGTGTGTGTGGGGGGGAGCATTTGCTGTTGGCCACCCTGGTGCGTTTTTTGGTGAATGAAACTGAAAAACACTGCAATGCAAGGAAGACTTTAAACTTGCAGTGCAAAGAGAGATACAGCCCTGGTGACACATTTGGTTTTGTTTTACATTGGGGGGGGGGGCAGGGTTCGGGAAGTGCAAAAGTTGATCAGGAATGCCCCGTGGACTTGAGATGCCTTTCCTCTCCTTCTTTCAACCTGCTGTGTGCAAATTCCCTATATTTCCTTTGCACTGTAATCACACGCCTATATTCTGTTTCTTTGTTGATTTATTTGCTAAGAGCACAGGGCACACTTCTAAGCAGGCAGGTGTAAAATACAGTTATTACCATAACCATGGTTCAAACTCTGGTTTGCAGTTCGTCACGGTTAGCATTTGAACTGGTAAAGGTGCACATATATTGCCAACCATGATCAACTCACCAGAAAAAGGAGATAATTCACATGCGAGGAGGGAGGAATGTGCAAGCCCAGTGGAAACTTATGATCTCTTAACGATGATTATTTAATTCATACACCACATTAGGTGGTCAGGGAGCATTACTTATATCTGTACTGGGTCTATGTGTGCTGCAGTTTAGTTAAATCCTTAAAATGTTTAGCCTCCCCACGTAGGATAGGAGAACCCATTATTGTGGTACTAATACAGGTTGTGATTTTTCTCCTACATTGAAATAGGATTGAAGCCAGAATGGATAACAAACAAACCCTCTTTACTCCTAGAATTTGTTCCTCGGTGCTCTGGCTCCAATAAAGGGGGGGGGGAGTACATGTGATGCATGGCACTCAGGCCAAATTTTATTTTCTGACTCATGCAGGAATTTTTGATTTTATGTAAACTGTGTAACAGTAATGAGTTATATCTGGATTATTTCCGTTCACTGGGATTCACATTATACCTGGCATACAGCATTATATTTTCAATTTTTTAATGGTTGCTAAGCTAATTTTATTTTTGTATGTTGCAATTCAAAACTATAACCTATAACATTAGGCAGTATGCATCAACTATGAAGTAATCGCTTATATATAAGAAATTTCTTATACATTTTAAGATGTTAATTTAACATTTTAGATGTTAATGTCCATGTGCTGACCTAAAACTGTTGTTTACTTCTATATTTTTTTTAAAAAAACTACATTTAAAAATTGAACCATTTTCACACACACACACACACACAGCCAATTACCATCGAGTTTTAGCTTTAATGCACTAACAAAAGGTATTTTAAATACGTTAATGTTTTTAAAGGCAGGAAGCGTGCTAGAAAAGTAGCAAGATGATTATGACGATTAAGAAAGGGCCATTTACAATTGCTTAGCTGCACAAAATTATGAGCTTGGGAAAGGTGACAAGCTTATCAAGTCACATTTATCTCTCCATGACAACACCCTTCTCTACACATCAACACCCCGCCCCTTTCCACATGCCCTGTATCACAGAGTGCAACAAGCAATGCACACAAAGAATTAAGAGATGCTTAGTCGGTAACGCCATCCACTCACCAGAGGAAAAGACACAATTAGCAATTGTCTGCAGGGTGGAGACACTTTTCCTTTCTTAAGAGGAAAAGAGAAAGAAAGTGTAGGGAAGTTCGTATTGTCCTTACCTCTGCTTCAACCGCCTTTTGGCTGTTGTGGGAACATTTGCACCATATCCATAGGAGAACAGAACTCTTTCTGCCTCTTCTTCACTTTCAACTATAAAAATAGAAAATAATCTTCAGCAGAACATCTAGGAAAAAGAGAACAAGTCATACCTTTGAACAACTCTATAAATTATATGTACACATACAGCGTAAGAAAGATCAGGGGGTTTCAGGTTATGCTAATGGAATTGTTCATTTTAGTTTCTCCACAAGAATATTCATTTTTTCAAATATTTTAAAATAAACAGTACACAGAAATGAAGGTTGAAGATACACAAGGGGTCCAGCTAGCTGATTTTTAACAAACAAGGATTAGGGTAAATAACAAATGGAAATGAATAAGGTGACGAATCCAGGACTCAGTATATATTCAGTCAATTAACTTAAAATAGTACGTAGGAAGCCATTGTACAACTGCCAGAAATGAGAGAGATTTGTTGCCCAGTGCATGGCTTCATAGGATTTGAACTTTGGACTTGCCGGTTTTATTGTGCCCCAACAATCTCTATTCTAATATGCTAATACTAATTATACAGTAATACTGTACTATATAATTATTATTTTACAAATATATGGTAACTTATTTTTCTTCATGATTATTTACGGTTTTGGCCTCTCCTTCAACTGCCACCTGATGGCAGCTGTTCAAAATGTCTTCCTGAACTTTCTCTGTTCCACTTGGTTCGTTAACTTTAAAGTCTGGTGCCTGAGTTTGCCTTTTGTCTTTTTTCTCCCTTTCCCCTTGTGTTATATATATATTTTAAATAGGAAGCAGGGATCGTCTTACCACTGATTTTCGTAAGTCAATCTGAGAGCCTTTTCTGCTAAGGGGTGGATTAAAAATGTTTTAAATTAAACAAAAAGCCAATTATCAAATTGGTAAAGGTAAAGGTACCCCTGACCGTTAGGTCCAGTTGCGGACGACTCTGGGGTTGCGCGCTCACCTCGCTCTATACGCCAAGGGAGCCGGCGTTTGTCCGCAGACAGCTTCTGGGTCATGTGGCCAGCATGACTAAGCCGCTTCTGCCGAACCAGAGCAGAGCACGGAAACGCTTCCCGCCGGAGCGGTACCTATTTATCTACTTGCACTTTGGCGTCCTTTCGAACTGCTAGGTTGGCAGGAGCTGGGACCGAGCAATGGGAGCTCGCCCCGTCGCGGGGATTCGAACTGCCGACCTTCTGATCGGCAAGCCCAAGGCTCAGTGGTTTAGACCACAGCGCCACCCGCGTCCCTTATCCAATTGGTACTGTTTGGTAACTATTGAAATTTTACAGATGTGGTGAATCAAAAGAACTTCAAGAATTACACCAAAAACATGGAGGACAGTGTGGGGTAGACGAGCCATGCTTGCAGCAATATGCCAGGCATTGGGTATGAAATGAAGTTGGGAAATGAGGTTGTTTGGTACATGTACTGAAAAAGATGTGTGTGTGTTGTCCTCAAAGCCAAGCTCAGTTGGTAAGGGAGACATGGAATAGGCCAGGCCAGGTTTATTTTACGGGCACAACTTCTATACCCTGGCTTCCCAAAAGAGGCGAGCAGTATCATTCCCTTTGCAGTAGCGTGCAAATGATAAAGACAGCAGGCTGAATGTTTACGTCTCACAGCAATATCAATGTGTCATTTCTGAAGACTGTTAGTGTTGGTTCCCTTTAAAGAGCCATTCATTCGTGAAATACATTAATAATATCTCCCGCCCTGTTCTAAGATATAAAGGAGAAAACAAGCACTCTTCAGCTCTGGAAGTGAGTGTTCTTTTTCCTGGCAGCATATGCAACAGCATAATTATACATGGTTAGGGGAATAATTACGAGCACAAAATGTACAGGACAAAATATTTTTGGCAACAGTCTCTCAAATCTGAATGCATATATATATATATTCTCTGCAAGCTCCAGCAAACGCTATAAAAACATACATCCAGCTTCTATCAATAGGCCTTTTGACAACAGAAAATATAGCAACATGCATCCTAAACATACCAAAGTGATATTTCTGGTATTTTCAATCAAAATAGTAAATATACATTAGCATTATAATAAGACTTGTTCACATACGTACTAATGAAATGTGAGCTATTATATTATCAAAACAAATGCCAAGCTTGCTTGGCAGAGTCTGATCTTGCCAAGTATAGACAACAAATAGAAGATTGTAAGGAGAGAGAAAAATTAGGTTGCACACATTGCTGTTGCTGCATATTTCTCTGGATTAAATTGGTATGCTTTAAAACCACAAGACAACTATTGCACAGTCATCATGTAAAGTGTATGTTTTAGTGCAGGCATCCCCAAACTCGGCCCTCCAGCTGTTTTGGGACTACAACTCCCATCACCCCTGACCACTGGTCCTGTTAGCTAGGGATGATGGGAGTTGTAGTCCCAAAACAGCTGGAGGGCCGAGTTTGGGGATGTCTGTTTTAGTGTTATCAATAATGACGATAAGAAATAGTAGATAGTCCATCTTGCAAAAACTTGAACTTGTGATATATGCTGCTTATTCTATTTTTTTTCTCTTGTCAAAGGCCACTGAATGGGCCATATGATGTTATATATTCCCTCAGTAAATTTTCTTCTTAAAGTGTTTTCTTACACACAAAAATTAGGCTCTCACACCTGAAGTTTTTTAAAAAAATATTTCAAATTGTAACTTGAAATAGCTCTGGACAAGAATGAAGGATGGGTATATGCTAGAATGAATAGCAGAGAATGGATACTGGAAAGAGATTCTAGAAAGTCCAAGCGTTTTGTTACTAACTGGATGATCTATGTGTTCAATGTCTGATTGATTTATTGTTATGACTGTTAAGAAACAAATGAATTATCTCTGCATTCTAAACTCGTTAACATGAAAGTGGATAATTCACATTTATATTATGTTAAAGAGTTCTTTCTAAAGTTTACAACTTGATAATGCAAAGTCAAAATCATCTTTGGACCAGAGCTGCTACAATCCAATACATAACTAATAAACCATTTATTTCCTTGGTCTGGATCCTAGGCCACCTTTAAAAGTAAACAGTCTCTCAGAACAGCTTACACAGGAAATGTAACAAAGTATAACTACAGCCGTAAAATCATTAATAAAAACAACAAACGTCCAGCACAACAAATAAATACTAAAACACTTTCCAAAACAATCACTTTAGCAGAAGAATAAACAGCAGCTAAAGAAAAACTGGATAAAAATAACTGGAGCTTTAGGTGCTTTTCTGATTAAATATTTAGGGGTATGGTTAACTGCACAAAATATAAATGTACAGTGGAACCTCGGTTTATGAACACCTCGGTTTATGAATTTTCGGTTTATGAATGCCGCGGACCCATCTGGAACGGATTAATTCATTTTCCATTACTTTCAATGGGAAAGTTCGCTTCAGTTTATGAACGCTTCAGTTTATGAACAGACTTCCGGAACCAATTACACCCATGCTTCAGTTTATGAACATTTCAGTTTAAGTACTCCGCGGACCCGTCTGGAACGGATTAATCCACTTTCCATTACTTTCAATGGGAAAGTTTGCTTCAGTTTATGAACGCTTCAGTTTAAGTACTCCGTGGACTGTCTGGAACGGATTAATCCACTTTCCATTACTTTCAATGGGAAAGTTTGCTTTAGTTTATGAACACTTCAGTTTATGAACAGACTTCCGGAACCAATTGTGTTCATAAACCGAGGTACCACTGTATTTAAAGACAATTACATATCTACGTGGAAAGAAATTAAGAGGGATTTCGAAGTACGTGGAAGGATGAAATTATCATTTTAGGGTAGAATATCTGCTGTAAAAATGAATGTGCTACGGAGAATGTTCCCGCCCCCAATCTATACCTGTGATAGGTGGGACGGGACACTTCAAAGAATGACAGAAAGTAATCTAATAAATAATCAATCTAATCTGGCAGGGGAAGAAACCAAGAATAAAATAGAAATTACTAACTGATTCTAAAGAAAGAGGGGGCTTCTCCCTGCCAGTTTTGAAGTTATCTTATGAAGCGTCCTGCCTCTGCTGGTTGCGGGAATGGATTTTGTTAAAAAATACAGATTTACTAGACCTGGAAGGTCACGATAATAGATTTGGGTGGCACGCATGTTTGTGGTATAATAAAATGAAAGTACACAAAGGAACCATTTGATAAGAAAATCAATCTACGAGGCATGGGATAGCTATAAGAACTTATGAGAATGGAGAACACCGTGGTGGCTCTCTCCATTGGAAGCAATTTCGGTTAAAAAGGTAAATATGAGAGGCAAGTGGGCCACCTATAGAGATTTGTTAAAAGAAGTGGGAGACCAATTAAAACTGAAAAAAATTGAAGATATTAGAGAATTATTAGCGGACTGACTTCAGTATCACCGATTAAATGATGTCTTTAAGAATGATTAAAAAAAGGTTTTGATATAATGAGATCGAGGTTTGAAATAGATCTGTTGGAAAATAATGTCAAAGTACTATCAAAAATGTACAAATTACTTTTAGAATGGCATACAAAAGATGAAGAAATCAAGGCAGTGATGATACATTGGGCTAGAGATTTTGGATATAATATCCAATTTTCATCTTGGGAAAAGTTATGGAAAGAAGAAATAAAATTTACTGCATGCTGTTCGTTGAAAGAAAACTACCGTATATGAAAATGATGTATCGTTGGTATCTAACACCGAGTAAAATTGCTAAAATGTACAAAACAAGTTCAAAATCGTGTTGGAAATGTAAAGAGAAGGACATTTTACCATATGTGGTGGACCTGTACACTGGGAAATGATATATAATGAACTAAAGAAAATTTTCAAAAATACAGTTGTTAAAAAACCAGAAGAAAACCCCCCCAAAAACTAGGTATAATAGGTGAAGAGTGAAGAGTGGCCGTGGAAACCCAGCCAGATGGGTGGGGTATAAATAATAAATTATTATTATTATTATTATTATTATTATTATTATTATTAGTTACCAAGAGAAGATAAAATACTTTTTATGTATGCAACAACGGCAGCAAGAATGCTACTAGCCTGTGCTCGCTTCAGCAGCACATATACTAAAATTGAGAATGCTACTAGCCCAGAGATGGAAGGAAGGAGAAATACCAACAAAAGAAGAATGACAGATGAAACTGATGAGAGTATGCGGAGATGGCGAAACTGATGGGGAAGATCCGAAACCGGGAAGATCAAGTATTTTCTAAAGACTGGAGCTTAGCTGCCAAGTATCCCGTTTTTCACGGGAAACCCCCGGATTTTAATCCGTTTCCCGCTGTTCTCCCAAATGGAAAAAAATCCCGGAAATCCCCTGGATTTCCTACCTGCCAGGGAGCCTCCATTTTGGGTGCCGCTCTTCCCATGTGTGGGCACCGGAAATCGGGCAGAGCAGCACCGGAAGTTGCTTCTATGCATGCCTGGCGGCCATCTTGGTGGTGGCCGCATGGTGGCAGCCTTTCCGGTGCCTCTCTGCCCGATTTCTGGTGCCCACAAATGGGAAGAACGGCGCCGGAAGTTGCTTCTACGCAACTTCCGGTGCTGCGCCACTGCTTATCCCGCATTTTTCAGCGGGAGACTTGGCAGGTATGGACCGGAGTAAATTTGTAATTTATTTAAAAGACCACTGTAAACAGTTAAAATCTTGGCAGGGATGTAATGACACTTGTAATGCAGAATTATTTGTGGAAATTATGGTTATATAATAGATGGATAATGGTAAAAGATGCAGCAAATTTAAACTTAAACATGGAACCCATGGAGGGAGGGAAGGAGGTCCAAAGGTTCAAAAGTACCTTGTATTTTAATGTTTGAAATGGTTATGTTTTATGTGTATAAAATTATCAAAAATCCAATAAAAATCATGTATAAAAAAGAAATTCTTCAGTAGAAGCTCTCCCTCCCCCCATCATCACCTTTGATAGATAATAGTGAATTGTTGTGACATAACAGAACTAAAGAGATGTGCAATGGGGTGCTTCTCCCTGTTTTTCTCTTCAACAGCCTTTGTCCAAAATCTTCCAAGCAAATATGACTGGAAAGAAAAACAAACCAAAAACATCTGCACATAGATCTGACATGCATGTCCCCGGGGGAATCTGAGCCAGTAGAAAGTATTTACTATAAAGTAATTTAAGGAGATAATCAAAATGCAATAAATATTCTCACTGCCAATTAAAGCACAATAAAATATGTATTTGATGTTAAATACTACACTTTTGCATGTTCAATATCTACTAAAAATTCCTGGGATTTAAAATGTTCCAAATCTCATTAACAGCGATCAGATTATAAAAATATTCCAACACAGTACACTACAGGAAGAACAGGGTGAATTAAAAGAACTTACGTTCTGCACTTTGCATGATTATCTCATCAAGTTCTTTTTCCAGCTTTTCATACGTGTCAAGCCTTGCCTGGTACTCAGAATTTTGTGCCTGAAGTTCTGAAATCCGTTTCTCACTCAGTGCTTGAAGATTATAAAATTCTTTGGTTAAAACCTATATGAAAATTAAAATGAAAGTTAATTAACAGAAGGCTATAAATTATTTATGGGGGAGACAAAAGCCCAAACAGTTA
This sequence comes from Zootoca vivipara, assembly GCF_963506605.1. Taxonomy (NCBI): domain Eukaryota; kingdom Metazoa; phylum Chordata; class Lepidosauria; order Squamata; family Lacertidae; genus Zootoca; species Zootoca vivipara. Next base: position 8,807,094 of record NC_083279.1, on the reverse strand, counting down.
AAGTAATGAGTTCTACACAGTTCAATTGCTATTTAACTTACAATTAAGATAAGAATCCAATATGCTCTATTAAAAGCAGTACTACGTACAGATTTGTATCGTGACTCTCAAATCCAAAGTCATTAAACATGTTTCAGTTACAAAAGGAATCCAATCTTAGTCCACAATTTGGTAGTCTTTGCTGAATCCCTAAATTAATATTTATGGTTGCTGGTACTCTAGTGTGTCAGAAATAAAGAGTTGACTATCTTTGCTTTGGGGTACAAACTTCAGATTCTATGCCGCATGGAAACAGGTATATAGAAAGACATGCAAAAAAAGCAAGGCTCCCATCTGTATAAATTTATAGTAGTATTGTATCACTTTAAACAGTCATGGATTCCCCCAAAAGACCCCTGGGAGCTGTAGTTTGTCAAGAGTGCTGAAAAATGTTAGAGAAGCCCTTTCTCCACCCCTGTGGTTTAACAATCAATCATTCTTCTCAGAGAATTCTGGGAGTTGCAGGGGTCTCCTAACAACTTCCCTTTTCAGATGTCCATCTCCTGCTTCCTACTGCAATGCTCCAAGAAGCTGCTACTGAGAGTCAGAGGAAATTAGCTTGAGGTACCAGGTGGGTGGAATTAATAGAATTATTTTTTGGGGGGGAGGGGGGGACCTCATTTGAATCTTGTATCCTGTTTGTGCAAAACTCTGAGCTATTATACTGAAAGAAAACAAGTGTCATAGAAGATATAGTTTTGTTTGAAGAGAAAAACTTGTTTAAAAATGGGGGGGGGGGACTCAACCCAGCCCTAACAACCCACAAGCTGTGCTTGAAGCAAATGCATGCAAGTGTGAAAACAGCATATATTATAATAAAAAAAGTTTATTGTCATGTCTATCACAGCTCTTTAAAGGTCCTGTGTGATCAACCATTTAACAAATTAGTACAGTGGTGCCTTGCTTAACGAATGCCCTGCTTAACAAAATTTCCGCTTAACGAAAGGATTTTTCGAGCGGAGCTTGCCTCGCTAGATGAATGCGTTTTATGAAAAATTCGTCTAGTGAATCACGGTTTCCCATAGGAATGCATTGAAATTCAATTAATGCGTTCCTATGGGCAAAAAAAAATCAAAAAAAATTTCAATGCATTCCTATGGGATTCGCTAGACGAATTTTTCGCTATAAGAAAAGACCCGTGGAACGAATTAATTTCGTCTAGCGAGGCACCACTGTAATACCAAAAGGTAAAACCCAATTAAATGTATGTAAAAAAAAAACAAAAAATTATCCATATTTGCTTAAGCTTAGGTCCTAAACAAGAAAGTTCAGTCCAAACAAGAAAGCTTTACAATGCTTCCAGAAGACATATAGCAGGGGTAACCAACTATGAACTTCCTTGGGTGCCCACAACAGGTCTCAGTAAATATCCATTTTGTGTTTTTACCATGCCCCCACAGCAACCATTTCAAGTTATGCCGTGCCCCACACTTCCAATTTGTGATATAGCATGCCACCATAACAGCTATTCTGTGATTGGCACCAATGGCCCTTCCTTAAAATTCTAAATGTGCCCACTGGCCCAGAAAGGTTAGTGACCTCTAGCATATAGGCTTAGATATGCAAATGAAGGCAAAAATATTAAAATTATTAACCATTTAAAATGCAGTATTAGACATTATAAATATGTGATAATAATTTAATTTTATAACTGTTAGGAGAATGATGGCTAATTGGCTAGAACCCTGAACAGGAAAATGTTGTTTGCAGGTCCTACTTGTCTCCTTTCTGTCAATATACGATACTATGCTGGGAAAAACAGATGTTCCAAGAATAAGTATTGCCACCTGTAAAGTCAACAGAACACAGCTGCCCTCTTCTCCAAAATGACCTTTCAATGTCTACTGACAAAATAATTAGTCTTCATTTGCTCAGAATGGTTTCAACGACAGTACAGCATGATTATGATCAAAACATACCTTAAGGTAAGACCTACTTTGGATTGTTTCATGTGCTGCAAGCAGTTTATCTTTAGCACCAAATTACAATGATGCAGTTCCTTACCAGCCAATCACCACTCCGATGGAAGGAGGGGAATGGCGATGAGGAGCCACACCATGGGACCTGCCCACACTGAAGCAGCTTACGGAAGCTTTTCTTACGTACCTCTAGTTTTCGCTGATATTTTTCACATTCCAGCTGACACTGTGAAAGGTTCTTGGAGGTTTCTTCTTGCAACAGCTGTAGACGTTCGCTTTCAAACAACTTCAGTTTATTTTGATGGAACAGTTCAGCTACTTTACTTTCTGTGCTGATCTGCAGTTGTCTGTACCTGAAAACACCCAAGGGAATAAAATGCAAAATAGTAAGAAGCTCAACAAAGTCAATTAGACAGCAAACAATTTATATCCTTAGTATTATGATGATATGGTTTTGCTTCAAAGAAACAATGGGAAAATGCACCACTGGGGGGGTAAAGTCAAACCGTTGGAGAGTTACAGCGCCTGCTGTGGCTGTGGAGAACAAAATGGGAGAGGCATGTTTTACTGCAGCTGGGGCAGATGATGGCATCCAGTTTCATTGTTACAGATGTACCATGGTGTTTCTTCTCTCTGTGCTCCTCCCAGTGGTCATTCCTTCTCTGGCCATTGCTGCATATACATGGCCTGACTGTCTGTCTCTAGGCACAGGGTAGTGACCTCTACCCTGCCCTATAAAAAGCATTATTCAGAATAGCAGTTTGCACAAACCGCTAAAGACAATATTAACACAATTAATTTCACATTAATTCAAAATCCAATTAAAACCATTTAGTACAATTAATTCAACAAAATGGATTAACATGATCCAGTGATACCAGCTTTTCAAAGTCTGATAGTCATTTGGCAAGCGTCTTAGATACAGTACTGAATTTAGTAACTACTTGACTTTTCAGGAAATTCTTAAAGCGGTGGATGGGCGTGATGAAATTATACCAGTTTCCCAATGTCTGGTTTAAAGTCACTTAGCAGGAGTTTTAAATTGCAATGTTTAGCCACCTTGTAGTCAATTTCTTAGCTTGGAGAAAAGTTGGATGACCACACTAAAATCACATTCCACCAAATACAATATTGGGAATGCAATAAGGAGCTTCTTAATCACTGTCCATAGTGCAGGATAGAGAAAAGAAATTCCTCCTGTAACCAAAACTCATGGTACGATTTCATAAACTTTGACTTCAGCAGATCATTGTCTTTTTGTAGCTCAATTAGTTCTTCTTCCCCCTACCTCAATTTCCGCGGCATCTGAAAATAGATTTGTCACCCAATCTGGAATTACCATAAAAAACTCTAATTGCTCAGCCATATCTTTATGTAGCATATCCAAACTGTCACAAAAAATGTACAGATCCTCATACTGTATCCCATCTTTCTCTTCTGGCTCAGACAGACTCTAGCCTGGTCAATTGTAAATAAGCAAACAACATGCTCAGAGGGCCCCACCTTCAGGGACCCCTGCTACCCCCTTGCCTCTTAATGCCCCCATGGTAATCCCAATGCCCTCTGGGGGGTACCATCCACTTTGGGATCTGCTGAGTGAGACATCCATTAGAAAGTTGCCATAGGTACTTCTAAATACAGCTAACACAGTTTAAAATACTTGATTTTCCTAAACCTGGGGTTCTCAGTCCAAGAAAAAGTTAGGTCTTTTGTCTCCCCTCTTTGTATTCTCTGGAAACTGCAGAGGTCCTGTCTAGAACCGCCAATTCTTAATTAAACATTTTCTAGTATATTTTATGACTGGATTATTTAAATGCAATAAAATTAATTACATTTAGAAACAGGAACCATCTTCCTAATCTTTCTCTCACACCCCCATAATCCAATGTAAAACCAGATTAAGAGATAAAGAACTCCACCTTTCTACAGTTTAAAAACCCGAGGCAAAGATTGCCATCCAAATAAAACAGGGCTTTTGGTGCTTCAAAAGAGGTGTCCAAAACCTGAGCTTTCAAGTACTGTGCAAAACATTGCTATTATCCATTACACATAGTTGCAGTCCAGAATTTGTGCATGTGGAATACACTTACTGGGAAAGCCACAGCCTTTCATAGCTTCTCAGTTATATATCCATCAATAGGTGAATAGATAGCAAGACAGTCTCGAGCACGTCCTTGCTAAATGGGCTTCATTCGGAAATGATAACCTCAAAGTCGGATATACAATAGATATATTTAAAACATGATTTAGTCATCTGTGCTGATGGAAATACTCTGGAGAGTTAAGGTTAATTGGAAAACATTTCCTAGACAAATAACAAAGTGAAGAAATAATCAACTTTGAATTGAGAGCCGAGAAGCAGAGCTCACTCCATTGGCTTGGCTGCGATAGGCCAGCTCTATCAGGCACCTCCTGCCTCCGAACTATGCCAGCAAGTCAATATGGGAACAACTGTCTAGAAATTGGTGTCTGAGCTTTTGAGTTTTATTTTCTTCTCCCCTCATTGTTCCTTTTCCCTTTTGTGGAACATCCTCCCTTCAGATGTCAAGGAGATAAATCTGCAATGGGGGGCTTTTTTGGCTGGAGGGCGGAGTACAAATGCTCTAAATAAATAAAACACAAAACTGGGAATCTCTTGCAGCAGCAGAATATGCAAATTTAATCTAGTTTGAGCAGTGCTGAATCAACCAACTAATGGAACATCCATAGACGTTCATGTCAGGAGCATTAAGTAACCTAAAGTTGACCCCCCCCCATCCTGCAATGAACTTTAGCCCAGTAACCTGGTCTGAGATACAGTATCAGCTTCTATTGTCCAAATAAGCCATTTGCTTGGCCATACAATCTCATTTAGCATAATAATTGTTTCTCAGTGTAACTGTAACTGGAGTTTGTATTACAGGTAGGTAGCCGTGTTGGTCTGGATCGAAGTAAAATAAAAAAAAATCCTTCAGTAGCACCTTAAAGACCAACTAAGTTTTTATTTTGGTATGAGCTTTCGTGTGCATGCACACTTCTTCAGATACAGTGAAATGGAAGTTTCCAGGCACTTATGTAGAGAAGGGGTGGGGAGGGGTGGGGATGGGGATGGGGGATCACTCAGAAGGGTGGTGGAAATGGGTGATTGACTGACTGATAGCTGTTGATGACCGCAAATGACTGCAAATGGTTTTGCATGAAAAAGCAAGGGTTGAGATGGGTGAAGATCGCTTATCATGTATAATGAGATAAGAATCCGATATCTCTGTTCAAACCAGGTCCCTCCATGGTTTTGAGCTTGGTGATAAGTTGCAATTCAGCAACTTCTCTTTCCAGTCTATTTCTGAAATTCTTTTGTAGTAAGACAGCTACTTTGAGATCTTGTATAGAATGTCCTGGGAGATTGAAGTGTTCTCCTACTGGTTTTTCTGTCTTCTGGTTCCTGATGTCAGATTTATGTCCATTTATCCTTTGGCGTAGGGTTTGGCCTGTTTGTCCAATATAGAGAGCTGAAGGGCACTGTTGGCATTTGATGGCATACACAATGTTAGAGGATGAGCAATTAAATAGTCCTGAGATGGTATGTTGGATGTTGTTGGGGCCAGTAATGGTGTTGTCTGGGTGTATGTGGCAGCAAAGTTGGCATCTGGGTTTATTGCAGGCTCTGGTGCCAGTGTCCATGTTAAGTCTGGTGGTTGTATTATTGTGGGTGAGGAGATGTTTAAGATGGAGTTTGTATTGTGGCTCCTGCAGCAATATTCCATGTAAGTGAATACAGAAATAAGAGGAAGATTTATACTACTACTTTTTTTTTTTGCAACTGCAGCTACAATTCCCAGTAGATGACAAACCCTTAGTGCATGTTATTTTCTTTTAAGTACTATTTCTGTTGTCCAAAAGAGTAAAAGTGATTTAAACTGAAGTTCTTGCCAGATGTTGCATTTGCTTTCCATCTAGTAATTAAACATCCATAGTGTTTTGCATTTTGGTTTAGTAAAATCTCTCTTTTCGACAGACTGAGGGAAAGCTTACAGCTCTGTTAAAGCTTCTTGCTGTAAATGCTGCACCATAATCACTGCTTTAATGCCCTCTGCCCCACCGCTACCAGGAGCTACTGGGCCAGAAACATGGAAATGCAGCAAAACAACAAACATGCAGAATACAAAAGGAATCAAAACTAGAAATTGATTTATCACCATCAACATAGCATCATTATGCAGAAAAGGAATGCAATTTTAGAATACCATTACTATGGAATGTTAAAATAAAATACATAACAATGATTAAATTAAATAAAAATGGAATTATTTATTCCCATTCATTGGTAACTTTGACCAGGGACAGAAAACACCACTGACTAGAAACCACACAAACAAACGGGGTTTGGTAATATTAGTAACTTCTACAGCGCTGCTGTTACCTCAAAGACTGAACTATGATCTAATTTACCTCAAACATTTCTTGTCCTCTCTTACCATGTTGTAACACAGAACACTATTAAGCTTTGTTGATTACAATGGAGACTTTGCTCTTCCAGTGAAATAGCTGGGATTTATTTTCTTAACCTGAGCTCAATATGTGCAGCGTTCAGGCTGTTTTGTCATTGTGGTAATATTTTCAACTTTGTGCAAACATTTGTTAACAGAAGACTCCCTGGCTATGGCAAAAGGTTTTGAAGCAAGCTCACCAATAGCTTATAAGGCGGAGGAGCATTAGTCTGTTACCGCAAGCACAAAGAAATACTTCATTATCTACATTTGGGATAAATCCTTTCAACGTGACAACAGTCAGAAGATCAATCAAAACAGCAGTCACATTCTAATGACTGCCTCTTAAACTTTTTGAACACTGAGCAGCTCCATTGCCACTCTTCCAACATGGCACTAAACATTTGCAGTTTATTTTGGCATGTGATAAATACACAGAATTGAAGGAGGACTGTGTAAGTCTCATGCACGAAGAAAATTCACAAACCTAAATCTGTTTCTGATGGAATTGGTGATAAAATAAACAATAAACAATACGCTAAATAGCATTTGTTGTTAATAGTAAGGGTCTTCTTCTGTATTATTATTATTATTATTATTATTATTATTATTATTATTATTACTGCTCTGCCTCACTTTACTTTTCGGAAATGAGAAAGTGCTTGGTGGTGGAAGAACATGGGAGTTAATGCTCTTATTAGCCAGATATGATCAAATATCAAATCGGTGAAGTGTCTCTCCAGGATACAATTTATGAATTTACACATGGCAAATATTAAATACTACATAAAGCATACATACCTATGTCTTTCTATATTATTATATACCACAGATCTAAATACGTTGAAGTAAAAATGTTGAGTGCTTAAAACTATTTCATGAATGTCTTTTCTTTTTATTAAAGGTGTTTCTACCAAGAAATTGCCCTTCACGTTGGCTAAAAAGACTGGTTCATCCACATTTGCCTGACTAAGTCACAAGTTTGAAGGCTTCAGGTGTTCGTGTCGCAATGAAAATAAAACAGAAATATGTTGTTTTGACACTTCACAACGACCATTGCTGCCAGAGAAGTTTGGATTACAACAGAGGTATGAGACTTCTTGGAAACTGGCCATTTTATGTACACCTCCCTGCGTGGCTGGAAATCTGAGTGTCCATCAACATTCTTCCAACACAGCTCCATCCATGTTCAACTAGCTCCTGCTTGCTTTGCAGAATGGAATGATGTTGCAGTGTAATGAAGCTGGGGAAAGTGGGAGGTTGTGGCAGATACAGTCTGCTGAGTATAAGACTACACAGGCTACATATATTTCCAAAGTATGCCGCAGCACGCATAGTTTACAGCAAGTTAGTAATGAGATTGGCCTTTCCTTGGACCTACATGCTGAGAGAGGCACCCACGTGGGTTCTTTTGCTGGGGGGGGGGAGTATAATAAATAAATAAATCAAATGTCAGCCTTTTGATCAGAATGGAAGCCACGTTTTCTTCCATTGACATCTCATAACAACCACCACCACCACCACCAAAACCCTACAAGCTTAATCAGCTAAAGTGAACATGTGAGTGAATAGAAATTATAAGCAATGCCACTTAAATGAGCTGGAAACATTACTCTTGGCAAGTTAATATTCCTCACGAGGCCCTTTAGGTTTCCTTATACCTCTAGAATTGGTAAGAAGTCTTCTTTTGCCAAAAGCAAGTACCACAATGTGGCTATGTCTGTCATAAAACAACTCAGCTGTAATATCATCTGTGGTCCTTGGCTGCAAAATGAACCACTGAATGAATGCAGTATTTTTAATTTTTTGCCTAAGCTGAAGATGCTGAGTATGCCCAACAACTGGGTTGATAGGAATCCCAAGCATGCATTTAAAGAAATCCATTTCAACTCTCTCGTCATGATTTTTTAAAAAAGGAATGTGATGTGATTTAAACTGCACCAAATATTGCTTCTTTAAACACATTTACTGTTCCAACACCCAACAAATTTCAATATATGCTGTTGTGAATACAGTAAGCTCCCAACTGATTACCCCAATGCAAATGTGAACCTTAAAAAGATTCCCCATTACTGCCATACAGTTTATATACAACAACAGGTCTATTTGTAGGGAAGGACATAAGTGAAATATCAATGTAGCCTTCTAAATAAAAACAACCACCACCAAATACTCACGTTATGAAAGTATTTGTCATTATGGACCAATATAGCTTGATCATAGATTATTTAACTACTCTAACTATGTATTAAGCTACATACAAAACAATCCTACTAATTTTAGCAAAGCCACATCCCCCCCTATTGTTTCCAATAAAAGGGCTAGAAGCCATGGATAAATAAATTCCAAAACTAACATATCATGTTAAAATTAAAATGCTATACATGCAAGAGGCTTATGGGGGGTGGGGCAGAATTCTAACCAGAGCAATGCCTTTCAGGTCTCCATGCAGATACAAGGTCAATTAACTCACAGGGCAAGGCTGTTCCTGACATGTTCCTGACACTTTGAAAATTGCTTCCTCTTTATTGTAAGATTTTAGGTATTTTTAATCTCTAATCTTTAGTGTGGGCATTTCTAGTAGCCAGGCTTGTGGTCCAATCTAAAGCTTTAAATTTCAGATTTTTTTTTAAAAAAACATATCTGCATGCTAACTATTCTAGTGTCATTTGGTTTTTTCTATATTTAATTCAACCAAAAGCCTCTATATGAAATATTCTCCCGTGCATTCCCAGATGCCTCAGACGTTCAGCTTGCCAACGAATTGAAGTCTAGTGCTCAAAAAAGAATAAGCAGATCTCCACTGCATATTTTTGGCTGAATGTGCTCGAAAGATAAACCTAGAAAGATTAAATTAGAGATTTCAGTTCCTAGTTAGACACACTGTGACCTTTCCTTTCCGCCACACAATCTGTTATTGTGGTGATACATTTCTGTCATTCCTATCCCCCCCCCCTTCCCTGATGGCTGGGTAAGGAATCCCTGGACTGTGTGTACTATCCTGGATTCTTCCACCCAAGAGGCAGTTGTATTTGTTTTCCTCCCGCTTCTTTCCTTCAACTCGCACATTATATGACCCACACAAAATTCAGAGATCCCACAAGAGGAGATGGATGCAGTGGGGGGGGGGAGGATCTGTGTTTCAAGGTAGCCAGAAGCTAGGAAATGAAGCAAGATGCAGCATTTCTAATTCAGGAAAAGATGTGAGAAGGGTTGCTTGAATCAGCTTTTGCAGCAAGTAAAACCTACTATTGTGCAGAACTGTTTCTTTTGCTGAGGAAAGTGAAATACAAAATCTTAATTCAAAGTATATGCAAAATTACAAAGAAAAATAAGGATAATGTGCAATGAATGCAGGGTATTATTGAGATGATTTTAAAAGTCTTTTGTCAAAGCACCACTCACAAACAGCATATCGAAAACTCTCTCTCTCTCTCAAATCCTGTGGGCCTCCAAGAACCTGAAGAAAAAACCCATGAAAACTTGTCACCAAGAGACATTAAATCATTCTTTCCTAGTTGCTACCTGATGGCATCTAATTCAATTGCCGCCTACACTCTCTGACACCACCACAGTGCGATGTTGGTATCTGATACATGCTTAACACCTGCCCTACCAAAGCTGACCCTAAATGAACCTGCTATGTGATCCCAGATCTCAGTTGCTTCATGCACCATATTGGCACTTTACTGCAATCTTTTTCTGTTGAGCGTGTTCCTGTCCTATATTAATATGTCACTTTATTCATACTTGTTGTTCTCTTGGCCTTAATGCAGGGGGGTTTAACCAAGATCTGGCTATTTCTTTGATTGAGCTCAGATACTGGAAAGTGCTCATCTTTTACTTGGTGCATCCCTCTTCCCTATGAACACTAAAGTATTAAGAGTCAGAGTCACTTCACAGGGAGACCCACAAGTGGTTGTTGGATTTGGATGGTTCTTCCTACTCAAAAATGGGACACAGTGCACAAATCAGGCTCTTTTGTATACATACGTGAAGATATCCACACAAAGCGTTACTTTAGGTGTGTGCTGGCTGGGTGAACACGGACTGCTCCTCCATATAAGGACCAACATCACCCATTAACTATATATACTGGGCCAAAATTATTATTGTTTCTATGCAAAGATCCAACCATTGCTTCTCCGATGGCTCTTTAATTTTTGACTGATTATGGGATCGTGAGCATGATGAGACTAGATACAAGCTAGATAATTCAGAGACAGAGAAACATGCACTGTATTTGCCATTGGAGAGGATGGCTGTTTCCACCTGCTTAGCCCTGAGAGCCTCCTTAAGGGAGCCGCTTGCAGAAGAACTCTGTAGAATAATAATAATAATAATAATAATAATAATAATAATAATAATAATAATAATAATAATAATAATTTATTATTTATACCCCGCCCATCTGGCCGGGTTCCCCCAGCCACTCTGGGCGGCTTCCAACAAAATACTAAAATACAGAAATCCATCAAACATTAAAAGCTTCCCTAAACAGGGCTGCCTTAAGATGCCTTCTAAAGGTCTGGTAATTGTTATTCTCTTTGACCTCTGGTGGGAGGGCATTCCACAGGGTGGGCGCCACTACCGAGAAGGCCCTCTGCCTGGTTCCCTGTAACTTGGCTTCTCGTAGAGAGGGAACCGCTGCTCTGCCAGGGAGTGTTTGGGAGGACTGCTCCCCCTGAAGCCCACTTCCACCTTTCTAACCTTTTGAGGACAGATCCTGAAGCTGAGGCTCCAATACTTTGGGCACCTCATGAGAAGAGAAGACTCCCTGGAAAAGACCCTGATGTTGGGAAAGATTGGGGGCACAAGGAGAAGGGGACGACAGAGGGCGAGATGGTTGGACAGTGTTCTCGAAGCTATGAACATGAGTTTGACCAAACTGCGGGAGGCAGTGGAAGACAGGAGTGCCTGGCGTGCTATGGTCCATGGGGTCACGAAGAGTCGGACACGACTAAACGACTAAACAACAACAACAACCTTTTGAGGCATAAAAGACAGGAGGGGAGGATGCTTGTCAGACACTAATGTCATAAGGTATGGGGCTGCTTTTGAACAGGAAGTTATTTGATATTTTATTTGATCTATTGGTGGGCTTCATACTCCCTTAAATTTTTATCTCTGTTTATTTGTGTGTGTTAATGTTGTACTAATGACATTATGCACTGTTATTGTACTACAGTAGGGATACTGTTTTCAATGTGAAGTGCTTTGAGCAAAGATGAATTTCTGGGAATATGTGTATATAAATAAATTGACTCTGTCTAGTTAGAAGCCTGTTAAACTCATTGAATTGAGTTATTAGTATACAAACCAACATTCATTGGCAATTCTGAAATAAAAACTAATAAGTGCGCAAAAATACTGATGGCATCCAGATGTTAGAACAAATTGCCGATAAAAATCACAACATCTGGACCATCATTGAATCGGCAATGATCAATTAAGCAATGCAGAACGCTCAAATCCTGCACAGAACACATAGCACATTTTAGTTTAATAAGTGAAAAGTTGTAGTTAAATCCAGTGAGACCTAGGCACATTTATGTTATAAAATCAGTTCTGTTTAATCCTCATCCAGATTTTTATATCTAACAGCATCCTTTTAAACTGGGTGCGGATTGAAAGGATAAAGCCTAATTTCCAAAGGAGGTTCTGCATTACTTCAAAAAGCCAGGGCAGAAAATACATTTGGGCAAGTTCTCTCTCTTCCTTCTCTGTCGGTCAAGATTATTTCCAGTTCTTTCTTTGGAACAACAACCTCTCTGCATCTTCTTCCATTTCCCCTAAAACTTCCATCTTAACTACATATTGCAAAGCACAATGGAACTAGTCTGCTTTTATAGTTAAGGACTGCAACTTTATGATTGGCTTCACCATTAAAACGGCACATATCCCTACAGGAACAGATACAAAAATAAAGTATATAGAGATCTGATATTAACTTCCAAGAGATGACTGTAACAAATACAGGGTGTGTGTTGCGGCACAAGGGAGCCAAAATTAAGCCATCTTCCGTGTCCCTTCAAAGAACCATCATATCAAAAGGCAGTGGGGAAGGGAGAGATTATTATTTTTTTAAGCCAATGCAATCTTTACTGTCCCTCACTACAGGTTCCCTTTTATTTTTGTCTATTCCCACTGCTGAAGAAAAGAAGTGAGGTGCATTCAGTATAGGAAGGACTGTAGCTCAGTGAAAGAACCTCCTCTATAGGCCAGTGGAAATACTTGATTCAACAGTGCCTCAGGCTGGTTAAGTACCTGAACAGGTAGAAACCTACCTTCCTGGTCAAATGTATTATTATTATTATTATTATTATTATTATTATTATTATTATTATTATTATTATTACCCCGCCCATCTGGCTGGCTTTTCCCCGCCACTCTAGGCGGCTTCCAACAATTACCAACATACATTAAAATGTATTAAATTAAATTAAAATTAACCACTTACCAACACAACTATCACCCTATACATGAAATAAATAGATAATTTTTACTAAGTTTCAGTTTATTGGCTTTCATTCAATATATTGCAGATTCTAAACAGCAGTTCAACGCTTCCCCAACCTCTCAATTTTGCATCCCAAAACTGTTTAGTATTTTCACCAGATTCTAATGGACAGGATCTAGAAGGCTCCTTTGCCTTCTGACGATATCTGTGCAGTCTCAGAATGAAGGTTTGTTTTGTTTTTTGTTTTTTTTCAAAGCATTTCAGCACATTTAATTTAAAATATACATTTTGCACATAAAAGACACACCTTTGTGCACAGACTCTGCACACCAAAACCCACATTGCAAAATCCAAAGAAGTGCATACTCTGACTAGGAGTGGCGTTCTGGTCTGCAAGAAAATTTGAGAGCGCCAGATCAGGCTGGGACACCGAGAAGGTTTGTATTGGTCCTGAAAAGTGGACTATTTCGTAGCAGTAAACTTGAGGCATTTGTGAGATTAAAGACTGCAAAACTGTCAAAATTAATCTGGGTAGAAGTCATCTAGTATAGAGATGAATTCACATGTGCTTATATACAAATTACAACATTGTGCATGTCCGAAAGCCATGATGAGAAAGATGAGCTTTCATGTGTCACCAGTGAAGGTTTGGAAGGATAGTGGTTAAAATGGCACAAAGCAGTTGTCATTTACCAGCTCAAGGAAAACATATCCAGAGAAGATATATTACCAAAAGAATTATGAACACAGGGGATGTCATCAGGCTTAGGAAAGTGTCTCACAACTAAGTCAGTCCAATAGTGGCAACTTTTCTATACATTTTCCCATACAGGATTCCTTTTTTCATTCCATTTACCAATTATCTGTAAGCATGCACAAGGAGTTATCTAGCATAAATGAGGGAGGGCAACCGATAAAACTGTTTTATTTTTTTCTGTGAGTCAACAAGTGCCCAGTTGTGACAGATCAAAGAACAGAATCACCACCATATCAAGTCTTGTTCAGAAAAAACAAATGCACAATTCTTTTAAATATTCTCATAATCACTCTATATAAACTGGAGAGATCAACACCAGCAAACATTGGTTATTGCTGCAACTGACCATAAATTTTTAAGTTTCTACAGCAGGGTGCAACATCCCAGTATCACTGCCAAGATTTAAAACGTTTTTGGAGTTGAACTAAAACATGTATAAGATGAGTCATTGTGGCAGCAGAATATGTACTGTAGGAAATAAAAGCTCATTTACAAGTGGGAGAAACATACTCACACTTCATTGGCAGTAATTTATGGAACTTCCGCTCCAGTAAACATAAAATTTAAAATTCTGGAAAATGTGTCTGTTTTCACTGCTGTTTTTATTCACAGATCTAGGATGTCATTACAAAACAGTCCTTATGGTTGTAGCTTTCCTTAAATTGTTTTTAAAATTATCAAATGGCATCCAGCAGTTTTATGAACTGCCATGGCTTTGCTTAAGATCAGAGTAAAGTGGGGAACAAATTTTCCCAAGGAAGAATAAACTGAACAGGTTATACAAACACACGCACCATTACTTCAGTTAATTGGCCCAGAGTTTGGTTTTTCCAAATAGAATTCCAGCACTTAATTCTTTGTAGGCTCTACAATTCACTTCCGGGGCTCCCATTTAGCTCTACAGGACAAAATAAATGGGCTGCAATTGGGAAAGCTCTGGAGGAGGGAAAATAACCCGCTTCAGCAAGCATAGATTTAACCCTAATTCCAATGTTGTCCCCCAACTTGAGTACACATCTTTACTTGGTTTGTTATAGGTGCATTGCTGCCACTCACTGTCACACAAAAAGCCAGCGCTGTGTGTGGTGGCAAAAAAGGGGAGGGAGGGGAGAGGAAAGAAAACAGAGAAAAAATGTGTGCCATCCTAAATTCCTAGGAGGAAAATCAAGATTAAAATGTAGTTTACAAACACACACACAAACACACACGGGAAAGTGCTGTTATTGGAGATGCCCCTATGTTCTTGATACCAGGAGGGTGGGAGAGTCAACTCCATTCATAACTCCATGTCTCTGCAATATACAGTACAGGAATTCACTCTGACCCTTTTCTGTTCCACCTATCATAATGATGGACATGTTACTAGGGTAATATAAACACACAGCTAAAAGAGTAACATAAACATAATTATGCGAATAGATAACAGTTAATCATGTTGCTATTATAAGGGCTATGAAAAGTAACTTAAATCACCACTAGGTTGCATCGTCCTTATCAAAGAATTAAATCAAGAAGAGTATAGAATACTGAAGAAGTCCAGTAGCAGCACAGATGAAAAATACACTAAAAGGCAGCCCAGCAAATAAAACAATATAATCAGAAGATTAACCTGCAGGTTCCACTAGCACAAGGACTTTTAGTTGCATAATGGAATTTCTCTACCTTCTTTTCTTCTCACATGCACCCCCTAAATCTGCTCCAGAAGGCTAGAAGACCCCCATAGCAGATTTAGAGGGTGCATAGGGACATCCCATTGTGTAGCTACCGGTAAAAGTCCTTGTGCTAGCAGAACTGTTTAGCTGTATACCATCCTATGTTCAAATAAATATATGCTCACAACTTGAGGTAAACTTTTAAAATTTTAAGTGCTCCAGTTAGTTTTACCATGAGGGTAGGATATAACTATCCTGTGTCTTTTACTGATTTATTATCGGAATCAATCAATAATAGAATAAATAAATCTCCAAGATTAACTGTTTTTAACCAGCAAGACATACACATTTCTGTGGTCGGGTAGGGCATGTTTCATTCATCTATGTCTCCTTAGGCTCAGAAGTAAACTGGGCTTCAACAGTCTTATCTTCAAACATATATATATAGCAAAAGTTGAAGAAACAGACACATTAGCTAGATGGGCAGGGTATAAATAATAAATTATTATTATTATTATTAGCTAGAAACACAGCTTGATGCTATTTTAAACACCATAACCACCTTCCAATTTAGTCATTTTAAAATCATGGGATACTCACAGGTCCTGCAACATCACAAGACGTACAACCTGGTACTGAATCTACTGAAATCATCTTGTTTCCACTCTGGTTAAGCAGGGAGCCACTCTAACTCTTTCTGAAGTCAAAAATTATTAAGTTTTGAAATGTCCATCTGTACATGTCAAAATATGTTTTTTAAAATGAAGATAAAACACTTCAAGTTCCAACTGTGTCTTTTGCCATTAGAAGAACAATCCATCACAGTTTATCCTAGATCAGAACACATTTTTCCTTAAAAAGTAAAAACGAAAAGCTCACTAATTAAGGGTCTGTCTGTCTGTCTGTAGTATGCAATGCTAGTACTATTCAGGAGTAGACCCACTGAAGTTAATGGAAATGGCTAACTTAGGTTCATTTAATTTCAATTGCTCTACTCTCGAGTAGTACTTAGCTGGATACAGCCAAAGAACTGTCTTCCCTTTCCCCCCCACCTCTGTTAAGATGGCTAATCTGTTTCAAGATTGCTGAGCCTGCCTATGCAGAAGCATGCCTCAGATTTAGAAGGTGCTGTACTGGTTTTAACAATGTGCTTGGTGTTGGTGCCTTGTTGATTAGCCACCAACAGCTAATATTGGCGAGTCTCCAACTTCTAAGTTAATATACATTATATGAGGGGCATCTTTCCTGTGCAAAACATTCAGCAAAAGAGACCATTCTGCAGGTGCCATAGCAATCAGATATCACCAGGAGAGAGCCCTCTCAATACAGACACCCCAATCACGGAACTCTCTCTCTCGAGCTGCTTATCTGGTGCCTAGCATGAAAAGTTTTAAGTGTCAGCCATTTGCACACACATTTAGTTGATTTTAGCCATTTGATGCCATGTTGATGCTGTTCCCTTCATTGTTTTATTAACTTTTTCTCTAAGCCACTTTGAAAACTGATTTGAAATTACAGGAGGGGAGGGGGTGAGTTAAATAAATATAATAAATGAATGCTTCCTTTTATTTTTTAGAGGTCAAGTTTTTGTCCCATTGCTTTTTAATAAGCCTTTGTTTTTCTTTTAAAAACAGCAGTTGGTGAAGCTTGCCTTGGATTATTCAAAAGCCTAGGCCAAAAGCTCAACCCTCTGAATTCTAAGCTCAGTCTTTAGAGAGGAAGTGTTAAACACCACTCTGTTAAAGAAGAGGGATGCAAAGACTTTATGCCAAATCCTGGTACTGTTGCATTTTGGGTTCTTTGTCCATCTGTATGTAAATGTGTTGCCAAAGTGGTAGCTACTCTGAGTCAGAAGCCAATGTGAAAGCAAGTCATCTTGTACCTCCTGAGCAATTTTTTTTAAAAACCAAAAAAACTCCACTGCAGTGCTAGGGAGTTCTGAGTGCGGAAAACACATCCTTGAATTTGTGACAGTGTGACTTCTAAGTTTCCCAAGATGCACTCTTATAGGCACAGTACTTACACGGACATTTTCCCAAGTCAGTTTTCCTTACTGTCAAGGGCAAAAAACCCTGCAAAGGGAGGCAGGGACAGCTTTATAGGTGGAGATATTTTCCATAAATGTTGCCCAAAGAATTTGTTAAAGCAAAACCAAAACAAAGCAAAGCAACAGGTTCCAGCTACAGACACTAGACATTATGGAACATTGAGGCGAAGCAAGGTCAGAGGTTGATGCTCCTTCTATACTATTACTGAAAATTTCTATGCTTTAAATCAATGTATTCATGCCCCATTAATAATAGTTGAAAGGGTCTCTTTCTGTCAAAAAGTTAAATGCCACTTTATTGTAGAATGAAGGTAGGATAGCTGGCAGGTATCACTATTTTCAGATTGCATGGATTTTTCTTTAACTTTTAGATTCAGGATCAGACGGATTCACAAATAAATGGAGGCTTATGGAGACAGTTAAAGAGTGCATCTCCTGCAATAGTTAGTACACAGGCTGAGACCCTCCCTGCCCATGGACTGTCTCGCTAGAGTGGTGCATGCTCTGGTTATCTCCTGCTTGGACTACTGCAACGTGCTCTATGTGGGGTTACCTTTGAAGGTGACCCAGAAACTACAACTAATCCAGAATGTGGCAGCTAGACTGGTGACTGGGAGTGGCCCCCAAGAACACATAACACCGGTCTTGGTACATTGCCTTCCAGTACGTTTCCGAGCACAATTCAAAGTATTGGTGCTGACCTTTAAAGCCCTAAATGGCCTTGGCCCAGTATACCTGAAGGAATGTCTCCACCCCCCATCGTTCTGCCCGGACACGGAGGTTTAGCTTTAGGTCCAGCTCCGAGGGCCTTCTGGCGATTCCCTCACTGCGAGAAGCGAAGTTACAGGGAACCAGGCAGAGGGCCTTCTTGGTAGTGGCGCCTGCCCTGTGGAACACCCTCCCATCAGATGTCAAAGAAATAAACAACTATCTGACTTTTAGAAGACATCTGAAGGCAGCCCTGTTCAGGGAATGTCTGATATTTTATTGTATTTTAAATATTTTGTTAGAAGCTCCCCAGATGGGTGGGTTATAAATAATAAATTATTATTATTATTAATCCATTATTTAATTTTTATGTGGTTTTTTATATATGTATAATTGTTGTAAACAGCTCTGATATTTTTAATGGAATTGTGGTATACTGGTATTTTAAAGAAATAAATGTTAAGTGTATACTTCCGGGTTTCGCCGCGCATGCATGTGCAGAAGTGCTCTATCGTGCCGCGCACATGCGCAGAAGCGGCACCTGATGTTGTGGACATTTCAGGGTATGTAAGGACCCCCAGAACGAATTAAGTTTGTATCCGGAGGGTCCACAGTATTTTGAAGTTCTGAGAAGATATTCCATATGACAATGCTACATCTTTTTGATGGGGTCTGTGTGGCGAACCTAGTTAGGAAGAAGGTTGAGCAAGTAAGGGGTTAAGTTTGGAACCTTAGAACCCTCAGGGGCAGGGGCTGGCAGGGTATAAAAACCCTCCCCAGTGGCAGTTAGGGCAGTTGAGTTGAGTGGAGTGGAGTTGAGTAGCAGTTGGGGTTGGAGGTGTCGGTGAGCATCAGAGAGCTAGGTGGCTTATTGGGGGAAAGGAACACACAGGATAGGAGTTTGAGGTGAAACTGGTGGCGTGGTATAATTAGAGGTATAGGCCGGTAATTAATTTAGCAGGTGTAGGCCGGTATAGGGTAATAGTTATAAGTTTATGTATGACTTTATGCTTTCAGTAACCACACGCTTCTGTACCAACAAATAAAACACACTTGTTATTTAAAACCTATCCTGGTCTGTGGTATCTGAATAAAGTGCATGTATCCAGCTGGCAGCCTGAGGGAAACTGCAGCTGCGGATACAAAGTGTCATTGGTGCAGCATCAATCGATCGTAAAACATCCAGTGGTGCTGTACAGGTCCATGCAGGACCGTGACAGTCTGTGGTGCATTTGTAACCTATGAAGCATACATGTTTAAATGCATAGCTACAGTTGAACACACACTGTGGAGCTTGATAGCTCATGAAGTGGTCAACAGCTTCGATTGAAACATGTTTAGTGCATGTAGGACAGCACTTCCAGTTGCACAAAGGAGGAAGGGTCCTATGATTTACACCAGATCTCCCATCCTTCTGCAGCCCTCTGTGCCATACCTTGCTCAAGAGTCTCCCAACCCCAGGATTGCCTTTTTGGGGTGGTTCTGGGGTAGTATGTTTCCTATTAATGATTTGCTGGCTAAGAATTTATTTTTCCTAATTAGTGTTTGCCTTACGTTGTTGCCTTACACCTTACATCAACAGAGATTTTCCTTTTTTGGAACTTGTGATTCACCTTAAGCAATAGTTTTTGCAATTGCATAAGCACAGAGAAAACAGCTTTTCAGGCTGATGTAAGCGATCAATTGCTTCAGAAAAAGACAAGATTCTATAACTAAAAAGAGCAGATTTTTAAATCCATGTTTCAGTTTTAAAATATGCAGTTAGTGTTTGAATATGGTGCTAATTTTGATTCTGTTTTATAAACAGGTATTGGACTAAGAAACGGATTTATTAGTCACCAGAATAAAGTTATAATAATCGCACTGACTAGAAAATTAGGTGTTAGTTACACTCTTCATCACACGGTTTGCCAGAGGCATTTCTTAACTGCCAGTCAGGCTAGGCAACATTCCATATACTTTGCATAAACAAATATGTTTGGAAGTTTCAGATTATACCAACATTGGTAACTAGGGCTTGGTTAGCAACAATACACTTTTGTCTTTTTGAACATCCCAAGGACATGCTCATACAAAGAAATGTTATTCATTGATTTGGCTGCATATTACATCCAATCCTGTTGAATCAGGATGGCTTCAAATAATTAACACTTCCTTCCCCTTTGGTCCTGCCCGCTCCTCTCCATATCTCCCACAGATTAGTTATCTTCATCAATGTAGCAAACTTGCAAACTCCATTCTTTTAAATCGGGGATGAGGAACCGCCAGTTTGTGAGACTGTTTCAGCCAAGCCACACCCATCTGTCCTATATCAGACATCCTACATGGGAGCAGGTAAGGGCAGGGCTTAGCTGAAAGGTGCACCACAGGCACTATTAATTGATAGTGCCTGCAAAGCCTCTTGCATGCTGCTCCCCAAGGGCTTTGTGAATGTGAAGTGCAGGGCTCGCAAAGCACCTGACAACTGGTTGATTGAGCAGTGCTGTGTAAAGGGCTTTTACATAGCTGCCAAGTTATCCCTTTTTTAAGGGATTTTCCCTTATGCTGAATAGGCTTCCTCGCGAGAAAAGGGAAAACTTGGCAGCTATGCTTTTATGCTCAGCACTTCCCAAGCATCGGACTTGAAAACCTCCTTGTACAGCACCTCCCGAGTGCCCAGCAATTGTTCGACATTTGGGAAGCGCTGTGCAAAGTGGGTTAAATCACCTGACATGATGATGACTGAAAGGTGGTGATTTCACTCAGGGTAGGCCCATTGAAATTAATTAGCATGATCTACTCTGAAGAAAACTTTTAACGGTATACACTCCCTTGTAAGCAGCAGGTGGCAGTAGCAGGAACCAGAGCAAAGTTTGCTTTTTAAAAAAGATATTTGTTTCACAAATACTGGGTGGTACTTTAACATGAGACATACTCAGAGTTTACCCATTTCAATAGGCCTACTCAAGGTTATGATTTAGATATCACTGTAATTCTGAAAGCACCACATGCTTAAAATGTTTCCAAAGTGGTATTTGCTCATGCAATGTGGTTTCTCCTTCCTCTTCGCTCCCCTGCAGCCAGCTCACCGGTCAGATTTGTTTCTTTGTGTGTGTGTGTGTGTGTGCGCAGAGGAAGGGTGCTGGAAGAGGAAAAAGAGAAAGTGGAAGTCGTGATGCGCCAGGGGATTTCTATTGTGCAACTGTGTGGTCATTGATGTCAACCATTGTTTGCTAACTTGTTTCATTTCCCCCAGACATTCACATCATTAAATAAATTAGAGCATAGGTATCCCCCAAACTGTCTTTGCCATAGAGCTTAGTGGCGCATTGTGCCATGGCGCTGGCCTCTCAGGAGCACCCCAGCGAGTGGGGGAGCTGCATGGCTTTGCCGGCAGCCTCCTCTTTCCCTGCACACCCCGTGCAGCTTGCCTCCCAAGCTTCCTGCGCATGGGAGGAGTGCGGGAGGGAAGCCCTGAAGAGGCAGGTGGGAACGGTTTCGATGGGGACGCTGGAGCCTCTCCCAGCAGCTCCCTGTCAAAGCTCCCCACCAGCAGGCGAGGACCCCGTCTCTACCTTTTCCGGTGCGGCAGCTTCCCGGCGGGCAGAAGGGAACTAACTCCAAAGTGTTTGCAAAGACTCTCCTCTTCCTCACCCAGGAGCAGAAAGAGCTGCTTTGGCTGCTGCCCCTGTGACTCAATCCATGCTCTTTTCTGGAGACCAAGCTGAACTCTCATTGAAATAATTATTTCATCGGGTCTGCCCAAGGCATTTGGCTTCCCCCCTCCCATAGACCCGTCCTTAGCTGTGCCCAAGTGCACTTTTATTTCTCCTTTTAAGTAGTGTTGCAAAATGCTGCACACGCACACCCTTTATGCTGCATGTGACACTATTTCTACCCCGGCTCAGCTTCCCGACCACCACCTTCCTCTCCTCTCAGTCAGTGCCCTCTCCTTTCTGCCTTCCTCTGTCCCTCTTTCTCTTTTCATTCAGTAAAGGAAGGGGTAGGTTTGTGTAATTCCCAAGTTCAAGTCAACAACTCTGGGGTTCCCCCTCTTAAAAGGACTGACAACTCTGGGAAACGGGGGGGGGGGCACGTCGGAGGGATCTTTGCACCACGGCGCCGGATATGCTTAAGACAGCCCTGGGTATCCCAAAGACCCATGATCATGTGGGTGTGGGATATATTTGATAAAAGTCAGCAATAATACAAGGTTAATCCAGAAGTGCTTTGTTTAATGATAAAATGACTACAGCATTTTTTATGATCTATTTGCTAATACCAACGTATAAGCATGTTTCCCAGAAATGCTGATTTCAAGTAAACCGCTAGGGGGTAAAGTTTAATAATATGTTAACAACCTTAAATGTCATAATTTTATTTTGACCTAATTCAGTTGAGACCTCCTAATCGTTAATTTATACTCTTTACTGCTTTATATGCAAGAAAATCAAATAAGACATGTTACACTTTAGAAAGAGACCAAAAACATATTACAGTAGTATATATTCTTTAAAAAAAGAAACTTACTGATATAAAAAGCTTTCACATAAGCACAAAGCTATCCTTAACATCTGTCATAAAATTTCAAAATGGATTTACTTTCACATCAAAAGCCAAGTGATGTTAGTCAGTAATAAAAGATGCTACACTTTTATGTCACCACTTTCAGTCTTATGAAAATCTCATGACAAATGTGAAAATGACCGACAATAAACCAAGACTGTCTGCCAAGTTCTTTCTCAAGAGAAGTGTTCAATAGCATGACGGCTGTGTCAAAAGCTGTAGCACAGATTTTATTGTAACACTGATATAACAGCCTTATGAATGAAGCAATAACTGACTTCTGACTTCCTATCTGGTAAGAATTTCCAGCTGGCAAGCTGAGTGAGAAAAGG
The DNA here is from genome assembly GCF_963506605.1 of Zootoca vivipara. Lineage (NCBI taxonomy): Eukaryota > Metazoa > Chordata > Lepidosauria > Squamata > Lacertidae > Zootoca > Zootoca vivipara. Next base: position 8,784,169 of record NC_083279.1, on the reverse strand, counting down.
GGCTCTAAGGTTGAAGGAGCTAAGAACAGGGAGCCATGAGGCTGAATGACTAAAAGAGTGGGACAGAGACAGGACAGCAGTTAACTACCTAAAAAAGGTTGTTATGCAGACAAATTAACAGTTGTAGTGCAGAATGTCCATATTGCCAATAAACAGAATGTTCCAAAGCTTAGCACGGAGAGCCAAAGGAAATCTCAAATCTTTGCTAATGGATTCAAGATGCCAATAAAGACAACAACTACCAAACTACACTTCAGGCAAATATACATTCGTTGGGAAGTTTACTTTTTTCTACTAAATTTTCAAATGGTTTATAGAAACTTGGCTTTTCTAATTCTTCGCTCCCAATAACAATTTATACTAGTTCTTTTAGCTTATCAGAGATCTAAATATGACAGCCTGGACAGGGTGAAAGGAGCAGCTCAATCTGTCAAGCACAGTGACACCTCTGAACAAGTAGTTTGAAACCAGAAGCCTCAACTTTATTTGTACAAATGTTTAAGTCTCTTTTTAAATAAATGTGAAAGGAAAAAGAAAGGTGAACGTACTTACTGTTCTAAAAGCTGCTCATGTTTTCCTAAAGCATCTTTTTCAGCTGCAATAGCTCTCTCTCTTTCAGTCACAGCATTATCTCTGGCTTCTCTTAAATTTCTGAAATTGAAAAGTGTTTCAGAGTAAATGTTCCTTTTATTCTCTAGTATATTTTCACAAGTAAGTTATGGTACTAATCTAGTTTTTCTGTAACTGAGCTCCAACAGGGGGGAAATCTGGTTATGTGCATACGTTTTTCTTTCCATGCTTCGTCCACCAATCCCCTCAAAATTTCATAGAAACTTATGTATATAGATAGAATACTAGCTTATTAATTCCATTTATGAATTGCTTCCTATGAAATATCTAAAAAAGATTAACACCATCAACAATAAGAACCATACAACTTCATTACTTATATAAAAACAAATTCCAATCTAATGCAGATACAAACTGGGATTAAAGATCTCCACTTAGAAGGCTTGTTGAAAGGGTAGGTGTAATAGCAACAGATTTGTCAGAGAGTAGAACTTTGCAGGGGTGTAGGAAAGGAAACTCACAAAGAGCTCAGGGACAGGGGAGCAATGATATTTTGGTAGTAGTAACTGGAAAGACCTAGCATCTAAAAGCTGAGAAGCAGAATGGTAAGGTCTTCAAGATAAGACAAGTTAACATCAGGGAACTATAGCAATAAAGGATAGGGGATAGATAGGAAGTACCTGGAGAAAGGCTATATGAAAAAGGGAAATGGTAAAATAGTTGGAAACTGTGGGTAAGAAGGGTGGAGAGAAACCACAAACAGGGTCTAGCAAGTGTACCGTGAAGCCAAAAGTGGGCAAAGGAGGTCAAAGAGATGGATTTGGTCCCAAGTCACAATGTGGAATTTCTGTGCAGATCACATCCTTGTCCATCTAGGCTAGCATTTTCTTGCCGAGGTACAAAAGAAATCATCCCCTCCTGTTTTCTGTAGTCAAATGTGTGTGTCTGCGTGTAATATATATGAAGGTTCCATTTCCCTAGCATAATTAGTATCAACTGATAATACACTGATATCATGTGTGAACATAATATATTTTTTAAACCACCCAAGGCAGGGGCCATCACCACATTTTCCTCAAGTCCTTGCTGGAACAACTCTAACCAGATAGGCAGATATGGTAGACAACTTCAATCTATACTGTACAAAATATGGCATATGACCTATGATATAGAAATCCTTGTACAGGTAGACAGTGCTTTTTTTCTTTAAATGAATCCACATATAACAGATACTTCCTTTTATATACTCTGTATTTTCGAGGACTGACTTGGAATTGGTGTGTGTGTGTGTGTGTGTGTGTGTGTGTGTGTAAATTTTAGACATTTTTGTAACTCTGTAGTGTCATGTGGACCTGAGATTCATTCTATGGTATTCTGGATTGCGTATTTCAGCACCTGCTCTGTGGAGCACACTTGCCACTGAGGTCAGACTGGCAAACGACATAGGTTGTTAAACATCCAATAAAATATAAACAATTTTTCTAGACAGTAGAAACAATTAGGCGTTTTTGCTTTGTTTAGAATTGTGGTATTTATTTTAATGTACAGTATACCAATGTGGTATCATTTTGGTGTTTAGTGGCTTATACCCTTGCCTGATAACTAAATACCCCCCTCAAGAGGAGGTAATAATAATAATAATAATAATAATAATAATAATAATAATAATAATACAATTGCAATCCCCTTACTCACTCAGGTGCCAGCTAGACTCATATTCTGAGTCTATAGTGCTGATTGGTTGAAACTGGCTATGTGATAGCAACACTGGAGGCAACTAAACCTAATTCAGAGTGAGGGCAATGCAATTCAGGATGAATTACCCTCACTCTGAATAAACTTCACTTGTTTTCCATGATGCCATCACATTGCCAAATCTGATTGGCTGATTGAAGAACATACTGTTCCCAGAATGAAGGCTGAAATGTTAAAGCTTATCAAAGCTACTGAAAAACCCCTTTCATGCTAAAAATATTTGTATCACAGCCATACTATCCTTAGTTCTTCCTAATTTGAGACCTAAACTTTGTTAAGGCATAGCTCCTATATTAAATTTATGCTCATAATATTAAACATTCACCTATTTTTTGAATATGCGTTTTAACATGGCAGCTGTACGGAGATTTCACCTTTGAAGTTTCATTGTTTCTTTTGAGAAGGAGAAATGCTGCATTAACAATTACTATTTTTAGATCAAAAAGCAGCTCTCATTTAACTATAAGGCTTTTAAGCTTGAAACACTAGGCTCAATTCTCACATTACTTTTTGATGTGGATGCTGCTTCACAAAGTGACTTTACCATATCATTGTCATGCGGTAAATATTTCATGTGAATGCCGTTTATTCTGATGTGATATGCTAGATGTCATTGTGTAAAATAATAATCAAATGAAACATTTCATGACAATTATGTTTTAGATCCACCATCTCCATTCTGGCATCCCCCAGTTTTCTTGCATCATCCCTGACCACTGGCTATGATTTGGGGGGAGGGGGTTCACCCTTACCCCTCACACCTCCTCACTGATTTTACTATTAACATCCCTTGCCTATAAAACAGAAAAATTGAAAGAGGTGCAGATTTATGAAAAAAACTACAAGATGAAAAAGTCAGACTCTGTTGCCTTATCTATTTGCCAATGTACAAATGTTGTACAGGCCTTCAAATACCATTTCATGAGAAGAATTTTCCTAAAAATTTACCATTATTAAAAAATAAAAAATAAAATAAATTCTCAGCGGAAAACATTTTATGGTCAAAAGTTATAGATGGTTAGGTCTGTTTTTACTTTCTTTGACTGAGCAAATGCTGTGCTCTTCTCCCAACTAATAATGGGGAAACTACAACTAAGCCAGTGAACAATAGCAACAAGAAACAGGGAAACTAAAACAAAACACAAAGGGATTCAAAAATATCAAGTGAGATGCAACTGGGGAACACTTTCCATTGTGATAATGCTGATTCATATAGTTCCAGAAAAAAACCAAACAAACAAACAAAGCAAGCAGCAGAGCATTCATTAAATGAGCAATCAAATATGTATCCTCTAAGCCAATATGTATCCTCTAAGCCACTTCAGGTGCATTTGTGTAAATTTTTAGGATACACCCTACTCTGATTCTTAATCTTATTAGGACTGATTCACACATCACATTTTCTAAGTGTACACTTTAAAATATTTTAAATGCATACAAAGTAACATTGAATGCAACAAAACAGTTACTGGTATTTGCAAATATGTAACACTCAGTAGGGTGCCAAAAATGCCTTTGCACTCAAGTGCCAAATCTAGGTTTGCCGTTTTGTAATGTGCAAAATGGCTCAAGGCAACATTTATAAGCCCAGAGGCACCTTCAAGAATCAAGCACTTTGCAAGGGACGTTATAACATATAACAATCCCTTGAGAGAAATTTGCTTTGCCTCAAACCACAACAAGGGATCTTATATTATCCTTGGAAAAGGATCTAATACATATGGCTTTATGTCAGCAAAACATTCTGTATCTTCCACAAATATATGTAATGATCAGGTGCTAAGGAGACAAACTTTATGGGTCCCTCCTTCTTTCCTCGAAAAGCAGAGAGCTTTTTCTCTTGCCTTCCTTTAATCATTTTGCCCATTTATTTTTCAGCAGCAGCATGATGTTGAGTGTTTTGCATAGGTTTTATGAACATATGAAGCTGCCTTATACTGAGTTACATCATTAGGTAATCTTGCCCAGTCAAGACTACTTTAACTGGCAACAGTATGGTGGGTTGAGTGTAAATAAGGATTTTTCCATCTGTTCCTATTATATTTGATGCCGACTGTCCTGAGACTGGCTGAAAAGGTAACACTGGCCTGTCAGAAAAGGCTTACAAAATGATACAAAGTGAAATATTACTTTAGCTGGGAATACTGTTTGCAAAGGATTTATTCTAGGTATTCTTGCAGAAGCTATAGTTGCAAAGAACCAAACACTATTCTTTAAAGATCATGCACTGATCAAATGATTCCTCCAGCTTCTAGAGGAGTTGAAGACTCTTCTGCTACATCCTTGAACTGATATGTAAAGTTATTGATCCATAGCAGCTACTTTCTCAAGAGCAAGTTCTTTTCCTTTTTTTCTTTTTGGACTAAAGTGCACCTCAGCTTATGCCAATAGATCTGTTGTTTTTGATGCAGCAAACTAATACAACAACCCTTCTGGAATGTACCTTATTTGTGAACTGTGTTCCTTGAGTTGAATGACTTCTTCCTGTGAGCTCATCTATGTAATTTGAAAGTCTGTTTGTATGAAAGTCACCTCATTATTTCAAAACTGGTGCTGGAAATGGGACTGCTAGTCCCATTTGGTGTTTCTGACTGGGCGCTAAGATGCCTACAAGTGGGAATTGTGTTCCCCCTAGCATTCAAAAGCAGGTAGCGTTGTCACTCCAAAGGAGTTGTTTCGTCTCCCTCCTTTGGAGTCAGTTTCCTGCTTGAAGCAGATCTTTCAAACACCATATCATGTTTTTCTGTCTGTGCATTGTGTCATTATTGTGTCTGCATGTGCCTTAGTCAGAGAGAAGAAAGCTCCTGTGGTTTCTCCCACCCTTGTTGTCTTAGTGCCTTTTCTTCTCAGATTTTGCTTGCCTTGGTGTTTGTGTCAGAAGCACCTGTCTCAGTGCCCTGTTACATCTCCATTGTACCTTGTGTGAATCATGCTCCACTCCTTCTCAATTAAATTCAACCTGCTGCCATCAACAAGGAAAACCATAGCCCTTGCTCAAAGTTAACTAAAACCCAACCAAGAGTCTGTCAGTAGCCTCCACCATTTTATTGCCATTGTATTTGTTGCCATTGCTCTTTTTGAGAAGGGGTGGGGGTGGTAGATGAAGAGTATAGAATGTTGCTACCGGTAGCATAGCTGCCAAGTTTTCCTTTTTCTCGCGAGGAAGCCTATTCAGCATAAGGGAAAATCCCTTTAAAAAAGGGATAACTTGGCAGCTATGACCGGTAGTTGGGTTAAAAGCAAGTTCCAGCTCTGCAAAAGTTGACATTTGCCAAGCATCCGAACTTAATTATATGGCCTAAGGATTGCATGTTGCAGCAGTGTATTGGGTTGTGGAAAAATAGAGTGTGTATTTGTCTAGAGAAGCACTATATAGAGAAGTGCTGGAAATAAGCAGAGACAGAATGATTAACACCCCAATCTAAAATGTGTCTATGTAAATGCAACTCACAGTTTTCAATCACATTTGTTTCCCAGTTAGCAGGTTTAGGAATGGTGTGTAAGAGTTGAAGAACTATAGTGTGACAGCTTTGATAGTCACTTCAGAGGCCTACAAGCAGAACCTGCTTTGAGTTTCATAACACAATACAAATTTTCAAAGCACATAACTACATTAAACAACAGAAAACGTGTGCAAGTTTAAGAACAGAAATATAATGATTCACTGACTTACCACACCCTTTTTGTCCCAACAGGGATAAAAATAAAGCATTGTTTTCAAGATTCTTATTCACAAATGTTCTTTTATATCATAAGACATTCAAGAATTGGCAGTAAAGAAACCATAACTTTAAGATGAAGAACAAAAATTTCGGCCAACTGGTTCCAGACCAGTATTTTTAGCTATTTTGCATGCGAACATTTTTACATCTGTCAAACCTCCATAAACAAACAGACCTTAAAGCTGTTTTATGTAACACAATACAAGCCTGTACATGGGAAGCAAAGCTTTCTGTTAATCCCAGTGATGCAATCAGTAGTTGGTATAATTTACCTGACTGGTGGTAGAGAAGGAGAAAGGAAATGAGGACTAAATACTACGTATCAGTTCTTTAGCTTTCACAAGTCAACATAAGGCTATTTAAAACCTAAAACTTCGTTCATGTTGCATTCTCTCTGCATTACTACCAGTCATAATTTGTATGTTTATATTTCAGGAACCATGCACACACATAAGAACCTGATCATTATAAAGAAGAGTTTGATCATATTATCTCATAGAGGCAGCACCGTGTTCTGAACTAAACTTCCATTAGCTCTGCCACCACTGTCAAAAAGGATTTTAGAAAAAGGATTTTGAAGGTAACAAGGAATGACAGAAAGTAAGACTTCTAATTAATGATACAGCATGGTCTGTCTTACACCTGAATGAAACAGAAGGTTGCTTTTGCTATTCCAACTAAAAAATTTTTTTGGGTGTGGGAACTGTTGCAGTGTGCCTCATCATCAGAAATGGAGGTCACGGGAGACAAATCCACAACATAGCCTCTTCAGGGAAAAGTAACAATGGTGCATTCTAGACCAATGCTGGCACAGAGAGAAGCCATGTTGTTGTTTAGTCGTTTAGTTGTGTCCGACTCTTCATGACCCCATAGACCAGAGCCGACAGGCACTCCTGTCTTCCACTGCCTCCCGCAGTTTGGGCAAACTCATGTTGGTAGCTTCGAGAAGCCATAGTGATTAGTAAACATGAGGATCTAAAATGTGTCTCAGAATTATCAAGCACCAAATGCAAGGTATTTTCCTTCCTTATTTGTTTTTAGGTTCTATTATTTCTAAAAGTAGTTACTCACCTGTTTTCACGTTCATACATTTCCTTTGTAGCTGTTCGAAGCTGTTCTATTTCTTGAGATGTCTTTTGCCTTATTTGTTCCAATTCATTATGCAGTTTATTTTCATATTCTGTTTTATAATGGTCTCTTCATTAAAAAAAAAGCAAAGCAAGTTTTAAACAAAATCTGTAGCTTTCTTTGTATTATCCCTTTTGAGTCGCTTATCACCCAGTAAGATTTATCAAATGGTGGCATTCTGCTTGTGCAACCAGGACTTCCCATTCTGCTTCCAAGTGTGGGTTGGGGGGGACCCTCTGAAGAAAATGTGATGTTGGATCTCACCGACTGAGAAGAATCTTTTTTTTTTTACTCCTAGATAAAAAGAACTGCTCTCTGTTATACAGTATATGTCTTCCATTTGGCCTATTGCCAACCTGAGCTCAGCTACTAGCTAAAATGATAAGAAGAGTTGCCATCCCTTAAGCAGTAGCAGATTCCTGCATATATGTTGTTACCGACTGAACCAATACTCGTTCAGAATTCACAAATATTCCCTTTCATACATAAGTTATTTTTATTGATGTTGGTGACATGTTATAGAATTGCAAATAAGTCCACAGGAGCTTTACTATTAACGATGCAAAATAAAACATTATAGTATCACTGATCTTAAGTTACTTGGAGATTTTATAAACTAGGGTGGATTGTTTAGTCAAATTTTTAAGGCATTATAATAGTCTTAGTTTTAGTAATATAGTGCAACCTGAGGAAAATATTAACAGGCTTAATTTCTGACTGTGTAAATTCTCTAGCAATAATGGAAAAATATTGTTATATGTTTTATAAAGGTCTCACAGCTTCTTAAAGATCTTTCTGTATGTAGAAACTAAAAACTGAGAACACTACAGCAGAATTTGATTTCAACTGATTGGTTCTGGGGAAATCTGATCAACTGACCAAAAACATTATGTTTACTATAAATTATTTTGTCCAACGCAACAACAGTCTACTGCAATGAATCATTTGTTGAATGAATTAAAAGAACTATGTACCTGGATGTGACATATTTCTCATAAATTTCTTCTCTGGCCTTCTTAGCATCTTCTAGCTGAACCTGAAGCCTTTCAAGACGATCTTCTTCATGAGCACAGCGAACATTAAGCTCCATGTTTTGACGGTTGAGGTAATCCTTATCTTTTTGCAGTAAGGTAACAGACTGCTGTAAAGTTGCAACCTTTAAATGCAAAAAGGCTACGATAAAATCAGGCAGTCTATAGTACAGCCCCCCACCTCTCAGGTTAAAGATTTTTCTTATTTTATTTAAAAGATTTATAGATGTTAGTCACACTCAGGGTGGATCCACTGAAACTATTGGGTGCAAGGTCACTGAGTAATATTCAACAAAGGTTTACTAAGAGTCGACTCTCTGAAATGAATGAACACAACTAAATTATTCCATTAAATTTAATGGGTCTATTCTGAGTAAAACTTAGTTGACTACCACCCCCTGATTTCAACAGCTCAACTCTGTATGACTTAGTTGAGGTATACCACTGTGAATATTTATATTTAACAGAGCTTCCAGGGTGGTTTAAGAAAACAAAATGCAATTCTGACTCTCCCCATTGCAATGGATGAGACAGTTCTCTTAAGTGAACAACTCAGATTTGCATTTGTACTCATTCCTTGCTCTTTAGGTATATTTGCTACTGTTTATCCCTGCATGCAGTACAATGTAATTTAGATATACAGTGGTACCTTGGTTTATGAACTTAATCCATTCCCAAAGTCCGTTCTTAAACCAAAGCATTCTTAAACCAAGGCGTGCTTTCCCATAGCAGCGGGGGACTCAATTTACAAATGGAACACACTCAACAGGAAGCGGAACATGTTTTGCTTCCAAGGCAGAGTTCACAAACCAAAACACCTACTTCTGGGTTTGCAGCATTCTTAATCCAAGTTGTTCATAAACTAAGCTGCTCTTAAACCAAGGTACCACTGTATGATCCATTCCAAGTCTTTAAAAAAATGTGTATCATTTATACACAAAATTATATATGAATAATTTGCCCACATACAAATTAATATTCAAAATTTATAAATTTTATTATGTTTTACAGCTGAGTGTCTCTTTGTTCTTCCCCTCGCCCACATGCTCCCCCCCCCTTGATATATAGATTTCAACAGTGAAATGATGGGATTCAAATAGATTCCTTTGCATCTCCCTTATCCATTCTATAGAAACAGCACTATTTGGTGAATCTCAGTTATTCAAGAACTACCAGAAGAAGGAAACGCATCCTTCCACTCTCCAAGTTTCCCAAATGTGGTTCTGGGTAGGCACAGAACTTATTAAGTGTGATTGCAAAGAGGTGACAAAAGAAGGAGGTATCTAAATCATGAATAATGATAACACTGTTTAAATACAGATGATACTCCTAAAAGGCAGAATCAAAGAAAGCTACGTGCCAAAGGATGGCAGGTGGAGTTTCAGGCAGTAAATATTTGGAAAGAGATTGGCAAAGAACGGATACCTAGCTCATGAACGGGATTGACAAGCAGTTTGTTGTACCATAAAGATCCAAACTCAGTAGACCAGGCATCCCCAAACTCGGCCCTCCAGATGTTTTGGGACTACAATTCCCATCATCCCTGACCACTGGTCCTGTTAGCTATGGTGGGAGTTGTAGTCCCAAAACATCTGGAGGGCCGAGTTTGGGGATGCCTGCAGTAGACTATTCCAGGTATATATCAAATATAAGTGTAAAAGGAGGGGGGCGAATAAAATTCTAATTTGGGCCTTTGTACCTTTTGAATGAATGTTTCGGATAATGGTCAAATTAGATATGAAGATCTCACCTCTTTTGATAAATCATTTCTTTCTTTGGTTAGTGCTTTGTGTGATACTTCCAATATTTCGTATTTTCTTCGAAGCTCTGAAAAATCATGTTCAAATGCATCACGCTCACTGTTAGGGGGGAAAATGAGAGTACTGTAAAATTATGACCCCCTCAAACCCTTGACTGCTTCTGTAATCTATGCTTCCTTTGCAAATCTAACATCAACAGCCCTTCAGATATTCTTTCATCAGTGAAGCCCAAATTAAGTTACAGTAAGTCTTGTGTACATTTATTTGGACCCTGATGAATCCAAGAATCAGTTCACATTGCAAAATGCAATGTCATCACTTTCTCATCCTTGTGTAACACAGCAACAATCTGCAAAAGCCCTGCAGAGCTCCCTGCTTGATACACTCATTCTCATGTTTGATAGTTTCAAACATGTTTGGTGGTCTCCAAGCATGTGCTATCCTCCCTTCTTTGCTAGCTCAAAGTAGCCCCAGTACAAGACAAGATACTTATTGGAACATTCTCCTTATTCACAGGCACCATTGGATATAACCCATTACCTTTGATCCAAGGCAATATGAGAGCTCCTTCTATAATTTTCTTTATTAAAGACACACTTACCCTTTTACTTTATCGTAATTCTCTTGTCTATAATCTCCTTGATGAATCATTTGCTTTGTATCAGCTAGTTCAAGTGTTAAACGCTGACATCTGACTTCTAGTTCTGACCGATCTCTTCGCTCTGCTTCATAGTTCTGCAAAACAAACACACCACACTACTATTTAATGTGAAAATAGAGGCTGGGATTCAGAGAAATATACCATGCACACAAAAGTGTTTGGCGACAGCCCTTGACATTTTTAATTCCCCCCTTTGATCAATTGTTTTACAAACTCTGTCAGTTTAAAAAGAGGGTTGCCATAGGGCATGTTGGGGGAATGCAGTGCAAGGAACATGAACACACAGACACACTTTGTTCCAGAAGCTGATACATGGTTCTTCGCAGGGCTTTTTTTTTCTACAAAAAGAGGTGCCGGAACCAAAGTTGTTGAGCATTGTCGGAACGCACAAAAGATGTGCCGAAACTCAGTTCTCAGCTGAAAAAAAGTCCTGGTTCTTCAGACATAGGTTAGAAAAACCATTTTGTTAATTTCAAATACAGGAGTGTATTACATTGAATTCAATCTAGAGATAAGGCAGCAGAAAAGCAAGAGTGGGAAGTGACTTTCCTGCTTTTCTCCCTCAGCCCCCCAAACCTGCTGAATGAGATATGTTGTGGCACAGGGGGCTGGGCAGGATGGGGAGAATGGGTGGAAAGAATGGGGGGGGAATCAGATGGAGGCACCTTCTGTGGGTGCCACTTTTATTTCCTTTCTTCCTCAGCCCTCTATCCTGCAGCCGCCCCATTCTATCGATTCTTGTGGCCTTGGGAGGGGGCAGGAAATCACCTTTTACCAACACCCTTCTGGCCAGTGTTTCGCTGTATCTAATACCTTCTCACTAAGACAGAAGTCATTTCTGGAAGTCTAAATAAGGAGACAACTAGCCACACCGTTTGCATCAGATATAACATCCATAAAGATACCTCCATTAGCATTACTGCTAACATAGTTTCTAGATCTTTATAGCTACGACAGGCACACAGAGAGTTCATACCGATAATAATAAAATGCAGAGAAATCTATCACTATCCTAAATGAGGCAAGTGGAAAAGCTAAAGCACATTACCATGAACACAATCAACACATACCTTAAAAAATAGCTATACAATTAAAAGACAGGTCTAGCAGATCCTGCCTTACCAAAACAGACCACAAATACTTTAAAGTATTTCAACCTGAAGGCCAAATGCCTCAGTAAAACAGCAAGTTTTTTGCCTGGCACATTCCATTATAGAGATCAGTATTAGTTTCCCATTCTTTCACTAAATCCAGTTGTATGTTATTTCTGCTAACCGCTACCACTTGAGTTTTTCACTGCACAGTAAAGACGTTCTTTGGAAGGATGTACAGTGATCCTGTACACTTGCTACAGGGTTTTGTAAAACAAGCTCCCATCAATTTCTTCTTGTTCTCTTTGTATCATCCTTTCTATTTTTAAATTAACTGGATCTTATGAATACGGTTTAGCAACATCTAAAGTTGTTTAAAGTATTGTGCTTTTTCTTGAATTTTTACAGACATATCTCTATCATCTTCACAATGTCAACAACTCACCATGCTACTGGCAAGGTGGTTTAAAATAATATCCTCAGCTATATCAAAAAGTTGACCCTGTACATAGCATAAATCCACTGAGTGCTCCAGATTTTGATGTATTGTTTTCCTTGCATCCCATCATCACCAACAGTTCAGCTATCCTATGCATTCTTTTACCTTGTTCTGGGTAGTGATGGGGAATTGAATTGGATCAGTAGTAGCTAATAGCTAAATCTTTTATCTCTTCCCACTCCCTGTGGGACAGTTTGAAATCCAACCATGTGGAGCACAGTCTCAAAAGCGTCTTTCAGAGCATTCTGCAAGACCGACTATCATCTGACCGCCAGGTCTTTCGGAGCCCCTTATAGAGCATTTTTCAGGCACACACCTCTTTTAACTGAGACAAGTCTTTACTAGCCCTGCATATGATGTCAGCTGTAGGGCAGGTGGGTGTGGCTTGGTTGAAATGGTCTCACAGGCCAAATGCAGAGGACTACATTTTAGGGATATGGGGCAAGTGCGTGTGACAGTACTGAACTTAAAAAGTCTGCAACCAGCAAAAATAAAAAAATCCACTGATGTCACAACATGCTATTTACGCTTACAGCTAAGTATACAATTTTCCACCTGTCGAGGTAGATGAATCACTACTAAAGCAGGTGGATTTATTAAGCCCTGAAAAACTAGTTGTTTTATACTTCTTTTCCATTTCCCTTATAAGGCAAAGTTCTCCAAATCTAAGTGCTGCAAAACTGGCTAGTCACAACAAGTTTGAACAAATGTGACAGGCTTACAATACTTGAAAGACCCTTACAGTTTTTCTGATAGTTTCACAGGAGTTCCTTTAAGGATAATGAGATAATAGACAAGAAGAGTCTATTCTGAAGTAGTGCTAAGTGTGTGTCTGTATGTACAAGTATCGGAACTGAACCCCCTGCAATTCAACTTAGATGAGAATTAGAGAGAAATCCCTCTTCTCTTTTCTTCAGCCATTTTACACTTTTACAAACCTACTGTGTTCCCAACTCAGCCTTTCTTCATAGGAAGATGCTCTAAGGCCTTGCTTAGAGTTTTAATAACCCCAAGAAAATAAAGAATGAAGCATAATAGTCCCAATGTGTTTTGGGTATCACTTTTTCTTCTGGGGATCAGCTATACCTATCTTCCTATTAAAATACAGGATAAAATAAACTTTCTCCTCAAATACTTCTAGAATCCTTTTTTTCTAGTTACCAGAGTGCCAGACTTAAAACTGTCTTATTTTCAAAATTCAGGTTTCTTCTTTCAGGTTATGGATGAGCCCCAAAGATGAAGAAACGTTGAAGGTTTAGTACATTCTTTTAACAGATACATAACCTAAGAAAATACATTTTAAGAGGGCGTGCTTGGCTAGAGCAAAGAATACTTTGGGAATTGGTCCTAATTCTCATCTCTGTGAAAGCTGATTGATTTCATTTGTATTCTCTTGCCAGAGAAACCTAAACATTCAAATGCTCACTACCCTCTACTTTCTCTGATTAGCATTCTCAGGTATCAATTTCTTTAATCCCCGGGGATTGCTTACTGCTGAGTTGATACTGACACCAAGTGGTAAGAAATAGGAAATGTTCACATTTAAAAATTTCTGCATCTGTCTCTCAAGACATTTTATTTATTGAAAATTCCTTAGACACAGATCAGAGGTCTGCAGCAAGTTATGAGTTGCTTTGGAATTTCATGTTGTCATTTGCCATTGTGTGTGTTTGTACAATGTATTCATTGGCTCATGAAAGTGCTTATTACAATTTGAGTAGAATAAAGTACAGCCATTGTCACCCAACACTTAGAAACGGTCATTGAGACAATGTTGAAATCCAGGGCGTTTCAGCCTGTTGTAATCCTCATGAAACCATTTATGATTTAGTGCAAAAGGGCTTTGTGTGACCTGAAACTTGACCATATAGCTTGCTTTAACGAACAACTAGTTTTCTCCATCTTGAAACTAAACACAGCATTCTACCATGTACTGGTAAAGAAATATCTATTTTTAATTTTCCATGAGCATCTAACTTGAAGAAGAATTCTGTATAACTTTAAAGTTCACATCCTGCATTTTGAACAACTGGCCCAAATGGCATCTTATTGCTTGGTCAATATTTCATTTTTACTAAATGTTTTCCAGGACAATACCTTAATGCATTATAAAGAGATCATTAGATTCATGAAAGAGAGAGCAGCCATTCTACTAAACACTCAGCTTTGCTCTAGTACCTGGGAAACTCTCCCTGAAAAGAGCTGCATTAGGCATTTTAAACCTGCAACACACACTGAGGAAAACAGACCAACAGAGCCAGGAGATTAAGCCTCCAGTACAATCCTAATCATGTTCACTCACAAGTAAATCCTACTGAATTCAATGGGGCTAACTACCAGGTAAGCAGGGTTAAGACTGCAGTCTTAGCTGGCAGTAAATCCCACTGAACATGTTGCTATTTCTGCTTCAAAACAAAATAGGGTTGGTTTTTTTATTTAAAAAATGGCATACAAACCTCCATCAAGTGTTTCAACTGGGATTTGTAATCATTCAGTTCTTCAGATGCTGCATCCTTCTTTACCTGTAGTTCATTTAGCTCCTTTTTTAAAGGATGCACTGCTTCGTAAAATATAATCTGAAATGCATGACGCATAAACATGATTATTACATAATTATTACTCTTCAGTGTAAAAGAATTAATATTTTATACCCACTTCCTTCTTCACCTTGACTTCATTTCAATTGTGAGCTTTTTGGCAAACAATTTTTTTAAACTGCATGAATAAAATAAAGCACACATTTAAAATATACTAAGCACTACAACCACACAATGTTGGTAAATTTACCTTCAAACTTCTAAATGCTTTTAATAAGTATAAAAATGCACTTATCAAGGCCTCAGAACTGAGATCCTAAAAACATTTTCTTAAACCAGGGACTCCTAACAAAAAAAAATCCTTCCAGTAGCACCTTAGAGACCAACTAAGTTTGTCATAGGTATGAGCTTTTGTGTGCATGCACACTTCTTCAGATACACTGAAACAGAATCTAGGGACTCCTAGATTAACTTAAAACACATACCCTTAGAATTCCATTACAATATTTTATCAAACATCTACAGGACTATCTTGAGACAAAATGACTAAAGTTAGAATGAATTTCAGGCGCTTCTTACATCTACCTACTGATAATAGGTGTCTATTATGGGACGATAGTTAAGTAGGTGACCCAAAGTTCAGAGGCAATATTTCAGCTCCCATGTTTCATCATGAGATCTTGTCTATTATACGCTGTGTCTATTTACTGCTGTGCTTACTGAAAAGGGACACAAGATTAACAACGCAGATCTGGATGCTACCTTGTAAATTAAGCAAAACACAGAATGTACTGACAAATTATTTGGACAAGAGGTGGGGAACCTTAGGTCAAGGGGTCAAATGTGGCCTTCCGGTCCTCAATGTCTGGCTTTTGAAACCCTAAATTAAACTCCCTCTCTGCAGATCACACCTTTCTGTGGCCCCAGATCACACCCCAAATGTTTTTTTCTTGGCTGAGAGCATCTCTGAACTCTTGAAGATGGCTCTTGATGCCTAAATAGAGGGGGGGGTGCGTGTGTAAAACTAGCCTACCATACTTTTGCCTCTGGCACTGCTCACCACAAACAAGTCTCTTCTGGAAGGCTGCCCTTAAGCTGAAAAAGGTTGTAGACTGGCATATTATGAATACCAGTGAAAGCCATTATTAAGTAGTGAAAACCATGTCAATGCTAGAAAAGCAGATGCTAAGAAATTACAGGTTGTATCCAATGCTGTCCATGAACTTTCACTCACGCCAAGAGAACTTCACCTTCCTCTTGGGAGGGTTGCCGGGGTGTGTGTGTGTGTGTGTGTGTGTGTGTGTGTGTGTGTGTGTGTGTGTAAGAGGACAAGAGGAAAGTGAAGTTGTTTTGCAGGAGCAGAAGTACATTTGCACAACACCGGATTCTGCCCTAGGTGTTTTTTTAAAAATGGAAACATTCAACTTCACATTCCATCCATCATCACATTTTTCCAGAACCTGCTGACATTTATACAGTGATCTTTGAATTTCATTCCTCCCACCCACTATATACATAGGAGTTTGCGTCATTTATTCATTTTCTTGTCCTAACAGTTATCTCCATCTCCATTATCTCTAGCAGTGATAGATTTATACTTCTGATGGGGCACAAGTACTTACAGATACATATTCAGGAATTGAAAGTTCATCTTCTGAAAGAGATTTGAGTTTGGTGTAGCACTCATCAGTCAATTCAAGGTCACGCAAGCTGCGGCGAATATCTCCAGACCGCTCTCTCAACTGATGGTTGTTCTTTTCTAGCTGCTTCTGGCGCAGCAAGATGGTTTCCATTTCCTGTTTCATTAGTTCTTGATGTTTTCTATGAAAACAAGTCAATAAATTATTTGTGATTTACCCAAATAAATTTATCCTAGAAACACAACGTTTTGTTTTTTGAATTCAGTGTTTCAGAGACTGTACAGTGAATCTATGTAAGAATTTGCAAGTGTTAAATAAAGGGATAGTTAAGAAATGCCAAACTATAGTTTAGGGTTACATCCATGAAAATTGGCTCAGAAGCTGCCTTGTCTCCAAACAGACAGCAATTTCCTCCATCTTTTCCAGGTTTAAAGCAAACCATAGTTTTCTCAAACCAGTAAACTGTGGATTGTGCTCACTCTGTAAACTAGGATTGGAAATTAAGAGTTTCACCATTGCTTCCAAGCCTGGTAAGCGCAAGGGCAAGCACAAATCCATGTTATGAGTTGAACAAAATTATTATCTTCTTCAAACTGAGGAATGTGGAGAAAATCTTTGCATGCAGGAGGAGCAGGTGGGAGCACACAGACCTGAAGAACTAGCCATTTTTTTTACAAAAATCAACCATGGTTTGGCATTATGTCTGTGCTACCTCAAAGATCTGAAACACAAATGCATAGCGTAACACAAAATTTGCAAAAATATTTAAGTCAATTATGATTTAGGCCCCACTTCTGTATTTAGAATACACTGATTCCGAATTCTTCCTTCTCATACCGAGCATCTTCTTGCTGTAACGCCAACTGGTTATCTAGTCGTAAAGATAGCAGCTGTTTCTCATGGAGAGCATCATTAAGCTTTTCTTCCAGTTCTTCAATCTAAAACAGATAATCAGTCAGCAGAAAAATGAGAATTTAATTGAGGCCCAGAATTATATAAAAATGAGGGTAGTGTCTTTCCAACAATACATAGTATGAAGATTATTTATCTACCCCGCCTCCCCCCCCCAAAAAACCCACCCTCAGTTTTTGAGTATGTCCCAAAACTCTGTCTATTTTAAAAGGAAACCAAGAACATATTACTGTATTTCCCAGCAATAACTTTGCTTTTTGCAACCCTAAAACATGTAAGAATTAGATCATACTTTAGTCAGGTATTCCACCTTCAAGTTGTCTAACATCAAGTTCTTCTGGGAAAGTTCTATTTTCAGCAACTGCACATTATGAAGCAGCTCCTTCCTCTCAATCAGCTGTCTAGTAATTTTGACGGGACCTTCCCGATCTTCTGAGGAAGAAATATCATCAGTGGGTACTGTAGTCTCCAAGCTTATATCTTCCAATTCCAAGGAGCTGGAAACATTAACTTTTTTGGATTCTCTGGAGCTTTTCCGTGACATTCTCCCGACAGTGCCCGAAGACTTTCTACTTGCAGTTTAAGAAACTTGGGGAAGAAAAAGAAGAAGAAGCGAATGGTGGTAAGTAGAAGGATTTTCACAGAATTCAACCTATCCTGTGCTACATCTGAAACATGTCAAGTGTATAAATTCTATACTTTACAAGACCAAGAACCCCATGCTGGCACATATCAGCTATTATTCATAAACCTATCTTGTCAGAAATAAAACATTAAGCCAACAGTTCTCATGTTCTTAGCAACACCAGTACGTTGCATGACGCACTACCATACAGCTATCGACGATGCCCAACTCAAATATTCACCGGTTTGCCAACAACAACAATCGAAAGACCAGCGTTGCAGATACACAATGTAAAACAGGCGGGAGCATTCAAAACAAGTCGACACATTCAGAACACCCAGTAAGAATAACCGAATCATAGAGTTGGAAGGGATCCCCCGGGGTCATCTTGCCCAACCCCCTGCAATGAAGGAATCGTTCCCACAGCTCGAACCACCAACCTTCTGGTCAATAGACAGGCACACTGATCCTGAACCGCCCTGGCATCTTCAGATGAACAAATATACAAATTAATATACAAAATAAATAAATAAATAAAACAAATGCAGGCTCTCCTCCCATTTTTATTTTTACCCACTTTCCTCAGCAGTTGTCTTAGTAAGCAGCTGCTTTAGAGCATATTCCTAGCCGCCTTCTCTTTCTACCAGAGGGGTTTGGGTAAATGGCTGGTTTCAAGGCCCTAAGCCCCCCTCCCCCCAACCAAACTGGGAAATACTCCTAACGGTACTGGCCTACCTTGCAGGGTTGTAGATCCCTAAAGAGCTCGGCTGCTAATAACAGCCAGGCAGCCTCCACATGCCCTTGACTCAGCTATTCAGCAAACAGATACACTGCCCTACCGAGAAAGAGAAGGGGGAACAGCGGAAGGCTCCACAACACACACACCCCGTCAGCCGACGGACCGCGCATGCGTTCCTCGGACGGGGCCCTCGCGCCGCGGAGGGAGGCCGCCCTGCTGCCATGGTAACGGGAACGACGCTCCTCGGCCCCAGACGCTCCTTTCTCCCGCCGTTTCGCGCGGCATGACGGGAGTGGCGGTTGTAACGTAGAGATAGAAAAGTCAAGAAAGGGGACCGTGTGGGCGGAGCTGAAAGGCGCCATAGGGGTGTCGCTTATATTTTCACGCCATACGCCTGACATCACAGAACTAACCCGTTCAATTTTTATTTTATTTTATTTTATAAAAACCGGAACTGCCTATGATTGGCGAACGCGCGCAGCACTTCTAACCCCGCCCCCGAAAAAAAAGTAGACCTGTAAGAGTGGTGGCGAACTAGAGAGAGGATTTGCCTAGAGCGGCTCCCTCGCTCGCTACGGTGGCCGACGGCGGCGGCTCCCGGGCGGAAGTGTGGTCGCGCATCGCCGGATGAGAGGGCTGCGCGGTGCATTGTGGGAGCAGCGCCGAGGCCTTCGCGTTTCCCTCACGATTCCCTCGGCGGGACGCGATGCTGACCTCGCGCACGTTCCTCAAGCGCACGCGGGCCGGCGCCGTCGTGAAGGTGGTGCGCGAGCACTACCTGCGAGACGACATCTCATGCGGGGCGGCCGCCTGCGCGCTCTGCGACGGGGGAGGAGCGGAGGAGGCCGGCGGCGGCGGAGACCCCCGGCCCTTGGAAGCTCAGCCCTGCGGGGCCGCCAGCAGCCTCTGCCCGGAGCCGCACTACCTGCTGCTGGACACCAACGTACTGCTGCACCAGGTAATGGGCCGCAGCGGCCAGGGCTTCTCAGGCGCGGATCTCCAGTTGTTGCCGGACTACAACTCCCAATGTTGTAAGCCAGATAATAGCTTTTCTCCTGAGTTTACGCCAATAAAACTCAGAAACGTGAGCGGTTAGGAGTCCAACGTTGTTTATTGCAAAGCAATAGGTTACAGTCGGATCCTTCCTGCCTGGTTGTCCAGATAGTGGTATTTATAAACTTTCAAAGCATTTCAATTTTCACCAACCATATACATCATTACCTCATTTCATGTTTAATACACATGCACAATAAGCACTGGCAATTTCTGCTGAATAAGTTCTGATTCCCACCGTATTTTGTTACATTGTTTTAGTATGCATGTTGGGAACCTGTGCTATGTGTAGCCATTTGAACCATGTAGCAACTTATGTTCTAGCTTTGAGCTGTATCTTTGTGATTAACATATAAGCTGTATTTCTTCCCCAATTGGAGGGGGAGGCAACTACCTACCATAACTTCTCTATTAGCCTACCATAACTTCTCTATTAGAAGCACACTCGATGATTTACAGGGGTACACATTATCACATTTATTGTGGCCCTTTGGGCCACTACCACACCACCGTCCCTTGCTGGCTGGGGTCAGGGGTGATGGGAGTTGTAGTACACCAACAGCTGGGCGGGGGGAGATCTCATCAAGGGTGGGATGTGCTTCCTTGGCAGAGCCAGCTGAACATGTGAGGCGGGATGAGGCAGCTGCCTCGGGTGGTGGAAGTTTAAGGGGAGGGGACATTGTGGGCACCGTGCTCAGCCTCACCCCACGGGAAAGTGGTGGCAGCTCCTGGTCAGCGTTCGAAAATCGCCAGACGCGTTCTGCATCCCGACTCTCGGCCCCCTTGCAACCAAGTGAAGGTGCCAGGATGGCGCCTGACATCTCCACCATGTGATGTGAAGGTGCATGCCTCCCTGGGGATCCTTAGATCTGAACTGTTTCCACACACTAGCGATGCATCCCAGAGAATTCTAGCTGTCATATTTTATCTGCACGATTGGAACAAATTTCAGGTACCGTAAAGTCATATTGAAAAAAACAGGACTTTCGAGCCAAAAAATGGCAACTGCGCATTCTGTTTTGTAATCCTGGTTTAAGGAGCCATTTGGCTCCTAGCTTATATACCTGACTTTCTAACACTTCTGGAGAGATCTTGGCCGGGTCCACCATCCTTTCATGGGTTCTGCCATGCAGCCCAGGTAAAGGAGGGTGGGCAGTGGCTTCCCAGTTCACTTCAGCCAGTGAAACAGTACAGGCCACCCTTGCTGCCCTGGATGATTTCAACAGGTCTGGCCTTGAGCAGAAGTTATTTGGATGCAACCCCATTCTTGCCTCTTGATACGAAAGGGCAAGGGCAAGACCTGGGCCGGGTGGCCCACTAGTGTGCCTTGAGTTTTCAGTTGTGTCCTTTGTGTTTTAAAGAAGTTCTTCCAAGTGGCTGCAATCATGAAATATCTGTTGTTGGTTGCTAAATATTATGGGAATTAGCTCACATGGTATGTTTTCTTTCCAGATTGATATACTAGAAGATCCTGTTATTAGAAATGTGATCATTCCTCAGACGGTCTTGCAGGAAGTAAGAAGGCGGAGCGCTCCAGTATACAAACGAATAAGAGATGTGTTAGCAAATACTGAAAAACATTTCTATTCTTTCACTAATGAGCATCATAAGTAAGCACGTGAAGTAGTAAGCCACACCATTCTTTACTGTTCATTACTAACAGATACATTCAATATATACAAATTGTCTGTTAGGTGCTGTTTAGTTTCAGGTTGTATTTTTTATGATACTGATTGCTTTTGTACTGGGAATTTAAAAAATATTGAGGGATAACTCCTATAGCAAACTCTGTAAGGATGAGTACTGTTAGGATCCAGAGCAGGCATGGGCAACCTTGGCTCTCCAGATGTTTTGGAACTACAACTCCCATGATCCCTAGCTAACAGGACCAGTGGTCAGGGATCATGGGAGTTGTAGTTCCAAAAACATCTGGAGAGCCAAGGTTGCTATGCCTGATCCAGAGGATCTCCAGCAGAACTGGGAGGCAGCTGGCACAGCTGGGCTATGCTAACTTAACTCTCTCATCCTTGGCTCAGCTGGAGAAATGCTGGAGTGTCTTCCCCCATCCTGGCTGAGCCAAGCTTGGTGGATGTAAAAGTGACATAATTCCTGAAAGAGGGTGCAATGGGAGTGGGACCAGAGAGTGCAGGCTGGATCAGCCACGTGACCTGGCAACCCGTTGTTAGTTAAGCTGGTGAAAAGGGTGCTATAACTGAAACCCTCTTTTAAAGGTTTGTTTTTCTTCTGCCAGTGTTAAGCTGGCTGAGCCAGCTCCTAAATAGAGTTTGGACTTGGTGTAACTGGATCCTTTCTTGCTTTATGCCAGCTTAATGTGTGTATAATTGTTCCCTAAATAGTATAGAAATGCTTTAAAATAAATAGCTAAATTTAGATGAAGTTGCTGAAAACAGCACAGTGCCTGATGGGAGTGTGTGTGCTGCCTTTGGATTATTAACCCACCTCACCCCTAACCATGTATAAAAATTTAATTAATTAATAATAATAACTAGCATATCTGCATACCACCTTGTTTGGAGGACTGTTTTACAGATTCCATCTCAATTGGAATTTTGGCTGGATATGCCTCTTGTGCAAAGGCTTCCTACATATTGCAGGCTCAGATATATAGTTAGCCCTACAATGCACCGAGGGCCTGTGTGCGCCAGAGGATTTTGTGTGTTTATACTGTAAATGGATAATTTTTAAAGGAATAACTGGATTTATTTATTTTTTGCTTTTTGGTCTCCAGAGAAACATACATAGAACAAGAACAAGGAGAAAATGCTAATGACCGTAATGACAGAGCCATCAGAATAGCAGTGAAATGGTATAATGAACATCTGAAGGGATTGCAGAACGAAGATAGGATAAGAGTTATCTTGCTCACCAATGACAGAAAAAATAAAGAGAAAGCTGTGGAAGAGGGAATTACTGCTTATACATGTAAGTCCAGGCACTGATGATAAGCCATACAGTTCTGCTATAAGAAAAGGAGCCTTGTGGTAAAATGTGCTGGTTGAAAACCTAGAATGGACTTATTCCGTAGGAAAGATGTCAGAAAACAGATTTCTCCTGGACTGTGCTCCAGTACACGAAATTCTGTGAGTTTCTCAGCAAGTGATTTCATCTGCAAAATACAGTGGTACCTCAGGTTAAGAACTTAATTCGTTCTGGAGGTCCATTCTTAACCTGAAACTGTTCTTAGCCTGAGGTACCACTTTAGCTAATGGGGCCTCCCAAGCACGATTTCTGTTCTTGTCCTGAAGCAAAGTTCTTAACCCAAAGTACTATTTCTGGGTTAGCAGAGTCTGTAACCTGAAGCGTCTGTAACCCAAGATACCACTGTACGCTTCTAGCTAGCCCTGTCATCTGCACTTCTCATCTCAAAAAGGCAGAATGAGACTTCTGCAACCACCTTGCTCAGTGTGTCCTCCCAACACTTGTTGAAGGGAGCTGGGGAGACCCAGTGGAGTTGTTGCTGGATAAAAATTATGAGGAAAAGTGTTCCTTGTTATTAATGGAATGTTTGATACAGTAGTGGGGCAGTATTTAATTTCCAAAAAGAAGAAATGTGCAGGAACTCAGATTTTTGGTAAAACAGTTGTGGATGGAGCAGAACAGATTGTACTTAGTGGAAAGATTATTTGCATGCTTAGGAGCATTTCTACTATATTCCATTCAGTTAATAGAAATAATTATTGATATCAAGCCCAGACATAATTTGTGAAGTCCACATGTCAGTCTCACCATCCAAACTGAAGATTTGTTGCTGTAGAAAACAATATTATACACCAGTTTAATGTTTAATAGTTTTGTAAATTAGTATTGCTTATCCTATGATTTTTGTTACATAAATGTATTTTTTTTATTGGTAGGTGAAGAGTACATAAAGAGCTTGATAGCCAATCCTGAACTTGTGGATCGACTTGCTTGCATAAATGATGAAGCGGTATGTTTCACTCTTCTGGTCTCCATTTTTCTTTGGTGTTCCTGTGTTGTGGCAAGAAGCAGAAGAGAGGGAAAGATTGCAAACTAAGGATAGATTGGCAAAGAACCACTTCCAAACTCATGGCAACAACAAAACTATAGGTGCACCATAAATATCACCATCAGTCTTGCCCAGGAAGATCTAGCCCTAAAATCATCAGCTTAGGCGAATCACTCATACTTGGTATTTGAGGGGGCTGGGAAGGGCAGCTTCATTCTATGGAAACAAGTTGAGGGTCAGGGACCTGGTGAAACATCCAGCTGGTTCAGATGTAGTGTTAGGTGCACGAGTTGTGACAAGCCTTTGGCTCATGCACTCCTGTCCTTTCACATGTAAGAGGAAGAGATTGGAAACTTCCACTTTCAGTTTTAAAATAGCCAGAATTCTCCTTTATGCCTGATATCAGGAAACTATGTTTAGCTCTGTAAAATCAAACCATTTTTTTATTATTGTTTTATGGAGAAGTTCAATGGTTTAATAACCTGAAGAAGGTGCTTCTGGTAACCTACTCTTGGTGCATGGAGTAACATTAACCATGATTTAGATTATGTCCAAACCAGCCTACTGACTCTTTCTTGTATCTGCATCTGGCTCTTACAGAATGAAATAGAAAATGGAAGGATCATTTTCTCTGAGCATCTTCCACTCAGCAAACTGCAGCAGGGTATCAAGTCTGGCCTTTACCTTCAAGGAACCTTCAGAGCTAACAGAGATAATTACCTTGAAGCTACAGTTTGGGTTCACGGTGATGGGGATGAGAGAGAGGTTTGTTTGATGCACGATTGTCTGTGAATTCCTTCATTGGGAAAAGGTGAAATTGTTTTATATATGAATACTCTTTCGATTTTTTGTATAGGTAATTTAAATGAAGGTGGGTTGATAGGGTGAGGTAAGGGATCATTTTTAAACTCTTGTGAATTTACCTGTCAGCTGCAATTCGAGAACTGTCTACTAGACACTGATTCACACTAAAACCAGTGGGGCTTCAGAATAAGCTCATTCAGGCTCATGCTGAAATGGTACATCAAAAGCACCCTCTGCTTAAGTTTTATAGTTAAGTGTTGCATCTGTATAGAGAAGTCTGTTGTAAAAGCAGATTTCCCACTTCTGGCTTGAAAGGCACTCAGCGGATTGTACCAACATTTTTCTATTGAAGCTTAACTATGGTTGAAGCTCAACCATGGCTTCACTGTACATTTGGGATCTTAATCCTAAATGAGATTTGTTCACTTAATTTTTGGTTAATTGTTACATTTGGACTAGGCCACTGAAGAAAGCTAGGAGATGTAACTGACTGTAGTGGCCAGTCAGCAATTAGCAATGGGTCAATGCACATTTCCCTCTCACTTCAGGCCTTTTCTGGAATTCATCCAGCTGCTCTCTTGGGAGACAATACTCCCAAGGCACATGGATAACCAAGTTTACAGCTGGGAATCCCTCTACTAAGATGATATGTGATTTCATAAGGCGACTATTATCCTTAAAACTGATTGTTTGCTTGATGCTTACAGGTAATAATACAAGGGCTTAGAAATTTAAATCGTGCAGTGCATGAAGACATCGTAGCTGTGGAGCTGTTATCAAAAGATGCCTGGGTTGCTCCATCCTCTGTGGTCTTGCTTGATGAGGCGGCTCAGGATGAAGAGGATGATGTGGAAAAAGAAGAACAGAAGGAAAACAGTGTATGACATGAACATGCCAGGTTTCTCTATTCTTGCGCACTTGGCTCTTATTATTGCAGTGAAGTCTGTTTTCATCAGTGTGTACATCTTAATTGATTTGGCAGTCAGTTATTTGGATGCATGTATCCTGCGATTCCATGCATGCACTGGAAAAAGAAAGGTGCAAAAGTTAGCATTCTCAGAATTCCATCTTAAATTTTCAGCAGCAGCATTCCCGCTAGAAAAATTAGGGCTGCCATACGTCCAGGAATCGAACTGTCAAAATGTCGTCCAAGCAGATTTCCGCTGAATCGGCAAATGTAGGGTTGCAATATTCCCAAAAGTGAAAATGAGCCGAAGTTGTTGACATTTCCTCCCCAGCCCACCTTTGGGAATATGGCAACCCTAGAAGAATGGTCCTGAAAATGTGGGCAGTGCTTGATGAAATCTTCAAATTTAGCTGGAGTTTCAGAAGATTTCTCTGAAGCCAAGGGGTGGGGCCTCTACATACACAGTAGGGTAGTGATAACTTTTGAAGTGCCCCCCTTCATGGTGCCCCCCCTAGCCACATCTCCATGAAGTGTCCAGAAATGACAAGCCAACATACAAAAACGAAATAAGGTGTGTGCGTGTGTGCGTGCACACACACATACAACCTTCTATTCCTCGACCGGAAGCTATTTCCTTTCTTGATTTAAACTCAGAGCAAGAAATAAAAGTGATCCATACAAGAGCATGTCTGGAAACTGAGCATACAGATTGAATCGAAGAATGCCGCTGCTCTGAAAAAAAGTCTTAAGAGTTGCCCTTCCCTGAGTTTCTTATTTCCTTCCCCACAGGATAATTTGTAGAACTCCCTAGGACTGGCAGGTGCTTTAGTTAATGAGACAAAATGAGAGTACTTTTGGATATTTTATTTATTTCCATAGTTTTTTAGTTGCAGAATACAGTTTCATGGTATAGATTTTGGTCTGGATTAGTGCAGAATGTTATTTTATTCTTCTGCTGCTAGTCTTGGAAAGGCAGAAGGAGCTCCATGAGCTGCAAAAGGTGGGAAATCTTAAACTGCTTTTGACGTTTTAAATTTCCATCCACACACTTTCAAGGGATCTCTGTGGCTATAAATGCTAGAAACTTGCCTTTTATTTTATAGTAATTTGTTTTCCTGATTGAAATGCAAGTTATCAGAATACTTAATAAGTGAACAAAACCAAATCCTGTGTTTGTGTAGAATTACAACCAGTGTGCCTCCAGATGTTTTGGGACTACAACTCCCATCATTCCTGACCACTGGTCTTGCTAGCTAGGGATGATGGGAGTTGTAGTCCCAAAACATCTGGAGGCACACTGGTTGAGAAACACTGCTTTAAGGGAAGCTTATGTCAAAGAGTAGTTCAAATGATGTCATAATATGGGGTGTGACCTGGAACATTCTTACCACTAAAGCATGGCAGGTTGGGGAACCTGGTTGTTTATATAATTGCAGTTTATATTTTTTATATATGTTTTTAAACCTAGCTGAAGACCTCTGGGAGCAAGAGTATGCTGCGTCCGACCGGCAGAGTTGTGGGCATCATAAAAAGAAACTGGAGGCCTTTTTGTGGCATGCTTTCTAAGTCCCAAATAAAAGAGGTAAGAGCAACAGTTGCGGATTACTTTCTTCACTACCTGAATTCTCTAATTTCAATAAAAGCCATTCGCCCTGCTTCCTAACAGGCAAGACGGCACTTATTTACACCAGCTGATCGCAGAATCCCTCGAATCCGAATAGAAACAAGACAGGCTTCAACACTTGAAGGGCAAAGAATTATTGTTGCTATTGATGGCTGGCCTAGGACTTCGAGATATCCTAATGTAAGTCTGAAAGGAAACTAATTCCCTCTGAAGATTTAACCAATCACCCTGATGATCAAACTGTTACAAAAGGAAGACACAAGAGGTTAACTTGAATTACTTTTGTTGTATATACCTACTAGTGGGCAATGTGTGGCCTGACAGCCATTTACCATTACTTATCATCCTGTTTACAAAATTATTTAAGCCTTGTGACTGTGGTCACCAAGTCTGTGATGGAACCTGATTCAGAAACACAGTAGTTGTTATACTTAAATAAGTGCTTGATCTGATGTATGCCTACTTGGGAATAATTCTCACTGAATGTAGTGAGAATTTCATATTCCAAGTAAGTTGCACATAGGATTGCTACTTACAATGATATTTATTTTTAATACTCTTTAATACTAATATTTCCCCCCAAAACGGCATTGTTTCATAATATTAATGAAGACGTGTATTGGTTTAGGGTCATTTTGTAAAGAATTTAGGAACAGCTGGAGATAAGGAGACTGAGACTGAAGTCCTGTTGCTTGAACACGATGTTCCTCACCAAGCTTTCTCCCAAGCAGTTCTTAGCTTCCTGCCCAAGATGCCCTGGAGCATTACTGACCAGGTACGGTAAGCACTGATAATGTTCAGAAGTACTAATTGGTTAACATCACCATAAGTTTGTAATGCAATTTGTGCTGCACTGGGAACAATGATTAATAATGGAAATAGGAAAGTGATTATTCAGATTCACTTCCATAATAATGAGGGATTTTAAACTCTTGGTTTTTTTTAAAAAAAACCTCTGCCTCCCTGCAAACATTGATTCTACTCATTGCACTTTAATTGTCTCAAGCTGACAGAAATTAGCCACTAAGTTTCTCCAAGGTGAAACCTCCTCAAAGTCAATTTCAGACTGCTTCTTTTATGAAATTAGCATGAACTGTATGTCTGCAGAGTATCCTTAACTATGGATATCAACTGTCCACAGCTTTCCAACAAATGTATTGCATAACAGTTGTCATTTCAGGAGGTAATTCTCCCTCTTAAAACAATTTCTTTAAACTGTTAATCTCCCAAGTAGCATTGGATTGCATTGTACCTTTCTGATTCAATATTGCATCAGTTTTATTACAAATTGTATTTATTTGTGCTCTGCATAGTAAGATGGCATATTTCCTGCTCTCTCTTGCATTGATTGGCCTTTCATCTTCAGGTGTTGTTGTTTTCTTAAGTGTGCTCTTCTCTTTCCTGTATACCTACTTGCTTAAGTGACCAGTTTATGCTTCTGAAAAACTGGCTGAGGCTTATGTATGCCAAAATAAGTTCATAGTCTTTTGTGCTGCAAGCTTCCATGCTGTTTTTGCTGCATCACAAAAGGGCTCATTCCAAGGTTACTTGTCTTAATTGCCAAGTTTTATAATTAAGCAGTTTCTTCAGTTGGGTGAACTTTTTTCCATAATTATTATAACGGTCTGTAGTAGTTCATAAAATGTTTGTTGGAAAACAAAATTTCAGGATATGAAGTTGAGAGAGGACTTGAGGCATTTGTGTGTATGCAGCGTGGATCCCCCTGGCTGTACTGATATTGACGATGCATTGCACTGTAGAGAGCTGGAAAATGGAAATCTAGAGGTAAGTCAAATGTCAGGTGAAGGCTGACATGCATTTTTGTCTGTATATCTAAGTCATCCTTAGATATCCCAAAGTCATCTCAAAGCAAGAGGAAAAGGCCTATTGCTCTGTAAGAAGCAGTTACACATACAGTTTCTTCTGTTATACAGTGGTACCTTGGTTTAAGAACAGCTTAGTTTATGAACAACATGGATTAAGAATGCTGCAAACCCGGAAGTAGGTGTTTTGGTTTGTGAACTCTGCCTTGGAAGCAGAACATGTTCCGCTTCCTGTTTAGTGTGTTCCATTTGTAAATTGAGTCCCCCGCTGCTATGGGAAAGCACGGCTTGGTTTAAGAACGCTTTGGTTTAAGAACGGACTTCCAGAATGGATTAAGTTCATAAACCAAGGTACCACTGTAAATCTGTTTATCAGGGGTCCCCAGACTTACCGGGCTTCGGGCCGGTGCCCGCCGCGCCGAGCGCGCGGCGGGCCGGAGGGCAGGGGAGTGCGCACGCAGCGGGCCGAAGGGCGGGGGAGTGCGCGCCCGTGCGCATGCGCACACGCACACGGTCGGAAAAAATTGCTGAAAATCGCTTGTGCGCATGCGTATGGGCCTCCCCCGACCCGGAAGTGCACCGTAAATGACCTCTTCTGGGTTGGGAGAGGCCCATACGCATGCGCACAAAGGATTTTCGGCGATTTTTTTTCCGATTCTGAAGATCGCCGCCACGCGCCGTAAGAGCGGGCGGTGGCAGCGGGCAGCGGGGGGCGTCGCGGGCCGGATTGGGAGGCTAATTGGGCCGCATCCGGCCCGGGGGCCGTAGTCTGGGGACCCCTGCTGTTTATTATGCTCAGGTTTGTGGTTTGCATTCAGGTATGCTTTCATTCTGTACTATGAACTATGATCACTCTTCAGCTGCAGTACTACAGCCAGTTACAAACATAGTGTACTTTAAGGCAGGCTTGTGTGGCTAAATGTATGGATGCTGCTTTGGCTTAATATTTATTCACTGTATGCCCAGTGTGTTTCAGTTCCTGATTTTCTACTTCTACACTTAATCTCTGTACACAGTTGAACTCTATTTTCTTCTTGAGTAGATAATGCATAGGCTTATACTGTTTGATTTCATCTGAAGTATGTGCCACTGCACTCTTACTGACAAGTCTATCAACAAAACATCTCTAATGACTTCAAGAAACAAGGAAAGTTAAACATAAAGGGTTATATGCAGCAGAGCTATTTTTGTTTTTTGATTGATGCCTTGAGGTTGCGAGAAGTTTCATAAAATGCCTACTTTTGAAAATTCTGAACAACCTGTTTATTTACTAGGTTGGTGTACACATAGCAGATGTCAGTCATTTTATTCGTCCGGGAAATGCCCTAGACCAGGAATCTGCAAAAAGGGGCACAACTGTGTATCTCTGTGAAAAGGTATATTTTCCTCTTTGTATTTATTTATCTTCGGGTGGTATTTTAATTCCCTGTATTGGTTTCTTCCAGACATGAAATGCATTATATTTCTGAAGGTAACTGTGGTGTTTGCCTATGAAGAGAGTGATGTCATCCCCAGTATGTGTGTGAAGGGGTTAAATGTAAAGCCAATGAGAACCCAGGGGGCGGAGTCAGCGAGAGTATAAGACAAGCCCTGGGGGGCTGTAGATGGGAGATGAGATGAGATGAGAGATAAGAGAGATGAGAAGAGAGAGTTGTGGTTATTGAGCTGAGGGGAATCTTTGGGTTGGTTTGAGCTGTGTGAGAAAAAGTAAACCTGACTCAGTGACAGTCAGCATCTGAAAGGAACAGATAAGGACCTACGCAGTTCTGGTTAGGAACTGGGAGGAAGTTGGTTGAATTGTGAACTTGAAGGTATAGGCTGGTATAGGAACTAAGTTAATATGGACTGAACACCATCTTTGAAACCATACGCTTGTTATACTAGTAAGAAATAAACTGAAGTTTGTGTTCACTTTAACAACCCTGACTGGACTCGGTGATTACCAGGAAGCACCTGGCTGGTGGCAGCGGGAAAACCAGTGGTGGCACAGGGATCAATTGACCGTGAAACGTCCGGGGGTCCCTGTGTGATCGCCACAGTAACCAATCATACTATTGAATACAGTGGTGCCTCGCCAGACGAATTTAATTCGTTCCACGGGCCTTTTCTTATAACGAAAAATTCGTCTAGCGAATCCCATAGGAATGCATTGAATTTTTTTGAATTTTTTTTACCCATAGGAACGCATTAATTGAATTTCAATGCATTCCTATGGGAAACCGCGATTCGCTAGACGAATTTTTCATAAAACGAATTCGTCTAGCGAAGCAACCTCCACTAGAAAAATCCTTTCGTTAAGTGGAAATTTCGTTAAGCAGGGCATTCGTTAAGCGAGGCACCACTGTAACAGTTTTCCAGTAAAAGAATTAACCAAAAATTAACAGTTGTTGGGATCCCAAGGGTAGAAAACTGACTAAAACACAACCTTGGTTGAGTCGAAATTGTGTGAAAAGCATTGTCTATTGTACTTTTATCATGATAAGACTTTCCTTTTGACTGGATTTTAACCTGATATTGGGTGACCCTTTTTGCCCACAGAA
Organism: Zootoca vivipara; assembly: GCF_963506605.1. Lineage (NCBI taxonomy): Eukaryota > Metazoa > Chordata > Lepidosauria > Squamata > Lacertidae > Zootoca > Zootoca vivipara. The sequence goes on along the minus strand of NC_083279.1, from coordinate 8,752,760 downwards.
GCTCATTTCAAAGGGCTATTTTTTCAGTCTTCAACGTCATTCAGAGGTGCCATTCAGAGCACAGGGCAAGAAGAAGGCTTTTTTTTTAGAGGAGCTCCAATGGCTTCTTCATAAGTTCCTCCCTTTCTCTCTTGCCCTGCACTTTGAAAAGGGGCTTTGAATGCACCATACCCAGGGCTTGGTTGAAAAATAGGAAATGTAATGTGAGAAAGGTAGCGTTTGATTAACAACATATCCTTGATCAAATTAACAATATGAGTACAGTTCTATATGCGTACACTATGTCAATATATGTGATTTTTTGGACATAAATAACCACAGTCAAATTTTGTGTGTTTTTGCAGAGGATTGATATGGTTCCAGAGCTGCTCAGTTCAAACTTGTGTTCGTTGAGATCCAATGTTGACAGGTAATTGTGTGGATACAGTTTTTAGATATATAAGAATAAGTTGTCTTCTGTAAACAATTATGTTTACAGAACGGGTCTTTCCACATCTCTGTTCTCACTATGATGTCCTGCAGTCTCCAAGGATCCATTTCACAAGGGTTGTGGGATCCTCCTGAACTGGATGGCATGGGGTGCCAGGGTTGGGGGGCTGCAGCAAGAAGCGGGGGGGGGGGGGGAGTGTTCCATGGAAACTGCAGAGGAGGGAGCAGACTTCCCTGAGCAGAAGTATCATCTTCTCAGGCAAGAGCACCCTAGGATCAAAGACAGCTGCAAGTTTTTTCCTGTTTCATCAGCAACTTTCTACTCCTTTCCTAGGCTTGCATTTTCCTGTATATGGGAAATGAATCACAATGCTGAAATCTTGAAGACTAGATTTACAAAAAGTGTAATTAATTCCAAGGTAAGGTTTGCATTTATTTGGAATATTTAACAACAAATGCTGAATTGCGCCATTTTGAACACCTTAATATTGGGGCATTGAATATGCTTACCCATAAGATGCTGAAAATGGGAGAGTTCCAAGTTTATTTACTTATTTCACTCATTATAATGCACATCAATCTCTGGCTTTTGTCTTCTGGGTTTCTGGGGGTTTTCCTGTTGTTAATCTGTCTCTCACAGCTACAATAAACCTACCATTAAAATTATGGACTGGTCATTTCTTCGTCAGGGAGCAAACGGGCAAATTTAGCAGGGGATCAAATACTTTCCCCCCTCACTGTATATACTGTCCAGTCCAGATAATGTTTGTGGCTGAAATCATGTTGGTTGTTACTTCAGCAATAGATCTGGACAAAGCTAAATCATACTTAGAGTAGACGTAAATGGATTTAAGTTGACTGGTTTCAGTGGGTCTACTTGAGTGTGACTTAACACTGGATGTTACTTACAATCTAAACTACATTTTGCTATGTTTGGCACCCTGAAAAAAATTACTGTATTTACTTATTTGTATATTGAAATGTGTATGTTACTTTTACATCCAGAAGTGGTGAACAAAAAAGCAATGAAAATACAATTACGATTCAGTAAAGGAAATATAAATGAGCTTGATACATGCCACAAAAAGACAAGAGTAGCAGACAAGATGGATCAAAATCAACAGCAAAGCCTGTTGTCTATGCATTCAGAGTTAGTGCTGTAAACTCAGTGAAGGTTGCCCAGTTCAAAGTTTCATCAGAAATTGATTTTTGAATTCTGTCACATTGAGATGGGATTCTCTTAGGAATCGTCACTGCTGCCCTTATATTGATTGCGCCTCTTTTATTATATATTTCTGTCCAAAGGCTTCCCTTACATATGCTGAGGCACAAATGAAAATAGATTCTTCCAGTATGAATGATGACATTACTTCTAGTCTGCGTGGACTAAATAAACTAGCCAAAATTCTTAAGAAGCGTCGGATAGATAATGGGTAAGTAGTTCTTACTGCAGGTCTTCTGCACAGCTTTTCATTCATATGGAGACACTATGACCCAATGCAGCCACTTAGCATTTGCTAGAGTGAATCTTCCTGTTGTCTGCCCTAAAGAAAACAATAGCTGATAAGATAGCACAGTAGTTTTCATACTGCTCTGAAATTCCAAACACATGTTTCTCAATAACAAGATCCAGTTTATTCGAAAGACTGTTTAACCATGATCACCATTACACCCTGCAACTTGCAGCAGTCCCAAATGTGAGTGCTTGGTGCATTTATAAAGCCATTTTCAGATGGGCCTCAGGCTTCCCATCTCCTGCACCCCCGAGCTGTGTCATAGCCTGTTCGTTGGACCCATGCCAGCGCCAGGAACTCCTTGCATGCTGAATAAAGATGACCAAGAAACAAAAGAAGTTTGGTGTGAGCGGAGGTGGGAAAGAATGCCTCCCTTCTCTGAGGGGAAAGGGACAGAGAAGGTGTTGAAGGAAATTGGAAAGTGAAGTGAAAATAATGATAACAACAATAAGAATTCTTTGTGATATCCGGTGCTGTCATTCCACTTGCAATGCAATGCCCACCAGCCAACCCCTGCACACCTTCAAAATCTGCAGAGAGTTGGGGGATAAGATTTTTGAGAAGTGCAAGGAAAGGAGACTAATACGGAGATGCTGAGATAGAATACATCCAGAACAAATGGCTGAATTTAGCATGAGGAAAAGTGAGCTCTGGGACTCCTTGCCACAAGGAGAATGTTGCAAGGAATATAGCAATTGTAATTATTGCCATCATTTTCTACTGGTACCTTGTTTGTATGATGTTTAGGCTCTGTAAAATATTTTACTATTCTCATATCTGTTACTTTCTAGGGCTTTAACTCTCTCTTCACCTGAAGTTCGTTTCCACATGGATAGTGAAACCCACGATCCTATTGATTTACAGACGAAGGAGCTCAAGTATGTTTTATCTCCTGTTTTCAATGCTGTCCAATTATTTGTTCACAAGTGCACCGTTAATGGAAGTATGATGTGCACAGCGCCGTTCTCCACACCAGAGGCCACTTCAAAATATCAAAGCAGTCAACAGTATATGTTGCATTCCGTCAAGAGTGTTTATGAATACAGTCTATCATAGTACACTTCTGTTTAGAGTGTTCAGAAAAAAGGTTGTTCTGTGGAAAAGTCGGGACGGTTGGAAAATTGTGAACATGGACTTAATGATAATGTTATTATTTTTGTTAACTTACAGAGAACCATTAGTGTGTGTGGCACTTTACAGTATAACCAAGCAACACAACTAAATTTTATAAGCTATAGTCTGCAACTTCTAAATGTGCACATCTTATTGTGGCTACACAAGCAACATGCTGAACAGAGCTGGTAGCTGAGCCTGTCCACTAAAACAAACACACACCAGAGGGCATCAAAACTGATATTAGGTCACAGGGGCAGGGAACAGTGTCTAAAGGGCATTTGTTTATCATGTATAAAATATGCAAGAGTGTTGAAGTTCACCTATGAATTCTTCGTGCTTCCACAGAACAAACATATCAAATTTTAACTATCGCTTTCCATGACGGCCTCTCTTCTTATAAGTGTAATATTTCCTGTTGATAGAGAAACCAACTCCATGGTTGAAGAGTTCATGTTGCTTGCTAACATCTCTGTGGCGCAAAAGATCTATGATGAATTCTCAGAGCATGCCTTGCTAAGAAAGCACCCTGCTCCGCCTCCATCAAATTATGACATCCTTGTGAAGGCTGCAAAGTCTAAGGCAAGTTATCAATGCTTGGAATTGAAGTGGTTAAAGGATCGAGTTCTTAACCAATAGGTATATTTTTCTTTCTGATTTTAGCTGGGATCAGAATACCTCGTGTGGAGTTGTAATCAGCGTAGCGCTAACGAAATTGTTCCATTGGCACACACATTTCTACTTTCCCTTCCCTTCCCCACAAACTGTTCTTGGGGTTCTCCTGCTCCTCCAGAGCAGATGTGAGGAGGTCATGGAGAGAGGGGAGGTCTCAGCATACATCTGGATTTTTTTAGTAAGACTTTGCAAAACAACAACAACTTTTGTGTCCGGATTTTCACTTTTTGAAATAAGGCAATTTAAAGGAGTTATTTAAAGGTGGGCCATGCTGATTCACACATGTACTAGAGCAGTTGTCTTCAACTTTGCAGACCCAAGACCCACCTCACATGCATTTGGGGACGCACTTAATTGTTTTACCGCATGATAGTGCTGCTGTCTTGCAACCCTGTGTACGAGGTTCTGGCCCTCTTATTGAAGATCATTGCACTCTGGCTTTTCAAACCCCTGCTTTCAAGAAAGTGCACCTCAATCCCAGGGCCACTCCTAAATATCCAGCCCATGGGTCAGTTCAGTCTTGACCCACCAGTTACCCATTTGGCCCATTAGACCAGATTTGGGGGCAAGCCACGTTTACCCACTCTACACCTGAAGTCATTCAGATAAAGGGCAGGGCTTGGCCAAAAGGGTGGGGCTTCACCAAAACCCACTTGAGCAACTTCCAAAGCACTCAAAACATCTGGAACCTTTGAAGTAATGTGCAAAACAGGTAAGAAGGATTCCCTAGGGGTAGGTTGAGGGAGTTTTGGACTATTTGGTATTGTCTGATATAATATGGTCTGACCTCGGAATGTATTTAGGATTGTATTATGGATCTGGCTGATACATCTGGAGATACCGACTTCAGGGAAAGGGGGGTGGGAACTTGTTGTGAGGGTGGGAATAAATGGGTAAAATATTTTGACATTAAGTTAAAATATTTTTGGGTAAGGGATAGAGATTAGTAGTTAGATCATAGCAATTTTGGAGAGAGGATGTTAGTAATAAAGAAGTTTAAGTATAAAAAGTATGGTTAATAGCAATGAAGAAGTTAAAATTTAGAAAAAAGAATTTGAAGTTAGATTTGGGAACCGCGAGAATTATTTTAACAACAAGAACTCAAGAGGGGGAATTGAGGAAGTCAGAAAGGACAAGTTTAGAAGTCTTAGAATGATGTCATTGTATTTTTACTTTTATTTTTATTGCTGTATTTTCTTTTTTAATCTTTTTTATTCTTAATTGTTTTTGAAATGTGAAGAATTTGGGGGAATAAGAACGGACAAAGTGGTTTTGTACTCTTTTTTCTTTTTTATCTGTATTTCTTTTAAAATCCAATAAATAATATATATATATATTTTAAAAAGGATTCCCACCCCCTCTCCACATTAGCAGCAAATCTGCTGACATCATTTGCGACATCAGGTGATCGATAGATGGGCAGTCCCGCCCTCCTGCCAAATTTGGCTTGAGAGGCAGATCCTGATAAAGATCTGGCCCACAGAGTGGAAAAACGTTCCCTGTCTGTTCTAGAATTTGGAGGTAGTAAAAAGAGTTTGCTCCCTGTGTGCACAAGACAGTGCTTTGTATGTTTGTGCAGGCCTCAGAGTCCTTGTCTTTTTGACATCTAAATTAACTTCATGATTTGTATACAAAAGGATATAGCTTGGCCATCTCTTATTTCCTTTACCTTGGCTTTGAACCCCTGTTGAGGGCAGCCATATTGATTCTTAGGTTTGTGAGTTGAACAGATGATATTAGTTGTGGTTTGTTTGTCATCTTGCATGTAGTCCTTTCCCTGAGGAGCTCAAGGTGTCATATGCATAGCTGTCAACTTTCCCCCTTTTTTTAAGGGAAATTCCCTTATTCCGAATAGGATTCCTCACGAGAAAAGGGAAAAGTTGACAGCTATGGGACTCATATGTCAGTTCCTTGGCCTGCATCAGCAAACGTTTTAAACGATGGCAGTGTTGTGAAATGTTGGTGTCTGTTTTTATGCTTATTGTGTTGTTTTTATGATGTTAGCCACTGTGAACCCGGCCTTGGCCAGGGAGGGCGGGATACAAATAAAATTATTATTATTATTATTATCAATTATTATTATTAAAGCAACTCCCCCCTACTTCTTTTTTTCTGTAGGGTTTGGACATCAAAACTGACTCAGCAAAAGCCCTGGCTGATTCTCTTGACAGTGCAGAATCGCCTTCTTTTCCTTACCTGAACACTTTGTTACGTATCTTGGCTACTCGCTGCATGATGCAAGCAGTTTACTTTTGTTCTGGAATGGACACCGATTTTCGTCACTATGGCTTAGCATCTCCTATTTATACACATTTTACTTCACCTATCAGAAGGTACTCTTCATGAAATTTTGAAAGGGAAAAAATGTGTGTGTTGCAGCCTGTTAAAAATATAGTTCGACAGTTGCCACATTCTACCAAATCACCCTAGGATAAATTACTTTCAGTATTGCTTTCGTTAGTTCAAATACTAAAGTTTTATTACAAATTGTGTAAATATGGCAAACTTGCCTACTGTCCTCTTGTTTTCTATGCATACTTTGGGACTGTTTTGCAGAATTTTGAACCATTTACGCTTTTTGATTTTGTGCAGAAACTAGTTGATAAACCATAGAATAAATATTGTCAAGGGAATTTTGATTGATGCAAAGTCCTTAAGAGCCTTTGAGCCTCCAGGGCTTATTGAATGCTGAGTATATCAGCTGAGGGAAGGAAGAATGGAGAGGAAATAGAGGTGGTTGTCCTACTCAATTCCCATACCCTTTAAATTTATATTGAGTACGCATTTCTACAATACTGATAGCGGTAGGATGAAAACATAGGGAAACGCTGTCCAAATGTCTGGACGGCTGTTGCATGAAGCATCTGCAATACAAGCAGAAATATCACAAGATGTATTAGGATGAAAAGAGTTTCATTAGTTCCGTACTGCCTGTGTCATTTATACACGCACACAAACGCCTACCCCATCTGATTTCAGGAAAAGATGCATGTGACTGTCTAAATTCACATTCAACCTCTGGCCACGTAGGACTAGATCATTCATAAACAGCCCCACCCCATAGCTGTAACTGCTTTTAAGGAGGACCTGTGTGAACACACAAAGGACAGCCATAGAATGTAGTTTATAAAAATGCTCGACTTTCCTCAACAGTCTTTTAGGAGAACAGGCCAGAAACCTTTGAAATCCTGCTTCATATGCTGAAAAGACATGGCAGGTTTCACCGGAAAAATAGACGGAAGCAAGTTCTTCAAATATGAAACTGCTTTGGTATTTTTACCTTTGGATTTTAACCTTTCACAAAATACAGAAATCAAATGTGCTATGTACTTTAAACGTGCACTGTCAGATTTTTGCCATGAGGTTAAGAAAATGGTCTAAATGGACAGTTTTTCAGGGGAAATGAATCTGGAAGTAAGATTTGAGTTGAGTGGACATGTTTCACGAGCTATTTCCAGGGGGAAATCATGAATAGGAAAAGGGAAAACACTCCCTCCTCTTTTCACACTTCAGTATGTCTCCCCTCACCTCAAGGAAAGCAATATAGTACTCAGGTTTGGGATTGGCAGCTGGCCCCAAACCTGAGCATATTGCATAACAGAGGAAGATTTCAGGATAGCGAGAAAGGAAAAAGTCCTCTTCACCAGCCCTACCATGAGCCCTGAACAGAACTTCAGGGTTTCTTTTCCAGGCAAGCTGAAGCCCTGAAGAGAGACACTCCTGTGAGGAGCAACTGACACTCTGCAAGGTTTTTATTTGCACACCTTTGTTCTTCCTTCATTGCTTATAGTTTACAAGTGAACTACGTACTGCATAAGATGCAAGCTGCAAAACCTGAATGTTTAACACGGGTTTCTGTGCACCTGAAACAAACTGCGGTTGGCTCTCGCTTGTTATCAATGATGAATGTTTTCTTCTTTCATTGCAGGTATGCTGATATTATAGTGCATCGGCTGCTGGCTGTGGCCATAGGGGCGGACAGCACTTATCCTGACCTCACGGATAAACATAAATTGGCAGATTTGTGCAAGAATCTAAATTACAGGCATAAAATGGCTCAGTATGCCCAGAGAGCTTCGGTTGCCTTCCACACTCAGGTGAATGTTTGTCTTTTTCTTCCACAAAGGATTTGGGAGCAAAGGAGTGCTGGAGTGATGGCTGCTTCACCTTGATATTGTGATTTTTAAATGGCTTTATATTGTTTGCAGTCTTGGGGGATTCTTGAGTCAAAAGATGAGGCAAAATGAATTCCACCCTCCCAAAGAAGTATATCCTCTTCTTCCCGTTGATCATACCTGCTTAGTTTCAGCAGAGTGCAAGCAATTGGGGGATGGGTCGCTTGGAAGCTCTCTCTCTCGTTGCGACAGTTTAGGCAGTGCATCATAACGAATAATATTGTGTTGTGAACAAACAGGAAACTTGGGAATTTGAAGCTGCTGTTGTTCTGATGGCTATATTTACATTGTGAATCTTTAGAACTTTGGAGAAGCAATGTTTTTAAGAATGATCCAGCCCAAGTCAAGAGCACTTGTCCTTTTAATTTTGGCAGAAGAGAGAATTAAGCATGCATTTAACTCTGCCGTAGATATCTGTGTAACTTAAATGGTCTTAAGTTTGAATAGATTATACATTCCATAGTGCCTGCAATATTCTATCTGTTTCCCCCCCTGAAAACTTGAGTGTTGTGTAAAAAGACGGTTCATTTCTATTCCGTATACATATTCAAATGGCTGCTAAAACTGCCCAGAGTCCCCACCTTTCTGCATAGGACTCTGCAGAAGTGAGTGGAAGGACAGTCTGGTCAGTCATTTGCTAGCGAAAGAAGAGCTGCTAAAAAGTGCATCCATGTGCCTCCCCATCTTCCCCGCACCCATCTCAGCATATGAATGCTAGGAAGAAAAATACTACTGGTTCATCTGTGAATATAAAATTCAAAGTATTTGTCTAAGCACTTTGGAAGGGAGTGGGATTAATTAATTCATCTGGGTGCTGCCTTTCACTGTAGAGAAAACATGTACCTGCTTCTTCTAGGGTTTCAGTGAAGATAATTGTTTATTATTATTATTAAGTATTATTTATTTATTATATTTATACAAATTAAATAAATAAATATAAATGCTTTGTCTGGCACCTAAAATACATTATTACATTTATTATAGTCAAACATCAAAAATGGTTTCAATTTCTCCCCACCCCAGTTGTTTTTCAAAAGCAAAGGCGTGGTGAATGAAGAGGCATATATCCTGTTTGTACGGAAAAACGCAATTGTCGTTCTGATCCCCAAATACGGCTTAGAAGGCACCGTCTTCTTCGAAGAAAAAGACAAGCCAAAACCAGCCCTTCTGTACAACGAGGAGGTAAGGCGCCTTGGTTTTTGTATGGGATCTTTTTAGCTGGGAAATCACACAAAGCCCAGATGCCACTTATGCAAAGCATGTTCAAAGTTTTAGACTGAACGTCTAAAACTAATGTGGCATCAAAGTTGAAGCTGATTTTGTGAAACAGCAAAATCCAGAAACATGCAGTAGGAACAACCCCCGACCACTAAGAAGCATTTCAAACTTACTAAGGTTAATGTGTGGTTTTGTAAGTTTAGCATTAGATACATTACAAGGGAAACTGGTTTCAGGGTTGTGTGCATGCTATTTGTGTGTGTTTCATTTTATGCATGCTTTGTTACGCTGATTGAAGGAATCTAGATAGATTACTCTGTTAGAAGTGCACTCAAGGTGCCTGTCTCTGGAGAGCAGTCCAGATCCTTAAAGGTAAAGGGACCCCTGACCATTAGGTCCAGGGGCTTGGTATAGTTTGCATATTTCCTGAAAGCCAAAGCTTTAAATACTTTAAATGTTATTACTATTTTTTTCCTTCAATGTATCAATTCTGTATTGAACTGGGGGGGGGTATGTTCTTTTCTTAGATTCCCTCTCTCACTGTGGAAGGGACGCCTTTCTATACGTTTGACAAGGTTATAGTGAACATCATGTTAGATGCTTCCAATATTCAGCACCAGAAAATCCGTATGGCCCTGGTAGAGCCCAAGGTAGGTTGCTGGTGTAGTAGCTGAAAGCAGTGTGGTGACAAGGAGAAGTCAAAACAGTGCATATTGAAGTAGACCTGAAAGCAAACTTTGAGACAGATTTGAAGGTTCCTTCTTGGATAAAAACACCTAGGAATACGTTATCTATTACTTTTCTTAAATGGGTTGGCATGGGGGAAGTGTGGCACAAGCTGCCTTTTATTGTTTTGGCCTGGTGAGAAGGAACTAAGTTCCCACTGGAATTAAAAGGGGGCTTAGGAAAAACACGGGTGGTGGTTCAGTGTGATTTAAATCCAGCTGCTGCAGCTTCACTCACTCACCAGCAAAGGGCCCATCAAATTTCTGGCTCATACATAAGTGGCAAGGATTTGTATATTCAAATGGCTGCTTGAAGGTATAGGATGTATCTGCATAGAAAAAAACCACATTGCACCCCTATATAAAAAGGGCTAGATGAGGCCACACAATTTTATCTCTGTGCAACAGCACTTTGCTGCCTCTTGTATAAGTGGATGCATGTTGTTCATTACTTTTTCCCATAGGAAAAAGGTGGGGTGAAAACTTACTGCCAGTCTCTTGTGACTCCCATTAAGAATCAAGCCAGTTCCTATCCATATCATGGGTTGTGTTTGTTGGTCACTAGAACAAGGCGGTCCAACTTTTCATACCAAGTGGGCCGCAAGAGTACTTCAAGCACAATTCAAAGTGTTGGTGCTGACCTTTAAAGCCCTAAATGGCCTTGGTCCAGTATACCTGAAGGAGCGTCTCCACTCCCATCGTTCTGCCCGGACACTGAGGTCCAGTACCAAGGGCCTTCTGGCGGTTCCCTCATTGCGAGAAGCCAAGTTGCAGGGAACCAGGCAGAGGGCCTTCTTGGTAGTGGTGCCTGCCCTATGGAATGCCCTCCCATCAGATGTCAAAGAGGAAAACAACTACCAGATTTTTAGAAGAGATCTGAAGGCAGCCCTGTTTAGGCTTTTAATGTTTAATCGATTATTTTATTTTATTTTTCTGTTGAAAGCCACCCAGAGTGGCTGGGGAAACCCAGCCAGATGGGCAGGGTATAAATATAAATATTATTATTATTTGACACTGAACCAGTGGGATGCACACTGCCGTGTCGTGCCGGCGTGGGAGGCTTTGGGAAGGAGGATAAAGGACCCTGACGGAGTCCTCATGACTCCTTCCCAAAGCCCAGTGTCACCCCCAGCTTTGGGAAGACAGCAGGAGGGGTGGGGGGAGAAGGTGAGGGCCGACAAAAAAGCCCTTGGACCACTCTGCTCTCGAGTGTGACTTTATTGGGGAGGAGTGGGGAACTGTTGTCTAGTTTTTCTTCACTGAATTGTGAATTATCCTACAGCAACTCCCCCCCCACCCCACTTCTCAAAGAACGTCTCTGTTTAGGGTTTTAGAATATACATGTTGTGAAGCTGGGTGACAAGACTATTTTATTATTTTAAAAACTGATAGCATTACGCTGGCATTCAGCTAAACAGTTCTGCAAGCCCGACTACTTTTCACTGTGCCATGTAACTTCTCCACTTTGATGCCCCCTAAATCTGCTCTGGAGGCTTGGGGAAACCCCAGAACACATTTCGCAGGTGTGCAGGACAAAGTCTTTCCATTGCACAGCTAAAAGTCCTACGCTAGAGGGGAATGGCTTGTGCTTTTCACAAGAAGTAAGCATTGTTAACCTTTTCCTTTTCTGTCAGGTACAAGGCATTAGTATTCCAAACCAGGCCAAGCAACTGAGTGGCAAGAATGAACCAGAGAAAAAGAAGACAAAATTGGGAAAATAGCTTCATTTGACAAAAAATAGTTAATTTTACATCATATTTGATGTTTAAGACAAATGATATTTTATATACATTTACAAGCCACTTTTAAATAACTGTGTCGTTTAAACTTATTTTTATATGTTCCTGTTCAAGTCTTGTATTTAAAAGCACCACTTAAAAAACGAAGCTAAGCTTCTGGACATCTTTAGGTGATCCTACAGAAGCTGCAAAATAAAGAATATCTTTACACATTCCTGATGCAGAATTGTCTATATGTGCTGTGGTGTTTCAGACTTTTCAAAATAACATTAGCTAAAACTGTTCATGTACAAAAAATTAATAATAATTTAAAGAGGAAGTAATGAACCATCTTTTGAACCTCAAGTGCATATAATATTTATTTTGGAAAAACCATTTGCTGAGGGATATCCTGCCGGAGGAAGGTGTGAAATGTACATCACTTGTCCACATTTTAGATGTTGTTGTTTAGTCGTTTAGTCGTGTCTGACTCTTCGTGACCCCATGGACCATAGCACGCCAGGCACTCCTGTCTTCCACTGCCTCCCGCAGTTTGGTCAAACTCATGTTTGTAGCTTCAAGCCACATTTTAAATACTGCCTCTGAATTACATACCTTGCCATTTCCTGTAAGTTGGGGAAATGTAGAGGTCTCTTCAGAATTAAGCTTCTAGCATCGATTAGGGGAGCTGACCTATTATCACAGAGGGCTGGTTCAGGACGCAGTGCATATTGCTTCCATTTGCTAAGGCAGAATTGATAAAGAGGACTTGAGATGGTAAAACTTGTATCTGGCTTGCACAGCCTATAGCTAGGTGGCTCTCTTCATGAATGTAGCAGTCAAGAAAATTTCCTGCACATAGAAGCGAGTATGTTATGGAGAACGCTGTGCTACAGGAGAAAAAAACTGGAAGGCGTTTGCCAGTGACAGATACTTACCAAATTCTTTTCAGAATACAAACAGTAAATGGAAGGAACTAGGAAATTTAGTTCTAGGAAATGGAACCTTAGATCTAGCAATGTTAGAGAATGATTTAAAAAGAATGTGTAAAATTTGGAGTTGGTCTGAGATGGAATAGAAAAAGAAATCTACTGAATATGAGAATTTAATGTCAGTAGAGCATTTACTGCTGAGATTCTAATCCATTTGAGTGTACATCTTTATCAGACAACAGGGCAAAATTTGTTGTCTACATTCAGAGTTCTGCACCGGGTTCAATTAAATGTTTGTCCCTATCGCCCTTAAGTTAGAGGTTGCCCTCTCCTCCCTGCCCCACTCCCATGAAATTAATCTTATAAGCCAAGCATAGTTATGTGGCAGGATGTCCATGCTGGCTTTCCTGGTTTGCAAATGTGCCTACAGGCACAAAATAATTTGTGATCCCTGTTAATTTTTTTTCAGGAGACCAAGCTTTACTGTGAATGTATTGAAGAGAAAATTATCTACAGCCAAAGGTGACTAGGGCAGACAATTTTGCTGCAGAAACACCAAAATTATTCATCTCTGAACAAGAGGCTAGTTAGAACGATGGGAGTGCCCGAGCCCATTAATCATGTTTAGATGCATTTCCTCTTTGAAGAGTCACGGGAAACTTTATTGGTTCGGTTTTTAGTACACTTACACCATCCATGTACAAGAAAGGTGGAGGAACATACTGAGCAAGGGCTTCCATGCAGTCAGTAATTGGTACCTCTTACAATCTGGCCAAGCTGCTTAAAGCAGTCGCTAGGCTTGGAAGGTGTAGCCATTTGCAAATTGTATTGCCCAGCAGGGAGTGTGTGTGTGCGTGCATGCAGGCAGCAGCAGCAGCTTGGAGAGAAGTAGAGAAAGCTCATCTGCACTTGTAGCCATTAGGTATGTGGGGTCAGAACCTCACCCCCACCCCCAGAAAGAGCAGACATAGAAGGCTGTACAGGCAACCTGCCTTTAGCTACCAAGGAATCTTGGTAGTAGTGTGCAGTGGGGCCATAAGAGGCCTGAAATTTGAAAGGATTGCGCTTCTGGAGTGGCACTTTTCCACCAGGGATCACTGCAGAGCTCATTCTTTGCTAAAAAAGATTTGGGGGGGGGGTGTTTCCTCACAGGAGACATCTAATCCCATGATCCTTCCATGCAGCAGAAGGGAATTTCCCCTACTGTCATTGACATTCACAGGCTCTTGGTTTTGAGCTGTACTAAAATCGTGATTTCTCGCTAAACCCCACTGACACACGTGTTACCATGAAAGGGGCTGCAAAGCTTACGCTGCCAAGGTAAAAACCATTCTTGTTTTTCTTCCCATGCCGGGTTTCCCTTTACGGCTAAAAGGAAGTTAGAGGAGGGGAATGCATGCAAAAAATAAAAAAAATAAAATGCTGTGCTCGTGTGCTTGGAAGGTATTAAACAAATAAAGATCCAACTTATGTAACAGATTGCAATCCCAGGTGCACCAGTACTGAGCACTAGAAATTGCAGATACCACTTTCAACCTGGGTGTGAAGACTTTATTACATTTGATTAACAATTCATTCCAATATTATTGGAGGGGGCAGGGAGAGAATAAAATATGCAATTGGTGTTCACCAATGACCACCAGGAAACAATGCACTGTATTATAGTGGATACGATACACTTCTGACAAGATTTTAAAAGTAAAAATGCAATCATCATCTACAACTACAATTCATTTTCATAGCAATGGGGGGAAATTTCTACTGTCGGTGCCTATAATTTTTCATTGCACAATTCTGTACGTTTTTGCTGAAGTGCCTTTTGCAAGAACTGAATCTCCACATGGAGGATATGTGCATGTCTCTGGTGTGATAAACCATTTCTTGTGGCGACCATGAACAGCCACCGCAAAGCAGCATCTCAGTACAGCCCAGCTACCAGGGGCTTGTATGATCAGGCCTTAGGGTTATCAGGAGTCATTTTCACATGCTCTGTGCTCAACAATCCTTCTGCTAGTGGAAAGCAATTGTGCCAGTCAAGTCTTCCTCCCTTGCATCTCAAAAACCCCACTTAAGCTTCACAGTGAACAGTTGCTTGCTCCGCAGAAAGCATATAAGCAGATGTGCAAATCACTTTGACAGCGGCAGTTCTACAAGGTGGTTTCTGGATTGAGTAACAGGCTCATTTTCAGTCCAAATGTTAGGAGTGGCTTTTCCTTGCTTGAGAAAGAGAAAGAAAGAACAAGGAGACACAATTAGATTTATTCATTTCAGGAAGCCCAAAAGGAATTTGCTCTCTGCAACATTTAAAGCAGCAGCTGTCCCGACCACTTTAACCAGGGAAGAACACGGCAGCTAACTGAGGACCAAGCCAATAATAGACCTTTGCTTCTTTGTGAAGTTTATCAAGGTGAAAAGTATGGGAGAACTTCAGTGCTGCTTCAGAGTCGCATCATGTGAAACAGCTTTTATATTTTCTGATTAAAATGAATGTGAGGGTGCCGGGGGTAGAGCGCAGCTACAAAAACCGCAAGGATAAAACTGGGAGGGACAAAACTAATTCAGAACTGTGTTAAGAATGTTACTAACACAGGTGGGCAGTGAGTTTTTTAAATCTATTTTGCTATTTTAGGAGATTGGCAGTGCAGTGGTACATCGGTTTATGAACACAATTGGTTCCAGAAGTCTGTTCATAAACTGAAGCGAACTTTCCCATTTAAAGTAATGGAAAGTGGATTAATCCGTTCCAGACGGGTCCGCGGAGTACTTAAACTGAAGCGTTCATAAACTGAAGCAAACTTTCCCATTGAAAGTAATGGAAAGTGGATTAATCCGTTCCAGACGGGTCCGCGGAGTACTCAACCTGAAGCGTACTTAACCCAAAGCATGGGTGTAATTGGTTCCGGAAGTCTGTTCATAAACTGAAGCGTTCATAAACTGAAGCGAACTTTCCCATTGAAAGTAATGGAAAGTGAATTAATCTGTTCCAGATGGGTCCACGGTGTTCGTAAACTGAAAATTCATAAACTGAGGTGTTCATAAGCCGAGGTTCCACTGTATGTGTTCCGTGTAACCAATCCACAAGGCAAAAGAAAATGCTGAACCCTTGTCACCAGCCACTAGATGTCTCAAGCTGAAAAACCCTATACTCCACAGGGAGTTAAATTATCTCATACTTTTTTAGGACTGCTGAACAGACAGGCACAGAATTTCTTTGCCATCGGTCTGGCTTCAGAGATTTCAAGAGGCCCCTCTCACACGCTTGCAGTCGTCTCTCTGGAAGCATAAGGGCTAGAAACCTACACAAAACACACATTCAAAACCAGATACTTTAACCCAGGCTTCCCCAAACTGCGGCCCTCCAGATGTTTTGGCCTACAACTCCCATGATCCCTAGCTAACAGGAACAGTGGTCAGGGATGATGGGGGTTGTAGTCCAAAACATCTGGAGGGCCAAAGTTTGGAGATGCCTGCTTTAACCAATACCGCTCCTACCTTTCTTTTGTAAACATGAAATTTCTTCTGAGTCTCACAAACGTGAGTATCATTGTCTCGGCAACTCGTCTCCGATCCAGCTGTGTCCATCAGGCTGCTAGTACAAGTCTGAGTGCTGTAACCGCTGTCCGCCTGGCAAAAAGAAATGAGAGAAGAGATATTGATCAGTTTCTAAAAAGCAGTGAGAAGACGGAGAAATTGCAGCATACCAAAAGACGAAAACCTAGCATTGTCATTACCCTGATAAGACAAGATGGCTGGGCAGAACAGAAGTCCATCGCCCCTGCTGGTCGAAACCAAGCCACAAATGGGAAGCTCAAAAAGAGGAAAGCTGGTTTTCTTCTATCTCACGCAGAACAAGCCACAACAAATTGTCCATTGATATACTGTAAGCCCCCAACTTATGCGGGGGTTACGTTCTGGGGATTGCGCCTAAAGCCAAAATTGATCATAGCCAAAACATGGTGGGTGGGATTGCCAAAGTCATTTCCCCCAGAACCTTGCCCCCTTTCAATTTCACTTTTATTTTTAGCCACACATATACTTGTGAATGTGCACAAGTTAAATGTGCATACGTTGTGGGTTTACTGTACATGGAAGCATCCCTAGGAGAAATATTCTTGGCTAAAGGATTTCCTCCAGTGTTTCTGCCCAAGCACAGCACAGCCACAAGATTACCACTGAAAATGGTCACCCAAGAAACTACGGATATAGCCACAGCTAAGGAGGCATTTTGCTCATATTTTTAACGTAACGTTACAACTGAATACTTCAGGCATAAGAATGCTGTGTTCTCCGACAGTTCAGCTTTTGGCTTCTTCCCTCCCTTGAACCGGGTGTTACACAAGAATAATTTAACTTTCAGAACTGGTGTCCTAAGTTTCCTTGTTTTCCGCCTCTGTGCCCTCTCCCATTTCTTCATCGTGTCCTCACACACACGCACACACACACACACACACACACACACACACACCAACACTCTCCACCTCATTCATATCTTTTGCGTAGAGGGGTTCCTGAGATGAAGGAACACGGTTCTGTTTATGTGTGGATACAACAGGACTCCATTTTGAACCAAGATGGCTGACTGAATTCCTGAGCAACGCCAGGAACAAGGCGGCTAGTTTCCTACAGGGAATACACACCTCTTTCAACACATCTGGAAAAATACGTGGATCCCAGGAAGTCTCCAAGGGAAAAGATTACTGCAAATAATAATTCTGCTGAATAACAACAGCATTGTTTTCAGCAGCCAGCCACTTCCAAGCATCACAAGCAGAGCATGAAAAACAATGACTTCCCCCTCCTTTGGCTAAAGGTAAACTGGCGCTGAACATGGGCCGTTTCCATTTAGATGTAGCATGAATAGCAGCTGCTGGAAGGCTGGACATGGGGACCATGTGGCAATCAAGATGTTGCTGGGGATTGATGGGAGTTGAGGGTCCAGCAACATCAGGAGTGCCACAGGTTCCCCAACCCCTAGCCGTACAGACATGGTTTCCAGCATATATTCAAGATGGCGCCCTCACTAAGTTTGAGAGGCCACAATGGGCCCAAGGTATGAAGATACAGTTCCAAGTGTGCAAGGTAGGAAATCAAGCTAGTAGCCTTACCTGCATGCTACTGCTCTCATAGGGAATGGCGCTGCTTTCAGCTAGAGGCGACATGCACATGCAAGAACTTTCAATACTGAAGCCAGCCATTGGCGTGCCACTATTCTCTGCCGATCCCTTTAGCGAGTTCTCGTCCAACATCTCCGGATCGACCATATCCACTGTGTAGTTTTCCTTGAAACTACCCGGGTCGTGGAGAAGTGTCAGCCCTTCCTTGCGGGCTTCAGGCACCTCTGGCGAGATAGACACCCGGGCAACCACCAAATGGGTGCTATGTGCAAAGGCATCCCCGTTAAACGGGTGCAGGTTGACCTTCGACTCTGCTGCCAAGGACATTTCTGCAGGCAAAGCCTTGGCTCCCTCCTCCTGCTCTTCGCTCAAACTTTCAGGCGTCAAAGGCAGACAAACGAGGGAGCTCTGATAAAATGTCGTCGTTCCTCTGCGTGCCACAAGTCTCATGGGGGAACAACTTTTTAATGGAGAGCATTCCGTGTGAGAATTCCTGGGCCCGGCAGGAGTTAGTCGGCAGGAGTTAGAAACAGAAGGAATGTCTGGGGAGCGAAAAGTAAACTGTCTTTGATCTGCATTTGGGGAAAGTAGGTGTTGGGGGGGGGGGAGAGAAACATGAACAGATAATAAGTGAAACCGCTTCAAAACAGTAAATTCCTCAAGGAGACTGGGGAAAATGGGTTACAAATATTCTGGGATGCAAAATGCAAGACAAAACAGCAACCACCTTATTGTAGATTTCAGATTTTTAGAAATCATGGGAAAATGGGAAAGCTTTCTGACACTCAGGAGTGTATTAGGGAAGTTTTCCTGGCTCCGTTCCTGTTCGAATATGAAATGGGCCAATCAAATGCATATGCATTGTTAGGTTTTATTTCCATGCCATTTCTTTTGTCCCAAAGTGCCCCCCCCCCCGTGGTTAAAAGCATGCAACAGCAAATCAGTCTGGTCAACAACTTAAGCAAAATTGCAAAATACCTGACAGTGGTGTCTTTCTTATCTGAATGCCAATTGGGGAAAAAGCTGGAGAAGGAATATTCGCAGGACTCCTCTCTGGAAATGAAGGGCTAGGCAAGCTTCCCAGACTGCAGGTCCTGGAGCCTCCTTGAATAGGGCTGGAGGAAAACTGGCCCTTTCAACATGTAAGAAAAGTTCCAAATAAGGTTAAACAACAGTTGTACACCTAGAATGGCTCACTTTCTTCTATTTCTACACTGCCCTTCATCCATGGAGCAGAGGGTTTACAATATAAAAACACAAACATGCACCACAGTAACGAACAAAATGACCCCCCCCCCCTGTTTAAAAGGCCAAAGACTGGCTCATTAGCCAAAGGCCTGGGAGAAGAGGAATGTTTCTGCCTGGCAGCTAAAGATATGTAATGAAGATGCCTGGAATCTCCTTAGGGAGAGCATTCCACAAGCATGGAGCCACTGCGTTAAAGGCCCGTTCTCATTTTGTCTGCCCTCCGGATCTCTCACGGAGGAGGCACACAGAGAAGGGCCTCAGAGGATAAGCCAACGCCAGTGAAACTGGAAACATTCATAGCGCACCACAGCCCAGCTCGGTCAATTTTGCCGCCAAAGAAGGCCACCCTTCTTTTCAAAGTCTTGAGCTCAAAATTAAGCACGCTGGCTTGATTCAAATAGGGCCTCCAGCTCAGCAGTGTGTCAGAAATAAGGCAAGAACCACAGTTCACCAGAATACAGGGAAGAACTAGAAAACTCCAGCAGACACAGAAGACCTCTTCCTAGCTGTCAGAATCCCTGCCCAAAATTCTATCTGGATTCCAAGGGTTCACACACTGGACCCAATTCAGCAAACTGATCCTACTAGTGGAAGCCCAAAATGTATCGGGATGAGGGTAGGATAACCCCGAGAGCAGCATGTGGCCCGGGGGGGGGGGGGCAGAATTGCTTGCTCCGACAGAATGTTTGTAGCCACTCTGCACTGAATTTCTCAGTGTGTCTATGCACATTCCAAACTCATGGGTGGTGCTTGAATTTCTGAAAGTCTACTTCTCCTACGGTGTGGGCCAAACAATGTGTACCAAAAAGCAGTTTGATGCACAAGTTTTCCAGAGGGATACAACAGCCACATGATGTTGATTCAGCATGGTAGAAACTAAATCCTCTAATGCAAGGCTGGGGAATTTGTAGCCCTCTGGATATTCCTGGGCTCCAGCACCAGCCATGCCCAACCACTTTACTGGAACAAGGATAGGAAAAGCTGTTGGGATTCCTAATGGAGCACAGTGATTTGTTTTTTTTCCTTCCTCACAAATAGGAACGGTAAGCTAGCAGTAAATCACACAAAGGAAGTGAAGTTAACTCTTTATTAGCAAAAATGCACAGGAGCGTCAGGGTAATGAGCACTGCAACACATCTCCAACAGGTCTTGCCCCACGAAGCAGCTGGTGAGAATGAAGGTCCCTGCCTCCCCACAGCCACCTAAGTCCCCTCTTCACCAGGGTTTCTCCAAAGCAATCTGAGACTGTGCCTGTCTGTCGCTAATCTCTCCTCCATCCTTTTTACGCCTCTCCTGGTTCTGGGAGACCGTAGCGGGAGGGGAGATATTCATGCCTTTTCACCAGCCTGATGCATCTCTGCCTCTTTGCCTTCCTCCTCTCCCGTTTTAGCTTCTGCCTCTAATTCTGAACTTTCTCTGTCACAGACTCTCCCAGCTCACTAAGTCCTGTTACCTCTTCTGCTTCCGACACCACCTCCTCCCAGTCTGCTCCCTCTGACCACTCATTGTCATCCCACCACCATTTCCCAGGCTCTGAGCCTTCTTCCCTTGGGGGTTCCCCAGCTACTTCCTCCCACCCTTCCTTGGCATCCAACCAGCCAATGACACTAAACATAGCTCAGCAGAAGACCACCACCAGCAAACAACTGTGCACCTGGATCAGGAGTTGTCCTCTGCAACATCTAAAGGGCACCAGGTTGGGAACAGCCCACCAAGATGCTCGTTTCATAGGCATGCTACTGTACTGAAAGTGTCTGGCTTGTAGGAGCAAGATGCCAAGCGCAAACTCCTTACCGAGCTGGATGTATTTAGAGGGCTTCTACAGCGGACTGGAGAGATGTCTATTGAACACAGTACTCCAAGAGAGGCTGGGACATTGTGTGGACTCTGAGCAGAAGGGGAGAAGCTCTCCGACGAGAGGCTTCCGTTCTCGTCTAAAAAAAGCTTTCTCCTCAACGAGGAAGTGCTCAAGCTTTCCTGAGACTGGTCGGCCAATT
Source organism: Zootoca vivipara (assembly GCF_963506605.1). NCBI lineage: Eukaryota > Metazoa > Chordata > Lepidosauria > Squamata > Lacertidae > Zootoca > Zootoca vivipara. The sequence continues at coordinate 8,731,902 of NC_083279.1, read as the reverse complement.
CATCGGGTTTAAAATATTCACCTATGGAACGCAAGAATCACAGCTGTCAAGGATACCATTTCCACACACATGCTGCAAGTCACGTCGTTACTCCTTACATAGCTAGCATTAAATAAGTAAATCTAATAAAGCACGAAGGAGAAGCTATTACAAAACCCAGAAGCCGGTTTAGCACAGCCCTTTGAAGCCCTCAGTAGTGCATTTAGGGCTACTTAAAACCCATGGGGTTTGAGTACACACACAGGATTGCAGTCGAATCAGACAGATGCTCTCCCACCCACAATGCACTGCAGCATCGCCACAGAGATAGCAGAGGAGGCATCGCCACAATACTCTAGTTCAACTCTTCCTCCAGTCACAAGCTGGCTATGTGGCACCAGATAACCTCACAGCCTCAGAACTGTGTGCTAGTAAGAATGCCAAGCTTTCCTTACACAGTTGTGGTGATTTCATGGAGATCAGAAATATGAAGTGTTCAAGGAATGTTCAAAATTATGGGTTGCATCCAACCAAGTGTCAATCAGACCCACTGAATTTAATAGAACATGCTTATCAATTTCAGCAGCTTTACTCCAAGCAGAACCAGCAACCAATATATAAACCAGGCATCCCCAACCTTTGGCCCTCCAGATGTTTTGGACTACAATCCCCATCATCCCTGACAACTGGTCCTGTTAGCTAGGGATCATGGGAGTTGTAGGCCAAAACATCTGGAGGGCCGCAGGTTGGGGATACCTGATATAAACAACTAGAACCAATGAAAAAGGTGTTGCAGCATGGAGAGCTCTGGCTTGCAGTTCCTACCATATTTCATTCATCTCTCCCTCTCACCTGGTTTCTGTCTCCCCTTCCCCAAAATCACTCAGCACTTGATGGCCATGAATTACACCCAGAACTCACTGAGTTGTGCGTCCCCTTCTTAGGGCTTATTTCCTAAAGATGTTTTGTAGTTCCTCAAAACTTGGGTCTTCCCCTGAGTGTGCCAGTACCTTCTTCATAAGCAATGGCACTCAAGACTAGAGAGCAGGAACAGAGGGAAAACTCCCATCGTACCCATTTCTACAGAGACTGGATATCTAGATGAGCAGTTCTTCCCACATTTACATACCTAGTATTTTTTCTATGTCAAAATCAACAGGCAGAGATAATACTGTCTGGCAAGCAGCTGCAGAGAACAAACAGAATGTTTAGGGCAAAGTCATTAGGGTCAAAGCTTGAAAAAAACCAACAACCCAAAAACATCATGACCATGATTTGTTAGGAATAACTGCATTTGGACATCACAACAAACTATAATGTGTCCTGATGAAAGCAAGCCAAGCGTTGCACAGCCCCACCCCCAACCTCCTGCACAACCACAAGGAAATGGAAAGTCTTTATCTCCTTTTCTACTGACTGCCATTTGGCAAGTCGCCCGAACCCTAGACTACGAGTAGTTGTAACACCCCAGCTTTATACTCTACGCTTTGAAGTTGTCTTTTTCCAAACGTGCCAGTTTAATATTAATCACAGGTTCTCAGGTTTGGATGGAACAAGAAGCTGTGCTCTGCATGCAGTTAGATTTAGGCACAACAGACACTAAATTCCACTGAGCAAGTTTCCCCTTTCTCATCTCGTTTCATACAAACCATTGTTTCTCCCAGGTTGCACAGTGATTTCTCTGTCAATCGGCGAAGCGTTACTTAGATCGACGCCTGCAAGATATCAAGTTCCCAGTTAAAAGCTGGTGTAACATTAACACAGAAACAACAGAAGAACCGTTTAACATCTCCAGCACAATCCCAATAATTCAGGGAGAACAAGTGCATAGGAAAAGGAGTGGGCTGTTTTCGACAAAGTCCTGCTGGTGCACAGACTTCCACCTGGCACAACAGGACTTCTCCTCTCTCCTTGCACAACTCCTGCCAGCAAATCTGTTACACCCATCGTGGCGGGGGTTAGGGGAGCACAAAGAAAGGAAGTCCCAGTATGCTTGCGCTAATGGGACAATATTTCCAATACATTGAAACTGGCCTGCCATGTTTTACATGGCTCCCAGTACGTTTCCGAGCACAATTCAAAGTGTTGGTGCTGACCTTTAAAGCCCTAAATAGCCTCGGTCCAGTATACCTGAAGGAGCATCTCCACCTCCATCATTCTGCCCGGACACTGAGGTCCAGCACCGAGGGCCTTCTGGCGGTTCCCTCGTTGCGAGAAGCCAAGTTGCAGGGAACTAGGCAGAGGGCCTTCTCGGTGGTGGCGCCTGCCCTGTGGAATGCCCTCCCAACAGATGTCAAAGAGGAAAACAACTACCAGACTTTTAGAAGACATCTGAAGGCAGCCCTGTTCAGGGAGGCTTTTAATGTTTAATAGATTACTGTGTTTTATTTTTCTGTTGGAAGCCGCCCAGAGTGGCTGGGGAAACCCAGCCAGATGGGCGGGGTATAAATAATAAATTATTATTTATTATTATTATTATTATTACATTTGGCTACAGTTCAAATTAGCCATTGTGGCAGTTCCAAAAAGCTGCCCAGCTTGGTACTTTTAGACTTTCCCAGCAGCTGGGAAATTGCACAATAGGCATCTGTTCCCAAGGACTCTCAGTAAGAGGGCTTAGTACACAGGTGGAGTTAGAGAATCCTTGGTCCCGCAGTCCCTCCCTGGCAGCTTCAATCAGAGGAAGAAGTCATGTTCCATGTCTCTCCTCCAGTCAAATGTTACCTGGCAGGACATGGTTCAGTGTTGCACAATTCACTTGTTTTATTAGAATCTCATAGTCCGGGCCACACAAGACCACGCCCAATGTGACCCACAGAGGGTTCCCCACCCCTGATCTAAGTGGTTCGCACGGGAACCTTTCCCATTATGATACAAGAGACAATACTTACATCGAGTGGAGTTAAAATGAGAAACCTGTTTCCCACTGTGATCAGTCCAAGGAGATGGAACAATGATGCTTTTGGTGAAGAACTAAAAAAGGAAAATGTTGTTATGTGTTTACCATGACATTATGGGTGACAGCCAATTTAGAGTTGACTGTAGCACTCCTCACCGTGCTATAATCCCTAGAAACTACAATTCCCATGATTTTTTTTTTTTTGGGGGGGGAAGCCATCTATGGTGTGGGTGTGACTTGAGTGCATCTTGCCACATTGTCTACATCTGATGTTGCGATTCATCTTAACTACGGTTAGCTAATAAAGCCACCTTTGGTAACTATGGCTCAAAGCTGGCTTGTTTGAAACAAGTTGCACTTCATGCTAACCAGTTTCTTGGTCTGGGTAACAGCAGAAGCAAAACCTTCCAGACTCCTCCACTCCCCGCCGCCCCCAGTTGTGATGTGGGAGAGAGGATTGCAGGAGCCAAAAGCTCACTGAGGCCAATTCCTTCCTATTCACGTTGGAATAAAGTTTGAGTGTGGCCACCATCTGCGTACCAAAAAACATTTAACACAACCTCCCCGTTTATTGTGAATGCATGCACAGCTACCTTAGCACAGGTTCAATATACCCTACTCCAAACACTAGTGAATCAAAACAACTCATCACATAACTCCCACATTGCAGGGGGTTGGACTAAATGGCCTCTTGGTTCCCTTCAACTACAATTCTGTGACAGAGTTCTTCCTGGATGCTTCCACATCAAACTATTTGGTGGACTGTGTGCTGCAAAGTTCCTAGACAACAGGAAGAACATGACAAACTAAATGAGATAATTGTGTTGTGTTTTTACAAACTTAGTTGTGTCAGGGAGAAGATTAGCCTAGAGCCCTTTTCTCTGATAGAGCCATTTTCTATTATTTTCTATTATTATTTTTTGAATTCATATACTGCCCTATACCCGGAGGTCTCAGGGCAGTTCATAGAACCAAAAGTGCATTCTAAGTGCAAGATGACTTTCTTTTAACTTTGGAGGAATATTACAGTGCTACTAATAATTATTAATATTTATCCAAAGCAGCCAGCAATATATTACAACAAAATATACCTTCAAGTACAATAAAATGCCATAAAAACAAGCAAGAAAGCAAGCAAACAATATAGGATAGCAAAACCACATTTTCAGTCTTCACCTGAGGCCCTCCTCTGAGTGCGCCGGCTTTTATTGTAACGCACTGTTCTTTTTCTGATTTTACGTTATGCCCTTAACATTTTACATTATGCCCTTAACATTTTGTAATTTGCCTGGACACTCCTTATGTGGCAATTGACTAATGAATCTATTATTGAATAATTAAGAGCAGGAAAAACCCTTTCCAAGTTAAAAGGCTAAAGAGGGATCTCAGCCAACTCTACATCCCAGGTGATTGTTCTACCTTTTCCACATGCACACACCCCAGCAGAATGAACTGATACACTCCTGGGACAGCTTCACTATGCGATGAACTATCTGCGGAGACTAGGCCCCAAATACCTACACACAAAGGTTAAAGATACTCCATGTATCATTATGCTCTATCTCTCACTTGGACTCCTGCAATGCGCTCTACGCGGGGCTACCTTTGAAGGTGACCCGGAAACTACAACTAATCCAGAATGCGGCAGCTAGACTGGTGACTGGGAGCGGCTGCCGAGACCACATAACACCGGTCTTGAAAGACCTACATTAGCTCCCAGTACGTTTCCGAGCACAATTCAAAGTGTTGGTGCTGACCTTTAAAGCCCTAAATGGCCTCAGTCCAGTATACCTGAAGGAGCATCTCCACCCCCATTGTTCTGCCCGGACACTGAGGTCCAGTGCCGAGGGCCTTCTGGCGGTTCCCTCGTTGCGAGAAGCCAAGTTACAGGGAACCAGGCAGAGGGCCTTCTCAGTAGTGGCACCCGCCCTGTGGAACGCCCACCCATCAGATGTCTGAAGACATCTGAAGGTAGACCTGTTTAGGGAGGCTTTTAATGTTTAATAGATTATTGTATTTTATTGGAATACATATTGTATTTTTATTGGAATTTTCTGTTGGAAGCCGCCCAGAGTGGCTGGGGAAGCCCAGTCAGATGGGCGGGGTATAAATAATAAATTGTTTATTATTATTATCTCAAACTCAAGAAATGATACTACTGATGGTTACCTCTTCAATGGCTTTTTGTCTTTTTTCTTCGATCTCTTTATCTATTCTACAAAGTGAATAAAAAAAAAAGGAAAACAGTACTGTTAGTTTACTGCAGAAAAATACACCGACTCCAAGACACAGAATAATCAGGGCAGCAAACCAGGTAGATGGTTGCAACTTTTCAACAGTCAAAGGAAAAAGACTCTCGCTTATTAAACTTGACAATCAGTTCTGTTGGCTGAATGCAGTAGAAGAAAACTGACCTGGCTTGGCTTAGATACAATGCCTGACGACGTATGTCTTCTGAGTCTATTTCCACAGGGTTTATTAAAGCTAGCTCATCTATAGACCATCTAAATTTTCCAGGCGTCTAAAAGAAGGAAGAGAGAACTACAATGACATATGCCACAATCAACTTCCTTGTTTCAAGATAAAGCAGCAATCATACAACCCCAGGAACATCTAGTTGGGCAAAAGGTTCCCTTAGAGTAGTTTTCAAGTGGTATTCTGAGGAACCCTCGGATTCCTCAGAAGCCGATTGGAGTTTCCCCATACAAAAAGACCAGTAACCATGGCAGCCAGCTCTGCAATATTAATCTTAGATGTTAAGACATCAGTTCAGCCCCCATTCCAGCTCAGAAGATGCAAGGTCTATTTCTCCCAATTCCTCTAAATAAATTTGGGACTTGCAGAATATAAGATTTGGTGCTTGGTTTCTTTCTTTAAAAAATACTGTAAAATAAATCTCTCCTCCAATACTTTGAAGGGAAAGAGCAAACTGGTCAGGTGTGCATCAGAGATCTGATTTGAATGACCTCGGAAATACAAATCCATGGAAATAAATAGAATACACACAACAACATGTGGCAAATCACAAGTCTTACCGCAGAGGATATTGTGGATTTAAACAGTGTTGGACTTGACACAATCTGTTCCTGCAGGTGGCTATAATCACTTGGGCTTTCAAAGGGGTTCTGGACTGCGAGCTGCCCAGGTGACTCTGGTGTAATCTGCATCTTGACTTCTTTTGCATCGCCCATAACTGTCAGCTGGACCTAAGAAACAGACAAGGAAAGTACTTACATTAGACATATCAGCACCCTACAGATTTAAAGCAAGTGTGCTTTGCAGGGATGGGGCACCTGTTGGTCCTCCAATGCCCACCAGCTTCAGGAAAACCACATTAAAGAGCCCAACCCTTGTTGCAAAGATGCCCCAGAAGCACAAGGTGCACAAGGCAGAGGCTGGCGGGGCATCCAGTTTCAAACTTGCGTTGCCACAAAAGCTAGGAGGGCTGCCACAGTTCACAACTGCCTTGGCCCTTTGTATGAAACATCTTGCCCAAATACACAGAGCTTGCGGTGGAAGACTGCTATTATTATTATTATTATTATAATTTATATACCGCCCTATACCAGCAGGTCTCAGGGCGGCTCACAGGATAAAATCAGAATATAAAACCACAAAGTACATAATGCTAGGTGCCTCTCCCATTCTAGCCTAGCTGGTCAGTGATGGTTCTGCCAGTGGTGGTGCAATGGTTAGTATGTTGAACCCTCGGAGGCCACGGTTTGATTCCCTACTCAGCTCGCTTGGTGACCTTGAGGAGCCAGTCGAAGCCTCTCAGTCTAACATACCTCGCAGGGTTGTTGTTGGGATTTAAATGAGCGTGAGAAAAACCACATAACAAGCCACCTTGAGCTCCATGGAGAGAAAGGTGGGCTATGAACACATCAAATAATAAGTAAATAAAAACAACAATGTAGCAAATGTGAAATAATTTTTACAAAAAGCCAAATGGGCTTTTTCTCTTGGCCTTGGGTAGCAGCTAGTTTCCTTGTTTCTCTCCCCAGGAAAGAATCCCAACACTTCAGTTCTGAACAACTCCCAAGAGATGTGTGCTCAAGCAGTTAAATTTAATTTATTGATTGATCTAATTCCTATACTGCCCTGTTTATATACGGTTTTTTATTTTTTAAAAAAACACCCACAAACATACATACATAGCAGAATAGCAAAGGCAACAATATAGATGTGGCAAGCTGGGAAGCAAATACCTAGCTGCACACACAAAGGCTTGGGAAACCAACGCGGACCTCTGGCTACAGGTAAGATTCATTCCCCTCCTACTTTTGCAGAAGGAGCTCCTGGATCACAGCTCTGCAAAACGGCATTTGAAAGGATATATTGAAGCATGATTTAAAAAACAAAGAAAACCTCTATGTAAATGTCGCATATTGGCAACAGGCGGGCAAATCCCTTTCAGCAGGATGCAGCCCCTTCCGAAGCCCCAGAAGCATCTTACCTGCAGCCGCTGCTCATTCGGACTCGCCCTCCTGCCGACTCTACAAAGTTGCTCAAGGTCTTTAACTTCTCTTTCCCTGCCGGCCAATCAGCGCGAGAGACCTCGGCGGGCGCCGCCAATCACAGCTCAGAGCGGGAGCTTCCCCCACGCCAGCATCTCTCGCTCTATATATACATTTGAATCGCTTCCCAGGTTTAACCGGCTCGCGTGAGCGAAAGGAACGGAGAGCGACGCGAGGGTTCGGGCGGGGGGCGGGGCTTCAATTCAAAACGGACGGACGCTTCCATTGGCAGGGAGGGGAAGAAGGAGGCGGGGCCGCGAGCGAGGGAGCGGACCAATGGAGCCGCGGAACCCCAAGCTCACGCAGGCGCCCTCCGTCAGGCAGCGCGAGGAGGGGCCTCGTTCGCTCTAGCCGCGGGAAAGAGGCAAGGAAAGCCGTAGAGGTAAGGGAACGTAGCAGAGAGTGAAACTTCCGGTACTGAATTGAAAACGGTCCTCTCTGAACCATTGAACCATTTCTTTTTCGTGTAATATATTACACGTGTATGTATACAACACGAAAAAGAAATGGTATGTGTGTGTGTGTATATATATATATATATATATATATATATATATATATATATATATATATATATATACACACAGTATACACACTTTATATATAATATGCGCAATGATACACACACACAGCATATCTGTATATAAAAACACATACATATTATATATGTGTATGTGTATGTGTATGTATCTATATCTATGCATTTATATATTTTATACGTTTTATATATTGTAGATAATATAGATCTGTGTTTTATATAGATAAATATGGTGTAGACTGGGTGATGTGTGTGTGTGTGTTATGTGCGCGTGTGTGGTTATATATATAGATATCTATGATATATATAGGTTTTTTTAATATATGCCGTACACCGTGTATCTGCTGTACTCTGCCTTGGGTGAGGAGCTGGGCTCAGGGGCCGCTTCGGCGCAATACCCGGACGTGGGGGTGACATCTGAAGCGGGAGACGGCCGTTGTCTCTGCGGTTCGCGCACGCGCACACCAACCCCTCCGTCTGGAACCGACGTCTGCGCCGGGGTGAGGGAGAGGGAGAAGGAAAAGGGAGAACCCGACGCCGAGCGCCGCCAGTAGAAGCGGGCGCTTTTGTTTGGCTTTTGCCCTTCCTAATCATGGCGAATGCCGCCGCGAACTTGAACGCCGTGAGGGAGACCATGGAAGGTGAGGGTCTCGGGGGGGGGGGCGCACTGCGCTGACCGTTTATCCCTCCCCTCACACGCCCCTGCTCCGCCGCTCCCTATTATTATTGTTATTATTACTGCTACGACTATTATCAGTGCCGGATTTACGTATACGCTAAACAAGCAAAAACTTAGGGCCCCACTCTCTTGGCCCCCCCCAAAAAAAACCACCTGGATGTACATTTCTAAAATATAAGATAAAAAACAAAATCAAACCTACATACAACAACAGTGTTTTGTGTTGTGTATGGACCTATTAGGTCCGTATATTACCATATAGCATATATTCAACACAAAAAACTGACAATTTGTTGTTGACAAAGGACAGCTGAGACATATAAAGGGCCCCATTACCTTCAGTAGCTTAGGGCCTCATCAAACTGAAATCCAGCTCTTATTACTATTACTATTATTATTATTAACACAGCCAGATGGGCAGAGTATTATTATTAATAATAATTATAATAATAATGAGCACTACAAAACTAGGCTGAGGAGAAAAAGAGGGAGTGCTCCAACCAGGGGCAGCCCAAGCCATTTCGCTGCCTGAGGCAAGATGACAGCTTGGCCCAACAGTGACCACACTGGTGGGGTGAATCTTCCTTTGGCGCTTGAGATCCTCCATAGCACTCCATAATAGGCCAGGAAACCTAGATTGGCCAGGGTGGGGTGGGGGAGGTGTTGCTGCAGGGCAGGCCCCATGGCACATGCGTCTTGCTACTTTACACACACGCACCAGAATTTGCCGCCCGAGGCAGCTACCTCACTCCACCTGGTGGGAGGGCCGGCCCTGGCTCCAACCCAGAGCTAGGGTGTATTCGGTTAGAGAGAACGCTGAAAACAAATCTTACAGAAAGCCAGACTTGTCCCAACACACAGCCAGGAACCAAAGCTAGCCTTAGGGATTTCCACCACAACCTCTGCAGAGGATTGAATATTAAGTTTTCTCCCTGTCTTTCTAACTGGGCCAATCATAGAAGTTGGAAGGGACCATGAGGGTCATCTGGTCTAAACCCCCTGCCATGCAAGAATATTTCGCCCACCATGGGCCTTGAACCCAGTAAAATATGCCATTAAAATTAAAATTCAGTTTAATTCAAATTACTAAAGAAAATATAGCTCTTATATATGGTATTTTACTGGTGGCAGTGAAATCATGCTCCTCACTTTTTGAACATACATTTGAAAACAGCATATGTTTACGTGTACAAGAAATTGCTAGCCCAGTACAGCCATACAATGTTAATTTGAAAATATTTTTTCAGTCCTGCTGGAGATATCAAGAATTCTAAACACTGGTTTAGATATGGAAACCCTCTCTATTTGTGTGCGACTTTGTGAACAAGGGATAAATCCAGAGGCACTGTCTGCTGTCATCAAGGAACTGCGCAAAGCCACGGAAGCCCTGAAGGTATGATCAGTTTTTGGAAAACCAAAATAATCTGTTCAGAGCTCTCAGAATGTTATAACATAAGCTCAAAAACCCCGTGCACTAAATCTGTAGAAATTTGCTTTACTTTCCAACACTGCACATACTTATCTTGCTTTCCAAGACCACAACTTTCTTAACCTTTGAGACTGCAACAAATGATGTCTTGTTAAAAAAACAACAGTTTGTAATTTTCTGCTATCTTTCATGTGAGAACAGGCTTTTTCTCTCACTTTTTCTATGGGTACGCACAGATAGCATGAATGTAATTCATAGGCTCCTGTAGGAGGAGGAAAGGTGGGATATAAATTCAATAAATAAAAAAGTATTATTAGGGCCTTAATAATTGGAGAAGATATTACAGTTCTGTTCAATTGAAAATAATTTCCTTTTAATAGCCTGATCTCCATACTTACTCAGAAGCAGGTACGACATTTTAGTGGGGTGGACATCCAAACGTGTAAAGTTGCAGTTTTATAATACATTTTTAGTTCTGGAAGACAACTGACCTTAAGGCCAGGGAAGCTATTTGATTATCAAATTTGTTTTGAACTTACGGCACCATCACCCACAATGGTTGCTGCATGCAGCAGGGATATAGTTAATGGTGGACTTGCCCCATCTGCAAGATGGAGATGTTTGGATTGCAGCCTAAGCCTTATAAAATTAGGTTCTGTTGTGCCTCAGAACATAAGTCTGTTGGAAGAAGTCCTACCCATCAGAAGTTTAACAAACAGAATAAGCAGCACTGGAATAAAGGTTAATATCTTATTTGTCATTTTGATTGAATTGTATATATGCTGCTGTAATTTATGCATATCCTGCGTTCAAAGTTCAAAAGAAATCTGAAAATACAAGAATAAACATTTCTGAAAGTTGACATTCTTTTGTTTAGAAGTTGGCAGTTTTGAGTTTATGGCTTTGCCTTAATACTGACTCCATAATACATGTGTCTACTTGCAAATCAATTAGATTTGTGCATGCCATACATTTATGCACATTTTGCTCTGGCATTTGTGGGTAGAGAATTTGATACCTTACTTTTGATCACAGCAAAGCTGGAGTTTCTGGATAGCTTCAGTCACTAGATACAGACTTGTCAGGAAGAGCAAGATTGGGATTGTTGAACACACTGTACAGTAAAATGTTGTTTGGGAAGGAAAGAAAGAAAGAATAGGGTTCAGAAACACTGAAAACAGATATTACCCTTAAGAGTCTCGTTGATAAGATCTACCTACTAATACAAATCCTTGCTGCAATTCATCCTTGTATGGATGCACTTGTTCCTTATTCCACCTGCCCACAAACAATTCAATATACTTTTCAGAATTGCTGATAGTTTAACAAAGCAATTGATTTAAAACTAGTTAACCTCTGAACTTAATCACCTTCCACACATGTGTACAAAGAAATAATTATCAGCCTTCAAGCAAGAAAGGTTTTGCCCTGGCTTCTGTGAACAGACGCAAGCACTTGCAGACAAAGCACCTGTAAAGTGGTAATGAATGTACCTGCTAAACCCTGTCATCTGTGGTAGATAGGGAAGAGTGCCAAGACTTGGTTCAGACTCCCCTTGAATTTCTCTTCCACCCCCAGAAGCTTGGCACACCGGTAATACTCCTGCTAAGCAGAGCTGCTATAGCACTGATCACAAAAGGTTGGTGGGATAGGAAGAAGTGCTGCTGTTTCTGTCATTGGCTTTGTGTCAAGGCTGCAAGAGAAGTCTTTCAGTACCGTTGGTTCATCTGAGAGGTAGTGAGAAGTTCATGGATTTAGTCCAGGGTACCTACCCTGGCAAACACACAACCAGCTGCTTAGGGCAGCTCAGTTGCAGTGGCTCCAGGACAGCAATTCCATCATGAACATCCTTTCAGCATCAGGTGAAAAATAAAAAACAACACATTTTATATAGCTACAAGCTGCTGTGATACAGGTCCATAATGTTAGTAATCTTCATTTTTGTTTTTCATGAATATGCTAAAATCAAGTTGCTTTTTCTAGGCAGCTGAAAACATGCCAAGCTGAATCTGTGGGACAGCATCTTTGGATTGAGGCGAAGCTTGATGTGGGAGGCTAACAGATGATTTCAAGGTCGTTTGCTGTTTGGACTCCAGACATTATTGGTTGTATTGGTTTCTGAAGTCTTCACTGAGGAAGAAATATAATGTAAAAGTGTATAAATTTTTTTAATACGCTTATTAACCAATGATGTATCTTTATTACACATGATGTTTTGAAAATATTGTAAATTATATATTCCACAAATCTGAGATGTAATTTTATTGGCAGTCTTTCAAATATTTCTTATCTCTGAAATAGTGAAACTATACTAAAAATAACCATATGATATGGTTGCAAAACACTACTGTATTGGATGTGGGGTATAATTGACTTTCTTTTTTAAAGGTACACAAAACTTTGCATAAGGTTTAAATAATATTTTCCATTCAGATTATTTCACTAAATTAAAAGCCACTTGCCATCCTGTGAAGAAAATTGCCATTAGGCACCTTTGCTTTGTTTAAATATATCCATATTTAAACAATATATTTCATGTATATAATGGAGCTTTTATACTGGGGCAGTCTGGTGCAATATGGTTAAAATTAAACACTGCTTGATTTCAGTGGAAGAGATACACATGCTTAACCATGATCTATTGAAAGTAATAGTAACTAAAAGTGCTTAATGTTGTCCAACTGGATTATGCATGACTATTATGTCGTCTTTCTTACTTGTTATTATAGTACATACTATACAAACAATAGAATATTATTATATAAAGTCCCTTGGAAAGGTTATCAAACTTAGTTGGGGAATATCAAATTACATTTTTATTTATGGGGACAGGTTGATCCTTCAGTTTCACAGTGGAATTTTCATTTAATGACCATGGGAAGATTGAACATAAATCAGGGGTGGAAAATGTGTGAACTCTAGCGGTCTTGGTCATCACAAGAACAGTTTTATGTGTTTAGTGATAAAAGCTGTTTGCCTTAAGGATTACCTACACATTGTTTTTCTCTGTTCATTTTTAAAATTCTGTTTTCTAAGTATTCTGCTTGTATTCTGGATATTTAAAGGACTATCAAGGAAATAGTCAGTAGTGATGTCTAAAATAGAGTAATTGGGTTTTATACTATTATGAACGAGGAAGACACTTATGCTCCAAGTTTATATTTTAAGTTGTGAAATGGCTGTAGGAAACTTTGGTTTTTTTAGTGAGAAGAGATGTTTCACAGCCCAGTTCTTTGAATTTGTATTAGTAACATGGCTTACTTTATTGTTAAAGCTTCATGAACTTTCTGTTGCTTTATAAGAAATAAAACCATTCATTGCCAACGGTGATATTTGCTTGCAGGTTAATCAAAAGAGTGCTAGGAAAGTAGGCAGTGGCAATGAATCTAAAGAAAATGGATGGTGGAGACATTGAGTTGAAGAAAGGAGGAACCAGGGATGAAGTCAGACTTTAGCAAAGCTACACTTGGGGACTAGTGCAGGTGTGGCGAGACCGTGGCCATTCAGAGGTCAGTTTATACAAGAATTCATAAAAAATAAAAATTTCCTGGTGTCAGGATATGGTGAATCCAGACCATGATGCTTAGAGCTATCACGCTTTGGTGGGAGTTGTGCAAACTCCTGGCTAAGTTTTTCTAAAGCTACACCAGCTACTCTCTACAAGTTGTATTCACAACAGTAAATAATAATTTTATTATTTATACCCCACCCATCTGGCTGGGTTTCCCCAGCCACTCCAGTGGCTGCTTTGGGCTAATGAAAGTGTTGTTGTTTCTGCATGAACTGGAACCTGATTTTTGGTGAGCACTCCCTACCTAGTGCAGTATCCTGTGCCCCTCCCAAGGGTTGGGGGACCCTCTGGAACAATGTGGAATATATCATGGAGGTCTATAATAGAGGTCAATATGGAATATAAGATAGGAGGAGGGTTGGTGAAAATTGGGAGCTCCACCCAGTACCACTTCCACTAATACAAAACCACCATTGGATACCACCCTTAGTTCATAATTCTGCAGTGAAAATGCTTGTTCAAGCATGTCTTGTGTTTTGTTCCCTGTGACTCTACACTTTCAGATTAATATGTCCAGTTGTTCGTGCTGTCTGCTAAAAACTGAAGGGAAATCCTTTGCCTGCTATTTCCCCTTGCAAATGGCATCTTTGGTATTTAATTGCTATCGAACAAGACCTTGCTGGCTGTAAAGTGTAACAAATCCCCTTTGACTTGCTGAATCTGGCAGTTATCTTCAACAGAACAGAGTTTTTGCTGTGGCTAATCCCCTTCTTCAAAATCACAACTTTATCCCTTAATATCAATAAATGGTTCATCAACAAAATCTGAGTGAAAACTCAGAAAGTTTGAAATTCTATTCATATTAAATGTTCTGAATTATTAACTACACTGGCATCCCATTTTCACCTTACCCTGCTACCAGAAGGGCTGGAAATGATTTTAGAGAGTTGCCGTTACAGTATACCCACCCAAAGTGTCAAAACCTGCTGTTGGGATCTACAACCCACCCGAGGAGTAGAACAGGTGAAATTTGACACAAACATCCTTAAATGCTGTTCATGAAGACCCTTAAATAGTGACACCACTAGATAAAACTCAAAGAGGCAAAGGCAATTTATGGGGAAGCAAACTTGTTCCATTTGTTAGATTTTTTAGAGAAATAGGTATTTTTCACATTAACACCCACAACCACAAATAACTGCACCACCCTGAGCTCCTTGGAAATAAAGGTGGTATATAAATGTAATAAAGAAAATCAAAATTTTCTCTGAAATCAAGTCCTATTGTGTTAGATGCCACCAGGTTTCCTCTCCATTCTTTTCCCTCTCGTAACATGTTGGTTGGACTGTGAGCCTGTGACAAGGGCTTATGTATAACACTTAGAATTTTGCAGGTGATTGATTTATATTTGTTTTTAAGCATGCTTAGGGATGCACCCCTATTTCAACTTCCAGTTTCTGATACATTATAATTTGCATGTGAAATGTGCATTTCTTGCAAAATTTCCAGGGAGTTTCCTTTTTGAATAACAGGGAGAAAAATCAGTTGCTCATTTATGGGGATAAATGCACTACAGTGAGGGGGGGGGAGTATTTGATTCCCTGCTAAATTTGCCTGTTTGCCCTCTGACAAAGAAATGACCAGTCCATAATTTTAATGGTAGGTTTATTGTAGCTGTGAGAGACAGAATAACAACAGGAAAACCCCCAGAAGACAAAAGTCAGAGATTGATGTGCATTATAATGAGTGAAATAAGTATTTGATCCCCTATCAACCAGCCAGATGTCAGGCTACCTGGTATCTTCACTGTATGTAACAAGCTGAGGTTAGAAGCACCTGCTGTAAGGGAGAGGTTTTACCTGTAATCTCAGCTCGTTACAGTTCCTGTTGTTATTCTGTCAAATGGACTGGTCATTTCTTCATCAGAGGGCAAATGGGCAAATTTAGCAGGGGCTCAAATACTTCCCCCCTCACTGTATGTCAGTTCTTGTATGTTTGCTTAGCAACTGTATGTTGTGGGCAGCCCATGCTAAAATGTACTTTACTTTTTTTCCCCTGATGACCAGTGGTTTGTAACAAATAAATGTGAGTGGTTGGCCTTGCCTTGAAATTATCACAGGGATCCAGCCATGGAGGAACATGTGGTGCAGGATGAGCTAATTGTCTGGAAGGTGCTCTCCACTCCATCCCACCCCAAAATCTGGAGCTTCCTGTCTCTTGGTATTGCGGTTATGCAGTATTACTTGTTTTGTTAAAATCAGAACGCCCAAAATACATTCTGAGCATCCAATTCACTTTCAAGGCCTAGGAGCTGTGTGTGTGTGTGTGAGAGAGAGAGAGAGAGAGAGAGAGAGAGAGAGAGAGAGAGAGATTCAAATCTCCATATTCCCATCTACAGCACTTCAAAAGGATTAGTATATTTTAAAAATAAAACACTTTAGCAATTAATTGCCTAATTCTTCCCCATTTTAACAGAGGCACCTGAGGAGAAAAGGTTAATACTGTACTATGTTCAGTAAATGTTATCTTTTAAAAAAAGGATAGGCAAACAAAAAGCGTTGACTGTTCTATTCCACTAGATGGCAGCCAAACATTGACATCCAGGCTGGTTGGGGCGGCGGCAGGGGGCACTAATGCAATCTTCTGTATGAAGAACACTGCATGGTTTTATTTGTTGCACTTAATATTTATTTTTTCAGTGGTTTAAACAAAAGTCTGCAATGGCTCATCATGTGAAGGGGAAATGTAGGAGACCGCCAAACTGTGATTTATAATTTGTCTATAAATGATTAGGGGTGAGCTACAAGACTGGCAAGTTTGCTGGTGATTTCAAACTGCTTAGGGTAAAATTAAAAGAGAAAGGAATTGTGAGAGGCTCCAGAAAAAAAATTCTCTCCAAACAGAATGGGCAAATGTAAAGTGATACACGCTGGGGCAAAAAAATCTTAATTGCACATATATGTTCCTGTGTGTGTGCGCGTGTGTGCGTTCATATGGTCTGAACTATCAGAAATGAGACCTTGGTGAATAACTTGATGAAGATGTCAACCCAGTGTGTGGCACCTGTGAAACAGCAATTCCATGCTTGGGAACATTAGGAAAGGGACAGAAAATAAAACTGCCAATTTCATAATGCCACCGTACAAATATTTGATGTGACCGCACTTGGAATACTGCGTTCAGCTCTGGTCATCTCACCTCAAAGAGTGATATTGTAGACTTAAAAAGATTCAGAAACAGATAACCAGAATAAACTTTGGGGTTGGAACAGCTCCCCTATGATGAAAGCTTGCAGCATTTGAGGCCTTTTAATTTAGAGAAAAGGTGAGTACGAAGGGACATGATAGAAATTTCTAAAATTACACAATACATGACAACACTAAACTTGTGACCATCCAATGAAGCCGAATGCCAGAGAATTCAAGAGTGCGAAAAGCAAGCACTGAGGGCCACCAACTTGAATGGCTTTCAGACAGGATTAGACGCTTCTGTGGAGGGTAAACTGTTCCACTTTCACTGTCGATGACAGTGTGCCTCTGCTGGGAATCGCAGGTAGGGGAGAGAGATGCTGTGGTCAGTTTGGCACCTGGTTGGCCACTGAAAACAGCATGCTGCACTAAACACAGGACTCTGTATTTAAATTTTTTTTAAAAAAAAATGAACGACCATCACCCCCAGAATTCATTTGCACCCCCATTTTCATAGCCAAAGCAAATGAAACAAATGGGGTTCATTCATTTCCTTTTCTGTGCGTATTAAAAATGAATGCACACCACCACCAGGGAATCCCAGTGCATCCTTCCTCCATGAATTGGCCATATATTGACAGATGGAACCGGGGCGGGGGGGGGGATCATTGTTGCACTCCTCTCCAATGCACGCAGAGTTACGGATACCTCCACCATGGTGTCTCAATTCTCCAAGGCACACTTCAGTCCCTTAATAGCATAGTAATGGGCTTGGGCATACAGTCTGGGAATCGCTGCTATAGCCTTTTGCGTTCGTTATTATTGGTCAATCACAATTTGCTTGCCATTCTTGCAACTGCCGCGTTTCGTCTTTCATGAGAAACGGATGGGTTGAGGATAAGGTTTCCTCAAGCCCCAGCCGAAATGCTAATCCGTGTAATGCTCCTGTCATCTCCCAGGTGGATTACGATAGCTGCTTTTCGGGTGTCTTTGCCGGCTCTGGTTTACATAAAAAGCTGCCATAGATGGGCTTATAACGTTTGAAAGCAAATTAGCATGTGGCACTGGTCTTTTGATCTGAGCAGTGGCCGTCTTTCACAATGATGCTTTCTTCCTGTAACAAATGCACAAATTTACAGATGCCCCAAGAGCGAGCGCTTACAGGCTCTTTCTGTCTCCTCCTCCCCTTTTGCAGGTGAGCCTCTGCACATGTCTGTAACAGCACCTTTGCAGCACATCTTCAAACTTCAGGTTTGTTGTGTTGCGAAAGCTAAAGGATGTAGCGACAAAAGTATACAGCTATACGAACCAGAAACAACTAAAATATCAACATTAGAGCACGATCCTACATGTTTTGTCCTTCTCACGTTCCTGAGCAGCAGGAAATGCCAAATGCCACCCTTTTCCATGGTTTGTTCCCTTGCGAGGCAAGAGCATTGGATGTCTTCTGCTGCTTCTGTTACAGAAGCACCTGAGCAAGCACACAGGCAGTGCTAGTCTTTAAAGAGGCACCTGTTCCCCTAAAAGCAACAGCATGCATTCACAGCTCTCTCTCCTTTCCAGCCAGTGGCAAAATCCAGCTATCCATCTTCCCTGGCTGCATTCCAGCTGCCAACCTCTTTCTTCCAGCCTCCTCCCAAGGACGTGAAGTGTGTCCAGCAACTGGCACCCACCAGCCATCAAGACAATTGATGATCATTTCAGAAGCATCTTTAAGCCAGCTGTTACGACACCTAGAAGGAAAGCCATTTCCCACACCCAAAGACAATGCTTCCAGTACTGAACATATATGATGTTCCATGTCTTTGTGCTGAAAAACTTCGCATTAGAACAGCCAGATAAAATACAATTTAATTACTCCTTTAATTATTGGCTTCGCCTAAATTTAAACCCCACCGGTCTACTACCCTTAGTATCGCACGATTGCCATGAGAGCACTTGGACTAAAATTGTCAACCAAAAGCTTGACTTTTCTGGTTTATCACCACAATGGTTATTAACACTGGGCTTCAGTAAAGCAAATAATTTAATTGGACAACGCCTATATGATACCGAGTGACAGAATAATTTGGCCACAAGAAGGAAATTCTGTCCATGGTATTATTACTTTCCACCTATTCATTTTGACACTTTGGCACCCCATTTGCAAAATTGAAAATACAGATGCACATTCACAAGATTAAATATGCTGCCTTTGGCTGTACTTGAGGGTCAATTTCAAAAAATCCCACTGGAAAAATGGTTACAGTATGTCCATGTGAAGATGGCAGTATTGAGTCAGTGGCTCATGTGCACTCTTTGTAAAGATTTGAGGAGTGAGGTTATTACCCAGGGGGCGCTGTGGTTAAACCACTGAGCCTAGGGCTTGCTGATCAGAAGGTCGGCGGTTCGAATCCCTGTGACGGGGTGAGCTCCCGTTGCTCGGTCCCAGCTCCTGCCAACCTAGCAGTTCGAAAGCACGTCAAAATGCAAGTAGATAAATAGGAACCGCTACAGCGGGAAGGTAAACGGCGTTTCCATGTGCTGCTCTGGTTTGCCAGAAGCGGCTTTGTCATGCTGGCCACATGACCTGGAAGCTATACGCCGGCTCCCTCGGCCAATAATGCGAGATGAGTGCGCAACCCCAGAGTCGGTCACGACTGGACCTAATGGTCAGGGGTCCCTTTACCTTTACCTTATTGTCCATGCCGGGTTGCTCACCCTACTGTGTGCTTTCTTTTAGCAGATCAAGATGATCAGGTGACAGCAAAAACTGCACACACAAAATTAGCAGAGGCAATTAGAATAAGATCTACTACAGTATTTGATTATTGTTGCAAACCTCCAAAATGTATTTTGTATAGTTTAGTTTTTACCTCTATCTTCAGTACATTTTATTTTATTTTATTGCTATGGCTAGTGGCTGATGCAAATAAAGACTCTTCTGATTCAGCATCTTTTGGCTGCTAAGGCAGAGTTATACCAAAGAAAGAAAGGAAATAAACGAGATCAGCCACCCCCACCCCCAATCAGGCTTCCTCAAACAGGGCCCCCCAGAGGTTTTGAGACTACAATTCCCATCATCCCTGACCACTGGTCCTGCTAGCTAGGGATCATGGGAGTTGTAGGCAAAAAAAAACACCTGGAGGGCTGAGTTTGAGGAAGCCTGCCCTAGACTAACTGCTGCAACCACAAACAAACATTTGTAATTCACGTGGTTGGATCATTGATATGGTTTGCTCAACCATTTTCTCTCGGGAATACTCTCGGGCAGAGGTTGACCTGAGAACTGAGACTGACATACCCATTGCTATAGTAGTGGCACGTGTGGTGGGGCAGGTGAGCTGGTTGGAAAGACAAGGCTGCAGAACCGCACCTCTGGGAGCAATGGATTGGCTGGTGGCGCTTCTGACAACACAAGTGCATAGCTCCATCTTTTCATCACCACCCTGGCCCAGTTCCATTCAGATAAACTGGTGTCTAGAGGGAGGCTCTGCCCCATCGCACAGCCTGCCACTGCTTTTACAAAGCACATTACTGATGTCCGTTGAAGAAACACTAATAATAATCTCTATAACCTACTGCAACAAAGGCTCTGAAATTTTCTGGTGAGGATTGATGGGGGATGTGCATCTGGACAACACCAAGTTGGCTAACTCCTGGTCTGGCCAGTAATTCAGGTCCATTACAGGCTTACAGATTACAGTCAACTTAAGTTTTAGCTCAAATCTCTCATGTCTTATTTCAAACCGAAGATGAAAAACATGTTTATTGAGACTGGGTTATATAACAAATGAAATGGAAGCAATATTTGTTTCTATAAGACTTGGAAGGAAAATAACCCCTGGATTTCTACCAAAGCAATTAGAAATATGTTTGCATTAAAGTATGAAGCGTGCTTTCTAATACGCTGAAAGCTCTTAGGTATTTAAGAAGAATTTGCCCAAAGCTGCAATTAATGCTTCTCCACTAAAAAAAATTTGGAGAATGGAGACATCAGCTCATTCTTTCTCCTCCTCACCTCATTTTTATTACATTCATCTTTTAATTAATTTGTGAAAGTTTTTTTTTTTTAAAAAAAAAATCTGTCTGTTGCGGAGTAGTAGAAACAGGAATTTGTACTGACCTGAAGTGTTTTGCAAGTAGCCAGTCATTCTTGGCTACAATGTTGCAGCTGGAAGAATTTAGCAATACTGTATGGACATTTTTGGAGGTCTGTCATGTGAGAGAATTGGGCAGTCTCCATCTAAACAGCAGATGAGGGGGTAACCTTGTTTCAGTGTATTGCATATAGAGTACCACATTGTTGGATGTTTCTTATGGAAAATATCCCTTCCTGCATAAAGCTAGCATATCAGGGCGTGAGCTAGAACTCTTATCTCTGACATTAGCTTTCCAGGTGTGGAGAGTTTTGTTGTCTTGCTGCATTGTTTCTAATATGGAGAATCGCCCAACCAATCGATCCTCCCATTTGTAGTCTGAAGTGGTAAAATGCAGGAACATCCTTCCTAGCTTCCTAGCCTGTATTAAGACCCCACACTGTGATATTACTTGGAAATATGCTCATTTGAAGCAAAGAGGCCTCCCACATCAGGAGTTGGTATTTTTGAAACCTCCAAGCTGGTTTATTGCACATGAGGCAAAAATATGGTAGGGAAGGTACCTGTTTGTTTGCAAATGTATGTGGGGATTGGCAAGCAAAGTTTGCCCTAGGATTTCTGTTGTTCTAGCCAGTCTCTGCCTCATGTTTTGTGCCAACTAGCACAGCACCTTGTTGCTGCTGTTGCAGAATTTTGCCAGCTGTGGGGAAAACTATTTATTTGTTTTGTCTGGTTGCTATGCCCCCATAGGAAGAAATCTTCAGCAGCCTCTGAGGAGCAGGTTTCATTGGAAAATCTTGTAGAGCTGGGATGGGTTTTTATAGGCAGGAGAGGATATATTAATTGCAATTTGTTCCTCCAGGCCCCCATGTGTGTGGGTTAAACATAGTTTTAAAATCCCATCCTTGGCAGCAAAATTAAAAGCATTGGAATTAGGCTGTAAAACCTTGATTTGAGCAAGTCCAGCTATGAAGAAGAAGAAGAAGAAGAGTTTGGATTTGATATCCGCTTTATCACTACCCGAAGGAGTCTCAAAGCGGCTAACATTCTCCTTTCCCTTCCTCTCCCACAACAAACACTCTGTGAGGTGAGTGGGGCTGAGAGACTTCAGAGAAGTGTGACTAGCCCAAGGTCACCCAGCAGCTGCATGTGGAGGAGCGGAGACACGAACCCGGTTCACCAGATTACGAGTCCACCACTCTTAACCACTACACCACACTACACTACACTGCTTCCCCCCACCCCACTTAACAAAACCCAGGCAGCAATCTGAGAAGTAAGTTCAAAAATAAGATGCACTTTATAATAATGCACTGGATCACAACAATATCAGCAGTAAAAACTATGCAGGCAAAATACTTATATTTACAATACAACCAGTTTCAGGCACATGCTTAAAGCTGGAGCAAGTGGAGCTATGTCTGCATCCATCACTGGTCAAAGGAAGAAAGCGAGGGGAACAGGAAGTACTATATGCTCTGTTCTCTCCAGGTGAGGCAGGGGAAATGACATCACACAGAGCCCTCTCTACCAATTGTAATTCTATGGTTTGTGTACCTGCCTATTAGCATAACAGTTCTGTGGACTTAGGCCCCTCTCATGCTAACTAGCATGAATATGCATGTGTTAGGTTTGGGTGCTAATCTCCCACAAATCTTGACTGTTAAAATGAGCAGACAAGAATGCAAATTTTGAGGGCACAGGTAAGTGTGATTCATGGAGGCATATTGTCTAGCATTTAACGGGAAAGAAGTTGCATTTGTTTTCTGTTAAGTGAACCAGGAATGGATAATATGGCAATGAGCAAGCCAAATGAGCTAACTCTATCCATATGATCTCCAGAAAATATATTTTCTACTGTCCTCTACATTTTATTTTAATTTTATTATTCACTTACTGACATTATTTGTATGCTATTTGGTAATGGTATTCTCTTAGTGGCTTACCACAATAAAACTATTAAAATACAATTACAATAAATAAAACAATAAAAAAGCAACTTTAAAATTTCAGCAGCTGCAAGGAAGGCATATGAAGAAAGTAGAATGTATTTCATATCTTTAGGGTAATGTTAATATGAATGTTTTTTGTTAAGCTTGCTAATGTGGACTCCCAGTTCTATATTTATGAAATGACGTTTGATACTTTATTTATTTCACAAGATTTATATACCACTTCATTGTAATAAAACCTCATTTTTATGATGATTTTGTTGTGCCTAGATATTGTTTTATTTGCTGTTCTTGTAAGCAGTTTTGATAAAAGTGACATATAAATAAACTTGAGCAGGATAACATAGGCATAGGTATCTAGGTCAATATCCTGGTCTGGATGATCATATCTCACCTTAGTAAACCAATATGTGCTGGCACATACAGCTCTATGATGGTACCCTCTCAGTAAGCCAGAAAGTACAAATTAACCATAGTTTCCTGTTTTGATCAACCTGAGAAACAATGGTTACCAGCTTTGGAGGAGACCAGGATCTTAAACCACAGCTTGTAGTTGGTTTATGATTCAGGCTTGTTCTCTAGTTGATAATCATAGATGCCTGGTTCAGACAGAACAGAGAACTAGAGTTAACTAGAGATTTCCTGACTTATAAAGGCCTGCTGCAAAGAGAGGAACAAAGGGACTGTGTGCATGGGCAAGATACAATTGTCTCGTTTAGAGGCAATATATTCATACATTTTAATTACCACATATCTGAAGTGTTTCTGGTTTGGAATTTCAAGACTGAGCCAGAGCGCACACATTAGGAAAATTGTGCTATCTTGTTCCTAAGTAAGATACGCACTGAACAAAAGCGTTGCTGTTACAGGACTTTTTATTCTGTCATACAAAGGGGGAAACATTCTCTTTTTCATGGGTGATGCTAGAGGAGAAGGAGCAATTGCTCCCCTAAACAAGGAACTCAGCCCCCTCCACTTGCCCCCCTGCTCCACTGGACTCCTGTCATTAACAAATATTGTGGGGTCTTCCAGAGATCTTAACTTGTGGCACACAATTTGCCCACTTCAAAATATTCTTTGTCCCCTTTGTGCGCCCAATATCTAATTTTCTGGCGCCACCTCTACTACTGTTCTACCCAAAGATGACCAGCTGATGTTTCTAGGACTAAAATGCAGCTTTATCTTCCTGCTGGTGGGAGCGAGGAAGGCTGAGGCCAGTGTTCTTACTGGGAGGGGATTTGACAGGGGACAGTTTGAATCCCGCAAAAGTAGAGAGAGAAACAGTCTACAGTTGCTGGCGCTGGGTAGCAAGAAGTGGCCTTAGGAACATAGGAAGCTGCCTATGTGGCTTTCCAGAGGTTCAGTTCATCCCTAGCTGGCCATGCCAGGGATTGAACCTGAGATGTTCTGAGTTACCCACCCTATAGTCTTTCAGTAGCTGCAAGGCCATTCAGTTGCGTTGGGAGGACTAATGTTGCATTCATTTTTTTTTAAAAAAAATATTTTTATTAATTTTCCAATTAAAACCAATTATATCACATTCAATATTTCAAATTATACACATATATATATCAATCAAACCGAATGTTATGCCAAATCATCTAAAGAATTTTTTATTTGGGTTCCCATGCTTCAAGAAATTGGGAATTCCTCGCAACTGTCCACTGCCGTCTTTTTTCTAAAGTTCAAATCGTCCTCCAAGTTCATAATAATCCAGATCTTCCCCTTACAGTCACATAGATGTTTTCCACTTTCATCCGATTGTTTCCCAGCCGCTGAGATAAATATCAAACAAAGTTTCACAGATGTTCTTTCTCCTGTGTGAGTTAATCAGTCCAGCCTCCCCATAAATCTTCTTAATGGAGCTCCCTGTTGCGTCGAAGCAGCCCGAAGCAGCGCCATCTCAAAAAGCTCAAATCACTTTCGTTTTCTCTCATAGCCATGAAGATTCACGATCATTATAGAATTTACAGCTTTTTCAGGCAGGAGACCCAAACATCAAACCATAAACTCTTGGTAAATTAATGGATCTCCTTGCCCTATAGCTGAACTTAGCTTCAGGTCGCTGCTCCAATTTAAAGTGCATCACAGCTCATAAATCCTCCGAGCGCGTCCAGAACTCCTTCCGCCCGACTAGGGGGAGGCTTTTCTCATCGGCAACTCCACATCTTTAAAAAATATGCTCAGTAACAACAGTTATAAAGTTCAACTCACACAGTCTTTTGCTTCTCTTTCACTCCAAACAAGCCAGGACATCGCGTCCGGGAAGGTACGAGGCAACAATATGAAGGAAAAAAAAATAAAAACTCACTTCCCTTATCGCTCCGTCCCCATCAATCCTTCTTCCAGATGCAGTACAATCTTTGACTCCTCTCCCTCAGCAGCATAAATTTCTCAGCAGTAAACAGCGCTTCTTCCCCTCCTTCTGAAGTATGTCCATAGATTTAAGCCTAATTATCTTCTTTAACCATGGAAATCCCCGCCATGCAGATTAGCGTCCGGGAGTCCTGGCCCTCGTAAGTGCTCAGCCCAAGCTCCCCCCACTCCAAAAACAGTCGGAGTGGGTCTGGGGGCATCGCGGGCCAGCGGCCCCTCTCCGTAACCCCCGGAGAGGGTAGGGGGTTGCCATTTACTCCCCTAGCAACCGCCAAATTCCTCACGAAGGTCAGAGAGATGGAAAACAGGTCCGCCATTCCTGCAGGCGGAAACCGGAACCAGGACTAATGTTGCATTCAGACCAGCGCTGTCCATGTCTTTGCCAGAATCTTCCTACCCAATGTTTGTATTTGCAAAGAAACAGATACTACAAACAAACATTGCTGCTTTCCAGTACTGTATTTTTGCTTACCTTGGAATTTCCTGGTTCTGGACGGAGGGGAGCACTCCAGTAGTACAACTGGAGTGCGCAGCCTTGGGGTCATTCTGGAATTACAGCTGTCTATGGAGGCGCAGGTAAGTTCTGTGTCCAGGGCAGTTGTCTACCATCTCCATCACTGGCTGAGGCCCTAACTGTGTCCTGTCTTGCCAGCATAGAACAGGCTCTGGGTATTTCCCGCTTGGACTACTGCAGTGTGCTCTATGTTGGCTACCTTTGAAGGTGACTCAGAAACTACAACTAACCCAGATTGAGGCAGCTAGACTGGTGACTGGGAGTGGCTGATGGGACCATATAACACCGATCCTAAAAGAGCTACATGGGCTCCCAATACGTTTCCAAGAACAATTCAAAGTGTTGGTGCTGACCTTGAAAGCCCTCAACAGCCTCGGCCCTGTATACCTGAAGGAGCGTCTCCACCCCCATCGTTCAGCCTGGACACTGAGGTCCAGCTCTGAGAGCCTTCTGGCGGTTCTCTCATTGCGAGAAGTAAGGTTACAGGGAACCAGACAGAGGGCCGTCTCGGTAATGGTGCCCACCCTGTGGAATACCCTCTCATCAACTGTCTGTCAGATAAACAACCACACAACTTTCCAAAGACATCTGAAGGCAGCCTTGTATTGGGAAGTTTTTTATGTCTGATGTTTTGCTATGCTTTTATTATGTTGGAAGCCATCCAGAGAGTGGCTGGCGCAACCCAGTCAGATGAGTGGAGTATAAGTTGTTGTTGTTATTATTTACAGCTGACAGATTTTTAAGTCCAGCATTGGTACAAATTCAGTGCAAATCAAGCAACCTGCATGATGCCCAGTTAGGAAAATGGGCACTGCCTCTTTCGAAAAGCTACAGCTGGAAGCAGAAGTTGGTGCATTAAACCTGCCCTGCCACACAACGTGATCAACTGAAACAAAGTGTGTGCTTGCTTCTGTGGCCTGTAGTCAGCGGTGAAGTTACAAAGCCCTGGGGCGCTCTCTTGCTGTCCCCCTCTCTGATCTTTGAAGTGTGTCCCTCTTTCATTTTGCCATTCAACAGGCTGACATGCAAAAGCTTTGTTCAGACAGTTTAATTTAAGCCCTGCCACTGGTTCAACAAGATGATAAAACCCTCTTTGCTGTACAACATCCAGCATGCAGCTCCCTGTTATCTGATACCGTTTGAAGCCCCTCTCATGAACCCGCCTGATAGCGCAAGTACTCCAAACATGTCATAAACAATGTATTAATACCCTTGATTGAATTCCATTAGGCTAAGAACGAGATGAAGTTTAGGCCAGCCGAGCAGGCCACTGCAATAAAATATAATTTGGACTAATCTTCCTGAGGAATGTCTCAGGCTTAAATCTGACAGTCGGCTATCGCAAGCAAAAGTAATTGCTTGTTGCCTACACTGGAGATTCTTTTCAATCCTAGTCTTTGTAAGCGCTGCACCTTCTTGCAGGTGTCCCATGTAGCAGACAATCTGTCCCTTTGTTTCAAGGGGGAAATGTCAGAAGCCCAAATAATGAAATAGACTGGGGGGATGGGGGGGTGGAGTTTAATGAACATGACTGATCCAGAGAGGAATTTGCAGAATCCTGAGACAAACAGAGATGTTAAGGCAAAGGCGAAATACAAAGAATCCCATCAGGTGAAATGTTAATTCAGGCGATCAGATTTTTAAAGCTGTGCCAGATTTAAATACCTCTACATCATCCTCCAGTGTACATTTTGACAACTCCTTGCTATTGTACATCCTTGAATGGGAAGGGTCGTACATTTGCTGCCCCAGGTTAGAGTATCAGACTGAGAACCCCATACACGACCAATCCAGCTACAACAGCTGGTGTTCTCAATGTGTTTTGAGATTACT
Source organism: Zootoca vivipara (assembly GCF_963506605.1). NCBI lineage: Eukaryota > Metazoa > Chordata > Lepidosauria > Squamata > Lacertidae > Zootoca > Zootoca vivipara. The sequence continues at coordinate 8,704,408 of NC_083279.1, read as the reverse complement.
TTGAAATCTCAAAATTTCCCTCTAAGATTACTGCTGAATGCGGCCTCATGTCGCAGTCTTCTCGAAGAGTCACATGGATATTTTCCATTGATGAAGATATCAGAATGTGTTGGGAATATCAATCCTCGCACGTGTCCATTTGTATGTGCTCCACACAATTCTACACTTGTCTTTGATACACCATTTTTGCCCAGAGACCAGCATGAACTGTGTGAAAATGCCTTCCATTCCTCTGCCATGTGCCCTGCTTCTGCAAAGGACGTCTGGGGATCCCTCGGTGGAGAAGTCAAATGTGAAAATGGTTTAATAGAGGTAGAAAGTTCAAAAGGGACTGCATTGCAACAAAGCCCACTGCTTGCAAATGTTTTCTTTCAGAACTGCTCTGTGTAATCATCTCTTCAGAATGGTAAATCACATGGAGCCTATGCATAAGGTTGTATTATCTGTTGAGCTGACCATTCCCAATTTAGGAAATCAGGGGATAGAGTCTAAATGCAAAGCCATAATATCCTGCTCTTTTTTGGAGAGCTATTCCCAAGGGAAACATGTCATAGAGGTCAGGAAATGAATGTTTGGCTTCCTTCCATCTTCTGAGCCCTTCTGGCACTATTGTTTCTTGTAACCCCCAGGGCATTAAGGTGGGGGAAAAAATCCATTGCAAGCAATGCTGGGTTTTGTGAAGTCAGTGAATGCTTGACACACATTTCCAAAGGCCAGGATTCATGGGCTAGGTATCGATTTATTGTGGGGAAACAGATTTTATGCAATGTTGAGTCCATGGCAATGAAAAGTACATTGAGGCAATCTTTGGCTGTAGAGGTTTTACAAGGATGCTTTGTATGTTTGTCGATCTAGGACTAGCTGTGTAAACATCAAGTATCATTCCTTTCCTGAGATTCACAGCAATTATCAACTGACTAGAGAAGTGCATTTAGGGAAAAGAATTCCAGCAATCAATTATTTCTTTTTAAAGTGACTTTAAAATCAATCAGAATTCTTTTACAAATATGCCTTTTATGCACAGTGTTCTGGTGAGTTTGGGGGATAGGGGTTTGTGTGTGTGTGTGTGTGTGTTGGTTTTTTTTTTTTACAAACAACTTGTATCAATCTTTTTAGAAGAACACAAGTAAACAAAATGAATTTTCATTTGTGTTATTTCATTAGTGTCATATGACATTACAACCTATTATTGACTTCTTTGAGAATATTTTTACCCAAGGAGCCACAGTTTAACATGCACAAATCAAGATCAATATTGGTTATGCATTCATTTTTGCAAAAATGCTATGAGGCAATTTTCTATACAAATCCCATGGACATATTTATGTGGGGTTCCTCCCCCCCTTTAATTCTCAGTGTGGCCAAATTATGGCTTAGCTTAGATTTAATTACAAAAAAATGGATTGTTATTTGCATTGTTGCTTACCATCCCAGGTGTGTTATTTATGGACTAAATTTAATTTATTTACTCACCCTTTTACAATGAGAACATGTGGGGGGGGGGTGTCCCGTGCCATTTCTGCTGACTTCACGTGCCCGCTTTAACCATCCTTTCCCATTAGAGATCACCGTTGAGTTTAAAGGCTGTAATCTGAAACCTTATGGCTTTAGTGGATACTTAAGAGGAGTCATTGATACACTTTGAAGCCAAGCTATTTGAACAGCATTAGCAATAGCAGCATCCAGCCATTAGGCCATTAGGGTCGTTTGTCAAGGCACTAAAATTAAATATAGGGTTCCCTGGCAATACCTCGGTTCGATTCTGCAAGTTTAATGGCAGTGCAAGATTCTCTCTTCAATCAGCCCCTTCCATATATCATAACATCACTTGTTCTACATATCACTCAGGCACAGAAGAGAAACTAGTGGGGAGATAACTTAAAAATTTAGGTGGGAGAAAGGTTATGATTTCCCTCCTGCTTAGAGCCGAAGGTTATATGATACAGTGGAACCTCGGTTTATGAACACCTCAGTTTACAAATTTTCAGTTTACGAAGACCGCGGACCCATCTGGAACGGATTAATTCACTTTCCATTGCTTGCAATGGGAAAGTTCACTTCAGTTTATGAACAGACTTCCGGAACCAATTACACCCATGCTTCGGGTTAAGTACGCTTCAGGTTGAGTACTCCGCGGACCCGTCTGGAACGGATTAATCCACTTTCCATTACTTTCAATGGGAAAGTTCGCTTCAGTTTATGAACGCTTCAGTTTAAGTACTCCGTGGACCGTCTGGAACAGAGTAATTCACTTTCCATTACTTTCAATGGGAAAGTTCGCTTCAGTTAATGAACACTTCAGTTTGTGAACAGACTTCCGGAACCAATTGTGTTCATAAACCGAGGTACCACTGTACAGCCATAATTGTCCTTGGTGTGTTATACTTTGTGTTTTATCCTCTCACTACTGAGGGTGTTCACATTGTTTTAAGTTTGGGGAGGACACCCCCCCCCCAAAAAAACACCCCAAGAAATTAATAAAATGGTAGGGTTTTGATTAGTTGTATTGAAAGGAAGATTGCAGGCCAGTTGAGCAAGCCAAGGCCTCACCTGGGATAGAGGCACTAACATGACAAAAGGTCTTGAGGGCCCATCTAAGAGAAATCTTGGGTTTGGGCAGGCAGAGGTTCCCAAGGTGATAGGGTGTGTGAGAGAGAGGTGACAAGAAAAAAGTGTCTACAGCAAGGTGTGCTGGGAAGAAGAAGGGGAAGAACAAAGAGAGAGGTATACTGGACCGAGGCCATTTAGGGCTTTAAAGGTCAGCACCAACACTTTGAACTGTGCTCAGAAACGTACTGGGAGCCAATGTAGATCTTTCAAGACCGGTGTTATGTGGTCTCTGCGGCCGCTCCCAGTCACCAGTCTAGCTGCCGTATTCTGGATTAGTTGTAGTTTCCGGGTCACCTTCAAAGGTAGTCCCATGTAGAGCGCATTGCAGTAGTCCAAGCGGGAGATAACCAGAGCATGCACCACTCTGGCGAGACAGCCTGCAGGTAGGTAGGGTCTCAGCCTGCGTACCAGATGGAGCTGATAGCTGCCCTGGACACAGAATTGACATGCGCCTCCATGGACAGCTGTGAGTCCAGAATGACTCCCAGGCTGTGCACCTGGTCCTTCAGGGGCACAGTTACCCCATTCAGGACCAGGGAGTCCTCCACACCTGACCGCCTCCTGTCCCCCACAAACAGTACTTCTGTCTTGTCAGGATTCAACCTCAATCTGTTAGCCGCCATCCATCCTCCAACCTCCTCCAGGCACTCACATAGGACGTTCACCACCTTCACTGGTTCTGATTTGAAAGAGAGGTAGAGCTGGGTATCATCCGCATACTGATGAACACCCAGCCCAAACCCCCTGATGATCTCTCCCAGCGGCTGCATGTAGATGTTAAAAAGCATGGGGGAGAGGACAGAACCCTGAGGCACCCCACAAGTGAGAGCCCAGGGGTCCGAACACTCATCCCCCACCACCACTTTCTGAACATGGCCCAGGAGGAAGGAGCGGAACCACTGTATGACAGTGCCCCCAGCTCCCAAACCCTCTAGATGGTCCAGAAGGATGTTATGGTCGATGGTGTCAAAAGCCGCTGAGAGATCCAGCAGAACTAGGAAACAACTCTCACCTTTTCCCCTAGCCCGCTGTAGATGTTTCTTCCCCCCGGTTCCTGATGTAGCTCTTCTCTCACCCCTTCTTCCCTGGTGGGGAGAGGAGCACCACTTTGCTGTTCACCTCAGGTGCCAAAATGTATTGAGTCGGCCCTGCTAATGACCTCTGGAGAGCCACAAATTCCTCATCACTGCCCTAAGGTCAAGCAGGGAAGAGCTTATCCTATATAATAATGTCCATGTTGTGCCTGCGTCCAGTTGTCCCGTGTGTCCCTGGGTCACTGCGCATGTCCCCCAGAGACACAGGGATTGGACAGCAGAGACTGCACGTGGCCATTTGCAGTTGGTTGCATCTCAAAGGCTTACAGGCTGAGGCAGCTCTCTCTGCTCCTCTTCCTGATCAGTTCCCAGCGTCTCTCCGCCTCCCCCCCCCCCAAGGCTACCGCTGTCTCACCACTTCTCTGTGCACCTCCTCCAGCCACCCACAGTTGAGCAGGACGCGCTCCTGGCCCGCCACGGCCCGGCCCCTGGCAACAGCCGTCTCTAATAACACAGTGAGAGGAGGGGAAGGGAAAGGGAAAAAAACCACGGCAAACAGCTGCAAACGGCAGTCTCTAAGGACGTTGGGAGGAGGGGAAGGGGAAGGGAAACTACAACGCCCACAAAGCAAGGAGGGACTTGCAAGGGCTCAGAACGCGGAAGCTACCGCTTGGCATGCTGGGAGTTGTAGTTTTTAGCAGGAGGTTTCCCTCCAAATCGCTGTTCCAGGCTGCTTTCAAAAACTTTGTAGCAGGTGAGAGAGAGGGAGGGAGGGAGGGGAAGAAATAGATATGAGGTATCATCCCACGACCCTTCGTGGGGAGGGGAAAGGACTCGAGGGGAGGGGAAACTGAAGTAGGTCGGGGAAGGAGGGTAGTGGGTTTGTGTGTGGGGAGACATTGAGGGGAAACTGAGGCGGGAAAAGGGGTGGTGTGTGTGTGTGTGTGTGTGTGTGTGTGTGTGTGTGTGTGTGTGTGTGAAGCTGCGACTATTAAGGTGGGGGTGGGGAGGGATGCTGTGGCTGCTGAGATTGATATTGGGGGCGGGGAGGGTTGGGGAAAATTAATTGTCATTCTGAGGGGGGGAAGGGTGGATAGGGTGGCTCTGGAGAGAGGAAACTTGAGGTGCTGCAGCAGAGGGGGAGGGAGGGAATATCGTATGGGCTGTTGAGGGTTGGGCTGGATGACCCCTGGGGTTCCCTTCCAACTACCAACTACACAATTCTATGATAATTGGGGGGATTTGGGGGGGGAGAGAAGTGAAGCAGAGATAGGTTAATGTTGGAGGTTTCCAAGCAGAGGTTGGATGGGGTCATCTGTCAGGCATGCTTTGGCTGAGACTCCTGTATTGCAGGGGGTTGGACTGGATGACCCCTGGGGGTAACTTTCAACTCTATACAATTCTGTGATCACTGCACACCCATGTTCTCTAGCCACTGGCTCTGCAAGGATTCAGAGGGGAAACTTGAGGCGCTGCAGCAAGGAAGGAGGAACAGGGAAATACCTTATGGGTGGGCTGCAAGGGGATTGGACTGGATGACCCCTAGGGTTCCCTTCCAACTCTATACAATTCTATGATAATTGCACACCCATGTTCTCTAACCACTGGGATGTTCTAGCGCCCGTTTACTCAACGGGCTGAATTACACTAGTGTTTAGATAACTTGGAATTGCTAAGATACAGCCTGCTGGCCCAATAATGGGCGCATTATTGGTACTTGGTGGGAGTGAAGAGGCTAGACTAGTTCCTTATGAGAGATAATAGAATCATAAAGTTGGAAGGGAGCTCAAGGATCATCTAGTCCAACCCCCTTCTCCATCTGTCGTACAGGATGAAAGAATCCATCCTTTGTTCACAAAGTTACAAGGAACATGTTTTGATTCTGAACTACATGGAAAGCTACACACTTGCAGCCTTTGGATTGCCCTCAGTGAAGCCGCTTGGCATGTATGGTGGCAGCAGCTATGATGAGATAATGAATGACTCCTCTCAGGCTGACTGAATGAGCAGAGGCCAAAGCTTTGATGCTGCTTGTAGGTGGACAGACAGGAAGGGACAGGTTGTGTGAATCCTTTATAACTAGTTCAGGCCCATCAAGAAATGGAGCTGGCAGTTCCAGCCTGGTTCTTTTTTTAATGTCACAGTTCATTTGCAGAACCATAACTGGAATCAAGAATTAAAAAGCCCTGTGTAAAAGTCAGTAACATTAAACCTTTAAGACTTGTGTTTCATGTGTCATAAAAAGCCCATGAAAGGATTTTATATTCTGTACAGTGTTTTAGCGCTTTCAATCATTTCTCCCCTCCCCACCCCAACATAACTTTTGTGAACACTTTAATAGCCTCTAAATGAAAAACTAAACTATGTGTCATTCAAAATGGAGGGAGAAAAAAAGTTTTATGGATCACAGAATTTAATACAAGTTCTGGACCATAACAAGGAACTGATAAACGTATAACTGAAATTAATTCTAAATGCTGGAAAATATATATTTTAGGAGTATATGTGCTACACGTTGTAACAACGTAGGAGTGAAAGCATTTGCCCTATAGAGATTTTCTACAGTGGTAAAAAGAGCGCATTTGAACAGTCATTCCCATTAAGTGAGGTTTGTTCTTGTTTACGGTCCATCTGTTCCAACTCCTGACCTTCACCATTTGCATCCCATTATTGTTTCCAGTGTCCACCGCCAGCCTGGTGACTTATCCAGTGAACTCTTGCTACCCACAGATGGCTCCCTCTAATAATGGATATTAGAATTTTTCTGTCAAACCCTACCCGAACTTCACAGCAAATCTTTCTTCCACAGCTATGGCTGCCGTCATCAATGTCTTTAGTCACCATATTTCCATGGGTGCCAACTTCCAGATTGAAAAATCCGGGATCGGCAGCTGCACAGAACCGGAGGTCGTGCTGCGGCCATTTTGGAACTGGGCAGAGCGACACCGGAAGTTGCTTCTACGCATGCTCTGCCCATTTCCAAAATGGCCACAGCACCGGACGTCGCTTCTGCGCATGTCCAGAGACTCCAGACATGCACAGAAGGAGCCTCCCTGGGCCGGTAAGAATCCGGGGGATTTATGGGTTTTTTAAAAATCCGGGCTGCCAGCGGGAAACGGCTGGAAAAACGGGGGTTTCCCGGGGAATACGGGAGACTTGGCAGCTATGTATTTCAAATGGCAGAGCACATCAGTGGCTACATATTGTCATACTTGTGTGCTTTGTGGCCATCAAAGACCATGGTGTCAGAAGTCTAGAAGTTAGGGATAGCCAACACGGTGCCCCCAGATGTTGTTGGAGTCTAATTCCAATCACCCAGCTTTGGCCATGCCGACTGGGGCTGATAGGAGGTTGGGTTAGGATCCCCAAAAATCTGTAGAGCACCACATTGGTTATCCTTGCCTTAAGTTATCTTTCCTCTGGTTGCATTCCATTTAGATCCCTGTTGTGTGTTGTACACAAGGCTGCCAACTTGCAATGTGAAATCACAATGGACACCTTCAAGGCATTTTCAGCAGACCTGGTCCTATCAGCCAGCTGATTTGGGATGTCCTGATAGAGCAACAAATTCCTCATTTATCATCATTGTATTTTTTATTGTTGGGGCAGCGAGATTTTTTACCTCAGGATGCTGAATAGTTCATCTACAATCAGCCTTGACATGGTGTTTTTTTTTGGGGGGGGGGGGTTATCAATTTTCTCGCCTAGTTTTATGTTTCACTCTTAGTTCATGTGTGCAAGCAGGAAGGCCAACAGGCCTGGCTAGCGCCTGAATAAACTGAGTGCACACCTTGAACATGGCCCAGAATCCTTTGCGACACTATAGGTTCCATGACAACTTTTAAGGGGTTTCTCAGCAGAGACATTGATGTGGAAACTAGCTTCCCTTGAAAATGAAAAGTTTGAAAGCCACTGCTTTATAACAATACAAATACAAACACTTACGAGGGGCTCTCAAAGCTGAGTTCTTTTAATGGCCTGTATCTGGGTTATGTCTGAATTTCTTTTGCATACATAATTTATTCTATTCTTTGTTCTTTAATCTCCTGCATGTACAGCATCATTTCCTTTGCTGTAAAAATAATATATAGAGAGAGTGAATAATTATTGCAACACGCACACACCCACATCTTAATATAGGGGTGACATTCACTGATCCTTTGGTGTCAGTCTGGAAGTCTTAATGTATTTTACAAGTACTCGATCCTCGAGCGGAGAAGACTTTGTAGTTGATGTACAGTACTAAATAGATAAATAAAGGTATAGAACAGAGGTAGGCAACCTAAGGCCCGTGGGCTGGATGTGGCCCAATTGCCTTCTTAATCTGGCCCGTGGACGGTCCAGGAATCAGCGTGTTTTTACATGAGTAGAATGTGTCCTTTTCTTTAAAATGCATCTCTGGGTTATTTGTGGGGCATAGGAATTCGTTCAACCCCCCCCCCCCCCAAAAATATAGTCTGGCCCACCACATGGTCTGAGGGATGGTGGACTGGCCCATGGCTGAAAAAGGTTGCTGACCCCTGGTATAGAGGGTATGTACAGTGGAACCTCGGTTTATGAACACCTCGGTTTATGAATTTTCGGTTTACGAACGTCGCGGACCCATCTGGAACGGATTAATTCACTTTCCATTACCTTCAATGGGAAAGTTCGCTTCAGTTTATGAACACTTCAGTTTATGAACAGACTTCGGGAACCAATTACACCCTTGCTTTGGGTTTAGTACGCTTCAGGTTGAGTACTCCGCGGACCCGTCTGGAACGGATTAATCCACTTTCCATTACTTTCAATGGGAAAGTTCGCTTCAGTTTATGAACGCTTCAGTTTAAGTACTCCGCGGACTGTCTGGAACAGATTAATCCACTTTCCATTACTTTCAATGGGAAAGTTCGCCTCAGTTTATGAACGCTTCAGTTTAAGTACTCCGCGGACTGTCTGGAACAGATTAATCCACTTTCCATTACTTTCAATGGGAAAGTTCGCTTCAGTTTATGAACGCTTCAGTTTGTGAACAGACTTCTGGAACCAATTGTGTTCATAAACCGAGGTACCACTGTATATACTTTCAGCTAAGTTCTGAGCCAAATCAGGCCTATCCAGAGGGATCCAAATGGGCATTGGTTGAGTCGGGTTGAGACAGCCCTGGATCACTATGGGTTGGACAGCCCAGAAAGATCCAGGACTCGCATGGGGCGGTGTGTCAGCCAGGAAGGTGACACAATGAAAGAAGGGTCCTACTGGGTGGCTGCATCTTCACTGGAGAAGTTGGAGTGCCTTTTCTAGCTGACCTTTCCTCCTCCCCACCAAACCTATCCTTCTTCCAGCCCCCTGAATCAGCACCACATAGGATTGAATCCTCTGCTTACTAGCCTTGGTCTGCGAGGAGCTCCACTGGATAAGCCTGGTGGCTACCAAGGTGTTGCAATAGAGGAGGTGGGGTCATCCCATTCTTACTATTCCACCTCGGAAGACGGCAGCGGAGGTGCAGAGTTCTGTCGCCACCACTGTGCAAACACGCGACTGCTGAACGGATGGCCACCTCAGTGCAGGGGCAACCTGTATCAGGACAACCATCCTCTCAGAAACCACGTGTTTCTACTGCTGCTGCCTCCTAATGTGGAGAAGCAAGAGGAGGGATGGCCTCACCCCTTAAGAACCTAGGAAGAGTTCTGCTGGAGAAGACCAATGACCCAACTAGTCCAACATCTTTTGCTCACAGTAGCCTATGCAGAGCCCACAAGCAGGGCCTGAATGCAACAGACATCTTCTCATCATCTCCCAGCAAGTGGCATTTCTGAGGCATAGCGCCTCCAAGAGTGGAGGTCAAACACCACCTTCTGTCAGCAACCAATTGCCTTTCCGGCAGCCAGTGTTCTCTCCCATTCCTTTCCAGGTGGTATTTAATACCTGTCAAATTGGCCAAAATGTTCAGATCTAGGCCAAACACCTGTTGGAAATGCAGGGAGGCAGAAAGCACATTGATCCACATGTGGTGGAACCGTAAAAAAATCAGAGAATTTTGGGAGATGCTCTTTAACGAACTTAAAAGAATGTTTAAATGCTCTTTCCCCTAGAAGCCTGAAGCCTTCCTGCTAGAAATAATGAGTAATGAAATCTTTAAAAAAATTCAGGAGAATTTTCATGTATGCTACAGTAGCAGCCATAATTTTAATTGCAAAGGGTTGGAAAGGAGAAGCTATGCAGTCCAAATTAGACTGGCAAAACAAATTGCAAGAATATGCAGAACTAGCCAGATTATCAGCAAGGTTCTGAGATGTTACCGATGAAAAATTCAATAGAGAGTGGGATGTATACAGAGTTTATTTAAAAGAACATTACAAAGATATAAATCCGTTGGCAGGTCTGGATTGACTTTCTGCGTGTAATAGGAGAACCTTATAAAATTAATGTAATTGAAACAACCTAGAGGAGACAAAGATTAGTGTGCAGATAAAGAATGCAATCTGGGAATCACAACAGGGGACCGGAGGTCATGTTGAACCCAACAACAAATTGTTACATACAACAAGCACCAACTATGGAATGAGTGTTTGTTTACTTTTCTTTTTGTTTTTGTTGATTCCTTATGTTACACAGTTTTTAAAACCAATATAGCATATAAAAATCCTCTCCTGATCTGCTGCCTCAAACTTCTCTCTCAGATTCTGGCTGTGCCCATAACTTCCCCAAAGAATCCTGGGAACTGCTAAGAGTGCTGGGAATCGTAGCCCCATGAGGGGTACACCACAGTTCCCATGATTCTTTGGGAAGGGGGAAATGTGCTTTAAGTGTTTGGTGCATAAACAGCCGCTGTCTGCTTCCCTACCTTGGGCTCTTCCTCCCCTTTGTCTCTGCCTCGTGTAAATAACAACGTTAAGTTTTCTGCTTGCAAAGTTGGAGCCCTGTAGCTTTTGATGAGTAGTTTGGATCCACCTCAGCGCCATGCATCTCTTGAAGGCTAACCCCATATTATTTGCAGATTATTCACAGCCATTATACGTTAACGGAGCCTGCCTTAACCTTCGCCACACTTTCAAAGTTTCTTGTACACATGCCAATTCCCCCTGCATGTTTTGACAAATGAGATATTCCCTCTGGTGCTTCCTTGTGGGTAACAGCGTGTGAGGATGTGTGGTGGCGGCAGCCACAAAATTTATTACAGTTATTTTGTAGTTTGATATTAAAGAACATGATGTATTATATCAGGTGTCTGACCTTTAAAGATCTTAGGACCCAATTCATTACAACATAAAATTTACATATTATTCAACGGCCTCGCAGACCTTTTATGAAGAAATTGTAGCGCAGATGTACATGAGATTTAAGGCAGAAAAAGTAGCCATGCAAATGAAGAATGGGGAACTGCATGAAATACTAGGCTGCTGGGAAGGTGGGAGGGGAGAGAAAGCCCGTAACCTCTTGAAATCATTACTCTCAGGAATAAAGTTTGCATCCCTTTCTTCAGAAATATCCTGGAAAATAAGGAGCAGGCAAGGAAGGAAACGTCAAATGAGTTTCAAGCAATTTCTCTCTTTCCTGCATAGCATTAATTAGTAATGCTACAGGTTGGTACATAGGACGTTTCCGATAGTGGCTTTTGCCTTAGTGGAAAAGAGCTTCCACTTGTGCAACCCAGTTTTTGTTGACCCCTTTGTTCCTTCTGCAGCCCTCCATGCCATACCTTGTGACCTTAACAGATTGGAGAATTTTGGCCAAACTAACAAAACGAATTTCAATAGGGAGTAAAAGGTAAAGGGGCCCCTGACCATCAGGTCCAGTCGTGTCCGACTCTGGGGTTGCGGCGCTCATCTCGCGCTATAGGCCGAGGGAGTCTGCGTTTGTCCGCAGACAGCTTCCAGTTCATGTGGCCAGCATGACAAAGCTGCTTCTGGCGATCCAGAGCAGCGCACGGAAACGCCGTTTACCTTCCCGCCGGAGCGGTCCCTATTTATCTACTTGCACTTTGATGTGCTTTCGAACTGCTAGGTGGGCAGGAGCTGGGACCAATCAACGAGAGTTCACCCCGTTGCAGGGATTCAAACCTCCGACCTTGTGATCAGCAAGCCCTAGACTCTGTGGTTTAACCCACAGCGCCACCTGGGTCCAAATGAATTTCAATAGGGAGACCACAAAATGAATTTCAATAGGGAGACCACAAGCTTAACGTGAGCCACTAGTGTGATGCAGCAGAAAAAAAGAGCTAATGCTATTCTAGGCTGCATCCCCCCCCATTTAAACTACTAAGAAGTACTTACTGGATTATCAAGTTAATGTTTTTATTTAGCTTGCAGTCTTCTACCTGCTCACCTGGGACTGACTTCAGTGGGACTTACTTCTGAGTAGACATGCATAGGAGTGCACTGTAAATGCCTTTAATTAAATCCTTTTAATACCTAACGGAAATGAGAGCGTGGGATGCCATTTACTCAAGGAAGTTAGGGAATTCTTGGTGAAACTATCTAGTGACCTTTGTAGGATAAGATCTCAAGGGGTGGGGAGAAGCAGGACTCTGTGCTGTCTTCCATAACAACCATGCCGAGTACTTCAAAATGATTAGTTGGTCTTAGGTTTGGTTTTCAAGCATAGACGACCCCATTAAAGTTCACTAGTCTAATATACAGCTTTAAGACCAATTGAAATGACAGAAATGTAAACGAAAGCCCTGAATTTTATTGCTGGAAGTAACACAGTCTCTACAAAATAATAGCAATTATTGTTGAGCGGCTAAGAACGAGAGCTGTGAGCTAGGAAGCTATGCGTTCAAATTTCACATTTTCTGCTACTCCAGAAGAAGCAATTTCAGGGAAGCTATTCCCTCTCAGCCTCAACTTCACAGTGAACAAGATGCAGATAACGATGATCCACCATGAATTTTTCCACCACAACCTGTTAATCCTGCTGAAGGGAAAATAAAGGACTCTAAATGTAGCACAGGGATATCAGATATCATTTGCATTTGGACTTTGCAGGGTGGAGTGGGTGGTGGAAAATCACAGCTACCACCCCTCTGTGTATAGCCCCCATAAAATCTGGCCAGCTCATACATTGAGTTGCTAGTGTTATAAACTATTACAGTATAGGGGTGCATGCTCTAAGTATGAATGCAATTCTTCCTATGAGTTGGATCCAGACTTGGAGCTGCATCTATTGGGTTAGATGCAGACCAATTCATGGCTTAGAGTAGACCCTCTTGAAAACAATGGGACTTAATTTAGTTATGGCTATCTTAAGACTCACATGCTTCATGCTGTTTTGCTTTTTTAATGTGATAAACCAATGTTGGAGAAAATGTGGGCCAGTGTGCACAGATCATTATCTAAAACCAGACTTTGCAAAAAAGTACACTCCTGGTGAAATAAAATATGACCGTTTATATAGGCTCAAGGAATCTGATCTTTGTGAATTCTGATACAAATGACCTGCTCTGCACCTCCCGGACTAATGTGCAGATTGGAACTTATTTATTCATTGGATTTTTCTCTTCTCCAAATGTTGCATCGCAGGTCTTAGCCAAAAAGACATGCGTTTTGTCAACATGCATTAAGAAAAGAAAATATTTAGAAGTGACTATTTTGAGATAGACAATGGTAAGGATATTTTTTTTTAAAAAAAGAAGATATATTCAAAAGTCTGTCCGTACACAAGTATTTAAATGTATACTTTTGTACAGTTTAAACAAATATTATTGCAAATTTCGTATTTTCAAAGGGAGACGGGGGTACCTGCAGCATGTCAGCCAGCCACTTACCCAATTTCTGAGATTCAGATTTGTCCTATAACTGTTTGCAACATTTCCAACCTTTTTTCTTTAAGTTTTGGGAGTAATAATCCAATAGCACTTTAATTTGTGAGAGTGCTTTGGTGCAAATTAAAAATTGTTTTTAAAATGTAGGTTCATATGAATTGTCCCTTCCCTGTCCATGTCCAAATGGCTGTGTCACACCATTAATGTGAAAGGAACATAATAGAATGTAGAATGGTTTCATTGAGTACTCTGAGAATGGCTAACATTGGCTGCCACCCTGTGATTGTCAATATTGTCTTACTGTTTGGGCAGGTGCTGCTTTAATCTTTTTAAATTTGATGCCAGGCTTAGGCTATCGCCAGACTGTGACTACTTTCTGGTATGGGTTAAAGCACATCTCAGAACTTTTGGTTCGAGCAATTAAAATGGACTCAAACACCCTAAAGTTTCCCTGGTGGAGCAAATCCATTTTGAAAAAGAACCAGACTCTGTGGTTGGCAAAATGACCATGTAATGCGCTGCAAAGTATGAGGTGAACAATGACTCACGGGAAGATGCATTAACGCCCTCCAGGCAAATCAGGAGGCATGCCCATTGTCATAGAACAGGCATCCCCAAACTGCAGCTCTCCAGATGTTTTGGCCTACAACTCCCAGGATCCCTAGCTAACAGGACCAGTGGTCAGGGAAGATGGGAATTGCAGTCCAAAACATCTGGAGGGCTGAAGTTTGGGGATGCCTGTCATAGAACATTCCCATCAGAAAAAATGCTTAATAAAGACTGGATATAATCCAGGCATCCCCAAACTGCGGCCCTCCAGATGTTTTAGCCTACAACTCCCATGATTCCTAGCTAACAGGACCAGTGGTCAGGGATGATGGGGATTGTAGTCCAAAACATCTGGAGGGCCGAAGTTTGGGGATGCCTGATATAATCTAACCTCCATGTAAGCTTTGTGCAGGCAAATCAGGATGAATGCTCCATGAACAGGTAAGCTGGAGGAGCCCGTAGTGTTTTGCATTTTTGATATTTCATTGTCGTTTTGTGTCCAGTGCTTTGATGGCCTGACTCAAAATCTGGATACAAACATCCTGTGCGTGGCATCAGGTTCTCTAAAACTGACCTGCCACTAGCTGGGGGGGGGGGCACCACTCAAGCTTCGCAAAGGCTCTGCCCTGCCACCCTCGAAGGCTCATCTCGCACCCCCTGTACTAGAGCTTAATAAAAAGCTTGCAGCTCACAACTTTCTCCGTCTTTCACAAAGGGTGTCCCACTTTTGCAGATGAAGGGTTGGAAAGAAACCCACTCAGTGGTCGCTCCGTTTGTTCTTGCGTCCAATTCTCGCTCGGCCTGATGCTCACCAGCTGGCACGTTTCCCAGGGAGCCGAATTTCTGCCAAACAACTGCAAAGCTTAGGCAGGAGGGATGCGATTAGGAGCAGATAAGTGACGGGCAGAGGGGTGCTAAATTGCTCCCATGTCCTCCGCTTTCCGCTTGCAAGCTCCTTTCCCACCCAGTTTTCGTCACGATAGAGAAAAAGCAGGGTGGACAGAAGCAAAAGGAGACAGAGATTCTGCACCTTTAACAGTTAATGCAGGAGAAGGCATTTTTGGCAGGTGTCGCTTATTATGCAAGCTATAGCTGCCAAGTCTTCCTTTTCTATTCACCTATTAATGGTGCAGGATCCTGTCCCCTTCTCCACCTGGACACCCTACGAAAAAAGCTCCATCATACTCAGCTACTTAATTAATCTTTCCCTTTATGCTGATGTGCGGATAAAATACAGGCATGCAGTGTTAGAGTGAGGATCCCATGCATTCTGCCTTGAGCTTCTTGGAGGAAGGAGGACCGAGATATGACAGACAGGAAGAAGAGAGCCGCCCAGGTAGTCATGAGGACATTGTTAAAACAGGAGCCGGGGCAGAGTGCATCAGGCTGTGAGTTTGTTTGTGGAAGTGCAGTATGCCTTCACTAGAGGGCGCTCTCTCCATGCTCTATTCGAGCTGACACAGAAGGTCATTTCAGCGTATTGATAAATCACACTGCCGTGATTTCTAACTGACAGCTCAAACTAACATCAAGCTGGATGAGAGAGAACAAAAGGCTATCAAGCAGCCATTTTCTTGACACTTTTATTCAATCACCAGCAGATTGCTTACGACAGCAATAGCAGCTGTTTTGTCTTCATCTTTCCACATTTGATAAAAGGTGTCAACTCAAATTTTTGCAAATAATTCACTTACCCCTGCAGCGCTCTCGCACACCAGCTCTGCTCAGCATACGTACCCGACGTGGGCGGATCGCACCGAGGCAGGTCAGGGCCCGGCGATATCAGCTGAAGGTCATCTCTGATCTCAGAGGATGTGCCAACGAAGCTACAGCCCTCTCAAGGTCAAAGATAAGAACTACAGGGAGAGATTTGCAAGGCGGACAGGAGGCCAAACAACAGAGAGATGGGGACACGCAGCATTGTTTCATTTAGCACACTTAATGATTTGCCGCTCCCTCCTTCCCCGTATTGTTCCCTCGGAAAGGTGCTCCCCTGCCTGCTGATTCAGCTGCTTAACGCTTTCAAAGAGCAAATGACTTTGAAAATTGTAGATGCAAATGGGAATACTCTTCCCCCGAGTTCTTAAATGAGTACTAATCCATCCCTAAATGAGTGTTTCCCAAACTTTGTCTCTTCGCCTCCCTCTAACTGGGAGCATAGGTAAAGGTAAAGGTACCCCTGACCGTTAGGCCCAGTTGCGGATGACTCTGGGGTTGCACGCTCATCTCGCTCTATAGGCCGAGGGAGCCAGCATTTGTCCGCAGACAGCTTCCGGGTCATGTGGCCAGCATGACTAAGCCGCTTCGGGTGAAGCAGAGCAGCGCATGGAAACGCCATTTACCTTCCCGCCGGAGTAGTACCTATTTATCTACTTGCACTTTTAGGTGTGCTTTTGAACTGCTAGGTTGGCAGGAGCAGGGATTCGAATCGCCGACCTTCTGATTAGCAAGCCCTAGGCTCTGGGATTTAGACCACACCGCCACCTGCTGTCCCTAACTGGGAGCATAGACTCATTCTTGCCCCAGTATTTCTGGATTTGGGGGGACGTTGGGCAAGATGCCCCAAGCGGCCTCTGTTCCCTGACTTGGTCCACCAGCCCCTCACTGCTGTTACTGCTGCCCACTTGCTTGTCCTCTTTCTCTAAGTCCAGTCCTGATCACAGCCCAGAAAGAAAGAGAAAAACAAGTGGCAGGCAGTGCTTGTTCTCCTTGCTCTTATAACTGCTTACGTGCTTGGGGAAGGCAGGTGAAAAGTCAGAAGCAGCAAGGAATCATAGAACGGTAGAGTTGGAAGGGACCCTGAGGATCATCTAGTCCAATCCCCTGCAATGCAGGAATATGCAGCTGTCCCATATGGGGATTGAACCTGCAACCTCGATGTTACCAGCACCATGATCTAACCAACTGAGCTATCGAGGAGGAGGAGTGGGGCTTAGGGGGCTCTGGGGTTGGCAGCATGTAATGCCAACCTCTCATCTCAGTTCTGATCTCAAGGTAGCCCGGGTCCCATGTGTGTAGCATGAGGCACTAATTTGGGTGTGCCTCCTGTTTGGAAGGAACCAAATCCAGAGCAGTGACTCATGCAGAGGTAGAACAGACAGCCTCCTCTGGGCTTGGGTGGCTATGTTTTGCTCCCAGTAGTGTTCATTTATTTGATTCTTTGATTTCCCACTGTGTGATCAAAGTACATAGATATCACAGAGGGAGATCTGCAATGGGGGAGAAATTTGGTTCAGTTTCCAGGTTAATGCAGATCCACATAATTTGCACTTCCTGAAACAATATGTGAATCGAAGTGCCTCTCTCCTTCAAAATTCACACCTCTCTGAATTTTGCAGTGCAGTTCTTCAAGCAAGTAATGTGTAACAAAAATTACACATTATATTAGGGGGAAAGACGTTTGCATAAAAAAAATTAGGGGAAAGACATTTGCCTAAAAAGACATAGGTATATCGTCTACAAAATCAATGACATATGGGAAAATCGCATGCAAAAAAAAATGTTTATTTTGGGAGAAATCCAGGGCCTTACTCAGGAGGGGCTTCATTTTTTATTTTTGTGTGGCAAGCAGCAGCTTGAGGAGGGCATGTCAAATGGGGAAATGTTATATGGTGTGTGTGTGTGTGTGTGTGTGTGTGTGTGTGTGCAGATTAAAACCCCTTCCTTCATACTGAGGCCCAAATACAAATCCCCCCTCACCTGCATTTGCCACTGACCATCTGTTATAGCTGAACCCTAAGTTCCTTAATGTTTTAAAAATAATGAAAGGGGAGCCTTGCTGAATTGCACTCAGGGATCATCTATGCATTCCTTCTAAAAAGGTAAAGGGTAAAGGGACCCCTGACCATTAGGTCCAGTCGTGACCGACTCTGGGGTGGCGCACTCATCTCGCATTATTGGCCGAGGGAGCCGGCGTATAGCTTCCAGGTCATGTGGCCAGCATGACAAAGCCGCTTCTGGCAAACCAGAGCAGCACATGGAAACGCCGTTTACCTTCCCGCTGTAGCGGTTTCCTATTTATCTACTTGCACTTTGACGTGCTTTCGAACTGCTAGGTTGGCAGGAGCTGGGACCGAGCAACGGGAGCTCACCCCGTCACAGGGATTCGAACCGCCGACCTTCTGATCAGCAAGCCCTAGGCTCAGTGGTTTAACCACAGCGCCACCTGGGTCCCATGCATGCCTTCTAGGCTGTATCTAATATAGCACTAAGTTAGTACACTTGTTGCACTGGTGGAAAGTTGTTACAATTGAGGGGAAACACGAGTACATTACCAAAGATTGTTGCACAAGAGAGAGAAAACGGTTGCATTGGGTTCCTTTGTTGCACAGCCTTTGAACTCTGCTGTCCACTGGCCCAAGTGCTCATGCATGAGCAGGCAGAAAACATTGGAGTGACCCACAAGCAGGATGTGAGGATGACAACCATCCCAAGTTGCTTTTCCCAACAGCTGGCGTTGAGAAGCACACTGCCTCTGAATGTGGAAGGTCCATTAGCTGCGATGGTTAATAGCTCTTTGTACTTTTCAAAGTGGAAATGAACACACCCGTTTATTTACCACTAGTGGCCGGGGTGGGTGAGGGTGGGGTGGGGAGTAATAGCTGTAGTTGCACAGAGAAGCAATAGATTAAGAAAGGAAAGAAGGGGGGGGGAGACTAATGTTGTTAAGTGGAAAAAACACAGCTCATTTTCTGTTCTTTGGTGAAATATGTTTAGGTCTCAGCCTGGAGGACAATTAGAGAACACTTCTAATGTTGTCCTGTTGTAACAGCTTCATTTACTTTTGAGAGCAGAGAGAAACTAATAGAGAGGCCTTTGAATTATTGCAATATGATGCTGTATCTGGTCTTGGCAGTAGCCAAAGCACTGAGATTAAAAATGATACATCTTCCAATGCTGCCCCTCCAGCTGTATTGCAAAATATATCTAAGCAACAAATAGCCACTGTTTATCACTACTTGGTTTATACTTTCTAATAGCTGCAGCAACTGTGGGTGCATTTGAGACCCTGCCTCTTCTCCCGCAGCAGATAATTTATAGTAGGTAATTGATGCACATGGAAATGGGAGAGCAGTTGCCTTGCATTTCTGCTTCCTGTTTTCACCTAGGGACATGGTGGCAACAGCCCTTATAATGCAGACCCGCACAAAATGTGTGACGTACCAAAGTGGAAGCAGCTCCAAGCTGCCATGTCTTCTTGGCTTCCCATAAAGAGCATTGTGACTGTATGAAAACCCCCATGATTCTGATGCCTGAAGACAGAAGAAGCGCTTGGCAGAGGGATATACAAAGCATTTGTTGTCTTCCTTCCCTGCAAGCTGCCTCGTGTGGCCCTGAAGCATTTACACAGGGCAGCAGAACCATCCGAACCCAATCACTTGGGCTGATGGACCACGGCAAAACTGATTCATTTCAGCTTGGCTGAATTAAAAGCTTAAAGGAAACAAAGCCAAGTTTGTGTAGCCTTCTTGCAAATGGAAAGGAAGGGATCTGAACCTGGTGGGTCTCTGTTAGGAAGAAGTTTCATAATTATGGTGGCACCACTGAAAAGGCCCTGCTCTGTGGGGCTGCCACTCTAAACCTCCATCATAGAAGGTACATAATAATTATAATTGTCTCCCAGCTACTCTGAGTGGCTTGAAGCAAGGCCCTTTTGACTGAATTGCCTGACATCCCTCCTGACTTGTGTACAGTATAGTCCTCTCCCGTGCTGCATGGAACAATTCATGCACAATCATGTAGTGCAAAGTACTTGCGTTTATTCAGAAATTCATCAGTGCTAATTCTTCTCCCCACACTCAGGGGTGGCCTTTGGTAGTCTTTGGTAATATGGCATCCTGAGCGAGGCCAAAATTTGGTGCCCCCAAATGGATATTCTCAATTATGGATCTTCTCAATTTTGTGCCCCCTCGGTTCGGAGTCTAGTGTGGGGAAACCACCCGCACCACCCTAAACCCAGCGCTGCCACATCCCCCAAATTAACATGGCCTAAGAAGTTGACATTTTTGTGAAGCCTCGCTAAGGCAATGGAATGTCATCAGGCAGGCTTGCAACCTAGCATTTTGGTCAGGGAACACACAGAAAAGAAAATCCCATGACTTGTTTCTATGGGACATCTTTCATCCTAAGGGGCAGGATGCTAGTTTATTTCTGTTGCCTCTGGTAGGCATGTTAGGGAATGTCCTGCAATGCCAGAATGTCCTGCAATGCCAGAATTCTCTGATCATGAGCATTTCAGTATAATGACAGAGATATGATATATGCAAAACTGCTCCTACGGTGTAAGTTTCTGAATATCAGGCAGCCAATTAAATGTGAAATGAGAACTAATTTAGCAACAATAGTGGGATTTGTAAAAGCAAGAATCTGCGATGTTAATCTATGCAAATATTGCTCTTTGGTGCTTATTGAATATTCGCTGTGGTAAAAATGACAGGTTTTGGGAACGTAACTGGCAGAAACAGATTTTTAGACCTATTGTTCCAACTGGAATAGACCATAGGGCATTCAGTAAGCAGTTCTGTGGCACCTTTAAGTACTGTACTGTAATTAGATGCACAATTAGATGCCCAGTCCAACGCCTCCGCAAAACAACATTTGGTCACATCCCAAATATTCCTTCTGGATTATCCCATCTTGTTTTATAAAACATAGTAGGATGAGTTGCTTGTAAGGACTGGAAGATGTTTAGGGAAAGAAACAAAGGAAGTTCACACAAGTGGGTAACGTAACACTGGCATTGTGATATGATATGTACCTGCACGGATTATTCAGGAAGATGCTATCATATTAGCAGATTGTATCTGTTTTGAATATTAGGTATCTACATTGGATGCAAACTTCAGAGGTTAAGGGTGCATACACAAGTATGTAATTTTAGGAGTGTGCTTGCTGCAAATGCATCCTTGCCATGTTTTTTGGGGGGGGGAGATGTAGACCCCCCCAATAAGAGGAAATTTGTTCTACTGGTTTGCAGCTGAGAGAGCGGCACACAGCACCTTTTTCTTTATTTTATTTGAGGCATTTCTATACTGCTTAATTACTGAAGTTTCTATGTGTTGGCCGGTCTCTGTGCCAATCAGAAAGTCCTCTCCACCCCACCATTCCTGGAGAAGTTTTGTCAGTGTGAAAAAAAAACTGATTTTTTTTTTAAAAAATAATCATTGTGGGGGACAACAAAAGGATGTCCTATTCAGCATTTGACTCGGAAGGTGCCTGTACCTCATTGAATCTGCCCCTGTTTGCAACAATGACTCCACACACCACAAAGAATAGTGTATTCCAGATGTTGATTCAAACTAATCTCCATGTCAATATTACGTGGAGAACAGGATGGATTGTCCTAATCAGATTTTCTCACCATTTCACAGTCATCTGCTGAAACCGAACATGGTTTACGGGGCTGTTATTTCCTTAACATTCAAGAGCTTTCCTCCCTTTTATGTCTATGTATCAAATGATGTTATTTCTTGATACCTGAGTGGTCGGTTGTGCATTATCTACATTACATTTCCAGAGGCATGAAGTCAGGACCTCACTATATGTTATGGGGGACACTATATATTATGGGGGAGCAATGACCTTCAGTAACATCTCCGTAAATGAAACTCACATGAGGCCCTTGTATTCTTTTTTTTTTTAAAATACATTTTATTCCGATTTTCCAAATTCAACAAATTAACAAAACCAATCTTTTATACAAAATCTTATATTCACATTTTTTACCTTGCTCCGCCGAGCTATGACTTCCCCCCCTCCCTTCATGCGGTTTTCTTGTTAATTCCCTTTTTTGCAGTTCCTTTTTTAACATATTGGTCAATTCGTAAGGTTTATTTTAATCCTGCGAGAGTTTTTAATGATCTACAGTTTTTCTCCATATAGTCCACATATTTACTCCAGTCCTTTTGAAACCTTGTCTCCCCCTGGTCACGAATCTTGCATGTCAATCTAGCAAGTTCAGCATAGTCCATCATTTTTATCTGCCACTCCACAATTGTAGGTAATTCCTGTAGTTTCCATTTTTGGGCTAACAAAGTCCTAGCCGCGGTTGTTGCATACATAAACAGTGTTTGATCTTCTTTTCTAATCTCTCCTCCTATTATTCCTAACAAAAATGCTTCTGGTTTTTTTGGGAAGGTATATCTAAACATCTTTTTCAATTCATTATATAAACTTTCCCAAAATCTTTTAACTTTTTCGCATGTCCACCACATATGATAAAATTCACCATCTTTCTCTTTACATTTCCAGCAACTTTTATCACTCATTCTATACATTTTAGCTAACTTAACTGGAGTTAAATACCATCTGTACATCATCTTATATACATTTTCTTTCAAGGCAGTACATGCTGTAAATCTTAAAGTTTGATTCCATAGTTTCAACCACGCATCATATTCAATATTATGCCCCAAATCTTTTGCCCATTTAATCATCACTTCTTTTGTCAACTCATCTTTTGTATACCACTCCAACAACAGATCATACATCTTTGTCAAAAGCTTTGTTTTGCCTTCTAGCACTTCTATTTGAAATTTGGATCTTTTATCCTCAAAACCTATTTTTCTATCTTCTTTAAGCACATCATTTATTTGATGGTATTCTATCCATCCTGTTAACACTCCTTTAATGTCCTCAAAAGGTTTTAAACTCCATCCTTTTTCAGTTTTCGTCAAGATTTCCTCATACGTGGCCCGCCTCTTTTCCATATTTACTTTCTTAACTGTTAATACCTCTGCTGGTGAGACCCACCAGGGTGTTTTAGTCTCTAACAGCCTTTTATTTCTTTCCCACACCTCGTACAGAGATCTTCTTATCACATGATTCGTAAACCCGGTATGTGATTTCTTTTTGTCATAACATAAATATGCATGCCATCCAAATCTATTGTTAAAACCTTCCAAATCTAACAAGTCCGTATTCTCTAGAGTTATCCATTCTTTTATCCAACAGATACAGGACGCTTCGTAATAAAGTCTCAAGTCTGGCAGGGCGAATCCACCTCTTTCTTTCTTATCTACCAAAATCTTATGTTTTATTCTAGGTTTTCTCCCCTGCCAGACAAATCTTGATAAAATCTTTTGCCACTCTTGGAATTGCCTCGTACCTTTAACCACAGGTATAGTTTGAAATAGGAATAACATCTTAGGTAATACATTCATTTTTATTGTTGCAATTCTTCCTAAGAATGACATTTTCATATTAGTCCATCTTTCCAGGTCTTTCTTTATTTCCTTCCATACTTGTTCGTAATTATCACTGTAAAGATTAATATTCTTTGCTGTCATCCATATTCCCAAATATTTTACCTTTTTAGCCACGTCGAGTCCATGTTTTAACTGTAATTCCTGTTTTTCTTCTTTCGACATATTCATTGCCATAACCTTGGTTTTTTGTCTATTTAATTTGAATCCTGCCAATTGACCAAATTTCTCCATTACTTCTATAGCTTCTGCAACACTTTCCTTTGGATTTTCCAATGTTAAAACTAAATCATCTGCGAAGGCTTTCACTTTAAATTGCTTTGCACCTACCTTAATACCTCTAATTGTAGATAGGTCTCTTAATCTGATCAATAATATTTCCAGGACCATGATGAACAATAACGGT
Organism: Zootoca vivipara; assembly: GCF_963506605.1. Lineage (NCBI taxonomy): Eukaryota > Metazoa > Chordata > Lepidosauria > Squamata > Lacertidae > Zootoca > Zootoca vivipara. Next base: position 8,680,861 of record NC_083279.1, on the reverse strand, counting down.
GATAAAGGGCAACCCTGTCTAGTTCCTTTTGTGATTTCAAAATATTCTGTTAGGGTGTTATTAATTATCAATCTTGCCTTTTGCTCTGAATAGATCGCCTCGATCCCATTCACGAATGTATTCTTCCCAACCATTGATTCCAAATTCCTCTTCATGAATTGCCAAGATATATTGTCAAAAGCTTTCTCAGCATCTACAAACATCAAGACAGCTGGTTTATCTATCTTGGTCTCCAGATATTCTATTACATCTATTATGTGTCTTACATTATCCTTTAGCTGTCTACCAGGAAGAAAACCAGCCTGATCCTTATGTATTATTTGATTTAAAACTTCTTTCAATCTCTTGGACATTATATCTGCAAAGAGTTTGTAATCATTATTCAATAATGAGATTGGTCTATAATTTTTGACTTCTAAGCCATCCGTATCCGGCTTTGGGATCAATGTTATGTATGCCTCTTTCCATGTATTTGGGATCTTTCCCCCCAACAGAATATCATTCATCATTTCCTCTAAAACTGGAACCAACAGTTCATTCAGTACTTTATAATATTTCGCCGTTAAACCATCTGGTCCTGGTGCTTTACCTTGTTTCATTCTCCCTATTGCTTGTTGTAATTCTTGTGTCGTTATCCTGTTATTTAGCTTTTTCCTCTCTTCTTCTGGAATTGGTTTCAATCCATATTTTCCTAGATACTCACTGATCTTCTTCTCATCTTCTTTCTTTTTGCAATACAAATCCTTATAGAATTTTTGAAAGGTTTTCTTAATCTCCTTTGAATCTTCCGTCGTTCCTCCCTCTGTTTTAATCTTAGTTATTATGTTCTGATTTTGACGTTTCCTTAACTGCCAAGCCAACAGTTTTCCTGTTTTATTCGCCGATTCGAAATTTCTTTGTCTCATTTGTTTTATTTTCCACTCAATCTCCTGATTGATCAACATGGAGAATTGTGTCTGTAACATCTTTATATTATTCTTTATTTGCTGATTCTCGGGTTTATCAATCAGGTTCTTCTCATTTTCCATGAGACATTTCAAAATTTCTTCTTTCTTCCTTTCTTTCTTTCGTTTCAGAAAACTGAGTCAGAGAGAGAGGAAGAAGAAGAAGAAGATAAGGATTTAAATAAAGAACCCGACCAAGTTTAGTAAAATAATTTTCTGCTCTTCCTGATAGTAGGAAGTAAAATGGCATTGAAGTTACATTCCTGGAACGTGAATGGCTTGAATAATAAGACTAAAAGGAATAAAATTGATCATGTTTTGAAGAAGAAGAATTTGGATATAATTTGTCTTCAGGAAACACATGTGGCAAAAAAACATAGTTATATTCTTAAAAATAAAAGGTTGGGTAAAGAGTTTATAAGTTCGATGGAAAAGAAAAAGAGAGGAGTGGTCTTGTATATAAAGGAGAAATTAGATCCGAAATTGATTTTTAAAGATGAAGAAGGAAGAATAATCGCGGCTCAAATATCGATTGAGGGAGAAAAAATGTTAGTGGTGGGAATCTATGCACCGAATGAAAATAAGGCTGAATTCTACAAGAATCTGGAGGAAAGGTTGACTGAATATATGGATCAAAAGATAATGCTTATGGGCGATTTCAATGGAGTGACAGTGCCAGAATTGGATAGGACCAAGAAAAGGAAGAATGAAGGTAAATTACCAAAATCCTTCTTTGAACTAGTAGAAAACCTGGGTCTAGTGGATATTTGGAGACTGAGGCACCCTACAACTAAACAATTTACATTCTTCTCAGAACCAAATCAGAGTTCGGGAAGGATAGATAACATGTGGATCTCCAAGGAACTAGTGCCCAGGGTGAGTAAAACAGAGATAATACCACGTACACTGTCAGACCATAACTCTATATTCATGGAATTGAAAAACAAAGACCAAAAGTCCTTCAGGTGGAGAATGAACGAAGATTTATTTGATGATAAAGAGGTGGTCTCGAAAGCTAAGAAGACCCTGAAAGACTATTTTCATTGGAATTTATACAAGGATACCGGACTGGATATGGTATGGGATGCAAGTAAAGCAGTGATGAGAGGCTTTCTAAAATGAGGCCCTTGTATTCAGCGTATTCAGCCCCTGCAAGCAGCCAACAAAGAGGGAGGGAAGGAGGAGAGGAATGGGTAGATACTGAATATGATGTTATCACAGCATCCATTTCTTTTTACAAAACATCAGGATGTGGGGAAATGGTGTACGTGTAGTTGGGTATAGAGAAACAGGTTATTAGCAGCCATATGTCCACCACAACATGTAGTTAGGCTTACAGTGTTAACTGAGTAAACACAGTAGGCAAGGAATGAGGCTTCATGTGATGAAAAGCCTCCAGGTGCCTGTAGTATGTATGTATGTGGCAAATTCTATGAAACTCCAACCTATTCTTAGTTCTCACATGCTTTGCTTTCTCATTGAAATCAATGTGGTTAACTTGGGCTGGAACAAGTTTGCTTTGGTCGGATCACACCGATTATAAGCATGCTTTGTGTTATGTACTGAGCCGAATCATACAACAATAGGATCCAGAATCAGCAGTCTGATTGGTCCGCAGGAGCCACCCAATCCAACTCCAGGTGGAAGTGAATCCGCAACCTGGTTGGCCTGCAGGAGCAGCCAATCAGGCGGCTGGCAGAAGTGAATCCGCAACCTGATTGGCCCGCAGGAGCAGCCAATCAGGCTGCTGGCAGAAGTCAATCCACAAACTGATTGGCCCACAGGTGTAGCCCTGAAGTAGCCAATCACGCAAAGCCCATTGTGTAAATAATGTATATAAGCAGATGGTTTTGGGAAAAGGGCATTCTTCTTCTCTGTGATGACTATGAGCTGAATAAAGAGCATGAAATTCACTCTCGACTCCAAGTATATTTCACTTTGATTCTAATTTCTTTAGAAAAGCATGTGCGCAAAGCCCCTGTTTCGGTAATGTAACGGAAATCGAAATGGTAAATGTGCATGTTTTTACAAACTGGTATATGAAACTGCCATACTGTTTATATCTGTAGAAACATGAAAGCCTGCTCGAAAAAAACCATTAAAACAACAAACGTGATTCATGTAAAACAATTCTTTCTTCTCTGGTTGTTTCCTGCCTGATTTCAATAACCGATGCAAGCCTGCCCATAAAGAACAGAAAATTGTATGAGCTGTGAGAAGAATTGCATGTATTTCTCTAAACAAAAGAAGCTGAATCTAAATCTCCTTTCACTATGTTTAGCAATGAACCTGAGCTGAAATTGAGAATGAAAAGGGCAAGGAAAGGTTTAAGCACCACCTCACTTTTTCTATGTTCTAAACAGGGGCTACCAAGGTGTAAATATAATGCCCGGGAAGAAATATTTAATAGGGATTAACTTGTTATTTGTCATCTATGCGGCTTGGGACCCTCGTATCTACGGGACCGCCTCTCCTGGTATGCCCCGCGGAGGACCTTAAGGTCCACAAACAACAATACTCTGGAGATCCCGAGCCATAAGGTGGCTAGATTGGCCTCTACTAGGGCCAGGGCCTTTTCAGTATTGGCCCCAACTTGGTGGAACGCTCTTTCCCAGGAGACCAGGGCCCTGCGGGATTTGTCATCTTTCCGCAGGGCCTGCAAGACAGAGCTGTTCCGCCTGGCCTTTGGGCTAGACTTAGTCTGACCCCTGTGTTTTCCTCCCTCATGGCTTGGATTTATGGACTACTTAAAATCAGGCTGCATTTTAAATTTTAATACTGTATTTTAATCTGTATTTTAATTAATTGCTTTTTATGTTTTATTGTAATTTTATTGGTGTGAGCCGCCCTGAGCCCGGTTTTGACTGGGGAGGGTGGGGTATAAATAAAAATTTATTATTATTATTATTATTATTATTATTATTATTATTATTATTATCTGAGCTGCAATGCCCAGAAATTCTGTCAAGTTTAGGTTGCCTTATATAAGAAATAAACCTATTAATAAATGAGAAATTAATTTATGTACCACTTACTTTCCAAAATGACTTTTCAGCGGTTAAGAATAAATGCAGGTTGAATATTCTGGCGACCGCTTCTTACGGACATTTAGAAATACTTTGCTGACTGCTACAAAATATTTGTCCTTTCAGGAGAAAGTGCTGTACGAGTGGATGGTTGAAAGGTGCGACTGGCATATTGCACATTTACATTTTTAATTATTATTGATATTGGGCAATGTGGAACACACCTCTTGCTGCCCTTCCTAGCAGAAATAGGCACAATTTCTAGAGCTCCATGGATATGCATTTGCTTTAAAAAAAAAAAAAAAAAAACTTGCGATTTGGTCAAGAAAGCTTACTGTTGTGTAACTTGGGCAAAATTTTCTGTCACTGGTCCCTGTCATGAATATTTATTTACATCCCAACAGAAATCATTGCTCATCTGAAGGGGAGTTAACAATCCTTAATAGCCTCTTCTGATTTGATTGATGCTTTTGTCATTTTCTCCAGTAAATAGGTTTATATTAGCATACAAAATATGCTTTCTGTCCTTTTTACCTCTGCAGGCATTTAACTGACCACTCACTTAAGACGTAATCTTCCACCTGAGGCTTTGCTGTCATTTCAGGGTCAATTTTCCCAACTACTTGGTGGAAACCTCATCCCATTAAAAAAACATATACAGTTTATTAACACTGGGTTTTTCTCAGCCTATAGGGTTGCCAGTGTTCCAGGCCATGTATGGATTATTCATCAGGAGTACCTACATATTTTTCTAGATTTTGTATTTTACACACTGATCTGGTTGGAATGTAACCCCAAATTATGGTTTAGCATAGTGTGTACAAGCTGTTTCCCCCTCCTCATTCAGCATAGGCATGAAGAGATTGGGGAAAAAATTCCTTCCATTTTCAATTAGCCATTGTTTATTGTTATATCCTGGGCTGTGTTTAAACTTAACTATGGTTTACTGAAACATGCCAGGGGCACACATCATGGTCTGATGTTGGCTTGTTTCTTCAAAACATAGTTAAGATTAAGCACCACGGTATGTCTAGGTTCAAATGAGCAACCATGGTTGGTTGAAAACGAAATTGAATGTACCGGAACCTTCAGTGTTAAGAGATGAGGGACTGATGATCTGAACCACCAAATGCTTCAACAGCACTGTTTTATTTCACTGTTGATTCTTTAATTAAAATGGGGTGGGGACAAGTTTGGGAGTCATTTTATATGTCATTGTCCTGAACTGACAGGACTTTGGGGAGGAGGAAGAGGAAACAAAGGATCCAAGCGAGGGGTGCAGTTGGGAGTGGATCACACGGGAGCAAGCTGGGGATGGGGAAGGAGAGCTTGGTGTAGGTAGTTCTAAGGTAAAAGGTAAAGGTCAAGGACCCCTGGACGGTTCAGTCCAGTCAAAGGCAACTATGAGGTTGCAGCGTTCATCTTGCTTTCAGGCCGAGGGAGCTGGTGTTTGTCCACAGACAGCTTTCCGGGTCATGTGGCCAGCATGACTAAACCGCTTCTGGCACAATGGGACACCGTGACGGAAACCAGAGCGCACGGAAATGCTGTTTACCTTCCTATCGCAGCTGGACCTATTTATCTACTTGCACAGGGGGGTGGCGCTGTAGTCTAAACCACTGAGCCTCTTGGGCTTGCCAATCAGAAGGTCGGCAGTTTGAATCCCCGCGATGGGGTGAGCTCCCGTTGCTCTGTCCCAGCTCCTGCCAACCTAGCAGTGGGTAGTACTCATGGGGAAACAGTGGGTGATGAGGGGCCAGTGCACAGGAAGTCGAGCAGCGGGACCCATCGCCAGAGCGGCCCCCATCCCCACAAACACGGCGGGTCCTGAGACGTAGGGAACAATGGGCGGGCACTCCAGGAAGCAAAGGCAGGCCAAGGGCTGCAGCCCAGTTCACTAGCTGGCCAGGTGGGGAAGGAGGCATGTGATTCCTCAGCTGGGGCAAGCTGGGAGCAGGTGAAGGTCACCTGCCTCATCAAGCCCAGGTGCTGCAATCAGCAGGCACACTATCAGAAGGCAGCAGAGCTGAGGGGCTGCTCAACTGCCCACTTTGAGGGACCTCGTCTGGGATTCTCCTCGGACCTTCATGGGTTTCTATTTTGGGATTGACTCTGGACTGTAACCTGACTGCTGAACTTCTAACTTGGCTTACCTGGACTGACCCCGGACTTCATTTCCTGATCTTTGGACTGTGCTTGTGTGGACCGGCCTCTGGACTTGGAACTTTGTCTTGGCACACTGTCTGCCAGGTAAGCCAGGTAAGATCAGGACAGTCATTCTATATCTTTACGACGGTCATGGGAATTGGTTGGGCTGAGGGTTAGTGACTGACCCAAGTGAGCAAAAGCAATGATGAGTTAAGTGCACAAGCTCAGAGTATTTCATTTTTGTTTATCAAGGTTGGCAAATGACTTTTTTTGTGGCATCTTATTTCATAAGTTCCTTTTGGGGGAAGCAGGGTCCTATTTGAGGAACTGCACCAGGGCCCCCAACCACCGTGATCTGGCCTTGAGGCGGGGGCGAGTGTTGGGTATGCTCCAGGCTGCATTCAGACGACACTTAGCAACAATGTGGCTCATTTCACACCTGAACACAACCTTCTGTTCACAAGGAGCCTGAGAGGCTTAATCAGCCTGTGCTGTTCAGTACCTGTAATTATCAGCAACACCACAAGTGGCAGATCAGCAAGAGTTCCTCTGGAGGCCAAAGACTGCGGGAAGCATAGCTGCCAAGTTTTCCCTTTTCTCGCGAGGAAGCCTATTCAGCATAAGGGAAAATCCCTTAAAAAAAGGGATAACTTGGCAGCTATGGCGGGAAGGACCCAAGGTATATGTACACCCTATATATGGGGAGCACATATACATAAACATGCATAAACAACACACACACACAACAAAAGCACCAATACCTTTGCTGAATCCTATTTGTCATGTAATAAGAATGTTACTGCATACAGGTAGGTAGCCGTGTTGGTCTGACGTAGTCTGAAAAATATATATATAAAAAATAAAAATTCCTTCCAGTAGCACCTTAGAGACCAACTAAGTTTGTCAAAGGTATGAGCTTTCATGTGCATGCACACTTCTTCAGATACACTGAAACAGAAGTCACCAGACCCTTATGTATAGTCAGAGGGTGGGGAGGGGTAATACTCAGAAGGGTGGTGGGAATGGGTGATTGGCTGATAGGACTGGTAAACCTGCTGACGACTGTTAACGACTGCAATTGGTCTTACAGGAAAAAGCAAGGGGTGAGATGGCTAAAGAAAGCTTTATCATGTATAATGAGATAAGAATCCAATGTCTTTATTCAGACCAGCAACTTCTCTTTCCACTCTGTTTCTGAAATTTTTTTGTAATAAGACAGCTACTTTGAGATCCTGTATAGAATGTCCTGGGAGATTGAAGTGTTCTCCTACTGGTTTCTCTGTCTTGTGATTCCTGATGTCAGATTTATGTCCATTTATCCTTTGGCATAAGGACCCAGGTGGCGCTGTGGGTTAAACCACAGAGTCTAGGGCTTGCTGATCAGAAGGTCGGCGGTTCGAATCCCTGCAACGGGGTGAGCTCCCGTTGCTCGGTCCCAGCTCCTGCCCACCTAGCAGTTCGAAAGCACATCAAAGTGCAAGTAGATAAATAGGGACCGCTCCGGCGGGAAGGTAAACGGTGTTTCCGTGTGCTGCTCTGGTTCGCCAGAAGCAGCTTTGTCATGCTGGCCACATGACCCGGAAGCTGTCTGCGGACAAACGCCGGCTCCCTCGGCCTATAGAGCGAGATGAGCACCACAACCCCAGAGTCGGACACGACTGGACCTGATGGTCAGGGGCCCCCTTTACCTATCCTTTGGCATAGGGTTTGGCCTGTTTGTCCAATATAGAGAGCTGAAGGGCACTGTTGGCATTTGATGGCATACACAATGTTAGAAGATGAGCAATTAAATAGTCCTGAGATGGTATGTTTGATGTTGTTGGGGCCAGTGATGGTGTTGTCCGGGTGTAAGTGGCAGCAAAGTTGGCATCTGGGTTTATTGCAAGCTCTGGTACCAGTGTCCATGTTAAGTCTGGTGGTGGTATTTTTGTGGGTGAGGAGTTGTTTAAGATTGGGTGGGTGTCTGTAGGCAATGAAAGGTCTTCCTCCCAGTTATTGCAGTTAGTGGAAAGTATATAACTGCGTGGTGGCATGAACCTGGATCAGGGCCCTACAGCTGGTATGAGTACCAGCACATTTTTCCCTAGGAAAAAAACAAAGCACTGAGTAAGGGAAAATAACTGTTCACAAGCCTGACCTTCAACCAAGTGGAGTATTCAACATGCATGGGGCACTCCAGAGGGGGGAAGCCACTGGACCTGGAGCTCCAAATGAGGGTCAGGAGAAGGGTGAAGTATTCTCCCCCTAGTTCTCTGATTATTTCTCCGGAAGCAGTTTTTGGGCTTTTAAAAAGGGCCATTTTAACAATGTTACATGCAGGATGTATTTTATCTAGCTTAGCAGAGACCCTTCAGTGTAGGGGGTACAAAAATTAAAACAAAATAAAATGTGCTCAGCTTCATATCTTTATATCATTCCAGTATTAAAATAGATAGATTACGGTAGATGACCCTTTGCTGAATTATACAGCCTGGTGCTATTTAAGGATTTCCCATCTAGTTCTTATTTTTCAGCTGGAGTCACCCCTCCTCTTTCCCTCCCTAATTGGTGCTTAGTCTAAAAGATAATCTTATAATTTTTACATATTGATAAGAAATAAAACACAGCCTCCCTGTTGCGAATGCACTGGACTTCACAAAACACTAATATATGGATTAAGGAAAGTTAACATAATCCTTTTATAGAAACTAAAAATCAATTACATGTCAGCTTTGTAGCATTATAAATGTATTTAGTCAGCACACATTTATTTTTCCAGCAATATGCCTTTCCGAGTGACTCGCCAGATGTTAAATATTAAATAGAACTAATCAAAATATGGTTGGGAAGATTATTATTTTTTAAGGAAAAAACAATGATCAAAGAGAGCTATTTATTACCTGATCTGTGTTTCTATTGAAATGCTGTTTCTTGTGATGTTCGAGCTAATTTAGCTTAGTTCTTGAATTTGGTTTAGTGTGAACTCTTTAAATTATATATATATGCTATGAATGAAAAGCTTCAGTATCACTACCTGATTCACACAATACACTAAGCCAAACTTTGGCTTAGGCGGACTGTCGAAAAGTGTGGTGGGGTGCCATTGCGGCTGCCCCCTGCCTGCGCTGGGTACCACGCCCCAGGATGTGTGCCACGCCCCTGTGGGCAGCGCGCCATGCCCCCGGGATGCACACCAGCCCTGCCCCTGCCTGCTCTCTGCCCCCCCCCCCAGTGCTGGAGCATGAAGCTCCGCCACTGGCTGCGTCCCCACCCTTTATGAATGTGATTATCCTCTCTGCCAATTTTATCCGCTCAACAACCCTATGAGGTAGGTCAAACAAAGAGATGGGTGACTGGCCCAAGGGCACCCAGTGAACTTTATGGCTATTTGAAACCAAGTCTCTCTGGTCTTATTCAAGTTACAGGTCGGTAGTCGTGTTGGTCTGGCGTAGTCAAAACAAAATAAAAAAAATCCTTCCTGAAGGTATCTGAAGAAGTGTGCATGCACACGAAAGCTCATACCAATGACAAACTTAGTTGGTCTCTAAGGTGCTACTGGAAGGATTTTTTTTATTTTGTTTGGTCATATTCAAACACTATAACCACACTGTGGCCTTTTAGACCGCAGTCCCTCAGACCAGGAACATGCGTTAACTTGCCACACACTGAGTCCACTAGAAACAGTACCTGGAAGCCTAGTGACTTTCCCATTTCAGCTCAATGATGTGCATAGTGATATTTGTTACTGGTGATGCTATCTGTGAAGGACTCATATTGTCACCACACATAATGGTTTTGGCATCAGTACATTACCAAGAAGCCAGAAACCAATAAATGACTGGTTTTGTATGATTCAGGGTTTGGACCTGATCCACAGAATCAGCTCATCATTGCAACATTCTTCCATAAATTGTATGATGGGACTGGGAGCAGGAAAGGGGCTGGTTGCCCACAGGACGTTCTCTAGTACAAGCCCAGCTGAAAATGAAGCCATTGAAGAGTTCTATCAACTTCGATTGATTTCATAGGGGTTTCCCAGCGGATTGGCTTTAATGTCTTAAGTTACAATGTGCATGGCAATACATGAGTTATACCTCATGAAATCTCTGTTGAAGCTTCACAAAGTGGAATGGGAAAGACCGTGACACTTGAAAAAGTCTACCTGTGTAGCCATCACATGTCGGTCCTGGATGATATTCCATGTTCTGTGTGCAGTGCGGGATGGTGCATAAGCCTAAGGTAGGGTAGTCACCTTTGGTCAGGCAAAAAGGACAGGCTGGGCAAAATATGAGACAGGAATGGGAGGGCTGGGCTGAAAATTACTTCACCTGGTGCTGAAATAACATTGCCTAAAGCAGGGGTGGCCGACTCCCAAGAGACTGCGATCTACTCACAGAGTTAAAAACTGAACCCCCTTTTTTGGGGTTCAGGTCAAAAGTTGTTGAGCTTTTTTGAGGAAGGCCTATTTGGGGGGGGGGGGGTTCAGGCCAAAGTTGTTGTGTTTTTTCAGGGAGGAGATAAAATTTTGAGCTTTTTTTAGGGGAGCCACAGTTGTTCAGCTTCTTTGGGGGGAGCCAATGATCTACCAGTGATCTACTGCAGACGTCCAATGATCTACCGGTAGATCACGATCGACCTGTTGGACATGCCTGGCCTAAAGCTATGTGGGCCTGGATGAAACCTTTGAAATGGCTGCCACTTGCTTAGTCTCATCCTCGACTGGTGGTGGTTATATTTATATGATTGCCGATCAATAAAATTCTCTACGTGGACACGAAATGGGCAGTGGGAAAGTCCCTCAAAACTCCAGAGCCCTGTACACAATTGTCTGTGTTTATTTCTCTTGTGCAGTGAGGCTTTAAGTCTCAGATCTAAGACTCTCCAAATCACTGCCTTCTAAGCTTGACTGATGGATTTAAAAGCTTGAAGGAGGTTTGTGATTCACTGAGTAAGCTGCCGATTTCATTTTCAGAGTCAGAAGGTGGCTTTTAAATGACAGAAAACTTTAGACTAGCATCAAACTCAGCAGGTGACCTGCTGTTTGCTTAGATTTAAAATGGCAGCTTTTCTCTGACAGAGTGTTCAAAGTGGATTTTTTTTGTTCTATGCACACACCACATGCATTCCCCCCCCACCGCGCTGCCCCCTGGAAATGTATAGCAGAAACAGAATTCAAATTTTCAAAACATTCTGGTTTCGGCACCAAGCCTAAACCGGTACCAAGTAAGTCCTTTCGTTATGAAGAACTGACAGACACAAAGAAGGGGGGACGACGACAAATGGTTGCTATCCACTTTCCCAGGAAAAGTCTGGACAGGGAAGGGTTGTAACTCAGTTGACAGAACACATGCATTGCATACAAAGAGTTGCAAATTCAGTTCCCAGTGGCTCCAGCTAGGCCTGGGAAAAAGACTGCAGACTGAAACCCTGGAGAGTTGCACCCAGTCAGTGCGTAGACAATGCTGAACTGGATGGGCTGATAGTCTGGCTTGCTAGAAGACAGCGTCCTAAATCTCTGCCAGATTAAAAATAATAATTCACCAATAGCCATATTTTGTTTCTAAATTATTTCCTATGAACAGCACATTTTGAACACCGTAACCCCACATACGCTTGCTGGACAATGTATAAAACGCAGAGCCATAGGAATGTCACCACATAATTCACCACTACAAAACTAATAAAAAGTGCCAGGACGTTTTATTGTCTGGCATGATTCTGTTTTGAAAAATAAAAGAAGCTTGACTTTTTTTCCAGTGAAAGACATATTTAAAATGTGTTCTGCTCTCCCATATAATAAGGAACTTCATTCATTAGTGTAAATTTGCAGTATCAATTTCTAGTTTCTTTTGAGAAGGATGTAATGCTATAGCTGCAATTAATACATTTCCAACATGTACTCTTTGCTTATTCGTAGCATTGGACTTCAGATACCCCAACAGAATTACTTGATGGCTAATTGGAATTTCACAACCGATTATTCATTCGACACTCTAAACCATTTCATGCTAATATCTTCTTATATCTTTGCAATTCCACTGAATATGTATAAAATCTGCTCCTCCTGTGAATAGCCTGTAGCCATCTGTTTACTTGTATGCCTCTTTTCCTCAAGAATATGCCCAAAGTGGCTCATAACAAATCAAAAGGGCAACTATGAAGATCACACTTTAAAAAAACCTATCATGAACAACTAAAAATAATCCTGAGGTCTGTAGATGCAGAAAATAAATCCATGCATTCTATAAAACAATACAAATAAGCTAACCAAATTTAATGTCTTAAAACAAAGCAGGACAGAGAATAATGCCTAACACCGAAATAAAATGGCAATATACAAAATGGGAGGTGGGTCACTCTTCGCAAAGGACATCTCACTACAATGAACATGCATGTGTTGGGTGATGGTTGCACCTCTCCCTTGTGACATCCTTCCTTCTGAGCTCTTTCCCCTGACTCTCCTCTCTCAATCCCGTCTCCATCTCTCACCTGGTGAGGTACTAGTCATTCTTCAAGTCCCACATTCCCTCACAGGTTTGATATTTTCCACACTGTTTTCTGAACATAGCTTCCAGACTGTTCTTTAGGTACTTAGAAATCACAAGCTAAGTTCTGAGACATGGGGGGGGGGGGGACAACAAATACAATTCACTTCTCATTTAAAGGTGAACCTACGCAAATTTTCACTTTCCAGAATGCACTTTCCAATGCATGAACCAAATAATAGCTGTTCTTTGAAATTTGCACTTTGCGATGCTGTTCTCCAGTCAAGCAACAGGTCCAAAAATGCATACACTGAAGTCAAGTGTACATCAAATGCATTATATTAGGGAACATCGCTTTGGGGGGGGATGTGTATCTTAGAAAAATTGCATACCAATATGCAGTTCTTTTTTCTAAAAAAATGTTTAGGGGCACTCTCATTTTCCTACTCGTATTGAAATACTGTCCCTCAATGAGGCCACACTTAGATTCACAAAATGTTTAGGGGTATGCGTACCCCTGCGCCCCCCCCCCAGGAAAAAAAGCACTGCCAATATGTATATATTAGGAAAATTTCACCCTAAGATGCTGATGAATTTTCACAAGTACTTACTTAAAAAAATATTTACAAACTGATGTGGAAATGTGGTGAACTAAATTTAAGATTGGAAAAAAGGGAAACTGAGAGAAATCAAAATTGCCACATTCACCCACCCACAGCCAGATTTGATCCCTAGATTACTACAAATCAGTATCAAGGTACAGGGCATTTTTGTTGTTGTTTGTTTGTTACACATACAATGGGGGCCAAGAGGTCTGGAGCACGAAAACGGAGCAGTGATCTTAGTCCACGTTAACATATTCTACTTTTCAGGCTCCAATAGATCACTTCCCTTCAGTGTAAGCAGCCAGGCATTTTTTCACACTCTCTACCACAAAAAATAAGGCACGACTTCAGCTATGGTTGATTGCTGTGACCAATCCCCACTGTAAGTGGTGGGGTCTGGGTTAGTCATAGGCCTGGCTTGTTTCATCAGCTGCAGTGGGACTTAGCACCAACTACCGACTGAAACGGGGTCCAAGTGTCTAGGTGGCCCCTAGTTTACAGTTTAACGTAAAACAGCCCAAGCCTGGATTTTAAGACTTTACCAAACATTTTTAATGATGTCATCCAGACCCTCTAGATGGTGTTCAAACTTTACATATCAAACTCCTGTATTATTCATTATAATGTGTTTTGCCTTTGATATTTGGTGCAATTTTCAAAGATTAAAATGGCGTGCTCTTAATTCTTGGATGTTCTTTGATCCTGTTTATTCCTTTTCTCCTTTAAACATGTGCATTCAGAACCTGACAGCATATATTCCATTTGAAGAGATAATTACGGAAAGAAGCTAGCCTCTCCCTAGTTAAACTTGCATCTAGTCTGAGTTACAAGGCGAGTTTTTATCCGTGTTCCATATTTACCCAAATCGTATGGATTCCAAAACACAATGAAGGATTATTATTTTCATGAAGGATAAGAGGTTGCTTTAATGAGTGCTTTTGAGAAAGGGAGAGAGCCTTTTACATTTGAAAAACTACCCACTTACGCCATGCACAAACAAAAAGCAGCCTTGGTTGAAATTCCATGTTTTGTTGCCCTAGGTAAGAATAAGAGATCCTATTTTGGGAGGATGGTAAGTGTTAAAATGGATAACAACACTGTAGTTCATTGTCCCAGTCCACAGACTGGCAAAACCTGTAGAGCCACTGCCGCCTTCACTGAACAGGTTATCAATGGGAGGATCAAAAGTGTGCTTACTCTGAGTTCACCTCCCCATCATGAGGGGTTAGGGCAGGGGTCCCCAAACTAAGGCCCGGGGGCCGGATGCGGCCCAATCACCTTCTAAATCCAGCCCGCGGACGGTCCGGGAATCAGCATGTTTTTACATGAGTAGAATGTATCCTTTTATTTAAAATGCATCTCTGGGTTATTTGTGGGGCATAGGAATTCGTTCATTTCCCCCAAAAATATAGTCTGGCCCCCCCACAAGGTGTGAGGGACAGTGGACTGGCCCCCTGCTGAAAAAGTTTCCTGACCCCTGGGTTAGGGCTTCAAAAGGGAGGAGTGGTGAAGCAAGAATAGAAGAATTTAAATAAAAGAGAAGCGATGTATGAATAGTGGGAGTTAGTTTTAATTTTGTAATTTTTAATCTCTAATCCTTAATTTTTAATTCTATTTGCTATTTCTTTCGCTATTTCAGTTGGTATTTTTCAGTTCATGAGAATATTATTGTGTATACTGTATATTTGTTATATTAGGTATTATTTTGTTATATTATGTACTTTAGTTTATCTTAGTTTGACTTGCTTAATGTTATTTCAATTTTTTCTTGGTTGTTACTCTTTTTTCTATTTTTTCTGTTTTTGCTTTTTTGTCTGTTCTTTTCTTGTTTTTGATGTCTTTTTGGTTAAATTTTTGTACTCGTTTGAAAAATTGAAATAAAGCTTTCTTATTTTAAAAAAAACCAAACAAAAGGGAGGAGTGGCATACATCCTTGGTGGCATCCATTTGTCTTGAGAGAGAGACAATAGAAGAGTACACCCTGGAGGGTAAAGTCAAACCATTGGAGAGTTACAGTGCCTGGTGTGGTTGTAGAGACCAGGGCCTGATTTAGGTTTGATGAGGCCCATAGCTACTGAAGGTGATTGGGCCCTTCATATGTCCAGCTGTCCTTTGTCAGCAACAAATTGCCGCTGTTTTATGTGTCGAATATATGCTATATGGTAATTTATGGGTACCCTATATATAAAAGGTAAAGCTAAAGGACCCCTGACAGATAGGTCCGGTCGTGAATGACTCTGGGGTTGTGGCGCTCGTCTCGCTTTACAGGCCGAGGGAGCCAGCATTTGTGTGCAGACAGTTTTTCCAGGTCATGTGGCCAGCATGACTAAACCGCTTCTGGCGAAACCAGAGCAGCGCATGGAAACGATGTTTTCCTTCCCGCAGGAGCGGTACCTATTTATCTACTTGCACTTTTTGGCATGCTTTCCGACAGGAGCTGGGACTGGGCAACGGGAGCTCACCCTGTTGTGGGGATTCGAACCCTTGACCTTCTGATCGGCAAGCCCAAGAGGCTCAGTGGTTTAGACCACAGCGCCACCCGCGTCCCACCCTATATATAGAAATGAGCAAACCAGTGATATTTTAGGGAGCAGGCTAGCAGGCAGGGCCCATTACTTACATCATAGGAGCCTACACAACACAAAACACTGTTGCTATATGTAGGTTTTATTTTATTTGTTTTTTATCTTATATTTTGGAAATGTACATCCAGGTTTTTTTTCCTTTAATTTTTTTGGGGGCCACCAAGAGAGTGGAGCCCTAACCTATAGCTTGTTTAGCTTACATGTAAATCCGGCACTGGTAGAGACCAGTGTAGGAGAGACATGTTTTGTTGCAGCCAGGGCAGATGAAGGCTATGGATCTCAGTGCAGAATCCAGAAGAGCACAATGGGATTGCTTGGGAGGCAGCCTCTTATACATATATTTGGGGAACTGTACCTTGGATGCCCATTGAAGACAATGGAATAAAGCTCTTAAGCACTATTTCAATAGGATTTATTCAGCCCTAACTTTTCCTGGATATTACCCATGGTGTGTACAAATAATAATGGGTAGTAGACTAGAATAATTATGGTTTCCTAACTCTCCCATCCAGCAAATAATTGCTTAATGCGCACGGTATACTGAATAATAGCATAATACTGGGCGTGTAGGCAGATGTGGCTCTATTGCATGTGTCCTGGTATTTATGGAGCAAAGCAACATGTACTTAAGAAAGGCTGATGTTTTTGTACATTATTGGTGTCGCTGGAGTGCTACAGCATATTGCTCTGACAAGAAATTACACCACATTAACCAAATGTTATTTAGCCAGCAATTATATAATGGAGCTGAGATTTCAGAATAATTCACACTAACTTAGGCATCTCTGACCCAACTCACAAAAAGAAAAGAAAGTTTCCTTAATATAGCAATTTCTATCTTGTTTGCAGTTTTTCCCCCCTTTCTAAACCATGTAGTGTTCATTTAAGAATATAATGTTGCTATCTAAATCCTGATGACATATCTTGTCATCAGAATGGTACCATCTTTTCTTTCATCTCAGATAACAAAATGTATTGGACCAGGCCTAATTGCATGATTATTTTTTAAAAAAAGAATAAAAATTGCACGACTGTTTAATATACCGGTAGGTCTTATCATAGCAAAAAGCAAAGGCAGCAATTTTTCCTGTTACATTTACATGGAATTAACATTTTGGCCTAAGCCCAACGTTACAAAACAAGCCATACACTCAAATGCCTGGACTCAATTTTTCTGTTCTGTGAAAAACTTCACCAACTTAAACATGCTTATTTTAACAATATTGACTGGTAGTTGTGATAATTGTAAATAATGCAATGCAATGCAATGCAATGCAATGTAAGACTAAAATCCAAATGAGGATTTTCCCCTTGCTAGCCAACCTTTGCTAACAAAATAGTAATAGTAAGTGCAAGTTACCAACTGGATCTCAAATTTTCAGCATATGTAACATGTAAGCTGTGTGACCTGTCAGAATGGGATGGTGGTCCTCCTTGGTGAGGAAATTGCCACCCACTTTTGGTGCAACTCTTTTGGCAAGGACGATGCTTGAAATATCTTCAACATTTCATCTTCCCAGTTCATGAGGACCACTCTTATATCATTTGTTGACAAACGTGTGTGGATTTTACAGAATTATTTTTTCGTTATGTGTGGCATATAATGTACATGAAGAATGAGAAGGAAACAAATTTAAAAGCAAGCTGAAAACAGCAACACCTTTTGAAGGTGGTGGGTGAAAGGCTACTTTTATTTTGATTGCTACTTGATGGTGGCTTGACTTCATGTTTTGTTTAAAATAGCAAAATGCATGTCTAAGTGGAAATCCCACTACATAGTATGTGAAATTAGGATGACAAATGGTCAGGTAAAGGTAAAGGGACCCCTGACCATTAGGTCCAGTCGCGGACGACTCTGGGGTTGCAGCACTTATCTCGCTCTACTGGCCGAGGGAGAAGGCGTACAGCTTCCAGGTCATGTGGCCAGCATGACTAAGCCACTTCTGGCGAACCAGAGCAGCACACGGAAACACTGTTTACCTTCCTGCTGGAGCGGTACCTATTTATCTACTTGCACTTGGATGTGCTTTCGAACTGCTAGGTTGGCAGGAGCTGGGACCGAGCAACAGGAGCTCACCCCGTCACAGGGATTCAAACCGCCAACCTTCTGATCAGCAAGCCCTAGGCTCTGTGGTTTAACCCACAGCGCCACATACTACAGAGTATGTGAAATTAGGATGGCAACCCTACAGGTACACAAATGTAATCCACATAGCATTGGCGCTGCTCAAATGATATACTCCCAAAGATGGAAAGAAGAAGCAGTTACAACAAAAGACGAGTGGCAACTAAAATTGATGGTATACACAGAAATGGTGAAACTTACCAGAAGAATAAGAGATCAAGATGAGAGACTTATTTTAACAGAATGGGGAAAATTAGTTGAATATATGAAAACATATTGTAAACAATTAAAAACGTTAGCAGGATTGACATAAACACAAGCAGTGAGTAAGAAATAGGACTTAAAGTTAATATAAAGGATAAACTTGTAAATAGGTTTGAATTGGTTATGCAGTAAGAATATGATATAAAATAAGGAACCGCGGGGAGCGGGGCGGGGAGTTGCAGAAAATGTGGGCTTTGTTTAGACTTAATTTCTATTGTCAAAACATTGTAAAATGAAAAATTTTAAGAAGTAATTCAGAAAGCATTGGATTCTACTACACTTGTGTGACCAAGAAAGTGGACCCAAGGATCAGACCATCATTAACAGCATTGATCTCTACTCTGCAAACCACCCTGAGATCTTATGATGAAAGGTGGCATATAAATTCAATCAATACTCATTTATATCACAGCTTACTTTATTGGCTTATTACATTTATATCCCACTAATTGGATACATTTATCCAATAAATACTTTGGCCACCTCATGAGAAGAGAAGACTCCCTGGAAAAGACCCTGATGTTGGGGAAAATGGAGGGCACTAGGAGAAGGGGACGACAGAGGACGAGATGGTTGGACAGTGTTCTCGAAGCTATGAACATGAGTTTGACCAAACTGCGGGAGGCAGTGGAAGACAGGAGTGCCTGGCGTGCTATGGTCCATGGGGTCACGAAGAGTCGGACATTAAACAACTAAACAACAACATCCAATAAACTCAATGGACAGTCTGACCCTCATTTGTCCTCACAACCACTCTGTGAGGCATCCCTTTACCCGCCCATATGGCTGAATGACTGCCTTTCACTTCTATGGAGAAATGGAAGCATTTTAATTGAGGGCACAGTTGAAATGGAAGCAAAAATCTTTCATTTTGCTGGATGCATGGCCTCCATTCTTCCACAGACAGCGACCTTGAAGCGGGTGGGGGTGCCATGCGTCAATAAACAAAATAAGAACCACTTCTGTACCAGAGAATAACACAGTAGCAAATGGCTTGAGAAGTCAAATTGCACAAAGTTGACTTCTTTCATCACATACATGGAAGGGTTTTTATGAAAGGAACATTTTAATTGTCCACTAGTGCACCTGTTGCAGCATCAAAGAGTCTATTATTTCTACTTGAAGTCCATTCAGGATTACATCAGAGGCAGCTGGGATGTTTCAAAGCATGGCACAACTTAATAGGGAAGTTCACGCAGCAGTTCATTAAATTCCCTGCTAACTTTGACAGAAGGACAATGTCAACTTGATGCCTCTATTTTTTATTTTTATTTTTTTTTAAATTAAGAATACAACAAGCATGCCACACACAAAAAAGTGTTAGGTTGCAAAATCTATATTCTAAGGATTATAAAATAAACAGCTTCCAAAGTATGAAACTGCTTTCAGAACCAACCAAACTGGTGCTTTCAGTATGCTGGTGGAAGTTGTAGTCCAAAGAAGGCTGAGAGAATTTAGTTTGCAACTTAATTTTTTTATGTTGCACGGTTTCAAATGCGCCTGTTTCAAAGCGTTTCAAATGTGCCTGTTTCAAAGTTCACACTTTCAACTCCCAGTGGAATTATTATTATTATTATTATTATTATTATTATTATTATTATTATTATTTATACCCCGCCCATCTGGCTGGGTTTCCCCAGCCACTCTGGGCGGCTTACAACAGAAACATTAAAATACACTAATTTCTTAAACATTAAAAGCCTCCCTAAACAGGGCTGCCTTCAGATGTCTTCTAAAAATCTGGTAGCTGTTTTCCTTTTTGACATCTGATGGGAGGGCGTTCCACAGGGCAGGTGCCACCACCGAGAAGGCCCTCTGCCTGGTTCCCTGTAACTTGGCTTCTCGCAATGAGGGAACCGCAAGAAGGCCCTCGGAGCTGGACCTCAGTGTCCGGGCAGAATAAGCACCCTTTCCCCCCTCCCTCCCTCCTTCCTGCTGGTGCCACCCCTCTACGGTATGTCATGAACTTTGCAAAAGGATTGATCCCTTCCTTGGTATCCAAAATTGCTGTCCTCATTGATATTATTCTGACTGTTAGAGGGATCTCTAACCCCACCCTGGGGAACTCGCTGCTTGTGGGGAAGAGAAGGCAACCTAGTTCTGGGCAAAGAGAATATCCTTTTCCTCCCTCTTTCTTTCCCTCCTCCTCTCCTCCCAGAAGCAACAAAACTAGTAACTGGAAAACCAGAAAAGTTGGCTGCCATCTTAATGTCATCTGAATGAGAGGCTTTGGCAGGAGGGGTAATGGTGTAAGACCTCCCTGGTGGGAAACGAGCCTTTCCCCCAGTGGTTCCCCTGCTCCTCACTTGCAATCCATCCGCACACCCTGCCTGAAGCAGAAGGAACTCTGACTTTGAGCAAAAAGGCAGAGAGGATGGAGGAGTCTTTGTGCTTCAAAGCTGTGCAGCAGCCTGGAAACTTTGTGGAGAGCAGCTATCCTGCCCCCTCTCCCCATAACTCACCTTAGCACAGCACAAGCATCCTGACACTGGTGATGCTCTGGCTCAGCCACTGGAGTTCTGGCGCACCTGTGCACAATAGCAAGCGGGGCTGCATAGGAGGAGGCAGTGGCTGCAGGTGATGTATCGCTGGATCACCTGGAGTCCAAGGCATCTCTCCCAGTTAGCCTTCAGCCAGCCTGCCAAAGATGGATTCTGCATTTTTGTTCTCCTCCTCCTTCCCAGCACACCTTGCTAAAGACACTCTTTTCCTGTCACTTCACACACAGACACAGACACACACACACACACCATCACTGTGGCAACCTCTGTATGCCCAGGCCCAAGGATTCCTCTTAGATGAGCAATCAACACCCTTTGTCACGTTAACACCTCTATCCCAGTTGAGGGTCCTGCCTTGGAAAGGAAACTTAGCCTGTATTTTTTCACTGGCCTCCAATCTTCCTTTCACTCAGTGCCGGATTTATGTACTGTATACAGGGCAGTCTCAAGCAGGTCGGGCGCCCTGGCGCTGAGGGGCAGAGATTGCTCCAGCGCCCCTGCCCTTGCAGTGTGCCGCATTGCTTCCGTGCGGCTTCGCCGCGCAGCACCCCGCCTACCGGCCCGGCACCCTAATACACCGCGCCACCGGGATTCTACCTAGAGCTGGCCCTGACTGTATAAGCTATACAAGCTATAGCTTAGGGCCCCACTATCTTGCCCCCCCAAAAAAATTCTTACTTGCATTTCCCTATTAATATACATCTTCTTAATTTTATTTCATTTCAACAATTACTTTGACAAAAAATATACAGTATTTTGTTATGTGCAAATGACTTTAGATACCTATTAGGTCCATAAATTACCACATAGCATATATTCGACACAAAAAACAGCAACAATTTGTTGTTGACAAAGGACAGCTGGACCTATAAAGGGCCCCATTACCTTCAGTAGCTTAGAGCCTCATCAAACCAAAATCCGATCCTACTTTCACTACTCCCAAACAGGGCAGTCTTGAGCAGGTTGGGCGCCCTGGCCCTGAGGGGCAGAGATCGCTCTGGCACCCCCGCCCTCGTAGGGCGTAGCATGGTTTCTGCGCGGCTTTGCCACGCAGCGCCTTACCTACCGGCCCGGCGCCCTGGCGCACCGCGCTACCGGGAGTCTACCTAGAGCTGGCCCTGCTCCCAAATCATCAAAACCCTACCATGTATTAATTTCCAGAGTTTAGAGTGTGGGCCCACCCAAATATATAACAATACTTCATAAATCTTGCCATGGATAATATTGGGGAGCAAATTTGTTTCCGCTGCATTTCTTCAACATGCTTAGCTAATAGTAGAAGAGTTCCATTTCACTCTTCTGCTAATGGGGGAACAGTTTAAACACCTCACACGAATTCTTCTAGGCAACACATCCACGTACCTCCCTCCGGTAGGATAGGGAACAGTGTGTCCAAGAGGGTTCTGTTTGTGCCGTTAGTGGCTTGATCCGGCTGCCAGGATTGCACATATATATCCTTGAAATTTCTCTATTTGAGTGGGGATGTTGGAGGGTGCATTTAGTGTCTTGCCCCTCCCCCACTCCCAGGTAGTGAAATTGATGTTTCTGATCTATAAACAGCATTGGTTGGGCTGTCTTTGAAGGGTGAGGCACACTGCCTTGGTAAGTTGCTTTTGTGCGGAGGGAGGGCCAGGCAACAATTGTGAACCATTTTCAGATAAAACACCAATCCTCTGTTTTTGACTTTGCCCTTCTTCTAAGAGATGTAAAATGATCTTTTTGTCCTATGTGTTTTTATAGTAAACTTGTTCAAAAGGCAAGTGCTACCACATTACGAGGTATCAGCTTTCCCCGTGGGATCTTGCCTTCTGATCCTTGTAAGGATGTTGTGTTTCCTAATGCAAAGACCTAGAGGCATTTTAGTGCTTCAAAAGAGCAGAGAGAAGCTTTAATGCTTTTGGTTTTACTTGTACACGGCATAAGGAAACGAACAAAAAAAAAAACCCCTTTCCATTTCTGCATTCCCTTGATTCATGATTGTAGTAGATGCTGTCGTAAAGTTTCTGTCTCAAACACGTTAGTAGTTTTAATTCCAGCACCACCTTTTTCGCCTTGTACAAAACCAGTGCTTAGCGTAGGTACTCACTAGGTAGATGTGGACACAACTTTGGCATCTTTTAATAGCTGTGTTCGGGACCCAGGTGGCGCTGTGGTTAAACCACTAAGCCTAGGGCTTGCTGATCAGAAGGTCAGCGGTTCGAATCCCTGTGACGGGGTGAGCTCCCGTTGCTTGGTCCCAGCTCCTGCCAACCTAGCACTTCGAAAGCATGTCAAAATGCAAGTAGATAAATAGGAACCGCTATAGCGGGAAGGTAAACGGCGTTTCCATGTGCTGCTCTGGTTTGCCAGAAGCGGCTTTGTCATGCTAGCCACATGACCTGGAAGCTGTACGCCGGCTCCGTCGGCCAATAATGCGAGATGAACGCACAACCCCAGAGTCGGTCACGACTGGACCTAATGGTCAGGGGTCCCTTTACCTTTACCTAATAGCTGTGTTGGGCAGGAAAGTCAAGTGTCTGTTGGGTGTACAGCTTGTCACGCAGGAACAGAAACTCCCTCTTGCTGTAAGGAAGGCTTTAGGAGACTTGTCTGTCTTTTGCATTTGGCTGCCCCCAATAATTCTGAATAGGTGTTTATACATTTCACTAAAGTAACAAATAAACAAAACACAGACTTTTGCTTACTCCAGAGTGGCTTTTTGTGCCTCAGATGTTTTTGCGTGTCTCGGGTGTATCCTTGAACTTTGCCTCTTTGCTTGCTTAGACGTAGGCTTCCTTAGATGTGTGCCTGATGCACAAAGGTAAAAAATGGCATTTGTTGTTCTGTCCACTTTTGCTTCTGGCTCCACCCATCACCATCATGTTCCCCACTGGGCTGCATTTTCCTCAGGCTCCATCTGCTCTATACAGTTAAAGCAGTATCATACCACTTTAAATTATCATGGCTTCACCCAAAGAATCATGGGAACTGTACTTTGTGAAGGGTACTAGAGTGGTTGGGGGACATTTATTTATTTCAAAGAGCTACAAATTTCAGAGGGGGGAACAGTCAAGTCCTCTTCCCTCTGGGAGAGGGATAGAGATATCCTACCAACTCAGCACCCTTAAAAAACTACAAGTCTTAGTATTCTTCTGCAGAAGCCGCAGCTTATTAAAGTGGTCTAACACATACCTGCCAAGTTGCTGTCCGAGAAATAAGGGACCGGGCCGGAAGTAGCAGACCGGAAGTAGCGCTGCCGCCATTTTGGAACTGGGTGGAGCATGCTCAGAAGTGACTTTTGATGTTGCTTTGCCCAGTTTCAAAATGGCCGCCGTATGGTATGGTAGAAGATAACAAGTGGTATGCTACAATGGCTGTGAAGGCGGATGAAAGCTGCAGCAGATAACAAACTATCGGTCATCGTGATACTCATGCCACTGGAAGAGAGCCTTACTGCGAAGATTGTGTGTTGATCACTATGCATTG
Organism: Zootoca vivipara; assembly: GCF_963506605.1. Lineage (NCBI taxonomy): Eukaryota > Metazoa > Chordata > Lepidosauria > Squamata > Lacertidae > Zootoca > Zootoca vivipara. Next base: position 8,656,734 of record NC_083279.1, on the reverse strand, counting down.
ATCTCTGCACGTAAAACAAATTCACACACAGTCTTCATCTTCTGAATATATGTAAGTTTGGGGCAGTAAGCAAAGACCATTCTAGCCCCTGGATGCAGCAAGTGTTAACATATAAACCAGGCTAGCTTCTTGATGAGGTGATCACCTGAGTGATAAGAGAACAAAGGAAAGGAGCACTGTGTGAGTGGCAAATTGGTGGGACCCTTCCCGCAACTCCACTCACAGTTAGAAGGAAAAGCTAGAGTTGAGTTGTAGTGATGTGACCTAGAGGTAAATTAGCCAGCTGGAGAGAGTCAGAGCAACATTCAATTTTCAAATTTCAATTTTCAATTTTCACTTTGCGGCTATGGGAGAAACAAGACCCTTTTGGTGTGAACCCCTCCATCGTAGGCTCAAGTTGTATATATGTGCAAATAAACCATATATCATAAGGACACCCTGCTTAAGTGCCTGGAACTCCAGGAATCTCACACCGCTCAGAGATTCGGGTGGTGTGCAACAGCTATCTTTCTGATTAAAAGTCATTTCCGGCAATATGCTCCTCCTTTCCTTCTCTATCTCTTGTGAAAATATATCTATATATATCCTGGAATCATCATTGACATTTTATCCGCTTTCATTTGTTCCTGTAGCACCGGCTGTTTGCTCAGTTTCATTATTATCAAACAGCTCTTCAGTGATAGACTGCTGTTCTTCATCTTCATATTGATTAATTCCATTTCCACAGGCATCATTCTGTTTTCAGCATCTTCAGGCCGGTCTTCAGAAGGAGAGTCATTTGCAAAAGAATGACTTTCATTACCGGAGCCATCTTCAGAGGCACTCTCTGTTGGTCTATTCTTGGGATATTGTTTGGGCCTCTTTGCCTTTCATTATTATCTCTAGGACCGAGATGAGCCTGATGTACTTGCTCGGTCATTATCCAAGCAATTAAAATCAAATGTATTTATTTTGCAGATTAAACATGATCATTTTTGTTGTTGTAAATGTTTGCCTTTGAAGCTGAAAAACAGTTTGCGGAAAACGTTGAGTGTCACATTGTTTGGCGCTCAAATTACACATTTAATGTAAGGAACATTTTCATTTGGAATGCAAAATGTTCCATTAATATTGTGCCACAGTCCCTGTGTGTTGTTGACCTAATGTTATTTTTGTAAAGGTGAAATAAAAATACATAAAAAACAGGCCTGCCCAAGCTGAATGTCCCCGACTAGCTGTCTATGGCAGTGTACAAGAGCAACAATGTAGAATTTTTTGTCCTCCGGGTCAGCAAAAATAGGACATATTGCTCTGTAAAACACAATGGCTCCTTCCCCGCATACAGTGAAATCACTATGATACCACTTTAACACAGCCAGGGCTTCCCTCAAAGAATCCTGGGAGATATAGTTTGTTAAGGGTGCTGAGATTTGTTAGATGATTCCTATTCCCCTCAGAGCGCTATAATTCCCAGAGTTTACTGGGCAGAGGGGCTGCTTACTAAACCACTGAGAGAACCGTGGCTCTGGGTGGGGATAAGGGCCTCATAACCACTGCTTCTTGGGAGAAAAGCCATGACAAACCTAGACAGCATCTTAAAAAGCAGAGACATCACCTTGCCTACAAAGGTCCGTATAGTTCAAGCTATGGTTTTCCCAGTAGTGATGTATGGAAGTGAGAGCTGGACCATAAAGAAGGCTGATCACCAAAGAATTGATGCTTTTGAATTATGGTGCTGGAGGAGACTCTTGAGAGTCCCATGGACTGCAAGAAGATCAAACCTATCCATTCTTAAGGAAATCAGCCCTGAGTGCTCACTGGAAGGACAGATCGTGAAGCTGAGGCTCCAATACTTTGGCCACCTCATGAGAAGAGAAGAATCCTTGGAAAAGACCCTGATGTTGGGAAAGATGGAGGGCACAAGGAGAAGGGGACGACAGAGGATGAGATGGTTGGACAGTGTTCTTGAAGTCACCAACATGAGTCTGACCAAATTGCAGGAGGCAGTGGAAGACAGGAGTGCCTGGCGTGCTCTGGTCCATGGGGTCACGAAGAGTCGGATACGACTAAACAACTAAACAACAAAACAACAACAACAACAACAACCACTCTCAATGTCCTTAGCAAACCAGAGCTCCCAGGATTCTTTGGGGGAAGCCATGACTGCGAAAGTGGTATTATAGTGCTTTAAATGTATGGTATGGATGTGGCCCACTCTGTGCACAGCACTAAACCAAACCATGACATGGCATGAATGAGCAAATGTGGGGGTTCCTGGAGAGAAGATCACAACCACCTTGCTCTCCCCCCAGTTCTGCTGCCCCTGCACTACCCAGAGCTAAGCTACAGTTTGCCTAACTAAGCACTACCCAAGCTTGTGTTTTGTTTCCCCCACCCACATACATTTACTGCAATCTTCCTCTCCTTTCTTTATTTTTTGGCCCTTTCCCTTCAGTTTCCTCCTCTCTCGTTAGATCACTGTTACCTAGGTCTATATTTCTGAATAACAATTTATGCCACCCTGGAGTTGCTTGTGAATATTGCTATTTTAAATAAGCTTGTACCCAAAACACCTTTCTTTGCTGGCAGATGGATTGATATGCACTCTGTTTTACTGTTCTTGATGCATGTTCAACTTTTCAAAAAGTCTTGATTCCCTTTGGCCCAAGAAATAGTGCAGATGCTATTCCTATTTGGCGGTGTTGCAGGATCATATGGAATTTTTGGCAGAGGTTATTGGTTATGAAATTTCCAACCAGTCTTTCTATGAGGATATAATAAGCGCACAGAGACGTTGTGGATAATTTATGAATTTCAGTAAGCGTAAGTCTGGCCCAAAATTAGAGGAATTATTAAGTCTCAGCAGTAGAAGCCTGAAGGAGAACTTATGAATTTTCTCCTGCTTCATTGATTATTATTTTTTTTTGGTAATTTTAAAAAATAAAATATAAACACAAACAAGGACATATATAGTACAGCAGCTGGAACTAAACGTAAACTGGAAATCATTTTACATATTCACAATAAAAATTAATAGTACTCTATAATCTTCATGTATTGTTTTTGTCTCAGCATCTATAGTTTTAAGCCGGGAACCAATAACATATGGGAATCGTATCTAATCCCATAGATTTTGAGAGGCAGGTAGAAGAATCTGACCCTGTTGTTGTTCACTTAAATTATGAGAGTGTACCATGAGCCATGAAATGTACTTTACAGTTTGACTCCCGTCAAATCTCCCCCCAGTTACTGTACCTTTTTCACTACAGGCAACCTCCAAACCTTGGCCTACAAGCCTCTGCATATGGTATCTCCAACAATGCACACTTTCTAATTTGGCTAAATTTGAGAATTTGGGAGTTGTTGATGAAGAAGGTTACTTGTCAAGCTTCAGGGACTCGGCTTCCTCCCCCCTCCCTTTGGCATTAGATACCGGTAAGCAGAACAAAGTGAAAGGTGTCTCTTACCAGTTAGAGATTTTAATGATCACAGCGAGAGAACAAAGAATCCATTCCTGGGAATGAAGGTGCTCCCAATTAAGGGCTCCACCCACTTCCCCTCTAGTCACCCATGTCACTTCCGCATCTTGCCACCTAATCTCGCGACCACTGTGCTTTCTGTGCTCCACCTTATCTGCTCTCCTTGACCTTGGGCTGAGCAGATGGATGCTTTCCAGCGACAGTGAGTCTGTCAACTCTCTCCCCCAGTTCTTCTAGCTGTTCACCACCCAGTACTCCCCAGCTTCTGTCTTCTGAACTAGGTCCTTCTGCAAACCACTGTTCCAAATCTATACTGTCTCACTACTCCTGGGAAGTTTTAGGATCCTGATCAGGAGGAGGGGGGAGGGGGAGGCTCCCACCATCCCTCCTCAGTGCATCCCTCCTCAGCGCGGTCCCTGACATTACTTAGGTTTCACTTTTGGCATACTTACCAGGGAGTAAGGCCCACTGAACACAGGATAACTTACATTTAAGCAATCATGCACACGATTCTGCTGTTATTTTTGAATATTTATGGGTCTGTACATCAAGAACTTTCATGGATAAATGGCAGCCATAATGAAGCTTTGGCACCAGGCAGAATGTTAGGTGTGTGTGTGATGTCACGTGATATCCTGTGCATGAGCATTGTGCCTCCCTCCCTGAGCCTGGCAGAAGCTTCCCAGGCTTTGGGAAGGAGGTACCAGGCTTTAATACTTCAATACTCCAATTTACCAGGGACATTTAGGGGACTAGCTTAGGCCCCTAGTCCACTGACCACACGCCACTGGTGCAGAATGTTATTGGGTGGAAATGTCTTGTGGGCAAGAAAGTCATGGAGTCTGCTTAATTCCGGGGGGGGGGGGGGGAGATGTAAATGACCATTCTTATATATAAAAGAAATAAGAATGTGTATTATCAAACGTCTCCCCCCTCACTGCATTGAATCACCTACCTTGTGTGCGCACAAGCACTTCTTGATTCCTATACCCCTGTTCAATCATTATGACCGTACAGGGCATGCAAATTGGGGAGATGTGCCTGGTAGCTCCGCCCTCAGTGTCCTCTTCTGCGAAGATCTGAAGAGGGCGCTTTGCACTTTCCAACAAGAACACAAGGGGAATCTGCAATGACTCACTGTCAGATCTCGGGAATTCTATCCTTCCCCCGGTGGCATCAAGAAGCAGAGGAAACAAGGCAGAGTCCTTTTTAATGAGTGTATTCCTTCATAATAGCGAGAGACAAAAGAATGCAGTATAACCCAATAATGGCATTGCTCCAACTGAGCTCCTCCTCCCTCCATCCTAGCAACAGCATTTCCCCTTATGGCGGCCGCTTGGGGCCAATTGTCTCTGAGTCCTTTGTTCCTGCATCCTTAATGAATGGTGAGTTCTGGGAGAAGGGGGGGTCAGAAATACTCTCCAGTGACAACAGGTCAGCTAGCTGCTCTGTCTCTCCTGGCTCTGCTTCCCCTTTTCCTAACATGGCCAACTAGCTTCCCCTTTTCATAGTGGCCAACTAGATGAGAAACCCACAAATGGGGGCCAAGCACAGCAGCCCTCTGTCCAGCCATGACTCCCAGCAGCTGGAATTTAGAGGGATACTGGAGGCAGAGCACAGCCATCGAGGCTAGTAGCCACTTGCCCCACTGACAGCCTTATCTTCCATGAATTTGTCTAATCCTCTTTTAAAGTTGGTGGCCATCACTGCTTCCTGTGGAAGTGAGTTTCATCGTTTAGCTATTCCCTGTGTGAAGAAGCCTGAACTGAATTTTCCAACATCCAACTTCAACTGATGCCCACAAGATCTAGTATTATGAGAGGAGAAAAACCTTTTTCTATACAATTAATCTATGTGATGTATAATTTTATGAGCTTCTGTCGTGACACCTCTTACTTGCCTTGTCTCTAAATGAAAAATGCTGCAGCCTTTTCTCACAGGGCAGTTGCACCATTCCTTGGTCATTTCGGTTACCCTTTCCTGAACCTTTTCCAAAGAAATGCAGAAAGGTGCCTCCATACATTCTAGAATCCTGATAAGACAAGTTTCCTGATTGTACGGGGGCTTTTAAGCATGAGAGTGCTTAGACGCTTCCCACAGGTCTTTCCACTCAATATGAGAAGGTTGAGGGTGGAGTTTGTAGGGCCAGGTCATGCAGCGATGTTGAGGGTGGGGGCAGAAAGCTCAGCCCATCGTCCCTCTGTTTGTGTTTATATTCTATATCCGGGCATAATGCCTGGATAGGGCTAGTGATCCGTACAATTCACTTTTATTCTGTCCCTGCGTTTTGATCCCCACTGAAAGCCTGTGCTTGAAGCATCTTCAGCAGAAGTTCTGGAAGTCCACACCGTCATTGTGCTGAGCTCTACAACTGTCAGAAAACTCCTACCTCTCTAGAATAAGTTTTTAGAAGCTTGTTTTTCAGTGTATATGGATTAGTCTCATAATTCTGCTTAATTATTCTGCCTGAATATAGAGCTCTGAGCCCATTTCACTGTGATTGATATGCTTGTTCCATCTAAATTACCACCATTTGGTACATTATGCCTTTTATTAGCAATTCTACAAATTTAACAAGTAAGGATGGCTTACCAAGTTGCAAAGTTAGATCAAAAGACAGATGTTCCAATCTGTTTCCTACCCCCCCAGAGATGGTATCATTTTTGTTTTTGTAATTCAAAAAGAAGATGCTCAAAGTGTTAAAAGAGAGACAAAGAGTGTATTAAGACTGAAATCCACTCTCTTGGGTTGCAGGAAAAGGTACATATTAGTTCACAGATTCAACTCAAATAGAAGGTTCTACAATTAACCACCGGGATGGCATTTTGACATCTATTGTGTATGAAAAATGGTACCACCATTTAACAACTGGTGCTACCTATTATTGTTAGTCAAATGGGATGAAAAATATATGTAGTAATTGCCCAAAGAGTGGGAAATATGTGACAAGAGTAGATTAGAGTCACTGCAGTGTGTAACGAATGATTCCTAGCTGAGACTCTTATCAGCCTTCCTGGGTGTTTTTATTTCATTTTAGAGGTTCCTTTGGGCAACCCAGGCAATATAATTCAGATCTCAGTGGAGAGCATCTTTAGGTTCGTAAGATGGAAATAAACCCGAGAAGGCGGATTGGCCAAGTCTATAATTCTAAAAGTCACCTCACCAGAGGTGTCCCATTAGGAGAAACCAATGGTTCTCCTCAGCCACGAAGGAAAGGAGACAAAGGAAGGGATTAAATGAGATGCAAGTCTTTTCTTTTAATAGGGATGGGCAAATGGTAAGCCTTGGGTCACATCTGGCCCCTATGCTGTGTACACTAATTAAGGCCTGGTCTCTATATGCATGTACATGACTTGATTTTTATGTATTTGATTACTGATGACTGGCTGCTGAATATGTGAACTGATTCCATTAAAGACCATTGTGTCTGGGGTGATTTGAGGCAAAGTATAAGTTTTTCATCAAGCGATGCTCGTGCATGTGTAAACTTATGCACAGTAATCAAATAAATCAAGTGCGAGCATATGTGAACTTTCATTCAGGGCCACTTTCTGAACAAAACCTGCAATGTACAATGCACATAAGCATGAATGCTTAGGCCCTTTTCACAAGTTTGGAATGTGTCAGTTGTGTCAATGTAACACTAGCCATTATATCTCTCACTTGAAAACGTTGCCAAAAAAAGGAAGATAGGTGATTATAGCCAATAGTTTGTTTAACCTTATTATATGTATTTATTTTACCCACTAAAAGCATGCTCTTTATTTCAATTACAGTGGTACCTCGAGTTACAAATGCCTCAGGTTACAAACGCTTCAGGTTACAAACTCCGCTAACCTGGAAGAGTTACCTCGAGTTGAGAACTTTGCCCCAGGATGAGAACGGAAATTGTGTGCCGGTGGCAAGGGCCCCATTAGCGAAAGCACGCCTCTAGTAAAGAACAGTTTCAGGTTAAGAACGGACCTCCGGAAGGAATTAAGTTCGTAACTAGAGGTACCACTGTAAACTGCATTCCTCCCAGTGAACCATATTTCCCAGTACAGTGGTACCTCGAAATACGAATGCCTCGACGTCTGAAGGTTTCGACTTACGAAGTTGACAACCCCGGAAGTCTTTTCGCCTTGCGTGCGTTCTGCACATGCGCAGAAGCGCGAAATCGTGCACAGCGCATGCGCACCATGGGCGCTTCGACAACCGAAGACCTCGACTTACGAAGAGCGCCGCGGAACGGATCACCTTCGTAAGTCGAGGCACCACTGTATATCTTTAGTTCTACACTCAAAATTCTTCTAAAAATTGTGGTAAATGGCAATGATGCTTTTGAATTTCCTCCATATTGAGTAAATATATTAAGTCATTGCGCAAAAAATATAATTATCAGGGAAGATTGCTTTCCAAAAATGTGTGCATTAGGTAAAATGTTTTGAATACTTTGAATAATCTGGATATACATAACTGGCAGATGCAGAATTGGAAGTCCTCTCTATTTCTTTCTCTGATCTCTGTTTTTCTTTTCCTATGATATTTAGCTTTTGTCTTTTATTAATTCTATTCTTGCTCATGTTTTATTTCATTATTTGATGTCCTCTACTCTGGGTTGATGAGGATACTCACAGGGAGGTGATGAAGGAACCTGCATGAAATGCAGGGAAGGGAAGATATCCCTGGGTGGGAGGCTGGGAAAAGAAAGGTAAGCTCCACCCGTTTGTGTGACATAAGATATACCCCTGATAGGGCGCTCTCTGCCCCCCTTCCCACTTTCTCAGTTTCCTTCCTTCCTTCCTTCCTTCTTTATTTGTTTTATTTCCTCTTTTCCCCCTTTATTTTTATTTAGATTACAGTAGTTTGGTTTTTTTTATTGTACATTGGGTTCACTGGGAGTTGCTATCAGGCAAGTGATTACTGCTTAAAACTTCAAAAGACGGTTATAAATGTGATGCAATTACTGTACACATTTTTCTTAGTGAACAACCTTCCATAATTTCAGACTGAACTATCGGAGCAACACATTTCCTTCTGAATGGAACCATTGGCCCACATTCCTCTGTGCTTAACACACAATGCTTCACTGTTGCTTTTCAGACAACGCCATCCTTCTTCCATCAGTTTATTGGCGTTCTGAACCAAACTTTTTAACGTGCTGTGTGACAACCTACTAACGTGAAAAGCATCAAAACATTTGCGCCCCCCCTTCTTGTTTCGCAAAACAGAATTCATAAATTCCCTGAGACTGACACACAATGCTCAAGATAAAGGGTTTACTTAATGAATAATTGACTGGATAAGTGAATGCTGGCTGAAGAGTAAAAAGGAAATGGATTTTACTCAACTTTTAAAGCCAGAATTAGAGCCATAGAATTCTGAAGAGAAGAATACAAATAATGCACAAATGTCAAAACATACATATTACTTTATGCACATGTTTTCGGTTGACTACTTAAGCATCATTTTCTAGGTGCTGAAATTCTAACATTCTGCAAGCACTGGTAGTATATGTTTATGTGCAATGTGCAATGTGTTGTAGGGCAATCAGGCCGTACCAAACTACCCCCTATATCCTAGGCATGACAAGGTTCTTAGGACCACTTTTTCTCCATGCATTGGATGTTGCTTCTACCTAACACCTGTGCTACCTGAGCTAATCGCACATTGGCATCTTTGTGCCCTGATTGTTATCAGGCCTACTCATATTGGACTTGACTTGGTCCCAGGAGATGTTACATCCAATGTACAGAAATAAGGAAAGTGCAGTCTTGGTGCCCAACCCCAAGCTCACTTCCCAAATCTGCAAATACCCTAAAATGGAGCAAGTTGGTTAGAGCGAGTCAGTATTTGAGAATTTACATTAATTTCTTAAGGATCAATCTTAAAGTAAATTCTGGGTTAGAATCCAGTGGATCTCTGGCTTATCCAGGAGGTTCCCAGCACAGCCAAGCTATGTCATCTTGGATCCTCAACTTAGATGGCGATATGCTGGTTTATCTCCCCCATCCTGGCTCAGCCAGGACCAGCTGATTCCAAGCTGGTGTATTTTAAACCTTCATAATCCCTGAAATTGAGGCATTATGTGGGAATAGCCTGGGTCAGGGGATTTAGGCTGGAATCTAAGCCCATTCATCTCAGAAGTATGACCTGGCAATCCGGAGAAAATTAAGCCAGTAAAAAAGAGGGTGCAACTCAATTATTAGGGACGCGGGTGATGCTGCGGGTTTAACCACAGAGTCTAGGGCTTGGTGATCAGAAGGTTGACGGTTCAAATCCCCGCGACGGGGTGAGCTCCCGTTGCTCGGTCCCAGCTCCTGCCAACCTAGCAGTTCAAAAGCACGTCAAAGTGCAAGTAGATAAATAGATACCACTCCAGCGGGAAGGTAAGCGGCGTTTCCATGTGCTGCTCTGGTTCGCCAGAAGCGGCTTAGTCATGCTGGCCACATGACCTGGAAGCTGTACGCCGGCTCCCTCGGCCAGTAAAGCGAGATGAGCACCGCAACCCCAGAGTCAGTCACGACTGGACCTAATGGTCAGGAGTCCCTTTACCTAACTCAATTATTATTTTACAAGCTGGTTCCCCTGCTGCTAGGCCCCACCCCAATAGCCCAGCTACTGAATGGAGTTCTGATCCTGTGTACTTTATGATGGCTTAATTTATGCTGAGCTTGCTTTGTGCCATATTTTTGTGTATAGGATTGCTCCCTTTGAGTGCGGACTTACAAATGATCGACAAAGTCTAAAATATAGTTGGGGGCACTACTCATCATCTGGATACGTGAGCCCTTGGAATCCTAGAGGCAATCATGAAGGCTGCACTGAAGAGTGACAGCACTGTGGGCTTTTTTTTTTGTTTTTTGCTTTACATGGATAGCTTCTTCTGACATTCATGACTCATTTTCTATCTTGACCTCCCAGGCAGCTTCAATACTATTTCTTATTTTGGACATAGAGGATTACTGAGAAAATAACAGGCAAGCCGGATGCATTAAGCATTTGTCATAGTATACAATCTTCTCGTTCTCTGTCATATCATGAATACAGTGTGAAGAAATATTGGCTCATCTCTTGACAGTTGTGGAGTTTTCCAGTCAAGCGGCCTTGTGCCGTAGCACAAATTTATCAAAGTACAATAGATGGCCCAGTGGCTGAGAACTTTATAACATACTTCCTTATCACCTTTATTTTGTTAACAGAGTTGCTAGCGTGTTGATTCCAGGTTTGCAAGCTTGATCGCTAAACAACAACAAAAAAGACTCTTTTCAGAGTATTCTGATTTCTGAAGCAGAATCTGAAGTGAACTGATAGGTGTAAGATGTTTGAAAATATTGGAATGACAAAGATAATAAATAATGGGACACGAGATAATTAAAGCCCTCGCTGACAAATTTTATAACCTGTATGAAAATAATACAAAAGCTAATCCGCAGTTATATCTTTTTCCAAGGTTCTTCTATGATGCTGTAAACTGGCTTTATAGTAATAGGCATTATATTTGCTACCTTGCCGTCTTTCACTTACCCGGAGGCATCTCTAAATGGTTGGGGACAAAGCCTGTAATGCTTTATTAGTGAAGAAAGGGAATTCACTAAGGCCCTCTTCTTGGATAACCTTTATGGCACAGGAGCCACTGAAACAAAGTTGAAGTTGCCATGTCATATAGGAAAAGCCCATCCTTTCGTTACCTCTCTCTGCCCACTGTTTGTGCTCTCTGAAAACCAGGAAGAATATTTGGCTCATTTAAAAAATAAGAGGTTCTAACGCACACATAGATACAGTCTCAGGTAGGAAGCCGTGTTTCTGGGTATAAGCTTTCATGTGCATCACACTTCTTCAGATACATAGATACAGTCATTAGCTTTAGCACTGTACCTCTTAGAAAACAACAAATAACCAGATGCTGTGCCCCTACTCAGTCTGCTTGCCAACCCCACCTGCCATTCCTCTCACATTAATTCCTTAGAGCTTCCTCTTCCCTCCCACCTCATGCAGATAAGCTCATTTTTCACCTCCCCAGCCCCATTTCTGAACCCTATTCCTTTCCATGTCTGTCGCTTCTCACTGTACTCAAACTTCTCCCATTTCTCAGCTGCCAGTGAGAAAGAGAAAAGATGAGCAACCCCCAAATATTCCAAAGCATTTTACTCCAACCTCTGCTGTTACTTAAAATGGCCATATCCCTCTGTGTCCCTCCAAAACTGCTTTAATCAACCATTGTTTTAATTTTTTTTAAAAAATAATTTTTATTAATTTTATAAACACAAAAAAGACAAGAAAAAGAAAAAATATCAACAACTTAAAAAACAGTAAAACAATAAACAATACAATAAACAGCAATAAAGGAAAGGACAAACCTCTAAATACTAATCCAAATTTTTCTTTAACATTGTATATAGGGACCTACTCGAGTTCCCTCCATCTGCGCTTCATTTCATTTTTATCTCTTAGCAAATTCCCATGCATTTTTATACAGATTTTTTAAAATTTCAACTCTATCCTTTCTATGTAGTTCACTTAGACTCTAAATCTTCAGCTTCTATACAATTCTAAATCTAATCTTAATATACAATTTTTACATATTTTTTCAAATAAATTTTAAAATCTTTCCACTCTTCTTCTGTCGCTGCTTCTCCCCGTCGCGAATTCTTCTGGTCATCTCAGCCATCTCCATGTACTCCATCATCTTCATTTGCCAATCATCTACTGTTGGTAGTTCATGAGACTTCCAGTTCTTAGCTAGTAAAACTCTTGCCGCCGTTGTGGCAATCAACCATTGTTTTAAACACCACTTCCCCCCTCACAGTGTCCTTCCCGTCTCACTCACCTGCTTTCTCTTTTGCTGGGACGAGGCACTACTGATCCTCCAATGGGGGCTGCCCTCTGACTTCATGCAGATCCAGGGTTGTGATGTGGCACTACAAATCCTCCAAAGGGGGGTGCACAGTGACAGCTTTACTTTTTCATGGATGCAGGAAGATACCCAGGTGATACTTGAGCTGGGCTTCAGCAATCAACGTGATGTGACAATTCTTCTAGATCAGCCTTTCTCAACCGCAGGTCCCCATATGTTCTTGAACAACAACGACCACCATCCCTGCCCACTGGCCATACTGGCTAGGAATGATGGAAGCCATAGTCCAACTACATCGAGGAACCCAAGGCTGAGAAAGGCTGTTTGAAGTGGTGTCTTTACTTCTGCAATGTTTTCCTGCACTTTCTCCTCTGGAAGGGAAGCATCCTTAAACATAGCTTCAGAATGGTCTTCCCCCAACCTGATACCCTTTTGGATTCCATGCTGTGCTGCCCTGGCCATTCCTTGTTACCAGTGTGCACCATCCCTGATAACTGGTCATACGAGCTGAGGCCAGGGGCGTAGCCAGGATGAAAATCAGGGGGGCAAGGGGTGGGGCCAAGGGGCGGGGGAGGGGCCACAGCAGGGCAAGCAAACTCCCTTCTCCCTTGCCAGCTTTCCCTCCTCCCGCCCCGGCGATCGCGGAGGGGGAGCCAGGATCAGCCCAAAATCGGGCTGCTCCGACTCCCTCCTCCCCCTCCGCGATCGGCAGGGGCGAGGGGGAGCCAGGATCAGCCCAAAATCGGGCTGCTCCGACTCCCTACTCCCCCTCCGCGATCGGCAGGGGCGAGGGGGAGCCAGGATCAGCCCGAAATTGGGCTGCTCCGACTCCCTTCTCCCCTTCCGCGATCGGCAGGGGCGAGGGGGAGCCAGGATCAGCCCAAAATCGGGCTGCTCCGATCCCCTCCTCCCCCTCTGCAATCGCCGGGGCAGGTGGAGGGAAAGCCCCAGAGCCGCGCAAAGCGGTTGCCTGGCTTTCCCTCCGCCCGCCCCACAGCCAGCCAGGGAGAAGGGAGACGGCACCGGGCGGGCAGCGGGGCAGGCTGGCCAGCGGCCCTGCTTCTAGGGGGGGCAATGGCCCCCCCTGCCCCCCTGCCTACGCCCATGGCTGAGGCTGATAGGAATTAGAGTCCAACAACATCTGGAAGACAGCAGGTTTGCCAGTCCTGCTCTTTACTTTTTATTTATGCAGATCTGTAGGCATTGCACTAAGTAATTGCTCAGTCATTTAATTCCATTTTTAAAGCAATAATAAAGTCCTGCTTTGTATGAACTACTCTTTGATCTTGTCCAATGAACAGTGCAAGCAGGAAAAAAAGAGAGAGGGAAGGAAAATATGGTTGGGAAAAGTAGGTAGTGGCATCGATAGTGATTATTCAGAAATTTAAGCCTGTGTTTTAAGGCATTCTTACTTATGTTCTTGGTTTTTTTGATGTTGAGCTTCAGACCATATTTTGTGCTCTCCTCTTTCACCCTCATTAAAAGGTTCTTTAATTCCTCCTCACTTTCTGCCATCAAGGTTGTGTCATCTGCATATCTGAGGTTGTTGATATTTCTTCCGACAATCTTAATTCCGGTTTGAGATTCATCTAGTCCAGCCTGCATGATGAATTCTGCATATAAGTTAAATAAGCAGGGAGACAATATACAACCTTGTCGTACTCCTGGCAAATAGAAGGGGAAGAAATGGAGGCAGTGAGAGATTTTACTTTCTTGGGCTCCTTGATCACTGCAGATGGTGACAACAGTCACGAAATTAAAAGACGCCTGCTTCTTGGGAGAAAAGCAATGACAAACCTAGACAGCATCTTAAAAAGCAGAGACATCACCTTGCCTACAAAGGTCCGTATAGTTAAAGCTATGGTTTTCCCAGTAGTGATGTATGGAAGTGAGAGCTGGACCATAAAGAAGGCTGATCGCCGAAGAATTGATGCTTTTGAATTGTGGTGCTGGAGGAGACTCTTGAGAGTCCCATGGACTGCAAGAAGATCAAACCTATCCATTCTTAAGGAAATCAGCCCTGAGTGCTCACTGGAAGGACAGATCGTGAAACTGAGGCTCCAATACTTTGGCCACCTCATGAGAAGAGAAGAATCCTTGGAAAAGACCCTGATGTTGGGAAAGATGGAGGGCACTAGGAGAAGGGGGCGACAGAGGACGAGATGGTTGGACAGTGTTCTCGAAGCTACGAACATGAGTTTGACCAAACTGCGGGAGGCAGTGGAAGACAGGAGTGCCCGGCGTGCTATGGTCCATGGGGTCACGAAGAGTCGGACACGACTAAACAACAACAACAACAACTTATGTTCTTCTGTGAAATCATGGTGTCAGGGAACCACCAAGGTTCAGCGGAGAGTCCGGTAGATCGGAACAGGGGCTCTCGGACGATGCCAGAGCCTAGCGCCTGGCAGCTTCTTCCAGAAGGTGGGACTGGGGCTCAGGAGGAGGTGTAGACCCTTCAGGATGCTGAGGAGACGAGGTTTCCAGAGAGAGGGCTGCAGAGGGCGGACCAAAGCACTCAAGAGGGGGAGGCTCCAGGAGCCACAGGGCCAGTCCTTCAACTGAGCAACTCTAGCGGAGAAGGCGCTCCACCAGCACCCTCACCCCAACAGAGAAGGGGGGGAAAAGAGGAGGGACCAACGGAGGAGGTTCAGGATGCCCAGGAGGCTATGTTGTTGGAAGTCGAGAAAGGAGGTACTTCCGGATTCTGAATGGGAATAGTACAGTCATTGTTTTTGATGCTTTGTCTTGTACATATGTATATAATAAAACCCTGTAAAAAAAACCAAGCACGGGGTTTGGAACTGCTTACTTGTGAGGAAGCAACCAGCATCATTACACATGGTATATCTCAGTTGCTATTGTGCAGGCAAACTTCACAATAGATTATCGTTAGGAGCTCAATGGGTCTTACTTCTGAGTAAATATTTTAGGGTCATTTGCACCATTTTCCATAAACTTGCTTGGGAGCAAAGCACCGCTATGATCAATGGGTTCTATACTCCCGTACAGCAATTTAAAGCATCACAATATCTATGAATTTCAAATTACAGTATCCTCTCCCGCCCCCACTGTACATTTGATTCAGCAAGAAATAAAGCTGATATCAGGGCAGCAAAGAAAACATCAATTTACTTCAAAAGATGCACCAAGGATGCTTTTCTTTTTTTAATTCAACCAACTTAAATGAAAAGCATAAGTGGGCTCTAAGGTTAGCTGATGAAGGACTCTAAACAAGGGACCTGCAGGGTCTTCTCTAACAGTAATGCACCTCTAATATTGCATCTTGCCAAAGGTTGTCTTGGCAAGCATAAATTTTAAATGGGTTGAAATTTGATTTTGCTTCATATATTTTTTTTGTGCAAATAAAAAAAATCAATCACACATCAGATATAGTTGTTTCAAATAGAGGTTGACTTCACAAGAGGTGGCTCTGGTATTAAATATAATTTACAATGTCAAGGTAAATGTTTTAAGCAAGCAGTTTTAAAAATACTGACTTTAATAGGATGCATGACCCCAGTGCATTTTTATTTAGTCATGAACATCTTGCCCATATTAGCATTTCCAAAGGGGGCCTGTGGAGAATATAGAGTCTGCCTTCAGCAGCAGATGTACATTTTAAGGTGCTGTCTTCTTTTTCTTTTCTTTTTTTTCATACATAACATTTGCGCAGCATATAGTTGTTCCTTCTCCATCTAGGAGATTTTGCAGTAGCAACCAGAGGCTTACGCAGTCTGTTAATGCCTTGCACTCAACATTATTAACATTCTTTTGGTGCCTGCTTAGGGGGATACAGCTTGGAGAAAGTTTTTAACAGTTTGCTTCTTGCTTATTAATGAGATGAATGTACAACATGTTGCCGTCTGTTGTCTCACTCCCCACCCCCAGTGATTTCCCCCCGCAAGGAATTTCCGTACCTCCTGAAACTTTGGACATGAACTGATTTTATTTTTTAAAAAAGGAATTCACTGATGAAACGTAGGAGGTAAACAAGAAAGCATAGGCAACTTAAGCCAGGCTTCCTGGTTGTAGCATAAAATTAGCTGTATCAATTGCTTAAATAAAGATTCATGTTGAATTATCCTTATTATCCTTATTATAACAACTATCCTTATTGTAGCATTATATTATAGCTCATATGATTTAAAGCAGAGGTGAATAGATTTGACCTTCCCCCCAGAATTATTTTATGAGGCCTTTAATAGTCCTACCAATTTTTTATTGAGGCGTGATAAAAAGTTTATCCACTCATTCACTCATGAGTCAAAACAAACATATGACTTAAAGCTGTAAGAGATAGAAGGTGTCCACATTTTCATGTTGTATCCCTCTTTGGTTTTTATTTATTAGTAATATTTCTTAATTATATCTTAATTATATATTGCCTATTAGGATATTTTCCTCACAAGTAGTGTTAGGCAAATCTGTCAATTTTGGTTTCTCTCAGTTTCTCAAACTTATATTCAGTCCCCACATTTCCTCATCAGTTTGTGATTATTATTACTATTTTTAAAGTCCTCATGAAAATTCACCAGCATTTTAGTGTGAATTTCTGGTTATATGCACAAGGTTGTCTGCAATTTTGTCTAATATACATATTTTTGCAGTGTTAATTTCCTTAATGTAATGCATTTTCATACACCATTTTCACTAATATATGCGTTTTAATGTGCATAGTACCCCAGCACATCCATTTTTATACAATGCATTGGAGAAGTGCATTGCAAAATTCAGATATGTGTGAATTTTGACGCTAGGCAGCAGGACCAGGGAAGAGCACAATGGCCACAATTTTTGGTATGGAAACCTGCATGTTTGCTCATTCGCACTGAGTTTGGCTTAATGTTACATGCAACTGAGGTCTAAATGCTAGTTTCTCTTTTGTTGGCTGAGTTTGCACTCCCCTAAAGGGTATTTTTGTATGGGGTTCTTAAAGTTGTTGTTTTTTTGCAACAGTTGCAAAATACAGGTATATATCCTATAGTAAGTAGAACACCCATCTGATCTACCTATGCTTAGACTCTTCCGCATGGAAAGGTAGAATCAGTTTTCTCTTCTGCATGAAAATGTAGAATCAGTAGGCAAGAAAGAATGATACTTAACCCTTCCTGGGTGCACAATTATCTCTTGGAAATTTATCCCCAGGCTGTTTCCCCTTCAGCTGGACTTCCAGTTGAGCCTGGATTGGAAAAATAATTTAAAACAGTCTGGGAGGCCATTTGTTGGGAAGATTTGGTGAACAAGGGGAAGGGCTAAACCCACACTTCCACCCACCAATACTCCCCCAGCCCCAAATTAATGGGTTCTTTGGGGGACCATTTTCTCCCTGATGTATCTATCCCTACCCTGTGACACCAGCATAAAAGGGGAGACTAAACATTACAGGTATCAGATTCTTTTAGGAAGTGGCTCATTTGTGAAACACACTTTGGAGAGCTTCGCATCAGATTAGGCTGCTTGGTGCATTCAGGAGAGCTCTAAAGACCTTTGTCTATGATGAAGCGGTGAATATTTGATCAATATAGAGAAAGCCTGAGCTATCAAGCTGAGCTGAGTTCACACATATATGTTGTAAGTTGCTGAAGGCATCAAGCAATGAGCATGTGTGTTTGAAGCAGCCATTTGAGATTTATATAGGTAATCATAAAAGCCCTGTCTTATTCTCACTCAAGCAACAGAACCCTTGGATAGCTAAATCAGTCATTTACAGAAAACTTACTTTTCAGTGGAAGAACAACAACTTAAGGCTCTTGACACAATTTATCTGTTGTAATAACCATTGAATTCTCAAGTAGTCTGAACTTCAAATGGGTGTTAGCACAACAAATAGATTTAAAGGTGCCCTGTGCTCTTCCTCCTTGACAATTTGAAAATATATCTGCTGTGTTTTGGCAGGGCTGGATTAGATGTATTTGGTGGAGCCGAGGCAGAGGTACGGTTTGATGTCCCCTCCCTGTAGAAATGGAAATGCACATATATTGTAACTCATCTCTCTCTTAATGTGCAGAAAGCTCCGGAGCTGTACTCCACCCTGCTTTTTGTCACCTCATTCATCTTTTCCACTTCAGGAGCCCAGTCACACACCTTAATTCATTTCCTCAAACAAGTAGAAACCTTTCTCAAAGTAGAGCACAAAACTCTGATGGCCAAGGGACTTGCACTTGCCTGCTGTCCCTGACTCAAAGGGTGTGGAATGAATAGCCAGTGGCCACAAGTGTCTGCAGAAATAATTATGGGGTGAGGCAAAGTACATGACTTTTAATTATAGATGGTTGACTATCTGCAGTCTTTAGATGACTGTACCCCAAAGGGTTGACATAAACCACACTCAGCCACAACCACCCCCCTCCCACAACATGGTTATAATTATGAGATGGTATTATTATTATTATTAAATATTTTATAAACTGGAGGGCACCTTTTGGTATGAAATAAAACCTGTTAGAAAACTCATGAACACATTGTTCCTCCCTTTTGTTTTTGAGTAGACATATTACTGTTCAATCACAGCTACACTTAATTGCCATCTAAAAGGTAAAGGTAAAGGGACCCCTGACCATTAGGTCCAGTCGTGACCGACTCTGGGGTTGCGCGCTCATCTCACATTATTGGCCGAGGGAGCCGGCATATAGCTTCCAGGTCATGTGGCCAGCATGACAAAGCCGCTTCTGGCAAACCAGAACAGCACATGGAAACGCCGTTTACCTTCCTACTGTAGCGGTTCCTATTTATCTACTTGCATTTTGATGTGCTTTCAAACTGCTAGGTTGGCAGGAGCTGGGACCAAGCAACGGGAGCTCACCCCGTCACAGGGATTCGAACCGCCGACCTTCTGATCAGCAAGCCCTAGGCTCAGTGGTTTAACCACAGTGCTACCTGGGTCCCACACTAAGGTGCCCTCTAAGGTGCATCAATTCCTTATCCACCAAAGAAAGACCCGCAAAATTTAAAATGAACTAAGAACTTCCTTCTTCAAGAAACAGGTGTGTGTCTATAGCAGGGGTCAGCAACCTTTTTCAGCTGTGGGCCAGTCCACCGTCCCTCAGACCATGTGGTGGGCCGGACTACATGGGGGTGGGGGAATGAACAAATTCCTTTGCCCCACAAATAACCCAGAGATGCATTTTAAATAAAAGCACACATTCTACTCATGTAGAAACATACTGATTCCCAGACCATCTGCGGGCCGGATTGAGAAGGCAATTGGGTCGTATCCGGCCCATGGTCCTTATGTTGCCTATCCCTGGTCTATAGCCTCTCCTTTTCTCCTTTGTCTCTTTGCTAAATAAAATGAAATATTTTTGTTGTTGTTGCAAGGTGTGCTTTCCTAAACGTCACTGATTGCTATGACTTCATTCAGTGGTTAAAAGCGGGGGGGGGGGACACACAGATCAGTGGGCAAAATGACGCTTGCACACACTTGGATTCTACAGGGGCTAGAGACCCCCATGATGTAAAAGCCACTTGCAGAATTTAGGGGAAGCTTAGCACTAATTTCCATGTTAATTGCTTCCAGAAAAAGATCTGTTGTTGGGAGTTTTCCATTGTAATTTCATGTTATGAAATTTGGGGTGGTATTCCAGCATATGGTTCTTTCCCACCTTTTAAAATTTAGCATAACATGCCCCTTTGTTGTTATTGTTGTTGTTTAGTTGTTTAGTCATGTCCGACTCTTCGTGACCCCATGGACCAGAGCACGCCAGGCACTCCTGTCTTGCACTGCCTCCCGCAGTTTGGTCAGACTCATGTTCGTAGCTTTGAGAACACTGTCCAACCATCTCGTCCTCTGTTGTCCCCTTCTCCTTGTGCCCTCCATCTTTCCCAACATCAGGGTCTTTTCCAGGCAGTCTTCTCTTCTCATGAAGTGGCCAAGGTATTGGAGCCTCAGCTTCAGGATCTGTCCTTCCACTATATTGATCAAAAAGCCACAGTTCTGTAATGCAACAGGGCCTGCAGTATAAAAGGGAACTTTAGAGACTGGGACAGAATCACTAGCATTATAACCAGTACAGTGGTACCTCAGGTTACAGACGCTTCAGGTTACTGACTCTGCTATCCCAGAAATAGTGCCTCAGGTTAAGAACTTTACCTCAGGTTGAGAACAGAAATCACACGGCAGCAGCGCAGCGGCAGCAGGAGGCCCCATTAGCTAAAGTGGTACCTCGGGTTAAGAACAGTTTCAAGTTAAGAACAGACCTCTGGAACGAATTAAGTTCTTAACCTGAGGTACCACTGTACAACTAACGCAATAAATCCTACTTCTGAATGCGGACTAAGTAGCAGTGGGTACAGGTCCACCCAATGCCCCAGAATGCCAGGTATTGGTGTTGAGCCTGATAATATATATATATTAACCCTCTTCCAACAAGTATTGTGTTAGCTGAGGTAGCAGGGAGAGAAGAACATGGCAATACACTGACTGTATGGCGAACCTGATTGTAACACAAGATTAATATGGCAAAGACGAGAGAAGTTCTGTAATAAAATTTGCTAACTTAAATCATCCACGTTTGTGTACCAGCATTCATATTTAGTAACAGTCCCAAGGCTGAGATTAAAGCTGTTTGGTAGGTTACTTCAAGGCCTTTTTATTGCTAAATCTTATTATGTCTCTAAAATGTAGAAATTAATCACCTGTCATCAAAGCTGCAGTGGATTATTGACTTCTAAATGTCTCTACAAATTGATTCATGACAGGGTGAAACCAGAGACTGAGCTAGCATTGAAATCCTTTTGCATGTGATAAAAAGGGTCTATTAAAAATGTTTCAACAAACGTGCCCTATTAGGTAATCATCGCAAAGTGTTTGGCTGTTGAATCTGGGGACAGACAATAGTTTTTAAGAGACTTGGAAAGAAGTAGGTGAAAGCTACTGTTGCCCATGATTACGATAGCCATTGTTTTCCCGACCCATGGTGGCCAAGCTGGTTGTGCAGGTTTTCAGAATCTTTCAAAAGCACTACAATGGTGGGTTGCAAAAATGGTTCCCACAGATCATTGAACTTTCCCACGGGGTCTTTTATTTTAAGCTCCATTTCGTGCCCATTAAGCACAGGACACCTTTGCCCTGTGGCGCTGTGGCCCATAGATTGCAACAAAATACCGGGCAAGGTTTTACCAGGTATCTTCTCTGTGTGATGGGCCTCATGGGAAAAAGATGTCCCATGAGCCCTTGCTGCAGAGGGAAGGGAAACCCTATATAAGGCTGCTTCCCCTGAAGCTTACAGCCATTTTGCTTTGAGAGTTTCTCGCTCACTGAGCAATTTTGGGTTGCTGGTTGTCAGGGCTGAAAATGAGTTGTTTTTTCCTCAACCTGATTGGTACTTGGTTGGGTTTCCCCCCATCTCAGTGAAATTATGACTTTCCTTTGTTAGGCAGAATAACATTGTTTGTATGAGGGCGGAAATGGCATTGGGCAGGATCAACATAGTGTAGGGGAACCCCCATAAGGGGCCTGAGGGTAGTATTGACCATGGCAAACCCAAGTATGGGTTCGGTATCTGCCTGGTTAGAATCTACATCCTGGTCCCTCAGGGAAACCTTGTTTGCTTGGCTTGCACCACAACAAGGTTCAACACAGGCCAACTCCCATCGTATAGGTTTGGAGCGGCCCAAACCTGGCGGACCCATTCCATCAACATGGGGCTTGTGGAATGATGCACTGATCCTGGGACCCAATGCCATGCCAACCCTTGCCCTGCCTGCTGCTGTCAATAAACATTTGGCCTGATTTTATACCATCACCGTTGTACAGTCTGGTAATTTTGCTGTTCTCATGGGCCACATAATGTGCCTGCCTGGGCAAAAAGACCCCATCTTTGCCACTTTCTTTTGATTGCAGACATTAATTGGAAAAGGGGACGTTTTCTTTCCCCAGCCATTCCTGATTGCAGATTTCAGCCCCATAATGTTTTACCAGCATTGCAAATCTCCCCTCCCTCATTACCTGCAGGCTTTCTTCAACAACTTTCACAGGGAAAACACATTTGGCCATCCCTTCATGACCTAATTGCAAAGCAATGTTCTTTCCCTAATAGCATATGGAACTGGGAGGGTGAACAGACCCTTGCGCAAATGAAAAGTTGCTGTTGGATTTATTTCATGCTGAAGCTGCTGTGAATTTGGCTATCCTCCTTGAATGCAACGGCTAAGTTATTTTGCCATTCTTCCTCCTGGAGAATTTTCTGTCTTGTTAAAATCACTTTTAACCTGGGCTTTAGAAGGAAAAGGAAAGGGAAAACTTACTTGCAAAATCATTATTTGGCCAACCATTATCTCTGTCCTGCAATTCTTATCTAAGTGATTTCACAAAATTTATCAATGAACATGCTCTGTTTCCTTCTTCCATATACTTTTGGCTTTTTCTCCATTTGCTAAGCAGCAGTGTTGGGCTCTCCTCAGCATTGCTGCTTAGCAAAGCTTAGGGCTGTGTGTGAATTATTTACCAGCTTCATTTTTGAGTCAAGGCCCACCCGAATACCTAGATGGCATGAATATGCCACTCTTTAAAATTATCTACTGCATTTCTCTTCCTGAACTAGTCATCCAGGTAGATGCCCACCCAATCAGAGTGAATGGGATGGTGTGGTGCAGATTATGTTGCAGTGGTCCTCATTAGGGCCTCATCTGACCATGAAAGAAGTGAGTGAAAATTGGCCACAACTTTATTAGCAAAATATTAGCACTCTGGTGTGGCATTGGGTTAGGGTATGTTGGCCAAAAGGACCTCCAGCCTGAAGTTTAACCATCATCATGACATGCCTACTGAGACATCCCTTTAGGGAGTTACTGAGGACCAAGCATAGCATAAAACCAAAGGATGGGGAGTGCTGGGAGCTTGAGATGGCTACTGGCCAGGCTGGACCACCTGAGCTAGGTCCAGTAACTGTTCAGCTCTCAGGGCCACTGTCTTTCCTGTTAACCAGTGGCCACTGTAAACCTCAGTAAGGGCTTTTGAGAGAAAGTGGGCTGGGAAATAATTTTTTCTCTACTTGAGGAAAGGAGGAAAGAAGATGTCTGCAGGTCTCTTTGAGGTCCCTGGTGGGGGTGCCATCACCAGAGAGAGATGTATTCCATCCAGTCCTGCTCTCCTGCCTCACCCCAAGAATGTTATGTTATGTTAAAAATGCTGATTTAATTCTCTGAATACTTCACCAAATATAGAAAAGCTTAATAGGATATGGGTCACTCTTTCCTATTGTCCCAAAATAATGAACAAAATAATGACACTACTGTAGATGATTGACAGCTGAGAGTTGGCAGGGGGGCAGGGGAGATAAAGATGTGTCCCACTGGGCAGAAAGGTTTCCCACCTCTATTTTGGGGAGAAATGCAAAGCAGTTCATCCATGACACTAATCTATCTGTAGCCAAGACAGATGAGACTTGTGAAAACAACACTTTTTTGAAAGAAATGTATTACTGGGGAGATTCAGAATTTTAAGTTTTGCTTATGCTTTTATATAATTTTACTTGTGTTTGTGTATTTTTTTTTGTTTACTTGTGTTACTTTCACACAGGTATGTCATTCTCTTTGTTAAACTGTTGCTTTGTGATGGCCTGGTTACTAAATTTTAAAAAACCCAAATCGGAATCTCAGTTTGTCAGAATTGATGTGTAAATGGCGACGTGCAACAAATTCGAAATCTTCACTTCAGTGTGTGTGTGTGTGTGTGTGTGTGTGTCCATGTCCCTGTGTTACACAGAATATATGACACACAGTACAAAATATGAGATAAAATAATCTAAAAGGAGGAAAATGAAATATTGGCAAAATGATATTTTAAAATCTCAAAACAGGCCTCTTTTTATCTAGGGAATTTGCCATCTGCAATTTCTGTGCTGTGCCATGGTTTGCTTTAATTTATCTGACTAATGACATGAAAGATGGAAACTCTGTAAAAACAACAACAGTGTTTGGTTGCTTAAATTAAGTTTATGAGTTTTTCTTAAGCCTGCCAAACAACTTAAATATTTCATAGCTTTCCACATAGGCTAGAGTTCTAATATTTATAACTCTTGTGTGCAGATTTCAAAAATGATAATTACAACTCCCAGGGTACCAGATATAGCAGATGTTCAGTATTTTGTACAATGTTGGCAGAAATGCTTTTCATGGCTTTCTTTCTTTCTTTTTTTAAAAAAGAGGTATCACACATATTTTATCCAAGTTGATATGAGAGATTATTGCTGCTTCAGTCGAAAATACACACTGAGTGCAAGTTTGAATTTATATTGTCATACCGGAGTGAGCTGTGATTTTTTCAGGGTTTTAGTAACTCCTTGAACTGCCATTCTGTTCCTCCTTCCATCTGTTTTTTTTTCCAGTTGCACCCAAAGGTTTGCCAGTGTTTTGTAGCCACTGAGCATGCTCAGTCCTCATTGGGCTGTCACTTTGGCTACATAAGCAATGGCACCCTCAGCCTGAACACTGGACTCCCCATTTCTCTTCCATCATGGAAATCCCCGCAGAACCTGTGGGGCTCACAGGAAGTCCCTTATCCAGGTATGTAACAGATCCACAACTGATTCTTCACCAAGGTTGCCTTACGTTTTGGAGGGGATGTGTCTGTGGATTTGATATCAGATGGGAAATTAGGGACTTGAAAGCTCTGCACTGTGTGGAGAAAGTGGTTTGAAAGAAGTTATTTGGTGAAGCTGAATAACCGGGAAATTGAGGACAGACAAAATATTCACGCAATGCATAAACTATGTAACATGTGGGGCTTGCGACCATCTCAAATGGTTTTAAAAGAGGTTCAGACAAATTAATGGAGACTAAGGCCACGGGTGGTGCTGTGGTCTAAACCACAGAGCCTAGGGCTTGCCGATCAGAAGGTCAGCGGTTCGAATCCCCGCGACGGGGTGAGCTCCTGTTGCTCCATCCCAGCTCCTGCCCACCTAGCGATTCGAAAGCACATCAAAGTGTAAGTAGATAAATACGGTAGGTACCACTCCAGTGGGAAGATTTCCGTGCACTGCTCTGCTTCACCAGAAGCAGCTTAGTCATGCTGGCCACATGACCCGGAAGCTGTACGCCGGCTTCCTCGGCCTATAGAGCGAGATGAGCGCCGCAACCCCAGAGTTGTCCATCACTAGACCTAACCATCAGGGGTCCATTTACCTTTACCTTTATATTACCTTATATATTAATGGCTACTAGCCACGGTGATTGGATTCCGCTTCCAGGTTGCCAGCTTCTGGGATTCGTAAGTGGAAATAGTGCTGCTGTGCTATTGTGGTTGCAGGCTCCCCAGAGGCACTTGGTTGGCCACTGTGAGAACAGGCTGCTAGACTAGGTGGGCCTTTGGTCTGATCCAAAGAAGGGCCCTTCTTATTTGCTCATTCAGTCTGTACTAATCTCCCAGACACTGCATGGCACCTGGAGATGCTTATCATCACTTGGTTCCCCTCACTTAATGATTCTGCGTGAACTGACTCCATTGAAAAGCATTCTTTTTAGGGGGTGCAAGGTGACTGGAAAGCTCTGTCTATGACTGCTCATTCACACAGGCAAGTGGACATTTGTTGCAGCCATCCAATGATGAACACGGATAATACATGAATCAGCCTATGGGAACAGCAGCAGAATAGCATAAGCTGTGCTGCCTACACAAGCCTTTCTCGAACTGCTGCTTTGTAGGAAAGCAGCAACAAATTGGAGATGAGAGGTGCCCCTAGAATCATAGAATCATAGAGTTGGAAGAGACCACAAGGGCCATCCAGTCCAACCCCCTGCCAAGCAGGAAACACCATCAAAGCATTCCTGACATATGCCTGTCAAGCCTCTGCTTAAAGACCTCCAAAGAAGGAGACTCCACCACACTCCTTGGTAGCAAATTCCACTGCCGAACAGCTCTTACTGTCAGGAAGTTCTTCCTAATGTTTAGGTGAAATCTTCTTTCTTGAAGTTTGAATCCATTGCTCCCTGAGTATATCTCTCCCTTCGTAAGTAAATCTCCCATAGGCTATATTCCATTTAATGGCGTAGTTTGTTTGTACCAGAGTAAATAATATTAATAACAGTAATAACAATAACAATATTTGTTCAAAAATTTGTTTGTACCAGAGTAAATAATATTAATAACAGTAATAACAATAACAATATTTGTTCAAAAATTCATTCAGTAGCACCTTTAAGACCAACTAAGTTTTTATTTTGGTATACCAAAATAAAAACTTAGTTGGTCTTTAAGGTGCTACTGAAGGATTTTTTTATATTTTGCTTCGACTCAGACCAACACGGCTACCTACCTGTAACTAGAAATATTTGTTCAAATTGAACAAAAAATAAAAAGGGAAGTAAAAATAAAGACAATAAAATAAATAATAGTATAGATGATGCTAGCAATAACACAAACCAACAATCATCTGTTCGCAATCTGAATGCAACAACAATCAGCACATGCATCTTAAGTTAAACATATAAAGTAAAAGAAGGGTTCCATATGTCCACATAGGTATTTACGCAACATTTTTGTTCAAATGGAGCCAGGGCTATGAAGTCATTGCGCAGTGGGTGAAAACCTATCCTTTCCGGCTCATAGTATAAGTATCCAAGCAACCATAAGGTCTCACAAAGTCCACTCTTGTTGTCCTGCTGTTAATTCTCATACTACAGTAATATAATTTTTAAGTAGATGGACATCTGCAGATATCAAGGATTTTTCCTGCACTGCACAAAATTGATGCAGATAACAACTTCAAACCAAAAAGAATATATCACTGGACAAGCCCTCTGGTTTGTCTTCAGATCGTATAAATCTTTTGCTTTTCAACCAGACTAATCCTGACCAAATGGCGCCTTTGGGGGCAAAGAGCAGCTTGGGGAGGAATTTCTCGCTGGAAAATTGCAGAGAGTGAATCCTTTCCCCCCCCCCACTGTGCCATGGTCCCAATGGGGATCCCCCTCCTCCACATCTGGCATTTAAAAAGGAAAAACAAATGACATTGATGATGATTTGATTAACATAATGTCTAGTTTGACCCTGAGACATATGTGAAGCAGTATATGGTGAAATACATCAACTTTATGGTGTGGTTGTCACTGCTAAACCCATAGCTGTATCTCTCACCAAATAAGTCATATACAGATGTTTGTATCACACATGACACATGAGTGGTCATGATGGAGGAGGGCAGGGAAGCTGACTTGGGCCACAGGTTATGGGTGCCCAGTGCGCGTGACATCATGACGTCACATTGCAATGTGACATCATGATGTCACACGCACCCCCAGCCTCGCGAGACCTGGGAAAGCTTCACCAGGGCCTCGCGAGTATGTGTAACTTAAGTGGGTGTGAAGATCCATTCAGAAATAGGGTTGTGCTTCTGGTTGTGCTGGCCTAAGGCTGGTAGAGGGGAAGCAAGACTTTAAAATAGTGCTTGAGTTAGACCATTTTTCTTGCCCGGGGTTGCCGTACATCCAGAATTTCCTGGATATAGCTGGAATACTGCAGTCGGAAGCAGTGATCACTTGAATGGGAAAATCCGGGTGTATGGCAACCAAAGTCAGAAGTCTAGATTTTGGCGAATGTCCCTAAAAATACCTCAAAAACTTCTTCTTCCTCCTCCTCCTCCTCCTCCTCCTCCTCCTCCTCCTCCTCCTCCTCCTCCCCCTCTTCTTCTTCTTCTTCTTCTTCTTCTTCTTCTTCTTCTTCTTCTTCTTCTTCTTCTTCTTCTTCTGAGATTTTTGCAAAAACAGCTCAACAACTTTTGTGTCTGGCAACCCTCTTTTTGCAAGCTTAATTTATGCCTGGTTGTCGGGTCATGTGACCAAGCTGAATGGGCTTAGGATCCAGCCTCAGTCCTGCCACTTTGGTCATGCCCCACCAAACCCCAAGAACACCCCCTTTTCAGGTCTGCATCGGTGTAAGAACCACTAGGTTCAGCTTAGCAAGCTGGGTCCTGGCCATAGCTGCCAAGTCTCCCGTTTTTTGTGGGAAACCCCTGTATTTTAAACCGTTTCCCGCTGGCAGTCCGGATTGGAAAAAATCCCGTAAATCCCCCGGATTTCCTACCTGCCAGGGAGGCTCCATTTTGGGTCCTGGTGCCGCCTGATTTCCGGTGCCCATACATGGGTAGTGTGGCACCGGAAGTCGCTTCTACGCTGCTGCTGATCCCGCATTTTTCAGCAGGAGACTTGGCAGCTATGGTCCTGGCTGAGTCAGGATAGGGGAGGTATGCTGGCATTATCTCCAGCTAAACTGTGGATGAGGGAGTTAAGCCCGCATAGCCTGGCTATACCGGGAATTTCCTGGCTCAGCCAGTATCCTCTGGAACCTAATCTGCTCACCCTGGCAGATATTGCTATAGGATTTCTTCCTAAGTGTGATTTCTAGCTGAGCTGTAAATTGCTTTATTTTGTCTTTGCTGGGAAAGTTTTATATTGTTACTTTTATTGATTTTTGTTTCAAATTTTGTTTTGTAAGCTACTTAGAGAATTGTATTGATGGGTGGCTATAGATATTTAATTAAAATAATTAAATTCAGAATTAATAATAGGAATAATACTGTGCTGTAGAGTTTAGGCGTTTATATTAATTCTTTCTAAACACATTAATATGAACTCCTAAACTCTAAAAAGCCGTATTACGAGCTGACACTTTGAAAACCCAAGGGCTTTGGAAGAAAAGCTGTCAAGACAGTATTAGTAGTACTGATGCAAGGGAGTTATTCCATTCTGTAAAATTTATAGCATGGCGATAGATGGTGGGCTGAAAATACTAATTAATGGAGCATTATGCACTGTGGGATGAGGAGAAATCATTATATCCTGCCTTTGAAACTTTCTGTGACTTAATTTAGTTCAAGAGAATTGTGTTTCTGTTTTATTCCCCCTGAGCGTCAAAGCTGGTCAAACTTTTATAGGAGTATTTCCTGCAGGATAATATAGTTACAAACAGTAGAAGGCTGAGAGGACATTAATGGACATGCCCTGCATTATTTTTGCTCACAGCACCAACATTTCCATGAGTAATTAAAGCACAAATTTTTAGATCCACAAACATGAGATTAATTATCTGGGATGTATACTACATATGCAAGGAATTATTTAAATGAAAGGTGAGGGAGCTGGGGCCAGGGGCAATGAGAGGTGGGCACAGGAGGTAGCAGGCCCACAGCCAACAGGAGCCACAGACTCTGAGCTTTTTCTTAAAATAAATGTGAGTCTCTAGCCCTCCTAGAAAGAAAGTTACAAAGCAAAATGTGGAGGTACTCTTCTGGTAATTTCTGTAAAGTGGGCCAGCCTGGCTATTCCTGCCTTTCAATGTATTTAGCCAGTGAATGAAGTCAGAGCTGATGAATGACGTGTTTGGGCACCAGGCAATAAGAAACCTTGGTGTTCTAAATAGCTGCTGTTTGCTCTCTTCTTTTCCAGCTTCTGACTTATTTTCTAGTACTTGTAATCTTTGTAAAGTAGTTACCTTTATTTTCTCCCTAGCAGCCTGGATTCAGCTTTCATGTGGTAGGTTCATCTGAGATCAGGCATTCCCTTGAAGTTATTTTCTGCCAATACTTCTACACCAGTGTTTCCCAAACTTGGGTCTCCAGCTGTTTTCGGACTACAGTTCTACAATTCCCATCATCCCTGACCACTGGCCTTGCTAGCTAGGGATGATGGGGAGCCGCAGTCCTCTGGTCTTCCTACTTTCTGAGGTCAAGTGGGTAACTACTGGAGGAAAGGCCTTCCCATTGGTGCTGCCAAATGTGTTCATCCTTTCCCTAAATGTGTGCATCTGGTACTTTCATTCTTCCCTTTTAGGTGTAAGGTGAAGTCTGCCCTGTTCACCCCAGTTTTAAATATGTTGTTCAGAACACCAGTTCCTCCTTCTTTTGTGCTTGGTTTTATTGGCTACCAGTTCATTCAACTGCTTTAATGTTTCCCATTTCTGGTTTTTTTTTTAATTGACTTTTATGGTTTGCTGCCTTTAAAGTCTTAAAGAAGTGGGTTAGAAATCCCAAAATAAAAATTAAAAATGAATATAAATTACTATTATATTTTCAGTTCAGGTTTTCCTCAACCTTACAGTGTGTTTTTTTAACTAGCTCTTCCTACTGGCTACAACATGCAATGGAGATGCTTATTTTCCTCTTCTTTAGTAAATAAATGCTGATTTGGAGCCTTACCTGCTCTGAGATGTTCATGCTGACCCATGAAACCTTAGATGTAGCACAGGCAAAATCTCAACTTCCGCCATTTAGTTAGGTGGTAAATGGAGATATTATCAATGTCATCTGATAAAAGTTATCTGAATGACTATACAGTACAAATCTTATAGAAAGCAGAACAATCATTCTAACGTGTTCTCCATGGAAAGGAAGCTATTCTTAAGTCTGGATGGATACTGAAGCACTGACACTGCTGACATTTGTTTTTTGGGGAAATGATGTGTTAAAGCCTCAGAGGAATATCAGTTGCAAATCATGGTACCTCTATCCTGGAGGTTCATTTTGCCTGCTTCTGTGCTAACATTTGTGTTGCAAAGATTGTATTGCTGCACTGCACCTTATTTGTGGACTAGCTCTCCTCCTGATTTGTGCTGCTGATTTGATTTTTATGACAATTTCTATTTTATTTTTTGTTGTTTAAAGACTGCTGGCTGTATTGATATTTTTAATTTCAGTTTCAGAGACTTGTTAGAGGGGGAAGTGGTTTATAATTTTTTTAGAATATATGAATAACTGATAAAATTATGATAAAAAAATTCCTTCAGTAGCACCTTAAAGACCAACTAAGTTTTTATTTTGGTATGAGCTTTCGTGTGCATGCACACTTCTTCAGATACCTTGATAAAATTATGAACAGTGCACTTACATGTCTGTCTATCCAGAGACAAACCAGATCAATCCCAGTTAAATGTGCACAGGATTGTATATGCAGCATTAGTGTGTGGGGCTGAGTAGCTCCTTATGCCATGTTTGGGTGGAAGGGAAATGAATATGCCCCCAGCAGGCTCCCCGCCCCAGACATCACAGCACTGACAATGGAGGAAGTATAACCCTAGCCCATGGGTATGCAGACTAGGGCCCGGGGGCAGGATCTGGCCCAATCGCCTTCTCAATCTGGCCCACAGACGTTCTGGGAATCAGCGTGTTTTTACATGAGTAGAATGTGTCCTTTTACAGGTGAAACTCGGAAAATTAAAATATCATCGAAAAGTGCATTTATTTTAGTAATGCAACTTAAAAGGTGAAACCAATACAGTATATTAGATAGATGCATGACATGCAAAGCAAGAGATGTCAAGCCTTTATTTGTTGTAATGGTAATTATTTGTCGTTAGGCGGGTCAATTATAAATGAAATGTAATAGCGATGTTTATTTTTGTTTATTTTTGTATTATTGTAACTATTTGTTTTATTACTGTGGAATTTCCAAAAGAAAGCATTTGTAAAAATTAAAAGAAAAATAAAAAATAATAAGTTGCATTACTGAAACAAATGCACTTTTCCACAATATTCTAATTTTCCGAGTTTCACCTGTATTTAAAATGATCTCTGGGTTATTTGTGGGGCATAGAAATTCATCCATTCCCCCCAAAAATATAGGTCTGAGGAATAGTGGACCAGCCCCCTGCTGAAAACATTTGCTAACCCCTGCCCTAGAGATTCCTGTGGTTGCACTCTACCTGTGAAGAAGGAGGCTCACAATATCCTGTGGCCCTTGGGATACTTCCCAGGAACCATAGGATTCTGCTCTAAGGCCATTATTCATTCTCCAACAGTTTGACTTCACCCCTGAAGGCACACTTTTCAATTGTCTCCTGAGGCAGACGGATGCCAAGCAACCAAGCTTGGGTTGATATTTGTGAAGCCCTATCTGAGTGTGCTATTTGTACGTAAAGTCGACTCATCAGCAGAATGATGGGGAATGCACATGCTAAGGTTCCCCCCTCTCATTGCCAAGTCATGGAGTTTGACAGAGTCCCTTCCGGCATAGCAGGAGGGGAGGTTGCGGGCCCCCACGAGCCCTTCACTTGGCAAATTGGCTCTGGCCTTGTGGTTTTCGCCTACCTTGTAGCAACTTGTCACAACTTTGGTTTTGGCAGTAGGCATTGGATTATCTCTAAAAGGTCACATGTGGGGGGGGGAGGTTGCTGCCATCACCTCCCCCAAAATGCTGAAGGGTACTCCCTTAAGGAGTCCGGGGGCATGGCCATGTCCGAAGCCGTGGTAGGTTGATCTGCATCGCAGGGCTCACCCAACGGTGGTTAACCCGACTGCCAGCACATCGGGCTGGAGTTGGATATAGTCGGTTAGATCCAATGCCTAAACCAATACCTCTCTACATCTGTAATCAATAAAGTTGTGGCCCTTTTATGCCCATTAACCTTATTCACCGTTTCCTGTGTCTTTATTTACTTGTGGAGGTTGCTGGGTTTCGCCACGCAACATGAAGCTTCCTTTACTTATGAAGGCTCCCTTGCATGGCGGGGAGTGCTAAATCATGTGTAGATCCTCCACAAGGAGAGGTCTCCCATTGTCATCTCCCACAAGTTATAGGCTGATGGTTATGGGTATGTGAGGGTGGTGCTTAGCATGCTTATCTCTGTTTTCTCTGCTGGTGTGCAGATTTTACACGTGAGCTGCAAAATCAATAAAGGTTCAGTGGACTCAGCTGGTTACAGTGGATGGTCATCAGCATACAGCATACAGAAGTGAAAGGGGCTACTATAGTCACATGTCAAGGCAAGAGTCAGATGCAGGTCAGCACAAAGGAGAGTCAGTATTCAGTGAAGTTAACTCAATTCAAGGAAACAGCATATAACTCAGCAAATCTTTCCCGTAGGTCTTGCCCCTATATAGCAGTTGCTAGGATTGAAGGTCCCTGCCTTCTACTCCTCCGAAGGCTCCTCCTCTCTTGGATGATTCTCAAGCAGTCTCAAACTGCATCCATGCACCTCTGGCCTCTGTTCTGCCCTCCTCATTATCCTGCACATTATTGGAGACCAGAGGGGAGGGGAGTTTCTCGCAGCAGGAGAGAGAAACTCCCGGGATTCTTCAGCAGTCTCTTGACCTCCCTCCTCTGCTTCAGCCTTGGAGTCTGAACTGCTCCCTGTCACAGGTTCCTCCTGCTCACTAAACCCTGTTGCCCCTTCAGCACCTCCTCCCAATTTCCTCCCTCTGACCTCTCCCCTGTGTCCTACCCACCAATCCTTGGGTTCTGAACCTTCTTCCTCTGGGATCTCCCTTGGGGGGTTCCCGGGGTGGTGCTTCCCACTATTCCTCCCTGACATCACATTTGCAAGTATTGGGGGGGGGATACTCCATATCCTCAATATACCCTTAATGGAGTAACATTTTCACAGAGTAACATTTTCTTCCATTCTTACTAATGTGGCTATGGCAGCTTGTGGATAAATAAAATAATAACATGTTTTATAACTGTTTTAAAACAATTTCCTGCACATTACGGAACATAATGCACCTCTAAGACATGAGCCTAAATTGATATTCATTTGTTTTATGTTGATTCCTCAGCACGCATGAAAAATAAAGATATGTGATTAATTTTTATCACTGCAATCTGAGCACAGTTGTGAATCACCAGTGTAGGGAGAATTTCCTCAAGCTTTGTAGGGAAATTGATATTTGATAAATAGGTAATCACTGTTAATGCTGATTAAACTGTGATTAAAATACACTTCAGCATTAAAAATGCCCACATGTTTCAGGGACTTAAAATCTTTATCCGGGCATTGTTGACAGAGGTGGCCGGTTAGTTTCACCTTAATTGCAAGATCCGTTGTCTATTCCATGGCTTACATTTCATTCAAAGCACAGAATTAACACTTGATTAGATTCCTCAGCTATTAGTGTTCTGGATATAAACACATTGAAATAATTGCTTGTCTTCCAGCTAACTCCAGTGGGATATAGATTCACGCGCTAGGTGTGCATAAGGTGAACAAAGAGGTAATATTTCATTTTTAGAGTAGTTGTGCAAGTTTTAAAGTTCCCCTATCAACACAATTGTACCTTGTTACCACCAGGACCAGTCTCTGAAAGAAAGAAAGCTCTACCGTAACTGGCAGCTTCAGTTCATCACCTGTTGTATTTGGGGGCTATCAATAGGGTGGCTACCGAAGCCAGGTGATGTTCTTATTCCCCAACAAAGTCTCACTTGGATCAGTGCTATATCCTAACTCAGGATGAGCGAATACGGTATGTCAGTTTCACTTTCTCCCAATTTTTCACTTTTCCAATCTTAAATTTCGTTCTTCACATCTGTTGGCGATTTTTTTTAAAAAAAGAGAAAGACCCCCCCCATTGGAAATTTATCTTAATATACACCCGCATATCTAAATTTTTGCCTAATACAAAACTTCTTGCAAAGTGGCTTCCTCTGAAATAATGCAATTTTTGTATGTTATTTTCACCAACATATCCATTTTAATGGACACTTTATCCCAGCATATGAATTTCTGTACACATTTTCTGGCTAGGAAATGGCCCTGCAAAATCGGAAGACTTGTGAATTTGAAAGAACGGCTGTGTTCTGTTTTGGAAAGTATGGGTTTGGTAGGTTTGTCTTTAAATGTGAACAGAATCAAATCCCCCCCCCCCAATCCTGATATAATATAATTCCTGGGGCATTTTAGGGGAGGGTGTCCCAGAAAACTATGTTGAAGGGGGAAGGAGTAGCAGCAAGCAGCACATCATAGTGTGTCAACACTTTTTTGCGTAAGCCCTCCCCACATTAATCAAATTCTTTTGCTCTAACATTACTGGGGCTTTTTCTTCTACTACCTATCCCTGTTCCCTTTACCTATCCACAACTGCCTCGATTTTTACTGAAATAAAGGTAAAGGTAAAGGGGCCCCTGACCATCAGGTCCAGTCGTGTCCGACTCTGAGGTTGCGGCGCTCATCTCGCTCTATAGGCCGAGGGAGCCGGCGTTTGTGCACAGACAGCTTCCGGTTAAAGGGGGCAGCATGACAAAGCTGCTTCTGGAGAACCAGAGCAGCGCACAGAAACGCCGTTTACCTTCCTGCCAGAGCGGTCCCTATTTATCTACTTGCACTTTGATGTGCTTTCGAACTGCTAGGTTGGCAGGAGCTGGGACCGAGCAACGGGAGCTCACCCCGTTGCAGGGATTCAAACCGCCGACCTTCTGATCAGCAAGCCCTAGACTCTGTGGTTTAACCCACAGTGCCACCTAAACTTTGGGCGCCACCTAAACTTTTGGCTCAGCACAACAGGGAGAAATGGTTCTGCAAGTTTGCAAAAGCAGGCTACAGTCAACACTAATCACGATAGACATCACCAAGACACTTCCTCTATCTCCTGAATCGTTTCCCATTTGCCTGTTAAATATTTTTTGCTTTTTTAAAAAAAAAGTATGTCAAAGGTAAATGTACACACAGAGAAGCATACATACAGCAGTTATTTTTTAAAAGAAGTCACCTGAAAAATGAGGAAGAAGTAAGACTGACAGCTGAAAGTGTTCGGTTTGATAAAAATGTACATCTTTCATGCAAATTGAGAATTTGGGGGAAAGTTGGGTTCACACCAGAAATGCAGAATCTGCAGTGAATTTTAAAAAATAAAGTCCCTCTTCAACCTTAATTATACCTTCCTGCAAAATACTATATGGCACGAGCTTTACATATTCCTTGAAGGATTCCTTAAATTATGGCACAGGAGAGCAGAAGAGATTTTTCAATCCCCTGCTGTCACTCGGCTTCTAATGGTATCAATTCATCTACATACCAGCTTTGTTTTTATAGCCAATTTAGTAGTGACTTGGGATAAAGCTAAATTTATTCTTTCCAAATATATGTAGCACATTTGGACAAGGGGGGTGGGATTGAAAGATTCCGAATCATTCCCACAATCCCTCCCACTGAAGAGATGAACAATAAGCAGTTGCATTTTAACCAAATATTACAAATCAAATAATGATACATATCACAGGTATGCGCACATGTGGTGTGTATTATAGTCCACCCAATGGAGAATTCAACTGCAGAATTCTAGCTGTTTGTGTCCAAAATGTCTTGACCTGGCCTTACCCAAGTTACAGTCTGAGTTTTGTTAGCATAGAGGACACTCTCTGTAGGCCTGACCAACATGTTTCAGTCACAGTTTATATAAGTCCTTTGTAGCCAGTCTCTGAATGATGTTCTCTACAGGTGAAGTAGCTCACCAGCATTCGTAACCACCATTAGTGGCCTCATGAGTCAATGGCTCCCCGTGTGGCTTTCTCCATATG
Organism: Zootoca vivipara; assembly: GCF_963506605.1. Taxonomy (NCBI): domain Eukaryota; kingdom Metazoa; phylum Chordata; class Lepidosauria; order Squamata; family Lacertidae; genus Zootoca; species Zootoca vivipara. The sequence goes on along the minus strand of NC_083279.1, from coordinate 8,620,221 downwards.
CACGTTGGTTTGTTTTTTAATAGGTCACTATGTATCATGGGCACATGAGAATCCATTTGAGAGGTGATGGTCTCAGAAGTGGTGCACCTCAGCCCTCCGCAAAGCAGAGTTGCTAATGTTTCCCTCTATGTTTTATTACAGTGGGGGAGGGGGGATATTTTCCCTACCAATGTTGCTGAACTCCAGTTTCCATCATTCCTGACCACTGGACTTGCTCTCTGGAGCAGATGGGCGTTGGAATCCAACAACACCTGAAGAGCCACAGGTTCTCTGCCACTATTTTATTACAATCCTAAATACTCATTTATTAAAAGACATGTCTGTAACATTTTTCATGACCGCAGCAAATACAGTGGTACCTCGGTTTACGAACAGTCCTGTTTACGAACTATTCGGTTTATGAACTCCACAAAACTGGAAGTAGTGTCCCGGTTTGTGAACTTTACCTCGGTCTACGAACGGAAGCCGAACGGTGGAAGGGCACCGGTAGTGGGGGGCCTCATTAGGGAAAGCGTGCCTCAGCTTAAGAATGGATTTGGTTTGAGAACGGATTTCCAGAATGGATTAAGTTCATAAACCGAGGTACCACTGTACCAGTGGTTCAAATACTAAAGACACAGCTTTATAAGAGTATTAGCCTATTATAGGATATGTGATAAAAGAATGATATACCAGTATGTTCTGAGGTATTCAAGACCCCCAGCAATTTTCTGAAAACTGAAAATATAATTTAAGCTCTGGAAGGAATTTAAAGTAAAAGTTTGTTTTGCTCTGATGAGAATAAGTTAGCAAGCCAGAAATCACAGCTCCATTTACCCCAAGCGAGCAACAATAAACAATGAAACCGATGTAGTCCCCTTATGGATTATGCCCTTTCTCTACATTTTCTGTTTCAGGGTTATTATATCAGTCGCATTGCAAAAGACCTAGATCAACTTAAAAAAAAATAAAACCCAATAGAATGATTACAGCCGCTGCCTGGAATGACAAGTATTATCAACAAAAATTAATCAGGCGCATCTTTTAGTGAACTCAATTAATAATGTGCAACAACAGGGTCTCTTTTCTTAAGATGAAAATTAATTAGTGGAGGGAAGGTCACTTGGAGATGCTGACATCACTCATCAGAATGCTCTGGCAGCTCCTAATTATTTGTCTTCCAGGCTTGGGTGATCAGAAATTATTGCAATACCTGAGCAACATTTTGAAAAAGCTTTGTGCACGGCAGTTTTAATTAGACCTGGTATTTGATTAATGCAGTGGAAGCGTTTAGATCAGCCTCTTATCATTGAGTGACTTAGAAGTTTAAAGGAATAGGGGTGTGCAAGACAAGACCAGGAGAATACTTTTATATCGTGGCTATTCAATATCACAAGAGTTGTCATAATGACGTCTTCATGTCCCCAGTCTCCTAATATAGCAAATGATGAAAAATAAATAAATTTTAATAAGCTAAACATCCATATAATACTTTAGACCTATATTAAATTGCAACCAACAGAGGCATTATGCAAAATAAACAATATCAGTTTATTTAGCAGCAGTTGCAATGTACAGTAGCTCTCCTCTTTCCTGTTCTTCTGCCTTTCATGTATTGTGACGTGTTGTGCTATTAGCCAAAATATATTTTGCTTTCTGATTTATGTGTATTACACCTTCTTTTCCCTTGCCTTTTAAGGTTTCAGTTCTTCAGCATCAAAAAAATGTTCAGTTTGAAATCAGTTTAAACATACACAGAGTGAGGTCATACAATTGTCATCATATAATAATAAATGCAATCTGATGTGTCTCTTATTATGAAGTAAGTCCCATTGAGTTTAGTGAAACTGGTACTCAGGTCAGACTTTGGTCATCTTTTGTAATATGGTGCCCTGTGTGAGGCCAAAATTTGGCGCCCTCAAATGGATCTTCTCAATTTTGGATCTTCTCAATTTTGAACCCCCTCAGCTTGACACCCTGTGTGTGTGGCGACCATCTGCAGCACCCTAAATGCGGCACAGTAAGACTGTAAAGGAGAGCACATTAAGGTCAAATCCAATTGGCCCATAATTTAGTCCAAGAAGTCTGCCCCGCTATCCTGCGAGCTAACACAGAGTTGGCACCAAGGATCAGAAGTGTTCAAAGGACGACTGGACTTTGGGCACCACCTAGGTAAGATTAAGTTGCGTGTTCAGACCCAGAGACCTCCCCCTTAAATAAACACACATTTGACTCAAATTTTAGTTTTGGTTTTTGGCAGAATTTAGGCCACAACTTTATTGACTACAGAAAAGTGAGTGGTTACATAGGCTCTGGTCCGACTAGCTCCCTGCACCCTTGCAGGTAGCGCTGACCCAGAGCTCCATAATAGGTCAGCCAAGGGTGAACACCTGAGGCAGGTGAAAAGCCCGGGATCAGACTCTGTCCACTCTCCCAGATGCTCCCCTAGACTCAGGCACGGGCACAACCCCCTCTCAGGGGTTGACCAAACCAAGTTGAGTCCCTGGATTCCTTTAATGGAGTACCCTTCACATAGGGATGGTGAGATTTGCTACACGGCAGGTGAAACCCAAATGGCAACAGCCAATCAGCCAAGTGGGGAAAAATTCCTGCCGTGCCCCTGTCTCAACTACAAATGACACACGACGGCATAGCAAGGTCAATCACAAAATGCCCTAAAAGTAGGGAGAGGTGTGCGGGTGTCCCGATGCACGAGCCGAAAGAGAAAGCTCTGGGTCACGTGCATAGGTATACATAGGTCCCTTGATCCGTTTAGACTGCACCCCATTGCTCAGATTAAACCCAGCATCGAGGGACCTACCAATCAGGTGTTATGGCTATCCAATAGACCCACCCACAACCAGGAGGTCAGTCTCCAGGTCTCACCGCAACACGTGCCCTCTTTTAGGGAGGACACGATCTCACTGAATTCCCATTGATTTTAAGTCATAGAATCAGAATCAGAATTGTAGAGCTGGAAGGTGCCATGAGGATAATCTAATTCGACCCCTTAGAATGCAGTCAACTCCTAGGGGCTGTGGGGGCTTTGCCCCCCACAATAAAATATTTGAGGGGGCTGGGCCCCACCAAAGTTGATGGGCATTGCCATTCAAATGTTGTGCATGCACTGCATCATGTGATCGATTATTCATGGCGGGGCTTACCTGCCCCCCATATTTTATACAAGTTGGCACCCCTGTATACAGCTGTTTTAAGCAACTGCTTAATTTTAACAGCGCATACTTTAATTGTTCCAGTCAAAATCAATGAGAGTTCAAAGATTCACTTTCCCCTAGATTGTAAGCATTATAATTTAAATGTAACATATCATGCAAAATAAGATGAATACTTAAACAATGTATTGAAAACAGAGTATGATTCCTAATGCTAGTGAATGAATGTGAAACCATTTAAGCATAAAATTTAATCTAGGCAGCCAAGTCCTACTCAGAGTAAACCGGTTCAAAATAATGGGCCTAAGTTGATTGGCAAATGAAAATGATGGAGTACATGGAACTGGCTGAGATGACCGGGAGAATACGCGACCGGGGAGAAGAAGCAATAGAAGAAGAGTGGAAAGACATTAAAATTTATTTTAAAAAATATGGTAAAATTGTATATTAAGATTAGATTTAGAAATTTATAGAAACTGTGGGTTTGAGAATTATGTTAAGTAAATTGTTGTATGAGAGATCTGAAGTATGGATTCCTAAATAATGAATTGGAAATTGCTAAAGATGAATGAGTAATGAACCGCAGGTAGAGGGAACTCGAGGAAGTCCCCTTTTACATTGTTAAAAGGAAAGGATCATGGTATTTTGATTTTTGTGTTTTTTGTTTTTATATTGTTATTTCTGTAATTTTTTTCTTGTTATCTTTGTTTGTAAGTGTTGTGTTTCTTTTTCTTTTTTTGTAAAATCAATAAAAATTATTTAAAAAAACAAAAACAAAACAATGGACCTAAGTTAGTCATATTCATTAAGTTCAATATATTCATTAAGTTCTACTCAGCAGGTACAACCCTTAAAGTTTGCTTCAAGATAGCACTGAAATATGATTGTTTCTTTTTATTAAAGGGCTTTATGTTCCGTCCTAAGACAAAAGAAAATATGGGTCAGCTTTTTAAAAAGAATGCCCACATGCAGCTTAGTCTATAACTCATTTTCGATGGAACTCATTGATTAAAGCTAAGTGAGTATGACTGGATTGAAATGGCTAAAATCCAAACTTTCAGTTTTCATTGGGTATTTAGATGCTAGGGCCATACAGCAACATTTCCCCCCCAAGTGTTAATCTAAGGTCTTAAACAGGTAAATCCACATTTCTAACTGCATATTTTCAGTTTTAATTATAGAAATAGATAGTTATAGATGTTCATCACAGTTTCTTATTCTTAGAAACAAACTGATGTGCTATGAGTTGTATGGAACTCAGTACTACTCAGAGTAAACCCATTCAAAATTAATGAATATAAGTTGTTCATGTACGGGTCTAATCTTTGTAGGATTAGCATTGAATGCTACCCCATTTGTTTAAACAAATAAATATATAGTAGAACTAAAACAAGGATTTTCATTTAAAAACACACACAACACAATAAAGGAAGTTCTGCAAAGCTCTCTCCCAACAGTATTCAAATCCCTGAGCATTTTCACACACAATATCTTGGAATCAACTTTAAGCCTTTCTCCCTCATCGCTTACTTTCATTCCTGCCCTTTGCCCAGATAGAAGAAAGCAGGAGGGGCAAAAGAATGAGATTTATGGATGATGAAAATGTCTCAAAAACCACTTTTAAATTTTGACAAACAAAACCTCTGCTTTTGCCCCAGAAACTGAGCAGGCTCTGTATTTCCTCTTCCTGCACACTGGTTAAAATCACCACCCAGTTTGGGGCAAACAAACATAAATACATGCACTGCCTTCCTGTATCCCCAGAAATCACATGGCTGCCTATGGCACTCAGCTCACAGACACACGCATTTCTGCCTTTGCCGTACACTTTTTCCAAATTGATACTGGAGGGAACCTCGTAATCAAAGGGATATGCGTCCGTTTTCTTTTCTCTCTGAATGACTACTAAAATTGCAGTCAGATTTCCCAAATACCTTCTGATATACTCCCGGTGACCATTCTCAGATTCCCCTTTCCCCAAAACGGTCTACTGCAACTTATCATTTAGCACAGGGATGGGTAAGCCTGTGGCCTCCAGTTTTTGCTGGTCTCCAACTCCCATAAGCCCCAGTCGACATGGCCAATGGTTAGAGATGATGGCAGCTCTAGTCCAACGACATCTGAAGAGCCACAGGCCAACATGCATACTATCCATTTGATACTTTACTTTTGAATACCTTTCTCTGACATTCTAAATGTGGGTTTCTTCCCTACATGAAATGAAAGCACAGGACACCATACCTCTTGGATCAGCACGCTCAAAATCTAAGCGGTTAGTTTCACCATGGCATCTTCATCTCTCCTTTAGCGGAGAACAGATTGCCAGAAATAAATGAAGCAGAGCAAGCCATACTAAATTCGAATATAGAATTAGAAGAAATTAAGGAGGTAATGAGAAATAGGAAAGTTGGGATATAAATGTGAATTTTTAAAATAGCTCCTTCCCGTTGATTTTTTTTTTTTTTAGGCTGGGAAGTGCTGCTCAGATGAGCTCCATGTGGGGGCATCGTAGGCAACAATTTGTGTGATCAAAGTTGTTTGAACATTGCAGCGCTTGCATCAAGCCCCTGCCAAGTGGAGGTACCAATTCACACAAATGTTGTCACCCTGAGTGTGACGCCACATGCTTCTGAAGTGCTTGGATGGGGGCTGCCATCAAGTGTGAACTGGTCCATGACAGTCAAGAATAAGCATATTTAGAAAAATGTAAATGTCGAAAGTTGCTGCTTTTGTAAATTCACTGTTATGCACTAATAATTTCCTCTCCACATTGGTGGTTCGCGCAGTTGATAGTTTTTCTACAACATCTTCCAGACAATTGTTCTACCACGTGAAATATTCTTCTGCCTTTTGGAAGCCTGTCATTGATTTAAGGGTTGTGTCGGAGATGCTGTCAAACAGGGAGCCATGCTAAGAGCCTTTTCATATTACTCTAATTGCTCAGCTTGCAGAAACATCATCCTTCTAATTCTCTGCAATTAAAGTAACGTTTGAAGAGGGGCTTCAAATGAGAGCCATGAGTCCCCTGTCAAACGTTACATTAATTGTGAGGAATTAGAAGCACAAGTATCCGATGACCATTATCCTTCCTCCAAACTACTTTCCTTTATGGCCAACTCAATGGTTCTTCTGCACACTGCTGAAAACAATTGAGATGGCCCTCTGTGCTAGCAGTGCATGCCAAAGGCATGTATGGACTCAATAGCATCCCTGGATTGTTTGTGGTTTAAAGGTAAAGGTAAAGGGACCCCTGACTATTAGGTCCAGTCGTGACCGACTCTGGGGTTGCGCGCTCATCTCGCATTATTGGCCGAGGGAGCCAGCTTCCAGGTCATGTGGCCAGCATGACAAAGCCGCTTCTGGCAAACCAGAGCAGCACATGGAAACGCGTTTACCTTCCCGCTGTGGCGGTTCCTATTTATCTACTTGCATTTTGATGTGCTTTCGAACTGCTAGGTTGGCAGGAGCTGGGACCAAGCAACGGGAGCTCACCCTGTCACAGGGATTCGAACCGCCGACCTTCTGATCAGCAAGCCCTAGGCTCAGTGGTTTAACCACAGTGCCACCTGGGTTCCTCTGTGCTAGCAGTGCATGCCAAAGGCATGTATGGACTCAATGACATCCCTGGATTGTTTGTGGTTTAGCAGGCACCAAACATGAAAAGCTATACGCTATCATTATCATATGCTGTTAAACACTATATGCCACTGCATGTCATCTGTCAAATACAATTAGTCGATGAATACAATTGCATGTCACTAATAATAATAATAATAATAATAATAATAATAATAATAAATTTTATTTATACCCCGTCCTCCTCAGTGAGTGCCGGGCTCAGGGCAGCTGACATCAACAAGATCACAACAAAACGTAAAAGAAAGAAAAACAACCGATTAAAATGCAGATTAAAATACAATCCAGATTTTCAAAAAAAATTTTTGAATGCAAACACTGTCAAAGCTATAACATATTATAAACAATGCTGGCCAGGATTAAAGCATAGGCTGAAATCCTTCTCCCCAGCAGGAAGCTGGGGAGGTTCACATCCAGTTCTTTGATTGCAGATTGGATATTAAACCAGTCTAGCAGTACCTGAATAAAGCAATTTTCTTTGTAAGACAGACTTCCAGCCAAAACATGAATCAGAAAGTCTTCTAGAAAATAAGTAATTTACCAATTAGTAATAAATGAAAGCATTCATGTTCAAATAATTCATTTTTCTAAATAGCCAAATTCAAAGGATTATTTTAAAAGCCAAATGTTTGTCTCTAGTTTCATGCTGTTGACAGAATAAAATTGAGTGCAACGTTTCATTTGTTTTTGTCATACCAGTTTAAATAATCTACAGGAACTGAGATGGTTCATTAAAAGTATTCTTTCTTTCTTTCTTTCTTCCTTTCTTCCTTTCTTCCTTTCTTCCTTTCTTCCTTTCTTTGCTGTTTTTAAATTATTTCTTTCCCATATTCTACAACTGCTCTGTTAATGCAATTTTATCTTATTTGTCTCAAATTATGGTATATCATATGCTCGGAAACTAGTCAAATTGGGGGATGTTTTCTCAGCACTGGAAGAAACCAGCCTTTCTTATGAGAAGTGTACATCATCCCAGCTGTGATGCTACAGATGCTTGTTATTTTGATCAGAAGTGATCTTTGTTACCAGCCATAAATAATTATTCTTCCACTTCTGAAACAGACAGTTCAACATAGATAGGGCACTAAACCTGCACAATCATTTTACTTATGGGCATCCTTGGCTGGATTTGGAATGGCTGCTGTTATGCCATTCCACCCTGAAATGCTGTTGATACCTGCTTGGAAGGTGAAGCCTGAGAGGGGTCTGCATTTGATTATCTCTTCCCTCTCTGATACGACAGCAGGTGGCTCTGTGGGTTAAACCACAGAGCCTAGGGCTTGCCGATCAGAAGGTCGGTGGTTTGAATCCCCGCAACAGGGTGAGCTCCCGTTGCTCGGTCCCAGCTCCTGCCAACCTAGCAGTTCGAAAGCACCTCAAAGTGCAAGTAGATAAATAGGTACCACTACAGCGGGAAGGTAAACGGCATTTCCGTGTGCTGCTCTGGTTTGCCAGAAGCGGCTTTGTCATGCTGGCCACATGACCTGGAAGCTGTACGCCGGCTCCCTACAGCAGATTGTTGGGATTTCAACTTTTTTTTTTTAAGTTGGCAGCAGCATTGGCTGGTCTGGGCTCTCTCGGCTGGATCAGAGCCACAGACTGTGTTGGGCATGTAGTGCTTTTTTATGAAGGTAAAACTTTCCCTTTTAAACATGCTCTGAAAACAAAGGAATCACCGTGTGCGCATTTAAATGGAAGCTTTTTTGTTGCGGTTGCAGCACCCTATAGCAGTTAAATAAATATTAGAAGAAACTCCCGCTGCCTTTTGTTTAGCTCTCTGGGGCTCAGCTGTGTGGCTGCTAACCCTAACTACATCACTTCAAATTACCAGTAAATTAACAGAGGAACACTTTCAACCTTAGAGCAGATTTGATCCAAATAGTCTTTAAATGCCATTTCTGTTCCTATTAACCTAAAGATCGGCATAGCAGATATTTTCGTGAGGCTGCCCAGCGATACAGGGCATTAATGGCTCAGTTGTGACAGCACTTTTCATGATGATTTATGATTCAGTGTTTAACTTGATTACTCCACTGCTGACTCTGAATACTATTTCAATTAGTGCACAGAAGGTCACATCACAAATATTCCTCTATAATCTATTCCTATTAGCGCTAATACACAGAGTAACCAAATCTTTTCACCCTTGTTGATTCAAATCATCCATAGCACTAACTGCAGGCTTGTTTACCAGTTTGCTGCTCCGGACACATCCGAAATGGTAATTTTCAGTCCTCTGAGTACCATTAATAGCTGTACCATGACATTCTGAATGTAGTGTCCCCCTACTTGATGTTTGTTTGTGTGCATGCATGTGTAAGTTCTTTTTTAAAAAAAATTATAAAAGGAGTACCTTTCTTAAATAGAATTTTAGCGGAAATAATTAGATCAAAATAAAATAGTAAGGCACATGAGAAGTCCCCAAATGAATGGGAACTATGCAAGTACTGCTCTATAGTTGCAGTGATGTTTTTAGAAACAGTTCAGAAGTTGCATTAGTGCAAAATACAGCCACATGGCTACTAATTGCTATTGGATATACAGTGTGTAGCACAGGGGTCAGCAAACTTTTTCAGCCGTGGGCCGGTCTACTGTCCCTCAGACCTTGTGGGGGGCCGGACTATATTTTGAAAAAAATAATAATGAACGAATTCCTATGCCCCACAAATAACCCAGAGACGCATTTTAAATAAAAGGACACATTCTACTCATGTAAAAACACCAGGCAGGCCCCACAAATAACCCAGAGATGCATTTTAAATAAAAGGATACATTCTACTCATGTAAAAACACCAGGCAGGCCCCACAAATAACCCAGAGATGCATTTTTAATAAAAGGACGCATTCTGCTCATGTAAAAACACCAGGCGGGCCCCACAAATAACCCAGAGATGCATTTTTAATAAAAGGACGCATTCTACTCATGTAAAAACACCAGGCAGGCCCCACAAATAAGCCAGAGATGCATTTTAAATAAAAGGATACATTCTACTCATGTAAAAACATGCTGATTCCTGGGCTATCCGCGGGCCGGATTTATAAGGCGATTGGGCCGCATCCGGCCCCTGGGCCTTAGTTTGGGGACCCCTGGTGTAGCATATTATGCCCATTTTGAAACATCTATAGTGGTTGCTGGGTCAATACTGGGAACAATTCAAAGAGCTGTTTTTGATCAAACGTGTTCCTTAAACATGTTCCTTAATAAGACTTCCTTATTAAGAAGTCTACTTTGTGTCTCTTTATGCAGTAATTGCCTTCCTGACCATCCCATGGATGATGGGAGTTGTAGTCCAACATCATCTTAAACGGGGCTTTTTTCGGAGGGAACTCACAGGAACTCAGTTCTGGCACCTCTCAGGTGGGCGCCATTGCCATTCTAAGAGAACGAGGGAGGTGTTCATGGTGAGCTCTGGCACCTCTGTTTCTAGAAAAATAGCATTGATCTTAAAGACACCATATTGGGTTAGGCCGAGAGATGGATCCTTTCTGCACCTACCATTTATGGTGGTTGCTGTTTGATCTGATGTTTTTAAGAGTGAATTTGCAGCTGATTGTCTGAAACTTTGGCTACCTGTTGCTGTCATTAGCAGTGGAGTGCCAGATTGAGAAGAGTTCTGTGGCTGTAGCAGAGCCAGTCCAAGATATTTGAGCACCTGAGGCAAACTCCCCAATGGCACCTGCTTCCCACCATGAAAGGTGTTTGGGAAGATCTGTATCAGGAATGGGGGGGGAGGATTGAAATCAAGATCTGCTGCCTCTATGGACCCTCCCACCTGAGGCAATCACCTCATCTAGCTTTGTGGCTGTAGTCACACTCCTTAAACACCATCATATTCCTCCAGCCAGTAAATGTTAGAGTTATGAGCATGCCTACTGCGACAGGTCTTTCATGGCTTTTTTATTTAATGCCTAGTATTCCAGAATTTCTAACTTTGCAGGAGTATTATTATCATTCTCATTTTATTTGTATGCCACATTTCCATAGCTAAAACCATGCTCAAGAAGGCTTACAACAAGAAAATGCTTACATAATTACAAGCATAGCAAGAGGAGATTAGAAGAGGAATTGCGTTTCTGCCTGAGCTATGGCGAACCTGGTTACTGTGATGAAATTTGTCTGCAGCTAATGACTGCTGTCAGCGGCAGTATTTTGAGTCAGTGCCACAATCTCTGTCTTCTACATCTCTCCTCTGAACTAAGCTCATAAACTGACAGCTTGCACTAGGCAGAGGGAAGTGGCATAAAACAGACATCTCCTAAACCACACACCCAACCCTCACTGCCTCTACACAGAAACTAGGACAATGCCACACAAATGAACTGAGTATCCATACCAGATCCCAAAAGTCAGAATTTTTGCAATTGAGAGGAAAGCAGTTTTTTTTTTGACATTATTATGGAATACTAGCCAACTAATGATGACGTTTTTGTTAGGATCTCCTACTCTCGAGTAGGACCCTGGCAGACACACATGCCCAACTGGCATGTTCCCTCCCTCCTGGTCAGTCGTTCGGGAGCTTCAAAAGCTTTCTTCAGCCTGAACATCACAGTGACTAATGCCAAGAAACATCAGCACACTTAGGGATCCACAGAGTCTTCGCACTTTGCGTAACAGAACTCAGTAGCACAGCATTTGGCTAATCTATGTTTATTTACATAAAATACACTCAGAGCACTGCAACGTGGCTCCCTCTCTCTCTAGCATCAGACAACAAAGAGAAAGAACAAAGGACAATAGTCTCACTTTATGGAACGCAGTAACACAAACATCCTGTCTTCGTCACTTCCCACTCTGTGGAATGAAAAAATATACCGTCATGTGATAGACAACAATCCCATGACAGAAGACACGGGGAATGAATCTCCAACAGTTTTATGGCAACTTTCAAAAAATACACAAACAACTATACCACCAAAAATGGTAACTGCTGGAAGGTTCGGGCTGGTTGCCCCAGGGTTACCCAGAAAAATTCAAGGTTGAGAGGGGATTGAACCCTGGTCTCCCAGATCCTAGTCCACTCTAACCACTGATCCAAACTAAGTCTCTGTGCCATCTGAAGTGAGAAGGGTGGTGAGTGAGGGTCATTCTGTTGTGGCATGCTGACTTTAGAAACCCTTCCCTCAATCTGTATTATGTCTAGAATGGTCCATCAAATAAATGCACTGGATTTCAAAATACTATTGCAGTGCATAAACTGAATTATTTTCACCAGTTCACAGCCTCGGTATACATGCAATGGAATATAGAAAGATGCAAATCACATGCCATGTGCAAACCAGTCATTTCAAAATCAATATACAGTTTTTGAAAGACTTGGTGGCATTTTTCTTTAACACAGGAAACAGGACATTTCAAAATATTTGAGGAATAGTTATAAATGTGCCCATGGTGAGCAAGCATCAAACTCAGTAGGTCAGTGTTACTCCAAAGTGTGAGTTTTGCAGATGTGTCTAATGAAAGCATAATAATAATAATGGTTTAAGACTGTTTTAAATTCCTTTGTTTCTGCCTATGCTGCAGGTAAACTCAGATTGTTCAAATGTTGCACACACAGCTAGTTAACATGGATCTGTTAATTTCAGCACAGATGCAACCCTCAGCAGGACATAAAAACAAACCAGGAGAGATAGCTATAACTTGCTGCTGTATCATAGCTACTGAAGTTTCTTTGGCTTTCATGTTTCTTTATATAACAAACAAATGCTCCATGCTGAAAACATTGCAAAGGTTCTAATTTGTTGCCCACGTAATTTTTAGTGAATTTATCACTTGCAGAGAAGCACCAGATTGTTGGCAACTTGAAGTTCACATTATTTCTTCCCAGGGCAATATAAGTTTTCTCTGTTGTGCCTTGATTGGCTTTTCCCTGGACTTTGAAAGGACAGTGACAGTTGATCATGCTGAGATTTCCAACCACGATCGTAATTAGAACCTCCTGCGGCTTTTGTGATACGGACACTAAGAACTACATTCAGATTCGCAAGTTCATTTGCAGAGATCTAAAACAAATAAAAGCCGGGAAGGAAGACAATTAGCATTAGTCTCTAACGGTAGACTCGGCAGACATTTTACAAACACTGCAACTTTCTGCTCTCTTCAAACTACTGATGATTCAGATTTTGAACTTCTCTCAAAGTCAGCACTAGAGCAAATAGGCGCTTTTGAATGGGTCCAGTTTCAGAGGGTCTTCCCACCTTATTATTGTTTAATCAGTGGGAAGGACACATTTGATTGGTGCTGCCCACAGAATTTGATATGTCCTCTTTTGCACAGAGTGGCACGCCATGGGAGTTGCTTTTCTACCATCCAATTCCATGCTATTGGGAAATGTGAGAGAACCATACGGACTACTCATGCCAACCTTTCCATTCAATTGAAATCCTACAGGGAGAGCAGGTACTACCGTAATAGCTGCTGTAGTATCTGTGATGTGCACTTGTTGCCACAACAGCAGAGGCGCTCCTAGGGTAGCGAAACCAGTGGCGCTGGGAGCTACGCAGCAGGGGGAACCACAATAATGCTGAGCGCAAGAGCTGGAGGGGCCAGATTTTAGTGTTGCACGGGGCGCTACTGAATTATTATTTTTTTAATTTTAAAATTGATTTTCTTTTTTCTCATTACAAATATACTTATATCCATAATATGCAATTCACATAACATCACCCCCTCCCTCCCCTTGGACTTCCCTCAACTCCTATTTCTGATTTGTTATCTTCATTATTGTATTCTGCTGGTTTTTTTTACAATGTATCATATCTTCCCTTTGTTACATTATTTGTTCCCTATTGATAAAATTGTGAATGTTTATTTAAATCCTGCCATCGAGTTGATATTCTTTCTTTGTTTCTGCAAATATAATATCAAAGGTTCCCACTCTTTTTCAAAATCACTATGTCTTTCCCCCAAATTCTGTCCGACAGCTTTGCCAGCTCCGCATAGTTCATCATTTTTTCTTGCCATTGCTCTTTTGTTGGAATTTATCCGGTCTTCCAATTTTGTGCTATCAATATACTTGCTGCCGTGGTAGCATACATAAATAATGTCATTTTCTCTTTCGGCAGGTCTTGGCCTAAAATGCCCAACAGGAAGGCTTCTGGCTGCTTAACAAATGTTATTTTAAACATTTTTTTCAATTCATTATATATCATTTCCCAGTAAGTTTAAACAACTTTACAATCCCACCACATGCAGTAAAAAGTACATTCAACTTCTTTGCACCTCCAACATTCCCTCTGTTCATTTTTATATATTTTTGCCAATTTAACCGGTGAAATATACCATCTATACATCATCTTCATATAATTCTCTTTTAGCAATATACAATCCGTAAATTTCAAATTTACTTTCCAGAGTTTTATCCAATCTTCGAATTGTATATTGTGGCCTATATCTTGTGCCAGTTTAATCCTAACTGACTTTACTTCCTCATTCTTCATTTCCCATTCCAAAAGGATGTTGCATGCCTTTTTTAATAATTTTGAATTCTCTTCTATAACTTCCTTTTGAAATCTGGAAACCGTATATGAAAAGCCACTGAAATTTGAGAGCTCAAAGTCTGCCATGGATAACAGCATGGGGAAAAGCTACAAGAAAACAACTTCTGCAATGTTGCAGTAATATGTGTAGAAGTCTATTACAGAGAAAGGCAGACAGGCGGACAGAAGGCGGGGTAGCTAGACCCAGAAAGGCTCTTACTAGTTGCCTAGAAATACCAAACCTGTGATAATCATCTGAGCCCCTTCTTTTGTGTGTCTCCTCTGTGAGTGGTCCGGACGTTGGCAACATAAGAACAGTCTCTCTGCTCTCCTTAAGGAGACTCTCCTGGCACCTTCATTTCATATCTTTAGGCGCCAGGCAAAAATATTTCTCTTCAACCAGGTGTTCAGGGTTGTTGGGTTTTTTTAATGTGTTTGTGGTAGAACAGTTTATTGGTTTTGGGGTTTTTGTTTTTGTTTTACAGTGGAACCTCTGTTTATGAACACCTCGGCTTACGAATTTTCGGTTTACGAACACCGCGGACCCATCTGGAACGGATTAATCCACTTTCCATTACTTTCAATGGGAAAGTTCGCTTCAGTTTATGAACAGACTTCCGGAACCAATTGTGTTCATAAACCGAGGTACCACTGTATTATGTTTTGCATTCTCCTTTTGTATTTTTCATCATCCTTGCCCTGACAAGCTTACAATCTGGAGTTGGACAGCTTTGTGAGAAGAGAAGAGAAGCCTATGTACCTATGTATTGTATTTTCCTGTGTTGAGCTTCTGAAATCATTTATGTTTCATTGTTACAAGTTTGTTGTTATAATTTTCTAAAAATGATTCTTTTTTAAAAATAATTGAAATTGAAAAATCTTCAGTTTATGGCAAGTACTATCTGGAGGTGTATGGGTGTGTGTCTGTGTTGTTTTTTAAAAAATTATTTTTGTTTATACCTCTCCATTGGCCTATATACCCTCCAACACTTCTCTGAAGAAAATAGGGATGTCCTATTCCATAATAATGATGATAATAATAATTACACTCTGGGTGGCTTCCAACACATATACAAAGATAATTAAATCTATCTAGGGCTGCCTTCAGATGTCTTCTAAAGGTTCTATAGTTACTTATCTTCTTGGCTCAGGGGGTCACATAACTCCATACCCTCCAACATTTCTATGATGAAAATAGGGATGTCCTAAGGAAAAGCGGAACCTTCTGGGATCAAATAAAAAACTGGGACAGCTTCTGAAAATTTGGGTGCTACTGTCGACAGTAGCAGCCAGGATCTTAATAGCAAGAAACTGGAAAAGTGAGAAAACACCTATGATAAATGAGTGGCAGGTCCAAATGATAGAGTATTTGCAGTTGGATATGATGATGCCCACCTAGCAGTTCGAAAGCACGTCAAAGTGCAAGTAGATAAATAGGGACCGCTCCGGCGGGAAGGTAAACGGTGTTTCCGTGTGCTGCTCTGGTTCTCCAGAAGCAGCTTTGTCATGCTGGCCACATGACCCGGAAGCTGTCTGCGGACAAACGCCGGCTCCCTCGGCCTATAGAGCGAGATGAGCGCCGCAACCCCAGAGTCGGACACGACTGGACCTGATGGTCAGGGGCCCCTTTACCTTTACCTTTTATGATGACAGGGAGAGTTAGTATCCGATACAGAAAGAATGGGATTTTTTTTAAAGAGTATTTGAAAAATTATTGTAATACCTATAATCTCCTGGCAGAACTCGAATGATTCTTATAAAATAAAAAGTATAGATAACAACTCCTTTTTTGATAAGAACAAAGAAAATAAATGGTAATTTGAAACTGTATGTAAAACAATAATAGGAACAACAATCCAATGAGCCTAATCAGAAGTCAAATTTATTTTTTCCCATTTTTTATTTTTTATGCCTTCTCTCCTTTACTCATTTTCTCTCTCTTTCTTTTCTTCTTTTCCCTCTCTCTTTTTCTTTCTTCTTTGTTATGTAAAATAGATAAGGTTTAAAAATATATGGAATGTTGACCCAGTCGTTGTGATGTTTTGTAATGCTATGCATTATTAAGGGTGGTGGGATGTAGTGAATAGTGAATTGTTGTGTTAGTTGTGTTGTTACTGTTTGAATGTTAAATAAATGCGGCAGCTAGACTGGTGACTGGGAGTGGCCGCCGGGACCACATAACACCGGTCCTGAGAGATCTACACTGGCTCCCAGTACGTTTCCGAGCACGATTCAGAGTGTTGGTGCTGACCTTTAAAGCCCTAAACGGCCTCGGTCCTGTATACCTGAAGGAGCATCTCCACCCCCATCATCCAGCCCGGACATTGAGGTCCAGCGCCAAGGGCCTTCTGGCAGTTCCCTCACTGCAAGAAGCCAAGCTACAGGGAACCAGGCAGAGGGCCTTCTCGGTAGTGGCACCCGCCCTGTGGAACGCCCTCCCATCAGAGGTCAGAGAGATAAACAACTACCTGACATTTAGAAAATACCTAAAGGCAGCCCTGTTTAGGGAAGTTTTTAGTCTGTGAGATTTTAATGTATTTTGATGTGTGTTGGAAGCCGCCCAGAGTGGCGGGGGAGACCCGGCCAGATGGGCGGGGTATAAATAATAAATTATTATTATTATTAAATCAAAAAATGGAAAAAGAAAAGAAAATTCAGGATGTCCCTAAAAATAGGGGCACGTGGAGGGTCTAGGCCTATGGTCGTCAAAATGGTACAAAAGCATCTGCATTTCCTTGGGTGCTCTGAACCATACTTCCTATGCACAAATCATACCCCACAGTAAACAACTTGATTAGGATACAAAACGTTGTTGTTTAGTGACTTCCCCCCTCAGTAACCTCTATGTTCAAAATCATTTTTGTTGTGATTTACTGCATTTGATATTTATAGGCACAGATTGAGACACAGTATGCTTTTGCCTGCTTTTTCTGTAGGCTAACATTGATACCATCCTTTAATGTGCAGTGAGGGGTGGGTTTGGTTTTTTTACTGGTTGCTTACCCCTTAACACTGAAGAGAATCTGTGGGTAAAACTCTGACTCTCAACATTAAATGGAGTTCTGCTTTTCATAACTGTGGAGCCAGGATGTTCACCTGATGCTTCTTTAAAGAGGTTGACACACACACAAAAAAACCTACCCCTTTTGCTAGAAATTGCATTGTTAAGCAAGAGAAAACAATCTGAATGAGGAAAATCACTGTTAAGACTTCAATGTGCCATATGTCCTTTAAAGCTTAATTACAAGAGGGGCACAACAAGAAAGCCATTAAACTTGCACCCTATTGTGCATAGGTATTAGAAGACATATGGTGCGTTTCAAACAAAAGTATGAATTTACTAGCATTGATTAAAGGAGAAGGGTTATTTTGTCACAATTTCTTTAGATGCCAGAAATGTTTGAAACTAAATGGTTACACTACCATCCCTAGAGCTGGAGTTTTTCAAACTGCCTCTTAAATTTGAGACAATGGCAGCCTCCCTTTAAAGAACGGCAGCTTGTTTTAAGAATGGGGGCAATTTCAGAACGGGACCCTCTTTAAAAAAAACAAACAACAGCAAATATGGCAGGGTGTGTGCACAACAAAAAACCTCATCGGGGGGGGGGAGACACCCCAAAGTCTGCTCACTCAAGACTTTCCCTGACTGAGGATGGATTTTTATAATCAATATCAGTGTTTATGTGGGCAGAGGAGGAATGGTGCAGACTGCCTCCCCATCCTGACCCCTCCAGGGAGGAAGAAGAGGAAGACAGTATAGATTTACAACAGGGGTTTGAGGGAGGTCGCAGCTCAGAGGCAGATGAGGGGGAAAGTTGGGAAATAATGAGAGAGGAGGAGGCAGGACCGGAATGGCAGCTGGCTGACATGGTGTCTTTAGAAAGCATTCCAGACCCTCCATCTCCCAGAACCCGGTGAGCCTTAAAAATAGGAGAGCAAAGAGCTTAAAGACAGAGGGCATGTAGCAGCACCTGTAGAAGTGACGAATGAAGAAGTGGGAGAGATTGGGTGTTTGTGTGTGTGGAGATTCACTTGGGACAATGCCATTATCCAAGAGAATGGGTTCTATAGTCTCTCTCTGTAATACTGAAATAAAAAAGGATGGTAAGAAACTTTCCCTTGTCTTTATACTTTCCTGGGCAACCAGCAGGGAGCCACTGACAGCTTCCTGACAGTTAAAATTATTTGAGTGATGCGGTGGGAGAAAAAAAAAAAGCTTGTATACTAGTATAACAAGTTGAAGAGTTAAATACCAGAACTTTGCATTATGGGCTAGAATTAGACTCTGCCCCTTATACTTTCTGTCGTTTCAGTTGTCCTGGACTTCACCCTCGGAAGCACATTTCATTGTCTTTCGAGACAGATGGAATCCAACAATTCTAAGTGTGATACGCACAGTGAGAAATACACACATCTCCATAAGTGCCTAGAGTACTTCAATACCCTATGTCCATAATCCTTATAGCAGTCACATAAAGTAGTAAAGTTATTAAGTACAACTATTGTTTATTGTCCCGAAAAACAGGTGCCTAGGAACTGTACAAAGAATATAGGGAGGTTATTCAAGTAAGTTTTACTCAGAGTAGACTCACTGAGTATGACTAAGTTAGGTCCATTATTTAAGTGGAATGGTCTCCCCTCTCTTCCTGCCAAATGCTGTTCTGGTGGTTCTCCCAACTGCCCCAGAACCAATTTCAGGGGGCATGAGAGGCACATGGTGGGAATAAGAGGGGAGGAAGCCCCATTGCGGAAGTGGAAGTCCTTGTGCAGAGTTTCCAGTGATGGGTCTCGTTAGGTGTAGCTATTAATGAGTCCTGAAACATTACATGCTGTTAGAGTAGTTGATTGAGGAGGGCAGACATTTCTCAGATATTTTGCTTGTTGCAATGAAAAAGGAAGCTGCAGGGGCCACACCCCTAATAAAAACAGAAGGTACAAGTTAATAAGATTATTTGAAACCTGGATATGTTACAACGACCTAGAGATACTCAAGGATTTCATTCAACTTGCATTTTGAAGTGAAGCATCCTGATTTGTACTTTCTAGGCTAACACATGTATTAATCTGCAGCCACCCTTCAGTTTTCACATGTCTCCAAATTAAGCAGTGCAATTATTGGTCTAAAATATACATATTCCAAAATGCACATTTTAGGGGGAATACCAAAAATGCAATTTTTTGCACAGTTTTTTTTTAATTAAAAAAAATCACCAACAATGCAGACTTGGGGCAGAACAGAGTTATGATGGAAAAGATGCACAACTGACACAGAGCAGAAATAGACTGTCCATCCCTACAGCCAACACCAAACCTGCAAATTTTGTTAGAATAATAGAACTGTAGAGTTGGAAGGGATCCTGTGGATCATCTGGTCCAACTCCCTGCAATGCAGGAATCTGTCCCATACAGGGATTGAACCAGCAACCTTGGCACTATCAGCACCACACTCTAACCAACCAAGCTATACAGGCATTTTCCTGTTGTTTCTGCTTTTGGACCCAGAAGCATACCTGCCAAGTTGCTGTCGGAGAAATAAGGGACCGGGCCGGAAGTAGCAGACCGGAAGTAGCGCTGCTGCCATTTTGGAACTGGGCGGAGCATGCTCAGAAGTGACTTTTGATGCTGCTTTGCCCAGTTCCAAAATGGTCGCCGCGCCAGAAGTCGCACTGCGGCCATTTTGGAACTGGGCAGAGCAGCATCAAAAGTCGCTTCTGAGCATGCTCCGCCCAGTTCCAAAATGGCCGCCGTGCCAGAATAAACCGGGGGAAAACAAAAAAATCCGTTTTTTCAGCTAGGAACAGCTGGAAAAATGGGGATTTTCCGGGGAATACGGGAGACTTGGCAGCTATGCCCAGAAGCACTACAGAGACCCAGAGTTACTATGCCTCTGAGCACTACAGCATCATTCAGCAATCCTGGCTACTAACTTTGATGTTTAGTGAAATTTCGCTACAGGTCTCCTATCAGTTGTTGCATTAAAGAGGGAGATGTCAAGTCTACGGTCAGCTTAACATATCAGGTTGCCTCCTTCCCTTTAAAGCATTTTCTGGTGCCCTGGCAGAGACCCTTGCAATATACTGAATCACACCATGAACTTTACAAAATGTCAGCAATTCCTCTGCATGCTCATACCCTTGTTATTTTAAACAACAAAAAAGCCACATTGCATCCCCCACCCCCTCCAAATAGTCTTCATTCACATTAAGACCCAGTGGCCTGCAAAATTAAAAGTATTGAAGCGTACACAATCTCTGATCAGAACCTCCCACCCCCACCCCCAAAAGAAAGCTAATGAAAAGATCAACAATAGACCACCTATGAAATGTACAGGTTTGGAAAATTCAGTTATGGTTAAATAAGTTCAAGGCTGTAATCAAACAATACGCATCTGACTTGAATGCTGATCTTTCAAATATGCATGGATGACTGAGGCGGGGGTGGGGTGGGCAGGGGAGAAGGATTTTGAGATCAACTTTTGGGCCTTCTGTGATATATTAATTTATTTATTAGAACCTTGTAGTGGGCTGGGCCTGTCCAAATGTTTCTTACCCCAGTTTCCTAACTTTAGAGAAGCATAGTTAGCAGGGACCAGTTAAGCCATGATGTGGGTGGGGGTGGTACATCCCATTGAAAAATAATGAAACATGGATAGAAACATTGGTATTAGAATGACAAACAGGATGTTCATGCTCTTTACGTTGGCAGCTCCTGATTCAGCAAGTGAAAAACAGATGTGGAAGCCTGCTCATCAGTCTGAATCTGGGTGTCACACAAAGCAAATTACATTCCCAAACTGTGCATCCAGGCAAAATTGAAGTTTACCTTGTGCCACCATGGTAGGCCCCATGCAGAACTGATTGCCCCGTCTGTCTGCTCATATAAAGGGAGTGGATATCATCCTGATTGCATTTGCATTTATATCCATCATCCCTCCAAGGAGCTCAAGACAGTGTGCATGGTCTAATAATTCAGTTTTTAATAAATGTTTATAAGATTGCCAACATGCCAGCGTGAACCCCATCAGTTTACAAGCTAGTTTAACTTGAGAGACCATGACTGGCCCAAATAAGCTTCATGGCCAAACCAGAATTTGAACCCAGGTCTCCTCAGTTCTAGTCTGACATGCTGGCCACTGTGCCAGGTTGGTTTTCATTCAGGATACAGTTATCCTCTGGGAAGAAGTGCCCAAGTACAGCTGGCAGGTACAGGAGAACCCTCCAAGTGTCACCATTACACACGAAGTGTGGTCTCATTTCTGAGCACTAGCTTCAGTGTAAATATTGACAGACCATGGACTATTTACAATGGCAAAACGTAATAATTACAATTAAATGTTTATAGGTGAGCTTTCCCAAATCTGGGAAAGATGGTAATAGTAGCAGAGGCTAGCTAGATGATGGGTACATGTATGCAATCCCATGCTCAAATTTGAGCAAGTTCTGTCTCAAACCAACTCTTCAAACATCTGCTATGTACTTATCCAATTAATGAAGCCATTTAACAAATCTAAGGAAGTGAGTGGTCTAGGGGACACTTGATGCTCAAGCATTGTTGCTACTAAACAGATGTGCACCTGATCAGTATCTGAATGGCAAACTAGCGGGAGCCCCATGCTAGCTGCTTGGAAGTTTCTAAGGAAAGATGAGATATGTAAATAATGGCATTTTCATAATGTAAAGTTTATAAACCTATAAAATGCATCTGAGTTCTGTACAGGTCAGGGAGAAAGGAGTTGACTCTGCTTTTATCTACATGTGCTTCTTTTCATTCTTAATGGGCATGCTAATGAAATAACACAAGGAAGAAAAGTTTACCTTACAAAACTGAGAGGAGGGGATGGGGCACATGGAGTGACAGAATTGCAGCTCAGAGGTAGAGCACATGTTGTACATGCACAAGGCCAGTCCCCACCATCCCCAGGCAGAGAGGGAATGTCATGGTTGGAGTCAGGTCTAGTGGTCTCAGCAACTTTTTCCAGGAGGTCTTACCGCAAGGAAGCATTTGTGAGGGCTGAAGGCTCCTTCCCCTGGTTCCTTCTTGCCTCTCATTGCTCTCCCCTCTTTATTTTTCTGTGTGTTCTGGGAAACCAGGGTGGAGGGCAGCTGGTCATAGCAGGAGAGGAAGACTCCCTGTCTTCTTTCACAGCCTGCCTACACTCAGCCTCTGTCTGCACTGCTCTCTGTCACAGCCTCTTCCTGCACACTAAACCCTGTTGCCTCATCTGCTCCCACACCTCCCCCCAGTCTGCCCCTTCTCCCTCTGTCCACTCATCGTCGTCCCACCACTAATTCCCTGGCTCTGAGGCTTCTTCTGACCAGACAATCCATGACAGGGAAAGTCTGGTCATGAACCCTGGACAGCCATTCTTCTTAAGTTCTTATGAAAAATTTCCAATACACACTACGATTGTGTTCAGCAGTATTCAGCAATGGGGGCATCTTAAGCCTTTTCTGCAAGAGTGGTTAACATGTGGTCCCCAAGATGTTGGGGACATCTCCCATCATCCATGACAATTTACCATGCTGGCTGCGGCTGGCTGGTATTGGAGTCCAGCCACATCTGGAGGGCAGAGATTAGCCTCCCCTGCTTTCCTGGAGCCTGTGGGGAATTTACATTTAGTGTCAAGATCTTTAGTGTAGGAATTAGTGGTGGCGAGAGACTGTAGTTTTTCAGCAGTTAAGGAATGCTGTAGTTGTAACAATATCCTATTCTCCTTCTATGTAATCCTGACTTGGAAACCATGATAAATAAATACAATGTCAACTGTGACAAAATGTTGTAGTTTCATGTTGTTGGTTTGCAAATTGAATTTTTACATAAAATTTACACTAAATGGAACCTCATTATATAGTGATGAGGTCCAGTATGATCCAAATCATTAAAATCACTGTACTGCTTAATGATTCACTAAGTGGTACTGCAGTGCCATAAATTTAGCACTAGTTTCATGATTCAAAACACTAGGCTGAGACACCAGCAAATCGTATGTGGATCATTAAATTTACAATGAATGTCAGAGATGAAATAAGGGGGAAAAACACTTTGAGAGAACGGGATAATATCTGCTCTAAGGTGACATCCATCAAGATAAATGATCTTACCCTACTTGCACTTGTTATTCTTCATTTTATTTGGGTTTTTGTTTTGTTTTTGTTATTCTTCATTTTTATAATTTCCAAGGGGGCTGGATGCTTCTAAGAATGAAAGTAGCTGTCATTCTCCGACTCTTTTGTGAACAACTTGATTTGCATTCAGGTCACTGAGATATATGTCGAGGAACGGTGACCAAATTGTGGCACTTCAGAAGGAGCTACTGATCTAAGAGACCACGGGCAGGATCAGACGGTGATGACGTCTAAAAGGGCAAGGACAAAGCCTTCTCGGAAAAAGTGGGTTGTGAACTAAGATTTGAAGGGAGAGAGGTGAAATGACATAGGTAGCCAGGAAGAAATACAAAGCCTTTAAAGGCAGAGTTTCCATGTTTTGCCCATCAGAAACAACTATAATCCCTGTAGCACTTGCTGACCCTTCATTGATTCCTAAGCTGTCTGCCCTGTGTACAAGCAGACCTGGGGCAGAACAGATGTTGCCGTCTACAAAGCGGACGACACACAACATGGGATACACTCTCTGCTGTTACTGCTTTATGAACATCCCTTTGTACACCAATGGCTATTTGTGAATGAGGGCCTAAAGCTGTGTCTACACTCTACCGCTTCAGGTTGCAAGTGGAGGACACATACTGGGCATTGACTCCAATAAAGAGATTGAACTGAATATTCCAGTCTTCCACACAGACAAAAAAGTATATTTTTCTGCACATACCGGTAGAAATCTAGAGATGTCAAGGACAGGGGTGACATGCCACAGTTTTCTATGTGTAAGTTTTCTGTTTTTGTATGGAGGATCATCCATGCATGTGATCTCCCCACCTGTGGGAGCGTGGAATTTCCACGCATGAGCCTTAATACACTTTCTCTTTATTAAGGCTTGCAGTGGGCAACCCAGACTCAAGCTTAACTTTGGCTATCTACTCTGTTGCTCATCTTTGGATTCTCATGCTGAGAATTTGTATCCAAATACACATTTCACAGATGTGGTTTCCCACATGTAAAATTGAGTGCCAGTCATCGTTTTAAATTCTGCTCCCCAAAACACGTGAGAGGGCAGGGGAGGAAAGAAACAAAAATGAATTAATCACCTTCTGAAAAGTGCAGAAAGTGGAACATATGAATGTTCTTGACTCTCCGTGTGTGTGTGTGTGTGTGTGTGTGTGTGTGTGTGTGTGTGTGTGTTTCACTGGGGTGGGATTGTGGGAAGGAACAGGGGAATAAATAATTCAAAGGCCTGGTGATCACACAAAAGATTCAGTTGACTTGACAGGTATGAATTTATCTCACTTGTGAATGAATAACCTTTGAGTCTCACTTGAGACCTAAATATTCCAAACACATTTCCTTAGGCTCACATCAAAAAGGGCTGTTCATTTCAACCAAACAGCCCTTTTGGTTACCTGTAGTTTACTGCAATAAATTTGAAAATTACCATAATAAAGGCTTTCTAAGGAGATGCTGTCTTGTAAGAAGGAAACTGAGTTAACCCTTTGTTTTGCCAACAATGAACACCCTTGCTGGAAATGTTGTTGATGTTACCTTTGCAGCCTGAGATCACGCAGAAAAAGATACTACATATGCAATGTAGACAGGAGTACATTTTGCATATCGTGCATAGCTGTTTTTACAAGTGACAGAAGCTCCATTCTAGGGAGGAAAGGGATTCAACTAACTCACGTGTAAGGTTGGATGACTCTGTCTACTTTGGTTTCTCTCCATTTTTCATTTTTCCAGACTTCAGTTCTCCACATTTCCACAACAGTTTATATATATTTGTTGGAAATTCGTTAGCATTTTTGTGTGAATTTCTTTTAATATACACACTTATTTACAAACCAATTT
Organism: Zootoca vivipara; assembly: GCF_963506605.1. Taxonomy (NCBI): domain Eukaryota; kingdom Metazoa; phylum Chordata; class Lepidosauria; order Squamata; family Lacertidae; genus Zootoca; species Zootoca vivipara. The sequence continues at coordinate 8,595,002 of NC_083279.1, read as the reverse complement.
CCCCATGTCTAGTGCATTTTATATGTTATTTACTCTAATATTCTCTCCCCCTCCTAGTATATTAATTCAACTAGTATATTAATTCAACTAGTATATTAATTTTGTTACACATTATTCAGCATGCAACATTCAGAGAATTGTGAATTTCAAAGAACACTGTGTTTCAGTTCACATATTGCTTCAGAAAGTAGGTAGATTTGCCCTTAGTTGCAAATTGAATTGAAATTCTCCCCCATCCTGACTCATATGGTCCCAGCAGGATCATACAAAATACCAAGGAACACCATATAACCCATTATTGAGTTGAGATCAAGCTCTCAAAGTAAACTACATTGCATGCACAATCCCAAGCCTTTCTTAGGGTCATCTATTGTGCTTCTGGAATGCATCCAATACGGAGAACCCATAGACATACCTGGATTGTCAAATTCTGCCAGGCATGGCAGAAAATGAAACATAAGACACTCTCATGATAACACATAGAATTGTCCTTTATGGGGTCTTTCTGAACCAGATGGTTCAAAACACATCTTATGTTGGATATTTGTGAATGTGTCATCATGGTGCTGTACATTTATGAAACTGAAACCAAGATCAATGTGCTTTTGGTGTTAAAGAAACTAGGTAAAGAACAATGCAGTCTGAACAATGGTGTCATACCATCACAATCAGGAGAGCTTTTGCAGCCCTGTATTAAGCTTTTCAAAGAGCAATGATATTTCTCAGTCCTCTAACATTAACAATTTCCTTCTGAGGAAACAGATATTTTCCAGTGAAACGAGTAACTTAGCTGGCACCTTGTCAAAGTGTCTTTTATTTAGAGGTGATTTTGGGATATTTATTTCTTTTCTTTACCTAGTTTCTTTTGGAATATTTAAATCTATCATTTGTCTTTGAGGATTTATTAGTTGAGGTTTTTTTTTCACTTTACCTATACCTCGTTTCAGGGAGTTATCATGGCACAGCTTTGTTTTCACGCTGGTTATACCCATCCGTGATTGTCTTTTTTGCTTTTGGGGGGTATCGTGGCATTTATTTTGGTTTCGCTCCTACCTTTGGCAACGATGCCAGTCAGGTTGTGTAACCACAGCAGTGACCGCTGGCAGGAGCTCAGAGAGGAAAAATGCCATGGTGCACCTGTAGCAGCAAAATAGCACACCTTTATTCGCTCCACCTGCAATAAAACTTGTCTCTCCCAAATCTGTCTCTACAGCCACAGTATACACTATAACTCTCTAACAGTTTGACTTTACCCCCAAAAGTGCACTCTTCCATTGACTCCTGAGACAGATGGATATCATCAAAGCATTGGGGAACATCTGCAGTAGTATACCCATTGGCCACAACTATGTAAGGTATCTACCATGGCATTGCTGCTGAAAACAGCATCTTCATATTGAGTTCTTCTCTTTATCTTGTAGGAACAATTAATCTCTGATATGACTTCATCATATCATATGAGAGTTCCAGAAAAACATCTACTTCTGCTTCATTGATTTACGCAAAAGCATTTGACTGTGTTGACCACAGCAAACTATGGCAAGTTCTTAAAGAAATGGGAGTGCCTGATCACCTCATCTGTCTCCTGAGAAATCTCTATGTGGGACAAGAAGCTACAGTTAGAACGAGATATGGAACAACTGATTGGTTCAAAATTGAGAAAGGAGTATGACAAGGCTGTATATTGTCTCCCTGCTTATTTAACTTATATGCAGAACTTTCATCATGTGAAAGGCTGGACTGGATGAATCCCAAGCCGGAATTAAGATTACTGGAAGAAATATCAACAACCTCAGATATGCAGATGATATAACTTTGATGGCAGAAAGTGAGGAGGAATTAAATAACCTCTTAATGAGAGTGAAAGAGGAGAGCGCAAAATATGGTCTGAAGTTCAACATAAAAAAAACTAAGATCATGGCTACTGGTCCCATCACCTCCTGGAAAATAGAAGGGGAAGAAATGGAGGCAGCGAAAGATTTTACTTTCTTGGGCTCCGTGTTCACTGCAGATGGTGACAGCAGTCACGAAATTATGAGACACCTGCTTCTTGGGAGAAAAGCAATGACAAACCTAGACAGCATCTTAAAAAGCAGAGACATCACCTTGTCGACAAAGGTCTGTATAGTTAAAGCTATGGTTTTCCCAGTAGTGATGTATGGAAGTGAGAGCTGGACCATAAAGAAGGCTGCTCACCGAAGAATTGATGCTTTTGAATTGTGGTGCTGGAGAAGACTCTTGAGAGTCCCATGGACTGCAAGAAGATCAAACCTATCCATTCTGAAGGAAATCAGCCCTGAGTGCTCACTGGAAGGACAGGTCATGAAGCTGAGGCTCCAATACTTTGGCTACCTCATAAGAAGAGAAAACTCCCTGGAAAAGACCCTGATGTTGGGAAGGATTGAGGGCACAAGGAGAAGGGGACAACAAAGAATGAGATGGTTGGACCGTGTTACCAACATGAGTCTGACCAAACTGCATGAGGCAGTGGAAGACAGGAGTGCCTGGCGTGCTCTGGTTCATGGGGTCACGAAGAGTCAGACACGACTAAACAACAAAACAAAACAAACATGACTTCACCCTGTTCTGCATTTGCCATACTTCTTGCTAATGCATTGGCTGTCACTCCCAGGGGCATGAAAACTTGAGGGGGGTATTCAGACACTCCCCCCCCCATGTTGAAAGAACAAGTGAGGGAAGCGGTGTGGGTTCTCTCACCCCCACAACCAACACACATAGTAGCCATTCCTCCTCTGTCCACACATTTGGTTGACAGGTGAAGACATTCTGCGCACATAGAGATGTGCTTCTTCGTGTGGGGATGAAGGGAACATGGCAGCTACATACATCATGCACCCCAACAACTTCCCTTATGCATTCTTTCAATGTACATGAATTGGTGTTTGAACTCTCCTTGATAAATGCTCCTCTCCCAGGATGAATGGTCCTATATGTTATGGAGAAAGAACGAAAGAGATTTTGGCAGCCCTTCTATGGATTTTGCAAAGGCAATCTGATGTAACAAGTAAACTTGAACTAAACTGAGCACACATCTCTCTTCATCAATATGGAGTTGTTATCAAGCATTCTACATCCCAAAGCCTGTTTTTATTCCTTTTCTAAAGTGTATTTAAAAACATATCTTTGTGGTTCATGTGAAAAATTACTATAATGGCCACCTGATTGTGCTTGCTAAGATAGTGGAAAATTCGTTCCCACAAAGACGTAGCCGTTTCTACATCTGGAATATTCTGAAACGAGGCCCATGTTCCTGTCATGGCCAATTAGGTCAACATGGTGAAACAGAGGCTCATGGGATGGTGAAACATAAAAGAGTACATTATTAACTGATGTCTTTTTCATTTTATTTTTCTTCAGTGACATTTAACAAATTGAATGGTAAATGGGACACACAGACACACACAGAGACACACAAATGCTTTGTTAGATTGTTTTTTTGGGGGGAGAGAGAGAGAGAGAGAGAGAGAGAGAGAGAGAGAACCTGCTCAGTTGGCATACAAGGTAATAACCATAATTGTGTGGTACAGGTATATTTCCAGTGAGATGTTGAAGGCGCAGTTTTCTCTCACAGGAATGTTTCAGAGCTTGCTCTTTGCTCACAAAGTCACATGATTTATTCAGTTTTGTGTATACATATTTTTACATCATTATCTCAAGAAAATTAAAGGTTGTCTGAGCTGAGCCCCATGAGCACTTTTCAGAATGCCAGTCCTGTAAAACAAAACCCTTGTTCTAAAGTTCTCCTGAGACAGCACTTTGCTGGTGTTGCTCTTCGAATCTTTTCAGGGAAGACAGACCTTTCTATGGTGCATTTAACAACCAACATGGAGCTCTCATTCTCTCCTTAGAACAGCCTAGTGCCAACATTCCCCTTTGAACATTCTGTCACATTTGTAGGATGACCAAGAAAGACTAAGGGTGACCAAGAATGAATCCAGGGCAAAGCTATGCAGTTTGGTTCTTCCAATTTGGTTCTTCTTCTTCTTCTTCTTCTTCTTCTTCTTCTTCTTCTTCTTCTTCTTCTTCTTCTTCTTCTTCTTCTTCTTCTTCTTCTTCTTCTTCTTCTAGATGGACCAATGACATGACTAGAATAAAGCAATATCCCATAGTCCGAAGTCTCGATCAGTTTCTGTTGGTAAGTGGTCTTTTGTGACTTAAAGTCAGGACCGTTCATCCAGTACAATAAAAAAAAAGAGAGTGAAAGTCAGAGCAGCTAAAGAAAACTATATATAAGTCAAATAAACTAAGGATCAAACTAGGCAAGGCATTTACTGTGAGATTTTTAAAAAATAAAAATAAAATAGTAGCTGCGGAGGAACTGACCACAGACAGTGCAGACGGAGAGTTTAACTCTTTCCTCTACCAATGAAAATCACCCCTCTGAAGTTGCTATTTGCAACTTGTGAGAGACAAGTTTAAACTCTACCTCTCCACTCCCCACAGTCCCATTGTCACACCCACCCAACCCCAAATTCCAGCTTTTTAATATATTTAGTATCTGCAGTTCAGTTCCATTCATACGATTAGCATCACATCTAGTTCAGACCTAAGAATGAGTAGAAACCCAGAATCAACCAAGCGCTCTGCCTGTCTAATCAAAAATAATCATTATTTTTAAAATAACATTTTTTCCCTGTGAGATGCCTTAAAGGTTCCATAGGAAATATAAAAGCAGGATATAGATGTAATGGAGAAATGGGCAAGCTATTGTGTGAATATGGTAGCAATAATAAAATTTTGGATCTAAAGAAAAGAAAGAGTAGGGTTTCCCCTTCTTTTGTATTTTATTTTATATAAATAGGAAGCTATATTTAGGGGTTCCCTCCTCATTTTTTGACTGGTATTGCCATTGTTCCCCATTTCAGGTAAAATATTTTAAATATTTTGTGGCCGATGATGTGTATTTTTCAAACTGATACTTTAAAAAGTATTTAAAATATGAAATTGAAAGTAAACATGGCTGATTTCAGTAGTGTCTGGTGTTCAAAATTTGGAATCCATTCTAACACTTCAGAAATTCTTGCAGAGGGAACTGAGGAAACAACTTCTACAAGCTTGGTTTTCCTGTGTGCATTCCCCCCCCTTTAAAAATACAGCCAATTGATCCATGTCATAAACCATGTACTGCATATTCTCCTTGGGGATTCCACCTGGCATTTTCAGAGAGGCAATAACATCTAGCAAGGTCTGTCTGTGAAGCATAAATTTTATTGACCTATAGACATTCCAAACCTTAAGATGCCCAGCTTTCTACTGATCTAAAACATGAACATCACAAGAGGACTAAATGATGGCACAAGAATCTCCCAGCTTTGGACGTGACTCTAAACAGGCTTCATGCCACTGACAGTCTCTAATGTTGGGAGCATCCAAGGAGGATGGCATTTCCCTAGAAATCCTAAAGATGACAATGTGATTTTTGCTGTGATTTTTCTCATTTCAATGGGAAACAAAGTACATTTTTTTTAAAAAAACCAAGCCAATACAATTACAAACCATATCTAAACAGTGTCATAATCTTACTGCGGTAACAACACTGGGCAAGTCTAGGTTTCAGGGCATGTTTTCAAGCATTTCATGCTTGGATTTCACTGACAATTACCTAGTGGGCAACAGTAAGCTGAAGCCTGAGATGAATGTAACCAGAACAATTAATCTCCTAAACCCATTCCCAACCATCTAATCTCATCTACCCTCCCATGACCCTCATCCCTCTCGTCTTTCATGTCACAATTTGCCTTGGACTCAAATTCTGCATTGCCAGTTATCTCTGATGCTGAAAATCTATTTGTTCCATGCAACGTCCTATTGAAATTTCAGACTCCAGCACAGAATGACAAGTGCACCCGCAGAGACCTGGAAACCAGGGTCATGCTTTTGGTCAGTCTGTATCTAACAAGGTTCACTAGAAACTAATGTTTTGAAGTCATATTTTAAAAACAAATATCAATACCAATAAGTTATGTTTGAATTGTGACCATGATACATGTTAGTTTAGTGGAAACACTTGATATAATGAGCCACTTGATGAATACTTGATAACATTTGATCTAAACTTTTATCCTGCAAAGGAATTGAAGATCTTTCATGAGTAGATCATCTCTTTTGGTAGAGTCACAAAATATCCTGTCCACTATTAATGTCTCAGATAGTGAATGCCTATACAATTATTTGTGTATTCATTTATATTGTTCTCATTTTCAGATGGCTTTATTTATTTACTTATTTACTTACCTGATTTGTATTCATTTATTTACCTGATTCATATGCTGCTTTTTACCTAGATATCGCAAAGTGGCTCACAACATTCATGAAATGCAATCATACCATTAAAAACACAGTATTTATTTATTTGTTTGTTTATTTTTTAAAAAAAACCCTCATGAATGAAGCTTTCAACTTTTAAACAAACAAACAAACAAATTCCACTCATAGCTGCCAAGTTTTCCCTTTTCTCACGAGGAAGCCTATTCAGCATAAGGGAATTTCCCTTTAAAAAAGGGATAACTTGGCAGCTATGATTCCACTACTGTACTATAACAAAAAAGCAGTCTGGAATTCTTCATTGCTTTGCAGGTAACATTTGGGGCAGTCTCAATTGTAATGGGCCTAGAGAAAATAGAGCTATAGAAAAATGTAGATCTCTAGGAAAACGCAGAGCTATAAAGAACAGATAAGCAGAGCAACATGAGGCTGTGTGAGGGCCTTAATCTGCTTCAGGGGCTTTACTGACATGATACTTCAACTTGAGAAGGGGGAAGACTCCCCTCAAATCACCCTCATTCACCTCCAAATTCAGCCCAGACACACTGGTGATGCACACCCCTAACCTGATACACAACAACTAGGGAAAACAATGGCAATGAAAAGGTTTGAAACATTCCCCCCCCCTTTTCTCCAGAAATTTGACACTGAGATAGCAATGGAAGAATATTTTGTGCATTTTTAATTCTTTGTAATATGTAATATGGGCATATTGTGATATTGCCAACAGAGGCATCTTGGCAAGATTCGTAGAGGTGCACAGAGTCATTTCCTATATACCTCTGCTGAAGGAGAGAACCCACCAATGCCACACAGATCAACCCATTCAATCCCAGTGTCTTAAACCCAATGAAGTTCTTTTCTCCTGGAGACTACCCCTGCAAATATTATTCTGCTCTCCAGTCTAAAGATTCTAACCGAAAGGTTGCATTATATTTGCTTCCGTTTCTCTTTTAAACATAACTCTCAGTAAGAAGGTCACTTCCTAGCGACCCATAAAAACCATATTTTGACTCATATAGTCTGCGTTTCTAACTTTAGGTCGTTCTTGGCAGATAGCGCTTAATGCTTTGCAACTGTTACACTGCTGGTGTGCATGTGTGCAGTAATTGTAGCAGTTTCTGCACTCATTTAAAGAGCAAACTGCTCAATAAGTACATAGTAATTAAGCAATAAGATGTGACAAGCAGCGCATTTCTGAAGAATTTATTTTCTGACTCGGATACCTCGAAAAGCACAAGGCTAAAGGTCGTGCGCTTTCCCTCACTTGAAAATTGGAAGATGCGCTTGAAGTATGCTTTGCTCGTCATGCCTTTATTGCTTATTACAAGATTCCAATTATGGATCCAAAAATGGGGAGGGGAAGAGAGATCAGCGGGGTGCATTTATGGAAGATTCCTTACAGAGGGACGTGATCCCTAACGTTTCCAGATTTGTCTAGAGAATTCTGCAATCTTTAAAACAACGCTAGACTCTACCAATGGAGGGTCCAGTATTTTGCTTGGCTGCCTTTTAACCAATACCAGACCACACCACCACACGGTCTCCCCGCAGAACCGCATTTGCATCTTCCATCCAAGTGATACTAATCAGGCTACGACTGCAAAGGGGGAGTGGTTTCTGAAAAATAATCATACCCCCCTGGAGAATTAGAGGCATTTGGCTTCCTGCACATCTCGCAACACCCCAAGGTCATTATCTCATGATAATCACATCTCATGGAGTTGCCTTATTGCTAAAGTGCAACACTAAATTTTAATTACAGTGAAATAGAGCTCTTCTAGCAGTTTATAGAACATCTTGTGTGCTCAAAGCCAGATGGAAATAACGCATGGCTTTTTTCTATAATAGCATTTCAATGGCATTTGGTGGGCTTTTGTTGCAGTGTGGAAAAGGACACTAGGGTTTTAGAGTAATTCCAAACTAATTTTTTGGCATGGAACTAGGCAACAAGGCCCTATTCAGAGGCTTACTAAGGGGCAATCCAGGCATTCTCCTTCCTGTTCCATTGCATACCTATTACGTGGGCATTCCACGTGGAGATAGAGGCATATGAACAGAGGAGGTCATTTTATACCTAGTCAGGCCTTCACGCTATCCAGCTCAGTATTGTCTACACTGAGTAGCAGCTGCTCTCCAGAGTTTCAAGTCAGGAAATATTCCCAGTCATACCTAGAGATGCTGCAGATTGAATTTGGGAACTTCTGCATGCAAAGCAGATGTTCTACCACTGAGCTAGACCACTTCCCAGTTTGCTGGCTCCGGACAATGGTGGAAAGATCACATGAGACACACAGAGCACTGAATCACACCGTGAGTCACAGATCACTCTCACCGAGGGAGTCTCACTTGGTCTATGATTTGTCCTTAATCTAACAGTCAGTGGGAGAAGGGAGGGAATAGAACCTTACAAGAAGATAATGTCCGATTATCAGACATTCTTTGCTCTCATGGTGAACCACAAGAAAGCAAGGAATGGGGCTACACAAAGTTGCCCTGCCTATAGTCCTTTCCTAGTGTTCATAAACTCCTGGTGATCATTGTGAGGGGAAGAAGAGCAAGAATGTACATGTCTGGGATCATCCTGTCCTCAAGGTTCTCTGCAGTGGGGCAGCCTCCCAGATGCATGCATGCTGTCCTTGGAAGCTGAAACACTGAATGCTCAGGCTTCATGGGAACACATGACTTGTGTTCAATAAGCTGCTCCACTGTAGACATCCAGTAGACATTGCTGGATGCAATGAATGGAACAGGAAAAATGTGTAGAGTCCTGCTTCCCTCTATCACACAATTGTTGCCAGGTGTTTGTGAATGCCTGCAGAGAGCTAATGTGTGGGGCCTGCTTAGAATACCAGACCTTCCAAGTGTCCCTATTTTTCAGGGATGTCCCTAATTGAAAGAAGCCTTCCCAGCTTCTGATTTGATCCCGAATGTCCTGCTGTTCTATAAAGGTAAAGGTACCCCTGACAGTTAAGTCCAGTTGCGGACGACTCTGGGGTTGTGGCACTCCTCTCTCTCTATAGGCTGAGGGAGCTGCCATTTACCATTCCGTTGGAGCGGTACCTATTTATCTACTTGCACTGCATGCTTTCGAACTGCTAGGTGGGTAGGAGCTGGGACCAAACAACGGGAGCTCACCCCGTTGCGGGGATTCGAACTGCCGACCTTCTGATCAGCAAGCCCTAGGCTCTGTGGTTTAGACCACAGCACCACCCGCGTCCCTGCTGTTCTTTAGGATGTCCCTATTTTCATTGGAGAAATGTTGGAGGGTGTGGAGTTATCCAACCCCCGTGCCGTCTGAAGGAAATCCTGTACAGGGAAGTTTGTTTAATGTTTAATATTTTATTATCTTTTTATATATATTGGAAGCTGCCCAGAGTGGCTGGGGCAATCCAGTAAGATGTGTGGGGTATAAATAGTAACATTATAATTATGGAATGGGACGTCTCTATTTTCATTGGAGAAATGTTGGAGGGTATAGAATAATTTGTGTAGTTCTCATCCTCCCCCATTCCTAAAATATACAGTAGGAAATGTACAGAAAAGGGTAACTCATACGATGCAGGGTTTGGAAAACCTTTCCCACAAGGAAAGGTTAAAGTATTTCAGGATTTTTTTGTTTAGGGCTGGAAACGTCAATGAAGAGAGTGACATGACAGAGATTTCCGCAACTATGAATGGTGTGGTGAAAGCTGTTTGAAGAAATTTCCTCTCAAATGCCTTGCAACAGGACTTGGGATTTCCCTGTGAAATTGAATAGTTCAGGATAGACAAAAGAAAGTGCTTTTTCACACAATGTATTATTAAGGTTTAGAATTCTTGACTGCAAGATGTTCGGATGCTTTTAAAAAGATAAGAGAAATTCATAAAGCGCAGGCCCATCAGTGGCTGTTAACTAGGATAGCTAAATGGAATCTCCATGTTCAGAAACAAGCAGACATTCTAAGTGGTTTGAACATACACTCTCTGCCCTGAAAACAGTTGGCTCAAAATGCAACAGACCTCTGTTCGAATGATTCCCACCATACTTCAGAATATCTGCCTGTCTTCACTTTGCATTTGAGGAATGGGTCCTGGGGGCAAATGAAGAGGTTTGGCCATTGCAACCATCATGTGCTGGTTGTAAGATTCTAGAGCAGGCACCCCCAAACTGCGGCCCTCCAGATGTTTTGGCCTACAACTCCCATGATCCTTAGCTAACAAGACCAGTGGTCGGGGAAGATGGGAATCGTAGTCCAAAACATCTGGAGGGCCGAAGTTTGGGGATGCCTGGTCTAGAGGTATCTGGATGGTTGCACATGGGAACAGAAGGCTGGCCTAAATCAGGTGTGGAAAACCTTTGGCCCTCTAGATGTTGCTGAACTACTACTTCCATCATCCCTGACCATTGTCCATGCTAACTGCAGGCTTATGGGAGTTGTAGTTTAGCAACATCCAGGCAACACGTGAAAGATTCCTAAGCCCCGAGCTAAATGGACAATGATCTGATCTGCCAACACAGTTCTTGATGGTCTTAATAAAACTAAGGTTTACATGCATGCATGGCGATTTCCACATACAATATTGCCATGGTAGTCTTGGCACACAAGGAGAGGGTTGCTGTAGTGTTTACTTGGACCCTCTTCCTCCTTTCCTCAAACTACAGAGCATCACTCATTATTCACAACAGGAGGACAGTATGTGCTCCCATACGAGTGATCCATGTGTGTGTCTCCTCCCTAGAGCCTGGGAGTTATTCCCATTGTTAATCATGGCTGATTCTCTGTGATCCTGACAAAAAGGAAGGGAAGGTGAAAGGCCCTGTCGAGCCCTCTGGCTTTCCCTTCCCAAAGCTGCAGTAATGGCAAGTGAATTGCCCTCTCTCTCTTTTTAACACAACATGATGGTGTATTTATTCCCTATTCTTACTATTTTTCACTAAATAATTGTTGGATATCTATCTGGAAGCAACAGCATTGCAGCAGCAAATAGCAAAATTCATCCCAACTGTAGCATCTTATCTTGTTCCACTCTCGTGCATAGGTCACATTATGCATCACGTTGTACCAGATTGACAAGTACTAATGTGAATACTTAAATATTTTAAAGGTAGCACGTTTCAGAATGATAAAATACTCCCCTCATCTTTCTTTCCTGTTGAATTAGTGGTTGATGATAAAGCATGTAATACTGCTATTGTTGTTTCTTTTCCCCAAACCACAAAACAGTGGTGTCCCTCTGAGAAGGATTTCCTATATTTTCGGCAAGGCAATGATCCACCTTGCCACAGTGGGGCTTTTTATTATTATTTTTGATTCAGCCATAAAATCTATCTTTCATAAAGAAACCCACTTACATGTCTTATTTCAGTGAAGGTTATTTGTAGACTGAAGGTCTTTTCTTGTCAAGATATGATGAATACCATGTGTGAAGACAGAAGAGCATCAGAACCTGTATTAGCCGGAAAACCCACTGATCTGTGAATAACCTAAAGAAGAAAACCTGAAGATTAGCAACGTCGCTTTTAAGAATGATCCATCAAATTCAACAAGCAGATTCTCAGAGATGAATCATCTAGTTCCTTTCATTCCTCCAATACAGTAAAGGTTATTTTCCTTCCTTACAAGCACAAGTTGGGGAATCATGGAAATAAGGCAGACATGTATACATGCTTCATGGGGTCTTAAGTCAATGATTCCATTTATTTTTCTTTCGCTCTATTTTTTTTTAATGGACCATTGAAAGTAGACTTGGTCCAGTTCATTGACACAACCCTAGCCACTTGGCTGAGGGTTACTATAGTACAGAGCAGTAATGACGCACTGTTATTTATCAACCAACGAACTTCGCACAACTTCTCCACTTGGGGACGCATTTATAATGGCAAGTCACCAAAAGAGCACTCCAGTCATTTGTCTCATTTCCCTGTAAAAAGCTATCACTTCAACTATCAAAGAGTGATCAGCCTCAGGTAATAGCATAGTGTAACATCTGATGAATGTGTCGTGCCAACCAGGGATCCCAAAGAGGATCTGCATGGAACTGGTTCTTTGGATGGAAGCCTGGCTAGAGTTTAGAATAAAATTGAACATAGCTTAAATCTTACGCTTAATGCAATTCTCAAACACATCAAAGGGATTTTCGTGATAATCCCGCCCATCTAGCTGCGTTTCCCCAGCCACTCTGGCCGGCTTCCAACAAAATATTAAAATACAATAGACTGTCAAACATTAAAAGCTTCCCTATTCTGGGCTGCCTTCAGATGTCTTCTAAAAGTCTGGTAGATGTTTTTTCTCTTTGACAGCTGGTGGGAGGGCGTTCCACAGGGTGGGCGCCACTACCGAGAAGGCCCTCTGCCTGGTTCCCTGTAACTTGGCTTCTTGCAGCAAGGGAACCGCCAGAAGGCCCTCGGTGCTGGACCTCAGTGTCCAGGCAGAACGATGGGGGTGGAAACGCTCCTTTAGGTATACTGGAACAAGGCCGTTTAGGCTTTCTAGTCTTAGGTGGACAATGTTATTACATAGTTTAGTCACTAGGTGGCACTGGGCTTAGTTGTGTCTGGCTTGAGTAAAGAGCTTCCTGTTGCTGTTCTATTCTTGTTTGGGAGAGACAATAACATTCTTGTCTAGATTCTTGACTGGTGTGTCCTATATGCATTCCATGATGAGGCATGCCATACAGAGGAAAGAAATACTACTTTGTGAAGTTCTGCATGAGCTCAGGTGGAAGTCAACATTACAAGAAATGCATGGCTGATGCCAGAACTTTACCCTCCCTAATATCTAACACAACTCATCTGTTTTCTGACGTCAATATGCTGTCATACTCCGCCCCATCAATTGATAATGTTGTCCATCATTTTTTTAAAAAATATTGATTTATTGGTTGCTTAAAAACTCAGCAATCTCCTTCACACATAAGTTTTTCTCTTCTGGCCTGTCTGAAGATATTTTTTTTAAAAAAAGTTTTTTTCAATAAAAATGTGTTAAATTATAGTTTGACAACTGGCAGTGGATGCACTAATAAAACTGATGATATTATTTATGTAAGGCTTTCTGTGTTCCAAGCTTTGCATAAATTACCTCAGTAATTACTACTACTACTACTACTACTACAACCTTGTACAGTAGTGTAGCATCATTCTCCCCATATTGCAAATCAGAATGGGTGGGTGAGGTTTAAACATACTGTTTAACAAACAAACAAAACATACTGTCTAAGGCCAGACAGTGGGGGTTTTTTAACTGAGATGAGATTTGTATCAGAAATCTCTGGGATAGTAGCTCATTTGCTTAATCACTCTGCTGTATGACTAGCTGTATGGTGGGTTGTTTTCAGGACTGCAACTCTACTTTTCCTTTTGCACACCTATTAATTCAATTTGGATATGCAGGCATTTGATAACGTTATTTCTATAATAATGTTCACTATGCAGATTAAACAATAAAATAGCTGCTCAGTTAACATAGTCAATGATTTATGGTTGCGTAAATGAGAACCTGATCGCTTGAAATGTTTGGAGTAACCTTGAAGATGTTCATAAAATTGGACTTCAAAACTAGTAAAGAATGATTTCCAGGAGTCAAATCCTATACACCAATGCCCTGGAGGAGTCACAGTAAAAGTTACTTTCTGTCCTTAACAAGTACAAGCTCACGGGTACAAGATCAAGGGGAAAAGGCAGACCTCTATTCATGTTTCATGAATCTTAAGTCCAATGATTCTGTTTATTTTTCTTTCACTCTATGCATTTGTTTTCAATGGTCCATTGAAAGCAGTCCACTCCATTGTCACAATGATTTCATGATTACATGATTTCTTGGGGCAGGAGACGTTACTATAACATCAACTTGTAATGACATACTGTCATTTAATAATAAATAATAATAATGATTTTTATACCCCGCCCTTCCCAGTTTAAAAACCAGGCTCAGAGTGGCTAACAGCAAATACGGTATAAAACACTGATTAAAATGCGACTTAAAAACAGCATAAAATAAAATATAAAATGCAGCATCAATATCAATAAAATTCAAAAATTCAGGGGTCATTTTGGGGAGAGAGAGAAAAAACCCAGTCAGTAGACATCAAATGATCACCAGGGCTAACTGTCCAGGTTGGTCCTACTAGGGCCAGCAAGGAGACCAGGGAAGAGTTTAAATATGGGGTCCAGAAAGAGTTTCTTAATAGAAGAAGAAAAAAGGGAAAAGGGAATAGAGGATCAGGCTAATTCAAATTGAAGGCCAGGCAGAATAGCTCTGTCTTACAGACCCTGTGGAAGGAGATCAATTCCTGCAGGGCCCCATGTCTTGTGGGACATAGCATTCCACCAGGTTGGAGCCGTCACTGGAAAAGCCCTGGCCCTGGTGGAGGATAGACCGGCTTCCTTAGGGCCCGGGACCTTTAAGGTATTATTATTCATGGACCTTAGGGCCCTTTGCAGGACATACCAGGAGAGGCGGTCTCGTAAGTGCGAGGGCCCTAGGCTGCATAAAGAGCTTCACCTGAGCGCTTACTCCAACATCTGTAGCTGCATGAATGTAGCAGATCAGTTATTCTACCAGTTTACAATTAGAATGGAGGAATGGGATGGATGGATGGGTGGATGGGTGGATGGATGGATGGATGGATGTAGTTCCCTCTACTCTTATTTCCCTCCCAAAGAGATGATTTGCAGCACCCAACCTCATTAGTGGCCACTGTATGCAAAGACTGGCTGCATGCTGTGTTGGATCAGTGCCTACAAATATGGCCTCTTATCACAAGAGCTAGCTAACGATACAATCCTAATCCTATTTGTGGACTCTCCTTCACTGGTCATCTGTCGTGGTTGCTTTAGTTGAGATTCCTGCATTGAAGGGTATCCTTCCCAACTCTACACTTCCATGATGCTAAGATAGGAAGACCAGATGTCTTCCGGTGTCCAGGAAATCAAAATCTAAATTTCCACAACTGGAAAACATCAAATTATTAAATTATTAATTATTGACTTTCATATTCACAAAGTGCAGTGCAATCCTATGTGTTGTTTACTCAAGAATAAGTGCCACTGTATTTAGTGGCACTTCCTCCCAGTTATGCAATGGCAGGCTAAGAATTCATTAAGTGTGACTAGCAGGCTTGCCCAACCTGATGCACCCCAAGGGTTTTAGGTTGGGAAATGCTGGTGTATTTAATTTGCTTGTTAAGACCATTTGAAACTGGCCCAGGACAGAGCAGTGGCATTTGCAGAGTGAGAGAATTTTGTGTACAGATCCTTTGCAGTAAATTGAACACACCTTCATAGTTAGAAGATGATGCCTTTGTATTGCATATGATTATAAGTTTGCTCTTGCTGATTAGACTTTACTTATTAGCATTTTAAACACTGTAATTCATTTTTTTCACTCTCTCTATTTTTGTGAAAACAAAGTTTCATTGGCCATTTTTTCCCTCATTGCTCATGAGGGGGCGCTCTTTATGTTGTTGTTTTCTTCCACCTACGGAATCAGCCATAAATCATAGGTCATTTTGCAAGGGGGACTTGTCAATGATGCAGAACAACTGCAAAGTGAAAACATTCAGTGTAAATTTAGTCCTGGGATGGCATACCTGTATTATTGATTTGAACTTGTGTCAAAGCAGTTGCCAGGTCAATTTAATATCCCATTCTTGTGATGTTAAGAACAAACTCACTCCTAAATAATACAAGGAGTTAAAGAGATGTCAGTTGGAAATAGCAAAAGAATGAAACAATTTAATTAAGCAATAATGGTGCCGGCATTGGGGTATACAAGGCAATAAACAACCCTTGTGGTTGATTAAATGCTGGAGGGAAGCAGAGGGTGAAATTCGGTGTGTATGGAACACAGTCTGTTTCCTGTTTGCTGTGGATTTTCTGCACCGTTGGCTCACTTGATCTTATTTGAAGTTTTCCTTGGCTGGCCTGTTCTTTTCACAGAAAGGTTATAGATAAAAAAATGTAGAAGTTTGTGTTGCTTTCTGTGTAGGCTTTGGATTTGTTCACCACTGGAAGATCCCATATGCAATCATCTAGATCTGGCTCATAACTAGGCTGGGATTGTGAGTGCGTGCAACATTGGGATGAGAGTGGTTTTGTGTCTGTTGCCATTTATGTGATTCCAGTTCCAAACATTTGATCAGTTCCAAACATTTGATCCTGGGTTGGTTGCAAATCTGATGGAGACCGTACACCCTCCCACAGCCCATCATGCTAATCAATAAATATTCTAGGCAATTTACAGCAAAAAAGAACAATGCAGTAAAATATCCATTTCAGTCCATTGCAGACCCCTCAAGGTGATGGACTGAAATGTGACTTTGACATGACTTTGTCCAATTTGATGACAGTTCCAAAATGTTGATTTAGATCCCTCTGATGATACCATCACCCAGTTTGACATGACTTTACTCAAGTTGCCTTGACAGTTCCAAACTGCTGTGGACAATTCTGAAGATATCACCAGTGCAATGGTTTCCAAGAGAAACAGTGAGTTTTGGTCTACATTTGGATACTGTCAGACAGTGTTTTGAATCAAGATGGCTGACCTAACTATTCCAAACCGCACCTGTCTGGATGCCTCTGAAGATACAGTTACTGCATTTTCATTTCTGATGTATTTTTTTTTTTTGCATGTTATACGGTGTTCAGGCTCACATGTTCAGATAAGGGTTAGGATAAATGAATGGCAGCGCTGTGTTGGGTTCCAAATAAACAAACTTCAAGTTGGAGAAGTTTCCATTCCTGCTTTGTGTCTCCTATTTCTCCTGGTTGTTGAAATAACTCAGAAGAGTGCTAAAAAAATGCACTCTTGGAAGGTTGACTTTTTATGTTATTCATGGAGCAGAATTTTCTCATAGGTTCCTAGTTGCCAGAGGTCTTCCATGCCTGGTGTGGCTCAAGTTTAGAATTGTTGGAGGATTATTTGTTTCAATCAGAAAAATATTGTGAACTTGCCCTGGGATTTTATCTCAGGTACAACACCTGAAAATTGGAACAAATGAGTAAATGATACTCAAAATGGCTTCTCATCAGTCCTCTTACCAACTTTGCCAGAACCAGCGAGCCATTAAGATGTCGATTCTTTCAAGCCAGCCGTGGCACTTTTATCACAACATGGTAATGCCTTGACTAACGTTTGTGATTCCTAAATCTCCCCCCGCCCCTGATATTTTAACTTCATTTGCTTTCTTCTCACAGCATCAAGATTCACATAGATAACCAGAGGGCAAGGTGACCTGTCAGCCAAACTCACACAATGGTTTTAAATCCTGAACAAGCATTTAGTGCTTAATGTAATGTGTAGGGAAAAGGCACATAGTAATTTAGGACTGGAGAGGGAAAGCATTACATTTCTGAAACATTTTGCCCGAATAAAATGATGAAAGAAGGCCAAGAGTATATATATATACACAAACATACACACACCTTAATAACACCTTCCTTGCCTAGGAACATGATTTACAATGAGTTTGTGAGAACAGTCTGCCCCTATTTCATGTTGAGTTACGGTACACCTTTGCGAGTGGCTGCTCAAAAGGGATGCAGTGGCTGTTGTATGTGTGTTGCGCCGCCACCGTTTCATGTACTGCCACTAAAATTTAAAATGCTGTACATACCAAATAGATCTATAAATTTATATAGTAACTATCCCAACAAATGCAAACTCGTTCTTAGTAACCATAAAATTACCTTCTGTTATCTATCACCTGTGAATTACGGTCTCATCACACACCACAGCCAACCACTGAATTATGCTGCTTCCCTGTGCACTATTTCAACATTTCTTCTGCAGAAGAACTGCAATGTTACAGAGAACAGAGCTAAACAAACAAGCCAGAAATAAAGCTAAATTTGTTGCACGGTAAATCTGCAGCTATTTTATCAGATTTGCATTTAATATTATTTAAAACACAATCCATATACTAAGCATCTTTATAGCCCTAAATGCAAATCTGGTAACAATAGTCTGATCTTCTGGCAATGGATCCAGATTTGGGTATACAAAACATGCCTAAGACAAGTCATGGCTTATATCTGCACTAGGAAAAATCCTCTGATGCTTAATTTCTCTTTGTGGCTTTAAGTAAGTGTAAACTTGCTCCCAGATTCCTTGCAAGGAGTAGGAGGAAAGTGCTGTGTACCCTTTGTAAATGTAACTCACTGCTACCAACATGTTAACTCTCCTAAATCAGGACTACTCGCTTATGGTGAAGGGAAACATACCCAGTGGTGGCTGTTTCACTTGGGCTAATGGGGCACAGCCTTCCCAAGGAGGTTTACCAAGGAGAATAGTACCTAGGAATTCTTTAAAAATATATCCCCATAATCTTAAAACCACATACAGTGGTACCTCTACTTATGAATTTAATGCGTTCCGAATGCACATTCATAAGTCGAAAAAAATTGTAAGTCGAATCCCATAGGAATGCATTGGGAGAAAAAATTCGTAAGTAGAAGCAACCCTATCTAGAAATTCGTAAGTAGAAAAAATCCTATCTAAACCGCATCCAAGATGGCAGACAGAGCTCTGTTCGTAAGTAGAAACATTCGTAAGTAGAGTTATTCGTAAGTAGAGATACCACTGTACTCTTTTATTGTCCCACACATATTTTATACTTCTATTTAAGCTCTGCATAAATTTCTGTCAATCAGCTGTTTGCTAACCAGTCAGGTCTCTGCACCACTCAGCCAATTCTAATCCAAAAACATAGCTCTGGCCAAGAAGACCCTCCCATGTGTCTCTTGGCAGAAGAAACCACCTGAAAATGGAGTATTAGGACTGCCAGCTTTTCAGTCCCTGTTGTAAAGGTTTCCCCTCCCTCCTGTTGTTATGAGGGCAATTCCTATCTCTGTCAAGGACAGGTAGGGCTGCTTGAAAAGCAGTCCTTCCTGCCTTCTGGGCATGCTCAGAACCATTTCCTTGAAGACCACACCTCCAAACAGCTCAAACCACACTCTCTGTAACTAGGCAGGAGAAGGGTGTGGTTGCAATCTTGGCCAGCTTTTCTTTTTAGTATTTGTTAAGCAATGATGGTGGACACAGTGTTAATCTCTTTCTACAATGAATATATATTTTTGCATTCATTTTTGTCAGTGGGGACAAGGACTGAGGAGAGAAATGGCTGGGTTCTGATACAGGCCTGTACAACTTGTGATCCACGAAACCAGTGGCTGGTGAGGTGGTGTGGTGGCTGTTCCTAATGAGCAACAGAGAGTGACTCCATGACGTTACAGGCACTAGTTTTATGGAGAATCACTGAAAGGGGGAAGCAAAACCAGCACCATGCTGGCATGCAGTGGTTGAATGTGCAACAGTGCTCCACATACCTGCCAAGTTCCGGCCTGAGAAATAAGGGACTGGACCGGAAGTAGCAGACCGGAAGTAGCGCTGCCGCCATTTTGGAACTGCGCGGAGCATGCTCAGAAGCGACTTTTGATGCTGCTCTGCCCTATTCCAAAATGGCCGCCACACCAGAAGTCATGCTGCAGCCATTTTGGAACTGGGCAAAGCAGCATCAAAAGTTGCTTCTGAGCATGCTCCACCCAGTTCCAAAATGGCCACTGCACCAGAATAAACCGGGGGAAAAAAATCCGTTTTTTTCCGGCTGGGGACAGCCAGAAAAACGGGGGTTTCCCGAGGAATACGGGAGACTTGGCAGCTATGGTGCTCCACGCAACCTGCTTTCTGACTTCAGAAAGTGACAGAAAAAACAACAATCAAACAACTCTCAGGCCACAATACATGGCTGATAAGATTATTTCAGCTTGCGTTGTGCCCTTTTTGGTGGGCCTGTTTATGCAAGAGTACTCTGAATGTTTATAATGTGTATAATAATTCAGATGAGCCCATACCAGATTTTCTGCTAGACCTGAAGTTAGGTGGAAATGGCATCTTAATGACTTCTTATAAGCTTTCCTTACCTGAGTTTTATGATATATGAAAGATAATGACCAGCATCTGATGCCCCTATTTGAAAGTTGATCATCTTGTGTGCTCCCAAGCTGCAGTCTTGTTACACCCTTGGCTCACTACGACATAAGCAGAATATGATTCCCAGAATGTTCTTAATAAGAACTATGAATCACACCCATTGATTTATCCACATAATCATGCACTTTTTTCTGTTGGACCTGCTACAAGAAAAAGAGAAAGAAGGGAGAAAAAGGTCACAAGCCCTTTGACTTAAGTATTTCTGTAATGGCTGTTAAAATCAATTCTAGCATTAAAGTCTCCACGAATGAACAATGCATTGAGTGGAAAATTGATTATATGGTCAAAGAACAGTCCTTTGTGGCCTCGTTTGCTTTTTCGATTAGTACAGCTGTCATGGCTGTTGTAGGTGGTCCTCAGCATTTCTACAGAACGAAAATAATGTCCTTGACATGTTGTGTTTGCCTAAAGATTAAAAGAGAACCAAACATATGAATTACTTTAAAGTTAACACTTTATTTAGTCAATGGAATTTTAAAGCAATGCCCTGGGCAGAAAGGAAGGGGGAGGTGGAATCTTGCTTTAAAGAAAAATCAATAAACAGATGAAAACAAAATGGGTAATACCCAAAGGCTGTTTGATACATTTTTGTGTATATGAGGTGTGTGTTTGTGCATGCTGAACCAGAGAATGAATTTGTCTATGCTTTTTGGTCTTTCCCCCTACAATCCCTTCCATGATGATGATGAGCTACATTGGTTCATACAAAGCAACATTTTGGATTTCAGTGAGAGGGCAACAAAACGAGTGGGAGAAGGAATGCTTTAAAGGCCCTCCCTTGGATTCACAGCAGACCAACAACTTAAGTGTATTTAACTTGTGTGTGTTCAGCTTTCCACAGTTGGCAAATATATATAATAATAATAAAAAGGGAGTGGGCACCTGGAGGAAAAATCTAGCAATCCCACCCGCTATTGCACCCAATGTGTTTTGACGGTACTCAATTTTGACTTGAGGCACTATCCCAGCAAAGATAATCATTGCATGTTACATGCATCAGCCTGAGGCTTGTCAATAGGGCTGCAGCACTGTGATTCAATACTTGGAGCTCACCCATGTCAATTTATACCTGCATGTACATAAAGAGGCATGGCAAAACTAGCATGGATAAGAAACCATTGGTTCTTTTTTGGGGGGGGTGTGCAATGGAATAAAAGTCCTTAGAATCTTGCAGGTGTTGGAAGTAGTCAGATTCTTCATTTCCTAATTTCACAGCAATGTTTCGACTGCCATGGAACACTGATAAATGCAAACATTGAAAATGTTTCTTTCTTTCCAGCTATGCAAGCAATTTAGTCATAATTGAAAGCAGATTTCTTTGTTAAGGCTTTAATGTTTTATTAATTTAATTTTCCACAGTCACATCCCCCCTTTTTTATTTTGCTGTTTAGCCTAAATTTCCCTTGATATTTGTAATTATAATGTTTGTTTGGGCTGCAGTATATTGTAAGTCTCAGCCAGCACAACTACCAAAGGAACAACTTTTCCCCTCTTGCCTTACAGAATAAAAACAAATAAAATTTCTAATATTGAAATCCTTGGATTCATTCATTTTTTAAGGTACTGTAAGGAAACTGATTTTGTGTAGCACAGCCTTATGCAAATTTACTCATAAATAGGGAGGGGAAAGGACTTAATTTAGTTTGCATTTTAAAGCAAACTTACCTAATCTGTAGTTTCCAAACCAGTAACAAACCAAAATTGAGCTACCTTTTCAAAATGGGGCCTTCTCCAAATTGTGCTCCCCAACTGAAACCTGTTTGCAAAAAAGAGTATATATTCAAAGAAAAATGCATGAAAGAATGCTTATATGGGTAGAAATCAATGTTTCTTTTCCTAAAAAAATGTTTAGGGGTACTCTAATTTTGACTCAAGAAAACCACAATTTTATAGCTCAAATTGGGAAAAATAAATACAGTAAATGGGCAAAAGTACAAAGATTCACAAAATGTTTAGGAGTATGTGTACCTCTGTGTCCCCCCCCCTCCAAAAGCACTGGTAGAAATAATATACAAAAAATCATTTAATATGGGGAAATTGCATGCAGCTCTGGTTATCTCTGGTCAGTTGGGGCTGACGGAAATTGCAGTCCAACATCACCTGCATGAAGTTGACTAATAGGTATATTCGTAGAGATTACAACTCGCTAAACTCTGCTAGACCATTACCTACATCAGCAAGGATAGAGCGCTTGAAAATCAGTCTTTAGTTATGCTTGCCTACTGAAGTTCACATGCTTAGTTTAGGTTCACATTTAAAAAAAATAGTAACCTTTTGCTCTTTGTTGTACATATTTGTCACTGAAAAGGGCCTTAGTAATTCTGTATGAAGTGACATTTTATCCCTATCATAAGATAGTTGGATGATGTCTTGTACGCCTCCTTCCTGCAACTCCTGCAGCCAAGCTGGTGCCAACATATAGTTCTGTTTTCCTTTGGACCACATCAGCAAAGACGAGAGGGGGAGTCTTCTTGTTTGGGCAACCCAGGACCTCCATACACACTGCCCAGGCTTGCGTCCCAGAGATGCCACTTCAGCGCTGCTAACACAGCAAAAACACTGCTGCAAGCCACGGTTACCAGTTACCAGTCTCCGCAGCCACAGCAAGCACTGTGATTCTCTAGATATTTAACTTCACCTCCAGAGGCCCACTCCATTGTCTCCCGAGACAGATGGATGCCAACAATCACCATACCATCGTAGGAACAGATGAGGAAAGATGTCCACCAGCATTGGTGCCAACTCCCTGGGGCCCTGGGTGCCCAAGCACCCACAAAATTCCCCATGAAGTGGCCGGGTACCCACAAATTTCGGTGACAGCCAGGACCATGCATGCTGCATGGCACCCATGCCCCCAGGCACCCATGGTAGTAGGGCCAAGATGAAAGACAGAGGAAAGGCATTGAAAGGCAGAGGAAATTTTTGAAATGTACTCAAGATTAACAGTAGAATCCTACATATGTATTGTCAGCAGCAAGCCCCATCGAGTTTAGGAGGGCCTACTCCATAGCTGCCAAGTTCCGGCCTGAGAAATAAGGGACTGGACCGGAAGTAGCGCTGCCGCCATTTTTGAACTGGGCGGAGCATGCTCAGAAGCTACTTTTGATGCTGCTCTGCCCTGTTCCAAAATGGCCGCCGCACCAGAATAAACCGGGGGAAAACAAAAATATCCGTTTTTTCGGCTGGGAACAGCTGGAAAAACGGCAGTTTCCCGGGGAATACGGGAGACTTGGCAGCTATGGCCTACTCCAAGGGAAGTGTATATAGGATTGCATTTTAAATGCTTGTTGTTGTAGTTTAAGAGTATTCGTTGTGCATTTGTTAAGTACCTCATAATAATTATAGCTATCTTATTCAATTGTTCTTTTAAGAAAAGGTGTTTGTGCCTTTGACATGCATATATATTAAGCAGGCCTATTTATTCTGGCTGGTCGCATCAGGAGGTAGAGAGGGAGGGACAATGTGGCACCAAAGTCAGTGCAGTGCAGAGCAGAGCTAATTCAGTGCTCTTGCCATCCTCTACTTGACAATATATGTTTAGTGTGGAGAACCAAAGAGCTGGCCAAAGATGCAGTTGCTCCTGAAACATAGGAGATCTGTGGAAATTAGCATATGCATACCAGTCTTGAGTTCTGCACATTTTCTCAAGGATGGCAACTTGCCACCTTAAGTCTTAGGGCTTGCTTTTCTTCAAGCAGATCCAGGTGGCTTTGCCTTTTTCAAAATCTGTCTTGAAAACAGCTTTGCGTGTGAGATCCAAAAGGGATCCGCCTTGAGATCTTCTATTCCTGCTAGCTCAGTGTAGCTGTAAATTCTGGGCAAATGCATGGGGGAAGAAAAAAACTAGTTAAAACCACCCATTAGCAGGAACGAGAAACAAATGGTATCCCCTATTAACCTTCTTTAATAGATTCCTGACCCTGGAAACAACTTATTATAAAACACACACACACACACACAGACAGACAGCCCAACAAAATCGTTCAAGTTAATTAGAGAGCTGAGGAAGAAAGGGTTAAAAGATTATATCCCTGTTATGTAATTGCCCCCTGATCATAGAAGCTCACTTAATTGCAAGAAGTCAGTTAAATTTTAAATCTGTCATCAGAAACTCTGGCTCTCCATATTATTTGCCAAGTTGTTAGTCGCTACATTTTCCACAGATGGTTTGGTCTATCGTCGGAGGAGAACCATGGTTCTGTGGGGGCAGCCATGGGAAATTTGGTTCTGGGGGTGGGAGTTGTGGTTCTGTTAAAGTGGTTGTAAGAGTGCTTTGAGTGTATGCTGTGGATGTTGATTCTTGACGGGCAATATTTGAATCAGACTTCGGCTGGCCACCCTTCAAGCAGAGGACAATTTCAATTATTTATTTTATTGAAAATAATCTTTGTAAGCCGGCAACTCATAAAAAAATATATCAAGGGAATATACAGTAAAATTAGAGGACGTTCCCCTGACAACCCTTCAAACATAAGACTGTAAGTTAGGACAACACTTGGCTACCCAACACTGAATGGTGTAATATTTGTCATACCAAATAGCATCACATGACAACAATGAGTAACACCTGCTGCTTCAGCAGGAAGTATGTCATATCCATTCCATTGACCCAGAAGGACTACGGAAACAGTTTTTATTTTATTTTTTAAAGAATTAGTTCATCAGGCCTTTGAACCCGCTGGGAGCCATCGTTATGTTTAGATGCAGACGTTGCGCTTTGCAAAAAGAAAAAAGACACGTTGTTGCTGACAATGTGAGTATTGCTGTTCTGCATTTTTGTTTTTACGATTGCAATGGACCACTGTAGAAGTACTGTCAAAAATGGATATAAGTTTAGAAATAATTAAAATAATAAATAAATGCAAGATAACCATATTGGAAAATCAACAAAAGCAGCAACAGCTTCATTAAACAAGGGAATTAAATGATGCATTTTAGTTCCATGGGGAAGAACTGGGTCCCCTCGCCGTTCTTCGTTATTTTCACCGGGGTTATGATTATAGCTAAAACAAGTTAATGCAATATAGTTGACTGGGGCAAGCAACATATTATGCCGGGATTGTCCTTCAGCCAAAATGATAAAGGTGGAGCTGATATTAAGGTCACGTTAGCCATCACACTGGAGTTATTCCAAATACAAATCCTTGAGAACGGAGAGGGGGGAAGGTAGGAGAGATCCAGCTGCATTATCATGAGTCACTATATAAATTTGTTCATAGTGATGACCCTTCATCACCCTGCTTTTAATATCTCATTATTTTGATGCTACATCTGTTGGCTGCCCGTATTTTAATCCATGGTCTGACTCCGACTCCTACTCTGTAAGAATTTATGGGCTTTAATCTTCGTTTATGAGGCTCCATTCCTAAAGCATTTTAAAAGATGCGAGTAAGTCATATCCAAAGGCTCGCCTTCTTCTGCTGTTCCATTAACAGTTTCAGAAGTTGCAGGGCCCTAGAGAGGCAGTGTCCCTTGCAAGCTCCTACCTTGAGTAGGTAACCTGGGCAGATGCTGTAACATGCTGATTGGATGTAGTCTTGTAACACACGCCTTGAGAATAACAATATAAAACTTGGGCTTTGCTCTGTTTTCTCCAGAACTGCCCACAATTTCTGAAAACCAGCAAAATGCCTTGTAAACAATCGGTGCTAGACAAGTTAATTTCCTTTGTCTGGGGAGTGCTGCAATTCATTTTGGACCTAACTACATGCCCTTGTCAGCATCCCCACTATTAACTACTTTATTTGATTCTGAGCCCTCGCATGATATATGGCATTTGAAGATTTGAAGACCTCCAATCTGAGTAACTTCACCAAGCATTTCCCAAAATGATGGATGAAGTTTGATGCCCCAGTTTATGGCACTTGAAAGCTCTCATGTCTGGTCATCCAAAATCAGAGTAAGTTTTGCATTATCAATTTGTCAATATTCTATTTTCAAACCCCTGCTTTGTAAATATTTCCCTATGATAATTCAAAACATATCAAAGGTATTTTGTTTTTTTACTCCTATGAGTTCAGTCTTTGGGGTGAAATGCAATTTTATCCTTACCATTTCTCCCTTACCTTGCCAAACTGTTCCTTTAATGTGATAGCATTGCCTCCACCTCTTGTCAGTTATTTCAGGATGGCACCAGCAATGTTTGAGAAACATAGAATCATAGAGTTGGAAGAGACCACAAGGGCCATCCAGTCCAACCCCCTGCCAAGCAGGAAACACCATCAAAGCATTCCTGACATATGGCTGTCAAGCCTCTGCTTAAAGACCTCCAAAGAAGGAGACTCCACCACACTCCTTGGCAGCAAATTAAACTGCCGAACAGCTCTTACGGTCAGGAAGTTCTTCCTAATGTTTAGATGGAATCTTCTTTCTTGTAGTTTGAATCCATTGCTCCGTGTCCACTTCTCTGGAGCAGCAGAAAACAACCTTTCTCCCTCCTCCATATGACATCCTTTTATATATTTGAACATGGCTATCATATCACCCCTTAGCCTTCTCTTCTCTTCTAAACATACCCAGCTCTCTAAGCTGTTCCTCATAAGGCATCGTTTCCAGGCCTTTGAGCATTTTGGTTGCCCTCCTCTGGACACGTTCCAGCTTGTCAGTATCCTTCTTGAACTGTGGTGCCCAGAACTGGACACAGTACTCCAGGTGAGGTCTGACCAGAGCAGAATACAGTGGTACTATTACTTCCCTTGATCTAGATGCTATACTCCTATTGATGCAGCCCAGAATTGCATTGGCTTTTTTAGCTGCTGCATCACACTGTTGACTCATGTCAAGTTTGTGGTCTATCAAGACTCCTAGATCCTTTTCACATGTACTGCTCTCAAGCCAGGTGTCACCCATCCTGTATTTGTGCCTTTCTCTTTTTTTGCCCAAGTGTAGTACCATATTCAGGATCTATTGGTGTTGATTAGTTGGTCCTTAATACACTTCAATCACCCAAAACAAATTGGGAGGGGGCTTTCTTATTGAATAACATATATGCTGCAGTTCTAGAAATTGTAAATACAGAAACAGGATGTGGTAACTATTCTGAAATATGTATAATCAGAATTATAATCAGAACTAAAAGCTGTGATTTATTGCATTCATCTCAGATAACAATCAGATACTAAAATACCAGCATCTTGTGGATTCCTAACAATATCTATTCACCCATCTATCTAAAGATGAAGGTAGGCCTGGAAAAGTTATAAAAGATTTTAAGAAAACAATTTTATTTGGAAAGGGGAATGGGATGCAGAGATACTTTTCGGGAAAGGGCCAAGATTCCTAAAAACTACTTAAAGGTAAAGGGACCCCTGACCATCAGGTCTAGTCGTGACCAACTCTGGGGTTGCGGTGTTCATCTCGTGTTATTGGCCGAGGGAGCTGGCGTACAGCTTCCAGATCATGTGGCCAGCATGACAAAGCCGCTTCTGGTGAACCAGAGCAGCACACGGAAACGCCGTTTACCTTCCTGCTTGGAGCAGTACCTATTTATCTACTTGCACTTTGACGTGCTTTCGAACTGCTAGGTTGGCAGGAGCTGGGACCGGGCAACAGGAGTACTTAGTGTCTACTAAGTAGACTACTTAGGCTTATGCAAAAGATGCACACTGAATTTTTGACTCACCCTAAATAGCTGACACCCATGCCCCAGCTGTCTTCTGTCATTACTAACTGCTTTTGAAACTTTTGTAGAAGTAGTTTGCTTTGCAGGGAGCAGAGGGAAGCCATTCTAGAGAAAAGGTTTGTGGAACCAGCTGCACAGTTCTTTGGACTGCGAGCATAGATTGGTGGTAGGGACTCTTCACCGCCCACAGGCCAAATTAAGCATCCAAAGTGGCAGGCTGGCTCACAAGGTGGTTTTCAGTCGGCCACACACACCTGTCACTCGCCTGATGCCATATGATGAGCTCAGAGCTCCTCAGTAGCTCTGACCCATGTCTAAAGCAGCATGGCTTGCGTTTGGTGCTAAATGTAAACAGAACCCAATGCAAGCCTTGCTACTAAGGAACAATTAGGAACACCCACTGTTTTCACTAAGTGGAATAAGTATTATTATTATTATTATTATTATTATTATTATTATTATTAAAAAATTGTATACCACCTTTCATCTGAAGATCACAGGGTGGTTTACAGCATAAAAACACAGAATGAAAACACAAAATATGTCAGTAGTGATGTATGGAAGTGAGAGCTGGACCATAAAGAAGGCTGATCGCCGAAGAATTGATGCTTTTGAATTATGGTGCTGGAGGAGACTCTTGAGAGTCCCATGGACTGCAAGAAGATCAAACCTGCCCATTCTGAAGGAAATCAGCCCTCAGTGCTCACTGGAAGGACAGATCCTGAAGCTGAGGCTTCAATACTTTGGCCACCTCATGAGAAGAGAAGACTCCCTGGAAAAGACCCTGATGTTGGGAAAGATTGAGGGCACTAGGAGAAGGGGACGACAGAGGACGAGATGGTTGGACAGTGTTCTCGAAGCTACTAACATGAGTTTGACCAAACTGCGGGAGGCAGTGGAAGACAGGAGTGCTTGGCGTGCTCTGGTCCATGGGGTAACGAAGAGTTGGACACTACTAAACGACCAAACAACAACAACAGTGGTCCTTACCGTAGTGGTCCTTTTTGAAGCCACCACAGTCACACCTGCCTTGGTGAGGCTGCATCTGAAGGCTCCACATGGAAGCACTACATTATAGCACCTCCACACCATAAGCTTGTTGGTTGCCCCACCCACGCCTTTAGGCAACTCTGTACAGGCTGCCCAAAATCTGAAAAAGCCACAGAATCTCTTTTCTTTTTTTGCTGCTATTATATGTACAGTAGCTATAATCTGGCACGATTACATCCAAACAATATGTAGGAAACAGTTTTTTTGCACATCCCTCTTTTGTCAAGAAAAGGTAAGACTTAGGTGCTGTTAGCAGCAATGCACAAAATATAATTCCACTCTTTCAAAAAACTTTAGTTTCCTTAAGTAACTTACTATGATACAAGTTTCAGCAGATCAGCATAAAATTTTCTTAATTTCATTACAGGCTGTAAATTAAAATTAATGAGGCTGACACCGACAATTAACAATGAAAAATGCAGATTGTTATAATTACTTAAGCAATAACATTGCTTTACATAGAAGACTTAAGGTGCTCCACAAATTATTTACAAGTGTTACATAAAACACAAAAAAATGACAATTTCAATTTATTTTGTCAGTATAAAAAACAAAAATCCTTACTAAAACCTTTCTCATTTGGGAATCTCTCGCCATGCATAATTAAGCAAATTTGATTGCAATTAAGCCTGGCTTCTACAGTGGAGTTTTAATTAATGCAAATCTGGCATCTACATCTATAAGATTAATTTTAGTGAATTAAAAGAAAACAACAAAGCACATTTGAAAGTGCAGTTGCATTGTTGAAAAGAAGGGTCTGTTAAAAGCTTGTGTTTTGTTTCTTCACCCTTCCATGTAGCTAGCCTTTGACTGAGCCTTTCAGGAAAAAATATTTTATTCAGATTTTGTTTTGTTTTGTTTCTCAATGCTTTATTAAAATGGGATCATCACACATACACACAAACGTTTGGAGAGACATCTTAAAATGCAATTATTTGCCCTTAGAAGAAGAAACCAACTGTAATATAGGCTAAGAGGGAGGTCAATGTTCTCCTTTTATAACAGATCCTTTAAATTTATTGTCCACCCCGAATTGTTATATTGCTCCTGTTGTGTCTCTTCTAGCGTTTGGGCACAGGAAGCAGCTGTCGGGGGCAGCCCTGGGTTTCTGTGCCCTTTAAAAAGAGAAAGAGCCCTCAGATTCCGGGTCTATCCGCTATTAGACATGAATAGCTAAATGGAACAGTATGGATTGTATCCAATGCTAGTCATACTCAAAGTAAACCTATTGAACTTAATGGACATGATTAACATAGGTTCATTAATTTTGATGGCTCTGTTCTAAGAAGTACTTAGTTTAATGCAACCCTATTACTCTAAATACTAAGCTCTGGGAGAGGCATACAAGATGTTCCCAACTCACTATGACTCAAATTATCAAAATGAGGGTGTGATGTGGCCCAGTTCGGCTAGATGTCTTATCACCGGTAATACTGTCAATAAAAAAAAAAAATCCCTCTAACTTTTCTATACCTTTAGGCTGGTGCTTCTAAAAGAGGATGAAATAGCATGTTTGTAACTGATCGTGTTTCACCAGTTTCTAACTTGTCACTTCTGACTCGCTTTCTCCCCCAACCCAGGAAGTTCTGGTTAGGAATTGTCGAATGTTTTTTGTTTCAGTTACGGTCTTTCAAGAAAAACCTGGATTTTCACATGGACTGCAAAAAAGAGCTTCACAGAAACAATGAAATCAACGACTCCATTAATAATTATTTGACATTCCCTCTGAACATACACATTATAATGCTTCACTTTGACATTCCCTCTGAACATACACATTAGAATACATTTGCAAGGTCCAACTAGCAAATGCAGGCAGTCAGGGAATATTTGTTTTCGGTTTGACTGATTCCAGCTGCAGGAGAGCAGGGCAGTTTGGGCAAGCCTGTTCTCCCTTGCCCCAACCAGCTCCACTGTGTTTCAGACCATATGTAAATTACCCATCAGAAGGGCCACCTGTATGACAGCTCCCAACAAACAGTCAAGCCAAAACATGGATTCTTCTTACCGTGCTTCATTCAGCAACACAGTCTCTTGGAAGCATCTTAAAATGCATCTTAAAATGCATGCTGAGTTTAGCACTCTTAAGTCCAAGTGATCTTAATGAGAAAGATGTAAGTATGTGTCAGTAACCCTTCCCAGACTCTTTTTTTTGCTTTTACAATGCTTTATTGAAATTATATACAAAAATAAAGAAAATTATACATAATTATACAAAATAAAGAAAATTATACATAATAAAGAAAAAATGTACTTATTACATCACATCATATTCTTCTCACAGATCCATTGACTTCCTGCCAACCCCTCATGTTTATAAACATTATTTAACCTATCACACAATTTATTTCAGTCTTATATTCATATATACTCTCTTTTCTGGTACTCCTCCCATGTATCACAGGAGCTATTCTAGAGCTGCCACAGACTTCATACTGTTACAATAATCCTTAAGATAATTTAAATAGACACTCCATTTTTTTAATAAAAGTTTGTTCTGTGCGGTCTCTCAATATGTCTGTAAATTTAGCCAATTCTGCGTACTCCCAACAATTTATTTTGCCAATCCAATTTTGCTGGTACTTTATCACACTTCCAGTTCATAGCTATGAATATTCTCGCAGCCACAGTAGCATACAAAAATAATTCCCTCTTATTTTTTGGAATGTCATGGCCTACTATTCCCAAAAGGAAGGCCCCTGGTTGTTGTTTTTTAATGATATCTTAAACATTCTCTTAAGCTCATTCTAATTCATCTGATCCAGTGGTTGACTTATCAGTCCTTCTCAACACTCTGGCACTATTGTAGCATCCATAACTGGGGTTAAATAAATACACAATTAGGGAAGTGTGTGCATGAGTACTCTAGCTACACTTCTATCTTTCAGTCCCCACCAGTCTCCATGTTCTCTGGAATGCCTATCTGTAGTGGAGATGTCTTCCGTAATCATTGAGATTTCCATGCATTTTCAAACCTGGTACCCAAAACTGCAGCTCAGTTGATTTTTGAATGGATTTTTTGAAATATGGAATATAACTATGAGCAACAGGCAAACAAGTCTTTGAAACGATGGACTTTATATTTATGCACTGGAACAGTAAATTTCAGGATAACACCCATCATAAACTTCTTTTTCTTTACTATAAGGACCTGCTTTCTTGACCTTTCCCCCCCTTGTTTTTGTTCTTGTTTTCTCTTTCATTTTTTTTTAGCCAAGTATGCACTCAGTTATATAATATTGAGCATCAGCTATCAGAAATCTCAAACGCCAAATATTATTGCATGGCAGCTACCCATCAATTGCCAGATAGCCAGTGCTGGGAAGAAAATAACGGGAGTCTAACACCAATATTAAATTTTTGAGAATAATTATCATGAACATTTGCATAGGGGAATTTTGAGGAGTAAATCAGTTTAATCTCTAATCCAATGTCTCAGCCTCCCAGTTAAAATTTCTGAAGAAAGGGCAGGATACAAATGACAGAAGTACGAGCGACTCTGCCCACTTCTCAAAGTTGGCCCACGAGACGGGATGGGGACACAAGGATGTGACCGTTTCCCCACCCCACCTGTGTTAGAGGGCTGCTAGCTGTAATCCTTAGTATTTTTAAACTCTGTGACACAGGTGTATTCTGTGTCTCAGCCATAGATTTGATTGGGACACTCAAGCTGTCTGACTCAGCTTTGGGTTTAATAACCCTTTCTCCATTTTCTCCACCTTTTTCTTGGCTCAACCACCATCAACATTCCGTAAGCTCACAGTATCCTCTCAGGCAGGTTTTTTTTTTTTTTGGAAATGTAATTGTTTTTTGATTCACAAACTAACGTACTTTTGCATACCTAGGGCATTTCTCAAATATGTAGAAGCCACTTACGTATTTTTGGAAGGCTCCATTTTCCTTCCAAACATCTGAGTTTGCTTGTTAGAGAGAATGACAGGCTAAACATGTTATATATGTATTTGAGTCAATGGAGATTTCTTGTGAATCTTTTTGCTCTAATTGTAAATTGTCAGGTTTCAGCCTGTGTCCCCAGGTGTTGTTGGACTACAACTCCCATTATCCCCAGCTAGTCAGGGGTGGTGGGAGTTGTAATGTCTTTAAACTGAAGCTAATTCCCCCCCCCCTGAATATGGTTACACACACACACACACACACACACACACACACACACACACACATATATATATATATACTCACATGTAACGGAGGCAGGTTAATTCCCAGTGCATTATTGGAAACAGAAAGAAATTGAAAAACTGGAAGCACTAACCATCTCCTTCATCAATAGGTTTATATTTAAACAAGGAAACCTTGAAATCCGTAAGGGGGGGGGAAACCTTGCTTGCTGTGTCAGGCTTTTGAAGATGTTTAGCATTATAAATGTAAGTGATTTTAACACTCTGTGAACACCTTAAGAAGCCTGTTTTGGCAGTAAGTGGTATATAATATTGTAACAACAACAACAACTGCTGTTGTTTTTTAAATGAGTTTTATTCTGATTTTTTAAATTATGGTTATGATTTGGTTTGTTGGTGTGTTTTTAATGCTTTGAACATAGTTTGTGGGCTTGTAAAAAGGAAAAGGGTGTTTTACATATTTAAAAATGAATAAAATGTCATTATTAGATACGGAATTTAGCCGTCAGACTATTAATAAGGCACACTCCAGCTGGGTCCCATTCCATTGCTTTCGCATGGAACCTAACAGAAACATATTTTACTTTGATTGTTCTTCTTCTACATCATCTGAACAAACAGCAAGTATAGCATGTGAGACTGTTCGCCTTACTTGCAATGGAGAGAATTCTCTTCACTTTTCAACCTGAAAAAGAAGTGCATTATGATTATAAGACTGGCAGGCATCAAAAATACTAGCCATTTTCCTGGCTTCTCCCTTGTGCAGTTCAATTTGTTGTTGTTGTTGCGTATCACTCTCCATCCAAAGATCATGGGGGGGGGGGTTTACAACATAAAGATACAAAATGAGAACACAGCATGCATAACAAAAAACCCCAATAACACATTTAAAAAGGTCATAGATTGTTGAGGTTACAGGTAGGTAGCCGTGTTGGTCTGGATCGAAGTAAAATAAAAAAATTCCTTCAGTAGCACCTTAAAGACCAACTAAGTTTTTATTTTGGTATGAGCTTTCGTGTGCATATCTGAAGAAGTGTGCATGCACACGAAAGCTCATACCAAAATAAAAACTTAGTTGGTCTTTAAGGTGCTACTGAAGGAATTTTTTTATAGATTGTTGAATTATCTAAAGGCCTGGGAGAAGGAGAATGTTTTTGTCTGGCGTCTAAAGGTGTGGGCTGAGATCGGGGAGAGGGGCACATCTTGCCTCAGGCACCAAAAGGTGTTGAGCCAGCCCTGGCAAGCGCTATCTCCCAGTCCCCAGACAGTGTTTACCCAGGTATGAATACCCATCCCTGAGGGCACTCAGCAGTACCCCCCCCAGAGTGAATATCTTTGGGTGAATATCTACCAGGTATCCCCAATCCAAAAATGCCTCATTTTCACAATTACCTTAATTTTCTTCACCATCCTCTACAGTCTATCAAGTAGACCCAAATTGACAAATCAAGAACAGTAGCCCTGCAGTTTGAAGGAGTCTCACCTACCAAAGATGGCTCAACCTGCCCCCCACCCCCACTCAACCCCTCAAAAAAGACAAGTATCAGAAGCCCACACTCGTAAAGGGTGGGGCAGATGGTGCTATGCAAAGAGGACAGAGAAGAAGGGGCAGAAAGGGATTAAATCCAGACCAGTCCACCACTTCCTGACTGAGCATTAATAGCCCAGGCGAACTGTAAGGCTCCTGACACTACTTTTCATACCCAAAGCAGGCTCTCCCATCCTAACAGCTTCTTGATGTTGTTGGACTCAAACTATTGTCCGTCCCAGTTAGAATGGCCAATGTGCAAGGATGATAGGACTTGTGTTATGTATTAGTGTATATAGTTTTCCCTCAGGTCCTCAGGTCCTTGACAGTTGTTTTAGGAGGGAACTTTAGAAGGGAACTTTGAATTATGTTTGATACATTGTTTGAGCCAGCATCTATAAAAGCAGGCCAGCTCGGCAATGCAGTTCAGTTCTGTTCCAGCTTCCAAATAAAGAGCTGCTTTGGAGAGATTACTGTGTCGTCTGCTATGCTTACCCACAACCTAACACTGGCGACGAGGATGGGATTGAAGGACCTGAGGGAAAACTATATACACTAATACATAACACCTTGTAACCTACGACATCAGGAAAGTACCACAATGTACCACCTGCCCTACTCTCTGTCTGTTACCCTGAAATTCTTGCTCTCTATATTTTATTTTCCTCTCTTTTCATTTGCCCCAAGAAAGCCACTTTTTCCTCATGTTTGGTTAGAAGTCAAATAGTTGAATGGTGCATAAAAATAGTAAGAATTAGAAGTCCATTGATACCAGATATCTCAGGGCGTTACCTTGTTATCCTTACTTTATATTTAGGTAACTTTTTGATTTTGAACACCCCGTCTCCAGAGAAACCTGTAAAAAGTACATGAATACATGCAGAATTGCTGACTGAATGTCAATTTTCTAGCACGCGACCTCTATTGATCATTCATTATTGACATGAAGGTCTCCGGCGTCTTTGCTTTTCTCTCTAAGCTCTTTCTCAGCTAAAATTTCCAAGCGAGAGACCAGTAAGGCCTTGAATAACAGAATGATTCAGGTCTCATAGGATGTTTTACAAAGTACACTGACCTCAGGAAAACATCTGAGGGACATTTTTATAAAGGCTCAACAACTGTTTTAAATGAAAATTTAAAGACAACTGGTAGTTAGGGGTAGAGGGAGGGAAAGAAAGCATGGAAATGCTTCATCTGAATGGCATAAAAATGAAAGGGAGATTGCACCCTACAACAATAACAAAGGAGGGGGAGTCTCTTCACCAAATACAATGTGGAGGGAATAAATTTATAAAAGGTCTGGCAAGCACATGTCTCAGTGTGCAAACAGAGAGAACAAGTGGGGTTTTTTTGTCTACCGGCAAGAAAGATAAAGTATTGAAGTAATGTTTTCTTTGTTAAGAAAATGATTGGAAAATTAATCCAGTTTTGAATTTCAAAAGCAATTGCCCAAGAAAGACATCCCAAAATAGCTCTTTATTTTTATGGGACTTTGACAATGCTTTATTTGTTCTAACTGGCCTATGTTTTTTAAATGATAGTTAATACTGCTGCTATTGTAAGTCTTTTTGTACTGTGTATTTATGCTGCAGAAGCTGTCTTGGATGGGATTTGCCCCACAAAAGGCGGCCTATAATATAAGTTGCTTTTTACAATAAGAGTTCTCAGTTCTGGTCTCAGAAGTTTAGCTGAACTACGTTCAAAATGTGTGTGCATATGTATGGGACATGTTCTTTTGATTCCCCCCCCCCTTGGGTCATTTGAATGGAACTAACTGACACCTTGAATTCTGTGAAAGTTGCCTGAGCACATATTTTCACATGCAGGCCTTGAAATAGTTTATTTGGGTATGGAGGGGTGACAAATAACACAGTGCACAGAGAATTCTTTGGTCGTAGATCTGGGTTTTTATTTCTGTTCGCTTTGTGCATGTTAATTAAGTATACACATTCAGGGCTAAGTGCAGAGACAGCTAAATAAACAAATGACACTGTGGAAAGGTCTTTCTGCATACTAATCATATCCTACATCTGCAAGCAAAAGCTCTATAAATCGATTTGCTCTTTCACATCAAAAGACAAACAGTGATGCAAGTCAGCAATTCCTTTGTCAAAGTCACAGACACTGCCGTTCCTCACAAATGCATTTCTCCAGAGCTGGATTCAACCATTTGATGATTAGCATTATTGGCAGCTTTTCAAAGAAGATTCATCAAGCAATTTACAATTGGATTGGTTACCCATTTTTATGATGGTCCTCCATAAAATCAAAGTTTTTTGTGTTGTTTTTTTGAAAGAAAAATAGATTGACATTTGAATCCCTCCTTCGAGGACAAGGAAGCCTACAAGAGGGGGAAGATGTACAGATTTTCATTCCAGAGTGTTTCTGTGTCTGCAAATATTGCCGAAGTCAGTGGCTCCCATGATAGCGAGATTAGATATGACTGATAAGGGGAACTGATGCAGAACAGGCTAAGGGCATCCCTGCAATGACTTTTAAATGAGCCCACATTACCCAAAAGTATAATTCACCTGAACCTCTAAATGCAAGAGTGTGTGTACAGATGCAATTGCTCAGTGGTAAAGGAGAGCCACTCTGCATATGCTCAGAAGTACTCAGCTGCCCTTTCACTCTGCAGATATCCATTCAAATGCATTCCATTTTGGTGTCCTGCTCCCACTAGCATTAAATAAAAGGTTTTTGGCACTGAATCCCAATGAAAGTTTTTGTCTCCAATGGGGGCAATATTCGTGGGAAAACTGTAAACTCTCAGGCTCATTTTGAAGCTAAGATGTTTGCAGCGAAGCCAAGTGCACTGTTACAAATAGACAATGTATGGGTTAAGCACCCCCTGTTTCCTAATCAGTACCACGCGAAGATGCAAGGAAAGGCTGGTGCCTCCATGTGGAGAGAGTTCAGGCATCTCCTGCAATCTGTGCTGTCATAGCAGCTCAAAATTTATGCAGAAAGCAACAGTCTCATCCTGAACACACACACACACACACACACACACACACACACACACACTCACGCATACACACACGTAGGCACTGGTTCATACAACAGCCACCTAAATGTGATCCAATCTGGGCTAGGAGACTTCTTGTGGCACCACATGCTTCCAAAGGCCATCATGGGAGTTGCCAGCTATATAACTGCTTGGGTTGCCAGACCCCCAGAGCTGACCTGAAGCCATTCATGGCTGTGCTGTCACATCAAAGGTCCCTCTTATGTCAACCAGTTTGTGGCCCACATTAATAGCATTTTGGCACCTGCCGATAACTCGTTTACTGTCATAGGCTTAGGAGAATAAACGAAAGAGAGAAAGACACCGTTTGTTTGAATGTTTAAGGAAGAAGCTGAGTCTTCAACCAAGAAAAACGAAGCCCATTCTTCGATAAATATGTGAATGTAAATCCTTTGCATGTATTCTTCTTTAGCTATATGTTCTGGGAGTTTCCACATGAAATGTGGTGTTACACATTACAGTGGGGTGATTCAGACACACGGGATTCCAGAAACGAGCAGAGAGGCATTCAAAATACCAGGACTTGGATAGACAGCAAAGTCACGCACCCCAGGTCACCAGAGTTTTGACCTCTGAAGGCTTCTTGAGGCCTCTAATTACATGTGAAGCATTCCCAGGCCTCTTGCTAAATAGTCTGAATGACCGACCATGCTAGAAACAAGCATGAAAGTGAGGCTGAGTCAAGAAGATGTTCAGAGTCAAAAAGACTGAGCCAAATAAAAGGGCTCAGTATTGGCACTACCTATTGACCTTGTTTGCTCCTTCTGGAAAGTCAACCCCATTATAAACAGTACATGAACACTATTTTCCAAACAAATGAGTTTACAGAGAGAGAGAGATTTCCCCCCAACCTTGACAAATGTTTCTAATTAACTTACACTCTACAGCAGTTTCAGCATTCCCTACTTCAACACTCGGCTCACCTCATCCCCTATTGTACCCATGTTACATCTTCCTCCTTTAATGGTGTTTAAGCGAAAGGACTCCACAATCATAAATCTTAAAGATCTCTAAAAGAGCAAGCAAAGATACATAAATATATGTAACAGATGCACAATTGCTTCTGTTACATATGGATGGATGCATTTATGCACATAGTGCAGTCATAACATTCCCTTGTGCAATCAGATGTTTTTTTCACCCAGTACACTAAGTACACCGGCTTCCCCTCTCCCATAGACCCTCCAAGTGTCCCTATTTTCCAGGGACATTCCCTGATTTAGAGAAGCCATCCCGGTTTCTGATTTGATCCCGGAATGTCCCACTTTTTTGTAGGTTGTCCCTATTTTCATTGGAGAAATGTTGGAGGGTATGGAGTTATCTGACCCCCAAGCAGTCTGAAAGCAATCCGGTATAGGTATTAGTTCCAGTCGTGGACGACTCTGGGGTTGCAGCACTCATCTCGCTTTATTGGCCAAGGGAGCCGGCATACAGCTTCTGGGTCATGTGGCCAGCATGACTAAGCCGCTTCTGGCGAACTAGAGCAGCTCACGGAAACGCAGTTTACCTTCCCACCGGAGCAGTACCTATTTATCTACTTGCACTTTGACGTGCTTTCGAACTGCTAGGTTCGTAGGAGCTGGGACCGAGCAACGGGAGCTCACCCCGTTGTGGGGATTTGAACCACCAACTTTCTGACTGGCAAGCCCTAGACTCTTTGGTTTAGACCACAGCGCCACCCGCAACTGGTATAGGGAAGGGTTTTTTTTAATGTTTAATGTTTTTATTATGTTTTTATATATGTTGGAAGCTGCCCAGAGTGGCTGGGGCAACCCAGTAAGATGTGTGGGGTATAAATAGTAAAATTGTCGTTATGGAATGAGAAGTCCCTATTTTCATCTGAGAAATGTTGGAGGGTATGCTACCATGTTTTAATAATGCACTGGATTCTGGAGGTGAACCCTAAATCAACCTTGCAGATAAGTCCACAAAGGGTTACTAGCCCAAAACAAAGCATTCCTTGCCTAAAAGAGGGAGGGTGTCCGGAGACATTTGTGCAAGTGGTTATTGCACTAAGTGAAAAGCATTTTAAAAAAGATACCCCCTCACCTTCTGAAACATTTTATGTGACATAAATATGGACATGTAGATTGCACAAAGTGCGGGGAACCTTTTTAAAAAAAATTCTTGCTTTGCTATTAGAGCTGGTGTTGCTGACATATCTAAAATATATGTTATACCAGTCAGGAGGAGGATTTCAGGACAACTGAACAGCAGTCATGTAATCAATGCAAGGCAATTTTATCAAGCTTTTTTTCTGAGTCTAGCTTTTCAGTGAAATATGTATGGATTAATCATTAGATAAGGAAAAAAACAGCATTAAGCTTTTCTGTGCAGGGATCCAGGTTTTTTTTAGTCAATATATATCTAGCTAAGGTCAGAAGGTAGTATCTGTTTCTATTTTTAAAGGATCATTTTTTGTTGGTTACATATTTACTGTCACCTTCTTGGCTGATGGGTGGGGGTTATGCATGACCCTTCTTAGGGGATTGATTTTAACTAGTGTTAAGAATATACGGAGGACTGATATTACAAATGTTTCCATTTCACTAAA
Organism: Zootoca vivipara; assembly: GCF_963506605.1. NCBI lineage: Eukaryota > Metazoa > Chordata > Lepidosauria > Squamata > Lacertidae > Zootoca > Zootoca vivipara. The sequence continues at coordinate 8,554,824 of NC_083279.1, read as the reverse complement.
ATGCATACCCTTTCAGCAATTTAGGAAAGGCGTTTGTGAACAGGTGACTGAGCACAGATCCTCATAGAATTGCAGGGTTCGAAGGGACTCTGAGAGTCATCTAGTATAACCTCCTGCCATGCAGGAATCTCCACTGATCATACATGACAAGTAGCCATCCAACCTCTGCTTAAAAACCTCAGTTCTCAGGACTAGGAACCACTCACCTACAATGCCTCTGATAGCAGGATTCGGCTTGTTTATTGGCCCTTATCTAGCCCATCCCTGCATCTCCAAACATTGGTTCAGCTTGTGAAGGCCTTTCCTGACTCAGATGTAACAGAGAAATAGACACTGTGCCCCATATCTCCTGATGACTGCCCCCAACAGCTTCATATAGATGTCAAAATGCACAAGGGACAAAACAGTGCCCTGAGGCACCCCACAACTGAGTTGCTGCGGTGTCAATGCATAGTTCCTAATGCTGTTCTCTGAGACCAACCCTGCAGGTAGGAGCAAAACTGCCACAAACTGTGCCTCCTACCTCCAACTCGGAGACTTACCTTCCAAGTCCCGGACTGCAGAATCCGGGACCGGCAGCCGTGTGACACCGGAAGTTGCGTCAACGTAACTTCCGGTGTCGCTTTGCCCTTCTATGGGCACCAAAAATGGCCGCCGCCGGCTTCAAAAGTCACTTGTACGCATGTCAGGAAGTGCGCCAACGCAACTTCCGGTGTCGCTCCGCCCATCTATGGGCACAAAAAATGGCCGCCACCGACACCGGAAGTCGCGTCTATGCACTTCCGGACATGTGTAGATGCGACTTTTGAAGCCGCCGGCGGCCATTTTTGGTGCCCATAGAAGGGCAAATCGGAAAGGAAAAAAAAAGGCCGCCGGCAGGAGAAAATAACAGAGAAAAACGGGAGACGAAGTGATACGGGGGACCACCGGGAAAAGGTAAGTAAAATCGGGGTTTTCCCGGAGAAAATGGGGTACTTGGCAGCTATGCTCAGAAATGGTCCAGGAGAATATTGTAGTCAAAAGCCACTAAAAGATCCAACACACTTCCCCTGTTCTCCGAGAGAAGGCCATCAGTCAGGACGGCCAACTCTGATTCCCTGCTAAAACCAGGCCTGAACCCAGATTGAATATCCCGCAAGTGTCTGCGAAAAAACTGGACATCCTGTTTTCTCGCAGGAGATCATGGCGACCATTCTGGGTGCCATGATCTTGCACAATTTTTGTCACGGTCTGGTCGGTGGGAGGTAGCAGTCCCGACTCAGGACATCAGGACCAGAGGCAAGATGGCAGTGGAAACAGGAACGGGAGTCCAGGTGGCGCGGGGCTGTGGGCCAAGCAGCAGGAAGTCACAGGGTCAAAGAACCAAAGGTCGGGAAGCAGGGCGTCACAAAGGCAAAGTTCTGAAGGTCGAGGAGCAAGGAGTCACGAAGGCGAAGTTCTGAGGGTCAAGGAACAAAAGGCCAGACGAAGCAAGGGAGGGATCGTGTTGCTGTGGCAAAGAGCCAAGGGGAAATGCTGAGCTTATATCCCTCCTCAGCTCCTGCCACCAGGTGCAGTGAGTTACCAAGTGGCCTCACCTGAGCAGCCGGGCCTAGCTTCTCCAGAGCAAGCTGAGGAGGGCCCCAGTCCTGCAAAGCCCATACGCCTGACAATTTTATGCCAAGATTTCATCCTGAAAAAGGTGGTTTTTCTGGGGCAACAGTCTGGGGTCACATACGTTTTGGGGTGCTGTGCAAGCATGGCCCTGGAAAAAATCGTGTCTCTTGGGCTCCATGGTCTCATGCAGGTCACATGACTCATGCGGGAGCACCGGAGTTAAGTTGATGGAGGGAATGAACCCAGATAATGAGCACTCACACTTTGCATTGTGGGTGCCCTTTGTGGGATCGCGCGTGGTGCTACAGTTCCCAGGGAGCTTACTGGCAAACAGGCTGGCTTGCCTCTCAGTGTTAATTTTTTGAGATTCATGCCCAGCCTCAGTAATCATGTTTCTTGTTGATACCATCCCTACCCTCCCTTTGTTTAATGTTTCTTGTTTGCAGACTAACCTTTTATTCCTGTTTCACGAGCGCTTCTACGGTCTTTGACTGGTTGCTGATGAAGGACGGGGAATTAATTTTCCTGCATTGGCAATTCGTTACAACTTTGACGGTTATGGCCTTGGGTGGAATCCTTTAGTCTTTTCTTCCCTATATGGGGGACGGGCATGAAGTGGTAATTCACCCCCCTGTGGCGGCGATTCCAGGGTCCCCCTCTTAAAGGGGTTATATATATGGGTGTCACTGGCCATACACTGAAAGGTCGTCAGTGAATTACCCTGCGTGTGGGGATATGGGCTTGGCTGCCTGCGACACTTATGTCCCGCAAATACCCTCATATCCCATTTACCCTGATGAGCCCCAGTTCCCCCCCGCTGGGGGGCTGGGAGGGATACACACCCAAGGCCTAAGCCAAGGTCTTCCTACATTCGGAAGTTTAATAAAGTTGTGGCCTAATTTTAATTCCATATAACGTCAGAATCTTTATTCCTTCCTTATGATCCCTGGGGGCTCAGGACCCAAGAAGGGTTTTATCTTTCCAAATCTTTGGGAATTCTAGGGACAGAACTACCCAAACTGTACAGAAACTTATTCATGTACAGTACAGCGGCAAGAATGTTACTTGCCCAAAAACGGAAAGAGGAAGAAGTCCCAGCAAAAGAAGAAAGGATGCAAAAACGTATGGAATGTGCAGAAATGGTGAAACGTACCAGAAAAATATTTTTTAAATAAAAGAATGGAAATGGTTTATTGAATAGTTGCAGACAAATTGTAAACAGATAAGAGCATTGGCAGGGTTATTGTAATAACCTGCAGTTTCATAAGAGTATATATTTAAAGTAGATGAACACATTAAGTTAATTTGGATATGCAGAAAATATCAAAAGTAAATTTAAGGAACCACAGAAAGAGGGGGAAGGAAGTCAAGTTTTGAAATGTTAAAATGACCGTAAAATTATTGAAATTTATAAATCTGAAAATCATAATTTTTTTTAAAAGGAGAGTTTTATCTTTCACAGTGTTGGGGGGCTCCCTGTCAAGTCTTCCATGCTGTGCCATGCCTGGGTCAGGAGGTAAGCCTATCCCGATTTCCTATTCATCAAATGCTATGTTAAAATAGAACAAAATGAAATATTTAACTTCCCTAAATCCCTACCTGTGGGAAACTTCTTTTGTCTTTGTTACACCTGGGGAGGCTCAAGCAGCTGGGAAGCAGCAGCTGCACCAGGAATGTGCCCAGTCAGGTGTTACCATCTCCACATGGCTGCATGCCTGGGCACTCCATGTGGAATGACTGGTAGAAGTTTGAATCATCCCTCAGAATGACAGCATCAGAGAATGCAAACTCCGGAGCTCTCTTTCTAAATCAGCAATGCCAAACATAAGGCTTGGGGCCATGCCAAACTCTTTGGGGGGTTTCTGTATGTGGTCCACAGATCTGTTCCATACAAATTATTGGACCATTTTCAGGCCTACTGTGTGCGTTGAGGTAGGCATGCTTGTTTTGATCGTGGGCTTTCATGGGAGAAATGTTGTTCCTGGGACCTCAGGCTTCAGCAAGACAAGTGTGTGTATGCATAAAACCCTTTATTTACCATATTGTTGAGGCATTTTAAGAACAGACAACACCCCAGAGTTGCAGGGAATATTTCTCCCCTCGTGTGTGTGTGTGTGTGTGTTTGATTAAGGTAGAATTGACAGTTTGATGCTATGCTGACTTGACAATTTTCAGTGAAAAATTCTGGATTTATTTTATTTAAAATAAAATAAAAATTCATCTTGAAGTGAAATTTGCAGGCAAGCTAGGCCCTTCCAAAGGTAAGAATCCTTCCACATTTCAGAACGATAGTTGTAGTAGTTCTCCCACAAGGGCAATCGTTACAGTTTCTGTATAAGCACCACTTGATCTCCCTGGATGTTTTGTGGGGAAACTGCAGACATGAGAAGGGCAACTCTGAATAAGAAATCTGTCAGACCGCAGGCAGATGGGTCCGGGGGCTTTGATGCTAGGCACCTTTGAAGCTGATTTTCGGGTGGGAAGAACTAAGGTTTCACTTTCTGGGTAAAATTGTTCCCTTTGGTAACAGGTTTGACCTGTTGGTCACAAATGAAGCTGTCTCTTCACACATCTCCTGTTTCCCTTCCTGCCATCTTGAGGTTTAGCTTAGAAGCACAAGTTGCAAAGGCGATTCTTCCAATAAAGTTCCAGGATTGAAGAGTGCTGATAAAAAATAATGCCTCTGAATGCAAGCTAGGCCTGCTGAGCCTACAGCATTTATTTAATTATTTTTGATATCTGGATCGCCAAAGTACCTTAGATCACTTCACAGGTTTCTACTTTGACCTCGTAGAGATCCTGCTTCACCTCTGGCACATCCAAAATACCTCTGAGCCATTCCATTTCAACTCATGATCCATCTGAATCCAGTGCACACAACTCCTACCATGTATGTCAGCCATCACTCAATGCTTCTGGTTCCAAACAAGAAACTGTAAATAAGTCTAAAATTGCTGCACTCTGCTTAAGGGATAACCATATGATCAAAATGAATAGTTCTAAAACTATCGATAGACATGCAATAAAACTGTTTTTTGAAAATTGCAAACATGTTGAAATAGAATATTAGGAATTTTAATATAACAGCTAAAATATAACACTGAAGGTATAATAATGACATCTAAATTCAGCACTGACTTGCACTGCAATACTTCTGAAGCCCTACCTTTCTTTCTGAGTATGTGATATGAACCATGACATTACAATCTTATAGCTGTAGCAAGAATGAGTTATGTTTGTACTATTTCCCATTCTCATTATATTTTTTGTCACAAAATGAATTAATGTTGTGCCATTTTCTATTCTCATTACAATCTTTTCCTTATGAATGGGATATCAGAATTTTAATGCTTTTTGTAATCTGTGAATTATAGTGGGATGAGATACTACTGTGACCTTGTTTAATATTTTGCATTTTGACTGGCTGGCCATTACTATAAGACATCCAAGGGGTGAGGTGAAATTATCAGCTAATCAGGTTGTTTTGACAATATTTGAACCAAATGGTTTAGGTGAAGTGAAGAACAAGTCAAAAAGATGAATGCTCATAGCTCTTCAGAAGGGAGGTAGAAACTCTTTCTTGAGTATTGGAAAGTGGCTTTTCTCCATTCAAATACTGCTGGCTAGACTTCACTTCAGGTTATAGAAGATGTAGTTTCATATTCTTTAATCCAGAACAGACAAAACACGTGAGTCTTTCATCATATTAAATCCAAACAGTCAGGAATGGAACACACAGGGCCAGATGTAAGAAGTGATAGAGCACTTGTAGGGCTGACTCACACATTAAACTAGCCATTATGATATAATCTTCTCACTTGGTTTGCAACTGGAATGCCAAGGGCACACGCACCACCATGATTTTAAAAAGTACTGACGTGTATCATGGAAGTGTATCTGTGGTTGGGATGGGGGATAAATTCAATTCAATTCAGTCAACATTTAAAGGCAAACCTACCAAATTCACACTTTTCAAAACAATGTGAACTGACATGTCAGCTACCCTTTGAAATTGGCACTTCTTGAATTTTGCAATGCATCTTTGCAGCTAAATACTGTACTGTGAAAAATGCATATACTAAAAAAGTACACATAAAATGCATGTATTACTGAACGTAACACAAAAAAGTGTTTTGTTGTTTCTGTTTTAGCTATTTATTTGTGCTTTTATCATGCATTTTTATCTTGTGGACAGCCCTGAGATCTTTTGATGAAGGGTGATTGATATATATATATATATATATATATATATATATATATATATATATATATATATATATATATACATACACACACACACACACACACACACACACACACATATATATATATATATAATAAATCTAATAAAAATAGGAATGCACTATATTAGGGGATAATGCTTGCAAAAATGTGTAGGAGACATTTTTACTAAAACACTGGCCAATTTTCATGAGGTTTTTTTAAAAAAAAAAATATCACAAATCGTTGCAGAAATATGAAGAACTGAATTTAAGATTGAAAAATGAGAAATCTGGAGAATCAAAACTGACAGATTTGTCCATCCCTAATCTGTGGATTAACATTTAACACCATACCTTTCTCCATGTGATTTCTATATGTAGGGAATGATTGGGATGGATCACATACTGGACAGACCTTTAGATTTTGGCCTGCATAATTCCATTTTACGTTACCCCAACACAGTCATGTTGATCATGTGTGCTAGTTTAATTCTAGAAAACATCATAGATACACTATTTATTGATTCCAGAAATTACAAAGTATTTAATGACTTTAGAAAGACGAGGACCTGTTCACAAAGCACAGAATCCTTATTTATTTCATTGACTATCGTGAAGAATACAGAATGGCAAATAAAGACACTTGCTACATTTCCATATTGGCTAACTCTGAAGCCATTTCAAGCCAACTATCCAATTTGAATTCCTTGTCTTGGAAGTGAAAATATTTGTTTGTTTCTACAATAAAATGAAACATTTGACTAAGTAATAATCAATCAAACATTTGCTGCATGCTAAAAATAGACTTGCAAGGATGATCACCCCTTTTGTACTCCAGTGGTGCTTATGATTGACAAGTAAATTGGCATACGTCAATCAACATAATTTGGGGATAATGCTATTCACTTCAGTCTTTTTAACAGAAGAAATGTAATTTTAACGGGCTTCAAGATAAGTATGCACAACAAGTAATGTTTCACTTAGTTGCTAGTGAAACCCATAACTATGGTAAAGAAATCTGTGCACTATTTGAACACTGATAAGATGAATTTATGAGTAAAATTCAGGTGTTTAGTGTGATGTTTAGCATGGAAGAGTTGGTTTCCATTCTCACTCCCAGAACTTGAACAATGAGGGAGACACACAAAAATGGACCGTGGATATTTAAGGTACATTGTATTTACAGATTAAAAGCATGTCTTCATAACTGAAAGCCTTTCAGTATTCAGAGAACAGAATCACAGAATGAAATAGAAGCTCATAGGGAACATTTAAAGTTATATGTGATGGGTGTGTTTAGATTGACAGGTAGTAAACCAAAATTGAGAGAAAGAGATAGTGGAGTGGGATCATGCGTCTAGCGCTGCCTCCAAGTCATACAAGTCTATAGTAGCACAACAGAAACCCCATTTAGTAGCAGGGACGGGCTGACTTGGCACACAGTTTGATGGCTTCTGAGCTGAATACACTTTCATCCTATGACAGCATCAGGCTGCCAATGCTATTTCAAAGGGTCCCCTCTCATAGCATTTTCCTGGCTTAGGAAGAGCAGCATCAGCCCTGCTGCTAAAAGGGGCTTGGATCTGGTGTAACTTTAAGCCATATACTTAAAGCTTATACTGGCTTGCTTTACAGCACCTTCTTGTGAACAGGATTGCTCCCTACATCTGGCTCCAACACATTTATTGCCTTCCGAGTATTTTACTGTACAAGGTACTGTACAATAGATATTTTAAATAAATAACGAACGCATATACCTTTAGAACTGGTTTGCACAGCTTGGGATTTCACAAGTCATACACACACACACACACACACACACACACACACACAGTGGTACCTCTACTTACGAATTTAATGCGTTCCGAACACACATTTGTAAGTCGAAAACATTTGTAAGCCGAATCCCATAGGAATGCATTGGGAGAAAAAATTCGTAAGTCGAAGCAACCCTATCTAAAAATTCGTAAGTAGAAAAAATCCTATCTAAACCGCATCCAAGATGGCAGAAAGAGCTCCATTTGTAAGTAGAAAAATTCATAAGTAGAGTTATTTGTAAGTAGAGGTACCACTGTATAGCCAATGAAATGTGTACTGTGGCATGCCATTTCTCTCCAGTAACCCCATATTCCACTAGTTGAATGAACCAAGTATGATCTCCTGCCCCATCCCTCTCCAACTACTCTATAAGAGGAATTCATTTTTGGGATGGTCCGTCTTGCAACCTTAATGAAGGTTGTCTTAAATGTGATAAGGGTCACACACTGTGGCTACAAACCTATACCTGCTTATAATTTAATACCTATGTTTGCTTTTAAAGTTTCACTGTGTTTTAATGATCATTATTTTTATGTATATTCCTTTTGGGGGCTTTTAGCTATGTTTTATTATGTACAGGGCTTAGAAAGCTCTTTGATTAAAAGGTTTATAAATCTTCTTAAATAAATAGAGGTTTGCGGTATACAACTATAACCGTAAGATGCTAAAACCATAATTTCTTGCAATTGTAATTTCATGTATTGTCCAGAATGAAACTGGCTTGATCCAGAAGTCAGCAAGTGAGGCTTCAGACACCATTGGAAATGGCAAATAATCTGTACATCAAGGCTTATAAAAAGAAAAGAAAATGAAGAACCTGTTACCGACACACACACACACACACACACACACACACACACAAAATATTCAAGCATTACTACAACTTCCTGTGGGTGTGAGTGTGCAACAACATAAAGCTGTTCAAGGAAAAAGATTGGTGCATGAAGTGAAGAAGTAGAACTTCTTCTGTTAAAGCTGCAGGGGGGAATTTAGGTTAGCACAAAGCTATTATACATTCTGGAACTTGGCCAGGTCTGACACCCCCGATCAAGAAATGTGCAGTCATCCCAGATGATTCTCTGCCAAAAACACTACAAAGCGCAAGGCTCATTTTCAATGCTCCTGTGAACAGCATTTTGCTACCTATGGTTTTTTTTCCCCTTTCCCTGTTCTTTCTAAGGCTCCTGGAAAATTCTCCGTAACTGCTTTTAAGACATTTCCCCCTAGTGCAGATCTTTTCTCTCTTTTTTTTAAGTACATGTTCTGAACAGCTCTGACAGCCTCTTCAGCAAAAGAGCTCGGATTGTCAGCCATTGATGCAAAAAACCTGAATGTGCTTTGACACCCCGGAATAAGCTTCTGGCAATGTTATGTCTTTCTTTTTTAGATGTTTGGATAAATCACACAGCTCAAAAAACTGCATCATACATTATGCCTAAGTTATAAACAAATGCTGCTGAGGTAAGGATATTTCTCCAGTCCACTGTATTGCGCTCGCTCCTTTGAATTTCTGGATGTCACTCGAATACATCAGTGAAATGTTTGCTCGGGGCTTGGATACGCATTCCAAATGGATGGCTGACGTTCTTCCTTGAGAATCATCAACCTAAAATAAATGTCTGCATACCTCCCAGCTGAGTTCTTGAAAACACCTCCATTTTTGTACATGGTTGGAATTGTTCCATTCCCAAACCCATCAGAAGAAAGTGAAAAAGGAAAAGAAAAGAAAGATACGTAAACTCATACCACTCAGGGAAACAAAACTTCAACTTTTGTGGTAAAGCTAAGAGCCAGCGCACAAATGCATGCTTGCTGTTCGATGACTGCAGCATCAAGGAATGCTTGCAGTATCAAATTATAACTTGCATGTGCATGTCAGTCAATCATCACTTTTGTCTCACTACATTTTGCCTCCCGCACAATGTTTTGTAATGTTAACAGTTCACACAATCAGCTGAGCATTGCCAAGTACTGAGTGAATGGTTTTTCTTTCTTTTTTATCTCATCGTTATGCCGCTTTGCTATATACTAATAGCAAAGTGCTTTAAACATTTAAAAATAATTATAACATCATCAAAGTTCAAGTCACATGCATGTGTGTGTGAAATAGCAGCCATCACTCATTTTGTGATGTACAGGTTATGATTTTGATTACTACTACTACTTAGGAAAGGACCATAGCTGAGGGGTAGAGGATCTACTTTGCGTGCAGAAGGTCCCAGGTTTAATCCCCAACATTTCCAGGTGAGGCGGGGAGGAACACCTGTCTGAAATCCTGGAGAGATGCTGCCACTCTGTGCTGCCAGTGCTGGGCTACATGAACCAATATTAAGGCAGGCTATTATGTTCTTAGGGACCCAGGTGGCGCTGTGGGTTAAACCACAGAGTCTAGGGCTTGCTGATCAGAAGGTCAGCGGTTCGAATCCCTGTGATGGGGTGAGCTCCTGTTGCTCGGTCCCAGCTCCTGCCCACCTAGCAGTTCGAAAGCACATCAAAGTGCAAGTAGATAAATAGGGACCACTCTGGCGGGAAGGTAAATGGCGTTTCTGTGTGCTGCTCTGGTTTGCCAGAAGCAGCTTTGTCATGCTGGCCACATGACCCGGAAGCTGTCTGCGGACAAACGCCGGCTCCCTCGGCCTATAGAGCGAGATGAGCGCCACAACCCCAGAGTCGGATGACTGGACCTGATGGTCAGGGGCCCCTTTACCTTTACCTTTATTATGTTCTTATGTTGAATACATGTCTCTGGCCCCAATGCAAATGTTAAATCCAGTGTGTGATCATCAGTCTGAACATCTAAACCTTTCCTAGGATTTAGGATTTAACATACAGTTGCATACAATGGCACTCTTTGAAGTAGGCTTGTTAAAACTATAATGTCAGTCACTGCCCTTTCTTTGAAGAGGTATTTTAAATGGTACCTCTCAAATAAAGCGAGTTGCTGGAGGAGTTAACCTGTCCACTCTGTAAAAGTGTGTGTGTGTTTTGGGTATATAGTCAACTGCTGTCTATGGAGGGCGACCATTTTGAATTTCCCAAAATGAACCAGCGCCTCATAACAGGGCTTTCTGAAGAAAACAAAATGGTGGGTGCTCTAATTGCCTTCTCCTCAAAAGAATTTCACCTCGCCCCTGAAATATACCTGAAACAAAACAGCTAGTTTTGAGGGGAGTTAAATAGTTGAACAATAGTCTTTATCAATTCAATTAAGACCTAATAATTAATGTCCTGTGACAGGAAGGGGTGTGTGACTGCAGTCCTCAGCAATCTTACTAGATAATAAGGTCCATTGAAGACCAATGGAATTACATTTGAGCAAGCATGAATGTAAGAAAGGCATGGATGCAGACAGAGGGGGTCGAGGGGGGGGGCAAGTGCCTGGTCCGTATTGTGGAATTCCCTCCCAAGAGAAGTTAGATCAGCTCCCTCCTTTTTATATTTTTATCTATTCATACAGGCCTTGAAAGCTTGTGTGGTGTAGTGGTTAAGAGTGGTAGACTCATAATCTGGTGAACCAGGTTTGCGTCTCCGCTCCTCCACATATAGCTGCTGGGTGACCTTGGGCTAGTCACACTTCTCTGAAGTCTCTCAGCCCCACCCACCTCACAGGGTGTCTGTTGTGGGGGAGGAAGGGAAAGGAATATTGTTAGCCACTTTGAGAGTCCTTCGGGTAGTGATAAAGCGGGATATCAAATCCAAACTCTTCTTCTTCTTGAAAACTAGGGGCAGACAATGTTGACCTCTAGGGTAGTTGGTATTTCAATGCTGGTTCTAAATGGGCTTTGCTTTATTTTGACTGTTTTAAGTAGTTTGTCTTTATTACTTTGTATTTTATAATGATGTTTTTAAGATGTTGTAAGCATCCTTCAGTCCCAGCTTGGGAGAAAAGCTGGATTTAAATGCATTAAATAACTAAACATATAAGTTACACACAATTCATTTCTTCAAGGATACCGCTTAAAAGTATGGATGCTTTAGCTGACATTCCTGTGTTGCGAGGGGTTGGACAAGAGGACCCTTGGTGTCCCTTTCAACTCTACAATTCTATGATTCATTATATTATTAGCTAAGTCATTTCAGGTCACTATACAAGCTCTATATAAATCATCAAGGAGATAACCTAGGGCACCCCTCTCTCCTCGTATTCATAACATCCATTCCACATGTTCTATTACACACTTTTCCATTTCAATGCCATGCCATGTTGCTAACCAACGAAAGTTCAAATGCACATTTTTAAAACCCAACAAACACAATAAAAACCATTCCAATTTAAATAGCAAAGAATGCCAAAATATAAAAGCTGTGGAACAGCAAAGCTTATAGCAGTTTCAAACTAATTGCCTCTATCCCACCTCTAAAAGGCCTCTAAATCAAACATTTTTACACAATAATAGAAGGCTGGGAGGGCAGAGGCTAAATGAACCACCAATGGAAGATTATTCCAAATCCTGGATGCAGTGGCCAAGTTTATTCACCTGCTTAATGGGGGGGGGGCATAGCATGGCATCAGCCCAAGGCCCAAGAACCCAGGTAGGTTTGTATGAGAGACATCTTGCTGCTATGTAAGAAAATGACGAGATGGCACACACACCCCAATTCCAAGTGCAGAGACCCACCCACAACTCTGCTGCCTCCCCCCATCCACACAACAGAATCAGTAACTTGAGGCTGCCTCAATCTGCCTAATGGAAAGGCAGGCCCTGCCTGTGGGGGCTAATAGGAGCAGGGAAGTGTGCGATTTTATTTTATTTTATTTTATTTAAAAAAACAACCAATGGCACAGAAGAAAAGACTCAAACCCTCTGTCCTCATGTGCCATGATCCCAAATTTGATCAGGGATGGTTGATTATAGACACAGCACTTCTGAAAACAGACGCTCTGCATTCTTCAGCAGAGCCTAGCAATAAAAAGGAGCAAGCACCAGGTTCCTTCTGAGCATCAGAGGTGACCAGGGCAGCAACTGACCCAACAATCGGACCTAACAATGATTTCAGTGGTTCTACTGACTTAGTTGAACACCACCCAAGGGTTTTAAGAGACACGTGGGCTTCCCATAGGAATCTGGTTGACCACTATGAGACTTGGATGCTGGAGTAGATGAGCCACTAGTAGGGTTGCCAGACTCAATAGAGGACAGGACTTCCATGCCTTTAATTGCCCTGCTCTCTTTTGAATCTGGAAACCTTAAAGAGAAACCAGCAGGCCCTTTGCTTGGAAATTAAATAAAGGGTCTGCTGGTTTCTCTTTAAGGTTTCCAGACTCAAAAGAGAGCAGGGCAATTAAAGGCACAGAAGCCCTGTCCTCTATTGAGTCTGGCAACCCTAGCCACTAGCCTGATCCAGCAGTCTCTACTTATGTTCTTACACATAGTTTGAGCCTAAGATATCGTTTACATGCTCTCCATTTCTTGAGTTGGGACAGTTATCACGGGCACTGCTTCCTTAAGCTTGGGTCACTCTGGAAGGAAAGGTCCCTGGAGATTTGTGCCATTTTTGTCACATTTGGATCAATTCATAAATAGACAAGTTGAGCATAGATGGAAGCAGACAGCACAGCACTCCTAGATCTGCTGCCACACCCCTTCATCCACAGACGCCTTCATCCTTTTAGCGCAAAGCTCTGTTCTCTGTCCCTGTTCTGCTTAAAACTGCAGCTTATTTGTTCTTTTACACCAATTCAGACTTAGATTTCACTACCCAACCTTTAGGGGAAAGGAGATCTCACCCCTGAAAGAAAGAATCAAGAACCCACCTGAGCAATTACCTAAAAATCTCCTCAACAGCACCAAAAGGTAGAGCCAAGACACAGGATAGCTGGTTAAAACGGTAAGCATTGTTATTTGGAGGGGGAGGGGATGTACATTTCAAGTTCTATGCTGAAACATTACAAGTTCTCCCATCATAACCTCTCCTCATTACAGATGCAGACAATGTGCCAAGAACAACTTTGGGAGGTTGCATTTCCCCCCCCTCCTGATACCATAACAAGTATGGAAAGGAGTGTGGGTATTCTTCCCCCCATAAAAATTACTGGTTTAAAAACAGGTTTTGATTTAATATTTGAAGATAGAGTTAACCTCCTGCTGTGCTTTAAGCATTTGAAAACCCTCTGCAAAGTGGCATTTCAAAGGCAGTCTTATATTGAATTCCGTTTGCAATATTCATATCTAATTGTTGTAGGGCCCGTTGTTCTATTAATAAGTGCCAGAATAACAATGCCATTTGTGTGTGCATGCACTTTTGTTTGTTTTTAGACTTTTTAAAAGGACATTGTAGCTGCAAAGACTTTCTTCAAAGGAAGGGGCGAAAATTACACAGGCAGCTGATAAACTCCGACAGCTTTCAAGAAATCCCTGTGTATATCATTACTATGGGCACAATTAATCTGAGTGTTACTCTGTGAAGACATTCTAAGTGTAAATATGTTCTCATTTTAAGATTGTCTGGTTAGGTTTTCGAATTCCTGGCTTTATATGGGGAAGAACAGTGGCTTTTGAATAGGAAAGTAAAATACGTTTTCTTTCTAACAATCTTCAGGGTTCTGTCTACACACACACACACACACACACACACACACACACACAACTCTCTATCCGCTCCAGCAGAGGTAATGCAATGAAGTATTTCATATGACTTTAGCTCTGTTGAATGATTTAAAACCATTCTCCCATTGTAACTCTCCTGTTCTGCATTTTTATGTTTAGCGATTGTGTTTAGCAATATTGCTGAAAATATCTGGAGAGCAATCATATGGAAAAGATACTGGCTACTTTCTTTTGTTGGATTGCTTTTATCTGGCATAAAACTATTAGGCATACAGTCATTATGAATCATTAATAGCATGACAGCAAAGTTGACTGCAGTGGGAAATATCAAGTCAGTTTTATTATTCATTAATATATTCCAGAAGGAGCTAACTTTCCAGAGAAAGAACAGACATCCGAATTATAATATTTCATCCTTATGAATGTGAAAGTGTAGTTATGTTTTATCAGCATTTTTGTTGTTATTGTTGTTGGGCAAACTTTTATTGAATTTATTATGTTGTTCCTAGATACTGATTTGTGTATATTTGCTGATTAGGTTCACCCTGTTGAATAGATCCTTCATTCATTTTTGTAGGTTTACTAGCATAAGAAATGATGACTAGCGGAATGGTCAAACAAATGCTACTTGAAAGTGGGTTTCACTTGTGCGTGATCTTTCTAGAGTTTCATCAGGCCTCAGATCTGAACTTGTCCTCAACAAAGGCATGAAACCCCAAAGTTGATTGAGATTACTGTCATATACCTTCAACTGCCACTTTTCTTATCAATACACTGCCCATTGATGTCACGGTTACTGTGTTCTAGATGCAGATGTTCATGAGCTGGCATGTTCTTTTTTATATTTTTTTTAAGAATGGCTGCCATATGTGAACAACATGGCAGCATCCATTGAGGAGCAGGAAACGGGGGTCCTGACCCATGCACCAATGTGCTTTTCTTCCAACTACACATGTTGATCTTGTCACATCCTACCTTCTCAGCTTCATACATGGTCCGTTTAGCAGAGTGGTTGTAACTTTGTGCTGGAAAGGCACTAGGTGGTCGGTTACCATTTACTGTGCTTCCATTTATTGTGTCAACTTATTGCTGTTCTTTACTTCCTTACTGGCTGGGCTTTCAGTGGTGCTGAAGAAAACAGAGCATCTACATTTGGGAGGGGAGTTTTGCGTCTTCTCCTTCCTGATTCCCCCTTTCCTCTTCCTGTTACCACCCCTCAGAGCCACCTGGATCACTAAAACTGGATATTGACTGCCATAACTGCAGAGGGTGAGGTTTGTCAGTCACAATGAGCTGGAAACATGTGGTACTAGAAAAAAGATCGGGGACTCTGTGGCCCTACTGATAGGTAGTGGAATTTGGGGACAGGGGAGGGTGATACTTTGCCACGATATACATGACTTCTCATGAACAAACCAAAGCCCAACGCTCCAAGTGCTACAATTCAGTGGTGGTCAAAGTGACTAGAGAGCAGAGGTGGGAAATGCGATTTGTCTGGCAAATTGGATCATTATCTTTCCTACCCACCATGGGCCAATGTGAGAGGTACGTGGGGCTGCCCATGTGCCAGCCACCTGACATCACAATGGCATCAGGTGACTTGTTTTGGTTGTGCAGTTTGAAACCAAACTGTGTGGGCAAAGGCGCTGTGTTTTGTGTGCCACAACAATCAGGTGGTAGTTGAAACGTGCAAAGTTGAAACACGCAGCACCATGCAATCGCTGGCGATCAGCTGGTGGTTGACTCTTGCAAAGCACAGTGCACAGAGCTTTGCAGATGCTGCCAGTTAGTTGGTCCACCATCCTCAGAGGTGCAGCAGGTGTCAGTTCAGAAGAAGACATTCTTTCTGGCTGTCCCCAAACTGTGAAATTCCCTCCCCAAAGAGATGCACCTAGCGTCTTCATTATGTCACCTGAGATAGACCAATAGATCGATCAATATATAATCCCATCCTATATCCTTGATTGTAATTTGCTTTAACTAGGACTTTGTGCTGAAGGGTAGGTAAGAAATCTTAATCAGAATAAATTAAATAAACAAAAATAGGAAGGAAGTGCAAGCCAACATATAGAAGGAAAGGGTAAGTGGCTTTTCAGATACACATACTTCAGCTTGGTTTCAGACTTTATTGTAGCTGAGCACAGGGACTTGTGGGGTTGAGCGAAAGGCTTTGGGGAAAAGGTGGGTCTTGAGGAGGGATTTGAAAGAAGTAAGAGAAGTGGGACAGTGAGTGAGAAAGGGCGATATCTTTTGAGGAAGCAGGAAACTGTTGGATGGTTGATGCTGGTGGAGTTGAACTAGAGAAGGGTACAAACAGGCATGTATTTGGGGTATAAGAGTTGAGAGAAAAGGAAGGCAAGGGATGGAGAGCTTAGAAGACACAGATGAGGATCATGGGCACAATCTGGGAGCAGAGAGTTAGGCTAATGATGACAGTGATAAGACTAATAATAACAATAATAATACTGAGAAATCTTTAGCGGATATTGCCTCATCAGGTCAACTTTAGAAAGTTTTATTTTTGAATCACAACAATCAAAAATACGTAACAAAAATGCAGATTCAGACACTTGCAGAAAATGCAAAAGTTAATTGAGAAAAAAAATAGAATATGAAACAGCTGGCTGTCCTGTCTTGTGCCACCAACACACAATATCTTTCCAGACACAATCAGGTAGCAAGCATCATTCTTCATAGCACTTGTGTATGCAGTACCAATTAATCAGTTCAGAGCTATCCCTTATTACAAATAAGGCCCCAGCCCAGTTCTTGAGATTAATGGTTCCCTCTTGTACTGGGACAAACTTATTATAATAGATAAAGTAGATAGAATGAATTAGAACACATAAAACAGCAGACAAGACATATTTCCGGTGAAGAAGAATGCTAAAGCAGCTAGTATAATAGATGATGCAGATTGTAATAGTTCTCATATATATTACATGGGGGTGTACATTAGAAACAAACAAACAAATGCTAAATTCTAACACTTGGAAATAAGGCAAGTCTGGAAACTTAAGACGATCCAAGTCATGGCTTAAAAACAAAACCATGACTTAACATCTTAACTAAGATTTGTTTTTGTTTTTGCCACCAGATCATGATCTGAAGCCATGGTTAATTGTTGGCCCCAATACAACTTGTTCATGTAGCACACACAGTATTACATCTAAATACAGCTAATGACTATGATTCTATTAGCTGAGATTCCTGTATTGCAGGGGGTTGGACTAGATGACCCTTGTGTCCCTCCCGGCTCTATAATTCTAGGATTCTATGACTCCCTAGGTTTTCCTTGTCCATTCGTATCCCTCTCTTTTCTGTGCCAATCACCATTCTATTGTTGGGCCCCATTAATCAGACAACTTAGATTTAAGTTGGTTTGAACTCAAATGGCTCAAATCCATGAACTACGGGCTGGATTAATTGTGTGGTGAGTTAGTTCTCACAAGGTAGTGAGTGCCTTCCAGGTGTTGTTGGGTTCCAACACCCAGGACCCCAACCACCCTTGCCAATGCTCAGGGTGATAGGAATTGGAACCCAACAACATCTGGTGTTATGAATCCAAAGGACCAAACTATGATGTCACTGGCAATATCATTAGGTAAAGGCTGATTGCCGAAGAATTGATGCTTTTGAATTATGGTGCTGGAGGAGACTCTTGAGAGTCCCATGGACTGCTAGAAGATCAAACCTATCCATTCTTAAGGAAATCAGCCCTGAGTGCTCCCTGGAAGGACAGATCGTGAAGCTGAGGCTCCAATACTTTGGCCACCTCATGAGAAGAGAAGAATCCTTGGAAAAGACCCTGATGTTGGGAAAGATTGAGGGCACTAGGAGAAGGGGACGGCAGAGGACGAGATGGTTGGACAGTGTTCTCGAAGCTACGAACATGAGTTTGACCAAACTGCGGGAGGCAGTGCAAGACAGGAGTGCCTGGCGTGCTATGGTCCATGGGGTCACGAAGAGTCGGAAACGACTAAACAACAACAAAGGGACCCCTGACCATTAGGTCCAGTCGTGACCGACTCTGGGGTTGCGCGCTCATCTCGCATTATTGGCCGAGGGAGCCGGCAAATAGCTTCCAGGTCATGTGGCCAGCATGACAAAGCCGTTTCTGGCAAACCAGAGCAGCACATGGAAACGCCGTTTACCTATTTATCTACTTGCAATTTGATGTGCTTTCGAACTGCTAGGTCGGCAGGAGCTGGGACCAAGCAACGGGAGCTCACCCCGTCACAGGGATTCGAACCGCCGACCTTCTGATCAGCAAGCCCTAGGCTCAGTGGTTTAACCACAGCGCCACCTGGGTCCCATAGGGATAGGCAATATCATTAAGCAAGACTAAAAGTTCAAAGTCACTAACTGGGCTCTTAGAACATATGACTCATCAAGCCAATACAGTCCACCAGCCTATAAATCAGGGGTGGAGAACCTGTGCCCTCCAGATGTTGTTGAACTCTAACTGCCATCAGACCCAGCCACCATGGCCAATGGCCAGGGATGATGGGAATTGTAGTCCAACAACACCTGGAGGGCCACAGGTTCCCTACCTCTTGCTGCTCTCTACATTTGTTTTTGCTGCTTGCTTGGGATTGCAACTACTTGCCAAGCACTAAGCAGGTCACAGTCCATGTCTAGTAAGCTGCATTCATTAGCTGAGCAGACCTCACAAGTCATGCTTCACCTGTTTCTTCTTAACATTTCCTTCATTGTGCTACACTAACTGCAAGCATTTCTGCCTTGACAGCTACTTTAATGCTCAACAACAATAGAATATTTCATTTCTGTACGTTTACTTATCTGGTTAAAATTCTTATTTGCTTGTAAAATACTAGAAAAGTCTTTTAATCATTGGCTGTCAAAATGTCACAATGGATTTTTACATCAAAAACAGGTAGTCAAGCTGATTTTTTTTTAAAAAGGAAGGCAAGGTGTGTTTTCAGACTGATGACTCAAGCAACAAAATGTATACTCTGTTCCTGAGAAAACAAGAGTAATTGGTAATATTTAAGTAGACCTTGATTGTTCTCTATGGGTCCAGTGTTGCAATTTACAGAGGGAGTTAGGCTAAGCAAAAAAGACAAAAGCTGTTTCAAGACCTGAGAGGAAGGTAGACTTGAAGGAGGAGTTGTTTAGGATCATGTCCTGAAGGAAACCCATCAAAAAAGATGAAAGGGTGTCTGAGACAGTTGGTGCCATAGGTGCTGTGGAAAGACAGAGATGAAAGATCTGCGTGGAGATTGTGTAGGAGAATGAAAAAAAGATACAGAAATCGGGTTTCTTTTTCCTCATTAAAATACCCCTCCCCCCAACCTTACTTTGAGACAAACTAACTATGTGACTTATTGGTGGGGATTTTTTGCCTAGAAGGTAGTGTGAAATGTTGGGTACAACTGGAAAACAGCCATATCCTAGACATCCCACTAAATATTTTAATTTTTTGTCATTGCTCGAGCAACTCCTTGAAAAGAGATGATGGCAAATCCCTTCATTTTGAGTATGTTAAAAGTGCTGGCATTGCACACATGCAAACTCACCTCTAATGCTGCTATGTTTTCATGGGACTTTTATAGTAAATATATGCAGGTACACTGAAAAGGGACTTTTACAAACAAGAAAGGCCCTTCACAGAAGCAGAAGTGAGAAAGAAATTGGGCAATTTACCACTCTCTTGCATTTTATTGCAGCGGATATTTCACCATAGGCCTGGAATTAAGGAGCAAGCCCTTCAACCATTTACAACATTTGAGTCCATCATAATGGCTGCCAAGGACAGAATGAAAGATCTGGTCTCCAAAATCAATCAAACCAATGCTGGTTGATAAAAAAAGGGGGGGGGACAAAGTAGGTGTCCAACAGGTCTGGGAGAGGGAGTGGGAGGATCAGGACTGGGAAGCTGTGGGGTCCAACTCACTACTGGTTTCAGCATCAAATCAAATTGAGGAATGTAGGCTCAAACTCATTTACAGATGGCACACCACATGAAAGATTATGTCTAAAACAGATCCTGATTTGTTGCCTCCATTGCTGGAAAAGTTCCTTATTGCCTGGAACATACTATCACAAGTGGTGGTCCTGTTCATGGGCTCAGGCTTTTTGGAATGTTACTTTTGATGAAATTCAGAAAACCAGCAACCAACCGCTGGACAGGACCCCACAATTAGCCTGATGGTGTTAACAAATGCGTAGCATATTATCTGCTTATGGCTGCACATCTCACATTTGCTAAGCACTGGAAAAACCTGCAAGGCTTTGATTCCCTATTGGTATCAAAAGATGTGGCACATAGCACACACAGAGAAACGCCTACTCAAAATGAGGGTTATTAAATATTTTTCCGAGGCTGATAAATTTATTAAAACCTGCTTTGTTTTTACATCTTATGCATACATAAAGGAGAATAATATCATTCCTCCATCTCTGATCTCTGTCTGCCTCTATCTGGAATTCATAAAGCATTTTCCTCTCTCTTTTGCCTTCTTTATATTGTTTATACATTGTCATTACAACCTTAGGAAGAACAAAGCCTTGAATCCATTACTACAATCTCTGTTTCTATACTTGAATCCATGCTCATATTATTTACTCTCTCTTTTCCTGCTCTTGCTGCTGTCTTTGTATCACTGTTCAGGTTTTTTTGGGGGGGGGGGTTGAGGGTTTTGTGTTTTTGTCGATGTTTCCTTTTGTTTGTAACATGTCATGGGGGGGGGGGACAACTATGAAAACACTCCCCTCAACACACAAACTTTCTGGATGTTCCACGATCCACATTGCTAGATTCCTCAAATTGTATTTTCTCCCAGTATACAAGAAACACCATTGAAATAATACTCCTCACCCTTTATTATTTGTTTTTGTAGGCCATCCATGCCCAGGGGCCTCTGAACATGTAACAAAATAGAACTCTAAAATATAGCTCATGCTATTTTTTTTAAAAAAAACAGCATGCCCCAATTAATTCTCCATTTAATTAATTTTATTTTACATAGCTTTGAATCTAGTTTCAGGATTTTATGTAGGACAGGTTGTTCCTGAAGAAAATAAAAATGGCATTCTACCAATGAAGAAGCACTTATTTCTGAGCTTACTTGTTCTGCAGTAGGAAGATAGCATCCCACCTAGAGGGTTTTCCTATGCAATCCCATCGGAATACAGTAGTACCTCTAGTTAAGAACTTAATTCGTTCCGGAGGTCTTAATCTGAAACTGTTCTTAACTAGAGGTGTGCTTTCACTAATGGGGCCTCTTGCTGCCGCTGTGCTGCAGGCACACAATTTCCGTTCTCATCCTGGGGCAAAGTTCTCAACTCGAGGTAACTCTTCCAGGTTAGCGGAGTTTGTAACCTGAAGCGTTTGTAACTCGAGGTACCACTGTAAAAGGGACCTGCTAAAGAAAAATAGCACATTCCCATTTATTTCATTCAGGGTTGTGGAAGAAGACATCCTGGTGGATTGTCCTTAAATTGACTGCTTAATTGAGATTTGCAGTATTTCCTATCCCAGTGGTTTGAGTGGTAGATGCAAATTCCCTGCTCTGCCTGGCGCCAATATTGGTGGTCAGGGCAATGGCACTGACCTGACCCACCCACCCCCCTTGCCCATGCTGCTGCTGCTGCTTACTGAAGCAGAGGTGGAGGGGTAAAGTTGGCATTTCATTATCATTTAATTCCTTTACACTCACATATGTGTTTGTGTCTGCCAACATCTGAAACTCAATTCATCTGATGAAATGGAGTCTACTCCATGAAAGCTTGTGCCACGATAAAATGCATTCGTCTTTAAGATGTCACAAGACTCTTTTTTGGTTTTGCCGCAACAGTTGAACACTGCCTAACTGCAATGCTATCTGAACGGTGATAATCTATGCTGCAGTAATCTATGCTCTGGCAATTTCAAAATTGGATTACTGCAATGCCTTTTATGTGGGGTTGCCTCTGAAGATGGTTTAGCACAGGGGTTGGCAACCTAAAGGTTGCCATGGGAGGTCGTTTAACCGGCCCACGAGCCCCCCCCCAAACCGAGCCGCCTGCTCGGCGAGTCCCTATGGGCTGAGCTAAACCGGTGCAGCACTGTGTGGGGACTCACTTCCATGGCACCGGAAATCGCGTCTGCGCAAACGCAGATGCCGGAAATCCGACGGAGAGATCTCCACTGAAGTGAACCGGCCCAAGAGAGGTAAACCTTACCAACCCCTGGTTTAGAAGCTGTAGCTAGTACAGAATGCAGCTGCGCAATTGGTGATAGGCTTGAGACAACTTGATCATAGAACACCAAACATGGCACAACTGCACTGGTTGCTGGTACATTTCCGAATCCAATTCATAGTGCTGGTTTTGACAGATAGTTTTGGACTATAACATCTTGAACCATTCAGGACCCTAATGTCTCTTTCAATATGAATCTACTCGGCACCTTTGGTCTTAACTGAGGCTTGGTCTGAGGGAGGCTTGGTGGGTGGGGAAACGGGGCCTTTTCAAGTGTGGCTCCCCACTTGGAGAATGCTCTTCCCAATGAGGTCCACCTGGTGCCATTATTAACATCTCTTCAGCACCAAGTAAAAACCTACCTCTTCTCCCGGGCGTTTGATGGATGGCGTTCTGTTGTTATTGATTCAATGTTCCCCACAGCGGGAATTTTCTGCTGTTGCTAGGTCTGTTTTGTAATAGTTGAATTGTAATGCATTGTTGCTTGGTTTCATGCTGTGCCTTCGCCTTTCAATTTTCTGTAAGTCGGGGACTCTGCTTCTTTTGCATTAAGCAACTAACAAATTGCATATATAAAATAAGTATAGCGGCAGAAGGAGAAACTGAAAATTACCTCTTTCTAGAGGATACAAGAATGAGGGGCCCAGTTTATAACTCAGTGCCATTAAAACTGGTCCTGTTTCAAGATTATTTCGGATGTTGCTTATGATAGTTTGTAGGTCAGATGCATCACAATGTAAAGCAAGCTACTGCTTCATGCCTTGTTCTCCTTTTCAGCTTTGGCTTAGTCTGGGCACTGACGGGATATCAAGTCCAATTTGGAACACCAGACTTGCCTGCTCTGGGTAGGGAGTGGTATTCTTTTTCATAGAATCATAGAATTGTAGAGTTGGAAGGGACCATGGGGGTCATATAATAATAATATTATAATATTTTATTATTTCTATCCCGCCCATCTGGCAGGGTTTCCCCAGCCACTCTGGGCAGCTCCCAACAGAATATTAAAAACAAAATAAAACTTCAAACATTAAAAACTTCCCTAAACAGGGCTGCCTTCAGGTGTCTTCTAAAAGTCAGAGAGTTGTTTATCTCCTTGGCATCTGATGGGAGGGCATTCCACAGGGTGGGCACCACTACTGAGAAGGCCCTCTGCCTTGTTCCCTGTAACCTCACCTCTCGCAGGGAGGGAACCGCCAGAAGGCCCTCGGAGCTGGACCCCAGTGTCTGGGCTGAACAATGGGGGTGGAGACGCTCCTTCAGGTCATCTAGTCCAACCTCCTGCAATGTAGGAACCTTTTGCCCAATGTGAGATTAAGAGCCTCATGCTCTACAACTGAGCTATCCCAGCTCATGCAAGATGGATTGTACCATCTGTTAAATAAGGGTCAATCAGTTCTGGATATAACAAGTTCAAAATGGACATAACTTTTAAAAACATAATTTTGCCCGAAGTTTAATAGAGCCACTCCCTCTGCCCCCAGTGCCAATCCATGCTGTGGTGAGTGCCTGCAATGTAGAACATGCAGTGATGAGTGAATAGTGAGCAATGGGTATTATTTTCTTTCTTGCATCTTTTTTTAAGTGGCCATGTATTCTTTAAAGATCTTCATCAGGATTGTAAAAACAAAAATGAAATTTGCATTCTTTCATCCTCCCTCTTGCCCCTTTTGCCCTTTCTCTCTCACACACCTTTACATTCATATGCTTTTATGATCCTGGAGGATTCCTGTTATTGTTTGTTCAGATCACTGAGAAATGCAGTGCTTCTAAGATCCTCAGAGTGGAGCTCAACCACAGCCTACCAAAAATTCCACTCACAGCAATAGCACCTTGGTGCAAGGTCACTCTTACTCCCTCCCTAGTTCCTCCCCCCCCTGCACTTCTTTTAACCCACTGGGAATTTAACAATACAGTCTTGAGTAGAGTCTTCAGACTATACCATTAGCTTATTGAGTAACTGCACCTGCGTTTAAACTTTAATGATGCATTTTTAATATGATAAATGTATTATACTTCAATGGTTTTATATTCAGGTCGAATAAACTATGAGTTTTTGTTACTCTTCAGAACCTACTTTTCAAAAGACTAGACTTATAATTGTTTAGCATGGATAACCGCAGATGAGGGTCGGCGCTTCTAAGAAAAGCAATAGTTCTGCGCCAGCAGTGCAAGCTACCAGTTGCTGAGGGTGGGTTTAATTGTGTGTTGGTTTCTTTTTAATTTGGCATTTGTTTTGTCTACAGTAAAATGCAAATGAGCTTTTTTAACAGAACAGAATTGTAATTGTGGCTGGTAGTAGGAAATTTGCTTGTGGGCTGTAACTTATGCAACCATGCCTTGTGGTTGCTGGGTGTAGTGCAGGGATGGGAATGGTGTTGGACTCCAACTCCCATCAGCTTCAGCCAGGATGAAGATTGATCGGAGATGATGGGAGTTGTAGTCCATCAGCATTGGCAAGACCTCACATTTCCCCATCCCTGGAGTAGCAGAGTCACCTGCTTTGTGGATGAAACTGTTGATGCAATAAGAATTCCTGGATGTCAAATCCAAATGCTCTTGGGTGACAGAACCCCGGCAGAGATTTAAAGCCACAAAATATGCAGCAAAGTAATGTGTGGAAAGATAAGTGGTTAGAGCTTTAAGATATGTCAATCTAAGTCAGTTCCAGAATTTCCCTCTTCCCTCAGCATAAGTAAAGGCCACATATTTGGTAAGCTGATAACTGGTTTACTTACAAACTCTAAAAGGTCAGATTCATGTGCTTTCCCATACATCGGTCAGGAAAGTTGCACAGGCAGTAAAATGTACCAGTAGCTTAGTTACAAAGTGGTAAAAGTTCCTAGATTGTTGGTATAGGAACTCAAGGGTGGCTGGTGAGAGCCATGTGGTTGAGCTGGAGCAACCAGCATAAATATTTTCATATGGTGAGCTTCTCAGGCAGACTGAGAGAAAACAATAGGGTTTGATTACCTATTTCCTCCCAAGGTGAGGAGAAGAGACATAACTAAGTCTTGCAGGGCAGCTTATTCTATGGTATTAACTCCTTCATACATTAATTGGACTTAAGCATGTTGCTTATATGAGGCTGGTTATCCCACAGAAACAACATAGACTAGAGCTAGAGATGGGCAAATCTGCCAATTTTGGTTTCTCTATTTCTTACTTTTCCAATGTTAAATTCAGTTCTTCATATTTCCACACCAGTTTGTGTTTTGGTTTTTAGTCATCATGAAAATTCACCAGCATTTTAATACAAATTTCTCCTATTACGCACCTGTTTGTGCACAATTTTGCCTAGCGTACTAATTTTCATGCCTAAAATTATGCCTGCTTGTTTGTTACGTTTCCTAATATGTGCATCAATACGTGCATTTTAGCCAAATTTAAGCATTATTTGGCTAGAGAACTGCATTGCAAAATTCAGAGAAGTGCGAATTTGGGTGGCTGTGTTTCAGTTCACATCTTGTTTCAGAAATCTCGAATTAAGTAGATTCACATTTAAATGCAAACAGAATTTAATTTCTCCCACACATCTAATTAGAGCAGGAGAGATAATCTGCATCAAACACTGAGGAAGAGAAGCAGAAGAACCAAACCTTTTTAAAGTAAGTTTAGGCCAGGCATCCCCAAACTTCGGCCCTCCAGATGTTTTGGACTACAATTCCCATCATCCCTGACTACTGGTCTTCATAGCGAGGGATCGTGGGAGTTGTAGGCAAAAACGTCTGGAGGGCTGCAGTTTGGGGATGCCTGGTTTAGGCGAATCTAACCAAGGAAGCAATGCTCTTATTATAATGAATTAAATTTGTATATCACCTTTCATCCATAGATTTCAGGGTGCTTCACAAGATAAAAACACAAAATACATAATAGAAACAAGTGCAAGAACAGAACAAAAAAACCATAACCCCCACCAAGAGAGATCCAGAGGGCGGCAACATGAGAATGTGTTTTTTGGTGGGGTGTTGTTGTTTTTTTTGCACCAGTGTGGTGTAGTGGTGTAGTGGTTAAGAGTGGTAGACTCGTAATCTGGTGAACCGGGTTCGCGTCTCTGCTCCTCCACAGCCCCTCTCTCAGCCCCACCCACCTCACAGAGTGTTTGTTGTGGGGGAGGAAGGGAAAGGAGAATGTTAGCCGCTCTGAGATCATGATCTCGGGGTCCAGGTGAGTTCATATGGAGGGAGGTGGTCCTTGAGGTATTGCGGTCCTGATCTGTGTAGGTAAAAAAACAGCACTTTGAATTAGGCCCAGAAACTAAATGGCAGCCAATGCAGTTGAGCCAGGATCAGTGTAATATGCGAACGCTGCAGGTTGCGGACGTGCCTCCGTCATGGATTACGTCCGCAACCCGAGGTTCCACTGTAATCACTCCAAAGCATGGATTACTAGATGGTGGGATTTACCCACAAGACAAGAGATTTTGATGCACGCTGCAAGGTTGGCCATAAGTTAGAGTGAATTGGTTGCCCCAGGCAATTGGTTAGGGAAGAGGTTCGTGAAAGGACCGTGGTTTGTTACTTTAAATATATTATTGCATTATTGCTGCCAGACAGAATGGGTGCCAAAATAACTTGGCCAACCTCAGGTACTCCATGCACATTGCCTTGGGGAGGGGTATATACCCTTTGCTGCTCAACCTCAGACAGCAAAATATATTGGGCCAGCCCTGTCTGCTAGCTCTGGATGTTGAAAATAATGTAATGCAAGTGAGGTTCTGATGGCATTTCAAAACTATCTAGACTGTAGAATTACAATCTGTTCTGAAGAACTCAAGAGTTCTGAATAAATAATATCTGTTATATTTTCTAGCAAGGTCGTGTTCAGGAATAAGAACATTCCATTAAGACTGAGGCGATCTGTACAAAGTTGAAGGCAGCATTTTTACTTTTACTCAGCTCTGGAGCGGGTGGGACTGAAAATGTTGATAGTTGTGCATTTGTATGTGTGTGAGAGTGTCTGTATGAGTACATGTTAGAGAGAGAGAGAGAGAGAGAGAGAGAGAGAGAGAGAGAGAGAGAGAGAGAGAGATTGCTGCGTCTATATGTGTACATGTGTGCCTGTCAAGTTCAGGGTGTGTAACATGGTGATACATTTCAATGTGCATGGCCAGGCCCGGCTCGCCCATTGACTCTAGTGGCGCAATGCACCATGGCGCCTGGGTGATCAGGGGGTGCTGAGGGGCGCCCCAGCAAGTGGGGGAGCTTCGCGGTGGCCTCCCTTTTCCCTCCACCAGCCGTGCCGCGAGAGCAGGGAGGGAAGCGAGCGGAACAGGGGCACTAGGACCCTGTTCCGCTCTGCAGCGCCAGGGTCATCCCTCACCCCGGCGCTGCATTTCATTGGTAGAGGTGACGCCACATGGCAGCACCTCTACCAATGGAACGCAGCACCCTGTTGGCGGGAAGGAACCCGGTGTGGCCCGGCCTGACCAGGCACCCCGCTCCGCTGGGAGAAGGGAGGAAGGCTGCGTGGAGCAGCGGCGCCCCCTCCCACACTCAATCCGGCGGCATCGGACAGGCAGGCGGCCTCCGGCACAGCGTGGCCCTGCTGTGAGGTGCGGGGGCCGCCGTGAGGCTCCCGCCGCCCGGCACACCAGGTAAGAGTTTTCCTTTTTTTAAGAGTGGGGGGCGCCCGAGGGATCCCTGCACCAGGGCGCCCGATGACCTCAAGACGGCCCTGTGCATGGCAATGCAGTGTTATTTGGGATGTGCAGAATTTCAGCACTGGAGTGGCAAGTAGAAAGGCAGGCCTTGGTTCTATGCCACAGCAGGCCCTCAAACCCTCGTGGCCTTATCTAGGTGGTCTGCAAGCCTGGACTGCCTGTGTTAGTTGTGAGATGTGCGTCACAGCCTGGCCACCTGTGGCCTGTGAAGAGATCCAGAAGGAGACAGAAAAATCAAGAGCTGTTCTGTTAATGACAGACTTCATGTGTCTGCTGTAAAGGTAAAGTTAACCGGAAATGTACTTTCTATCCAAGTTTTAAAAACCAGTTACTTCTAACTTTATGCAAGTCTCTTCTTGATTAATATAAGTTGCTGTTGTACAAGAGTGTGCATGTTGAGAGAGTGAGCATTTTCTGTTGAACTCAAAGAGTGCCTGATGTCCCACTAAAGACAAACAATTACCTTCAAATTAGGAAAGCTGACAGAGGATCGATAAAGTATCTTATGAAATATCTCCAGGAAAAAGCCCACTGCAATCAACTGGCTACTGAGTGCTACCAATTCTACAGACCAGTATTTCCTTGACATTAAGACTTAAGTCTTTTTTTTTTCAGAAGTGCAGAGGAAGGATAACAGCTGTAACATGGATTAGGTTTGAAGTGGCATTGGTTCAATGTAGTTTCATGGCTCCCAAGGTAGGCTGTGCAGCAACACAGCCTGTGAATTATAAAATAAGGTGGTGGACAGATCTACAAATTAACAGATGTGCAAGTGGCACTTTTTAAAAAAAAATCAAAAGGAAAGCAGCCCTCCTGAAGCATTAGAGAAGGATCGAGACTGATAACAAAACCAGAAACATATGTTAAGTTATGTAAATTGTGAAACCACAAGGAGTGAAACTCACACCATTGGTGAAGAATTTGTCGTTACTTCTGTTTAAAGCTTGTGTCTGTCTTCAGCTTAACAACGCCCGGATCATCCGCACACACACACTTCGTGGAAGTATATCTAATATTCCAGCTGGTATTCCATTCAGGTTCAAACTTTATTAGTTTGAAAGTAGAAATCACAGTTTGAAATGGCATATGTTTCTAGAATGGGACACCTCCAGATGTCATAATCTCCAGCCATGCTAGCTATGGTTCTGACAGTGAAAAGGGAGGATGTATACCTATTTGGAAGTATCATTATTCTTTGTGCAAAGCCGTTACTATTTCCCTGTGCTGATGAGATGCGATGCAACTAAGGTTTACTCAGCGTAGACCTATTGAAATTAATGGCGCAAAGTTAGTCATGTCCATTCATTTCAGTGGATCTACTCTGAGTAAAACCCAGTTGAATGCCACCCATTATTATTTGTGCTCGTGGTGGTATTGCGGAGGGCAATGTGCAATCCAACTCTCAATACTGTCAGTGCCTGCAAAAGTTTCGGGTCAGACATACTGCATTGTTTTCACTCAGTGTGTGCCCTGTAACTTCCTATTGAAATCCTGTAACTTTTTTTGATGACAATCTTCTTTTGTTCTGCATTGCAGAACAACTAACAAAGCAGAATGATGTGTGGACTGTCAAGAGTAAACCCACCACTAATGAATGCCATGTTGCAAAATACACCCACAAATCAAACCTGCAGGGACCTAGTTTTAGACTGGTGTGGCAAGATACGCTATTTATTTTAACTAGTGCAGGAATTTACCGTAAAATTTTCTGCTATCCAGGTATACTGCCCCACCTAGAGAAGGAGGGCTTGGTGGTGGGCTTCTTAATTTGTTAACATGGTAGCTTCCATTTAAAGAATGACTAGCTCAGTCGGTAGAGCATGAGACTCCTAATCTCAGGGTCATGGGTATGAACCCCACATTGGGCAAAAGATTCCTGCGTTGCAGAGGGTTGAACTAGATGACTCTTGTGGTCCCTTGCAAACTTACAATTCTGTGAAAGTTTGATTTAAGGACAGAGACAACACTGGTTAAAAGAAACCCAAGGCATGCAAAGTGGTCATAACGCTCCAAACTCCACCCACCATTGATGTTAAGGGGAACCACTCGCCCATACAATAACAAAGGGCCCAACCTGGACTAAGACCGCATTTGAAGATGAATGGTTAAAGCCCCTTTACTCCCCACAGCAGGGTCCTGATCTAAATCTCACGGTCACCACCTTATGCTGGCTCATAGCTGCCAAGTTATCCCTTTTTTTAAGGGATTTTCCCTTATGCTGAATAGGCTTCCTCGTGAGAAAAGGGAAAACTTGGCAGCTATGTGCTGGCTGTTTGTGAAAGAGAAACAGAATCGCTCGTCTCCTGAGCAGGCTTATTGGGATTTTGCTCTAATTTTATTAATCTGTCTAATGCATCTATTGAAACTGTTGTGTCCTCCTCTGCCACTGCAAACAGCATACATTTCCTACCATCTTCATCTAAAACATTTGTGAAGAAGCTTATTAAATCTCAAGGGACTAGATAAAATAAGGCTCCAAAGGCAGCAAGCTTACTTCTAGTTTGAAGCTGGTTGTCACAGAGCCAGTGGGATCGCACCTTCACATTCAAGTATAAAAATGCTTGTTTGGTGTTCTGATCAAATGGAGGTGTTTAACTATAAAGTCAGGTGCTGAGCTGAATGTGTAATTCTTGGAACAATTTGTCACAATAGCTTTATGTCGATTAGGTTATTCCTACGTATACTTTTAAAAATATCACTGTCATTGTTCATTGGGTTTCTCGTGCGTGTTTTGGACAGCGAACTGCCAAGCACCTGCAAACGCCAGCAACTTGAGACAATTTGTTTTGGCAAAAGGTCATGATGCAGAAAATTTTCTGTAAGATGTGGCAAGTCCGATTTCATATATAGCATCCTCACTGGGAGGTGGGGCTGGGGCAAAGGCTTGAGTTGGCTGTTTCTAAGTCACTTGTCAAAGATACAGCAAGAGAGACACATACACACATCAAGTAGTTCCCTTAATCAAAGCGTTCAGACCAATCTCAGACATTTCTTTACAATCAAATTGAAGCAAATTAAAGTCAGGCTGGAGGCAGGTGTGCTGCTTTTTTAAAACAACAACAACACAGTCACTCTGTATAAGCTTGCAGTCAGATCCCAACACAGTTAATTAAAATAGTATTTCTCTAAGCTGTTTAAAGTATATTAAAGGATAGCTACATTAGTCAAAAAACAGTGCTTTGAATGCTTTATAAACATGCAACACCAGATGGTGCTGGAGAGCAAAAAAAAAATTGTGATTTTCCATAGCGGTTTTTCTTTTGTCATAACAATTTAATTTTTGACTTATTTATAGCATGTTCTTTCCTGTGTGTAGATCCACCCTTAGAGTCACTGGTCCCATGCTGCAGAATACTATTTCATCAGGGGTTCAGCAGGAATCCTTGCTGCTAACGTTTGGGTGTCTCTTGAAGACTTTTTTTACACTGATAGGCCTATTCAGTTGTTTAAAGTCTCTCAAAGGAAGTCATTCGTTCTTATGATTATTTTGAACTGTTTTATTCTACCTGTATATATTATTGAACATTGCTGTGATATTTTATATGAGTGGGTGATTTATACATATTTTTATTATAAATAAATATATACATAGTTATGGGAGATTAGGGAGTAGTTTCCTAAATGGGCAATTGGCTTACTATTGTTATTTATTAAATTTGTATCTCAAAACATAAAGACAATTAATTGTGGCTTTTCATTCCGCAAGCTAAATCCTTCTATCAAACATATTGCGAGTCATCCTCCAGAGAACTCCATATGTCTTTTGACTGCTGATTCTTGCAGTGGTGATATCTACTCCGACCATCAATTGTCCATGCAGCAAATGGACCTTTATGCCCCTTCCTCTTCTTCCAGACTCTGCTTTTCAGCATAGTCCCCCAGAGAGTTGGAGAGTTAGCCGCAATGTTTGTGGCAAAATATTAACTACGGGTGTGGGAGGGGCGTAGAAGAAAAGGGGGCTATTTTGCAGTTTGAGTTTTCAGTAGAGGAAGGGGGGAAAGGGCCTGATTCAACTAAATAGCTGTGAGCTCACCCCACCCAACAGGCTCAGGAAGGTTAGGATTGCACCCAGAACAGCACATGGGAAAGAGAGGGGAGATCATTCCATCAGGCCAGCAGAACTTTTTCTGCTGGTGGAGCAACTTCTTTAGTGCTACTTTGGATGCTCTGAGTAGGACCACCATCAAATACCACCAAAGGAGTGGAGAAAATTATACATCAGCTGGAGATGCACACCTCAGTATAGAATTGCTCTCTTTGGAAGCAAAACATAATCCTGAGGCAGGCTGCACAATCCCCACATCAAGTTCCTTAAGTGCTCTATTTGTATATTTCTAAATGAATAGATGTTGCAGAAAGGAAAACCTTGAGTCTCCAGGGATCACTTGTCAAAAGGAAAGAAACCCATTAAGCGCTGCCCCTATAGGTCTCACTACTCAGAGAAGCAGTAGGCTCCATTACCAAACGAAGCTGGCTTTCCCAAGTCAGACCACCGATCTCTTTAGCTCAATGTTGCCTAGTAATAGCTGTAGTTTTCCTGGCTACCTGAAGTCCTTTGAAGAGGTCAGGGACTGAACCCAGAGCCTAATGCAAGCAAGGCAGGTGCTCCACCACTAAACTATAGCTGTTCCAGAAACAGCCCCCCCCCCAAATCATGCAGCTAATGTGCCCTTACTTGGGTACAAGGCTTTTTCTGTAAACCAAACTCATAAGTACAATAAATGTGTGTGTGTTAACAACTTCCTGATAGCAGAGCTGAAGGCTAAAGTTTGTCTCCTTGGTGCTCTGATAGTTGTTTCGTTCAAGGGTAGTTGCATTAGACTGCTTCAAGTCCCTCACCTTAATGCTGTTCCACAGACAGCAGCTATAGCGTGATGGAAAATTCCACACAAGTTTAGTCTCAAATCTAATAATATATAATAGAGCAAGCAGTTATTGGCAGGAAGGAGAAACACACAGGAGATTCTGCAATACAAGGTTGAACTGCATGAACATTTCAAGGGGAAGCAACTTCACTTTGCTAAGGTTTTCATGCTGGTCATTTTAAGGGAAGTGTCAAGACTGCACACTTTTAGTCTGGGTTCCTTTATAGGAAATAAATATCACGCCAAGTGTTGCTGTCAAGGGAACTAAATAAGATACAAAATACCAATCTTATCCTTTAGCAATCTTATCATTTACTGTCTTCAGACATCATTTGCTTATTGTTTTTTTTTATATTCTGCTCTTCCTCTAACCAGGAGTACAGAGTATACAACAATAAAGTCCTAATTCATATCATCTAATCAGCAGCAACATACACCTGTAATACCACTCACATAATCAGCTACGACCCCAAAGTCTGTGGAAATAGAAATGTTTTCAGCCGTCACCCAAATGTCTCTAAAGTGGGGACCAGCAAGATGTCACCTGGGAGGGTGTCACCAAGAACGCCCTGCCTTGTCCCATGGATGGCTTTCACTCCCATAGTAGCAGCAAATCCTGTGCAGTCCTATGGAACAATTGTGTTCTAGTAGGCTGCCTGTCACTTGCAATTCAGAAACATTACAATGGGAAAGTTACAACTACACATTCAGTGGGGCCTGCAGTGGTTGCTTTCTGCAGTGGAGGAAAAGGATAGCGGTGGCTACTAGTCATGATGTCTATGTTCTAACCTTGACTGTTGAAGGCTGAAGACCTCTGAATGCCAGTTGCTGGGAATCACAAGTTATGTTCCATTCTGCTGGTTGGCCAATGTGAGAAGAGATTGCTAGACTAGATGGACCTTTGGCCTGATCTTGCAGGGATGTTATTATGCTCTTAATATGGCCCAACATGACCACTGTGTAAAACTGACTCCTATAAGAATGGGAGATAACCCAAGCTAGTTTGGGTGGCAGGGCAGTCTCGAGCAGGTCGGGTGCCCTGGCGCTGAGGTGCGGAGATCGCTCCGGCAGCCCCTGCCCTCGCAGTGTGCAGCATGGCTTCCGCACGGCTTTGCCACGCAGCGCCACACCTGCCGGTCCCGCGCCCTGGTGCCCCGCGCCACCGGGACTATACGTAGAGCCAGCCCTGTTGGGTGGCATAGCCTTTCGTGGATCAATTCCAATAAATTCATATATGAGAAGTCCAGAAGGCATGAAGTAACCAACTGCTCCATAGTAATTGCATTTGGAAGGTTCAGTGATTGAATTTGTATAGTCTGAAGAATATAAACACTGTCAACACAAATGCAGCATAATCCATGGAATACCGGTAATATAAATTAACACTTGGTTTTACATTTGGTTCAGGCTCTAGACATGCCTACTCAGAAGTAAATCTCTTATTTGTTTAAAGTAGCAGGACTGCAGCCTTGGCTTTCCGGTGAGGGCAAAGCTTACACATCGGCGATCCATTATATTTAAAGGTAGTTTATAAGATAATGGTATCAAATCAAATCATTTTAACATTGGACCAACTGGTAGATGGGAAAGATGAATTTTATACTTTTGCTATTTTAAGACAAAAATATCATCTATCAGATGCAGCACAATGGCAATAGCTTCAATTACAACATTTCCTAACAAGTGTGTTTGGGCCGTCAGCCCTTTCAGCTTCCAAGATACCTGAGATATTGGAGCAATTGGACAACTCATTCAAAAAAAAAAGGGAGCAATTACTTTTTAGAGATATCTATTAACAATACACAAGTTCAATATGCAGACTGTAAGAGATGATTGGAATAAACAATTGCAACTTTCATTATTACCCAGACAGTGGGAGAATGTATTAGCTTCAATACCTAAGGTGTCATTAGATTTAAAATAAGGACTAATACAACAGAAAATAATATTTAGAGTTTATTGGGCCCATTTATGGTTGTATAAAAAAGGGTTAGCTCAGTGTTAGAGATGTGGCTAGGATAACGCCTTTCCGAAACACATGTTTGTGCAGTGTTCTTTACTTAACAAGTTTTGGGAGAAAGTGCTCGACTGTGTAACTATGACTGTGCAGAAAACGTTAAACCTTTTAGTGGATAATATTTTATTGAACTATATACCTGCAGTGTGGAAATTATCAATGGGATAACGGAAATGGATTTTCCATGCCCTAATGGTGGCTAAGAGATTGATATTGAGGAATTGGAAAAATAAATATATGATACTCTTCAGTCAATGGACTGATGATATGACATCACTAGCAATTTATGAACAGACTGCTTACAGGCACAGACTCTGTATGGATGAATATGATAACATTTGGAATGAGTTTATGCAAAATGTAGTAGGCTATTAACATTTACATAAGCACTGGGACAATAACACTATACCAATTTATATAAGAATGTATAGGAATGTCATTTATTTTATTTTATTTTATTCGCATATTTTCTCTTTGTTGTTTTTCTGCCACCCAAATTTCATTCTTTTTCCCCATATCACTTAATTTCTTTTAACTGAAATCACCTGGACAGTGAGTTTTGAATGTGAAACTGCACATGCTCAACAGCATTTTAATTTTTGTTTCTCAAGGTTAGCGCAATGCCTTTTGTGCTTTGCAAAAAGTTGTAAAATTCTAAAGGTTCAGAGTAGTTTTTGTAGTCCACAAAAGTTTTGCCATAATAACTTGTTTAGTCTTTAAGACACCACAAGATTTATTCTGTGGTATCTCATTTCATGTGTTAATTTTGGGGAGAATTTTGGGAATCGTACTCCCAAATGCCCTAATCCAGGAGTGGAAATGTGAGCAGATTTCTCCATGTGGAAAGTGCCCCCATAAATCATCAGTGATTCATTGGCTGATAAGATAATAATCAGAGAGATGTGGGAGACCATATGGACGAAAAATGTATACTGGTGCCAGTAACTGAAGGAAGAGGCAACTAAAGGAACAGATGGGAAGATAGAGAGGCAATAATAACAAACAATAAAAGAGGGAACAGGCATGCTGGAGGGAACATGAGAAGATGAGAACATGAGAAGAAAGAAACAGAGAAAACAAACTCCAGTAAATATGGAAATAACAGAAAATAATGAGACACGTCTGGGTATTTCTAAGATATGCAAGGAGTTATGATAAAGATAAAATCACTAGTGAGAGGAAGTTGGACTGGACCTCAAACTATCAAGAGTTAGATCTTTCTGCATGGTCTGTGGTTGTACCCAAGATAAGATTCCATTCAATCCCGTCATAGTTACACTTGTTGTATTAAGGCTGATTATTGAAGGATAATATGCCCTAAATGGGATGCCACCAGGAACCACATGTAACCTTCTCTGAGCTCTTAGGTGGAAGAGCAGAGAGAGAGAATAAGGAAATATGTATAGATGGGTATTTATTTGTTAGCATACATGCAAATCGTGTTACTACCAAAACAAAGTGTTGAGAGGAGTAGTCCTGACCATTCAAATCAATGATATTTGCTTCCAAATTCCTATAAAATGTGGTTAGGATCGAGCTGTGATCCCTTGAGTGCTGGAAGCAGCAACCAATTGGATCTCATTGAATATTTATTTTAGCTCTTGACTTTACATAGTAATAATCAACATAAGAAGTTTTCATAAATGCTTTACTGTGACTTTGATGATGGCCGTAAATCATGATAATAGATTATTACATAGTTAGATTAGTTGGGAAGGAGCAGAGGAGTAGCAATACTACTACCACTATGACTTGATTTTTCTTATGTTATTATGTAAAGCTTCATGTACACAGACATGCACAGCTTGCAATTCATCCAGCCAATTCAGGCTTGTGGATTGCCCTTAGATCTCCTACTTTTTACAGTCTGCCTGGGGATGAGGGCTCAAACAAGCAGGAAAGGTTGGCCAGTATTCAAGCAAGCTACAAAACATGGTTGATGAACTACATTTGACTTGGTTGGTTGCAAGTTGTAGAGGCCCGAGTTGGATCTAGAAAACATATAAATAACAATATTGATGATGTCACACAGCGTGTGGGAGATAGGGGAGGTTAAATATAGATGACTCTACTCTTGGCCTCTCCATCTATCCTAACATATGTAACGTTCATTTAATTCTCATTCCCTTGGATTATATCTGGGGGATTTTAAAATCTTGGCTTGCTTCCAAAGATTCCTGGCTACCGGCATGTCATCTACTGCATTTCTGAGGCAGATGATTACCAGCAGGCAGTGCAGTGAAATTTCAATGTTATCTAATGGACAATGCAATGTCATTAGAAGTGCCGACTGTTTTCCAGTATTTGTAATGCTTCAGTCACAGTTAATACAGAGAGAGCTAACAGCAACTGCAAAATGTTACAAAGAATATCTGTTGGAGACATCAGCTTCTTGCACAAATTGGGCCTGAAACATGTTAAATCACATTTTTTAGAGCTAAAATGGCAAAATTACCCCACTCTGGTGATTACTGAAAATATAACAGAAAGCAAAATGACATATCGTATTAGAGAGAAGGAGTAGATGTAATGAATTTTATACTTGTTTAATGTTTTATTCTTGATATGTTTATGTGATCTATACGTGATCTACGCTGCAATTGCTCGATGAAGAAAGGGCTAAAAATTATATTCATATAATATAATATATATTGAATTGTATCGTGTGTATGTCATACTGAGAGTACAGCTACTGCAATAGATGGACTTAAATTAGGAATTACTAAGGTTCATTGGTTTCAATCTTAGGATGCAATCCTGACCCCACTTTTATAGGATTAAGCCCCACTGAATTCAATGGGACTGGCTGTTTTGTAGATACAGTATTAGGATTGTACTGTTAAGTCAGATAAACTCCATATTCTCTATCTGTATCTCCCTATCTGTTTATGTATCTGTCTATCAATAGTGAGATAATACATTTAACAGCATTCTTAGGAATGTGTGGGTGGGTGCATCTCAAATCCTAAGAGTACAGTTAAACTCATTAAAGAAGAAATGAAGTTAAAGAAACTGGCCTCTCTTTCTCTCTGTCTCTTTTTTTCTTTTTACATTCCCAGTAGAGTTCATTTCTACTTCAACAACTAAGCCAAGGTCACATTTAACTCACTTCAATTTCACCCAGTGCACAAGCTAATGTCAATAGTACAGCTGCCATGCAGAGCTAAAGACTGATGGTTAGACAAAGCCATTTACACAAGGCTGGGTCTTTCATCTTCGCTCAGCTAGTGACATAAGAAAGCACTGAGGTTATTCTCAACTAGAGACTAAAACTGGCATATTAGAAAAAATGTTATTCTCCTTAGCTGTCACACAAAGGATCTGAAGAAATGTAGAAATGTTTTTCCCCCCCTTGGTCATCTAGGGAGATCACAAAGTGACTCTAATAGCCTTCACTCTGAAATTTTCACATGGTTTAAGTGATTGCCAAGTCTGATATTTTCCATTTACACTTCATTGCCATCAGAAAAAGAAAAAAAATCAATATACCTACCTACTCAAGTGTGTCACAGGATGAGCTTATAAAAGAAGACATCAGTCTTTTTAGGGCATGAAAAATATACTTATTCAAATATATCTTATTTAAAATGACATAAATTGCAGAGGTTAGTCAAGATTCGATTTCCTCTAAAATATAAGGCTTTAAAAGTATTCCCTGACTTGACAAGGAATAAAAATCCTTCATGTTATTGATATATACAAATGCTCTTGTTTTATGCTATTAAGTTAGCCCCTCTATGGTATACACTGTCTAAGTGACTCTCTGCAAATTCCACACGAGAAATGATAACGTAACATATTACCACATATTCAGAATTTGGTGTTCAGCCAAAACATTGAAATAGTGGGGTTTCCCCCCCTATTCCTGATTTTTAATTAAATATTTTTTTTAAAAAAAACTGTTTCTCTCTCATTGGTTCTACTAAAATATCAAAAAGGATGTGATGAAAACCTTCTATAACTTAAATAATTTTCATCCTTCTATCTTCCTCCAGTAATTACATTTATTGCCTATGAATTCAGTGCTCAACACAACTGCATAAATCCCTTTGTCTAAGGCAGAGACTGATAGCAATTAGTTGACTATCACAATTAACAAGAGATTTATGGCAAGATTAATTGGCTTATTGCCTATATTCTTCTTGTGCCGTTCTTCAGATTTCTATAAACCATTTTGCTTGCCCACTTAATTCTTGCCATGATGCAGGGCTTGCCCACCCATGAGGCAACGTGAGGCAATCACCTCAGGCGGCAGAATCTATTGGGCAACAGATCCCAATGTCAGACTGTCTACCACCTTTGTTCCTGATGTAGATCTTCCCTCACCTTCCCAGGAGGGGAGAGGAAGGGAGAACCATTTTGGGGTCCATCTCCGGTACCAAAATGTGTTGGGGCAGCCCTGCCATAAAGCAAAATCCAACTGCAGTAGATTGTGCTTACACAGAATGTGCTTGCAGTTTAAACAGTTACTTATACTAAACAGAATATTGGTAGCCATCAATGGCAGTCAGTAATCATGATTTATATCAGCTTCATATTGTGAAGGATACTACCAGTTTTTTTATAGCTGGCAAATAACCAGGCTATCACAAAAAGAGCTGCCATCATTTCTTAACTATCTATTGGCTTTCTTCCAGTTTATACATACAGAGCACAATCCAGTGAAAATTAGTTGAGAATAGTTGAAAACATTGGAACTCAAATTAGTCATAACTCCCATTCCATTGTTCTCAATGGGACTAAGTTGCAACTAAAGCCTGCTCATCACGTCCACAATTTTAACCTCTACTCCATTGCAACATGATGCACCCAACCCAGATAAACTAATCAACAGTCACAGGTACCGCAAGCTTCTTTGATAGTAAAATAACAAAAGCAAAAGAAAATATTACCAATGTTGTTAAAAGGAAACAAAATAAACAGATGGGAAAGAGTAATTGGGAAACTGTGGGGAAATGGTATTTGATGTGGACTCTACTTCTGAGATTTCACCAGCCATTGCTCACATATTTGCACTCATATATTTGCTACTGTAAAGAAAAACAAACTTTTTTGGAATAAAAGATGCTATACTTAGAAAGCTGGATTCTGGTGAATTGTAGAATGTTACCGTAGCATAAGCCTCTATGCATATATTGGACTTAAGAATTTCATTTCAGTAGCCTGGATTGCAATATACATGCATGTAAAAGGCATTATACCATTCTTGTGCCATCTGGGAGGAATGCGCCCATTTCCCAGTTATACAATCTTGTTCTCTGTCCCTATTTCCATCTGAGGAATGTTGTAGGGTATGGACTAAAGGCACCCAAGCTTCCATCACACACAAAGGATCATGTCAACTGGGCCTGAAAATACACGTCAACACATATATTATGTTTCCTATATCAGATTCTCAAATACTCATGAATGCTTCCAGAGTACAGTGGTACCTCGGTTTAAGTACACGATTAGTTCTGGGGAGCCGTTCGCCCCCCGAAATCTACTTAAACGGAGCGGGGCTTCTGCGCGTGCGTGAAGCACCGAGTGCTTCTGTGCATGCGTGTGCCGTGCAGATCGCTTCTGTACATGTGTGTGCCGGCCGCGCAAATCACTTCTGCGCATGCATGGACCGCACAGATCACTTCTGCGCATGTGCACGCCATGGAACCCGAAAGTAAACACTTCCAGGTCCACGGAGTACTCAAACCGCAGCGGACGTAAACTGAGGTATGACTATACCATCAATGGTAGGGGAAATAGACATAGCTGCCAAGTTATCCCTTTTTTTAAGGGATTTTCCCTTATGCTGAATAGGCTTCCTCGCGAGAAAAGGGAAAACTTGGCAGCTATGGAAATAGAACTCTTCTCCCAGGTATTTGACTAATTAAACAATCTGGGCCCTTTTAAACTAGGGAGGGGGTATTGCTTGGTTTGTTGTTATGTTATGTATTTTTCTGTTGTTATACTGTAAACTGCCCTGTGATCCAGAGTATATAAATATAAATATGAATATGAATACAACAACAACAACCTGCTGAAATTTTTTTAATCAAAAAGAAAAACTGTTGAAGTGAAGTGATTTAGTTAGTAGATTGATCAAGTAAAGTTTGTTAATCAGTGAGAGCCAATTTGGTGATGCTGTGAGTTAATAATAATAATAATAATAATAATAATAATAATAATAATAATTTATACCCCGCCCTTCCCAGTCAAGACCGGGCTCAGGGCGGCTAACAACAAATAATATCAACACAAGTATAAAAGAAACAATTCAGTTAAAACGCAGATTAATACAATGCTAAATTCAATTTTAAATTAAAAATCTACGAATAAGATAAAACCATTATGAAATAAAACCTTAGGGGGGGGTAACCGTGGGGTCAGACTGCGTCAGTCCAAAGGCCAAACGGAACAGCTCTGTCTTGCAGGCCCCACGAAAAGATGACAAATCCCACAGGGCCCTAGTCTCCTGGGACAGAGCGTTCCACCAGTACTGAGAAGGCCCTGGCCCTGGTCGAGGCCAGCCTAACCATCTTGTGACTCGGGATCTCCAATATGTTATTATTTGTGGGCCTTAATGTCCTCTGTGGGTCATACCGGGAGAGGCGGTCCCGTAGGTACGCGGGTTAGAAGCACGCTTGTACACTGTTGGGGCTATTTTGATGTAATGACATGAAGAGAAAAATATTAAAGACTAGCTGGCCCAGTCACGCGTTGTTGTGGCTCAGTCTGTTAAATGGACCCTCAGAGTCCCCCTTCAGACTCCCCTCCCCTTCAGAGTCCCCCTTCATTTTGTTGAAATGTTTTATGTGTGTTCTGTTTACACAGGCTCATCCCTGTGACTCCCCCCACCCTCTTCTGACCCATGACCTACCCCACCCCCTCCTCCCCCCACCCCCGGCTCATCCTTGTGGTTGGGGCCACCCTGTTCCAACCCATGACCTACCCCACCCCCTCCTCCCCCCATCCCCATCCATGCAAGTCCCCACCTCCACTCGGCCCAGTCTCAAAAGCCAAACCGAGATGCTGTGGAGAGGGAAGCTTTCCTAGGTTAGTACCAGTGTAGCCGCTGCTAGAGGGCGCTGTTTTGCAACCTCTCCTGTGCTCCCAGCATGCACTTTCGTCTGATTTGTGAGTTCTGGAACACGTGGTTTTGGGGTTTTTACATTGCACAGGTGTGACATCTATCTTTAAAAACGGTGTGGGCTTGCTCTCGTGGTCACATTTGACTTTGTGTCAAAATTTGAACGCTATCGGTCAAGCGGTTTTGTTGAACATTGGAGATGAACACACATACCCAGTCTACATATTTTAATATATATACAGTAGATGATCTTCCCTTCCAACAATGAATGGTAAGGGTTTCTTTATTATTAAGTCATAAGGCATCTCAAGTTTCCTTCAGCGTTAAAAGGTAACTCTTTTGTGTATGATAATATGCAAATAGTAGTGTGTAGCACCAGCAGTAACATATATATATATTCCTGCATGCCAAGATCCAAGTTTGGAGCAAGTATACTTTGGTGAGAAAAACCCAGCAGAGATGTAAAGTCACAAAACTTTACAGCAAAAGAAAGCGTGGAAATACAGACTGTTACACCAGTTCGAAAGCACGTCAAAATGCAAGTAGATAAATAGGAACCGCTACAGAGGGAAGGTAAACGGCGTTTCCATGTGCTGCTCTGGTTTGCCAGAAGCGGCTTTGTCATGCTGGCCACATGACCTGGAAGCTATACGCCGGCTCCCTCGGCCAATAATGCGAGATGAGCGCGCAACCCCAGAGTCGGTCACGACTTGACCTAATGGTCAGGGGTCCCTCTACCTTTACCTTTTACACCTTTAAAATATGCCCTTCCAAATTAGTTCCAAAATTTACCTCTTCCTCAAGGACAGGAAAAAACCACACATTTGGTAAGTTAAAAAAATTGGTTTACTCACAAACTCTTCAAAGGTCAGGTTCATGTGCTTCAGAAAAGTTGCACAGGCAGTAAAACTTATTTACAAAGTAGTGAAAGCTCCAAAATTATTGGTGTAGAAACACAAGAGTGGCTAATGTGAACCATGAGATGAGCTGGAGCAACCTCTTCACACACTGAGCTTCTCAGGTAGACTGGAGGGGAACAATAGGCTTGCTTCCCCATTTCCTCCCAAGATTAAGGGAGCATGCCTAGGCTAAGCCTGGCAGGACAGCTTACTCTATGATATTAACCCTTCATGCATTAATTAAATTTAAGCATGTTGGTTATATGAGGCTGATTGTCCTACTTGGTTGGAATGGATTTTTTTAAAAGCACTTATATACCACTCTCCACCTCCTCCCCGACCCCCAAACCCCATGGGAGTTCACAATGAAATAGTATATTACCATTGAAAAATAAGCGTAACAACATCCTC
The DNA here is from genome assembly GCF_963506605.1 of Zootoca vivipara. Taxonomy (NCBI): domain Eukaryota; kingdom Metazoa; phylum Chordata; class Lepidosauria; order Squamata; family Lacertidae; genus Zootoca; species Zootoca vivipara. Next base: position 8,511,517 of record NC_083279.1, on the reverse strand, counting down.
TCCAAAATTCTACAAAACAAAACAAAAAACATAGTTTCCCCATTATATTCAGAATATTTGTCATGCAAGGGCCTAGTTTTCACTAAGGTGATTAACTTGCGACTGGACTGTGCTTCACCTCCAAAAAAACAGTCCCCTCAGAAAACTAGATTGTCAAGTGGAAGGGTTCAAAAATGCCTTCTCCCTGATAGACCAGCTTTCTAGGTGTAAGTTTTAGAAGACACTTCTGTATGTCAGTCTTGAAGGAATGCTACTTTATCTGAGCCCCTCTGAAGCAGTACAACTTTACCACATGAAGGATGGAGTGGGGAACCTGTGGTTCTTCAGATGTTGTTGAACTGCAGCTTGCATCATCTTGACTATTGGCCATACAGGCTCCAGCTGATGGGACCTGGAGCCCAACAACATCCAGAGGGCCACAGGTTCCCTATTTCAAGCCTAAGGCCTGCACCTATAGAATTCTATAGAATCCACAGTTCTATGTGACTTTGGAAGAGACCAGTGGGTCATCTAATGCAACCCCATGCAATGCAGGAATCTCAAGTAGACCATACATGACAGATGACCATCCAATCTCTGCTTAAAAAAACCTCAAAGGAAGGAGTCCACCACCTCTTGTAGGAGTCTGTTCCACCGTCAGACAACACTTACTGTCAGAAAGTTCTTCCTGATGTTTAGTTGGAATCTCCTTTCTTGTAACTTGAATCCTTTGGTTAGTTTCTAGCCTCCAGAGCAAGAGAAAACAAGCTTGCCCCATCCTCCATGTGACAACCCTTTACAATGGTACCTCTACTTACGAATTTAATGCATTCCGAATGCACATTCGCAAGTAGAAAAAAATTGTAAGTCGAATCCTATAGGAATGCATTGGGAGAAAAAATTCGTAAGTCGAAGCAACCCTATCTAAAAATTCGTAAGTAGAAAAAATCCTATCTAAACCACATCCAAGATGGCGGACGGAGCTCCATTCGTAAGTAAAAACATTCGTAAGTAGAGTTATTCATAAGTAGAGGTACCACTGTATATATTTGAAGATGGCTATCATATCTTTTCTCCATCTTCTCTTTACCCAAATCCTTCAACTGTCTGCTGTTGAAATTTACTACAAACTGAGTTAATGGCAGAACCAACTATATTTTTGATTAGGCCTGGGAACCTGCACTGAGTCAGCATTCCAGGACCTGGCCTCTTGGGTCATAGCTTTTTCTGCTAAAGGGGCAGAAATGGTCACATATTTAGTTGACAATACATATATGACACCTCGCTAGGGAACCCTGCTGCTCCTTCCCCTCAAAGCACTCTAAGCCTTCAGGGGCAATATTACCAAGAAAATGAAGCACAGGGAAAGGTTCGAACCTAATCCCAACACACCCAAACTGGGTCATGGTACGTAGCTGGATTGTTATTATTTGGTAAGGTGCATCAGGTGCTAAGCACACTGTAAAAAACAAAGTAGCAGTGCATATTTTGGCTGTGTAGTTTGTGTTTAAGGGACACATCATCTGTCAATTCTGACACTAAAGCTTTCTTCAGTGAAAGTGGAGAGCGAACTACTCAATAGTTCCCTACTAGTATTGCAGCTAGCCTGATATTGAGTAGTGCCTCTCCTTTTCTCCTAGAGAATCAGCTTCATTTATAGATTCTGGGCAGTTAGGGCTTAGCTTTGGCGGCGGCAGCAGATCTCACACTGAATGATGCCTCCTTCTTTGTCCTCTTGCTTTCCAAAAGTATGATATCTTAATTATGATTTTAGAAGCCTATCTGGACCAGTTGGAGGGGGAAATGTGGGGGGGGAGGGTTTAGTTAATCTTCATGCTCACCCTGTCCACATGTTCATGGTGACACACTAACCATACAATGCCTAAGCCATCCCCCACAGTTACAAGTATTTCAAGGTCAATTTATCAATTTAACAGCTTCATCTTCTTAATCACTAAACTTCTGTCTCTTTGAGCCTGTGCTGAAAGACTCTGGCTGCTAATTAAAATGGAGCTTTACTAGCAAGTACACAAATTAGATCCTGTCAGTAAGTTTATTCTAACTATTGGTCATTTCTAAATGCCTTTTTAATCCCCTAATTTTTACATTAAAATTCAAAAGCCTAACAATCTTAATCACCCCTACATCAAATTCATCATTAAGAACAGGAAGCCAGATGGTATAATTTTGATTTACCGGACTTCAGCGTGAATTAATGTACTGAGTGCCGATAATGAATACATCAAACCTGATATTGCAGAAACCTATGAATCTGGCATGTTAAATTAATAACACACTTTGCACAATGAAAGCATGTAAGCTCATATAAAACTGAGGAGTAATGGCCCCTTTTATTTTAAATGGTCTTTATTAGCCATCCATTTTTAACTCTTAACAAAAAAAGAAAAAGAAAAAGAAGAAAATTTGTTTAGTTATTTTCTATCCATTTTGCTTTGAGTACAACTTTGAACTGAATGAAGACCGAAAACAAGGAAAGATGAACTTTCAATCTATTGGTGTGTAATGATGGAATGCATGAAGGTCTGGATTGTAAATGAGCAATTTTCCTGCATAAGATGTCATATGACATCAGAGGTGTCAAACTGATTTCTTGGAAGCCTTGAGAGGTTCCTTGGAAGCTTAACAAGGGTTCCTCAATGAGATCAGTAATGGAAAAGAGCTTTCTGTGTAAGACATCTTGACTACCACTATCAATCTTCCATTGATCTGCTGGAGATGTGTACAGGGGTGTAGTTTCACTTCGTGCAGGGCACCAGTGAAAAATCCAGTGCTGTGGGTGAATTGCTTTTTCATCTTAAAACTTCCTGCAACACACAGTTCCTTAGCAGTAGGGATGCAGAAGAAATCCATGTGGTCTACATTTTAAAGAGCATCTACCGGTATCAATTTAATTACATACTTCTCCCAATTTTGCAAGGCAGATTTGACTCAAAACATTTTATTTTACTTACCATATTCAAAAATTATATATAGTGCTTGGTTGTAAAAGCAGCAGCCCTTAAAGTAGATCACAAAATCCTGAACACAGTACAGGAAAAATAACAGTTTGATAGTGGTTTTAAGTCAGAAAAAGTGTATAGGAGAATTTATAGACTTCACACCTCTCAATGCCTATTTCATTTCACTTTTAATTTGTATACCACCTTCCTCTATTGATATACACGAGGCAACTGGGAAACACTGGCCTGCGAGCGCTCCAGTTGGAGAACAGCCTTTACCAAAGGTGTAATGGGCTTTGAAGAAACTCGATCTCAGGACGCAAGGGAGAAACGTGCTAAGAGGAAGGCACACTTGGCAAATCCACACCGTGATCAACTCCCACCTGGAAATCAATGTCCCCACTGTGGCCTCCACAGTCACTTACGGACCCATTGTTAAAATTGTGTTTATGGAAGACAATCTTACTCAGCTACGAGTGATCACCAAAGAAGAAGACACAAGGCAGTTTGCAAGCTGAAGAAGCAACAAAATAGACAGCAAAGATCACATACCGAATAACAATCTGATGCAATACAAAAAGTCATAATAGAAACATAACTTTAAAATAAACAACTTATATAAAATACAGTACTATTCAAAAATCCATTAGAATATAATAGTAAACAGTAAAATTAAATATCAGCAAATAATAATTAAACAGTTTACACTAAAGTTTACAATAAAGAAGTACTAAGCTACAGTATAATCAATAAAAATAATGGCAAGTCACAATGCATAAATACCACAAAACATACAAAACCATGTAAAAGGATCAAATTGGGAAACAAGGACACAACACACACACACACACACACACACACACACACATACATATATCGCTGAGCTCCTCTTCTCTCTTCCTAGCTGCTTCTGCAGTTCTCAAAGTCATGGTCTGGGAAAGGCTCCTACGGCTGAAAGGTGGGGCAAGGCAGGTAGGAAAAACCATGGCCTGATGGCCAGCACAAAGTTTCTCCCCCCTCACAGTTCTTCCTCTGGAATCAGCTCTCTTATGAAGACTATTAAAAAACAACCCAGAGGCACAAGATCTCCCAACATTACATCTGTTGCACTGAGGGTCAACTATACTTGTATAGTTTGGTTCATTTGCTTTTCAATCACCTGAGCCACTGCTATAGATTTCAAGCCCACTGTACTTGGAGCAACTTCAGGCTTTTCAGTAAGTAGTGAAAAGTGGGGGCATGACTAACATGCATCCTTGTAAGCGTTCATTGAAGCCGAGCTCACAGATATCTCCCGTGGCGGCAAAATTCGTTTTGCTTGCATGTTACATTGAATACGTGGCAGACTGATGCACCTTGCCAGTTCTTCCTGGAACATGCAAACCAGTTCTTGGACAATCAGAGACATCAGAGGTTGTTTCAGACACATAATTCATTGGAAGGGGGTCTCCCCCCCCCCATGCAACAATATTTGTCGACATGGCAGAGAGCCCCTGGAGGTTTTGACACAGAACTTCACTCATTGCCTTGGTCTCTCTCAGAGAGCAAAAGAGATACCTCAGTTGAGAAACTCGTTCCTCCTTTCATGGATATTATTTGACGTAGTGAGCTGCTCAGAGGTGACAACAGAACTGATGGAAAAGGCCCTGATTAACCAGGGGCACATTTTCCCCTTTAAAGTAAGAGTGGCGTTATCCACTTGATCATCAAAGATATATAGGGAGTTGTAATCTCAGGATCACATAAACAAGCTCTAAGCCAGAGTCCTTTCCCAATACCACTCTAGCAACTTGAGGAGAATAAGTTGGTCCCAGTTGCAAATATTTTTACTCTGAAATCTCTAGATGTAGCTCATTTGACAAACCTATTATAAAATGAATAAATGAAGCTCTGTGTGATTTGTCCATTGTCAACATGTTAACACACTTTATTTGAAGGTAGATTGATGAAGGGTGCTTGAAGGAGTTTACCCTCCTGATTTAAAGAATAGAAAATCATTTTTTTTCCAGCACATTTTTTCTTTTTTTCCCCTTTAGAAGTTCACAAGAGTAGATATACAATTATACCCGACTTGCTGATGCAAAGGAACTAAGCATTTAGTTTCTTGTCACTGTCTCTGAAATTCCTAAAGGTACAATTAGCATTTCATTTGACATAATGTTGAAAGGTTCATAGATTGATCTTCCCTAAAATGCAGCAAGAATTTTTTGAAATGCAAATTTTGACATTTATTAACTTTTATTCCAGATCTGTTTATAGACTGTAAAACTGTGCATACATTTAACTCGAAGAAGCTAAAAGGACAATGTTTAGGTGGATACTCTGTGTTATAATAAAAGTCTATTTTATTGTTTCAACAATGAAATTTTTATTATCCGAGATTTATGATATCAGCACAGCAGTTTTTTACTGCGTGATTCACAGTGTTTTTATAGATGTATATTCAACAAAACAAGGGAAGAAATTGGACTGCAGTGTTCACTCTCAGGAGTGCATTTCCCCATTGAAATAATGTCAGCAGTTTTCCACCTTCAAAGCCCTGTGTTTTCAAATCAATTAACAATTCTAATTGTGCAGGAACAGTTGTTCACTTCGCTCTGCGAATGGGACAGGAAGCCTTATTTCCTTTCTTCGCCTGAAACGAAGACTCTAATCTTCCGAACCACATTTAACATTAAAAAGTGCATACCTTTAAAAGGTTAGACAGCTTTCCAACACTGCCAGTCATAAATATTATTCCCTCTATGTGGTCCACATTCGTTTTCTTTTCTACTTTTCTTTATTTTGGAAGCCTTTTCAGAAAGGTGGAGCAAGAGTAATCCTGTGTGTCAGCAAAGTCCCCTTAGGAGTCAATTGGATTTTTAAAAGAATCCTATTTTTATCTATCTCTCAGGACAGCTATAAAAAAGGGCAGCTTTTGTAAAATAGTAAAGCCAACGCTAGCTTTGACTCAACTAGCACATTGTAGAAAATAGTTCTGCTCTGTATCCACCAAGCAAGGCAGAACTAGAAATGCGGATGGTTTGCAGAGCAGGATTCTCAAACATGGTGGCTTCCAGATGTTTCTGGATTACAAGCCACACCTGCCTTGCCACGCTGGTTGACCTATGGGAGTTGGGAGTCCAACAACAACTGAAGGAAACTGCTATAGAGTATTAGATTTGGATTGGAGATGGCTCAGATGCCTACTAAGGGTTTTCTCTGTCTGGGCAAGTTCTCCTCTTTTTGCCTAACCTACCCCACAAGGATGTTGGGATGGTGAAATGGAAGCTGAAGCTAAAGGTAAAGGGACCCCTGACCATTAGGTCCAGTCATGACCGACTCCGGGGTTGCGCGCTCATCTCGCATTATTGGCCGAGGGAGCCGGCGTATAGCTTCCAGGTCATGTGGCCGGCATGACAAAGCCGCTTCTGGCAAACCAGAGCAGCACATGGAAACGCCGTTTACCTTACCGCTGTAGCGGTTCCTATTTATCTACTTGCATTTTGACGTGCTTTCGAACTGCTAGGTTGGCAGGAGCTGGGACCAAGCAACGGGAGCTCACCCCGTCACAGGGATTCGAACCGCCGACCTTCTGATCAGCAAGCCCTAGGCTCAGTGGTTTAACCACAGTGCCACCTGGGTCCCTGAAATGGAAGCTACACGCCAGTTATTTGAAGGAACAGCGCTATACCAATGGGATAAATAAACCTGGGGTTCTATCTGCTAGTGCAACAGATTTCCACTTGCTCAATGGAACTTTCCCCATCTCTCCTCTCCCCTTCAGCCCCCCATGCTCCCTCCTGATCTACTTAAGGGTATTGGAGGCCACTGTAGAGGCAGCATTATGGGGGATATCCGGCTCCAAGCACCATGGCGCAGCTGTTGCTCCCACCGTGGCACCTGCAGTGGTGATGCATTCTTTGGAGGCCAGATCAGCTGCCCCCGTGGATTCCGCTGTCTGAGGCAATTGCTTCACCTTGCCTCATGGGAGGACTGGCTCCGCCAAAAGCATCCACCCAAATGGAAAGCCGGATCCACCCCCAACAGCAAGCAGGGCAGATCTTTGCAGGTCTGTAGCAAATGCGCTACAGGCACATGCAACATTCCTCATCATCATAGTATTAAAATACAAGTTGGCATTGGGTGTGTTTGTTTTCTTACAGCACGACAGTTACAATTTACAGTGGAACCTCAGTTTATGAATACCTCGGTTTACGAATTTTCCGTTTACAAACATCGCAGACCCATCTGGAATGGATTAATTCACTTTCCATTACTTTCAATGGGAAAGTTCACTTCAGTTTATGAACACTTCAGTTTATGAACAGACTTCTGGAACCAATTACACCCATACCCATGCTTCGGGTTAAGTACGCTTCAGGTTGAGTACTCCACGGACCTGTCTGGAACAGATTAATCCACTTTCCATTACTTTCAATGGGAAAGTTCGCTTCAGTTTATGAACGCTTCAGTTTATGAACAGACTTCCGGAACCAATTGTGTTCATAAACTTATGAACGACTCGACAACCGAATTTTCCGACTTACGAATGGGGGTAATGGCATCCGGGGAAAAACCGCGGCGGTTTTAGATAGGGATTTTTTGACTTACGAATTTTTAGATAGGGTTGCTTCGACTTACAAATTTTTCTGTATCGCGTTTCCAATGGCATTTTTCAACTTACGGATTTTTTGACTTACGAAGGTGCCTTCGGAATGGATTAAATTCGTAAGTCGAGGCACCACTGTATCTGGAAATTCCACAACCTAAATGGTTCCGGAGTAATGAGAAAAGGCCTGAATCAGAAACCCAATGGGCTGAAGCTGTTTGGGTCGGTTTGAAGTGAGGGAATATGGTGCAGGGATCAGAGTTAAAGGCTAAACATCTCCTCTTTCTCTTGTTATGGCTCTTTCCTAAGTTTCCTCTCCTGAAGCAGCTTGGATTGAACATATAAAAGGCACTGGGGCAAATGTTCAACATGCAGTAGCTTGTTAGCTTGCAGCTGTTCCTTTCAACTTTTAGAATATTTCTGTTCTAGTCATTGTTATGTGTCTCATGATGAATGGTACCAATAAAGAGCAGCATGATTTTTTTTCTTTTTAAAATTTATTTTCTTGGGCCTAGTTTCAAGAATGTCAGTCTTTTATAGGTATAAATGATATTTGTTGGAAATAATAACACTTTAAAAAACTAAACTAAACTACTATTTATTCTTCCACCAGTGATACAGGATTTCAAATGCAATATTTATTCTCCCCCACCCCCAACTCTCTCACACATTATTTATTATGGTTTCCTGTAACTAAGATGTGGTTTATAATCATAGGATGCACCTTTGCTTATTGAGATTATTTTAATCAAGGAGTTTCATCAGAAAGTCAAGCAATGTTTTTCCTCTGTTGCTTCCTGCACAAGAGTTTTTAACATCTGATGTCTGATTTTTCCACAATAGCCATCTCCAACAAAGATTAGAGCAATCTGCCACAAAATTCACAGCAACAGAGAAGAATATGAGATTCTTTCCCGGTGGCTATGTACATTCTTCAGGTCTGTGTGAGCAAAGTCTAAGTGCAGAATTCAGCACTTAGAAGCATCTCAGAAATCTTTTTTTCCCCGAAACAGAGTTCTAGTCCTGCAACTATATGTGTTAAAATCATAGCTGCCAAGTTCTCCCTTTTTTTAAGGGAAATTCCCTTATGCTGAATAGGCTTCCTCATGAGAAAAGGGAAAACTTGGCAGCTATGGTTAAAATGTGTGACCAACAGCCTGTTGAAATCAACACAGAGCAGAGCACTGTAAGATTTCCAAGGATTGGAGGTGGAGCATCCATCTTCATTGTCCTTCCTAATTCACACACCCCTATAAATTATTCAAAATTTTAAAAATCCTGATGCTTTGCATATTTATGCAGGTCACTGAATCCTGCATTTCCTTGTGCAGAATTTGGGCTACTAGCGGCCAGGTGCTCTTGAATGAAAAAACCATGTTGTATTTAGATCAGCACCAGATACAGTAATGTAGTGTTTTCTCTCTCATTATTGGATTACTACGGCATCTTTCTAAACTCTAAATATAATCAGGCTCCGTAATGTATTCAGCCTGGAATTATCATGTGTGTGGCAGAAGTGCAGAATCTTCACACCTGTCATTTCTGGCTGATTTTCAAACATTGCGCCGCAAGTGTCAGGAAATGACCTGCCAGTCTGTGCTGATGATTAAGGTCGCCTTTGGGTTCTTCTGTGGCTTTTTAAAGAGTGTTTATCCTTAAAGTGCTATTGTCTGTATGAATCTGCCCATCTCTTACCATGTGAAAGGCTCATTTTGTGAATGAGGTATGAAATAGAAAGCTTTGGGGATTATGGCACAGCTTAGTCTGTCTTGTGAATAGTCTCCAAACATCGAGACGTTTGAGTAGACAAAGAAAGCGGCTTACCGGTAATTACAATCGGATGCTAGCAAGGAGGGTCAAAGCCTTGGACTGGTGCCACCTGTTGTTACCATAAAATATCGTTCACATAAGCCGGCTGTTGACTGCAAAAGAAAGTAACATTTCCCCATTAATGCAGCTGAGTTGCACAAATAATTGACTGGTATACTCACTGGGGGATACTGGGGTGGGTGTGGCTATGTTTAAACCTTATTTCTAATCCTAATTTTATCATGTGAATTTCTATCCTCCATTGCTTTGGGGTAGACTCAAATGACCCCAGTTTTCACCACGATGTGATGCTAGCAATAGGGAGCCATATGAAACCTGGTATTGTGAACACTGCCTGTCACAAATGATGTTAAGAGGAACATAAAACATATGCTGAAACCATTCCTATTTGCCGGGGACAACCCCTACTCTCAAGTATCTGTCCTGGGAAATCACTTTCCTTTTTGGCAAACACTGAGGATGCCTTTTAATGTTGTTTTTGTTTTAAGACATGATTACTGAGCAAACGAACACAAATAGTAGTATTGGCCCATGGGAGCCTGCGTGGTTTTCTACTGTCTTCCAGGCTGTTTTGCATCTTCATGAAACCCTTGGGAGAGGCTGTCCAATGATATAGGCCTGGGTATTGATCAGAAGGTCAGCAGTTCGAATCCCCGCGGCAGGGTGAGCTCCCATTGTTCGGTCCCTGCTCCTGCCAGTTCGAAAGCATGTCAAAGTGCAAGTAAATAAATAGGTACCATTCCGGCAGGAAGGTAAACGGCATTTCCGTGCGCTGCTCTGGTTTCGCCAGAAGCGGCTTAGCCATGCTGGCCACATGACCCGGTAAAACAGTCTGCGGACAAACGCCAGCTCCCTCAGCGTATAGAGTGAGATGAGCGCACAACCCCAGAGTCTTCTGCGACTGGACCTAACGGTCAGGGGTACCTTTACCTTAAAGCTCTCTGCAGCTCATTGGCCAAGCATATGTTTTGCATGCAAGATGTTTTGAGTTTGACCTGGTGTCTCCAGGCACTGCTGGAAAAGACCCGTTTGAGACCATAGAGCAGCGGCGAGGACAACCATTTTCAGCCTGAGAGCTGTATTTCCTCATGGGGAATCTTCTGACAGCCCATATGCCAGTGATGGGTGAGATCAGAAGCAAAAGCAGCTGCATCAATGGTGCAACTCTTACCTTTGAACAGTACATGACGTTCCAGCCACCGAAAAGTCAGAGGTTTCTGCACAAACCTCGCTCCCGGTTAACAAGAGGCATTATTACACTTCAAGGACCCATTTCTGCAGAAGCATCTGAGGAGGGCACAGAGGAGGGCTGGTGAGGGGTGTGGCCTGGGGAAAATGCTGAGGGCCAGACAGAGGTGCCTAGAGGGCCGCATTCACCACCCTTGCCCTAGAGAATCACTGCTGCTTACCCTAGAGCAAGATGGACTAAGATTCTGTATAGAGCCTGGATTCACCTGGATTTGTTCTTTTCATCAAATTTCAAGGAAGCTGGTTAGTTGGGGATCCACTAATGTTTCTTGAACGTAGTTATGGATTAGACATGGGAAAATAAAATGAGGCTTAATCCGGTCATGCTGCTATTCAATAGAAAATATAATCTGGGATTAGGAATACATCTTAGTCTGAATGGGGTTGCATTCCCCTTAGGATCAAGTCTGGAGTCTGACTCACTTGTCCCCTGAATGCTCAGGCTGATAGTGAGGCTGGCAGTGAATCTGAACAGCTTTGGATTGTGTACTAGCTGTGCCCTTTCCTGCAGAAAAAATGAAGATCTACCCACCGTCACACAAGTCTTGGTCTAATGCAGGTTGGGTTACTGCAGCATGATCTACACGGACCAGCCCTTTAAAAAGGATTCAGAAACTTTAGCTAATGCAAAATGCAATGAGGATGCTATCTGAAATCCACTTCGCAGAGCTTATTACTCTGTTATTTGAGATGCAATGGCGTCTGGTACAATTTAAGGTCCTGCTAATTACCTATTAAGCATTAAATGGTTTAAGGACAGACAGTTTATCTGGAGGACCATCTTCTCCCACATGAGTTTGCCCTCCCTTTATGGTCATCAGTAGAAGCCTTGCTCCATGTCCCCTTGCCTATAGAGACACAATTAACCCTCATTGACATTTCAAAGGCACATAGCAAACTACTCCTGCGCTGAAAGAAGTTGAATGTGGATTGAAATTGATAGCACGGGAGCGTAAGTGGTGCCATCCGGTTGTTCTTGGAGTCCAGCTCAAATCAGGCCCAGTCACCATGGCTAGCTGACAATCATCATTGATGATGTGTGTTGTGCAATACCTGAACACAATTGCCCACTTCTGAACTATCACAATCTGTGGAGTTAATAATGGTCAAGGACCATCACCTACATTTGTGAAATATATCACAAAAGTTTTCCTATATTACACATCATATTGGTTGAAAGTAGAATGCTTTATATCTATAGCTCTGCATATCTATATCCATATATGGAAGTTATTAATAAATGGGATCTTATTCTCCCCCAAACCTGGATCCCCATAAGTTTAATAATCTTCTTGTTCCCCTACCATTGGGCCCATCTGACTCAATGTTTTGACTATATGATCTAGACCATGGTTCACTGAACTGAAAATTTCAAGAAAAGATGGCTTTGAATAGTTGTGCATGGGAGTGAAACAGTTGCCTTTTTCTTTTTGTCTAGCAAACAACTTTGTGGGGGTAAGGAATTTTTTTTTTCTACAGAGAACAAAGAAGGTGCACAATTTTGTTCCCCTTGTAAGCTGTGAATTATAGAGTAGCTGAATAATGTTGCATTTATAGCATTGAGCACTTGAATGATTTTTATATTTCATCTTTGTGACACAAGGAGCATTGTTCTCACGTAAAATTCTTTGTAAAAGACTTCCGCTGGAAGACATTTGGTGATTAGACCCAACTTGTTTTTCTATGTCACTGCAAAGACAAAGCAAATGCTGATTAAAGCAATTAAAAGTTTCCTTTGTTTGCCAAAAGAGATGTACTCAGATAACGCCTTTTTTGTTTGTAGACATCTTAATAAGCACTAGCAGGCTGAAATGAAATCTGTCATCAGTTATATTCATATTTTCCTCCCTTAGACTTAACTGTCTGCTTTACGTACAAATTAAGGGCAAATTGTTTCTCAAAGCTGCTTGAATGGTTCCCATTTCTTCTTGTAAAGCTTTAACTTAAGAAATCACATTGACAGGATCGGTGCAATGAGATTATGCACAATATGCAAACCCAGTTCTGAGGGTCAGGATAATGTGACCAAGAAATGGAACCAAGTTACAATCATACAGGTGAAGGGCTTTGCCTATGATATGGGGCTGGCTTAGTACTCCAAAGGATTGTAGTGAATGGGGTGAAGTTGAGAGACAGATTCTGGGATGCTCAGTGGCAGGGACATACCTCAGCAGTATCAACGAAAGTGCATTCTGTTCCGTCGCTCCTGTTTCACATAATAAGCCAAAATTTCTTTATTCCTCTTTGTGAGAGATTATTGTGGGCATGAGATTAAGGGTTAACACACATCCACAACAAGTGCACATCATAACTCCAGCAAAGGTTCCTAAACCTCTCAGCAGTGTGTATATGAACATACATGGGTTCTGGCTGCACACATTTGTAACAACTGGCAGCATCTCTCCAGAGTTTCATAGAGAAGCCCTGCCCAGCCTTACCTTCAGATGCTGAAGATTGAACCTTGGGCCTTTCACAAGCAAAACAGATGCTCTACCACTGACCTACAGCCCTTCCCCAAGCAATCTGTACACCAGGAAAAGAATAATGATGGCTGTTTCACACCTGCATGCACATGACTTGAATTTTCATTATTTGATGGTGTTATCAAACCACAAGCTCAAGTTCAGATATAATACTCAGCCAAACCATGGCTTAGCTTTATAAAGCAGCTGTATTTCTTTTTTTGTGGGTGCCTGCATACTCACGCACTCCCACTTAGACATGGTTTGGCTTAGTATTACATGTGAACCAGCCAATGTTAGATAAGAGGAATTAATAGTCAACTGTGTAAAAGTTTATATTTATTCATTGATATAATAAAAACAGTCCATTTAAAATTTTGTCAGTAAATTTGAATGTGGAGTTTTGCCAAGAAATAAATAAAATTGAAATGTGATGAAATATGATTTAAACTCTAGTGCGTAACCACTAAATTATGCTACTGTCTAAGCACAATTTTACTTAGCATCAGATGCAAATGTATGGTTGAATGAGCTTTTGTATGGAGCCAACGAAAAGGGCAATCTAGTCAGATGGGCAGGGTATAAATAGTAAAATTATGATTAGTATTATTGTTATTATTATTATTATGGAATAGGACATCCCTATTTTCATCAGGGAAATGTTGGACGGTATGTAGCTTGTGTCCTTGTTTACCTTAACTTAAGAAAAGTATAATTCTTTCAGTGCAGGTGCCAGAGAGAGAAGACAATGGGAATAAGATGAAGGTTTCTGCTTTCTGATTTTGATAATGACAATGATAGCAGTGCATAACAGAAAGGAATGTGATCTGGTTCAGTCACCCACACAGTGCTATTTGCACAGAACGGAGAACTCATCCTCTGCCTGCTGTGATTCACATCTGCACAATAGTCTGTTTCTTTTTACAAGCACCATTTTTTACCTTTTATTATTCAATAAAAAAAGACTTCTCATCTCATTTTACTTGAGAAAGTTAAGGCCAGCCACCAAGAAGGTGGGCTGCTTTCTTCCCTCTGACCATGAGATGCATCATTACCACTGACCTCGCCACTTCTCCTAAATAGGCGGAGAAGGGCAACAAAAATTGTCAATTAGATTTGCAGTCGGCGGGAGTCAGCCTCACTTGCACTTGCCTGCATAATCATGCATATCTTTCTTCTATATCAGGAGTTGTTCAAGCCTATAATAACTAGGGTTCAACAAGTCTGAAATGCTTTCCCTTGCCAATGATATGGAAATTGTTGATTTGCTACAGATTACTCAGGATCCTGGCAGAATGTCACACCTCTGAGAGCTCAAGATGAGTGGCCAGCAAACATGGAATAGCAGGAAGAAGATTAGCATTAAGCAGAGCATAATATGGTAATATTTTTGAAGGTAAAAGCATGGTAATTTATTATCATACACACCGCTAACTCATAACCTCTGCTGATGGGAGGCCACTGCCTGGAACAGGAAGTAATCAAAAGGTCAACCTGGGGTCCGTGGGCAGAGCTCTGCAAGGAAACAGCAAGCTAGACTGATCAGGCTTTCAATGGCTTCAAGCTTGCGGTGACAAGCAATGCTCCGTCGTTTCTACATATCTCACCGAATTCACCTTTTCACAGCACATACTTCGGAATAGATAGATAAATATAGGCATGCAGCCCGGCATAGAAATATGCTCACCTTTGGATCAATCATGGCCTCAACTCCTGGCGAAACGAAGACTTGGCTGAAAATTTAACAGACAGTTGTATTTATCTCCATTTTCAGTAAAATCTAACTGTAAACCAACAAGGGACTCAGGAAGCAGCCTTATACTGAGTCAGACCATTGATCCATCCAACTCAACATTGTATTTTCTGTGCTTGCCATTAATATCAGTATAGCTGCTGTTTGGGTTCAACATTTTTAAAAGTGAATTTTGAGATGATGATGATGATGATGATGATGATGATTTACCGTATATACCACCCTATACCCAGAGGTCAGAGTTATGAACATGTGCATGGGGATAGCTCTTTCAGGTGTTTCTATATAACACCCAACTATATTTATGCTTAAACTGAACCAGGAGAGCCACGTGAAGTATTGCACTAGTGCTTGGGGGGGCGTCATGGGTTGGATGCAGGGCCATAGCTAGAGGGTGGTGAGGTGGGCCCCTGCCAGGGACGCAGGCGGCGGGGGGATGCAAAATCAGCTTAAAATATATCCATAAGTATGTCTGTAAATAAAAAATATTGATTATTGCCTCATAAGAAAAAGTTTTAAATAGAGGGTGAATTGAATGGGTGAAGCGGGGGGTGGGGTGGAGGAGAGGTGGAAAGATGAGCCAATTCGTCCATGGCTAGGGGGCACAATCTGGATGGTTCTGCCAGGGCGCAAGATCACCTAGCTACGGCTCTGGTTGGATGTGAGCCAATAAGCTGAAGCCGACTCCTGAAAAGACAGAGGAGTTATGCACCCGGAGTTCTCTTGTCTGAGAGGTGAGGGGATGGCCTGCCCTGGATGGGATTATACTCCTCCAGAAGGAGCAGGCAGGTCTGTAGTTATGGATCGGTAACTGATGAAAGGCTAGGAAGCAAATAGTAGGAATAAACTGATGAACTGATGAACTCACCATGGAATGGCGTAAGAAGAGAGGCCCTAAGGACTCAGTGCTAGGCCCACTTATTCAGAAGTGAACTGGAACTACAGGTGAGCAGTGGCTTGGCCAAGTTTTCCGATGGCACCAAAATATTCAGGGTAGTAAAAACAAAAAGTGATTGGGAGGAACTCCAAGAGGAACGCTCCAGACTGAGTGAATGGGTATTAAAATGTAGAATATGCTTCAAGTGTAAAGTCATGCATGTTTGGGCAAAAAATCCTAACTTCCCATATATGCTAATGGAGTCTGAACTGGCAGTGAGTGACCAGGAAAGAGATCTTGGGGTCATGGTGGATAACTTGCGGGAAATGTTGACACAGTGTGCGTCAGCTGTGGATAAAGCAAATTCAATGTTAGGGATCATTAGGAACGGGATTGAAAATAAAGCTGCCAATATCATGCTGCTGCTATACAAATCTATGGTGCGAGCACAATGGAAATACTATTTACGGTTCTGATCACTGCACCTCAAAAAGGATATTGAACAGCTAGAAAGGGTACAGGAAAGAGATCAACCAAAATGATTGCGAAGCTAGAATGATTCCCATATGAATCAAGATTACATTTGGGAATTTTTACTTTAGAAAAAAATGGGTTTAAAAAGGATATTGACAAACTGGAATGTGTGCAGAGGCGAGCAACCAAGATGCTCAAAGTGCTGAAGATCGAGCCTTATGCTTTAGTTGAAATTCCTGCATTGCAGGGGGTTGGACTAGATGACCCTCAGGGTCCCTTCCAACTCTACCATTCTATAGAACAAGTTGTAGTAATGGCAAACAACTTGGAGAACATAAAATGGGGATTAGACAAATTCCTGGGGGGGATAAAGCTTTCCATGGTTACTAATCATGATGCTTCTGTACTACCTCCAGTATTTATTCTAGGTAGCTATTTAAAATATTACCTGTGAAGTATCTATCAAAATACCAGCATTGGAAGAGGTATGCCTTTGAATACCAGTTGCTGGGGAACATCAGTGGGGAGAGTTCTGCCCCACTCAGCTCCCACTTGTGGGCTTCCCATGAGCTTGCTGGTTGTCCTCTTTTA
The DNA here is from genome assembly GCF_963506605.1 of Zootoca vivipara. Lineage (NCBI taxonomy): Eukaryota > Metazoa > Chordata > Lepidosauria > Squamata > Lacertidae > Zootoca > Zootoca vivipara. The sequence continues at coordinate 8,494,752 of NC_083279.1, read as the reverse complement.
GAGCTGGACTAGATGGGTGATGACTCTAGTCTGATGCAGCACTACCCCGTGGCTACCCCTGGGCGATTAGACTGTGGTTGGGATTTGTTATATTTTTGTGCTGATTCTTTTGATTGTCGAGGGCACCTCAGATCTGAACATTGGGTGCTACTAGGTTGCTGAGGGGGAGGTGTGTGGGCACTACGGGACACCTCAGAGGCACATCTCTGGTTCCAGACTGGAGACTTGTCCCTTGTCATCATAGGCCAAGCCTGAATCTAATGTACTTTGATACACAGAATGTTGTTAAAGAATCAGGTGCAAGATGGGGTGGGGAGTGGTCTTCCAGCGTAGCTATCTCAGACATCATTCATGCCTGAGTTTTCAATTTTCCCAAGGGGAACTTCAAAACCTGCAGGATTACCGGGCTTATAAAACTAAGTTTCATCCTTCGGAGTCTTCTAAGAACCTCATCTAACTTCAGCATATAAAACTCTGGCCCTTGTATTTATACTAAAATGAAAGAATATATTGTCTGCACACATTATTTTATTGTTTAAATGGTTCTCGTTCATGTTTCATTTCAATAATATTTCCCCAGCTTGTAAAGCTTATGTTACGTTGAGCTCCTCTTTAAATTCACAATGCATAAAACTGCCAGGTGGCCTAATAGCAGAGTGCATTAACAGATTGAACTATAAATCAGATGGCTGGGTTCACATACTGTAAAAATACCACAATTTTCTTCCAGATCAAAGTTTGTACACTTATTTTATCAGGCGCTAAGACTGAACTCAAAATATTCCACCACCCCCCACCTCAAATGCCACAGTCAGAATGCAATCATTTATACAGCAGTTATACCTAGAAGACAAAGAAAAAGAAGCAACTCTTCACATTTTTCTACCATTTTTTTTAAATAAGCCATTCGTTTTCCATAGGATAGAATACTGATTCAAAGAACCACAGTAGCAATGCAGGTTGTGTGCTGATTAATGAATTAGCAGTGAAAAATATTGAACAGGTTGTCAAGGAAGGACCGTCATGAAGATTATGCATCTATGACCCATCTATGAGATTATGCACGCATAGCTGTTATGAGGTGTAGAAGTCTTCCATCCAAAAGGAGCAAGCTTCTCAACACCCAAAACAGCAGATCCACATGCAGAAATATTATTTAACATATGAATTACATTTACTCCACTGATGCTAAATCCGAACAAGTGAAATAGGAATAGACATGTAATAGTCATGGAGGAATAATTAAAAAGATGTTACTCTGTTCATCAATTTAGCCTGATTTTGTTCAAGGTTTAGATTATTGAGCCCAACTGACATCAATGGTATCACAATTCTATGTGTGTGATGATTTAGCACTTAATTTTTTAAAAAAGGATCCTATTCTGCCATTTTCTGTTTTGTCCTTCTCCTGCACAAGGGTGGGCTCACCTGGTAGTACCTGCACAGGGTGGGCTCACCAGGTAAAAGTGATGGTTATGCATCATTACTTCCTTCCACAGTTGACATGAAGCATATACTTGTAATTAGGAAATTGGCCTTTTAAAGTGGCAGGTGGCAGAGAAGGAGTGTATGCTGCCCATATTGCTGTACTTCCAGGGAAAACCTCATGTGTGGCTCTCATTCTCTGTCCTTCCTGAAGGCAAATGTGTGCTTTGAACGTCTACCTTAATCCTGAAGCCCCTGGTTCAGCACAGAATGTGGCCATGGTTTGGGGCCACTTCCTGGGCTCAGCTTTGCCTACAGAAAAAGCACATACAAGAATCAAATCCCTGCCACTACTTGCTTGCTTGACTGGCACAATTAGTGGGTGGCACAGTTAGTGAGTTGCGGTTGTTTAATTATGTCCCATTCTAATCAGCTGAGGACAAGCAGTTATGTTTTTCCAGTCATAGATTGCTCCAGAAAATGAATGTTTAATCATTCAGCCTTGGTTCAGCATTTTTGGGAGTCTCACCGCACAATGCTAACTTCTGTAGAGAAATGACACTCCTTCAAAGCCTTGTCCAGACATTATGTCCTTGTTTTTCATGCCACAGTGTGTACTAAGTGCCCCCCCAATAATAGTGCATCCCAGATGCGCAAAGGTCTTGTGTTGAAATGTCTTTGTGTGGTTTTTTTTGCTTATTGTTTCAAAGCTAATGTCTGCCGTTCTGTGTGGGTGTTTATTCAGCTTCATTTAATTTCTTATTATGTCTTGCTTTTTGTCAATAGTGCATTTGGAAAGCATATTTTCACTGCCTTGCACAATAAGCTTCTTGTTGCTGATGCCCTGACAGAAATTGAGATATTGATGTAAAGCTGTAGCTATTGATCCAACTTTGTTTCTTGGCTGTAGTCAGATGCCGAGCTTAGTAGTTTACAGAATTCTGCTCTTTCCATTGTCTTGCGGGGAAAAGGAGACGGGCAGGAGAAACTCTCTGGCGATTCAAAACCAGCCATAAAAAATAGACCGTATGTCAGGTGTCAAATCAGACTTTGCATCCAGAGTTGCGCAACCATGGCAAAAATGATGAACTATTAGAATGCCAGAAATAATTACTCTGATACAGTAATCATTTCATTGATAAAGGAAGTCATTTCCTCTGTTCGTGATTTGAGTCTTCCTGTGTTGATGGATCTGGAGCCAAAGCTGTGCCACCCATGCCCTGGCTGGAAAAGGACAGGAGACGCACACTGATAAGTCTACCGCATGGGTAGGCAAACTAAGGCCCGGGCGCCGGATCCAGCCCAGTTGCCTTCTGGATCTGGCCCACAGACAGTCTGAGAATCGCTGCGTGGATCAGCGTGGATCTGATTGTTTGGGCTGCGCCAGCACACGTGTTTGGCGGCGCCTCCCCTCCCTCCTCCTGGCTTCTCCCCACCCTTCCTAGACCCGAGAGGAAGGGGGCTAGGCTTTGTTGGTGCCAGCAGCAGCATTAGCGCTGGAGCGGCTGCCATTGAAAGCAGGCTCAATTCAGGCTTTGTTGCTCCCAGCCCTTCTCCAGAGCCCTTTCACATGCCGCTCATCATCCCGCCACCGCCAGCCCCTGCCGCTCACAAGACACAGGTAAGCAGCCACCGGGGCTCGTCCGGTGCTGTGGAGAAGGGAGTGGAGAGTTGGGGGTGGTGGCTTACCTGAGTAGAATGTGTCCTTTTATTTAAAATACATCTTTGGGTTATTTGTGGGGCCTGCCTGGTGCTCTTGCATAGAATGCTGTGTCCTTTTATTTAAAATGCATCTCTGGGTTATTTGTGGGAATTCGTTCATTATTATTTTTTTCAAAATATAGTCCGGCCCCCCACAAGTCTGAGGGACAGTGGACCGGCCCCCTGCTGAAAAAGTTTGCCGACCCCTAGTCTACCGCATTGGTCTGAACATAAGCCACACCCCTAAAATAAATTCTCTTCAGTCACAGCTTCTCTACCTCTAAGAGTGTGATTATAGGCTGCTCTCAGGTTTTATACAAGTCAGATTTGGAAAGATAGTGTGGCCTGAATTCAGACAATACGGTATACAGAAAGAATCACCACCTTGTCTGGATAGAGAGGCCATTTCATCATCACTCTAAGAAGCTATTTTAAAATGTCCCCAAGGACAGGACAGGAAAGCTACCCATAAAAATCAATGGAGAAACCCAAGATTTTGCTGTAGGTGGACTGGACACAAAATAAAAATTAGGGGTGGGGGTGGAGGGTGGAACGATGAAGAAAGCAAGTCAATGAGGACTGAGCATGCCCAACAGGGGAAGAATGGGATACCAGGAGGCCAAAAGAAATTGAAGGACTAGAAACCTGAACTGAAGTGCTTCATGCTGCAGCAACTTTGTTGCAGGACCCTGCTTGTCTCTCATGGATAACCTCTACATTATTCTACAGTATGAGATCCTGACTCAACAACAGGCTTATAAAACAATAGCCTCATAAAAGGGCTATAGAGACATATTATTATAGTAACTGGAAATCGCCTTGATTTCATGAAGAAGGAAAGAGCAAGTCTATTTTAAATAAATAAACGTTGGCATTGTATTTATCCAATGAAAATGTTGTTTTGTTTCAAAAAGACCACCATAATTTTACAAAACGCACTTATGCTTTTGGAAGGTCAATATAGTGAAAAGTCAAAAGTGCAAAAATGAACCAGGCTGAACTTGCTTTCCAGTGAATTATTAGTCAAACTGGTATCACTCAAACTTTCCATAGCTGCCAAGTTTTCCCTTTTCTCGCGAGGAAGCCTATTCAGCATAAAGGATAATCCCTTTAAAAAAGGGATAACTTGGCAGCTATGAAACTTTCCTGCTTGCTCAATCATGTTTCAAGTTTTGTTTTATGTAAGAATACCCTCTAGCAGATTTGGGTAGGCCAATATTGCACAACTTAGGAAGTCATGAAGTTGAAAAGCAGAAACTAAGGTTCTAGTTTATCCCAAAACATTACTCGACAGTTTAACAACCACACTCATTGTTATAATTAGAACATTTGTGTAATATTTAAAGGCTCCACTCCAATCCCATTAAAGAGTATTTCCACTGAAATTAGCTGGTCTTTTGAAATAACCAAGACAAATCTAGTTGAGTGTGGGGGAAATTGACTATATTATATATAACAGAATAAAAATCAAGACAGACAGTTTAATAAAAATTAATATACACAACCAGTTTACATATTAATTAACTGCTTATATATCCTAGTTGTTTTATCCTGTTAGACTCATGCGCCCATCAAACCACCTATGAACAAGTTAGTTCTAATGGTGGTAATAATTGCCGTGATATATAGCCCCAGATAGAACAGTATCATGCCACATTAAAGAGTTACGGCTTCCCCCAAAGAATTCTGGGAATGGTAGTTTGTTAAGGGTGCTGAGTTGTTAGGAGTTACAATTACCACAGTTTCCTGAGGGAATTACACTGGGAACTATCGCGCTGTTCGGGGGCTAAGGGTTCCCACTTCCCAGCCACTCTCAGCACCCTTAACTAACTTCTGTTCCCAGTTTGCTTAGCACAGTGTGGCGTTTGCCCATTCCTTGTGATTATGTTTGTACAGGGGGGTGGAAATGGTTAATGTAGATTGACCAATGAGAAAGCTCAGAGGCGGAGCCTACCTGGTTTTGAGGCTCAGCCCAGGGGTTACGATGGGGAGTTAGAGGAGTGAGGGTCAGACAGAGGCAGTAAAAGTTGAACATACAGGTTGTGACAGTTAGAGTGAGAGACAGGGATAGAACTGAGAGAGGCAAGTGTGACAGTGTGGAGATAGTGCCACATCAAGTTAAGGGCGCACATTTGAGAAACCGTCTGAACATATTTAAAACTTGTTTGTCCTTCAATAAACTTTAATCTTCATTGTTGACATTCAGTATTTCACCAGAAGAAACCTGGATGGTGGCAGCGGAATAATAAAGCAATGGTGTACAGCAGGGGTCCCCCAACTAAGGCCTGGGGGCCGGATGCGGCCCAATCACCTTCTAAATCCGGCCCGTGGGTGGTCTGGGAATCAGCATGTTTTTACATGAGTAGAATGTGTCCTTTTATTTAAAATGCATCTCTGGGTTATTTGTGGGGCCTGCCTGGTGTTTTTACATGAGTAGAATGTGTCCTTTTATTTAAAAAAACATCTCTGGGTTATTTGTGGGGCATAGGAATTCATTCATATTTTTTTTCCAAAATATAGTCCAGCCCCCCACAAGTTCTGAGGGACAGTGGAGCGGCCCCCGGCTGAAAAAGTTTGCTGACCCCTGGTGTACAGGTCAATAGTCCGTGAAACGACTGGGGGCTCTGTACAAACGCCACACACGGGTTCTTGGGAAGGAGAGAGGAGGTGCCCAGACTGGAGCCAGATGCCATGTGGGTGGGGAAGAACCATCTTGGCAGGACAGAGACAAGGGAATGGTTTGCATTCATTGGATTCATTGGATTCCAACGTTGCACTGTTGTGGAGAACGAGCCCCTCCTGAGATGTAATCCTGTGAATTCTCATCCTCCGCCTAGACCCAAGTGTCAAATAAACCATATATCTTAAAACACTACAGTCCCTGATGTTCCTGAATCCCTAACGGAAAAACAAGCGCCTGGAACCCCCCTGGCAAATATTTGCTACCCCTTGGCAAATATTGGGGTTAGCGCACAACATTTTTAATGATATTGTGCAGATGAGACCTAACACCAGGCCTCCTCAACCTCTGCCCTCCAGATGTTTTTGGCCTACAACTCCCATGATCCCTGGCTAGCAGGACCAGTGGTCAGGGATGATGGGAATTGTAGTCTCAAAACAACTGGAGGGCCAAGGTTGAGGAAACCTGCCTAACACTATAAACATTTTCTGATTCAAATATAGGACTGCATCTGAAAAATGACAGCTCCACATCAAAATGGGCCCCTCTGCAATGCCCTCACTTCATTATAGGTTGTGTTTTATCCAACCCCACAAAATAGCAATGGTGACTGCATGAATATGTTGTATCAGAGATTACGGAAGGGAAGGAATAATAATAATAATAAATCTGCTGCATCTAATGATAACAAACTGGGGAATAAATGTGGATTTAAATGAAGTTCGTTCCAGAGGAAATGTGGTGATATTGGTTGCCAGGCATTGTGCAGTTGGGGCCTGAAATTTATTCAATTGGCTTCCCTTTTGTGCTAAAGCCATGTGTCATAGAGAAGCTACTAATGTCTTATTTTACCCAAATTCCATAGGGAATAAGTCTTTGGTTGCCTCTGCATTAGCCCTTTTCTCTGAAATTGCCTTTGTTCACTCGCTGTTTGCAGAGCACACAGACAACACCCTATTAGTAATTTCTTGTCAGTTGTTTTACACGGCAAAATACCGATGTAAATATTGTGATTTTAAAGACAAAATCAAAATATAATGGGTGGAAATCAGTAAGGACTCCCTCTGGAAACTAGCATAGGACAATTAAAATAAAGGCTGTTGAAGAGAAATCACTCGCTATTCCCACAACTGGGATCAATAGGATGCATAAAACTGGCTGAACCAGGAAGCAATAAACATTTATTTGAAGTTGCTGGAGGCCTTTGCTGAATGGAACTTACCTGTGAGTTGACATATTATTGAAGGATCTTGATCATGGGTAGGCAAACTAAGGCCCGGGGGCTGGATCCGGCCCAATCGCCTTCTCAATCCGGCCCCCGGACGGGCCAGGAATCAGTGTGTTTTTACATGAGTAGAATGTGTCCTTTTATTTAAAATGCATCCAGGGCTGTATTGAGCAGATCGCGCGCCCTGGTGCTGAGGGGCGGAGATCGCTCCGCCGCCCGCCCCGCCCTCGCTGGGCGCAATTGGTTTTCGCGCGGCTTTGCCGTGCGGCGCCCTCCTTGCCAGGCCGGCTACCAGCCCCGCGCCATGGTGCACTGCGCCACCGGGGGTCTATGAAGAGCTGGCCCTGAATGCATCTCTGGGGTGTTGGTGGGGCATAGGAATTCGTTCTTTTCCCCAAAAAATATAGTTCCCCCCCCAAGGTCTGAGGGACAGTGGACCGGCCCCCTGCTGAAAAAGTTTGCTGACCCCTGATCTTGATCATCGGCACAGGCAGCTAACGTAATGCTTTGTAAATGCTGTGTGGCCGTAGCTCAGTGGCAGAGCTTCGCATGTGTGGTGTCCCTGATCCTATCCTGGCATCTCCGAATAAGGCTGGGACTGCCCCGCGCCATCTGAAACCTGGTGAACTGCTGCCAGTGAGCATTTTGCTGCCTGAGGTAAAATGGGATAGTGCTGCTGTGCACCCGCCCCCACTGCCCCTCCCCAATGAAGCGTTGCTTACTGGGGTTGCACAACCATGGATTCCGGGAACCTGGAAGCCACGGCCACTTCACCTCACCTTTCCTGCAGGGGTTCCAGCATCCAAGGCAGCTGCCTCAGTCCGCCTCATGGAGCAGCCGGCCCCCAATTGGACCAATGATATAAACCACCTTCCCAATTCTGCTTCCAGCTCATTGAGGAAGAGTGATTTCAGCAATTCACGTGTGGAGTACAATGTATTATCTACATGACATCTGAGTGAATCTTACTTTTCAGTTCCATGGATTTACTATATTGAGAATGTCCTTCCAAAACCAAAATGGCTAGTATTGCAGCCTCCATGCAAGTAGCACACTCTGATCTGGGAGCCCTCTCATTAATCCCAATTGTATGGGTGATGAATGTGCAGAGCCAAAGTACTATATATGTGGCTAAAAGCTTTCTGGCCCTAGTGTTGCTTGACATGAAAAGTAATAGAGTAGTGAATATCCTTGGTTACAATCTTGCTCTTCCATGAAGTTACTAGTTGATATAAAAGCCACTTTATAATTTCAGCTTAAGCCCCCCCCCCCCAACAATATGCAGACTAATAAAAACAAGCCTATGTTAACCTACCCTGCTAGCAGGGATTGCCAAATCTGTCAAATTTGCTTTCTTTTGGTTTCTCATTTTTCCACTTTTCCACATTAGTTTGCATTTTTTTAAAAAAAAATCATGAAAATTCATCCGCATTCTCCAAAAATATGCATTTTTCTATGCAGTTTTGCCTAGCACGCACATTTCCACAAGCCATTTTCCTAATAAAGTGCATTTTGTATGTTATGTTCACTAATATTTCTACTGCAGTCACCAGTAGCAGCTGTTGGAGAATTGCATAGCAAAAGTCGGAGAAGGGTGATTGTGAAGAATGACCATAATCTTGTTTCAGAAAAATGTAACTTAGGTAGATTCAATTTAAGGTGCAAACTGAGCCAGATTTCTCCCCCTCCCCTACCTGCAAGGTTGTTGTAAGAACTGAATACTTGAAATGCACTAAATAATAAAGTATCACTATCATCTACAAGAACTAAGCAGTGACTTTCGTTTATATGACTCCATTTTCACTTATATCACACAGAGAGAGAAAGCTCAGTGTAGCTTGCGCAGTGCTTCAAAAAGGCATGTTTCCTAGACATATTTTCCTCCCTGAGGTAATAATTTTCCTTTTACCCCAAATTTCTCATCCAATGCCACCTTTACCTTGTAGAAACTGTTATTAAGAATTGCTTGACATTTTTTTGAAAAAAGAAGCGTTCTACTTCCTACAAATTTGCCTGGTTAAATGTTATCCAGTATTTGACCTCTAAAAGTGAGGTTTCAATTTGCTTAACTGAGATGAAATTGTACATTGCCCTATTTGATTCTTCTATGCTGTATATTTATCTATTATTAGCAAGACATTTTACCCACATAATGTGAGTGGCTGTGTCACACAGACCGCATGCTTATGAAAAGTAATTAGCACTTAATGAAAACAACTGGCTTGTTGTAGAGAGGAAGGCTCCTAGGAAAGGAGACAGAAAGCACAGCAAAGCCCTAAAGACTTTTATGTCAGTAGTGAGGTCCCCCTCCCCCCCCCTTTAACAATCTAGTACAATTGTGGATAGCTGCAGATAAATATTTGGATAAGTATAGGAGCGTATGTAGCAATTCTCAGTGCATCCATCTTCCTGATATCTGTATCAATCAGTACTTCTACAGATGGATTGTATATAAAAATGTACATGAATTTGATACGCTATCTTTGATCTTGGCCTCTTTTAATCTCACCATCCATCCATAAAACATTTGCTGAAATGCCTCCAAGACAACTCTTGTTAAGCAGTTCTTAAAATATTTGTTTTCTCCGTCTATTTCAGGACAGTGTACACATCACACTCTAACCTGTCACATAGCAATGCTCTCCACAAAATGCTTTCATGACTTATTCTCCTGCTGTCAGGGCAAGCGGCTGTTCAACGGAAGGTGACAGTAATCTGTAGCCAGCAAGAACAGGTCACTTGGAAACCTTTACGAGGGGACAAGGACTGTCACCTGACCCACTTTGGCCTATTGGTGAAAGCTGAATCCAGGTAGATCTCTCCATTGACCTGAGCTGCATGGCAGAGCACAGGTTGAATTCCTTTCAGACGTTCCGCAACTCACTGGGTCTAGGTCACAGCTGCAGGCTTCCACCTTGACACCTGTTCAGTCTTCTCCCCCTTAATCTTAGAAAGCTGTACTCTCACTACAGCAGCTATCACCACAACCATGTCCTATCTTCCAGGCCCCAAATTAGTAGCATCTTCCAATAGTGTTTTCCTCCACCCACAAACTGCCTTGTATAATTCTTTCTATATTGCTCTACTTTCCCCCCTTCCAAGCTTTCAGTTTACCTTCCTCAGACAACTCAAATGTCCTACATTACATGCAATGATGCCTGACAAACTGAACAGTGCACATATGTGGCAAGCTGCAAGATCAAAGCATATTTTTCCAGTATTTGTGCTCCATCTCTGTGGTTGTCCACAGGGACCCTGATTCATGAGAGTTCCCATTCATGAGAAGGAACTCTTACATGCATCTGTATATGCACAGAAGCCCTGTTATGTACTGAGCTGAATCATAGAACAATAGGATCCAGAATCAGCAGTCTGATTGGTCCGCAGGAGCCACCCAATCCAACTCCAGGTGGAAGTGAATCCGCAACCTGATTGGCCTGCAGGAGCAGCCAATCAGGCGGCTGGCAGAAGTCAATCCACAAACTGATTGGCCTGCAGGAGCAGCCAATCAGGCTGCTGGCAGAAGTCAATCCACAAACTGATTGGCCCACAGGTGTAGCCCTGAAGTAGCCAATCACTCAAAGCCCATTGTGTAAATAATGTATATAAGCAGATGGTTTTGGGGAAAGGGCATCCTTCTCTTCTTCTTCTTCACCTTGATGACTATGAGCTGAATAAAGAGCATGAAATTCACTCCCGACTCCGAGTATATTTCAGGCCCCTTCACCATGGTCCTGAACTTTCAGGGACTGTGCAGCCATGGCCAGGCTGCCCATCGCCACTGCCACATTTCCCTGTCATACGTTCGATAAATTGCAGAAGTGTTGTGTGAATGCTCCTTGTAGCATCACAAGGTAACTCCTGAATTAAAACAAGCTTCCACCAATTAATCACCACCAACAGTACTTTTCTATCAGAAACAAATGCTTTTCAGTGATGAATACTCAAATGTTGAAAAATCAAGTGATATGCTATGCAAGTATTGGCCCAGTTGACTAACATGAAACTAAACATAGAGTACATACAGAAATTGGACAGCCTATGTAATGAAAAGATGTATCCATTGTAGACGTTCATTTGTGATCGTATGAGCTGTAGATATGTATCTCATGAATAATAAAAAATTGAAGCTATTTTTTAAAGTAAAATCCTATTTGCTCGTGTTTAAGATTTTCTGAGCTGCTCGCCTCTCTTTTTAATTAAACTTGTTGGCTCAGAGCCTTGCTCATTGTCAAGAAGTACCGTTGATGTGTGAATCGCTAGCTGTTTGCTGTCTGACACATCTGACTCTGTTGAAAAATTAATGCATGCAAGTTGTCAGCAGTGTAGAACTGGACAAATCAAACTAACAGATGCTCTCTCTGGATCCTGAACTAGATGTTGCATGGAGTAAGGACTGCCTACTCTTATACACAGTGCTTGTAGACCTAGTATTTATCACAAGACTATTTCTCACAAAAAAGAGTTGCTAGGAGACCCCTATTGCCCTCACAGAACTACAGTTCCCAGAATGGTTTAACAATCAATCTCTCTTCCCAGGGAACTGTGGGAATTGTGGCTCTGGGATGAAATAAGGATCTGCTAGCAACTCTCAGCAACCTTTGCAAACTACAGCTCCTAGGATTCTTTGGGGGAAGCTGTGACTGTTTAAAGTGGCATGGTGCTGCTTTGCTCGTATAGTGCAGACAGGTCCCAAGAAATCTGTATGAGCAGAAGCACACAAATCATCACTGGATATACAGCCCTTGGAAAAGAAACCACGAATAATTCCCTGCTTTTATATTCCCCTTGTAAACAACTGAGCGAGCATGGCTTCAATTTCACTCCTCTCTAATTAGGCCAAGATGGACCTTTCCCAGTGGCTTGGATTGCAAGACCATAAGAAGGGTCTTGCTGGATCTGACTAATGGCCCATCTCCTCCAGCACCCTGTTCTCTCAGTGGCCCACCAGACGAGGAGCCCGGAAGCAGGACCTGACATTCAGAGCCAACAGTGGCAGCTGAACCTAGCCTTTGTAGTTAGCAGCCATGGATAGCTTCACTCGTCATGAATTTGTCTAGTCCTCTATTAAAGTCATTGGAATTGGGGGACATCACTCCTTCTTACGGAAGTGAATTCCATAGTTTAACTATGTGCTGTGTGAGGATGATGATAATAATAATAATAATAATAATAATAATAATAATAATAATAATAAATTTTTATTTATACCCTGCCCTCCCCAGTCAAAACCGGGCTCAGGGCGGCTAACACCAATAAAATTACAATAAAACATAAAAAGCAATTAATTAAAATACAGTTTAAAATACAATATTAAAATGTCTTTCAGGGCCGTCTTAAGCATGTCTGGCGCTCTGGCGCCGTGGTGCGAAGATCCCTCCGGCTCCCCCCGCCACCCTGTTTCACAGCGCAGCTGTCTGGTGGGCACAGCGCGCAGCGCGGCTGCCATGGACACAGCAGCGCGGCGCCCCCCTGGCAACCTGGCACCCTGTGCCACCCAGCCTTGCCGTAGGGCCAGCCCTGATGTCTTTATTTTCTCTGTCCTGAATCTTCCAACCAGTGCCTATTTTTTCTAGGAAAAAAAGGGTATTGACCATGAAATACCCTTCTCGGCCAACTGGCTGTGGCGGCTGCCGGGTGGGCAGAACTGTGGGGTGGGCTCAGTGTGAGACAAGTGCCCACCAAGTGCTCAGAGCTGGGCTCACCACTGCCAGGAAACAGTGAAACTCTGTGCCATCCACGAGTCCTTTGAGGAAGCCGGAGTCCTCTTGGTGCTGCCCAGGTACTGATGCCACTCCCTCTGCAGACCTGGCCGGCCTGCTGCCCACTGAGCACCTTCCGATGGCCTCGGAGCTGGCTGAGTGGTGGAGGCAGGATGGGAACGAAGCGCCACTGCAGGGACTGGCAGTGCCATGGGGCCTGCTGCCATGGGCATGAGAGGAAAGGTGCACCCTCCTCACACACTGGCTTTAGGGGGGTGGGGAGATGCCGGCACTGCATTCCAGTGAGTACCACCAGAAAAAAAACACTGCTTCCAACATTCAGCTTCCTTGGATGTCCCCTAGTATTATGAGAGGGAGAAAAACTTTTCTCTAACTTCTTTCTCCATTCCATGCAAAATTTTGTACACCTCTACCACATCTCCCCACCTCGCCTTCTCTAAACTAAAGGTAAAGCGTAAAGGGACCCCTGACCATTAGGTCCAGTCATGACCGACTCTGGGGTTGCGCGCTCATCTTGCATTATTGGCCGAGGGAGCCGGCGTACAGCTTCCAGGTCATGTGGCCAGCATGACAAAGCCACTTCTGGCGAACCAGAGCAGCACACGGAAACGTCATTTACCTTCCCGCTGTAGCGGTTCCTATTTATCTACTTGCATTTTGACATGCTTTCGAACTGCTAGGTTGGCAGGAGCTGGGACCGAGCAACGGGAGCTCACCCCGTCGCGGGGATTCGAACCGCTGACCTTCTGATCAGCAAGCCCTAGGCTCAGTGGTTTAACCCACAGCGCCACCTGGGTCCTCTACCACATCTCCCCACCTTGCCTTCTCTAAACTAAAAAGCCCCAAATGTTGTACCTTTTCCTTATAGGAGAGTTGTTCCATCCCCTTGTTTATATATAAAATTTTTGTTACATTTTTCTGTTTTACAATTTAGAACACTCATTTAAACATCCCTAAAATATCAACGACTTCCCTTCTTCTCTTTCCATGGTTCATTTTGCATATCATAAATCCCTGCATATTTTACAAGAACTAAACCATTCAGTATTCCATTATTACATCCATCAAAACTGTTGAATTTATCTTAATGCTGCCAACGTTTTCAAGTATACACAATCCCACCCCCATGTATTCAATAAACATTTTCCAATCTTCTCTGAACGTATGTTCTTCTTGTTCTCTTATTCTATATGTTAAGTCGGCAAGCTGTACGTATTCTGTCAGCTTAAATTGCCATTCTTCTTTAGTTGGGACCTCACTCATTTTCCATTTTGGGGCTGACGAAACATGGGCTGTATTAGTGGCATATATAAATAACCTTTTTTTACCCCTTGGAATTTCAGTCTGAATTATCCCCAACGAAAAGGACTCTCTCTTTTTTATTGGAAAAGTACTTTTAAACTTTTTTTAAAAAATCATTATGGATTATTTCCCAATACTTTTTTTACCCTTTTATAGGTCCACCAGCTCCATCCCCTTGAACTGTGCTGAACTCTTCCCAGCTCTACATAATCCTTTTTGAGGTAAGATGACCAGACCAGAACTGTATTTCAAGTGCAGCCACACCACAGATTTGCATAACTGCATTATGTTACTGACACTTGTATTTTCCTTTCCTTTCCTAATAAGCCTAAGCATGGAACTTGCCTTTTTCACAGCTGCTGCACACTGAGTCAACATCTTCATGGAGTTAACCACTGTGAATCCAAGGGATCATTCCAGTTCAGTGACTGCCAGTTCAGACCTGACAAATGTATTAAGATTTTTTTCACTGCAATTTGCATCACTTTAAACTTTTTCCATTTTTTCTACCTGTTCACTCAGTTTGGGGGGATCCTCTCGGAGATCTTCCCAATCTCTTTCTGTTCTAACCGCCCTGATCAAGTCAGTATCGCCAGCACACTTGTCCAGCTCAGCCTTAATTCTTAATAATTTATGAGTTAGTGAAAAAGCACAGGCTCCAATACAGATCCTTGGGGGACTTCACATTCTACTTCTTTTCATTTGGAGGACTGTCCATTTATTCCTACTCTCTGCTTCCTGCTACTTTACCAGTTACTGATTCACAAGAGGACCTCTCCACTTACCTTCCAAGTCCCGGACTGCAGAATCCGGGACCGGCAGCCGTGTGACACCGGAAGTTGCGTCGACGTAACTTCCGGTGTCTCTTTGCCCTTCTATGGGCACCAAAAATGGCCGTCGCCGGCTTTGAAAGTCGCTTGTACGCATGTCAGGAAGTGTGTCGACACAACTTCCGGTGTCGCTCCGCCCAGCTATGGGCACCAAAAATGGCCGACACCGGAAGTCGCGTCTATGCACTTCTGGGCATGCATAGATGCGACTTTTGAAGCCGGCGGCGGCCATTTTTGGTGCCCATAGAAGGGCAAATCGGAAAGGAAAAAATGGCCGCCGGCAGGAGAAAATAACAGAGAAAAACGGGAGATGAAGTGATACGGGGGACCACCAGGAAAAGGTAATTAAAATCGGGGTTTTCCCGGAGAAAACGGGGTACTTGGCAGCTATGCCTCTCCACTTACTCCATGACTGATAAGCTTAGGAGCCTTTGGTAAGGTACTTTGTCAAAACCATTTTTGAAAGTCAAAGTACACAATGTCAACTGGATCAAATCTATCTGTATGAGTGTTGACATTCTCAAACTCTAATAGGCTAGTAAGTCTTGACAGTGACGCTTGCTTCCAAATAAACATATATCACATTGCACCTTGTTTTTTCAAGGCTGTCATCCTAT
Source organism: Zootoca vivipara (assembly GCF_963506605.1). Taxonomy (NCBI): domain Eukaryota; kingdom Metazoa; phylum Chordata; class Lepidosauria; order Squamata; family Lacertidae; genus Zootoca; species Zootoca vivipara. The sequence continues at coordinate 8,479,246 of NC_083279.1, read as the reverse complement.
GCTAGGGTTGCCATGTGTCCTCTTTTTCCAGGACACATACTCTTTTTTAGGGGCAGAATTTCTGTCCGAGCGGATTTTTTAAATTTGCCAAAATGCCCCTGGCTATAATTTCTGGATGAGGCATAGACATAACTGGTGGTTGAAGACTTGCTTTCCTCATCTCTCCTTCTGCCCCTCCTCAGCAATATAGCACAACTTCCATAGCCTACATATACTGTAGCAGGGGTATTTAAAACGAAAGTCATCATAGCGTCCTCTTTTTTGCTCTTCAAAATATGGCAACCCTATCTATGCACATTTCGTCAAAGTGCAAGTAGATAAATAGGTACCACTCCGGCGGGAAGTTAAACGGCGTTTCTGTGCGCTGCTCTGGTTCACCACAAGTGGCTTAGTCATGCTGGCCACGTGACCCGGGAAAACTGTCTGCGAACAAACGCCAGCTCCTTCGGCCAGTAAAGTGAGATGAGCGCTGCAACCCCAGAGTCGTTCACGACTGGACTTAGCTGTCAGGGGTCCTTTACCTTTAAGGCTTATTTCAGAGTAAATATGCATAGGGTCGGACTCTCGGTGTTTTTCTTCCTGCTAGATTAAGAAAAGTTTTTTCTTCTGATACGTGCATTGTGATCTACAATATATACAGAACTTACATTCTCGGAGGGCGGGGAACAAAAACCACCCAAATATGCTATTTTTGTAGTCAGCTTTGTACAATCATTCTGCAGGTATGGTGAACTGACTTTCTCTGAGGTAGAAGTCATCTCATTGATTGTCTCAAGTAAAAGGAAATGGCTCGTGCATCTTTTGTACAATATAACAAATGTCCTTTTGCATTATAATTGAATGGTGATTGTTGTGTTCAATCAATGGGAAAGGTTAAAGGAGCTCCTCTGCCAGCATTTTTAATGGAGAAGTCGATTAAGATTCACTTTAATCATTCTGGCTGCCTCGGAATTAAAGCAACAAAGACCATCAATGGTACTATAATTACCAGGCCTTCTGTAGGTTTACACTGCTCTTTATGCAATAATAAATTTTCCTATAATGCACAATGTGACCAGGTTAAGTTGCTTTGTTTGCAAAGCTAAATATTCCCCTTAATTGTATTGTGGATGAGAAAGGCTTGTGATTAAGCTTATATAATTCAGCTGAATTATAAAAAGGAGCCCTCTGCACTGAAGGAATGAGCCGAATCAGCAGGGTGCTTGGCGTTAAATAGTTTTAGTGCTGTGGCCTTAACCCTAGGACACCAGTGGCAACTCCAAAGGGTCAAATATATTATTCTAATCCCTGTTCAAAACAGAGAAAAGGTTATTGTGCAGAACAGTTTGCCCCACTGCAGTGAATGAAAAATTCACATCAGGGAGATGGGTACAAATCTCTTTTAGACATGGCCTTTAAAAAGCTCCCCAAATGGAATACTTAAGTGGCCCCTGGTAATTTTTAAAAAACCCTGAAATTGATCTCATTTATTAATTAGTCTGGACCTTTAAAGGTCTTACCATAAATAGCAGCAACATTTGAAAACATGTATATCAAAGAGGAACTACAACGCGATCCAGACCACATTCATATACAGGTGTTTAAATGCACACCTCGGATTTACAGAAGGCTATTTGTAAACAACTCTGTCATTCTTCCAGTCATAGTTTTGTCACATATTGCTTGTATTTGCACACAAAGGAAACTGGTCCAAATAATATAATTAGGGCAAGTGTATGCACAGTATCTATGGGGGAACCTATAAGTTGTTGTAACACGTGTTATACAGCCAAAGCACAAAGTTAGGCCAAATCCCTACTTATTTCGAGCACTGCAGATTGTAGGACTAGTAACCAGCCACCATTCATGTGTTTGAATGTCAGGGTATATTTTTCTCAAATTCTGAACACTCTCCATTTTAATGGGTGCAAAGTCCTACCAGCATATTCTTACAATCTAGAAAATCAATCCTCAGTTATAAAAACAAGGCTCCTGGGATTTAATTCCATTTCACATTTTTCTTTCTTTCTAACACATAGAACATAACCGTCTATCCTATAGACAGTTGACATGGTCTGCAAATTAAATTCCATGTTTATATGTGGAAAAGATTTAGGTTGCTGATCCACTAGTGCAGCAGGCATAATTGTTCCATTTTTAGTAGATTTCGGTCTATGGAGTTTGGTAAAGGTAAAGGTAAAGGTAAAGGGACCCCTGACCATTAGGTCCAGTCGTGACCGACTCTGGGGTTGCGCGCTCATCTCGCATTATTGGCCGAGGGAGCCGGCGTATAGCTTCCAGGTCATGTGGCCAGCATGACAAAGCCACTTCTGGCGAACCAGAGCAGCACACGGAAACGCCATTTACCTTCCCGCTGTAGTAGTTCCTATTTATCTACTTGCATTTTGACGTGCTTTCGAACTGCTAGGTTGGCAGGAGCTGGGACCGAGCAACGGGAGCTCACCCCGTCGCAGGAATTCGAACCGCTGACCTTCTGATCAGCAAGCCCTAGGCTCAGTGGTTTAACCCACAGCGCCACCTGGGTCCCTATGGAGTTTGGTAGCAAAGCCCAAATTATTCTTTAATTTTTTTAAAAAAGCTTCACATCTGATATGAAAAGGCCCGATGTCAAGATCCAAAAATTCCAGTTCTGTGTGCCCGTGATAGCTCTGTGTGTCTTAGAGGGGCAGTCCCCTTCATCACAGGACTAACAAATGTCAAAACACAGAGCACATTCCAGAGCAGTTTGTGATGATATACTGTTCTACTGTTCAAAGTAAACAAGGTTTTTTTAAAAACTCACCAGTGCAATCAACTCTTTAGGCACTGAAATGGCATTTCAGTGGCTACGGAAACCCAGCCAGATGGGTGGAGTAATAAAAATAATAATAAAATGTATAGCCCACAGCTTTTCTTTCAATCAGAACTCACTGGAACTCAGTTACGGCACCGCTCTGGTGGGCACCATTGCCATTATAAGAGAACAAGGAAGACATTCTGGCACCTCCTTTTCTAGAAAAATAGCATTGACCTGGTGTGGAGCCATATTTGAGTGTTGATTCCTCAGGATATTAGCACTAGTCATGACTGTGTAAAAGGTAAAGGTAAAGGGACCCCTGACAGTTAAGTCCAGTCGCAAACGACTCTGGGGTTGCGGCGCTCATTTCGCTTTGCATGCCGAGGGAGCCAGCGTTTGTACGCTCCTCAGACAGTTTTTCCGGGTCATGTGGCCAGCATGACTAAGCCACTTCTGGTGCAACAGAACACTGACACACCGGAGCAGTGCATGGAAATGCCATTTACCTTCCCGTCGGAGTGGTACCTATTAATCTACTTGCACTTTTTGGCATGCTTTCAAACTGCTAGGTTGGCAGGAGCTGGGACCGAACAACGGGAGCTCACCCCGTCGCAGGGATTCGAACCGCCGACCTTTTGATTGGCAAGCCCAAGGCTCAGTGGTTTTAGACCACAGCGCCATCCACATCCCAGTTATAACTGTGTAGCACATCTTATTCCTATGAAAAGTGAAGCTAGAAGTCCACTGCCTCTGAAATGTCTTCTAGGGTGGTAGAGAGAGTGGAGGCTTCTTCTGAGGGCACCTGGGGCACTGAAACACCAACCTCAGTCTGCCCCCAGTCAGCCCCAGCCTGCCTTCTATCTTACTTGTAGCCAATCAAGGAGAGCAGCACTACACCGTCTCAGAATTGCTCTTGTAGGAATCAGTAGAGAAGAGAATGGGGACAAAACTGCAATGTTTGGGCCCCCTGCCTTCCGCCCCACCAGTCCCAATGGGTCACCAGCTACCTAAGGACTGAGAAGAGGTGTAATATAATTGGCCATTTACATTTCACCTCTGGAAAGCTGAGATAAAGCTCTCCAGTAAGATATTGTTATTATGGCTAGTGTATTATGTAGTGGTTACCATGGACTCGGCTATGCAGCTGTAAATATAATGGCTTTAAGTGTGTTTTAAGTGCATTGTACAAATGTGACACTAGATGGCGATGGTGAGCTTATGGCAAATTTAATCTATTTTTCAAAACATTTTTTTAAAAAAGCATTTTCACAGCGTTTTTAATAGGTGTCTAGATTCCACCTATGGTGGACTAGAACTGGGGAGATCCAGGTTCAAATGAAGCTCAGACCCTGGCTAGGAGTCATTTTCTCTTTGCCTAAGCCACCTTACAGGATGGAGAAGAACTAGGTATACCAGCCTAAGCTCCTTAGAGAAAGGGCAGGATGTAAATGTAATAAATAAATTATGTGTGGTTATTCAGAAGCATGACTGATAAATTCCCCCAAGTGGAAATGTTACTACCGTAGTTGCTGCTATAAGATTAAAAAATACTACTTTTCAAAGTTCTGGGGATCTGGAAAGTTGAAAACCTTGCAATGCAAATGTTGAAGAAAATCCACTGAAACAGCAATATCACCAGATGTGAAGTAAGCACACCTTGTTTGGGAAAATCAGATTATTCTCCCCATTTGTAGCCATTGAAGTTTTCCTTCACTCCAGTGCAAAGTCTGATCAGGATAGATGAGAAAATGATGCAATAACACAATTGCCCACTTGAGAATGGGGACGATGATCTTTTGAGCTTTAGAAATTGCTATGTGAATCTGCCACATTTTGATGCCACTGCAAAAGACATATAGAATTTAGGAATAGTTGTCATCACCACGATCAAACTCATATATAAACAGGAGGAAACTACTATTTCTGCATGGTTATTTGTGAGAACGGAGCGGCAAAGTCCTGCGGCACGTTAAAAAATGAAGGCTGCATTCCAGTGCAGGCTTACTTGGGAGGAAGACCCATTGCACATAATAGGATTTACTTCTGATCAAGCATGTTTATTATTTTATTCTGGCATGAGCTTTCGTGGGCTTTTCATCAGATGCATGAAGTGTTAGTTTCAAATCGAGAGAGAGAGAGAGAGAGAGAGAGAGAGAGAGAGAGAGAGAGAGAGAGAGAGAGAGAGAGAGAGATGTATACACACCCATACATACAGAGAGATATCGAGGGGGGGGAATTAAACACAAGGACTTTTAAATAAATGCAATTAGACTTCAGAGGCTGGATACATGAAGGCCAACTATGAATTACACAGACCAAAGATAACTATTACCAGGGAGTCTTATCTGTGCATATGGCTTAGGGCTGGCCCCACACATGCCTGTACATAGCGTGATGTCTCATCTCTGCTTGACGTATCTTCTGATGGCTCAGGGGCTAAGTAGACACCACATTTGTCAAACTGGGAAGCAGAGTTGATTGTGCCCTTCTGTGCATGTAGCAAAGGAAAAATGAAGTACAAAAAAGGCACTCCCTATTCGAAGGGGGGGGGGCGGGTTAGAAGAAAACATTGTTTTTCATTAGCTGGAGATTATAATTACCACAAGACCATTTTTTAAAAATGAAAACCACTAAGTTTTTGTCTCCAAAGAGTTAAAGACAAATGTCTAATTAACTATTTATTAAAATTTTATGATTGAATTTCCCAAGTATATCAATACACAGGGGACATTATTGATATTAGGATCATGTGTTTAGGTTTTTTAAGGGTTTTTTTGGGGGGGGGAACCCTGCATGAACTAAGGAGCTTGGCATAGAAAGTTCTGATTTTCCAATGTGCGCATTACTGAGAGAAATCTCTGTGCCATTTAAAAATAAGACAGACTAATCTGTTTGAGTGCCTACTGGCTTGTAAGCAGAGAGGAGCTGAGGATGCCAGAATGGAAATCATATGGGCCTAGAATTCCCCTTCTGTTGACCACAGAAGGCATCAGCATAATCTATTAAGAGCAGAATGTGTGCCATACTTTGTTCATTAGCATTTAAAGAGGCTGTTTGGCATGAGACAACAAATACAATTCTTACAAGGAGTTGGCAGCAGCAGGTTTGTCACTTAATGACAATCCACAGCTTTTTCAAATAACACGCTAAACGCTGCCGGTGCGAAGGCTGGAATCTTTGCAGCATCTTCTCTGCAATCTTACCCTCGGGTCTCCACCAGGTTTTGCATGGTGGCAACCAACTTATAGAGAAATCAACACAGGCTGCGCGGGAAATAAAAATAGATTTCTTGGCAGCTCATCAAGTAATTGGAACCAAATTAGAAGCTATGTGGGTGTTATCTAAAATGCCTTCATGTTTCCCCCCAAACACCAGAATGAGCATCATGTCTACAACCTAGAGACCCGAGTGTTGGCAGAGAAGAAGCAGAGCACTGAGACTGTGGCAAGACACAGCAGCAGCCAGCATTTTTGTAGACTGTGAGCCAAATTTTGGAGCTCGGTACCACGTCTATGTGTATGGGGGTGGGAGGAACAAAGGCTTATTGTTATTTTTGACAAGTACAGATGAAAATGGGTGACAACAGTGCCTTCCAGTAGGGTTGGAATAATTTTTTTTCAAACCAAAGGCCACGTTGCCTTCTGGATAATCTAGGACACAGGCCTTCTGGTGGGCAAGGCCAGAGGCAAATGTGGGCAGAACAATGAATGCAATTTTTACTTTTGTTTAGTAGACTATTTTTCCATAACCTGAAACGTCCCAGGTTGTGGAATGTGTTGTGCTGCAGAAAAATAATCTACTGAACAAAAGTAAAAATTGCATTCCTTGATGGAAGCAAGAGGCATTCTCAGAATTCAAGGACACATTCCATAGTGCACCCGTAGCAGCAAAACCAGGTGCCTTCCTCTGCCCCACCTGCAATAAAACATATCTTTCCTGCATTGGTCTCTACAGCACAGCAGGCACTGTAAACTTGCCAATGGTTTTACTTAACTCCCAATGACACACTCACTCTTGTATTGTCTCTCAGGACAGACGGAGGCCATCAGTCTGTGTGTGACTGAGAAGGGGTAATCTAGGAAGAATCTCAAGCACCAGGCAGAAAGGTGTGGAAAGCCTCATTGGACCTGTGGCATCAAAGCTTGCCTTCACTGTGTCTACCATGGTGTTTTCAAGCATGCCCACGGAATTTGCAAACAGCTCAAATTCTACTGGACGATCTCTATATCAATCACCTGGCGCTGTGGGTTAAACCACTGAGCCTAGGGCTTGCTGATCAGAAGGTCGGCGGTTCAAATCCCCACGAAGGGGTGAGCTCCTGTTGCTTGGTCCCTGCTCCTGCCAACCTAGCAGTTCGAAAGCATGTCAAAGTGCAAGTAGATAAATAGGTACTCCTCCAAGCAGGAAGGTAAACGGCGTTTCCGTGTGCTGCTCTGGTTCACCAGAAGCGGCTTAGTCATGCTGGCCACATGACCTGGAAGCTGTATGCCGGCTCCCTCGGCCACTAATGTGAGATGAGTGGTGCAACCCCAGGGTCGATCACGACTGGACCTAATGGTCAGGGGTCCCTTTACCTTTTAATAAAACATTATAGGTGATCTACAGTAGTCTTGGTATTCAAATTAAGAGCTAAGTACCTGCATTGTTCATGTAACTAACGGCCCATGAATTTCACCTGAACTTAAAAATCTAAGCTAAAAAGTATGGCAAACTTTCTGTTTCTCCAGAACTCTTCACCAGGCAAGATGTTACACAAAGCTGCGGGGGGGGGGGGGGGGGGACAATAATAATAAGCAAATAAGTGAAAAACAGTGGTGGTCTGATGCTGCAACAAGTTTGTAAGTCATCTTGTAGACTCCAGATATCAGGTTACCTACCTAACATTCTGTGATAAGGACGCAATGGCTGCTCTCTATCCATGAGAAATCTGGTTTGTAACCCAGATCTGAATAAGTTCCATTGAACTCAATGGAGCTTACCTCTGAGTAGCCATGTACAACATTGCACTGCACATCAGTTTGAGATATCTCCCTGCTTCTGTTTTCTTCTCAGTGAAAAAGAGCACAACTAGCCGATTAATACTGCGTACAAACATCTCTTATGTACAATCTTCTTGAAAAGGATAGTTCAATTTTGGTATTTTGAACAGCTGTTTACACCCTACAATATGCACAGGTTGATAATAATTTGTAAATAATATGAAGGGGCGGGGCGATCTGCACATAGAAGAGACTGGGTCCTTTTTGATTACTTTTTTCTTACTATTATGATTACTAGTTTTAATAATTGTAGGGGTCCCCAAAGAGCTGAAAGGCAAGATATAAATACTGTATATGAAATAAATAAGTAACAAATAACATTTGGATAAAACGGCTTCCTTCCTTCATTGAGGCAGGTGGAGCTTGCCACAAATTCCAGCAAAGAACAGGCCCTCCATCTATCTACAAACATCTAGAGACATGCTATACAAAAGCAGGTTCCAGTACAAAAGCTTTCCGTTCACAGATGTGCTGTTTCCAAATTAGCAGAAGAACATTGGAAGAAAGACTCAGAGTAGTTCCTCTGTTTGCACAAGCACATTCTCAAGACCTTTATAAACCACTAGTATCATGAAGTCCGTTAAAATAACGGGTGCTAGAGCAGACCTGTTGCTCTAGCAACCTCGGGGACATGCGCAGAGCTGATGAAGCGGCGGGTCTGCGCTCCAAGTCCCAACGGATAGAACTGACCCGATGGGGTGGGAGTTAGGAGAAGGCCTCGCTTTCTTTCCTCCTCCACCAAGGCCAGCAAGCGGCCCTACGAATTCCCTTCCCGGACCTCCTACCTCAGCCTGGCTCGAGCGCCGCAGCGGCCTGCCCGCCTCATTCTCTCTCCCGCCGGCATCGCTCCTTGCGCGGATGAGCCACTGAGCCACGCCCTGAGGAGGCCGGGCCCGCCTCTCCCGTCAGAAGCAGCAGCAGCAGCAGCGCCCGGCAAAGGGGAATGGGTGGTCCTCGTGCCCGCCTCGCCACTTCAGCCTGGCTTGTCTCCCTGCCGGGCCGAGCGGGCACCAAGCTCCCCTCTCCAAAGTGTCTCTGCGCTCCAAGTCCCAACATCTGTCCATGGGGCACATGCGCAGTAGCGCAATCCCACAGACACACAGACCGGACGCAGAGACACTTGCACTTTATTATATATAGGATTCCTGCCACATTTCCCCTCCAAAGTGTTTCTTTTCTTTTCCCCCCAAAAAATCAGTGAGCAGTGTATGAAAACAAAAAATCCACATGGGTTCTACCGGTGCTATTTTTCTAGAAAAAGAGGTGCCAGAACTCACCACGAATGCCTCCCTTGTCCTCTTATAATGGCAATGGCATCTACCTTAGTTCCAGTGAGTTCTGGCTGGGAAAAAAAAAGCCCTGGCCTCTGTCCTAAGATATGTTGCATTAAATCAGTTCATTTACTCCTCACCTTATAAAGAAAGAATTAGTAGAGTTTTATAGTCCATTCTGATGGCCAGATGGCTACAGAGACCTTCAAAGCTCACCTGAGATCAATCACTCCTTCCTTTTAAATGGAAAACTCGCAGAGTGTTATTCCAGTTCATGTAAGAGACTGGCTGATAACATGGGAGGCAGTCGCCCAACATTACTGTGGCCATCAAGTTAGTCGTGGTCATTTTTTGCGAGCTGATCATTCCAAAAAAACCTGTGAATATATATATATATATAATTTGTGTTCATAGTGTCGATTTGTACCTTTCTGTTTTCAAGAAATGATAAGGATTCAAATCCTGAAAACATCATTAAAATGTTGTACTAATGAAATCAAAGTTATAGCATCATTCAGGCCCTGGCTTTCTGTTTGTCTGTTGTGGTCTCTGTGGTTCATTTGTTTTTCCAATTAATATTTAATTCAAGTTCATTACCTTGTTTATAGTGTGTTGGTTAAAGGAATTCAGAGAACAGGGGACCATGATGAAATAAAATCCTCACATAAAAAAAATTACAGGACCAAACTATGAGGCATAAGCAATAAGATTGTGACTTTGTTTATAATAAACACTTTAAAAGACTGATATTTTCTCTCATAAATACTCTAAGTAGGATGATCTATGAGATTCCTAATTTATTCTTGTTTAAAATTTAACCATGCTTTTTTAAAGCATATCAATTTTGTTAATACCATGTAATTAAAACATGTCAGTGCACAGCAAGTTTTAGTCTAAATTAATGACTATGAGAATTATTTTAATTAAATAACCAATTATAGAAAAATCGCAAGCATGAGAGCTGACATTTAAATGAATTTCATTTAAATTGCTTCTTAACATTGTTCTATCTAGGACACTAATGCAAAATGAACTATTGTATCAACATAGATTATCACTATTTTTTGCATGCACATAATGTATTCATAGTCAATCACTGGAACAAAGCAGAATATTTTTGTATTGATCTGAAGCTTCTATTAAGAAAATAAAACAAAATGAGCTCAGCAGAAGCAGAAAAAACATCATAATTCTCCTGTCCATCCTTCTGCATTTCCCTTATTTTAATATAATATTTGTGTCCTCTGTTCTGCTTGAATTTGTATCTTCAGGATGTTTCAGAATGAATAGGTAAATGTTCTCTGTTATCTGGAGTCTCCAACCTGCTTATTTTATCCATAAAACATCATTGAGAATGGTAGGTGTTTTTTTTTTGTTGGCTACTGAAAATGGGATGCAGGTGGCGCTGTGGGTTAAACCACAGAGCCTAGGGCTTGCTGATCAGAAGGTCAGCGGTTCAAATCCCTATGACGGGGTGAGCTCCCGTTGCTCGGTCCCAGCTCCTGCCAACCTAGCAGTTCGAAAGCACAACAAAGTGCAAGTAGATAAATAGGTACTGCTCCGGTGGGAAGGTGAAGGGCATTTCTGGTTCGCTGCTCTGGTTCGCAAGAAGCGGCTTAGTCATGCTGTCCACATGACCTGGAAGCTGTACGCCGCCTCCCATGGCCAGTAAAGTGAGATGAGTGCCACAACCCCAGAGTCGTCCATAACTGGACCTAACAGACAGGGGTCCCTTTACCTTTACTGAAAATAAATGGAGCAACCCAGGGCTGGACTAAGCTGAGTAAATTACACAATGGGGTCCTCATTGTAGGTCCCTGCCATGCATCATCTTGTGGCCTAATTATCTGAAGCTTTCCTAGTCTGATAGATATGCTCCTTCTCTTTATGACTTGCATTATTAAAAAGAAATTTAATTGTATCAAAACTATTTCCTATAGTCCAAGCAATGGGAGCAACATATATGTTGCTGCTGTAAGAAACACAGAGAGCACCATAATCATATTAGAACCCTGGCTCAGCTAACACGTCTCACTAGACCATGGTTTGAGCTAAGCATAATTTAGAACCAAACCACAAGTTGAGCTTCCAAAGGTCCTACAAACATGCTATGGCTTAAAGCTGCTAACCTATCTTTCCTCAGGAACATTAACCTGCAGGGTGCAGCAACCTCTGGAGGTGCTGATGGCTGTGACTATATTTTGTTAATTCAGGTAACATGCCAAAATACAGTAAGTTAGTAATCCATGAATTGCAAACTCACTTCAAAACATATTCTGGTTTGGCAGTTAATTGCAAATACTGGTGTGTCAATTCAGACATTACACCAAACCATTGTTAAGGTCTGGCATTATGTCGGAATTGAGCAACTGTCTCTTCTGCAAAGAAGAAATTAGATGTACTCTAGATGCCTTGACACGGGTGGCATTGTGGTCTAAACCACTGAGCCTAGGGTTTGCTGATCGGAGGGTTGGCGGTTCGAATCACCACGACGGGGTGAGCTCCCGTTGCTCAGTCCCAGCTTCTGCCAGCCAAGCAGTTCGAAAGCACCTCAAAGTGCAAGTAGATAAATAGGTACCGCTCCTGCGGGGAGGTAAATGGCGTTCCCGGGTGCTGCTCTGGTTCGCCAGAAGCGGCTTAGTCATGCTGGCCACACGACCCGGAAAAACTGTCTGCAGACAAATGTCAGCTCCCTCGGCCAGTAAAGCAAGATGAGTGCCGCAACCCCAGAGTCGTCTTCGACTGGACTTAACTTTCAGGGGTCCTTTACCTTTTTTTAGATGCCTTTGACTGAATTCTTTGGGTTATAGTATGCTTTTAGGGGCTTTGGGTTATATTGTGCTTCTAGGGGCTGTGCAAATATGCCATTCTTTCACCACTGTTTCGTTGTAGTAAACAAATTGTGAAGGGAAGGATAAATATGCACAAACATGGATAGGACACACATGGCAAGGTGAAGCAAATCTTTGTCTACTGGTACATGACTATCCTGAGAGTTTGGACACATATATCTACTCTTCAGAAATAACATATCTACAGAAAACATGGCTTTCTGTAGCTATCTCTGAGCACAGCAGTGTGCTCATAGTGCTGTTAGAAGTGTGGAGCATCTCTTAATTCGAAATGAAAAAGTGTGGCGTGCAGAGCAGGGTGACCACATGTCATTCTTTGCATATGACTATTCTCTTTTTTAAGGGCTGTCAGAAGCCCAAGTCTGCTTTAAAGATAAAAGAACCATAAGAAATTGCCCATCAACACACCTGGACTGCAGACTCAGCAAGCACACAGGCTAGCCAGCCAAATTCTTCCCCTCTTTGTGGGTAAGATGTACAACATTTCCGATTTAAATTATAGTTATTATTATTTCTAAATTTGCACCGATACGTTTTCAGATGCAGTTTGTTTGTGGATTGAGACCCCTTTAGTTGCGTTTTGGGGCCCATGCAGAAGTGGCCACCGTAAGGAACAGGTTCAAAGTAATCCTTAGATCTATTGCTAAGACTTTCCCTCAGATTATCCTTACTGTAGCTTTAAAGCAGAACAGGAAAAAGAGACTCCTTGCATTTTCTTTTCATTGATTACCCCGTAATGTTATGTATAAATAATGTATCTGACAGTGTGGCAGTCCACTTGGGATATTATGGCATTTACTACAAAATAGAATGCAGCATGCAACTGAGCAACAAGAGCAAATTAAGCATCTTTCCTTGGAAACTTTAGCATTTTTATTAGGCGATAAACATCACAGTGAGGGGATGAGGGAAGCAAATGTAGGTATTTTCAACAATATTAACCTTAATCTAGTGTTATCTAGAGGGACAACATAATATTTTATATTCTTTAAACCACATTGTAAAACTCTCTTCAGAGCAGACTAAAACCCATCTTGCACTCTTTTCCTTGAATGTCTCCCCAGAGATGGGCAGCAGCGTAAATCCCAGTGTATAGTAAATATTTTTAAATATTTAATTTTTCATGACTTTTATTGGCTAAATCTGAAACCACTCATATTATTATCAGGAAATATCCCTACAGAGTGGTTTTCTCTTAAATGGCTCAAAATGATTCCATGTTGGGTGCACTGATCAGCTTCAAGCTTACTTAAGGCATGATTCAGCCACACATGCACACATGTTTGAAGCAAGAATAGCACAAGTGTGGTCCTACATGCAGGGTCCCTACAATGAAGACTATTCGTATTGGGAGCAGGCCCGTCCTAGCCATAGAGGCTAGTGGCGCGGTGAACCACAGCGCCGGGCACTGGAGGGCACCAGGGAAGTGGTCCAGGGGCCACGGCTTGGCGGTGGTGAGCCGGGCACGCAGCGGGGTGGGTGAGGGGGCTCCTGAGCTTGTGCAGAGTGCCCTTTCTCTCTCCTGGCCTGGCTGGCCTGACCCCGCCCCTCTCGTGCCGACCGGGCGTGGCGATTGCCTGCGTGGCGGCGGCGCCCTTCACGACAGGGTCTCCGGCGCGCCTCTTGGTGGGCCGCCCCTCAGGCGCCGACGGCCACCCTCCCGCTCGCCCTGCTCCTTGCCTCCCTCCCTCCCGCCGTGGGTTCGAGTCCCAGCCTCAGCCTGGCAGGTTGGGTCAGGGGCATGAGGAGGACAAGAGGCCGGGTGCTGCACGGCACCGTCCCCCCAGCAGAGGCCTCCGCACCGGAGGAGGAGGAGGAGGCAGCACCCCAGAGGACGACTAGGCAGCCCGGCCCACCCGCTGTGACACCCCTGAGCCCGGCCCACCCGTGCCATGTCCCTCCTCTGGAGGGACCTTTGCGCCACGGTGCTCAATGTGGTTAAGACGGGCCTGATTGGGAGACAGGGTTCAACAGGACACAGGAACTTGATATGAAGAGCAGTGGGTGCCCAACAGCCTGTCCAGAAAATACTGTCAACATATTCCTGCTGCTGCAGAACAACAACACACAGGTGGGCAGCTTTCAGCTGGGGGTCAATTTTATTTTATACCAAAACCTCCTCAAGCTGCCCTATTGTTTCATCCCATCAGAATCGTTTCCTCCCTGTTCATTTCTTCCTTTCTGCCCCTACACCCAGAAAGAAGACGCAGAACAACCTATCAAGTTGTTTAAAAGGTTGCATTTATTAAAATATAATGAATTAAGAGGGTCTACGATTAGTCAAATAATTATGTGCAGGCAGTGGGAATTAATGATTGCACAAGACGGAAATGTGCCTTTCATATGCACCCAAACATATAAGTCAGCAATTCATTTGCTCCCCTGCCAGGGACTGGAAGAAATGTCTCTCTCCTTGCTAAAGTGAGAGTAATTGACATCCAACCTGGGCCCCACAATTTAGCATTTACCATGATACATAGCCTAGGCCTATTGGCACCCACAATTACGCCCCCCCCCCAGCCTCAAGCTACGGTTGCCACCTCAAGAGTACACCTTATTCCCATAATGCCTCAGGGTGGCAGTGAATTGAGGTATTATCTTTTCCTTACCTGCCCACACTAAATGCCACAAGAGGCAACCAGCTTGTGCTTGTTCACCTTCCCCAGCCAAACTCAAGAGCTCTCTGCAGGTTCTTTTTAAAGAAGTGCCCATCCCTTCCTGTGAAAGGTGAACCCCATCAGGCTGATTAAGGGCAGCAATAGTGGTAATATTGTGCTTCATCCTATTATGAGCTTAATCCTGATGCTAAGACATCCCTCCTCATATCAATCTTCTTGGGAGAAGTGTCCCCTTGCCAACACCATCTCTCCGAAAGTTCAGGACCCACCCCCCTGGAGCCAGTCACAGATGCAGTGAAGGCCTCCCACAATGCAAGAGACGAGGCCAAACCCTGTCCTTTGGCATGACATAATTGTCACCTAAATGGATCACCAACAGGTAAAGCAGGCAGCCACCAGCCCAGAGAAGAGTAGGAAGAAGCTCCCCCCAGAGCATAGCTGCCAAGTCTCCCGTTTTCCCCGGGAAATTCCCGTTTTTCCAGCTGTTCCTAGCTGGAAAAAACTGATTTTTTTGTTTTTTTTCTCGGTTTATTCTGGCGCGGCAGCCATTTTGGAACTGGGCAAAGCAGCATCAAAAGTCACTTCTGAGCATGCTCCGCCCAATTCCAAAATGGCGGCAGCGCTACTTCCAGTCTGCTATTTCCAGCCCGGTCCCTTATTTCTCTGACAGCAACTTGGCAGGTATGCCCCAGAGCATTTCGCTCTTGCCTTTCCACCAAAACAAAGCTCTGTCCTACATCTGTACCTGGGTCCCAAATGAGCAGTTGTTGGCCCAACTTTGTGTGCCCAAAGAAGAATAGAATGGTAGGAAAGTCTGTGGATGTCTATACGCTATGTACCACAAGATGAACACATACTTGCCTACTTTGTTTTATTTGCCACAGTAACGCCCTGTCAACTGGGTGCAGAGGGAACACACACTTAAACCTTCATCACATGTGATGGTCCACGTATAAGATACGTTGAATATTTGCAAGGGAGGCGGAGGCAAGATCCCTTTAGAACATTTGTCTTGTGTGAGGTGCCCCTTTCATCTGGAATGAGTGTTGTTAATACAAGACTGAAAGTGGAAGAGCGTAGTTTTCAAATCAGATTCATGTTCTAGTCAATGCAGGTTTTACATTTGAATTACTGGCATGGGAAGTGCAAAACTATCCTCAAAAGCAATTGAATGGAACAAAGGAAGTATATGTGGCAAACAAATGACTCCCGGAGCCACTGGCAAGGGAATATACGTAGCTCTTTGTTTACCACACGTTATGGCAAATCGCAGAGATTAGTTTGATCCAAGCACTCACACCAAGGTTTAGATATATAGTTGAGCTTTCACATCTTGATCTGGTTTTCCTAAACAACAATGAGAATGTTGGCCATTGAGCTATAATGGCTTTGTATTTTTTTCCTATGTAATTATGTTTTGTTTTGACTGTTTACATGTATTATTTTCAGGGGGGGTGTTTTTAACTTGAATATATCAATAAAGGATTTTAAATTCTTTGAAAAAAAAGAGAGAGAGAGAGAGAGAATGTTGGCATTGTGCCCCTGTGTCCTCACAGATGAGGCCTGCTGCAGAGGAGGATAAAAGGGACCCATAACTTGCCTCACCAGCAAGGCCACCCATGTGTGAGGTGCATATTTTAAATATATATTTTATGGTCATTTTCAATAAAGAGATCCATTCACAACAAGTGTCATTCTTTACCATAGCAGATTAAAGAAGAAAGGGGGGAATTTAGGGTACCCTCTAGTGTGGCTGGGAAGGAATAGAGGAGGGAAAGAGCTTGTACCAGAGAGAAGGAGGGGGCTTTCGAGTCACAAAGTGAAAATCTGGATAAAGTTGTTGAGCTTTTTTTCCAGAACGCCTCCCCCAAAAAGTTTAATTAAATTTGGGGAAAAAAATTAACTCCCCCTTGTCATACATCCCAGACATTTTACCGATTTGCTGAAAATCCGCCTGGACACCATGTTCCTGCCCAATTCTCGGACGTATGGCAGCCCTATCTGTTAACAAATAGAATAAAATGATACCACCAAATTCCTGTAAATTTATTGGTCTTGGTCTCCCACCCCCTGTCGCTGCCATGTCCTTCTCCTCACCTGGGTCAACTTTTCATGCAAGGCTAGCTGCCAATATGTATTGTACCAAGTGCAAAGGGAGAGATGTTCTGCTTCTCTCCAGTTCCTGGCAATTCCTAGCCCTGCTGTTACAACAAGTAGCTTCGTGACCAGCAGTTTATACTATTTAGGTACATCCACTCTAACTCTAAATAGAGCTAAGGTTGGTTCAGGAATTAGCATTCATCTGATAATCTGACCAATGTCATAAAAAAAAAATCTTAGCCCCCAAAATCTTTGCTCTTCCACACTCCCATCACAGGTATGACACCACCACCCAAGCTCCATGACCTCTCCAGCAAAATGGGGGTGATTGTTGGCATCCATCTGTCTCGAGAAACAATGGAGTGCATCTCCAGGATGGGAGTCAAACCACTGCATTAGCAGCACTGAAGTGACCTCCCTGCGGCACAAGCCTGGGCAGTGTACATGGAAATTGTGGGTGCCCAGATGACAAGACCTGGATGTGGTCCAAAGGAAAGCAGAGCAGTGCATTAGGCACCAGCTTGGCTGCAGGAGTGGTCGGAAGGAGGCATACAAGGCACCTTGGGGACTGCACTCCAGATTTGTGTAGGGTCTACTGCTTAGCCTTGTCTTATCCTGAAGATATCTTACAAGGCAGTGGAGGTTTGGGATCAGAGTTTTCCATCTCCTAGATGGGCTCCCTTCCCAAGTTGATGCGCCTTACTTCCCTCTACAGCACCTGCAGTAGCAACCTTCTGGACCACTGGTCTCATCCACTCAATCTTCTGGAGCTTGTCTTCCCATGCAGGGGAAGTCCCTAACTCACTGAGGTTTGAGACTCACCTGGTTTAGCCAGCCAGTCAAAGTCGTCCCCTGGGTGTGGTCACTGTCACATGCTGACAGCTTCTAGGAGCCATAGGTAAATGCTGTGTGCAGGGTAGGGACCAATGATGGACAATCTTTCCAGAAGAAGCATGATGTGCTCCCCACCAGAGGTGCTACTAACCTCCTCCCCCCCCCAAATGGAGATAGAGAATTGTGAATAAGTGCCAGGGGTGAATCAATTTCACTGAGATCTTCAGAGCAGGACCTATTAGTTATGTCAAAGCCTGTAATGATCATCTTGCTGCAACTCAGAAGAGGGCCTTTTCCAGCACGTGGAATGAGCTTCCTACTGAGATCCAGCAGGCACCGATTTTGGTGAGCTTCCACCAACTGTTTAAAGACATCTATTTACTTAACTTTTTTCCTGGCCTCTGATATCAGTTGAATTATTTGTTTGTAATGGAACTGTAATGTTTGTTTTATATCGGGGAGCGGGTGGCGGCGTGGCGCTGTGGTCTAAACCACTGAGCCTCTTGGGCTTGCCAATCAGAAGATGGGAGGTTTGAATCTGTGTGATGTGGTGAGCTCCCATTGCTCTGTCCCAGCATCTGCCAACCTAGCAGTTCAAAAGCACACCAGTGCAAGTAGATAAATAGGTACTGTTGTGGCAGGAAGATAAATGGCATTTCCGCACACTCTGGTTTCCATCACGGTGTCCCGTTGTGTCAGAAGCGGTTTAGTCATGCTGGTCACATGACCCAGAAGCTGTCTGTGGACAAATGCCGGCTCCCTCGGCCTGAAAGCAAGATGAGCGCTGCAACCCCATAGTCGCCTTTGACTGGACTTAACCATCCATGGGTCCTTTACCTTTTACTTTTATATATATATGTATACTGAATTGTTTTATAGATAATTGTTTTATTGCACACTGCCTTGGTATAATTTTAATGAGATAATACATTCATATTTTAAATAAACAAACATCTTTATATTGGACTAAATACATTATCATTTACCTTAAGACCAGTAAAATTTGTAGAACAAAATTACATCATGGATTAGCTCTCTCTGTGTGCGGTTATTAAATGGATTAGGATTCCTTGAAGGAGAAGGAGAAGTGTTTTATTTGTTTGTCTGGCCATCTAGGATAAATCCTAAGGCCAAAATCCTGCACAGAGTGAAGTGTGCTTAATCCCACTGAAAACAGTGGATTTAAGGATTTAACTCCACTTTTGATTGTGGCTGTCACTGCGCTCATGGTAACAATGCATTTTCTGAACCACAGTAAATAACATGCTCTCAAAGGAAATTATTCGTTTACAGTTTCAATAATTTTTGATCTTCAATCTCAGCATCGGCCAGCATGGTGCACCAGTAGAGTCCAACCAGCCACGCTGCTACTGGGAGGCTGCCTCTAAGGCAGTCCACCACTCCAGTTCAATCTACTTGCTGTAGTAACACAGACAACAAGCCCAGACTGGTATCCTGAAATAATTTACTCCAGGACACACTTTGAAGACAAAGTTACAGAATGCTACTTACTGCCAATTCCAGCTTCCAGATACATCCACTCCAGCAAAATATCTACAGTCCAGTCTATCCTGAACAATCATATACTGTACTGTACTTCCCTTTCACATGCCTCAGGGGTTGGGCAAGTCCTTGCTTTAAAATAGTGCCCCAGCCCAAACAATTGCTCACCAGCAACATCAGCCATATAACAGAGACGTAAATACAGGGCCTTACAACAGACTCAGTTGCCATCCAGACCCCATGCAAAGCCCAATAGCGTCGACAACAACATGAAGGATTAAATCACCTGCCCATCTTCCAATGTGTTATGTGCTATTATCTGCTTCCAATCCCTATCTACATCCTTCTTAGGACACAAAGGCCTACATAAAAGAATATATGGACACAAATTTGACATTAGAATTGTGATTGAAAATACTCAGATACTCATACTCATACTCAGATAGTCTGTTCCTGACCTTAAAGTGGCTATCGTTGAACAAAGAAACTTTGGAGGGAGGCTACAATTAGAAGATAATTTATCAAGACATTTTGTTCTATTCATTTGGGTCTGAACTGAGACACTGGTTTCCTCTACAGAGGTTAACTGGTAGCATTGCTAAGACAATGGTATTATCATCTGTTGTTAAGGGTCACTGTGTTTACAATGCATACATTTAAGCGCTAATTAAACTGCCATTTAACCCCAACTCCTACAGTACATTATTTTTCTTTTACATCCATGTATATACACCTACCAAGTGAAGATTGCACTTCATGAATCTTATGAAGTGGACTCTGGCTCATAAGAACTGTCACCATCATAAATGTGTTGGTTTTTGTTGTTGTTGTTTAGTCGTTTAGTCGTGTCCGACTCTTCGTGACCCCATGGACCATAGCACGCCAGGCACTCCTGTCTTGCACTGCCTCCCGCAGTTTGGTCAAACTCATGTTCATATCTTCAAGAACACTGTCCAACCATCTCGTCCTCTGTCGTCCCCTTCTCCTAGTGCCCTCAATCTTTCCCAACATCAGGGTCTTTTCCAAGGATTCTTCTCTTCTCATGAGGTGGCCAAAGTATTGGAGCCTCAGCTTCACAATCTGTCCTTCCAGGGAGCGCTCAGGGCTGATTTCCTTCAGAATGGAGAGGTTTGATCTTCTTGCAGTCCATGGGACTCTCAAGAGTCTCCTCCAGCACCATAATTCAAAAGCATCAATTCTTCGGTGATCAGCCTTCTTTATGGTCCAGCTCTCACTTCCATACATCACTACTGGGAAAACCATAGCTTTAACTATATGGACCTTTGTCGGCAAGGTGATGTGTCTGCTTTTTAAGATGCTGTCTAGGTTTGTCATTGCTTTTCTCCCAAGAAGCAGGTGTCTTTTAATTTCGTGACTGCTGTCACCATCTGCAGTGATCAAGGAGCCCAAGAAAGTAAAATCTCTCACTGCCTCCATTTCTTCCCCTTCTATTTGCCAGGAGGTGATGGGACCAGTGGCCATGATCTTGGTTTTTTTGATGTTGAGCTTCAGACCATATTTTGCGCTCTCCTCTTTCACCCTCATTAAAAGGTTCTTTGATTCCTCCTCACTTTCTGCCATCAAGGTTGTATCATCTGCATACCTGAGGTTGTTGATGTTTCTTCCGGCAATCTTAATTCTGGCTTGGGATTCATCTAGTCCAGCCTTTCGCATGATGAATTCTGCATATAAGTTAAATAAGCAGGGAGACAATATACAACCTTGTCGTACTCCTTTCCCAATTTTGAACCACTCAATTGTTCCATATCCAGTTCTAACTGTAGCTTCTTGTCCCACATAGAGATTTCTCAGGAGACAGATGAGGTGATCAGGCACTCCCATTTCTTTAAGAACTTGCCATAGTTTGCTGTGGTCGACACAGTCAAAGGCTTTTGCATAGTCAATGAAGCAGAAGTAGACGTTTTTCTGGAACTCTCTAGCTTTCTCCATAATCCAGCGCATGTTTGCTATTTGGTCTCTGGTTCCTCTGCCCCTTCGAAATCCAGCTTGCACTTCTGGGAGTTCTCGGTCCACATACTGCCTAAGCCACAAGGCTCTTGGGTTTTGTTGCAACTGATTAACATAGCGACACTACTGAAAATTCTACACGCTGTTGTCTTTTTTTCTCATTGGTAATAAACTATACCTTAAACAAGGGTCTTTGCTTCTTAGCAAAATTATCTTTTCTGCATCAATAGATTTTCCAGTGGATAGATCAAGTTCTCTTAAACTCAAATCCACTCCTCAGGAAAATCATAAATGCTTCTTGGGTGCAAAATAAAAAGCTCTGGTACCAAATGGAACTTGTTTGCATGCAGCAAATAGCAGCAGACTCCAACCGTAATAATAATAATAAAAGCTATCAATTAATTTTGTTGTAACTGTATGCACCTGTGAACAACTGCTTAATTAAAGAAGCAAACAGAAATCTCTCACAATAATGCTTCAAATTACTTGCATTTATGTGACTCAATTAGCTAGAGTGGATAAATACAATTGGAAGGCTGCCATGTGGACGTTCAGAAATAAAGAAAAGACGCAACTGGGGAGACACAAAAGCAACAAAGAAGATACAGACTGACAAACATGAATAGTTTTCTAACATCTTCCTCCTGTCAGCTGCTCTGCTGGAAAATAAGTAGCAAGGGCGGAGCATGGCTAGGTTGTTTTATAAAAGGACATTCTGGAACTGGAACTAGCTCCTTTTTTGGACAGGATTAGCATGAAATAACTCCTTCTTAAAATGAACCTTCCAAGCACTGGCCCTGAAATAGGACTTTATCTCTCATGAATCAAAGCAATGGCCGAGTAGCTCAACCAACAGCGGTTGGGAAACCATACATCTACCCAGAGCCTCTAGGTGGAGAAGCTGGCCAGTCATTTCCAGAGATTTCATCACCTTCCCATGATAAATTCCTTTCGTGCTTGACAATAAAGGTTGATCCAGAGCAAACTCCCTTTGCTAGTTTAGCAACGATTTAACTCGGTTTGAATTAAGATTCTGAGATTACTCAAAGCTACAAAGGGCTGGTCATGTGCTATTTGAATGGTACAAATATGTAGATTTTTTTATATAAAAAAATGATCCTATGCTCTGCCCTTACAATAAAGCTCTGAAGGGGCTGAGTGTCTGGTGTGGTGTTCTTTGTCTCTCACCCAATCATCTTTTCCTTTCCATTTCTAAAATAATATATATTTAAGCCAGCCAATTTTGCTCATCCTGGAATTAATTCCTTTTCAGAGTGCATAACTCCATTCTAACGTCTACAATCCTTAATGGGGCTTGTCAAAAGGAGAGGTCATCTTGGCTGTTTGTAGGATGTTCTGGTTTCAGAACACATTCCTTCCGCAAAGAAGCTTCCATGCCATTCTTACTGTTCTTTAGATGAACAAAGAAAGAAGAAAACAAAACAAACAAAAAACAAGCAAAACTTTGATGCCATGTCAAGCTGTGATGGGATAAGTTTTGTGCTTTCTTTTTTTGATGTCTTGCATTGCCTTCCTGGTCTTTATTATTTAAATGTCTTGTTAGAATTTCTATGAGGAGCTGAAGTACAGGGGAAATACCCAAATTGCTTGTAATACAGCCTGCACTTTGGAGTTTGCTACTCCCAATATTACTTTTTGATTCATGTGGCATATCTTCAGTTTTGAAGTTGTGTTGCAGGTGCTTGAAATTGGACTCGAACGAGCGCTGTTATTTTCATTGTTTGGAAAACAAAAATGTACCTCTGATAATTTTTGTCTTTGATTACCACTTCTTCAAAGGGTTTTAAGCAGCATGAAAGCCTTTGAAATTTTTAGAACGAAAGAGACATGAGAGTTATTCTGTATGCACCAGATAAACAGATGTCTCAGCTTTCAAACTAAACGTAGAGGATAGAATCACACGCTTCATCCGAAATAACTAACTAGGCTCACAATGCACTGCATTTGACTAATGTGCAGCGCGAGAAATAATAGTGCCATGCAACTTTCACTTGTCTAAATATCTGCAGAATAACATCTCAGAGAAGATCACAGTAATCGTAAACAAAATATGATAAACTCCCAGAAAGGGGGAGAAGGAGAGAATGCATTCTCAGTTCAGTCTCATTACAGGAACACAGAAGTACATTTAGAAATGTGTTTGTAAACAACCAAGACGCACCCAACTCTTGAGGTCTCATTGTGACTTCCCAGATTAATAATGTCAACCGCCATTCGCGCTTTCAGTGAATCTGATTCCATAATGGATTAGCACTCAAAAGTTCTAAAAGAAATCCTCCACAAAGACTAATGAGAAGACCGGGGGCCTGGAGAGGAAGACATAACTTGAAAGGGTTGTGAGCAGCAGAGAAAACATCACGGCAAAAACACACACAGAGGCAGCTTGCAAATCTGATCTCTTTTTCTTTCTTCCATCGAGTGCTGCTCTCTGATTCGAACACGGAGCATAAAGCAGTGAAAGGAGCAACAACCAAGGACAGAGGAGAAAAGGGACAAGTGGCAGGGAGGTTGCCACTGGATTCAGAGAAGGAAGCGACCCCTTTGCTTTCCCCCTCCTCAGTTTATTTCAATGAAAAATAAAGGAGTAATAAGAGAGGAGCCATGAGATGGTCATGAAGACCACCAGTCCCCTCCCTTTGATCCAATAAAAGATGCAGCTGCAAACCATAGCTGGAATCAATCCAAATAAAGTATACTATGGCAGGAAAAACATGAGGCTGTGCAACTTTCGGTTCACCAAATCATATAACACTCGGCAGCTAAGTACAGAGGCCTCCTTTGCAGTTCAATAAACCTGTCTTTGTTGCTTACCTGGGACTGCAAAATATGGGAACAACCAAACACATGACAGCATTTATATAAACACCTTATATGAAGACATTTACATGCACACTTTACCCTAGTATACACAATTTTTGTGCACATTGCTTGGCTGGAGAAGTGCATGTCAAAATTCAGAGAAGTGCGACTTTCAAAGGGTGGTTGTGCTTCAGTTGGCATATTGTTTTGGAAATGCGAATTAGGGAAGGCTCAGAGAGACCAATGGCCCAAGTCAACAGAAGCTTCAGGTGTTCTCTAGAGTGCTTGTTGTGATCCAGTGTGGTATAGTGGTTTGCATGGTGGACTAGGACCTGGGAGGCCAGGGTTCAAATCCCCACTTGGCCATGAAGCTCACTGGGAGGCCTTGGGCCTGTCACTGCTGCTCATCCTAACTTATCTCACAGGGTGGTTGTGGGGATTAAATGGGGGGGTGGATCTTGAGCTCCTTAGCGGAAATAAAATAATAAAGGAATAATAAAATAAAATAATAAAGGAACTGTGCATTGGGATAGCTCATTAAGCTGTGGAAAAGATATCCTCTCTCACCACAGTGGATCTTCTTACTCATGTTGGGGGAAGGGTGGGTGGCGGCAAAAAAATTAACCAATTTCTACTGTACTAAAGATGGTGAGAAGCTTTGGTTGAGCCTGTAGTTCTGGAATCAGATCAACTGCAATAGAGATTGCAGGTGACAGACTTGGAAGATAGTAATGTCTCAATGACCCTTCATTCAAGATGGAAGACATCATAAAATCCAGCATGGGCTGGAGGAGCCACAATCTGATCAAAGGTGCTTTGCCTGAGCCTGCTCAAAAGCTTTATGGGTAAGCATGGATTTGAACCCTGGTCTTCCTGATCCATCCAAGTGCAGCATTCTAGCCATTAGAGCACACTACCTTTTATCCCCTTCCAGGATGCCCACACGTACTTTCAAGAAGACTTTTAAAAATTAGCAGCAGATCTGCTCTCTCTATGCAAACAGAACTGATAGCAAATAACTGCACATAAATTCCTATTTGTCAAAAATGAAACTGTTATGTTGCCATAAAAATCAATGTTTGTTCAATTATTATCTTTGCGCAGTACAGTACATTGCAGCATAGTTTCTCATTAGATTAAATCAAAACTGCTTTTAAATACCATTTTACCAGCTGTTGCTGGATAAAGGGTGAAATGAACAGTTTGTAGCAGCAAATGTTTCGATTTTTTGGCATGCCTTCTTGCCAATATTACTACAGCTGTGGCTGGTGTTTATAAATACCCTCAGCAGTTATTTTTCTGTTTTATTCAAATCTTGGTTTTCCCCAACTCATCGTCCTGTATCTGCACCAGAATAAATGGCCCCATTGCTAGCAAAAGCAATCAGCAATCAGAAATGAATTCCTAACCATTTTTCAGCCATTTAATTTTCAGTGGTCAGTGCCAAAAAAATCTACCTCAGCTGTCAGGGATGAAAATGTTGGTAGAGCATGAGACTCTTCATCTCAGGGTTGTGGGTTCAAGCCCCATGTTGGGCAAAAGGTTCCTGGATTGCAGGGGGTTGGACTAGATGGCCACAGTGGTCCCTTCAACTCCACAATTCTATATTATTATTATTATTATTATTATTATTATTATTATTATTATTATTTATACCCCCACCCATCTGACTGGGTTTCCTATGAACTGTTTTTCTCCACTTTCCATCAATACATGAACATATACTGTACAAAAATTCAGATAAAAATATTGAATGTTGTACTGCATGTGTATGATAAATAGTTTTTTGGTATGGGAAACCTTTTCATTTAGAGTGATGTGATACCCTTTATGTTCTAAATTCCGCTGCTTCTCAGTAAGCATCCTAGGTATAGTTTCTCATGCACACTCAACTATATACTTGCTAATTACCCAGAGGAATATTTTGGGTTTTTTAAATTGTACCGCCCAGCACAGGAGGGGACAGTCTGCTCCCCCCGCACTCCTCTTCCTCTGCCAATGGCCGTGGGCCCCAAAAGGTCGAAAACCTCTAGTCTCTGAGGATGAAAATCCATGGGAGTAAAATAAAAGTAATAGGAAGAGCAATAACAACAACTTGCTATCCTTTCATGATAATGATACCCAGAATCAGATGTGGGAGACAGCAGACTCACACTGCTTCATGGTCTGACGTGCTGACAACCGTTGAAGAGAGGTTTGGAAGAGAGATTTCTACTCTCCTGTAGCAGAGTTAGTACAATGGTGATTGCTCCAAGCATATCTAAACTTTGTTATATGTTATATCTGTCCTCACCCACCTTTTAATAATGTTCCCCATGCTTAAAGGTAAAGGGACCTCTGACCATTAGGTCCAGTCGTGACCGACTCTGGGGTTGCAGCGCTCATCTCGCGTTATTGGCTGAGGGATCCGGCGTACAGCTTCTAGGTCATGTGGCCAGCATGACAAAGCTGATTCTGGCAAACCAGAGCAGCACACGAAAACGCCATTTACCTTCCTGCTGTAGTGGTACCTATTTATCTACTTGCACTTTGACGTGCTTTCGAACTGCTAGTTGGCAGGAGCTGGGACGAAGCAACAGTAGCTCACCCCATCGTGGGGATTTGAACCGCCAACCTTCTTTTTTGTAATTATTTTTATTAAGGATTTTCTTGGGTTACAAAGGTAGTGGAATGTCTCTTTTTTTCTGCCATGTATCATTTTTACACATCAATTTTACTTATTGAGACATTATGAGGAAGGGGGGAAAGAGGTGGGTGGGATGGGGAGTTGGGTGCGGTGGATTGCCGATGTTTCTGTTTTCAAGACGAATCCCGACCTCTCTCACCAACAAAGAAGCACAAACAAACAACAGAGAATCTGCACAAACGACGCTGACGCCGAACCCCCGACCTTCTGATCGGCAAGCCCTAGGCTCTGTGGTTTAACCCACAGCGCCACCCGCGTCTCTATGCTCCATACTTAGGCTAGAATAAATCAGACACTTAGCTGTGCAAATAAGTGACTATTTTACTCACAGAGTTTCCAGAAGTTACAGCAAACAAGTCTCAATGGCTGGCAGTAAAATAATGGTGGGAAAGGTTCCAAATGACGTAAAAAGGAAAAAAAGAACTTGGTTTCCTTACAAACAGGATCATGCAATCTTTGGGTTAGCAAAGATGCAGGCAATAATATCTCCTTTTAGAGAAAATCATTCAAGTGCAGCATTTGCCAAGCTGGGAGCCAAGTCACATGGTTCCTCCTTCTCTTGTTGCAGGAAGCAAGAAGATAAAGAAAAAAATCAAAATGGAGGAAACAAAAGGCTGCAGGGACCCTACAAAGTTCCACCCCTCTCAACGGGAACCTAAACTCAGGTTAACCCTTTAAGACACACAAATGTGAGTCTATAACTGTATATTACAACACCAACCCACCTCACTCCATTTGCTTTGCAAATATTCTGTTTTCTTCTCCTTCCCTTGGATTGCATTCAGCACTTACAAATATCTAGTAAGTGGGTTCTGAAAGGATTGGAAGCTACCATGTACTGCATCAAACCAGACCATAATAATCAGTTACTGAACTTGTATTCTGCCCTGAAAGCTTCCTGCGGCAGCAACATGGCAAGATATTAAAATGGAATTCCATACCATAAAATCAACCATATACAACAAATATCAAAACATCAAAGTAGCAGAAACAGACAATTCAACAACAATCTGGTTCTCGGCCAGCCCCATATGCCTGACAAAAGAAATGCACATTGAATTGAGACCTAAAAGCATAGAATGTTGGAGACAAGCAAACCTCCATGGGGACAGAATTCCACATCCAGTTGCCATAACAGAGAGTACCCTATGAAGTGTGTATATTGAAATAGCTATGAGCAGGGACCCTCCCACAGGATTAAGGCATTGTCTGTGCTGGGTGGGACTGGTGAGAGTTTGTAGCCCAAAACAACCAAGTTGGCAAAAGCTTCCTTAAAGCATTGGCTGATAGGTAGCAGGGCATGTGGTCCTTCAGACACTTAGGCACCAGGCCTTATGGGCCTTTGGCTACAGTGCATGTATTTGGTCCCCACAAGAGTTTCTCCAATTTGCAGGTGTGCCCACAGACCCCGAGAGATTGGCAACAATTGTGGGTTGGTGTTTTGAGTGCATCTTAGACCAAAAAAACAAGCATCCATTTTGCTTTTAAAGTAATTGGTGGTCACAAAGTGGTCCTCGGTTTGAGGAGGGTGTCAGATGCAGGATTCTAGTTACAGGTAGGTAGCCGTGTTGGTCTGAGTCGAAGCAAAATGAAAAAATTCCTTCAGTGGCACCTTAAAGACCAACTAAGTTTTTATTTTGGTATGAGCTTTCGTGTGCATGCACACTTCTTCAGATACAGATGCAGGATTGTCAGTCTCTGAAAATTAGAGGGTCTTGGTTCCCCACCCCTGGTTTAAGATCCGTTTTGACAGATCATCATTCTACCTTGGAGAATCAAAATCTTTTAATAGCAAGTTGCAACATTGTACTCCTTAGAGGAAATTTGGCATTTGGAGGTAGCAAATTAATTAATTTAGATTGAGAGGGGAAATGTCGCCTTTCACATTAATATCATATTCTGCACAGCCTAAATGGAAATTGAGATTTGTTTTTCTAGAACAGTGGGTTTCAAACTTCCTGCCTTTAGGGAACCCTTTCCATGGTGCTTGGTCTGCTGAAGTTCCCCCTGAGCATGGTGGTGTATGGAGCCTGGTGGTGTATGGAGTAAGTTGACAAGTCTACTGGATCGCATAGTCTTTCAGTGAAAGTGTGCACTTATGTAGGGGGTTGTTTAGAAGTTAGTAAGTTTGTTTTCAGGTTTCATTTCCCAGTCTGCCCAACTTTTGCATATCTCACTTTGCCATTAGTTTGCTGTTGCTACACTTTGTGTTGCTGCTTTGTTTACTTCATGCAAAACGCTCCACATTATTTAGCGACTGGATTCAAAACCATTCAGTTCTGCAGCATAGAAGGGATCCCAACCATTTAGTTATTATTATTTTTTATAATATCACCCTGTTCTAGTTTCCTGTCTGAAGTCTTGTATTCCTTTTCCCTTCACTTATAAATCCCCCTTTTTTTCTTGCCCTATAATAAAAGATGCAAAAATAGTCAAATAAAAATTTGTAAAATGAAAAAGGGTGAAAGACTCTAATGATTCCCAGTAGGGTTTTTATATTTAAAAGTTCTGTGCAATTGTCAATAGCATACTTTATTACACTGAATGCTTGTGGTCTTGCTAAAAAGGTAGGGCCTATATAACAGAGCTAGATTCTGAATGCTGCAATTCATAACTACATGCCCTAGAACTCATGCACTTGTCCTTAAGAATGGATGAGGTGGACATTCGGCTTATAGAGTATGGCAGGCAATGATCTTCACCAAAACTGGTCACAGACAGGTTGCCGGGAAGGCTCAGGTCTGCATCCTGATTGTGTGACACCAGATGGGCATAAGCTGCTAGAGAGAATAGGTGAATTTGGCCATGGAAGACCAATAAGTGAATATGGTCCCACTTCTGCATCAAGTATTGGGACAAAACTATTTATGTATTCTGTTTTCCCACCTTCACCTGCCCTACCATTTGGAGAAGAGCTGTAGCAAAGTGGTAGAGTGTCTACCTTGCAAGAAAAAGGTTCCAGGTTCAGTCCCCAGCATCTCTAGGTAGGACTGGGAGAGAACCTTGTCTGAAATCTTAGCGAGACACTGCCAGTCAGTGCAGGCAATACAGAGCTAGATAGCCTAATAGTCTTACAAGGCAGCTTCCTATGTTTCGCTTGTTTTATCCACATCAGCCCATACCAGAGATCCTTTGACTTGCAAAGACCCAACTGATTTACTATGGATGCTCACTGTAGGAATTGTGACGAAGGGGAAATGCCATAAAAACACTTCTATACTATTCTGGACCATGACATGAGTTATCTTTGCCCAAGCATCACTGTATATTCAGTAAGCATCTTCCCCACCTCTTTCCTTTAGTCCGTTTTCATTCCTGCTCAAACACCAAAAGTCCCATTTTCATTGTTTGCTAAATACACCTGTGCAAATACTCTGACTACACCCCAGCAAATATCAAACAGAGCAATGGCAATAACCTAAGGGCATTGATGTGTGCTACGTTGTTTGTCGCAATGTGTGCATGCATGAGCACAACTTTTTTAAAAAAGAATCATTTGATTCACGAAAGAAAGAATGCAGGCGAGAAGACTAAATGGTGAAAGTAAAGGAGGCAGCTTTTCAGAAGTTAGAATTGCTGAGCAACGGGACTCCTATCAACTCATAATTACAAGCAGTAGGGAGCCTCCAGACCTGCTGTCCTATCAAAAGGAACAGCTGAAGTCCACTTGTACCTTGTGTGGACACGGCGATACGACGTAGCCTGATATGTGGTAACGCAAGCTTTTAACCTTTGCTGACAGCAGGCCACAGGAGCGCTGCTGTCCAGGCAGGTGCAGGGAGCAAACCAGCACGAAACAGTGTTAAGCTAAAGTTGTAGATGCATTACTAAGCAGGAGCAGGAATCAAGTCTCAGCAAAAATACTTGCCATACATTCATTTATTGAAAGTTTTTTTCCCCTACCCTGATTAAAAAAGGCTCTGTGTAGTTTACTGACAAGGCCAGTCCTACAGTTAGGCAGAGTGAGGCAATTGCTTCAGGCAGCGAGTGCTGTAGGGTGGCAGCTTCAGCCCTTCCTGAGCGCTTGGTCATTCTGCTCTGTTGGAAGACGGAGCTATGTAAGCCACATGGCATGGCCTGGAGCCCCCAAACTAGCCTTCTGCCTCAGGTCCAGTGGAGGACAGTATTCCCTCACTACTGTTGAAGCAAGTCAGCTTGCACACATGCAGTGCTGGGATGGGGTGCATTTTGCCTCAGACAGCAAAATGGCTTGGGCCTTCCAGGTCAATAAAAACAAGACATTCCTGCCTTCAGGCTTACAAGGAAAAAAGAAATGACAAAAAAAGGAAAACAGATTTGGAGGAAGGGGGAAATAAGCATGTTTATGGGCCAGATTTTAGTAACGAATTCTTCTAACAACCAGCCAGGATGGAAACAAAAAGGAGTCAGATGCTCTGGTAAATTGTATGGGAGTCCTCAATGTGGTTGTCAAATGGATGAGGGCCCAGTCATGGAGGACTTGCAAAGCGCCATTCTAAGTTTTGCAGAGTAGAAAGATGCAGAAAGGGAGAAGTAATCCTGCTCTATCACATATCCACGTTCTTTTATTTAAAGTTCTGGCTTTTGTAGATGAAAAATGCATATGACTCATAGGTGTCAACTTCTGGATAGGAAAATAAGGGAAAATAAGGGATCAGTGGCGGTCCAGACATGCACAGAAGCAACTTCCGGTGCCGGCTCTGCCCGATTTCCGGTGACCAGACATGCGCAAATCAGTTCTGCACATGTCCAGACATGCGCAAAAGTGACTTCCAGTGCCAGGCTGCCTGTGTCCGCATGTCTGAGCACCAGAAATCGCTTCTGCACATGCTTGGGCATGCGCAGAGGCAATTTCCGAAGCCAAGTGAGCGAGCAGCCAGCCGGGAGCTGGGACATGGCCGCCGACGCCGGCAGGAGCTGCAAATCCGGGGGATTTACAGGATATTTTTCAATTCGGGAGACCAGCGGGAAACAGATTTAAATCCGGGGTTTCCCGCGAAAAACGGGAGAGTTGACAGCTATGATATGACTTCCCTCCATAGCACCATAGGCACAAATTATTAAGCACAATAAAAAAGGATGTCTGGAGGGACCCTAACCTTGACAGTTAAACCAAGATCTTATTCTCAGACAACATTTTGAAGAGGGAGTGTTTCAGATGTGCAGTCTATTTAAAACATTTGTACAAAGAAGGCAGCATCTTGAAGATGAGATCTTTGGCTTTGAATGCACTTTGGGATGATACACTTAGAAGGACACCTACGCATTCCACATTAGGAAGTCTGTTGCCAGGTTCTATTAGAGCTGAAGCCTTAGAACATGGGCACTGGAACTGAGTACATGACTAAGTCATAACTTCCATCCAGCTCTTCTAAGTGCTTTTCCCAGTACCTTGCTCAAGATTTCACTCCATGACTGGACCTACCTAATCGGGCGATAATAAGACCTTCCAGGTTTTCCATTGTGGCTAAATGCAGCTTTTAAAAGTCATTCTTGTGCAAGGGTGGTGGTGAAATACTTAGTAGGCATGAGGATCAGTGTGCAGAGAAGAGCGTGCAGAGCTCTGAGATTTCAGACAGTGACTGTGGACTTTCTAGAGGGGAGATACTGCAAAACCAGATGTTAAGACGTGGCTGGTATTTGTGGCTCTAGTGAAATTGAGGAGCTTCTTCATTACCCGCTAGAATACAGTCTGTACAGTTAGTGAGTGTTAGTGAATCCAGCAAAGAACATCTGTTTTCTGTTAGAAAGTGAAAATAAATTTGATGCACAGACAGTGGCCTCTGTTACCATTGCAACTATGAAGTATCATAAGAACTTTATGAAACGTCACGGCCCACGTTAGCATTAGGGAGCTTCAGATGTATATGACAATCTTGCAGAGAAATATGTAAACAAGGCTTCACTGAATGTTGGGTTTACTTGAAGGGCATCCCCACTAAATCCACACCATGGAAGCAAAAATTCATTATGTTTATTCACTCAAGGGCAGTAAAAAGAAGGAAGCTTCATATTGCTTATAGTGCATTTAATACTGGTCAGCATTCCTGGAATGGTCTTGAGTGTAAAGCACTTCAATGGACACTAGTGTAAGCAAAACGTGAGTGTATAAATGGCATCTTCAATGGGCATCCATGGTGGGCAGTAATCTCCTACGTGGTGAACGTATACACAAAAGGTGGCCTAGAGGAGCGGGGAGACTCTTCGGAATGGTGTGTCATCTGCTGAAATTGAGATCACAGCCCAAGGGAATTTGCAAAATATCAACATGATATATGTACATTGTGGAATTTATGCTTCCTGCCTCTAATCAGAGGCACTGTTCGTTTTGCCACAATGGCGCAAAAGGGTAACGAGAGAAACCTGGTAGGTGTTTAGCGATGCCCTGCTCAAGTAATAATACAGTTGGGTTTGCCACTCAAGAGTGCTGACTTTCCCTTCTCTTAAAAAGCTCCCTGCTAGTGTTATCATTAGAGCTGCCTCCACCTCCCTCATCTCTACTGGCTGAAGCTTCCCCATGACAGTTTCCATACCCAGCATATTGCACTGTCTAGCATAAAGGAGATCTGTCAACAAAGACCTTGTGACTTCTCAAGGCCAGCTTGAAACTGAACTAATAATTTTTTATTGTTATTTCTTGCTGCCCTCTTCTTTTTGTTTGTTGCTCCTCTTAGACCTTCCATTAAGCTTTCATTACACTGGCTGGAGACTCATGAACATAATAAACTGCAATAGTTTTTTTAAAAAAACAAAACAATCTTTTTAATACCACTTGTGTTCCAGATCGTGTTATCCCAGACCTGACAATAACCTTTGTTTTTGAACATTTTACATTCCAAGGCAAATTATTTACCATGTACATTCTCACCAAGGATGGTTTTAAGACAACTAAGCCAGCAAAGTCATCCGGTTATCCTGCAGTAAAGGGCTATTGGAATGAAAGTGCAAATAAAATAAAGCCAGTGTTATAGACCAGGAAACAGTATTTTGACTGAAGATAGAAAGTCACTAAGAATAATAGGTGGTATTCAACCCAGTTTTCATCAGAGTAGACCCACTGAAGTGAATGAATGCGGCTAAGCTAGGTTCATTAATTTCAGTGGGTCTACTCTGCTGCAAGATGTAGTTGAATACCACCGAAAATCTCCTAGGGGGCACAGTCAAACTTCCTAGTTTAGTATGTGTATTATAATAGGCATTTTAACCACTTTTTATGTCAGGCCCTAGATCATATGATCAGTGTCAAAGCTCACAAGCCATCTTTGTTTCCTAAGCCACAAGTGAAGGAGAGCAAGAGAAAGTAAATGAAACAGCTTCATAAATTAAGAAATGAATCACTTCTCTGATAAAATGGTCAAATTTATTCTTAATTATCCATTTTTAAGAATCTCTAAACGATCTCTATATTTTGTTCCCTGAAGCTGAACTAGAAATCTTGTCGTATATATTCCGCATATACATCCTGTGAGTGCCTACTTTAAAAGTGAGCGTGTAGCATGCAGACTACTGTTCTACTATGTTAAATCATGCATTTGGTTGTTTCCATTTGTGCAGCATCAAAGCAGGCTGAAATCCAATTGAAAAGTTTCTTTAGACAGCCATTGTACAGGAACATGATGTCAATATTAATAAAGCCTGAATTTCCCCTTGGCTCACTTCTTACAGATAAGCTTTTCAATAATACACTGCTTGCACCAAAGGTCTGATGGGACTGGGAATAGTAAAAAACACTAATAAAAGAATGTTGAATGTTTTTATATTAAATTTCCCCACAGGCAAACTGAAAAGCCTACTTAGAGGACGCCAATCAACATGGCACTTATTAAATGTAACAAGAGTCCTGTTACAACAGATCTTTAAAGCCCCTAAAAACGAATTGGAAAATAAAGACAAAAGACAATTACAAATGCATTTTTAGTTGCAAGCCCTGGACACCTCACCTGATACTCGATAACGCGAAACTCTGTTCTTTGATCTTCAAAAACAGTGTGGGGTGTGTTTTTTGTTTTTTGTTTTATCAGCCTAAAGCTATATTTGAATTCCGCTTAGCTATATCAGTAGAGAATTTTGCTCCTTGCATTTCTAGAAGTTATCTTTGAAAGAGTACGTCGGATCCGAGATATATTTATTTAGGATTAATGTAGCTTTCAAAAAGTTGAAAAACACATCCCACAGCATCTTGCAAGGTTTAGGAAATGAATAAAATATCAAACTGTTTCTATCTGAAGGAGAGGAGGGTGGGAGGAATTATCACAATTTTGTTGCCTGTCTCACAAAGCATTCCCAACCATCAGAGCTACCTTTTTGTGACAAACTACCCATAAGAGGGCTGCTCTGCTCTTCCAAAACTTCTAAATCTCATCTATGGCATTATTCTTGTTGCTGCTTTTGCTGTTTTTCTCTGGTCATTATTATTTAAAAGCTAAAGTAAAGTATTTATTACTTGCCTCAAGTTTCTGAAATTGTCTTGTTGGCCGTGGTGGCTGGTATTCATCAGGACTGGTAGGGCAAAAGGCAGGAAGACCAACAGTAGGTGGAGCTAGAGCCACTTCCAGACAGAGCCACTTCCTGCATTGGTTGTAAGAAAGGAGGTAGGCAGGTGAGGCAGATGGAGCCTGGTGGGACAGCAACCCAAATGGAGCAGCTTCCAGCTGGTTGTAGGCAATGAAGTTAAGCATAGCAAGAACTCAGCCAAGGCTTCCAAGCTCTCCATCTCAGCAAGAAAATTTAAATCAGAATATAATCAAAGGAAAGGACAGGAAAGGAAAGGAAAGGAAAACCTAATTGTTTTGTTATGGAACTTATTTCCAAGTAGCTATGCTTAGGAGTGTAGTGGAGCCTTTCATCATACATACAAGAAAATGGCGAACTCAA
Source organism: Zootoca vivipara (assembly GCF_963506605.1). Classification (NCBI taxonomy): domain Eukaryota; kingdom Metazoa; phylum Chordata; class Lepidosauria; order Squamata; family Lacertidae; genus Zootoca; species Zootoca vivipara. Next base: position 8,443,926 of record NC_083279.1, on the reverse strand, counting down.
CTTGGGGAGGGACCATAGCTCAGTGGTAAAGCACCTGCCAGTGTACGCAGAAGGCAACAGGTTCAATTCTTGGTAAAAAGGTAAAGGTAAAGGACCCCTGACAGTTAAGTCCAGTTGCGAATGACTCTGGGGTTGTGGCGCTCATCTCGTTTTACTGGCCGAGGGAGCCAGCATTTGTCCGCAGACCGTTTTTCCAGGTCATGTGGCCAGCATGAAGAACAAGCCACTTCTGGTGAAACCAGAGCAGCGCACGGAAACGCTGTTTACCTTCCCGCCGGAGCAGTACCTATCTATCTACTTGCACTTTCTGGTGTGCTTTCAAACTTCTAGGTCAGGCATGTCAAACCTGCGGCCCTCCAGATGTTTTGGCCTACAACTCCCATGATCCCTAGCTAGCAGGACCAGTGGTTGGGGAAGATGGGAATTGTAGTCCAAAACATCTGGAGGGCCGCAGGTTTGACATGCCTGTTCTAGGTTAAACTTCTAGGTTGGCAGGAGCTGGGAACGAGGAATGGGAGCTCACCCCAACGCGAGGATTCGAACCACCGACCTTCCGATCGACAAGCCCTAGGCTCAGTGGTTTAGACCACAGCGCCACCTGCATCCCGTTCAATTCTTGGTAGCCCCAGTTAAAAAAGGATCAGGGACCAGGTCCAATAACAAGTGGTGTGAAAGACCCCACCCTCTAACCCTGGACAGCTGCTGTCAGTAATTTTTTGACAAATTGTCTGAAATGACAGAAGGCAGCTTGCTAGGTTCTTAGTTATAGTCATTGATCATAAGGTGATCATTCACCAAATGGAAATTTACCATAGTGTTGCATGTGCCTTTCCTGCCCCTGCCCCTGCCCCCCCCCCCCGGCGGAAATAATAGTAGCTGTGAGAGAAAGCTTCGATCAGGAAAACAAAGTGGCGGAAACACATTCTCCACACAGTGCCACCCCCCAGATAAAATTGCCAGCATGGGTGTTTTTCATTTTAAAAAGGGGGGGGGGAGACTGGAATCTCCAATCATGCATCTCTGGCATGTATCAAATGAAGCTTGGTCCTTTCTTTTTGAATAAAGAGGAAAATAACAAATATCTCTAGCTTTTACAGCTCTAATTTTAGTGACCCTTTTCCAAACTTAACGTCACTGTATTCAAAGGATCATATCAAAGTTTTCAAAGCTCTTAGGAGTGTGTTGCATTTTTTAAAAGATCAACGACTTTTCTTGTTGTCTTAGCAGAAAAGGGGGTTAGACGTTAAGATGAGTTTCCTAGGGGGAAGTTGATGAAGTCAACAATCATCGTCGCAGCCAGGCAGGCATAGAACTCCTAACTAATGTCACACAATTAGCATGTTAGTCCAATTGCACATAAGCCGCAGGGACACATCAGAAGACAATCTGTGAAGTCAAATTAAAAACCCAAGGTAGGTTTCAGATACAGGATGGGCAAAGGCAGTTTAGTGCCCTTATTTTAGCTGATTTAATGATACACCTTTTCTGCTACAGAAAAGTGACTTTATTAATCAGGAAAATGGAACAGATATTAGGCATGCCTATCTAGTCCTCATGTTAACCTGGCCCCATGTTAACCAACCTGGTCCCTGTGATCACCATCTGAGGCCCTTCTTGATGTGCCTACTCTGCAAGAGGCCAAGAGCAACACAAGAACGAGCCTTTTCTGCAGTGGCCCCGTTTGCGGAACGCTCTCTCCAGGGAGATTCACCTGCAACCTTCATTACATATCTTTAGGCGCCACACAAAAACATTGTTTAATCACAAAGGCCTGGGAGAAGAACAATCTATGACCTTTCAAACTGTGAGGGTGGTTATTCCTTTTGTTTGTTACTATGTTGTGTATTTTTGTGCTTTTATATTGCACACTGCCCTGTGATCCTCAGACGAAAGGTGGTATAAAATTTTAATAAATAATCCAGGCAGCTCTGTATCAGGACAGTTTGATATTTTGCTGCAGTTTTATTATGTTGAAATAATAATAATAATAATAATAATAATAATAATAATAATAATAATAATAATATAGTGGTACCTCTGGTTAAGAACTTAATTCGTTCCAGAGGTCTGTTCTTAACCTGAAACTGTTCTTAACCTGAGGTACCACTTTAGCTAATGAGGCCTCCCGCTGCCGCCGCGCAGCCACCACGCAATTTCTGCTCTCATCCTGAAGCAAAGTTCTTAACCCAAGGTACTATTTCTGGGTTAGCAGAGTCTGTAACCTGAAGCATCTGTAACCCGAGGTACCACTGTAATAGTGTCAATTATAAGAAAAAATATTTTCTGTTGCTTTGCTTTGGTGAAGTTGCCTGACACCTGGGATTAATGCCGTACGATTTATTGCTTAGCTGCTCCTGACACACACTCCTGACAGCGGATATCCCTCATTGTGCAGGGTTCAGGTTTGTGAGGGGAGCCTCCACAAGACCAAACATGTTGGGGGCAGTGAGGACAGAGAGGTGGGGCTAATCTGGAGCAAGGCATCATCAATATGAGAATAACCCTTAGCTCTTTTTCTCTGTAATATCTGAGTCAGGTGAAGCAATGTTGGCACTTTATCAGTGTCCGGGAGCAATAACAGGATGCGTCAGGACTAATAAAGCAAAGCTGAATCCTGACAAGATGAAGGTGCTGCTGTGTATTGTTGATTTCTGGGTCCGGGAATTAGGAAGGCAACCTGTTCTGGTTGAGGTTGCCTTCCCTCTAAAGGATCATGTGCAAGGATCTTTGGGTACTCTGAGATTTTACTCTGTCTTTGGAAGCCCATATGGCCTAAGTGTCAAGGAGTGCCTTTTTTCCAGCTGCAGCTGCTTTACTCTCTATGTCCATTCTTGGGAAAGGGAAAGCCTGATCTCAGTGATCACACGAGTAGCCTGCTGCTTGGACCGTTGCAATTTGTTCCATAGTAGTCCTCGAATATGGTCTATCTGGAAAACACAATATGATTTTTACTGAATGGAAAAACTCTGAATCCACCCAAATGGCCATGCTGTCTAGTTAACAAAATGCATGATAATTGGTTTAACGTTTCCAGTTGTGTCAATACTAGTCTGGTTTTACATGACCACAAATTGAAAAGATATTCAGTGCATTATATTTTTCCTATCATCCTTACATTAATTTCTTTTTAAATTTAAACTCCAACTGTTTAATAGGGAATGAATATAATGGCACATATTTCTTTTGCTAATAAATGGCCAATCATTTGTTCACTCGCTTATTAATTGTTATAAGATTAATCATGATGAACTAATGCAGTATTAATATCCATATAATTTGTGCATCCATAGTCATTTCACTGCAATATGATGATTAACTAATTCAACATTATCTATTTTTGTAAAAATATGGCTCAGAACGACGGATACCCTGCAAAATGAGGTTAGATTTGTGGGGCGGACTCTTTCCACTTAGTTTTCATTAATATATTTCCTTTTCCCTAGTTATGGACAAAACATAGCACTGACTCTAGAGGGCTTACCACTATTTGACTTGCCTGAAAATCCCTTAACTTTTCAAGGGCAACATCCACTTCAATCAGGGCCGTCTTTAGCAGATGCAGCTCCGGGGTGCAAATATCCACCCAGCACCCCCAAATTAGGGGGGGGGGGTAAAGCTGTGCACTACCAGCCATGGAAATCAAGGAGGGCCTCACAAGACTAGAACACAGGGTATCCCAATGAAGCTACATTGTGGGGAATTCAGGATAAATGCTTCCTTACATGCTGCACAGTTAAATTATGGAATTCACTGCCGCAACATGAGGTGTTATTCAAATTCAAGGAGAATGAACCTGGCTAAACAAAGTCGTATTACTAGATCTTAGATCTTAAGGAGCCAAACAATTCAGTCTGAGTGTCAGGAGTATGGGCTCTGGGGCCTGTAGTGCTTTGCAGGACTGGGGCCTGCCTCAGCTTGTGCTGGAAAAGCAAGTAGTGGTCACTCAGGTGAGGCCTCAGCTTGTGCTGGAGAGGCAAGGAGTGGTCACACAGGTGAGGCTACTTGATACCTCACTGCACCTGGTGGCAGGAGCTGGGAGGGATAAAAGCTCAGCATTTCCCTTCAGCTCTTTGCCACAGCAACGCTATCCCTGCCTGGTTGCCTCTGGCCTCTTGAACCTCGACCTTTGAACCCTTGCCTTGCTGACGCCTTGTTCCTTGGACCCTTGCCTTGCCGACGCCTTGATCCTCGACCCTTGCCTTGCCGACGCCTTGCTCCTTGACTCCCAGACCTTCTCCTCTGCCTTGCTCCTTGACCCTGCGACTGCCTGCTGCTGGACCCTCAACCCTGCATCTGTTCCTGCTTCCACATCACCATCTTGCCTCTGGTCCTGACATCCTCAGCCAGGGCTTCAATCACCCGCCGACCGGACCATGACACTGAGTTTGTTATGATATAAACATAACTGGTTTAAAAGAAAATAAAAACACACAATAGTGGTCATAGGGAATAGGCAGTGCTGTGCACCTGGCCTCCCAGCAGTGGAGTCACCACCATTTAACATGCAAGGCTGTGGGGCCAACAGCACTGTGCAAGTGCACCATGGGGAGTGTTGGATTGGCTCCACTGGTGGGCCTACACAGTACCTACATCCTCATTGTTTCCTCTTTCCTCCTCTCCCTCCCAGTAAGTGGCAGAGACTCTACTGCCAGGGGGTCAGCCACACAGCACCACCCCTCCGTGCTGCTAAAAACCAAATGCCACCCTAAAACAAATTAAAAGAAACAGCATTCCTTATGCCTGAATGGATATGCTTTCTTTTGAGTACACATTACAACAAACATATGGCTGATACTATCCCACAAATCCTCCCCAAGTTCTCTTGGTAACATGTAATTGAAAACTCTTAGAGTTCCCACAAGCTAGCTCCACCTCATTGGTGGAGGCCAGAAAACAGAGCGTGATGGTGTCATATCATACATCTTTGTTACCATGGACAAGTGGAGAAGAGACACAGGACAGAAACAGCCGTGCATTCTTCACACACACTCTCATAATAGGGCTGATCCTTCTTGAATGTTTGACTGTTTGGTCATCCTAAAGTGCCTGTTCTTCTGAAGCAGAAGTAAAACACCTTTGTATGCCAATCACCGGAAGGTTGCGGAGGTAACAGAGACATTTGCAGATGTACAAATGAATTTGGGAAAAAAGCTTCCTAAATATACCTAGCTGTAACATCACATAAAAACAAGGATGCAGACATAAACTCAAGACTGCAAACCCTCTTATTAAAATAGTCAGACTATCCAAATTCTGGAACAGACTTTTGTTTCTCGACTGACAGCTGCAATGATTCTGATCAGTAATCAAGACTGCAGGCTGTTGGCTGATGCTGAAGTTAAATGTCTGTGACAGCCCTAACAGCAATGATGGATGGCTCTGGATCTGCTAAGCTGACAAAATGCCAAAAGGCTTAAGACGGTTGGTTGTCACTAAAAATGGGCAACACAGGACATGGCATTTGAAGACTTTACATGACATAACGTGAAGCGATAGTCAGCGGTGAACCCTGGATATGTGATATTAATGGGGTTAAGCTCACCATCTGCCTGCTTCTTTTGTTGAGCTACTATCAATGGAGATGGAAAAGTTGATAATAACTACATGGGGTCAGACAAATAACCTAACTAGCTGGATAAACTGCAATACTGGCCAGCACCAGATGCTACAGAGGAAGTCAAAAGCCGCAGGGTCTTTTCACATTTCAACTGCAGGATGAAAAGCCACATGACTTAATGACACGGATCCATCTCTTGTCATTCAGTCATGATATCAGACTTTAGAAATAAAAGATGGGATTACATTCAATCATCAATTTGGCATTGAGAGACAGATGACCTTTCCATCATGATTTTTTTTAAAAAAGCAAGGTATCAGGGCATTGTCTAATTTCTCATATTGTAGAGTTCCACATGTTAACTTCAAACACTGTTTCCTCTTTGTTTTTTAAATCATCTACTCCTGGCTAATCTCACCCGGTGTTCTTTTGTTAAGTATAGAAATGCCAAACTGCCACGCTGTGTGTAGAAACACGTTGCGACACTTAGGCTGTGTACACACTATACCTTTAAGTTAAAAAGGTAAAGGACCCCTGACAGTTAAATCCAGTCAAAGGCTACTATGGGGTGCGGCGCTCATCTCACTTCAGGCCGAGGGAGCTGGTGTTTGTCCGCAGAACAGCTTTCCAAGTCATGTGGCTGGCCTGACTAAACATGACGAAAGCCAGAGCACACAGAAATGTGGTTTCCTTCCCGCTGCAGCGGTACCTATTTATCTACTTCCACTAGTGTGCTTTCAAACTGCTAGGCTGGCATAAGCTGGGACTTCTGGGCACTGTAGTTCCCCCTTCGCAGAATTAGAATTCCCAGCAACCCTTAACAAACTACATTACCTAGATTTTTTTTTTAACAGAAAGAATGTGCTTTGAATGAGCTTTAAAGACATAGTATGTACAAATCCTAACTTGGGTCACACAGATTTCATTCAAGGCTTACCTAAATGAAAGCACACCATGAGTGATGTGCAGGAAAAAGAAAATGAGCTAGTAGCTCCCAAAAAAAGGACAAATGTTCTTCACCATGAGCAATGGCTATCAAATGCCCATAGCTGCACATGGCTGGTGGGCAATAAGCAAGTTTAGGATTGGCCACAAGGCAAGTTGGGAAGCCATTCCTGCCACTTCCCCCCACAAATACCCTTTAGAACCAACCAAAGGAGCAACTCTAGAAAGCTCTGCCACTTACTCATTTTTATTTTTAGACAAGGTTTGCCAGCTTGGTGCTCCAATCACCATGGTGCCCAGGATGCCAAGGAAGGCCCTCAGGAATGCCATGGCAATTCCAAATACAGGCCATAGAAAAAACAACAACCAAAGTACAGTATGGGCATAGTGAGCATGTGACTCAGTTCTGATGATGTCACAGGCATTATCCAATAGATGAAGGGCTGCCCCATTTTGCTGCGAGAGGCGAAAGGCAGATTGAATTTCCCCAATCAATGTACACAAGTTAACAAGGCATGCAGTTGACTACTTCAGCACTGGCAATGGGACAAGATCCTCCCTCACAACTGAGGCAGGGGAAGACCTTGGTAATATGCCACCCTGTGCGAGGCCATTTGATGCCCTCCCCCCAGCCCTCATGGCACTAGCTTAAGCCAGGCTTTGGGAGGGGGGCGCAAGGCTCTGACAGGGTCCTAGAGCCCTGCTACACCCTTCCCAAAACCCAGTAAGCACTTGCCTAACTTTGGAGTCGGAGGAGGAGGAGGAGGAGGAGGAGGAGGAGGAGGAGGAGGAGGAGGAGTTTGGATTTGATATCCCACTTTATCACTAGCCGAAGGAGTCTCAAAGCGGCTAACAATCTCCTTTCCCCTCCTCCCCCACAACAAACACTCTGTGAGGTGAGAGGGGCTGAGAGACTTCAAAGAAGTGTGACTAGCCCAAGGTCACCCAGCAGCTGCATGTGGAGGAGTGGAGACACAAACCCGGTTCACCAGATTACGAGTCCACCGCTCTTAACCACTACACCACACTGCCTCTCTAGAACCTTGTCAGAGCCTTCACGCCGCCTTCCTGAAACCAGGCCAGTGATTACTAGGCTTTGAGGAGGTGTCCTCCTCAGCTGCTCCTCAGGGTAGGCCATGTGGCTGGTACAGCTCTGTCCACTCTCTGACCCTCACTATCTGCTGCCTGAGGCAGTTGCGTCATTCTGCCGGATGCTAGGGCCAACCGTGAATAAGAGAAATGACTATACATTTTGTTTCACAACAATACTCTGTGATTGCTTGGAACAAGTCTTGCAAATGCAAAATAAAGAAGATAAATCAAGGAGCCATAAGCTACAAACTTAGATTAAAAGAAAGAAAGAAAATAGCAGGTAGCATTAAAAGAACTGCAGAAAGGTGAGAGCGGCAGTGTCTCTGCATTGATTTTTGTGTTTAGTATTTATTAAAACGCTCTGGAGGATACAAATTACCTGCTTCCCAAATATTTGGCATTTATTATTGCTTTATTTACCTCAGAATGATAACTGCAGACACTTAGAGGAAGAGATCCATGGATTGTCTCATTTCATTGCAATCTCCTCATCTGAGGTAAGTGTCTCTGTAACATTATTCTGGCACTTCTTTTAAAAGCTGTATATATTGTTAATCACAAGTTCTCAGCGTTCTCATCTTTAAGAAACTGTCTTCAGAAGAGAACAATTTCCTAAGAGAAAGCATATGCAGACCTGCACAGCTTGGGCATCCAAGGGGAACACAGCACACTGCCATGTTGGGTGGCCTCCCAAGGGCTTGGCTTGGCAGACCCACCCCATGTTTTGCAGTCCCAAGCAGAAACAGAAAGTATACTGCATTCCTAGAGGGCTATCACATACTGAGCTGTGTTTGGTTTGGTAACTCACAAGTTTGCAGGCCTAGTATTACAGCAGTTCATGCCCAGAGGGCATTTCACAAGGCCATATCCAGTCCTTGCCAAGGATTATGCACTGACATTTAATAATTTTTTTCCCTTTGACTACCCCACTGCTGCAACTTCCCCCTTACACCCCTACTATTTTTTATAGAAAAAGAGGTGCTGGAACTCACCACGAACACCTCCCTTTTTCTCTTGCAATAGCAATGACGCCCACCTGAGAGAAGACAGAACTCAGTTCCAGCTGGGGGGGAAAACCTGCGGCTGACTACTTAGCATAGCCAAGTTTTCCCTTTTCTTGCGAGGAAGCCTATTCAGCATAAGGGAATTTCCCTTTAAAAAGGGGAGAACTTGGCAGCTATGCTACTTAGTAACTTTTTGGCCTGTCCTAATAATGGCACTGCCTTCCTGTGAGACCAACACAGCTGCAACCATTTTAGAAGCAGAGCAACTCACTTTAAACTTTTTTATGTTTCTGGTGCTTTTCATTGCAAAACCACGAATTATCTCTCCAAAACCTATTTGTCCTGTAAGGTCAAACGTGACAAAATAGCTAGGTGCCTTTCTCTCTCTGTGTGTGTATGAACTACAGTAGAAATTTGCTCACATATATTCTGGGCCAATAAATTCTTACTCATCCTCAGCACTGACTTGCTTTGTCCATGGGATCAATGTCCCTGGAGATGATTGCGCTTTGCTCCTCCCACCAGCTGTATCTCCCTCCTCCCTGATATTGCTGTATGTAAGTACTTTATATAAAACATTTTTTATTTGGGGGGTAGAATTGAATGAAATTTACAGACAAGGCCAATCCTCTAGTGCAGTGTTGGCCAAACTCGGCCCGCCAGCTGTTTTGGGACTACAACTCCCATCATCCCTAGCTAACAGGACCAGTGGCCAGGGATGATGGGAACTGTAGTCCCAAAACATCTGGAGGGCCAAGTTTGGCCATGCCTGGGCTAGATGATCCTCAGGGTTCATTCAAACTTTATGATTCTATGACGTTATTTTCTTTTTCAGCAGACACTTCCATGCAGCATTTTTTTTTAGGCTCGACGAGGCAAAACAAAGCCACCTCATACAGATCCTGCTTCTCCTCTGACAAGCCAAAAATCCTCCTCTAGTAAGAGGCCACCTTAAGAGGCTGTGTGGTAGAGATAGAATAACATCAGTGGCAGATTTGGGGCTCTCAAATTTCAGAGGCAGCCTGTGCAATGCTAAAAAATGTGGGGGGGGCACCTCTCATGCTCCCTTCTACAGCATTGGTGTAGCGCCCCCTGCAGCATGGTGCCCAATGCAACCGAACTGGTCGTGCTCCCTTAAAACTGCCTCTGATAGTATAGACCAGGAATCCCCAAACTTCTGCCCTCCAGATGTTTTGGACTACAATTCCCATCTTCCCCAACCACTGGTTGTTAGCTAGGGATCATGGGAATTGTAGTCCAAAACATCTGGAGGGCCGCAGTTTGGGGGTGCCTGGTATGGACTCAACTGTGACCCAGGAAGCCCTTCCTGCAAATGTCATGTCAGCCATGGGTTCAGTCAATGGTCTTGCCACATTATCCTCAGGCTGCCCTGCTCTCCCAGATTACATCAGAAGCACAGTTAACTCTCTCTTTCTCTCCCTCAAAAATGTGGTACGTGAATGCTAACTGCTGGTGCTATTAGTGCTGTTATCCCATTTATGGAGGTCATGCTGAGTGCCAAGAGCATTTTTCATGCAGGTGAGAGAAGACAAAGTGATGCTCAGCTCAATCACTTATTCTAGGATGGTCTGCTAGTTGTGCCAGATCAGGCACAGGAGACTGGGCCTCCCCCGGTGCTCTTACTACTTCCTGGAAAAGTCCCCTTCAGACATGAAGTGACACTGAGCCAGGGAAGAATTACAAGAGAAAGGGCAGACTCCATAAGGAGCTTCTCCTGCATGTGGTGCAATTTTTATTTATTTATTTTTAATTTTGGGGTTTGTTTTTTCTTTTTAAGCAAGAGAGCAACTGGGTGAATTGGGCCCTCTATTTTTTATTTTTTAAAAAAAACAAAGTTCTCAGCTTGATCATTTTCTTCCAATTTTCATTTGCTATCAGTTGAGGCTGAGACTAAGCATTACATATGACACAGCTGCACATTGTATCATCTCATTCTTGTAACTTAAGTAACCCAAAACGCACATGATGCTCCATGTTTCCCTGCTTTCACTCCGTTGACTGTGCATTGCAAATGTAGAGAATACCAGAGCCCAATCATGTCAAGTCATGCATGCTGTACTCCTAAACATTACCCAGGAGAAGGTGAGCCAAGATGTGAGGTTGCTGTTTTCAGCACTATCAACACGTCTTCAATAACATCTCATTCTGGCCTCAGTCTAAATATATTTGCTGTAACCTAATGCTGGCATTTCCAAAACAAACTTTTGATTGGCTTTATTGTACTTGCATATGTTTGCTTTCATTTATTAAAGACTCTAAACTGGATTCCTGATGTCCCAGTGTTGCAAGATCCCTTTAGCTCAGAAAATATTTACCCACCTCATACCAATATTATGTAAATAATTGTAACAGTTGCATATTTAAAGTGGGAATCTGAGTCCATGTTCTATTGGCTGAGCCAGCTAACATGACCTGTTCAAGTAACATTTATATGAAGTGAGAATTCACATCTTACTTGCTCTGTAGAATCAAGACAAAGGGGGAATCTTCAATTGGGAACTAACTTGTTCATATTTTAATTGTTTCTGCCCATTGCAGCATTCATTGGCCATCGTTTATCTAATTACCCAGCAGTTTTCTAGATAATCCCATTTTCTCCTCTGTAGAAAAAAAAATAGCGTACAATTAACATTTCAAGATGCTCTCAATCAAATGGGGTCATAGCTAAGCATGGCTGCCCTTTCTGTGTACAAGGGTGGGATTGCTGTGCACATGGAGAACAGGAGGCCTCTGAGCATAAGGGATAAGGTAGTCACAAGCCCCTGGTCACTGGGTGTACTAGGAAGGAGCAGACCCAGCAAACACTGAGACACACAAAAGAGGAGGGAGGAAATGAAGTTGGTAAGGACAAAAAGGCATGCAATGTTCACTACATTGCTGCATCTTTAAGTGAAGGGGCATGTGCTGTTGTTTTTACAGAATTTGCTAGCATAGGAGCTCCAATCTGGATCAGGACTTTAGCAGGCAGGAGACTTTAGTGCTTGTTCCTGAGCCAGAATGCAGGGAGGGATGTGTCTGAAATTTGAACTGGGGGAGAGGACTCTCATCTCCTTTAGGGGCTAGAGCAGAAATCCCAGCAAGGTGGTGGGGAACAGATCTCATCAGGATAAAGTGGGATTCCAGCTTGATGTCTTGGCTGTTGGTACACAGAAGGGATGTTGGACCTGTGGCCCTCTTTTCAGATGCTGTTCATCCCCATGAACCCCAGCATGGCCAATGGGTCAGCGACGCTGAAAGTTGTCATCCAGGAACATCTCTGGAGGGCCACAGGTGTTCCACCTCTGCCCTAAACCATGCTTAACTTTTAACCACAGTTCACAGGCCGTGTTCTCATCCTTGTGGGTATTCTACAAGAGGATAAAGGAGAGTGACACATAAGCTTGCGGTTCATGAATGTAATATCAAAAAATGCTTTAGCTGCTTCACTTCAGCACTGTTTCTGAACCTAGCCATAAACTCCTCTGCCAGCGAACTAGTGTAGAAGATTTGGGAAGTTCTCTAGGGTACACATATTTCATTGTCATTTTAAATACTGTAGTTGCAAACCAACCCGAGTGATGCATAGGCACAAGAAGGGAGGGATTTAATATTTTGTATAAAATTTTATATACATAAAAAATAGATAAACTGCTAGTGTTCTCCTCCAAAGCACCCTCTGGGCTTGCTTCCTGATTTCTTTTCTCTTCTTCCATTCTTGGAAAGCACCATGGGTTAGGGGGGACAATTGACAGCTGGAAAACTGGAAGAGATGCCTTCCTCCCCCCCCACACACACACTGACATGCCCATGCTTTGGTAGCTGCTTTAGATTTAAATAAGAAAAGAAAATGCCAGGAAAAAGTGGTGACCTTTGCCCTGCATGAGCTGAGAAAGCACCCCAGGACTAGTGGAGGACTTTGGGCGCTCAAATTTCAGTGGCACCCTCTCATGCACTGTTCTACAGCATTGTAGTGATGCCCCCTGTAGCACCCAAAAACCGCCTCTGCCCAGGACAGTGATGGCGAACCTATGACATGCGTGTCAGACATGACACACAGAGCCCTCACTGCTGGCATGCGCCCCATCGGCCCATTCGCACTGCTGTTGTTGTTTCCCCCATTTGTTCTCCCACTCCTCCTACAGCTTGTGCTTGTCTCCGCTGTTAAAACCCGGATCCTTTTTTGTTGCTGCTGCTGCTGGTAACCAGAGATTGGTTTTTAACCCTTTCTGTGCTGTTTTTTCTGGCGCTTTGGCAGACTATGATTGTGTGTAACAGCGTTCGTTTTTTAACCCGTTCTGTGCTGGGTTTTTTGGTGTTTTGGCAGACTATGTCGGTGCTGCGTGTTAGTTGCAGCGAAGGTATTATTCGTCATTTATTTCTGTTCTCTTCCCCCCCCCCCCCAATAAAAAGCGCAGCAGCTTTGGGGCATCCTCCCCCAAAAAGCAAAGCACCCCCCAAAAAACCTCCAAAACTTTGGTCAGCAGCTCCCCCCAAAAAAGCTCAACAATTCTGGGCACTTTGTGATAAATAAGGGGTTTTTGGTTTGGTTAAATAATGAGTTTTTGGTTTATTAAATACAGTTATATATTACAATTTACATTTTTGTTATTTAAACTATAAATATCGCAAAATTATGGTTTTTTTCTCAAAGTGACACACCACCCGAGTTATGCTTGGTTATTTGGCAAATTTTGACACACCAAGCTCAAAAGGTTGCCCATTACTGGCCTAGGACATGCCCAACACTCCTCTGCTGCATGAGAGAGAGCCAACCGCTCCTTTAACAAAGTTTTGCCGATCTTCTCATTGAGGAACCTCTGAAAAGCTTCTGAGGATCCCTCTGGTTCCCTAGAGGGAAGTGTGGAGACTACTCTTGTAAATTGTATGAGATTACTGTTAAATTACAGGTAAAGATGGAGCTGCACTGGCTTAATTTCTGCATAAAAATAAATTATAGCATTTTTATACCTTTATAGCTACCCAGAATTGTCTATTTTTCTTTGAATCTGAAATACATGAGGCAGATATCCTTGGAGAGAAATCTGTTATGCTCTGGTAGCGGATTCTGTTTTACAGTTTGCAGACATTCAGACTGAAACACATACATAAAATTTAACTATATATGTAATTGCTGTAAATAATGTTTTATCAAATTTATAGTTATTAAAGCTTCCCTTAAGATTTAAAGGTTTGGCTAGGATACACTGTTTCTCACTGTTCTCTAGTTAGAATACCACCACCATGAATATTGCAAGGCAAATACTTCATTCTAAGCTTCCTTTTCTATCCTTGGCATGCCTATAAACGTCACCATGTAAAAATATTATCGTCTGTTGGCTCTCGGTATAAATTCTAAAGATACAATGACAATTATATGCAAGCTAGCTAGAGCAACTGTAGTGTGGCCATGTGTCCTCTTTTTCCAGGACACGCCCTCTTTTTCAGGGGTAAAATTTCCATCCAGGTGGATTTTTAAAATTTGCCAAAATGTCCCTGGCTATAATTCCTGGATGAGACATAGCCATAGCCGGTGACTGAAGACTCACTTTCCTCCTCTTCTCCTGCCCCCCTCACCAGTATATCACAGCTTTTATAGCCTAAATATAGGAGGGGTTTTTAAAATGAGAGTTGTCATAGTGTCTTTTTTTTTGCTCTTCAGAATATGGCAACCCTAGTAGGGTGATAGGGGACCCAGGTGGCGCTGTGGGTTGAACCACAGAGTCTAGGGCTTGCTGATCAGAAGGTCGGCGGTTCGAATCCCTGCAATGGGGTGAGCTCCCATTGCTTGGTCCCAGCTCCTGCCCACCTAGCAGTTCGAAAGCACATCAAAGTGCAAGTAGATAAATAGGGACCGCTCCGGCGGGAAGGTAAATGGCGTTTCCGTGTGCTGCTCTGGTTCGCCAGAAGCAGCTTTGTCATGCTGGCCACAAGACCCGGAAGCGGTCTGCGGACAAACACCGGCTCCCTCGGCCTTTGGAGCGAGATGAGCGCCGCAACCCCAGAGTTGGACACGACTGGACCTGATGGTCAGGGGCCCCTTTACGTTTACCTTTAGTAGGGTGATGGTGAGAAGAATGAGCCGTATGCCAGGAAGTAGGTCCAAATTTCAGCTCAGACTTGACCTGATTAGAGAGCCTGAGGAAAGGTATACAAGCTCTCAGCCCTTAGCCCTCATCTCTGACTGCCCTGTCCTCCAGAATTGCTAGGATTGCTAAGGGCCAAACGAGTTAACTGCACAAATGTAATGTGTGGAAACTTTTTTGTTATATGCATAGTAGCTACAGAGAACCATCCACAGTTGGAAGGGGACCTTTCTCTCCCTGACACAGTCCCAACACAAAGCAACCCTCTGAAACTGCTATTTCAAGTGAAACCTCCACTGGTGCCAATGAGAATTTTCCTTATGATGACCATGGCAGTTTAAGAGGTGCAATTTGGCGGCCCAGGGCAGAGAGTGGAGTAGCAGGGCCAGATTAAGACCTTTAGAAGCCCTAAACACTGACGTGTTTATGGTGCCTCCCATATGTAATTCAAAATAAAAATAATACACTAAACTGTACAATGAAATTGTGGAGTAGAGTATAAGGAAGTTGTGGGTATTTTTCCCCCCATGATGCTTTTTCTTTGAAATAAAGCTAAGGTAAAGGGACCCCTGACCATTAGGTCCAGTCGTGACCGACTCTGGGGTTGCGCGCTCATCTCGCATTATTGGCCGAGGGAGCCGGCGTACAGCTTCCAGGTCATGTGGCCAGCATGACAAAGCTGCTTCTGGCAAACCAGAGCAGCACATGGAAATGCCGTTTACCTTCCTGCTGTAGTGGTTCCTATTTATCTACTTGCATTTTGACGTGCTTTCGAACTGCTAGGTTGGCAGGAGCTGGGACCAAGCAACGGGAGCTCACCCCGTCACAGGGATTCGAACCGCCAACCTTCTGATCAGCAAGCCCTAGGCTCAGTGGTTTAACCAAACGTCAAATTCTTTGTTGTTGTTGTTTTTAAAAAATCATTTTCTTTTGTGAGGATGCTCATAATTTGCTGGTGCTTAGTCCGCCTATTGGTAAAACCAGCATGGGGGGGAGGGAGGCTGTAATGGGGAGGAGGGATGAGTTGACCCCACCTTCATACCCTAAGGCTGCTCAGGTTTTTCTGGGGCTGCCACTTTCACAACAAAAAATGTGTATGCTAATTGCACTGACACAACAAATGCTATATCTAGTTTGGGCCAGATATAACATATGGATAGTGCTTTGTGTGTAAATTAGTAGATAGGTCTACTGATAGATTCACTGGGGGACAGTCAAAACATCATATCACTGTAGTCTGTGTACATTCTAACATAAGAAAAGTGCTGCTGGATCCGATCAATGCCCCAACTAGTCCAGCATCCCACAAGCCTTTTTCTCCGTTAATTTGTCTATTTTTTAGGCATCCAAGTGAGTGGCCATTATTGCATCTATAGGGAGAAAATGCCATAGTTTAACTATATGTTGTGTGAAGAAATGCTTTATTTGCCTGTTCTGATATGAAATTTCCCTCACTGAGCTCAATCACTGATTAGCAGAGTATTGCAAGGAGAAATCTAAATGTTGTGGGTTGTTTCTTTTTCTTTTTCTTTTTTAATCCATTCTCTCTTGGGCTGGTGCCCAGTCTTTTGAATACAGCAAAACTCTGAATTGCTCTGAACTTTGCAAACAGCTTGCCTGCAGTTGCTAAGAGTCTATCAGTGCATGGATTTAAAGGGGGGAGTCAACCTTTTCCACTTCTTGCTGAGCTCCACTTTGATCTAAATTTCAAATATTGTATAAAATATACTGCTAATGTTTCAGAAACATGTTATAGGAAGACAAAACGAGCTAGAATACCCTGGACATCTGGCAATTTCTCTATAATATTTGTAAAGCCTTTTTTTAAATTTTTGAACACAAAATACTAAAAATAATGTAGCAGCATAAGAAGAGAGGAACAGTTGATAGAGTTAGATAGATGATAGATGATAGAGATAGATAGATGATAGATAGATAGATAGATAGATAGATAGATAGATAGATAGATAGAACTTGACTTTAAAAATAAAAGAAATTCTTTTATTCTTTAAGGTGTACTTAAAGAATAAAACACCTTTTATTCTTTAAAAATTCTTTAAAATTCTTTTATTCTTTTATTCTTTAAAATTCTTTAAAAATAAAAGAATTACAATTTTTGAAGGTCGTCATGGCTTGCTTGCACTGAAGATATCTGCAGGCAAAAAACATTGCTCTGGCTACTGAAATAAACTCTTTTTGTATCTCCTACACAGCAACCAATTATGTCGCCTGTTGGATTGTCAACTCAGGGCCTAACTGCACATGATGGTAAATGTGTTACTGGCACCACGTTTTTTTGTTTATTTGAGAGTACTGGCAAGGGCCAATTTCCCCCCACCCCATTTCCTTAGGGGCCATAGCACCCACAGAGTGAATGTTGCGAGTTGCAACACAAGGGACTGAAATTTTCATTGTGATCATGGCTGAGAAGGGTTACAAGTTCCCCACATGCCATATCATTAGATCTTATTTTGAAAAAGGTGTGGGTTTGTTTTTTTAAGTACTAAGCTTTTCTGTCTCCTCTAGCTCTTTTTGAACTACAATCGATATGGCACCAGAGATCCACGATTAGGGATCTTCTATGAGTTTAGGTTTGGGGAAGTAGGGAAGTGGTGGCAGCCTTTTTTCTCCCACCCCCTTTCTCTGATCTAAATTTCAACCACCGGGGTAGGTAGGGGAAACAGGGCATCATCAATGCTATTTATCAGTCTACTTATCAACGCTGGAGGCATTGTTGCGCCAACCTGGTGAGCAAATAAACCTGAGCACTAAGCAGTTTCCTATCTTTCACAGAATTGCAAAACATGTTGAGGGATACTCAGAAAGTAATAGTAATAGCAATGGCAACAATAATAGTGAGAACTACTTTGAGACTCAATGAACATTGGACACAACCTAGAAGTCTCTCCTGATTAATTGTCATCAGCTACAGTGGTACCTCTACTTACGAATAACTCTACTTACGAATGTTTCTACTTACGAATGGAGCTCCGTCCGCCATCTTGGATGCGGTTTAGATAGGATTTATTCTACTTACGAATTTTTAGATAGGGTTGCTTTGACTTACAATTTTTTTCTCCCAATGCATTCCTATGGGATTCGACTTATGCGTTCGGAACGCATTAAATTCGTAAGTAGAGGTACCACTGTATATATATTGAAAATGCATCACTCTGTTCCAGGGCTCTTGCCAGCAATGCAACAAAGAAGCAGCATTATGTGCAAATTACTCCTCTTAACCTTGAGTGCTCCTCATACTGCAAGTTGTTTTTTGTTTGTTTGCAAAGTCCACACAACATTGGTGGCATAAAATTGCCAGCCCATGTCATCCTCACCCATTTAAACCAGATTTGCCCTCTCCTGGGGAAGTCTGATGAGATGAGATGAGATGAGATGAGATGAGATGAGATGAGAGAGAGAGAGAGAGAGAGAGAGAGAGAGAGAGAGAGAGAGAGAGAGAGAGAGAGAGATTACACACACACACCAATGACCTGTTTGAACTATCTCAGTGACCTCTCTGCTAATTAAAGGGAGTAATAACTCAACTCAACTCTGCCTCCTTGAGTTTCCCATCCTCTATAAACTATGCATATTACTGAGATACATCATGGAGGCATTGTGGGAGTATACATCATCATCATCATCATCATTTTATTATTATTTATACGCCACACATCTGACTGGGTTGCCCCAGCCACTCTGGGAGGCTTCCAACATAATAAAAAGACTGCAATCCAGACAGGAGGACCTTAGGTACCTTAGGTACATTTTTCAGCTCGTAGCTGGCAAAAGACACTGCTCCATTAACTAGACAAAGGCTGAGGGCCAAGCTCAGTTGTCATTCATAGCGATCCAGATGTTTGATACTGCTTGCCAATTAAAAGGCAGGCCTTTTGTTGAATGCTTTACACCCAAGTTCCCTCCCATCTCTGATGCAAGCTCTGAGGTATGACCACATCCTCCAAGGTCACTTACTGAGATAGTTTAATACCCAGAGTGCCTCGAAAATGCTTCGGCACTATTGTACTACTTTGGTCCTGAAATGGAACAGAGTAGGAACAGAAACACGGGTACTTAATACGTAGCAGGCAGCTACATATATTGACTTTGCTTAACTAATTACAAGTGTGAGGGGCCCAACTCTCACTCAGTGTCAATTGGAACTTACTTTCCTAAGGCTCCTAGGCCTGCAAAGAGTGGGATAGCCATTCCTCTCTCCAGCTTGCAAAACTGACACTTTTTTCCTGTTTGCTTTCCCCCATCCAAGCTGTGAACCTAGAACTTCCCCCTCTCCACCCTGGCATTGCCTTTTGTTAACTATCCACAGCAAGGCACAAAATCTTAGTCTTGCTAGTAGTGACTTTCTCTGTCTTTTGTTAGGTCAATGACTCAGCCATTCCAGTGGTTTCCTCTTGATGGTTCCTTTCCCAGGTGGTTTCCTGGACACGGAAAGCTGAGTCCAGCTATTTAAAGTCTAACTTTTAGGTCAACCCTCCAAGCATTTATTAATTCTAACTTTTATTAGACCCAAGAATTTAGGCGGGTGTCACAGGCGCTGCGTTGCGACTACTCTAGAGTAACAACTCTCCACTCCTTTGCCTTTTCATGCTTTTATTAAGTGCAGGCTATTTACAGTGCTAGAGCTATACAGGATACATCCGCTTAGTCTGAACCAGAACCCTGGAATGGCGCGCTCCGCATCTTCTTCCAACATAAGAGTCTGGGCACACCAAATCTCCCGCGTTTCCTCCTGCGTAATTCCGGAACCAGAGGGAAAAAGGGTCTCCTTTCCCTGTTTTCCTTCTCCCCCTCTTCCCCCTCTCTCTCTTACCCTCCCACATGCAGCAGGGGCTCTCCTATGCTGCCAGAGCCCTGTCTCCTCCTTCCTCCTTCCTCACTGGACTCTTCCCCCTCCCCGCTGGCGTTACTGCTGGTGGAGGAGCTGCTCCTCAGGAGGGGGGCTCTCTGTACTCTTTCCCCCTCACAGCAGGTCTGCCCCCCCTAAAAAAAACCTCATAACATCATCCCACTCTTAAAAACAGACATCTGACCACAGACAGCCAATAACAGAAAGAAAAAAAACAAAACAAATACAAAGTTAGTAAAGAACTCACAGCATAATAAAACAAATTAACTCAACTCAACATAATATCAGTTTCTTCCTTTTTAATAATTTCCAGTCGCTGAGGCCTCCCTCTTCCGCTTGCATTCTGCACCCCAAAACAGCTTACCCAGTTATGAGTTTCTGACATGTTTAAGCCAGGATGGAAGCCCTGGGAGCAGAGGTGCATTATCCAAAGGCCTTGCTCCCCCTCCCCCTTTTGTTCCTTTAGCACAAAGCAGTTTTTAGAAACACACACAAAACTTTCAGAGTAATTCCCATATCTTATCTGAAGAAGTGTGCATGCACACGAAAGCTCATACCAAAATAAAAACTTAGTTGGTCTTTAAGGTATCTGAAGAAGTGTGCATGCACACGAAAGCTCATACCAAAATAAAAACTTAGTTGGTCTTTAAGGTATCTGAAGAAGTGTGCATGCACACGAAAGCTCATACCAAAATAAAAACTTAGTTGGTCTTTAAGGTGCTACTGAAGGAATTTTTTTATTTTAGAGTAATTCCCAGGCATCATTAAAAGAGTTCCCATCACTTAAAGCATGCACGCACACACACACACAGACACACACAGAGAGAGAGAGAGAGAGAGAGAGAGAGAGAGAGAGAGAGAGAGAGAGAGAGAGAGAGAGAGAGAACAATGGCATACAAATGACAAAACTTCCAAGAAGGATCCTTACAGTAGACCAGTACATAGTCCCACCCCACCCCACCAGGCAACTGCCGACATAGTCCTTATCTTGGGATTTTCACAGAGTTCAAGTAAATCAGCAACTGCTTCAGGGCTCCAAACTCACACCCCAGTCCCAAAACAGTTCCTGCAGCTGTTTTTCAAGGCACAATTCCAGGATCAAACTTGTCTCCTCACTGACACACTGGGGGCCCCCTTCATGTGTCTTCCTCTTGGCCCAGTCTACTTCATCTCCTGCTGATCAAAGTCCTGCCACCGGTCTTTGTCTGGGAGAATCCTCTTCAGAACCAACTGGCCCAGCCTACCCAATATGCCCCTTCAATACGAGGTCCACCTCCTAGGGTATGATAGGTCACCAGACCCTACTGGTTAGCCATAGATTTAATTTGATCCTTGCCTTTGTCCTTCAATCATTTCAGTACTTTTAGTGATTGCCCCCTAAGCTAACATAAGGGGGTGATTTGGCTAAGATGTGGGGAGGGAGCCTCAGTTGTGGGACCTCACGGGGTTTCATTAGGGGGCCCCCTCCTTCCTACCCACATAATTTAAATACTCATGTGTTTCATAATCCAGGCAGTTTTCAAACTGTATGAGAAAAACTGAAGAAAACCACTGTGATAATGCTCTGTGATTTCTAAAATGCAGTGGAATTGTTAGCTAATTTCCTTTTTTTAAAAAGCTATCGGAGAGGCTTATGTTTTTATTGGAGCCAAGCTGAAATACTGTGAGTCAATCTTTATTCCAGCCTGACTCAGTGAGCATGGTCCTCCTGACAAAACAATTCTTTGTTTTCTAGCTGTAATAAAGCCTACATTGCATTACTCATTTGTGGTATTAAGAAACACTGATAATTGCCTTTTATAGTTTTTCAAGCTTCACAGTTTGGCAAACCTATAATTGAAAAGCTGGATTTTGCAATCAAAAAGCTTCATGCAGGCAGTGTTGCTATGCAAAAGTAGAAGAATGTACTCCTTCTTTAGCTTATTAATTTTCAAATAATGCTTCAGGGCTTGTTGTGATAGACCTTTACAAAGTAGTAAATACAGAGATATTCAGACATTCTGGGTTGAAAACTAATTACCATTATAAATTTAAGCATTTTTGCTCATTATTTCTAAAATCAAACAGCTCCAAATACAACATTTCATATTAAATAAAATGTGCATTCAACCTTGGGATGTCTTACAAACCTCAATGATTCTTAAAAGTGTGTGTGTGTGTGTGTGTGTGTTGTATTTGCATGAAACACAAATGGAATAATAAGAAATTGGTGGGGAGAAAGAACTGATAGATAGTACCTTTTTGACAGGCCACACTGCAGACATCTGAAATTTGAAAGACCAAAGTCCACCCCTGACCTCTGGGACATGCTGTAGAATGCAAGACGTGTATTTATTTTTCTTTCTTAATTAGATGTAGAAAGTTCTGTCATTAAGCAGACTGATCAGACTGCAGGAGGGTAATGGGGACCAGAATGGGAGCTTCTGGGAGCATAACCAATAATAGGAAGTGGGGCTTCCAGTGGCAGCATGGAACGTGACAAACAAAAAAACAAGACACACAGACATGCAGCTTCTTATCATCCTCCTCTAACAAAACCCATTTGTGGGGCAGGATTTGCAGTGGCAGCTAAGGAAGTGTCTATTCCTGCAGGCCCTTCTAAAATAATGTTGAAGATGCATCTGTCTTGCTCTTCCTGAACTGTTTTACTCGCACAGAAAGTGAATGATCAGGAAGCTGGGAAGGGATGGGAAGCATAGCTGCCAAGTTATCCCTTTTTTAAGGGATTTTCCCTTATGCTGAATAGGCTTCCTCGCGAGAAAAGGGAAAACTTGGCAGCTATGATGGGAAGCAATCTACTGTGTTTGGGAACCACATGACCTTTTACCTGAGAGAGAGGGAAGGCTGTTCCCCATAGGAACAGCAGTAAGGAAAATAGATGGTCTTATGGTATCAGCAGGCAGTCATTCTGCAGGTATGTCACACAGCTGCTTAGAATCAGGATGTATTGCCCAGTGACATTTTCCTGGGCCAGCTGGCTTTGCCCCACCTTCCTACCTTCCTTCCTTCATTTCTTTTTCTCCCTAGCTTTCTCACTCCATGTGTACACTTGCGCCTGTCCTCATCCTCATCGGAATTCTTAACTGAAGACTCTTCCTCTTTTCCATGTTCCCTTCAGTATTCATCAGCTATGTGCCACTGCTGTGGCTCATAGCTGCCAAGTTTTCCCTTTTCTCGCAAGGAAGCCTATTCAGCATAATGGAATTTCCCTTTAAAAAAGGGAGAACTTGGCAGCTATGCTGTGGCTATGTCAGTGAAATGTCCAAGAAAGGGGTTTTATAGCAGCTGTATCCACATTTCAGGGCTGTCTGCTTCAACAGATGTTTAGGAATCTGGGGTACAATTTGTGCACAAGACCCAAATAGGGCCAATTTGAATATGATATGCAAATTCAGGGCTCCATCCAGGGTCCCCCCCCCCGAGCACTTTTCAGCCCCACTGATTAACTGGAGATTGGGGGGGGGGGCTTTGAACTATCTGCTTTACTCTCCTGCTGAATGAGAGGCAGCTTTGTGCCCATACCTTTGCATAGTCATCTTTCCTTTACGCAAAGGAGTAATCCCCCCCTCCAAACTCACACACACTTTGATGACTCATTTAAAAAGCAGGGAAAGGGTATTAACCTCAGCCATTCATTTAGCAAGGCCATCATGCAGAAGGGTGTAGGCCATGTGATCATGAGTCAACCTGAAGAGCGTGTTACCACCAAGGGTTGTAATAAATAATAGCTGCCGTTTTGCGGCATCAGATGTAGTTAAGAATGCAAAGCAGTTTAAATTTATAACCCCTTCAAGCCATGTGTGAATATGATGATGATGAAGTGTTTGTCTGGCAGCTTCCCCACAGCTTCATCAAGACTGGGGCTTTGTTGAGACCTACCTGGATGAAGAGCACTTTGGAGATGAAACACACGAGGCTCTTATTTGGCTGGGAAAGGCAGCCGAAAGAGTACTTTCTCATGGAGAAAATATACGCCCACCTTTTAATGTCAGTGGCTGGGAAATGCCTTCTCTCCCCACCCCCAATCTCCCTGCTCTTCACCTTCAGTTGTTCTGCACGCTATAGAGAGCAATATTCACAGTTCATCAGCAACCGCAAGGTGTTTTGTGTGCTTCTCTGTTTAACACATCCAAACACCTGGCCACAGGACTGAACTTCAGGCGCGCAACAGGATCCGACGCATGTTTACTCAGAAGCAACCCTTTTTCAAGTTTAACGGCATGTATTGTCATAAGAATGCTTAGGATTGCATTTCCGGGGGTGGGGGTCCGGGTCAGGGGGTGCTCTGCTGCTGTGGAAGTGTTATGAAATCCAGAAACGATGTTGTACAGCCCAATTGCTCACACTTGCTGCTTGTAATGGGGGAGGGGAGTACACAAATGCTTGAGCTTCTTCAACCTTAAGGATATTTGAAGGATCCCACAGAACTATTCATTCTGCTGCTTCCAGCAGAGCAGCAAATGGCATACACTCCCTTCCAAGGGTGCCAACTGGAATAAAACAGAGGGTCAGGTGAGACCTGCCCCAAATAATTGATCACATGACATGGTGCACACACCCCATTTGAATGGCAATTCCCATTAACTTTGGGGGTCCTGATCTCCTCAAATATTTTATGGGGGGTGAAGGGACCTGGCCCCTAGGAGTTGGCTCCTATGCACCCCTCCCTAAGTCAAGGTGTACCAGGGGTGCCCAAACTTTTTTCAAAGAGGGCCAGATTTGATGAAGTGAACATGCATGAGGGCCGACCAAAGTTGTTGAGCTTTTTTTCTTCAGAATTTAACCAAAAGGTTGTTCAGCTTTCTTTAGGATTTAACCCCAATGTTGTTATGGCATTTTTTAGGATTGAAGTTGTGGAGCTTTTTTTAGAATTTTGCCCAGGAAATAAACTTCCTCGGGGGCCAGATTAAATCGACCGGAGGGCCTGATTAGGCCCCCGAAACGGACTTTGGACATGCCTGGTGTAGACTAAGGCTAGCTAAATTACTTCAGCAGCTGATGCAGAAGGTCCAACAAGTAATGATACTACAGGTACATTAAATAACTAATGGTTTGGTGACACCCAAAATCAGCTGCATTGTGGGGCCACTTTACTCTGTCTAATGGCAGGATATGCTCTGGGTCGCTTTACAGTGTTCCATCCTGCTGTGAATCAGGAAGGAAAGGAAAGAGTTGGTCAGCGTCACAAACTCATCCCTGCATACTCAATTTGATTTTGAACCACCCAGGAGGTCATTCTTGAATAAATGTTTCCCTGTGCAAAGCAAATGGCTTCATCACCATCACCATCACCATCACCAATCAATTTAGGAGAGTGTAGTTTGTGAAAAAAAGCATATAATAATTTATTCCAGTACATTTCAACTAGGAATCTCAAGATTTCTTAGTAGCTTCTCAGAGATCACATTATGCTTAAAGGCAGTTTATCTGCCAATAGAGGCTGTAATAAGCACCCTTGTGTAAGTATTGGATGCAGTCTCAGGCATCAATGGGAAATAGGCCCATAAGGCAGTCCTGACTAACATTTCATGCAAACTGAGAGCGGATTCTAAACTTCATCCACTGCAATACCAAGGCAGGCAAAGCCATTTTGAAATAGTTCCCTGCAAAGAAGCAAGTTTGAAAATCAATAAACTGGTGGGCACCTTCTGCAATGTGTTCTTGACACAGTAATAGTGTATCAGTGGTGGATTTCATAGAACTGTAAAGCTGGAAGGCACCCCACGTGTCATCTAGTCCAACGCCCCTGCAAAGCAGAAATCACTAATGGACAGCTATCCAATTTCTGTTTAAGAACCTCCAATTACTTTGGAATCCTTATTTCATGGGTCAATCTGCAGGAATTTCTCAGATGACCTTTCACTAGTAGAAGAGGTGGATTTGCATAGTCAGAGTTGCTCAGTTCTGCAGTCAAGTTTAGATAAAGTGTAGATGCCTCAACAAACACTGTAGCAACTCAAGGAAAGGTGGCACTGCGTTCAGGAAATCTTGGAATTGTCTCCATCCTAACAGGAAATGAATTAAGAATAAAGATGATCTTCCTTCACCCGGCCTGCATATATGGTATACATGTATGTCATGCTAACAGTTAATCAAAAACTAAATCTGAGCAAGTCAAGGCACTTTTCATCATTATACAAACTCACACCCGTATATTTAAAATTCAGTTCCAGCTCTCGTGCTCTATGGCTGATAAACTACAATTTATCTTGTATTGGAAATTCATAACATACTTTTCTTAGCTATTGGATTGCAAACAGAGGTCATATAATCTGAAATAGATTTTTTTAAATGTAATCAAGAATGTGAAAGTCAGCATTAGACACATTTACAGGTTGGCTCTTTAGAATCAATTACGCCCTCCAAGGTGCTGCATGAGGGTACTAGCGCAATCTTTCAGTTGTCATAAAAGTGTGTGCATGGGGGGGGTTAATGATAAAGATTGAAGCTGTTTTTCTTCTTCTTCAAAGTGGAAATGGGTGTGGAGACTTAATGAACGTGGGCCAGGATGGTTCATCTCTGTGAACAATCCACCATTCTAGTTCCTATTTCTCATTATTTGGCCCTTGAAATGCATTCTCGGCCAGGTTGTTGATAATGGGTTAACTGTAAGGACGGATCAACAGTACACTGGCATTTCATTTGGAAGAGTGAGACTATGTGGCTAGGCAAGAGGTTTGATAAATTTACAGTTCACAAATGGGTAAAATAGCATTTTCTATTTCTCGGTGGACCATGTACATTAATACTTTTGAAGTTAGTTAACTCCATCATATGCAGAGAGCCCTATCTAGCAAAATATATTAGCTGTGTGTTTATACTGATGTAATGAAATTGTGTCAGCTGATTTAAAAAACTTTTGTTGATGAATAACCTGCCTTTTAATATATTAATCTATTAAATAATCAGCTTTAAATATATTTTCATATTTCCAAAACATCAATATATTCTTTTTTGATATGTAAGGTAAACATATCATTTACTAAAATTTTGTTAGAAGTGAACGCCATCTTTAATATTTTAGTTTTCCCTTGTTACAGTAACTGAGCAGAATTAGAACAGTGCCCTCGACTCTCAGTTCCACCAATTAAAAATGACCTGTACCAATCAATCAACAAAAGCATTAGTTGATTAACCTACCAGTTAAACAGGTTATAGGTTGCAGCCCTGAATTAAATCATTGCTGAAGATCACACAGAACTGTACTTTGAAAGGCTACCCACTTTTTCCCCATGGCTCGTTAATAGCTAGCATTATAAGTTAAAAGTGGAGAATTCCCCAAATAATTAGCAACATCCCTAAAGACCTTGCGAATTAGCTAGTCTTCTTCTGTGGGCGTACAAACAAAAGCAATTTCTTAGTGAGCAATACGTCTGCCCAGTGGGACTGGTAATAAATCCACATTGTGGTAAACTTTTCAAGTGCACAGGCTGAGAACTGACTTCTTTAAACACACAGCTTTTTGAATTTTCCCTGCAGAAATTATTTTTCTATTGTTCATAATTCTCTCAGGGCTTCTAATCCATTTGCTGCTTCTGAAATCAGCAACGAGTGACTCTCTAGGAAAAGTACAGAACTTTGGGGCTTTGTCGAAACTAATTTCATTAAGCACTTCTTTCTGCTCAAGGTTGCTTTCTCACAGGTAGAAAAACCATTGGTCTTTGAGCAGGTGACACAGCCATCCTTAAATGTCTAACTAAGAGATATTCAAATATAAAACTTTTCCTGTCTGTTCCAAGGTAGGAATAGCTGCTACCTGGGAACATTTACACCTGCAGCCCTACAGAGGGCGCCTTTAGCTCATCAGAACTGATGGGCAGTGAATTGATGTTTTTAATCAGACAAATAATCTGAATCCTCTCTGCAGTAGTTTCCTAGAAATATTGCGACTACATAACCTTACTTATTTTAAATATATGGAAGAATTATTGTCTTTCTAATAGGAACCAATGGCAATATAAGGCTCCGTGTTACGTTATATTATTATTAGTACTTATTTAACAGTCCAGAAATGTGACACAGACAATTGCAAATGTGGTTCAAAGACAGAGGGTTAATTAATTTTTAAAAAATTGAAGTATTTATTTATATAAACTATGTTTGGGGCAACAAATAAAGATGTCTGAAAGTTTTCAGTAAAAAGTTACAAATGGTGGATGCTTGAAAAACCTGTAGCAGAGTAGTAAATCTATGAACAATTTCAATGAGATGAATTGAATTGAACTGAACTTGTTCCTGAACTGCATGCTGAAAAGGAGGAGAAATCTAGGTGAACATCGAGTATACCTCCAACATTACCCTACACATTATGCAGAGTGCAGCCAAATGACACACTGCTGTGGGCAAGTCTAGAGTAAGAGACTAGGGTGATGTCTGCTCTTTCTAGGAACTCTTCTCGTTGTGAGACTTTTGTGGGTGAGCTGAGAGTTTGTTCGGCCTGTGGGAGAGAACCTGGAGGCTGAGAGGAAGGGTGTGCAGAAAGAAAATGAATTTATATGTTGGTTTATCTTATTAGTAACTTTGTATTAATGGACCATTTTTTTATATGTAAGTGTGTGTGTTTTTTAATACTTTGCTTAAGTTGTCTGAAGTTGCTTTGCTTTTCATACAACACTTAGAGATACTTCTAAAATATTAAGTGGTATGGAAATTAAATCATCAAAATTATTAACAATGTAATTTTGGGCACAATCCTTCCACTTTTAAGATACATTTGTTTTAGTGGAGGAGGCAAATACACACTCCGACTGAAAACAGTGAGAATTCAGAGTATATACTGTATATTCCTGCGTATAAGACTACTTTTTAACCCAGGAAAATCTTCTCAAAAGTCGGGGGTTGTCTTATACGCCAGGTCGTATTTCTTATACGGCGAGTATATCCCAAACTCTGTATTTTAACTGGAAAAGTTGGGGGTCGTCTTATATGCCCAGTCATCTTATATGCCGGAATATACGGTAATTTTGGCTGGAACATACACATCAGTGGTGTGTGGTCAGTGGACTAAGGAGACTAGGCTAGTCTCCTAAATTTTCCTGGTAAATTAGAATATTAAAGTATTAAAGTTTGGCACCTTCTTCCCAAAGCCCTGAAGGCTTTTGCCTGGCTTAGGGAGGAAGGCATGATGCTCACATGTGCGATGTTGTTCCCACCATCACAAGCTGGTGCTTCTGGCCCTAACGTTCCCCTACAAAAAAATTCAGCACAGGCCCACTGATACACATTGTTTTCCAAATCGATCATATTTTAATTGTGAGTACCCCCACTTCCAGGACATGTTACTGGAACTGTGAGCATTTCATTCTGAGTTTTCAATTCAAATGCCACTTATATGTTTATGTCCTAATTGATGTCTTCAGTATACTAATTTTACATCACGTACTGTTCAGAATGAATACTACTCAAAAAAGCATTTGTGTGATGCAATGTTAGGTTTATTACCCAGTACAGATGTAACTTGTGAACAGTGTTTCTTGTGTCTCTGGAAATGATCCCAGCCAGGTGACATGGTTCTAGTCTAAGGACGGAGCCCAGGAACACCAGGTTAAACAAGTGCACTAGTACTAGTTCAGAATCCTGGAAGCAAAGACAGGTCAAGCAGAGATTGGGCTCCAGCAAGGCAAGGTCAAGCAAAGTGGAGGGTAGGCTGAGAAAAGAAAAGGCAAGGTTGGACAAACAAACAAGTGAGATGTGTAGAACTCTGGATAGCTCCAAGCAGAGCCTGTGTTGGAAGTCAAACACGGTAGACTTCTTTCTTATACCAAGTGGAGACTAGTCCTCAAATAGGGCTGAAGCTTCATCTGAGCAATTAGCTCCACCCCTCATTAATAGAGCATCTACCCTTAAAGAAGCCCAGCCTTTTGATTTCTAAGAAATCAAAAACACCTCTTTAGGCTAGGACTACTGAGAAGGCAAGGACCTCAAAGGCTGGCTTTGAGGGAGATTTTCCCTGCCTGTCTGAGTTGTCACTGAATACATGGTCTTTTCCAAAGAAAATGGGAATCAGAGTCCTAGATCATGCCAAAATGGACTACAAAACATATAAGTAATGCTCTCATACCCAAGCTTATTCACTTGGAAGCAAGTTTAAATTAAAGCAATGGGGGATTAAAAGGTAAAGGGACCCCTGACCGTTAGGTCCAGTCGTGGACGACTCTGGGGTTGTGGCACTCATCTCGCTTTACTTGCCGAGGGAGTGGCCAGCATGACTAAGTCGCTTCTGGCGAACCAGAGCAGTGCATGGAAATGCCATTTAACTTTCCACCAGAGCGGTATCTATTTATCTACTTGCACCAAAGTGCTTTCAAACTGCTAGGTTGGCAGGAGCTGGGACCGAGCAACGGGAGCTCACCCCATCACGAGGGTTCGAACCGCCGACCTTCTGATCGGCAAACCCTAGGCTCTGTGGTTTAGACCACAGCGCCACCCACATCTTATTAAACATGGTTATGATGCTGCTAGCATTTCTGTGAGTCTTCATTACTGGCTGTAACACATTTGCAAGGACATATCAGAATTAAGTTAGGAGTTTGACCTTCACTTCAAATTTTTGCCATCTTTTTTGTTGGATATCTGAAGTTGACCAGAAGAAAAATACATAAGAAGAAATTTGCTATTTACTAATGAGGAATCTAAACATCAGTCCTCAGTCAAATGCATATGATCTTAACAGATGTGACAAATTTTCCTGAGGCCATTCAGAACTGTTTATAACCCAGGTATATAGGATTTATGATATACTTTTTTGTGGATTTCCAGTGTTAAAATGTGCCCCGGTAACAAAATAAGAATACTGCTTATGTTAATGTATTCAAATGCCCAAGATACTACAGACCAATTAAGCTGTTTTATTGTCAGTCACCATGTCTGAGATTATGCCACTTCCTTCCACAGTTCCCAATCAATTGTTTTCAGAGTCTATTACTTTCCTTTGGCCTGAAACTTAGCATTCAGTCTCTTTTCCTAATAAACTGTGCTTTCACATTATTTAATGCCTTGTCTGAAATAACCAATCATTAAGCATAAATCTGCAAGAAACTTGGCATAGCCTTTGGGGGCTTAGTGAGAATGACTAGAAAGCAGAAATTGTGTTGTAGAAGCAAAAAGCTAACAGCTGATGGCCTCAGAATCTTCTAGGCAGGTGACGGCCTTGAAGATATGTCAGAATTGTGTAAGGTGCTTGACTATGAGGAAGGGAGGAGGAAGCCACACAGAGAAAGTTTGGGGTAGGAGTAAGAAATTGGGGGTTACATTGGTCTCATATTTGTATTATTGAATTATGCTGATGTGAACTGTCTTTTTAAAGAAATAAACAAATGAAGATGGTATATAAGTTTTAAAAATAAGCTGATAAAAGTTACTTTCTTTCTAGAAACATAGAGGACCACTGCCAATCTGCCTCTTGGTGGTGCTTGATTTAATGTATTGACTCCACGGGAGGAAGAGCGGGATGTGAGGTTTGTTCATTCATCTTCTGCCTTGCAGTCCTCTGTACCTCCCAAAACTTTGTGTGATGGGTGGGCAGATGGGGATGGAGGGAAAAGTGGGTGCCAGCAAGCATTGCCTCTTCCTCTGGGAAAATCCTTCACGTTCCATTTCACAAAAGGAAGGAGCCCTTGTGTAAGTGGATGGACAAAC
Organism: Zootoca vivipara; assembly: GCF_963506605.1. NCBI lineage: Eukaryota > Metazoa > Chordata > Lepidosauria > Squamata > Lacertidae > Zootoca > Zootoca vivipara. The sequence goes on along the minus strand of NC_083279.1, from coordinate 8,412,741 downwards.
CCATTGCCACCCCGTTTTTAGCAATGAAGATCTGATCTAGCTAATGTTAGCTTTGTGTATTGTTGCAATTGAAGCCTAAACCCACATACTAAATAATGGTGGGTGACTTATGCCAGAGCATGGATGGGGCACAGGGGAGAGTGCCACCCTCTTTGTTTTTCTGGATCTCTTGGTGGCGTTTTGTACCATCAACCATGGTATCCTTCTGGCTCATCCATGGAGGTCGGGCTTAGGCACCACTCTTTCACAGTAGTTCTGACCATTCCTTGCTCAGCATTATTCGATGATGTTGGGAGACTCTTGCTTTGCCTCATGCCCTTTGGCTAGCAGGGTGCCATGGGTCTCTATACTGTCCCTTGTGCTTTTTAACATATATGTAAATAAATCTACATGAAACCACTGGCTCTATATTTCTGATATCAGGTAGGCTGTTGAAACACAAAACTGGTACCTTGAAGTAGCTCTGGAATGGATGGGGGCAATTAGGCCTAGGCAAGATGGAAGTGCTAATGGTTGGAAGGTGCCAGGTTCTGGAAGGAAGATTATAACTGGCATCAGATAATGTATCACTCCCTTAAAAGACTAAGACCATAGTCTGGGAGTGCTCCTGGGTTCAGCATTGTCTAAGAAAAAAAAAACCAGGTGGCAATGATGTTTGCCATAAGCTTCGGCTGGTATGACAACTGTGGTCCTTTCTGGAGAGGGCAGGCCTAGGTGGAATCTACACACATCTAAAAATAACGCTGTGAATTTTATTATGTTATTGGAATACTTTGTTTGTTCTTAACTTTGTGGTTGTTAATTTTCTTGGTTTTAGTAGTATTGATTTCCCCCCCCCCAAAAAAAAAAACTTGTAGCTTTTAATTTTTGTAGGTTGCTTTGAATGGATTTTGCCTGTAAAAGGAGCATATAAATTCATTAAGATAAAATATAAATAAATTCCTTTAAAGGAAGTGAAACACATTTGGGAGCAAATATGCTTAGGGTTGCATTTCATGTGTCACTGAAACTAACTTTCGTTGTAATTCTCCAGGTGCAGTGCTTAGTGGAGGCACACCGTATATGTACAAAAGAGAAATTAACACCTGAACGATAGCCGTATGGGGAATAGCTGAGTCTCCACAGGGAGGGAATTCCTTGTTTGAGGTGCCACCACTAAGAAGGCTGTGCTTCATGTCACCACCCCACGGGCCATGCCTGGAGCAGGGGGGGTATCATAAGTTGATCCCAAAGCATAGGATAGAAGTTCCCGAGAAGATGCTCTTTTTAGTACTTGGGTCCCAGTCCAATCCAAAGGAGAAGTCCTTTTCTACTGCAGTGTCCCAATTATGGAATGCCCTTCACAAAGACGTATGCCTGGCACTGACCTTACAATCTTTTTGGCACCAGGTTCAGACATTTTTATGAACTCAGGCATTCTAAAATCTACTTTTAGTTTTTATAGCTTTTGCCGCATCACAGTTGTGATTGCTGTATCTATACTTCATGTGAACAAATGCCTATGCCTATTGTTTTTACCATTATGGAATCCAATGAATGAAGGTGGTTTAGGAATATTTCAAATAAACAAATAAGATAATAGAACAATTTAGTCGTGACTTACCGGTACTTAAGTCTCGTTGGTTTCTGAAGTTTGCTGCTGGAATACAGCAAATTACTCAGTCACATTCTGTTCATTTAAAGCCTGCCGTCCAAGCACCAATAAAGACAGTGATACTTTCTTCTGAGTAAGCATGCGTAGAATCAGATTACACGTCACAGTGGGAGAGATCAGCACTTGCTTTAGATCTCTCCTATTGAAATCAGTGCAATTTAGAGCACTTAACTTATTTCTGAAAGTTGCACTCCTAGCTACACATATTGAACAGGAAACAGGCAGGGTTAAATGGCAATAAAAGTGCATTGAACTAGGATTGGGCTCATTGCTCAGAAATACAGCACATTGTTTCCAATGGACTTGCTCTGCTTCCAAGTAATAATCATGCAGCTTAATGTGTGTTTACTCAGAAGTAAGTTGCTTGAAGTCTTAATTTGCATGTCAAATCAAGGAGTTGGTGCTAGTATATAAGGCTCTGCAATGGAAGCACAAGTACCTAAAAGAGCACCTGCCCAGGACCTACAGGCTCATGCTTTGATATAAGGATGAGGTCCTGCTTATTGTCTCCCCACCCAAGTCATGGCCCATGCACTGGTACTTGAAGCAGGGCCTTCTCAGTGGTGGCACCCCAGTTAGGGAATTCCCTCTCTGTGGAGAATCTGCTGTCCCCCCACACTGCTGTCATTCAGTTGATAGCTTACTGTTTTATGTTGACTACGTGTTTATGGTTTTATTTGTTACTGCCTTCAGCTTCTACTGAGGGAATCGTGGGATATAAAAACAAAGTAAGAGTAATAATAATGGTAATAACATCAAGGTCAAAACTACAATCCTGTGACTACAATCCTGTGCAAATTTATCTGCGATTAAGCCCCCTGGAGCACAGTGGGATTTACTTCCAAGCAGGGGTGCCAACTTGAATAAAACATTGGGGGGCAGGTAAGCCCTACCCCACATAATTGATCACATGACATGGTGCACACACACCATTTGAATGGCAATGCCCATTAACTTTGGGGGGCCTGGCCCCCACAGATATTTTGCTGGGGGGCTGAATGGACCTTGACCCCCAGGAGTTGGCTGCTTTGCTTCCAAGTCATTACGTATAGGATTGCAATGTTATAGTGTCTGTGGACAAATGCCGGCTCACTCAGCCTGAAGCGAGATGAGCGCCACACCCCATAGTCATCTTGGACTGAACTTAACCATCCAGGGGTCCTTTACCTTTTACCTAATGCAATCCTATACATTGCTTATTGAAGTCAATGGGTCTTACTCCCAGGTAAATGGGTATAGGATCACAACCTTCATCACTTAAACTCAAGGGAATTCTGACAAATGGACTGTTAAGAGCATTGCACCTTTTGGTGAAATTTAGCACACACCAGCCAGAAATGAAGCATTTTCAAATACAGTGTGTTTCAGTGAAGAAATTCACAGTGCATTCATATGCCCCATTGAGTGTAAGCCCCACTGAGCTTTCTTTGAAGAAACATATATATAGAATTGTGCTGGAAATGCTTCCTTTTATTTCCTTTAGGCAACTCAGCTACATTACTGACAAGATTGCAGCACTCTTTATCATTTTCACTTGCACTGCTTCAGTCTGGCCCCTTGATGCTAAGTTGAGAATGAGTACCATTTATTTCAGTAGCACCTACAGTACTTCCAAGTACGTGTCCTTTGGATCGCAGCCTCAGTATATATACCCACTGTTAAGCTGCCTTTTGTTTTCTGCCATTTCTGGAAGAAGCTGAGCTGTTATGGGTCACTGGATAAGCAAGCAATCAAACACTTCTCATATAAATTACTGATTCCTTTCCAAGTGCAACTGTTCAAAGAATAATATACCATTTTACAACTTGAGGTTCAGGGTAGCAAAGTCATTGCATTCCATTGCCTAAAAAAAAAAGAGTGCTCAGGAAATGAGTAAAAAGAGTAAGACAAAACAGTAAGGGGCTTTATGGAGAGACAAGCTGCAATAACTATTGAAGTTTTTCAACCCATCAGCACCGAATGATTTCAAGTTTGTTTTGCAGAGTTTATTCTGGCAGAGCTTGCTTTTTTCAGCCATCCCAGATGACAAATCCATTCTTTGACATGTAAGAAAGAAACTTTCAATCAAGAGCCCAATTACATGTGCACAAATCCCATTGATTTCAAATGAGTTTAAAGGCCGGTCCTTGAACAATGAGCTGCAACTGAAGCCACAGTCCGAAGCCATTAGTTTTTAAAGGGAGCTTTCTTGTGTGTGCCTTAAATACCGTAAGGTTGGGCTCCAATCAGACTTCAATGGGATGGGTGAATGGCTAGAATGCACATACAATTCTTCTTCCATGTACTGTTCTGCTTTTAAACCCTATTTACATGTAGCCTAAATTGAGACAGAAGCTCAAACACACTTTTTCTTCCTGTATCTGAATATTCGCTACCTACCCTTCTGTCTTGTGAAGGAGAGCTTTTATGGTACAGTAAGTCTCAGCTCCTGCCAACCTACCAGTTCGAAAGCACGTCAAAGTGCGAGTAGATAAATAGGTACCACTACAGCGGGAAGGTAAACGGCGTTTCTGTGTGCTGCTCTGGTTCTCCAGAAGCAGCTTTGTCATGCTGGCCACATGACCTGGAAGCTGTACGCCGGCTTCCTCGGCCAGTAAAGCGAGATGAGCACCGCAACCCCAGAGTCGGTCACGACTGGACCTAATGGTCAGGGGTCCCTTTACCTTTAAGTCCCATGGATTCCAGTGGAATTTATTTACCTTTTAAGGCTGCAATCCTATGCACACTAACTTGGGTGTATAAACCCCTCTTGCTTCCAGGTAAATGGGCTGTATCTATTTTACTTAGTTGTTTTGATTAATTTTTGTGGGTCTGCACTAACCTAGGTCCATTAATTTCAATGGGTCTGCTTTGAGTGGTGCTGCATACATCTCGATTAAGGTCCCCCCCAGTAGACCCCATTGATAATCACGAACATGACTACGTTGAGTCCATTCATTTCAATAGCCCTACTCTGAGTTAAACCACCCATTATTTTTAAGTATGGCTGGCATGTGTGCTTGGGGAGTAATACACATGAAATTTATCCATGAAATGGATATTCAGCCAACAACAGGCCGATTCCACTTATCAGATGATGCCTATGGATATTTCTTCTGAGTAAAGGAGAATTCCCCGTGTTTTGAGATCTGGCTCTTCCTTAAGTGCATGAGTTTGGGCGATTTCAACGGAGCTTGCTCCAAGCAAATAGCTTTGCGTTGGGTGCACCATGACAACTGGGCGGAAATGGCTGGTTAAGCATCTCTGCAAATGACAAGAAACAACGTAGAGCTGAACATGTCACACTCGTATTCTGGGAAGTAACCACACTGACCTCAATGGGACTCACTCCCTTGTAAGTCTTCCTTGGGTTGCGGCTCAGACCACAAGGGTACAATGCTGAACACACTACGTGGCGTCCTTTGCGGACTTCCTTGTGAGGAAGCGTGCTTAGGATCGCGTCTCTGTGTGGGTGCTGGGAGATCGACACCCACACCCACTTAGCAGCAAAAGGGCTTGATTTTCCAAGCTCCCACACTCTTTCTTTCTTTCTCTCTCTCTCTCTCTCTCTCTTTCAACTGCAAGGGGTATTGTTTTGTGAAACTGATTCTTATCGTCCCATGGGGTATTGTGTTTCCACAGTGGCTCTTTAAAAAAAGAAAAACACAGCCCAGCCCAGCGCAGGGACTTGCTTTGAAGTTGAGCTGTGTCACTCCATTTTCATGTGTGAATAACTGCAAAGAATCGAGATGACCCAAAGCCTGGCTGGTTTTACATCATTTGATTCTCCCTCACCGGGTGGGGTGTTGCAGGAGCGGAGAGAGCATTGGTTCCCCCGGCCGTGGTTGTTAAAAACTCCTTTTTAAAAAACTAAAAAACGTGCCCATCATCACCAACCTAGTTCCTTAGCTTGCTCTGCCTCACCCTGCAATCACTCCGAGTTACATCATAATTAAATTCCTGCTCCCGGATCCCATGTGAGGCATGCTAAATGAGGAGCAAAATAGAATTTTTAAGTAATTTGTTTGTATTCTCGTCTGGAAAAAAAAAGAGGAGCTTGGAAGGGGGGGTGGGAGATTGGAAATTAACAGCGTGGCTAGTTTGAGTTTACTGTTAAAGCCTGGAGAGCGAGAGATTGCTTTGCAAACATTACAGTTATTATGTCTGCAGTTGGTACTCTGGGTATAAATTATTGATCAACCATCTTATTTTTCTTTCTGCTTAATGGATATTATAGCATAGCCGTTTACAACGCTATGGTTAAGATGGTGTCAGCACTTCCATTACAATACCTCTCATCACCCCGCCCCCCCACCCTTTGCTTTGCTTCCCCCCCCCCCAAAGGGTTTATATAAGTCTCTCATAATATAAATCTCTATCCTGGTCTGAAACTTCTCCAACGAGGTTTTAAAAGGGGGGTGGGGAGTAGAAGAAGAAGTGGCGGCGAGGAGAAGCACTGTTTTATTAAATAAAACGTTGAGTTAATGTCGGGCACCAGCTGAAAGCCACCCTCCTCCCGTTTGTCAAGTGGAAGCAGCGGCGTTTTGCAAGCCCTGGTGAAAAGCCTCCCCAGTGCGCGTTTTTAGAAGGGAAACAATTAGCTTCGGAGCAGCTCAATCGTTTGACTGTCAGCCATTCTTGCCCGGCAGAAATCTAGTTTACCTCTCTGGAGTTCCATAGCACGTTTCTTCCCGCAGATTAAGACACCGCAAGCTGTTGCGTCATTTGCGGAGCGGGGAGGGGGCGAGCCGTGGAAGTTGATTGATCTGCAAAGCGGTGGGGGTTTTGTTTCCTAAAAAAGACTTTGAGGTTCATTCAAGGGGGAGGGAGGAGGGAGGTCGTCAGACAAGGATGAGGAAAACAAAAGAGGCAGGAGAGGAGAAAGAGAGGCCTGGACTGCGATCCTAAATACACTTTCTTGGAAAGCAAATGGAACTGAACTTGCGCAAATGTACCTGTTAGGAACCCTAACTTTAACACCTCCCCCCAAAACCTATTCCTTATCCCCTGTGGCGAAAGAAACCACGGACCATTCCGGATTTCCTCGCACTGGAGCCGCGGCAAACTTCTCAGCCCCCGAGCTCCGCGCGAAGCGCAAGGAGGGAGCCAGAAACGCGGCCTTGCCCGCTCCCCCCTTCCATCTTTCCTGCTCCATCTCCTGTCCTCGCGGGAGCCGGAACCTGCCTGCCCCTCATGGCATCCCTGTTTGGAATCCTTGAGTCCGTGGCCATCGCGGAAGAGACGCAGAGCGATGCAAGCTTCGCATCTCTGCCCTCTCCACTCAGCCTGAACTGATGCCATCTGCCGAACGTGTGCGCTGTGGAGTCGAGGGATGTCCCTTTTACTTTCCCCTTTAAAAAGGCATGTTTAAAAATCCCCTCTCGGCTGCAAAGGAGCGGTGTCAGGGAGCGCCTTAAAGGCACCCCTCTGGTCAGCGGCGAGCAGTAGCCAGCTGCTCCGCCCGCGCGCCCTTGCGCGCCCCGGAGAGGCAAAGCTTGCTCGCCGCCTCCGTCGCCCAGCCCCTCTGCTTCCCTGCATGGATGGTCGCATATGGTCCCGGGCATGTCCTGCACCGCAGGAAGGGCGCAGACGCTGCAAGAAGCAGCTGCGTGGTGCGCACGAGTAGGTTTTCTTGGAGATCAATATCTCCGGGCTACTTCCCGCGCGTATAATAAAGTTCCCTGACATAAAGCGCAGCATCTAAGGTTCGCTCGAGAAAGAAGTTCGGGATAGGGCAGGAATGGACCGCAGAATCCTGCAAAGAGAAACGGATTGGAGAGAGCTGGGCTGGGGGGTGGCTGGGTGAATAGCCGGAAGTTTAGGGCAAATCCCTTGCAGCGTGGGGATTTCCTAAACACGACGCGCAAAAAGTTTAAAGGACCAGAGCCAAAGGAGAGCTCATTCAGACGACCAATTCCAACACGCGCTGGCCATTGATGCGTGGCTGAAAGATTTCTGACGGCTTTGTAAATTGACACAAATGACCCGGCTAAATCCCGGGCGAGGATGAACCCCGCGGAATCGTTTGCTCGTCTGTATGAGCTCGGAACCACGGCCTCGACGTGAGGAAGGGTATTGGGCATTCTCCAGATTCGTACACGCAGCAACCCGCTTCGCGCCTAAGGAAAGCTTACTCGCAAGGAAGCCCAACCGAGTTCAAAGGAACTTGCTCCTCGGCAAGAGCTGCGAGCTTTCAAAGGGCCGGAGCTCTAAGCTTCCTGCTACCAAAGGCGCTGAAAAGACTGAACTCCCCTCTGCCACGTCCAATTCGCAGTTTACATCCACTTCAAGGAGCTTCCGGCCTGCCGGAACTTTAATACGACGCGTCTGCTACTGCTCCTGCAGGCTTTTCCGCCCTTCAAACCTTGTCTAAGGCTGCAATCCTAAGCAGACATTGAAACCCACCGAGATACCCTTCAGATTAAACATGGTGCTTAGGATTGCGCTGCGCATTTATTTGGCACCACTTTTCGTTTGAGCAAAGGATCCACATTTGCACTGGGGCCTCCGGGCTTGCTTGCTTGCTTGTGTGTGTGTGTGTGTTTGTGTTTGCTTCAAATGATCTATAACGCCGATTGTTCCAAAGCGGATGCTGTTTGTGTCCAGCCTGCTTGTGGCGGGGGTGCTAATGCACTGTTTGATCGACTGAATTCGCAGTCATAACAATCTGGCAGTCTGGCCATAAGGAGTGGGCATTGATTTGCGTGAAGTCTGGAAACTCCAGTGTTACTGCCTGGGCTCTCTCTCTCCTTTACCCCTGGGGGCATTATATACGGTCTTCGTTGGATATGTGAGTTTTCCTCCCCAAGAGCTCTCTTTTTGAAATAATATGCATACATATATATATTTACTCCTTCAGCAGGAGATTGATGGAGACGCTTGCGAACCACACTGGGCCCGCTGCCCTTTCTAAAAATAAATCCAAAGCAGCCTAAAAAGTCGTTTCAGATTCTTCCCCTGGCATCTTTCCTCCGCCAGCCCCCACCCCACCCCCGCCCTGCAAAATCAAACCTTTTTGCTTTCAATTAGAATAAACATAATTAGAGAGCCGCCGTGCCTTGAATGGCAACCAGCCCTTTTGTATTTGTATTAAGCGTGTTATCTAGTCGTCCTGTCAGCGACGAGAAGCCTCGGTGTATTTATAGAAGGGGAAGGCGGGGCTTGGTTCACCACCGCCGTGTTAGAAGTTCGAAGCCCAGCGGCTGTCGCCTTCTTAGAGTCAGGCTCTCCAAATGCAGTGCACAGAATCACAGAATTGTACAGTTGGAGGGGGACTCCGGTGGTCATCTAGTCCAACCCCCTGCAAGGCAGGAATTCAACATATTGGAAGCAAAGAAAATAAAACAACAACATGCACCTATCTTTTAAAATTATATTAAAAAAAATAAAAATACAACAATTACTTCACAATCCGCAGAGTACAGTATCTCGTTAAACAGTTTAAACCGCCCGACCAGACACTCCCATTTCTCAACATGGGACACGATCTAGCCCCTCCCACAGAATCCCTTTCACAGCCTGATTATACAGAGAAGCAAAATGTGGGAAAGGCAAGTTGCTTTGGCTGGATCGTGCCCACTTGTGGGACAACCCGGAAACTTGCATTCCAACTTTGTCCGGCCTTCCCCCGGTGCAGGGGGGGGGGGTCTATCTTACTGAAGCTACTCTGGAGTAAACGGTGGTTCGCGTTGCATCGCATCTTTACTTCCTAACCTCTCTGACTCACGCAGGCGCACGCTGGGAACGTAGAATAAATACATCCTCTCTCTTTTTAAGGGCTATTGATCACAGGGCAAGATTCATGAGTCCGTTCCCCCCGTTTTGAGAAATGGCTGGGTAAAGATCAGTCAATAGGCAGAAGGAAGGGGGCGAAGCATAATGGGGTCATTGTATTTCTCAGGAAAGCGGGGGTGGAGTGGGGAGTCGAAATAAACAGGAGGAGAAAGTATACGGTAATGAATTTAGGTTGGGGACCCGTCTCCCCCATCACTTGCTTCGGTCTTCCTCCTTTCCTTTCCTAAAGCTAAGGATTTTTTCTTCCGTCTGATGAGCTTAAATGTTTCTTTCCCGCTAACGACAGAGGAGGAAAGAAAGGAAGAAGTTGGAGAGGCGTGAGGAGGGGTGGGGGGTGGGGAAGAGAGAGAAAGGAGGAAATTGTGCCCCCGTTTATCTGCTGTCACTCTGGTGCGGTTTAGAGCACTTAACACGCGTCGTCTAAAGCGCATCTTACGCGTCGCTCCGCGGCCCCGGGCTTCGTAAAGCAGCGCACTCTGGAGCAGGTGTATTTGAAAATAATAAATTAGGATCACTATGTATTCATCTGACTGTTTCCAGTGCGCATTGTTTATTCATCGAAAGGGTCAGAGGGAGTGATGGAGGGTGGGGAGGGAGAGGGAGGGAGAGACTCTGCCCTGAACAAGCTGCGAGGAATAGAAGAGAAACCCTGCTTCAAACAATATTCCAGGAAAGAAATTAAAGACTTCTTAATTAGTGCAGCAATTAAGCTTTCTTGGTCGCATTTTAATCAGCAGAGGCCCTATCAAAGGACAAACAGAACGATTTGCAGGTCTTTGAATTTTAAACAGTCTTATTGATTTCAACACCATAAGTCTCCTACTTGACACACACGGAGAAAGTTCCCTTCTCACTTAGGTTAGGCTACTTGGGAGTAAGGCGAAAGGGTGAGGGATGCGCCTTCTGCGGAGAGAGAGGCTCTAAGGAGAGAGAGCAGGCAAGGGGGGGGGCTATTTTGAAGGGGCCGATGGGTAACAATAATTATAATGATAATTATAAATGAGCCTCGCCATGTTTTAAGAGGCGCCGCATAGCCACGCAATGTTATTGGTGGGTTTTGCGCTGCGTAAGCCTCTTAGTCCTAAACGCGCGCACTTGCGTCGAGACTAGACCAGTTTCCGAAGTCCGTGGACAAAAGGTCGTGGGAATGGCGTTTAGGTCCCGTGTAGCCATGGCCAACCCCCCCCCCCCGCCGCGATCCAGTAGTTTGCTGAGGAGTGCAGACTCCACGGAGCATGAAGCTTCAAGAGAGCTTTGTTGGGGCTCTTCATCCATTTCTTGGTTGTGTTCCCTTGGCAGCTTCAGGACTCTGGAGACCAGTTACTCGATTCACTCCGAGAACAGGAAGATGAAGCGAGAAGAGAAGTCGCCCTTGAAAGGGAAAGAGTTACTCTACTGTGCTCGGGATTCGCAGTTCATGTGTGTCCACTTTGCACAGATTAAAAAAGCAACAGTGGTTACGCGGGAGAGAAGCCTTCTCGCCAGCTGCAGGATACTTTGAGCCCGAACCTGTGTAAGATCCATTTATTTCTGCGCCACTTATTTGCACCCGGCAATCCTATTACATGCATATTTGGGAATGAGTCACACTGAGTTAAAGTGCACTTGCTCCCTCATAGGTGTTCAACAACATATGTGCAACCCCAATCAACAAAAATACACGTCTTTAGTCATAATTTAGTATTTATTTATTGTTCAGGTGGACTCCTTAAGGCAAATACATATTTCCTTTCCAATTGTTGCACTGAAATCAGAAAGAGGCAAATACAGTACAGAGTTTTAATTTTATGAAGGCAGGCTCGGCTATTATAGTTAACAGTCTTGTCATTGCAAAAGCAATCTTGTTCCGCTTTTCCTTGCATTTTGATACCCAAGATTCCAGCCTTGAAATTATGGCCTATTTCTTCAGTTTAAAGAAAGTTTTAGAAGAGGCGCCTTAGAGAAACAGCAGGCCGTGTTTTAAGAACACACCTGTTATTAACCTGAAAAGCTAAGGTGCCCAGTTCACGCTATGAGTCTGTCTTGAGACACCTGTCACATGTTTAAATATTTGTTATTTAATATTCTTTTCTAAAGCTTGTTACAAACACTGGTGTTTCCATTAATTGAACAGACCAGGATGTAAATTTTAACTGCCACTGATTTTCAGTATTGCGTAGGACAAGTTAATATACCTTGTACTTGTGTAGAACGTGGACAGCCTTCACAACATTCCACATCCTGTGGCTGCAATCTGTGGCTGTGACTCAGAATTAAATCCCACTGAACACAGGAAGGCTTAGAGTAAACATATATATGACCGAGCTGTACACCATTAACTTTTACAGCAACCCTGTAAGGTAGGTCAGAACTCAGAATGATTGTCTCAACACTGTAGACCTCCCATACTGAAATGGGTGAGGCTTATACAAACTGATTGCAGGTTCTCAATTCCACTGCACTTACTGTCGTGCAAAGGTGTAAAGAAAGCAGCCAAAATAATTTAACCCCTACATAACACCCATGGATTTAAATACTTTATTGCTATTGGTACTCAGGTACTTTAAAAAGGCCACTGTTCTCCTCTCCAATGTATTTTAATCGATTATTTGTCCTTAAGTGAAGATTATGGAACACACATAGAAAATAATACACATAGAAAATGGTTCTGTAATCAGACTGCAGTTGCTGCTTAGGATCTTTTGTACTCCTAAGCCAATTTATTAGCATGACACATTGATTTCAATACAACTTAGTACTGTATAAAGAACACATGACTATTTCCTATACAAGTACGGTATGACTTCCATGTAGGAAAAGCCATATGCCAACATATGTGCACTTTTCATCTGTGCTAACAGAATTTTGTCATGCAGGGAAGTTGTAGTTAGCCACAGAATCTCAAATGTGTGCACAACCCATTCAGCAAAGCAGATACAGGCCTTGCATATTCCTCACAAAATAACTGCAGGCAGCCTCAAGTGGTGCTTTGCATGTGTGAACGAGTCTTCACATATCAAGCAACACAAGCAGATCTTTCATATCATCTCAAAATGCAGCACTTTTCAATGGCATCAGTTCACAAGATATTCAGCCAGGAGTCACATAGGGGTGGTTTAGGCTGTGATCCTAAACTCACTTACCTGGGAGTAAGTCCCATTCAACACAATATAGTTAACTTCTGAATAAATGCATATGGGTCACCATGGTTATCCATTCAGCCCTGTTGTGACGTATTTTGTATGATGGGAAGTAGGCCCAAACTTTAGGAATAAGTTGGAATCAGTGCATTTTCAAATGACACATGGTACAACCCAATACTTGATATATTTTCTCCTCCCCAAAGGGAGGGGGAAAGGTCTCAAATATTGGGAAAGTTTTACAAACACCTGTACATGAAATTTATACATTGAGTCTGAAATCACCCATGGTGACATTCTTGTGGCATTGGACATACTCCATGAAAAGGATGTTAAATGCTGGACAGAACATCTGGTATGAGCCTGAATTCTCAATATGAGAAAGCATACAATCTACATGCTTTCAGGTGAAGTGAACCAGCCTCCAGCCAACATATTGCACTCACACCTTGAACAGTAGTACAGTATTATATCAATAAGGAAAAACGCTTTTAAGCATCTCTCAATGATTTCAACCTTAGCTGAAAATGGGAAGCCTGAGAAGTTGCTTCTGGCCTTATTTTCCTAATCAGCAATTGTTTCCTAGAGCTGGAAGTTTTTTTAAAAACCCAAAACTTTACAAATTCACCTTCAGCCACACATTTTGCTTTTTAAAATGTATCATCCAGCTTCAGGAAAAAGCTCTCTTTTTTTTCTTCAGCGGAGTCTCCCTCTCAGTAGGTCCCAAAATTGTTTAGCAGAGAGAGCAAGCTCTTTACTACGCAGCCTGCTTGTGGCGCTTTTAATAGCCATAAACAATTGGGCCCTAAGGGAAGTATTGATTCTCCTTTCAGACTCGTGAAAGAGAAGGCTTTGGGCTTGGTTGGCACTGCTCTGAGCGATTTCATCCCCACTACTTCTCTGCCCTTATTGGCTTCTCCACCCGCGTGGCAAAAATCCAGCGGGCTCGAATAAGCAGAAGAGAGCAGGCCGAGTCATTCATCGGCTGCAGGTAGGGCGTAAAAGCAGCAGCGCGCTTTCCAAGTGCAGCCTCTGTCAGAGCTGCTCGAGAGTCCTGTCGCTTTCGGTGGAAGATTAAGAGGTGTCTCCATCGCATCAATGGGGCGAGCGAGATGTAAGCACGTGCGCAGCCTTCCATTGAACACCAGCCAGAGACCCTGAGTTTTGAGCGCATCGTACGCCAGATCGTTCACCCCCGTTTGAGCCTGGCAGCGCAAGGGCCAGAGTAATATAAAACACGCAGGCTTCCTTCTAGTCCGATTCTGCGCAGGTTGACTCCCAAGTAAACACGGCGCCGCTCCTTCCAAAGAGATCTCAGCCTGGATCACGCGGCGGTGCCACCTGTTGATGGCACAGCGCCGTCTGTATAGACTTCGCTCCGCTTAGGAAACATTGCAAAGTTACTTCGCCCCTTGTTCAAAGCAGCGCTCGTTAATCCCCCCCCCCCCGCAATAATAGGGACACAAGACAAACAGAGAAGCCGTCAAAATACAGGCAAAACAAGAAAGAGACAGACACACATTAAAATCGGAGGTTCTGTACTTCTGAAAACGCCTCGGTGTAAAGGAAGAGGGTGGGATATTGGGGGGGGGGAGAGAAACTCGCTGCGGCAGTTTATTGGCGAACATCTGCCCCCTTCTATATGTCTACCCCGCCAGCTTTTTTGCTTTGAGAATCCCTCCCCACAACAGATGTTATTTCTCAACTGCATTAAATGTAAGTACCTTGGGCTCTTTGATCCATAAATGCCTATTATTTTCCGGAAATGCTATATATATATATCTGTACTGTAGTTATATCCCTTTCTTTCTTCTCCGTGCGCTTCGCGTTTCATCCCAGCCCTTCGCACAACAAAGCGCTCTAAGGAGCGGTAATTATGACGCTTCCCTCCCCACTCCGAGCAGCGTTAATAAACAAATATGCAACTTCCAGCGTCTTCCCCCCCCCCCCCCCGCTCTCTGCAATTGTTTACTATCTTCAAAGGACTGGAGTGTACAAATGAAAGCATGATATCCCCCCACTACGATCCTTCCACCTCGATTTTGAAACGGGGTTTTGTTTTGTTTTTGCAAGTAAGTAATAAGTAACACTTAGGAAAACGGGAGCGCTGTTGCTTCGCGCGCTACTTTTTCCTTACTTAAAAAAAACAAAAAAACCCTTTTGGGCCCTTCGTGTCTTGCACCAACCGCGTGTCCCTGGGTCAATTTTAGAGCGTGCTCTCCATCAAACTCGTGTTGACAAGCGTGTTGCTTTTCTTTCTCCCACCCCACCCCCACCTCACCCCCCGCTTACCGTTGGGGGAGGGGCGGGAGAAAGGGGGGGGAGTGGGAATTGGAAAATTACAGAGCTCACCTCTGATGGGATGAAACGTGAAACATGCAATCTAACGGTTTCTGGAGAGGAGGAGGAGATATCTCCCCGTGCATCTCGTTTCCCCTCTCCCTTTGGCTCTTGGCTTCCTGGTTGGATAATTTAGGTTAATGCCCGCCGCCGAGCGGGTGTGGGAGAGGCTGGGGCTCGCTTCAAAGGGGTATTTCAAGTTGCCGGAGCTCCGCCCCTTTCCCTGTACCGTGTGACAACAACAACTCGTCCACGTCCAGAGAAGCGAGGAGAAGAGGCTGGCAGCCGCGGTAGCAGCAGCAGCAGCAGCCGGAGCCGGCGCTTCGCTCCAGCCTCCCGCGCACACCTCCACGCTTCTCCTCCTTTTGCTCCGTGTCCTGGCGAGAGCCAGCTCACAGCTCAAGCCCTGCACCACCAGCAGCCCGCCTCCTTCCTCTTTTTAACTAGGTGTTAGTGAGGAAGAGAGAGAGGGAGCGGGGCGGAGAAGAAGAAGAAGAAGAAGAAGAATCAGCAACAGAAGCAGCAGCAGCAGCAGCAGCAAGAGAAGAAACCGAGCTCGCCCCTCTCCTGCTCCTGCTCCCCTGGCGCGCGCTCCTCCCTCCTGCGCCACCACTTTCCAAAGCGGACTTTTCGTTCCCTCTCCTCACAGTTGCTGCCGGGACGCTTCCCCCCCCCAGCCTCTTCTCTCTCTCTCTCTTTCTGCGCCCCCCACGCGCACTTTTCCCGCCTCCCCCCGCCCCCAAACGTGGCTTTTTAAACCCTCTCTACGGTGCGCGCGAGGAAGCCAACTTTCCTCCTCCCCCCTCCCCTCATAAACAAACACAACAACTGCCGCCTCCCGCATCTTCCTCCTTTCCGTTTCTTTTGCCCCCGCCACCCACCCACCCACTTTTCCGTGCAGGGGGTGGGGTGGGGGTCGCCGGCCCCGGCGGGCTGAGGCTTCTGCTGCTCCCGCCTCGCCGCCTCATGCGGCCATGGCCGCCCCGGCTCCCCTGATCCCTCCGGCGCAGCTGGTGCCCCCTCAGCCGCCCATCTCCACCTCGGCCGCCTGCACCGCCACCACCAGCACCAGCACCGCCTCGGCCGCCTCCCCGCCGGCCGCCGCGGCCTCGGCTGTAGCAGTAGCGGCGTCGGCGTCGGCAGCAGCCTCGTCGGGGGCGGCCAGCCTGTTCCGGACGGAGCCCGTCGCGGCGGCGGCAGCGTCCGCCACAGCCGCCTCCAGCAACGGAGGAGGGGAGAGCAATGGCAGCCCCAGCTTGGGCACCGGCGGCAGCGCTTCCAGCGGAGCAGCCTCCGGCGCAGGGGGAGGCGGAGGCGGCGGCCCCCCACCTGCTCCTAGCGCGGGCACCTCTGCCGGCGTCGGCGTGCCGGGCAAGCCGGTGTACTCGACCCCTTCCCCAGTGGAGAACACGCCTCAGAACAACGAGTGCAAGATGGTGGACCTCCGGGGCGCCAAGGTGGCCTCGTTCACGGTGGAAGGCTGCGAGCTGATCTGCCTGCCTCAGGCCTTCGACCTCTTCCTCAAGCACCTGGTGGGCGGCTTGCACACCGTCTACACCAAGCTCAAGCGCCTGGAGATCACGCCCGTCGTCTGCAACGTGGAGCAGGTCCGGATCCTCAGGGGCCTGGGCGCTATCCAGCCCGGCGTCAACCGCTGCAAGCTCATCTCCAGGAAGGATTTCGAGACCCTCTACAACGACTGCACCAACGCAAGGTAAGCGCATGCAGAAAAGGCGAAAGGAAAGCAAGCAAGGAAGGAAAAGACGGCGGAGAGAAAGGAAAGGGGGCTGGGAAATAGCGGGCGCCCCTCTGGTGCGCTTTGCGCAGCTTCTAAAAACACCCTGTCGAGCTCATCTCTCTAATAAATACACACACATACTCTCTTGCTCAGAGCGCCTCTAGGGCGATCTCTGCCTCTTCTGCTCCTGAATGTAAACACGTGCAGCTCGGCCCTGAACATGTTTGGCTCAAAAGTTCAGCGGGACTTACAGACCGGTCTGGTTTATGTGGAAGTGACCCTCCACTTGGTTTGCTTGGGCTTGCTCCCAGGTAAGTGGGCGCAGAAGTGCAGTTCTGCTCCCTTGGAAGCAAGCTCAGGATTGGAGCCTTACTAAAATGAAATGGAAACCTGACCCTTTTTCTGTTGCCACTTTGAAGTCTCCCTCCCTCCTCTGTAAATCTCCTTTGGAAGGGGAAAAGGATGACACACTTTTAATATAGAGGTGAGCACACAGGCCCAGTGTTTAGTTGGCAGGTGCCCAGGGTTCCAACAGATGCATGGAAGTCCAAGTTCCTTGCCCCCAGATATTGCACAAGTGTTGTCACTGAGTGGGGGAAGTAAGACACCTGCACAAGTGCACTGTTCAATCCAGTTTGCAGCTGTTGAGGAGGACACACTCCAAATAATGCACACAACAGGACTTGGGAATCTTCACACTGACAAAAAGTTTCAGAATTGAGTCCTTTAAGCTGTGACAACACTTTATCCCATCCTTATCAGTAAGACAGTACTAATCTTCTGGCTGTAAAGGCTTTTATTAAAAGCCGCAAATCTTCTTCAATTTTTGCAACCTGATCTTTGCCCATTTTTTTTATCTTTGCCCATTTTTATAGTAAAGAAGTAGATTAGCCTAGAAAGCAAGGAGAAGAAAGGCGTGAGGGGTGGGTAGGTGGGGGGTTTGTTCATTTCAGGACACCCGTATGCACTTTCCCAGGCTATGCACCTATGCCTAGAAATATATGTATCTTGAAAAGCACCAGTAGCACTGCTGCCAGGCAATGTAAGCAGGCCTTACTGATGTCAGTGTTTCACAACCCAGAGAACCATTTAACTGTGGTGTTGATTTGAGTTAAGGACTGATAGCAGTTAAGTAGTAACTTAGACATAATAAATAACCCTCTCTAGTCAGGTTTTAAAAAGTAGGACTTGGTGTACTGCTTTGATGCTTGCTTATGCAGAGTGAAGACTTAGCTTTGAGTGATGCTGGACAAACCATCATTATTAGGATGTGTGATTTATTTATTCAGAATAAGATGCACCAGATATGCATAGGTTTATGGGAAGCTCTGAGCGAATACCAATTTTTCTGCAGAGAATTGCCATCTTATACTTTTTTTAGGTTGCTTTGCTTGTGCAAACCTAGCTGATGACATGACACCCTGGGCAGTTGGAAAGAGAGAAAGAAAGGACCTTTGTAGTAGCAAAGTGGATTTGACTGAAGAGGGAGCTGTAGTGGAAGAACTGAATTTAAAACATGGGGGCAAAAGAATGCTCATAGATATACCACGATTGTGTTAAAACCAAGGTGATTTAAAAATAATTGATTTGAATCAGCAAGGAAAAGTGTGATATAAATCAAGTCTTTATTTTTCTAATTTACACATTTCCTCACTAAGCATGCATAGTACAGTACCTGGGAGCATGATCCACAATCTGTGATCATACAATATGTATCTATCTATAGATGGGGAGCAAGTGTGCTATTTATGATTTATAATGGGTTCTCTCTTTACATATGTAAGGATGCTAAGCAAAACCACTTACTTGAAGACTAAGTGCCAACTACTTTCCACAAGCCAGGTAATCATTGGGCAGAAAGGTTTCTTCATGAAATAGAAATAAAATGTTGTTCAGTTCACAGTCTAAATATTCCTAATTTTCATATTAGTAAGTATAAACGCAGAGTTTCTGCCATATAAAAAGTGGCACATATTTTTGCCCTGATTCAGTTTTAAGATAATGAATGTGCACTTGGACGTGCATACTGGTATTAAATTCAGATTTAATTTTAAACTAGTTTCTGGATAACTGAATCAAATAAAAAGAGTCACTTGTGGGTTTCTTGAGTTGGTGATCAGATGAGTTATCCTTCTAAATGGTCACATGTATGCACACACAACAAACCCTTCTTTCCAAGTTTAACATCTCTAAAACATGCTGAAATTAAGTAGTAAAAAGTAGGATCATTTTGTCCTGGTACATCTTTAGCTCTTCTGAATAAAAAGGAAATTTAAAGGTTCTCTTAAAGGAAAGATGCTTGGGATGGTAGATTGTAAAATGGGCCTTGTCTTTTTAGTTCTGCTTATCAGATTTGTTTTGTTACTATAGCCCTATAGTCTTTAGTTAACTTGTGGAAGAAAACAAATTGGAAATATCCATTTCCAAGAGGTGCACTTTTGGGGTCAAATTATTTGAATTGCAAGTAAATGAGACAGTTTTCTTTCCTCATTATTTTGTTGGTTAAAACTTTGTATGACTCAAAAGTCATATGAGCAGAGGTTTGCCCAACATGAACCTACTAGGTTTTTTAAAAAGCTTTTCCTATGGAACCTGTGTGTGTGTGTGTGTGTGTGTGTGTGTGTGTGTGTGATTGATTGTGTAGAGCCAGTGCTGTTAAACCACAAAAAGTTTTCCAAGTGCAAAGTAATTATATAAATTTTGTCAAGAGGTGCACATTTATGTGAACCACCTCTTCTAACGCCACCAGACTTTTTATGCCACAGTTGTTCTTTAGACATCTGCAGATAGCCCAGAACCCAACCTCATTTCAGTGTTTAGGAATTAGGTAGTGAAGAAGATACCCCTTTACTCCACTGGAGATTATGCTACTGAGGAAAGAAGAGAGGATAGGATTTGCTTGGAACAAGAGGGGAGTGGGTGGGGCTGGGGGAGAAAAGGAAGGGGGATGAAATCTGTCAAAAGAGGACATTCCTATTGTTGACAAACCCCTTTAGAACAGAAAGTCCAAGTCTGAGGGCATTAGCACTGATTCTGTTAGTTTTAGGATTCAGGGGTTGGGACTGGGGAGGAGACTCTTGATATGGTTAAAAATAAATAAATAAAAACACAATATGGAAACAGTTGTGTGTGAATAGCAGTGTGTTTGGGAGACTTGATTTCTCAGCTGAGAATCCTGAGACTTTTTCAGACAGCTGCCGTGTGAAACTTTAGATCAGGTTTTCTAAATTGTTTCCAGTTAACGCTTTCCCCTCTTTGAAGATGTAGAATCTCTACACTTTAATATTTCCTTCTTATATTGGGGGTTATTACGATGCAGCAGTACGTTTAGAGTTAACTTCTCTGACTTCTCATTTTGTTATTTTACTGCGCTTCGTTATGGTTGTGTTTTCTCCCTCACTGAATTAAGTTAGAATAGTAGAGACACTTTTTAAAGGGAGAGGCAAAGAGCACAGTAGGGAAAGCCCCCCCCCCCCTTTACACAACATTAGCAGTGCAATCCTTGGCATGTCTCCTCAGAAGTATTCTCCATTGGGTTCCAAGACTTCCAGAAAAGTGTGCATAGGATTGTAGCCTAATAGGTGTTAAGCAACATTGTTTGCGAGTCTATACAGGTATATGTTTGTGGGTCAAGTCCCTGGACTTCCACATACCTGCAACATGATTTTGGAACAAGCAGCACAATCCTATGTAAGTTTTCTCCCAAGTTCCAGTGAGGTGTTCTGAGGATTGCAGCCCAAAAAGAGGTGGCTTACTACGTCTTTCCGTGATTTTGAGTGCTTGTTTTACTGTAAGTCAGCATGGCAAAGGATTAATTTCAATAAGAGTGAAGCTGATAAACCGTCGTTTCTGTAAGCTAAGCAAATAAGTTTATTGAAAAACCCTTCAGTAAACATGTACAAATGAAGCAATATTTTTCAATACATCAAGGGCAAATTGTTGCCTCATCAGTTTGTGGTACTGTTTGTTTGTTTTTTAAATTTCTCCCTTTTTGTTACTTTTCATTTGCACACAAACATCTCTGCCTATCTACATTTTGGAAACTACAGTAGCTGTTTCTCATCACTGAGTTATTTAAAATACATTTTTATGTAAAAAAAAGCATTTATAGGTGAGATGAAATGTAACTTTAAAGCAAATATATTATTGTTATGTACACATCTCAGCAAGTTGACAACCTTGGACAACATCTTTTTTGGGTAGCTGTGGTTGGAGGGAGTTGATGATGCCAACCATTTAGTCAAGGCTAATATACTGTTTAATCAAATGGTATTTCAAAAAAGCTATTAATTTGTTGTGAATAATAAACCAATTCGGTTTCCCTTAATAAGTTTTGATTCATTAGTCATCAGTTGCTGTGAAGTACTTAAATCATCTTATCTGTGTGAAAAGCGACATCTTTTTTAAAAGAGAAGCCATGTGGCTTATAAAGAAAGTGTCTGATTTACAACGTCTTATTTACGCAAAGTGCTTCTACTTACCTGAATTATCTGCGCTGTAATATATTGCTTTCTTTTAGAAAGGACATAAGGCTATTTTCTGAATATTATTAACAGATGTGGATTAGAAAAAATTGCATTCTAACACAGATTTCTGAATCGCAGTGTATTTCCTATACAAATATTTCCATGATGCCAACTAGGCGTTAAGTTTCTTGTCTTAATGTGCCTCTGAACTGTATGCCCCTTGGCTCTAGACACTTGTATTTAGTCCAAAGAAATAGTGCAAATATCATTTGTCGTAGATTAGGTTTCTGTCAGAGGCTGTTGTTGAGAGCAGAACAATTTCTCTTTTTTATGTAAGCAAAGGATGATGATATGAATGCATATTGTGCATTCTGAATAATTTTGGAACAGAATAGAGTTGGCTTTGGTCAATTAAAAATGTGTAGGAACTAAGAAATGACCAGCAACAGAACAGGTAGGAAAACGGTGATGAAAAATCAGACTGGAAGGTGGCAAAAATCAAATGGGCAGATCAGTCAGCAGAACACACATGGTAAAAGCACTTAAATTTAAGCCAGTTTAAAGCCTAGTACTAAGTTGGCTTACTTGGAAACGAGTTCCACCGAGTTCAAAGGGACTTTTACTCTAAAAAAGCAAGGGTGCTTAGAATTGCAGTCCTAAGGACACCATCAGTCCCCAGTACAAGTTAAGTTCCTAAATGCAAATTCTCTGATTTAATTAGTTCGTGGATTGAGGCTGGCTGTCAGCTTTCATGAATGATGACTGAAACAAATGCCAATGTTTTGCAGCTAGACTTAATTCTATGGCTGCTAGATTTACTATTCATTTCAGAACTCTTGGTGTTTTCATCTAAAACACAATCATCTTCATCTTTAGCAACCCTTTGGTTGGCATAGCTTTTGGATCAGGCCCTGTGTGAATATGGATTTGTTCCCTAACCTTTTGCTGATCTTACGAGACAGGCAAAGTAAAAGTGAAGAATTGCTAGTGATGTTCGCAAGTTATTTTTGTAGAAATGAGAACTAATGGCCTTTGGAGTACAGCATATCAGGAGGTCACACACAAATAGGTCTGTCTTCCCAAAGCTTTGCTTGAAAAAAATATGCAAGAGGAGCCAATATTAAATAATATTTCTTTTTTGCATGGCACACTTTAGTGAACTTTCCCACTTTTTTATTTAAAAGTTAGGAACCCCCCCCCCCAATATGAATAGTACAGTCAAATGTATATAATTCATGGAATGGGCATTTTATCCTGCTTAAAAACTGTGTGTGTTCCAAGATTTACAAAGACCTTAAAGGGCAGCATTTAAAAGGATAATAATGATTTCAAAACACTTGCTTTCCAAAATATAGAGTATAGAAATGCTTTGTCATCAGAATCACAAATCCTTACAGTACTTGTAGACTTGGATCCTGACTTAAGTTTAAAGTAGATCCATTGCAATTATTTTATTCACTTATACTTAATGTTAGACAACAAACTTAAGTCCCATTGATTTCAAGGGGTCTACTCTCAGTATGACGAGAGTCTGGATCCAACTGATAGTACAGTAAGTGCTATATAATACCCCCCCCCCCGCCCCCCAATATTGCACAACACTTACGGATGCAGAATACAGAGAAGTGTATGTGATTATGATGTTAATCAAATATTTGGTTTTCATGTTGATATTTAGCCTTTTCCTAGTTTGCATTTACCAGATTGCAGTGATGTAAATATATATTATTTGAGAGACTTGGCTACAGAATTCCTTTTTGACTCAGGTGATTAGCTTAAATTATATGGTTTATAGCCATCATTTTGCAAGTAGAAATAGCTATATTTATTAATAATGACTTCAACTTGTTATACAAATGGGAGTTATTGCTTGCTTATATTTACAGTTATTATTTTTAAAAAACAAATTTAATTTTGTGAAACTGCCACAACCTAAAAGTTATATTTAGGAGAAATAAGAGACACACAGTTGCTTGGTACTTATAAATTCTTGCTTTAACTTCTCATGTAAATCTCAAGGCCACATTGCACTTCATATTTGTAAATCTCATGATATTTTTACAGGGCAAGATATCTACTTGTGTTACTAAAAGTTATTTTATAATACTGACTTAATGAATGTAGATTTATTGACATTTAAGGCCATTGATATTTAGGTCAAATATGGATTACAATAGACTGCAAATGACAATACAACAATCTTGTGCATTAAAATGTTCAGGCAAATAATAACACTTCTAGTTCTATTCCTGTTGTTTGTGGGAAATCAAAATATTCAGATCTCCGATATGTGGAATTTACCTTGCATAATTTTGCAGTAAATTCTTGCAGATACTTGAATGTTTACATAATCAGTGAGGATAAATTGTGTGGCATATATTCTGAAATAGCTGTCAACAGAAGTTTGCTTTCTGCTATTTAATATTGGTCTTGTATTGCTTGTCCTTTTTTTGTTAGTGCTTTAATATATCACTCAAAATTCCTCTGATTCATTGTCTGAAATGTGTTGCATCTGTGTCATGCATGGTTTGTAACGTATGACGGAAGTGGAGAAATTGCACCATCTAAGATTTGTTGCATTTCCTTTGGAGCTATTGTATTGATTTATAAACTTACCATAGCAATGGCTAGGTCAGGTAAGTGTGATTCTTGAACACACATGCAAGACTGGTTTTTTTTTTAAAAAAATGCAAATATTTCTCTCTGAAGGTGAGGATGTAGGGGAACAAAATTAGTTAGACAACACAATTAGTTAGAAATAACAGGAACAAGTCAGTGCAAAATCTCCAACATTCAACTGTCAGTTTTAAGCCACAGGGCTGATACAAATGTTATGTTCAAATTGGCTTTGTTCGTCATTAGTTATTTAAAGCATATAACTTTTTTTCATCTGCTTTACATTGTAATCGTGATTTTAAAATGCTTCCATGCATATCTTTGGCAGGCAAGTCCTGTTAATGGACCCTCCAAAAATAATCTCTAGTTTTGCATACTGAAACAGCAATATAATGTGGGCTGAGAAAACAAAAAACTGATGACCGGTTTTAAGTTGCCTAAATACATGCCTATGTGACAAAGAGTAATTTACAAAAAGTCAATATCTTCCAGGTAACAAATCTAGATATTTCTTGAGGGCCTATTACAAATAAGCTTCTCTGTCTGTCTGTCTGTCTGTCTGTCTCTCTCCCTCCCTCCCTCCCCCCTCTCCCCCCTCTGTATCTCTACAGTGTTTTATCAGTGAGTTTACGGAACTTGACTATATCCTATGAATGCTCATTTGAGTGTTATTTTAAAAAAATACTTAATACTTATCTTAATACTGATACATTTTCTGTTCATCAGCCTGACTCATTCCTGTTAAATTTAGACTTAATTCCTGTTTAACTGTAGATTGTGTCAACCGTGCTGTAATCTTTGTTATGAATTTTGTGAAGAATGGCGAATACAGTATGTGAAAAAAGCCTGCTATGCTATAAATGCACACAGTACCTGGAAGTAAGTCCCGTTGAACTCAGTGGAACTTAACTCCTGAATAGACATGTATCGGATTGTACTGTAATCGTGTTTTCTAGGTTCAGTCAGGCTCCATATTTCCAGCCCTATTACAAATGACAGGTGTTTTTTTTTCTTTCTTTCTAACAATAGATTTCTATGCATATGTGAAGCATTGCAGAACTGTAGTGATGGTGTAACTTTCATTTGATGGTGTGTCTTTAATATTTTCAAAAGTTTTTAAATGATTTGTTAGCAGGAATGTGTTATCCTTTCACTGGTATTGGTCAAACCTGATATTAACTACAGTCATACCTCGGTTTAAGTACGCTTCAGTTTGAGTACTTTCAGTTTAAGTACTCCGCAGACCTGTCTGGAATGGATTAATCCACTTTCCATTACTTTCAGTGGGAAAGCTTCAGGTTGAGTATGCTTCAGGTTAAGTACGGACTTCCAGAACCAATTACACTCATACTTCGGGTTAAGTACGCTTTAGGTTGAGTACTCCACGGACCCATCTGGAACGGATTAATCCACTTTCCATTACTTTCAATGGGAAAGTTTGCTTCAGGTTAAGTACGCTTCAGGTTAAGTACAGACTTCCGGAACCAATTGTGTACTTAAACCGAGGTACCACTGTATTCTTTTTGAAATGAGTTTGCTGTAATATAAGTAGATCTTTGGTTCCAAGCTTAATGGGACATGGAGTGGTCTTCAATTTCACTCAGAGTAGACCCATTGAAATTCATGAACACAGTTGGGTCCTTTAATATCAGTAGGTCTTCTCTGAGTAAAACTTGACTAGCACGCATGGGTTGAACCTGTCATTTGGGATACAGTACTAGAATTGTTTACTCTTTTACAGTTCTCATTGGCCTAATTTGGGACATTAAATCCCATTGGAGTCTGTGGGATATTTTTCAACACACTCTCTTTAATGACCAGAGGTTTAAGAAGAAGCCTGCTGGATCAGACCAAAGGCCCATCTGGTCCAGCATTCTCTTCTCACAGTGGCTAACCAGATGCCTATGGGAAGTCTGCAAGAGGTGTTTGAGCCCAATAGCATGCTCCTCGCTTGCGCTCCTCGGTAACTGGCATACAGAGGGAGACGGCCTCTTGCCCTGGAGGTAGCACAGAGCCATCCTGGGTAGCCATATCCTCCATGAACTTGTCTAAAGCAGGGGTAGCTACTGTGATGCTCTTCAGATGTGGTGGGGCTACAACTCTCATCAGCCCCAGCCAGCATGGCCAGTTGTCAGGGGTGATGGGAGGAGTTGTCCAACAGCATCTGGAGGGCTCTGTGTTGGCTATCCTTTGCCCACCAGCTTTAAAAGCCATCCAAATTGGTAGCTACCACTGCACAGCAAATTCTGTTGTTTAGCTACTCTCTGTGCGACTCCCTGTTGCTTCTGCTAAACCTTTCAGCACGGCCCATTGTATGATTCTCCATAAAATATTTCCATGGAAATGAGTATCGCATACTTCATTGCTATGAATTGAAATTTAATAAACAATAACACAGTGGGTGGGTGGGTGGGGTTGTTCTTTATGTTTGTTATTATGGTATCTATTCTTGAGTTCTATTGTAAACTGTCCTGTGATATTTGGATGTAGGGTGGTATACAAATTTTATAGATAGTAGTAGTAGTAATAATAATAATAATAATAATAATAATAATAATAATAATAATAATAATATCACTTTTTTGTTTGTTTCGCCTAAGTGTAGTTGAAGTCTGCCTTGGGTGGGGGGTAGTTTGAAGTTAGTGAGAATGAAGAGAAACATAATTTAAACTTAATTTTAAAGTTGCAAAAAGTGTTTACCAGTGAAGAAGCTGGATGCAATATCCCTGTTGCTTTGTACATTGTTGAGAAAACCCATCTCCTTTAGAGAAGTGATGTTATTCTGTTGCAGAACTTATTTCCCCTTTCCACCTTTAAATGCTAATCTGATTTGGCCTATGGCAGTGTCCATGAAACACGGAGACAGTTCACCACCTTTAGGGGCAGGTGTGGCTGGTGCAGCTAAAACCAGCATAACAGTTTGAGAGAATGAATGAGGCTCTTTTGCTTTAGTACATCTCTTGCTGCTTAGCCTTTGACAAGAGTTATAGTTCATTTGTGTCACAACAATTTGCTAAGTAATGTGTTAGGAGAAAGAGGAAACCACAACTGCAGCAAACAACTTAACATATCAGGCAAGGGTTGGATACCTCAGAGTCACAGCCGAAGCAGAATTGTGATTGGACAGAATGCCAGAATACTTGCTTAAAACAATACATTTGTAAAAACAAATGTTACACATTTCTTTAAGGATATGCCACTATTTAAAGGCATGCTAATTATGTATAGCTAAATATCATTCCTACTTGTTAATGTATTTGATTAGCTTCCATTTGAGAAGATTTTTAAAATACTGTTAGAATAGTTTTGCCTACTTACACATTTGAAAGCTTAAAAATATGTACAGTACACATACACGCATACATTATTTTATTTGTAAGCCGCCTTTCCCCAGTTCAAAGCATGCTCAAGGCGGCTTACAACATGAAAAAACACATCACTACAACATAACAAAAGTGTAATTGAAACATGAAAATGCATAACCAAACTGAACAATTTCCACATAAATCACAAGATCTAAAATAAGCATCAACAACAGCAACCCTGCCCCCCCCCTACAAACCCTCTCAAACAATACCCCAGCCCAAGAATCTGTTCATCCTCAGCTTTTGTAGTTGGCATCGCTCAGGGCTCCACCTTCCCAGGCCAGGTGGAAAAAGTCCTGCAAGGCAGGAAGCAGTTCTCCCAGGACTCTCAGCCAAGATGGTTCTTACTGCTATGTTTCATAACCCAACTATGGATATTTTTTACAATCTGTTTTAAAAGTTGAAACCATTGTTTGTTTATATTTTATAACAGTCTTACATACCCATAGGTTGCTTGCCAACCTCAACCCCTCAAAGCTATAGAAGCACAAGGAAAGAGCAGCTAGAAAGAAAATGAATGTTTGGCTTGTTTGCTTGCCTATGAGACAGCTATTGGTTTGTTGAATAAACCATGGTTAAATAGCTTATTGTTATGTGTGGATGAAGCCATTCTTGTCAAAGGGCATGCAGAAGACCCTCTGCCCGGTTGTGCCTGGCCTCATGCAAAAAGAAGGATGCTGCTGAGTGTAATTGTTGCCATACTGAGGCAGAATATTTTGTCTGTACAGTATTTGAGGACCAGGATTCTTTTGCTAGATGTGATGACATTCACCCAGTGTGATGGGGGAGTGGAAGTCATTACAGTACTGCTCAGTCCCTGACTTGCCTGTGTTGACCAGGAAATGTCTGTAGGGGGATTTTCTCATGCTTAATTGAATGTAACAGGGCCCCGATCATGCACAAGGCTTTACTCTTAATTCAAGTTCTCAGCTGACATACAAAGAGGCCAGTGTGCACAGGCCCTGCCCCCATCCCCATATTTAAAGATTGCACATTCAAGTGAATGCCTAAACATGATTTGGTTCTTGAGCCATTGTTGGAATATATAGTTTTGCGTTACTTAGCATACTGTGTTTACATATTATTCAGAATACCACTTTTTTGTTTAACCACCACCTGCCAAAAACAGCTAAAATAACCTTGCTTATACATAGCTGATGCTTATTTGCTTTGCTTTCCCCCCTTGCTGTCTCAGATATTTATAACTTTAAAACATGCGTATGTCAGTGGCGTAAGCATCAATGGTTTAGGTCTTTTTACCTCATCTATATTTTCTTTCTTAGAGCTGGGTAAGATGGCAAATATTGTCTGTTCCAAATGCTGTTTATGACAGTTTGTTATAATTGGAGGAGAACCCAGCTCTGACATATGTGCAGTACCATTGCTCAGATTGGAAACAAACCAGGTTTTTACAGAGCTTGTTTAATGTTAAATCTTTCAGAGTACCAAAGATCAGAAAAGCATCACCTGTTGCTTTTCAGGTATTTCCCCTCTTCATTGCAGGTGGCATTCTTACTTTTTTATTATCTTAACCTTATAGCAAACAATAGAAATGGTTGGAAAATTAATTTTCAGTTTATTTTGTAAATTAATTTTAATTATATACACATACACCATTGCTGCAGGAGGCTTCAGAAGAGCTCAGATTTTTCGGCTGTGTGTTTGACTCTCCTCTTGGTCTTGCTGGTTAATGCTGAATGAAGGCCCACATGGAGTCACAATTAGACCTACTGGATGCCTCGCATTATTTGATGGTGGGGCGCGCTATCTTCTTATGTTAGTATTCCATCCCCGCTCTTCGCACCAAGGTCCATATAGATGAGTGCTACCCTTTATACTTGTGTTGATGAGATAAATATTTTACGGACTCTTGTGGGCTGAATAAGGAGATAAAACATGAGCAATAAACATTTTCCTAGTCGTACAGTCCTTCATGCATGATGTTATTACGGTATATGAATGGGCGTTGGTCATTTATGTTGTCAGCTTTACCATTGGCTTTATGGGGAAGATATTTAGAAACAAAGAATCATAGAATTGTGGAGCTGGAAGGAACCACGAGGGTCATCTAACACAACCCCCTGCAATGTAGGAATATTTCGCCCAACATGGGGCTCAAACCCACAACCCTGAGATTAAGGTTCTGCCGTTTCAGGCTCAACTGTCTGAGCTCTAACTCCTTTACCCTCATGTGATATTTCTAATTCTCAAGAGAATCCCATTGTGGGGATTAGCTAATGCCTGAATAATTCCTAAAGAAAGGCAGTTTGATAAGGAAATGTGACTTTTTGTGATAGCACGCACAGAAGAATTTTCTAGAATCTGCATTGACTGGAGCGGTAAAGGTACCCCTGTCTTAAATCCAGTTGCGGATGACTCTGGGGTTGCGCGTTCATCTTGCTCTATAGGCTGAGGGAGCCGGAGTTTGTCCACAGACAGCTTCCGGGTCATGTGGCCAGCATGACTAAGCAAAGCAGCGCACAGAAATGCTGTTTACCTTCCCGCTGGAGCAGTACTTATTTATATACTTGCACTTTGACGTGCTTTCGAACTGTTGGTGGGCAGGAGCAGGGACCGAGCAACGGGAGCTCACCCTGCTGCAGGGATTTGAACCGCCGACCTTCTGATGGGCAAGCCCTATGCTCTGTGGTTTAGACCACAGTGCCACCCGCGTCCTGGAGCAGTATGGCAACGTAAAAAGAAGGCACTAGGAGATCAAGGACAACAGGTACAAGCAAATATTTATTGAAAATCTTGAAAATTGGGATACATTTCAAGATTTAGTATCTTCTTCAAAAGGGAATTATTTTTTCAACAAACCATTATTATCTATGAATGTATTCCAGTGAGAATGATCTATATTTATGGATGGAAAAGCTAAGCATGCTGTTTTGTTGCTTTGCTCATGAGTGAGATTTGCAGCCTGCAGCAGACGAGTCCTTCCCTGTTTGCGTTTACTGTGTTCCACTGTTATGGCTCCATTAGGCTGTCTTGATCTCCCTCTTCTCCTCTCTCAGTCTGCACTCCCTGGCTTTTGCTAACTGTGGTTTACCATTTGTCTCAACTGGCAAATTAAGGCTAGTGTCTTTCCTCCTAAACACAAATGCAGGATTTAAAGGTGACATGCAAAGTATAGTTGGAGGCAAGGTGCAACCGGTAGCAATAGATTGGAGATTGCAAACATCTATGTTTAGTGGAAGGCAAGGAGGGGAGGGCACAGAAGGTAGATTGTTCATAAGCCAGTGGGTGGAAGCACTGTGTTAAAGAAACATGGCTTAGTGATAGGCTCAATTCAGACTTTCATGATCATTACATTTTGCACGAGTTTTAAAAATATATATATAAAAGATTCTTCCTGTGCATGAATGGATCGCCAAAACTTTGCTGCATGTATGAATGAAAAAACATCAATACCTATGCAAGGATTTTAATATGAATCTTTGATATACAGTGATGAAACAGTGGTGTCTAGGAGGGACAGTGTTTCAAATAATCCAGTCATCAATTATTGTTACATTGCTTATGAGCGGAGCAAATCTGTTTAGGATGGAGGTGTTTAACTAGAATGAAACAATTGTCTTTTCATCTTACTATTTTATGTTATGCTTCAAAGCATACCACCATCTTCACGTGTGCTATGGAAAACAAGGTTTATTTGTTTTGTCGGAACAAAGCATTTAAAAAGTTAATGGAATATCTATAGTGTTTGCACTGTGTCTGCATTATTGGTGTATGTTCATGGACGCAGATAGAGGGAGTATTGTAGGCAAAATATATAAAGCTGAGCGCTTGAAAGTAAACCACTGGAATTTGAAAGTGCATGACTTTGGCTGGATTGTCCCAGGTGTTTTGAACATCCTCTGTTGCGATCTTTCCCATTTGGGGAAAAAAAAGAGGTGCACCTTCCCTTATCTCCATTGCACCGTGGCTGTCCATAATGAGAGACGTTGAAGAGAGAGGCAGAGACTGGTTGTAGTTTTCTGTCTACTGATGTCTTCTGCTTGGAAGTGAGTACCGGTAAGTGTAGGAAGGAAGATAGTCTGCAGCATTGACATGTATAAAGGTATGGTTGGATTGAGGAGAACTTCCATCTATTAACCTCTTAAATGACTTGAGACCTCCATATCTGGAGCATCTCTCCCTGTATCAGCCTGCTTGTGGTCCTAGATGATGATGAAGAAGAGTTTGGATTTGATATCCTGCTTTATCACTACCCGAAGGAGTCTCAAAGCAGCTAACAATCTCCTTTCCCCTGCTCCCCCACAACAGACACCCTGTGAGGTGGGTGGGGCTAAGAGACTTCAGAGAAGTGTGACTAGCCCAAGGTCACCCAGCAGCTGCATGTGGAGGAGCGGAGACACGAACCCGGTTCCCCAGATTACGTGTTTACCGCTCTTAACCACTACACCACACTGGCTCTCTAGATACCTCTCTAGATACCTCTTCTCAGTGTTCCTCCACTGGGAGAGGTGCATTATGTGGGCCAGAACCTTTTCAGTGGTAGTCCTTCATTTATGTAATGGCCTATTCCGTGAAATATGCCTGAAACCAACACTTGTTTTGGAATCAGTTAAAAGCATGGGCTTCTGTGGGTTTTTAGAATTATTGTTACCACCTGTGTGGTGGCTACCTGGGGTTTTGTGGTTTAAAGGATGTTGTATTCTTACGTGCTCTTGTAAATTGTATTTGAAGTGTTCTCATTGTTCTGTTGAAATGCAAGCCACCCTGGGATCATATGATGGACATTCTAAAAAGCCTCTTAACTTTATTTATGTATTTATTTAAGAGGTTTGCAGACATTCTGATTCTTTCTGTCTGCATCTCCCCCTCCCCAAATGAGCAGGACTTTGAAAGTAACCCTGTTTCCAATTATGAAGGGCAGCATAAATGAGCCACTGCAGTGCCATTTATATCATTGTTACTTAGCTGTGTATATGAGTTGCATCATAGTAATTTACTTTTTCCTGGAATAGAATGCATATAGAATTAAACATCACCAGGATCTACACTACTATGCACAACACTGCCAAAAATCCCAAGGGACAGAAACTTAACGTGCTTTTATAAAACCATAGAATTATACAAATGTTAGGTTCTCCATGGGAATGTAATGAACAACTTAATCCTAAATACAGGAGACCTTTGGGCTTGGATTTGATCAGTCCCTCCTGTCACATCTGTTGTCTACAGTATTCGGTCAATAGGGTATTTTTGGAAACCTGCATGGATTATATTTCTAAATATTTATTACTTCCTTCATCACTGCTGTTATGCTTTATATTGTAGGTTAGGCAGGCCTTTTTGCAGAACAATCCTATGCGTGTTTACTCAGAATTTAATGTGACACACTCTCACTCTAAGTAGAGTTATGAGTTTGTGGGTGCCAGACCACTCTAAATTTCTGGACCCAGTAAGTGTTAGAATTTAATTGAGGCTTGGTGTGTCAGACACCTAATCCTAGGACTCAGCAAGTTCTAATCACGCCAGACTATCTTCCTGTGTTCAGGTAATCGCTTGGCTGATGGGCCATTAAGAGAACAAAGGAGAGGTGGTTTTGTGTGAAACGACAACTTTTAACCCGTGAGAAGGACAAAAATTGTGTGTTGAAAATGTATGTAATGTGACCTAGAAGTAAAGCTGCAAGGTGAAAAGCCTGAGAAGCAGAGCACAATGTTATATTTCTGCTTTAATCCAAGGCTTTGGCTATGAAAGAAACAATACCCTTTTGGGGTGTCATTGCTTTGAGCCCCTCCATTGCAGGCTCAGGTTGTGTATATGTGTAAATAGACCATTTATCATAAAGACACGGCAGTCTCCGCTCTGCCTCATTTCCAAAAGGGATCATAAACCCTAGGTTGGGTTGGAGCGCAACAGCATTGCAAGCTTAGGCTGCATTCCTATTTGCACTTACCTTGGAGTAATTTCATTGGAGTAAACATGCTGAGTAAACATGCATAGGATTGCTGAGTTGCAATCCCTGAAGACCAGGTACATATTTCAAAAGAGAAATGTAACATTAGTATTTTTCTTTCCCTTATGGGTGAAACTGTGGGCAAACATTTTATCTTGCTTTGATTAAAATTTGGTATGGGCAGCAAGGGGAAAAATGCATCAGGCTATCAGTTGACCATTCCTTGTTAGTATATACAGTGGTACCTCGGGTTACAGACGCTTCAGGTTACAGACTCTGTTAATCCAGAAATAGTACCTCGGGTTAAGAACGTTGCTTCAGGATGAGAACAGAAATCGCATGGCGGCGGCAGTGGGAGGCCTCATTAGCTAAAGTGGTGCCTCAGGTTAAGAACAGTTTCAGGTTAAGAACGGACCTCCAGAACGAATTAAGTTCTTAACCCGAGGTACCACTGTATAGGCAACATATATTTGAATCACCGAAAAAGCTCGCAAACACCCTGTTTTGTTTCTGCCCCACTCCGCCCCATTCTGCCCCTTTTTGTGATGTTTTTGGGTCATGTCTGGGTTTTGCGTGATGTGCGTGTCCGCAGTCACACACATATTGGGCATAAAAGTGTGAGGGGGTGCTATTATTATGATTATACTACTATTAAGATGGCTGTCTGTATGCTTTTTACCATGTTTTTATTATATTTTTATCATTGATGATTTGTAGTATGTTTCTAATGTTGTACACCACCCTGAAATCTTTTGGAAAAAGCGTGGTATATAAATTGAAACAAGTCTAATACTACTAATAATATTCATTGGGTTTGATTTGAGCATGGTGATAGCGTAGAACTTTCCACAGAGGGAACTGCTGTGCATCCTGTCACTTGTTGGTGCAGCAAAAATTGGGTTGTGTCATATGCTGGAATGGTTTTAGAGCTAAATATGTGAATTAAAAATGGATTATATAACTCGCATAAGCCACATCTTTAGTTAAATTGCTTGTAAAACTAAAATATAAGTTGTACTTGTGTTTCTGGAATTATTGTCTAACATAGAGCTGTTGAAACTCCCAAGAACAATGCATGCTTAGCCACCCCTGAAATTAAGTTGGGAGCACAATTCTTCACTTGTATAAAACCCAAAATGTTGAATGAGTAAGACATGGGTAGGCAACCTAAGGCCCGGGGGCTGGATGTGGCCCAATCGCCTTCTCAATCCGGCCAGCGAACGGTCCGGGATTCAGCGTGTTTTTACATGAGTAGAATGTGCCCTTTTATTTAAAATGCATCTATGGGTTATTTGTGGGGCATAGGAATTCATTCATTCCCCCCCCCCTTTCAAAATATAGTCCGCCCCGCCACAAGGTCTGAGGGACAGTGGACCGGCCCCCTGCTGAAAAAGTTTGCTGACCCTTGGAGTAAGAAGTACTTACTCTCAGAGGAACCCCATCCTTTATGTTTCTCCATGAGTTGTTACTCTTAGAGTGCCTCCTGATTGGAGGAAACAAACCCAGCACAGAGACACAGTAGGAGGCCTCCACTGGTGGCAGGGAATTCTGACATAGCTCTGCATTGTATTGGGTGCAGTTAGATCAATAACTTTAATGCCAGAACAATGAATCATTCAGAGAGATAGCTGACACCCTCCTTCCTGGGTGGAGTCTTTAACCTCATGCAGGCCCTTTAATTCATTTCATGTAGCACACCAAGTGTGTCCAGCTCACAGCTTGTACTGGTCTCAGATACTCATTTTCAAAAAAAGTGATGCAAAAAAAGTATTGTTAGCAGTTATTACTCCGACCATGTTTTTCTCCTACAATTGAGTCAACAGTAAATACTGGGACACTTGTGGAACCATTGCAGATTGAATTTACTGTATGTTAAAGATGGATTCTGTGTCATCTTTGGGAGGGATGAGTTGTGGTGAGGAAAGAGAGCGTTGGTTTGTGTGTGTGTGTGTGTGTTTTAAAGGGGGCATGACAGTGAGACTGTTTGTTTTTGACAAAAGTTGTTTGTGATTTCAGGTACTCATGGGAAATCTCTTGATCAGATTCACATCTGTTCCTGTCAAAGTGGGTGCTAAGATACCGGTCACCCAGCAACCATGTCCAAGAGGGAATTGGGCCGATAATAACTTCAAAAAGGAATGACAGATGCTAGATTAGGATGAAAGACAAAACGCATGAAAAATGAGCTTGTTAGAATAAAAAATTTGTTCAAGCACCTTCATGCAAATTAAATGAATATTGAACATTTGCATGCAGTAATTCCTACTTTTTTGTTGATTGAGAAGAAATAGATATGGTGCCTCTCTAAGACTCTAACATGTAATTTTTAGTACCAATTATCATACAAAGCTGTGCCTTTCTGAAATACCCTCCAGA
The DNA here is from genome assembly GCF_963506605.1 of Zootoca vivipara. NCBI lineage: Eukaryota > Metazoa > Chordata > Lepidosauria > Squamata > Lacertidae > Zootoca > Zootoca vivipara. Next base: position 8,377,383 of record NC_083279.1, on the reverse strand, counting down.
TTAGTCACTTGGGTGCTTAACTGTATTCCACATGCAATCCCATTATTTTGCAATGTGCACAAATCTTTTAAAGATTTATTTATTTTATTAGTATTTAATAGTAAAATAAACAAGTAGTCCTATTTTAATTAAAATATTTAGGGTTCAGGATGCTTTGGCTCATTGGTTCTTCGGTGTTACTAACATTTGCAAAAGATCACAGAAGCTAAGCTTGAATGCCATGGTTTCCTAATGAATGGTCAAACAGCATTCCATTAGAATATTTTTTATTTGAGTAAAATGAAAATATACTCACTTCCTCATATTGTGGGTATTAGGATAGATGGTTTTAAGCTAGCAGTTTTATTATTGAAACATTCACATGACAACCAGAATTTAGAAAAGGCTGATAAAATGTCCTGATTGAGAGAGTATTCTGTGTCTTGGTTTAGCAGTGTCTAATGTGGTCACGTACAGAAATTGATTTTCTTCAGAAATTAATTAATTTTTCATATCGCCCTAAGCTGCAGTTAAAAAGAGTGCATACTTGTCTGTTTTTTCCAGAAATATTGCCTAATCATATTAATACCATTGCCCCAAGGATGAAAAGATAATTGTACAAATGCATTTGGAAATATGTATCACTGAGTATTTATGATTAAATTATGCAAATGACCCAGCTCTCATCCTTTCCAGACCCAGATTGTCTAATTAGGATTGATATGCTGAATAGATGTTCCAGAATTTGAATACAAGCATGTCCAAAGAGCAGAAAATTGGAAATGACAAGGCTGAAATGTTGAGGAAAGTGTCTTTTCCTTTTATACTTTACTAATGTGGTGTTAGCAGTTGCAATTTTTCCTTTGGCTATATTGTGTGACTCATCTGTCCTACAAGAAAGAAAGAAGCCAGAAAGAAAATTCAACTTTCTCAAATAACGCCTTATTTTTTTAAATAACACTGGATTCTGTCCTAGTTATTTTTCTCTTCATCCTCCTGATGTTGAAACATGTTTACATATAGTATTAGAATGTTGTTGCTTTTTATAGAGATATAGGCTTTCTGTTGGATTATCCAGTGTTTCCTACTTGCTTATATTTAAATTTCATTACTGCTTCTAATGTGGAAGTGATGGCTACAGTTCCAGTATTGATTTCTTTAGAGACTTTACTCTTCAAATTGTTAATATTATTTGGACTAGCTATGTCATCTTGCAATTCCATCTTGCAACTCCATTTTGCAACTTCCCCCTTTGTGCAAAAAACCCCTGTCAGTAGTTTTTTAATAGTAGATGATTTCTGGCAACATACACAATATTGAAATCCTAAACAGTGACTTGTATTTATTTGCAAATGCTTTTGTTCTTCTTATGAAGCGCCACATCAGGGAAGGCTAGGGTGTAGCAATGAGTGAGCTGATAGTACTTCAGCCATCATTAGCAGCAGGAGTCACTCTGTCTGAACTCTGTAGGTTTTGTTCGCCCATCTGCAGGATGATGGATTGCTATGTTTAATACATTTCAGCTTTTGTCTGTCTTAGTGTGGATAGACAGCATTATCAATGATTTCAGTGGTGATTAGCGATCCGTCGCTGCCTTTTCCAATTGGCCAGATAGTCCCCAGGAGTGTTTCATGCAATAACTTACCATGCAATTGTGTAGTTCAGCTTCAAACATGGATGGCTAATTCCATTTTTAAAAAGGCAAACAATATTTTAAATCCACCAAGAGCAATTCAAACCGCAGCTGGCACCTCAAAGCAAAACTGCACAAGGTGAAATTATTGAATGCTCATGGATCTTATCTAAATATTTATCTTGCTTCACAGTAAAAGATGAAATTCTGCGTCACTTCTTAAAGAAGCCAGGATATATTTTTGTGAATGCATTCCATAGGGTGTAATGTCATCATTTATGCTCCTGTCTGTATTGGAGCATTTTAGCTACTGGTGATGTAGCTGGAGTGCAATGCAAGGGTTGTATTAAAGCAATAAAATAGAACATGACATGTGTCATCAGAAGATTTGCTAAGCCCCTGAGTGTATTGTGATTCAGAACTCTTAAGGGGCTGGAAGATTCTAGCCACCAGAAAAAGTTGTTATATACCAGCAACACATGCCTGGAGTGTTTTCATGATAATTTTTGAACAGTACAGTGGTTGTTTTGGTTTTATATTTTAAGTCCATAAAGATGGTAATAGGGAAGTTAGACATTTTATTAATTACATATGTTAACTACTGTACTAACATAGAGAACTGGATTCCGAAATCAGAATTTTAGATTGTAGTTTACAGTGCACTTGGCTTTCAAGAATGGCCTGATGACTCAGTTTGGCCTCCTGTGGAGTGCTTGTTACCGAGCTGGTTGCTGATCACTTTTATTGTATTTGAATGGTGTGGGGATGGAAAACTTAAATATCGGGAGATATTGAGTGTTTTGTGTGAAGGAAATGGGGGAAAACCTCAAAGCTTAGGAGTGAGGTTGAAGAGCTAATATATAGTCAGTTGGATCAATGGCTTGTATCTATGCTGCTGTTATTCACTGTGCAGCTTATTTTTATTTGTTTATTGGGGGGCAGCTCTGCCTTTAAATATGTCTTCACTTGTGGTTGTGGCATTTTCCCAGCTTTCCCAGCTATGTTCATGTGTGCTTATCTGTGGCTGAAAATCTCAGGATGGCCTTTTTGTTCCTTCATAGAAGATCTAGGCAGTGACAATTTTCACAAGTAAGTGAAGAGTAATTAAATACCAACTGAGGACATGGGGGGAGGGGAGAGCTGGCAGTGTCTATGGAAGAGAGTTTTATCCCCCCCCTTTTTAATCTGCTCCATAGTTTCAAGGTATCTTAATTTTAATGATTTTTTTTAATGATATAAAGTTGCCTTCATGGTACATGCCTTCAGAGTGCTTACTTGCCGTATACAAGGATCACAGGAACTTTGAACTTTCTAAAAGTTTGAAGTTTAAAAAGAGGCATCATTTTGACATGCCTGCAAGGGTTATTTTATTTGCAGTGCTGCATCTGGCTCAAAGAGACCAGCTGTGAGGATGGTGGACCTTGTGTTAGACGAAATATCTGTGAAAAAGAACTTGCGTTTCTTACAGATAAAAAGTATAAAACTAAAAAGAGATTCATCTGTGCTGCCTATAGTGAAAGAAACCAATCCTTAGACAACTGGATCTTTGTCACTGACATAAGAAATCCTACTCAGGGTAAAATTCAGGCCTTATATTTGAAGTAGAACTGTAATCTTATTTGACCACACTGCCACACACAATGCAAACAGCATGGCTGATACTTCCAAGTATTAGCAGAATGCAAGACTGTTTTAACGGCTTGCCAGAGGGCAGCTAGCCCTTTCCATGTGAAAGTAGTTTTGGGAAGCTCCTCCAGTACAGAACTTATGGGAACCACTGTGCTAATCCTATTGGAATGTAGCAATTATCACCTACCATATAGGTGTTAAACTCTGAATTTAACAGGGATTAACACCTCACGCCCCTTTCTGGGGCCAACCACATAACTACATCTTGTTGGTTTTGTACTCACTATAGGAAATGGTGAAGAAGTGACTAGTTTCTGCTCTTTTGCTACTTGGTGTGCATTATTCTTGAGGAAGAACATAGTCTCTAAGAGAGCTGAAAGCGACCTGAGAGATGCTTTCATCTCCTAATGTGTATATACACTCTTCTCCAACTGTCAAACAGGTGTTGCAGGAGTTTAGAACAATACAAAAAAACTGTTTCCAAGAGGCAAAAAAGTGAGATGAATGTTTTATCTTTGAGTGAATGTTTTAAAACATCTTCAGGCAGTGGTGGAGGAAGCCGTTTCGGCATGTGCAGTGTCACTACGTACAACGCATGTGTCACATGCATGCTGTGTAGTGACGCTGTGCATTTGCACTGCGTTGCGGGTTGTAGCCGGCGGCGCTCCAACGCTGATCCCGGCACCGTCCGTACAGCGCTGGAGCGCTGCCACCAGCAAAGTGCGGAGTGAGGTTTTTTACTGAGCAGCTTGGGAGGTGCCGTTGCCCTGCCGCCTGGTAAAAAGCCTTCAATTCGCAGCTTGCTCGCTCACCTGCTCGGCGCGCGCAGAGGCGAGGGGCGGGCCAGGGAGGGGCGCGCCAAGTGCCACCCCCTCAGGGTAGCACCCGGGGTGGCCCACTCCCATTGCCCCCCCTTGCTACACCCCTGTCTTCAGGTCTCTTATAAAACTAGTCTTTCTTAAGCTTTCCATAAGATTTGTTGTTCTTTCAGACTACCAAGAGTGTTTGTTGTTAGCCTTTATTGGCATAAGACCAAGAGGGTTTGATGTGAACCTCTCCTGATAGAACAGGCAATTATTATGGCCTTTTAGAAGGCATGAAGACGGTCTTCCACCTTTTGAGATGCACTTTTCAAACACTGAAAAAGCAAAAGCAAAACTGTGGTTCGTTTTCAAAGTCTCTCCTCACACCTTGCCCTGCTACTCCCTCCAACTTAGTGTTCCTGTACTTTGAGTTACAGGTAGGTAGCCGTGTTGGTCTGAGTCGAAGCAAAATAAAAAATTCCTTCAGTAGCACCTTAAAGACCAACTAAGTTTATATTTTGGTATGAGCTTTCGTGTGCATGCACACTTCTTCAGATACACACTACTTCAGATACACACTACAGATACAGATACCCAGCTACTGAAGGAATTTGCTGTACTTTGAGCTTTTGTTCTTGGAATGAAACCAGTTTCTCAAGAAGTGCTTTCTGGTTGCAAAAAATATGCAACAGATTTAGATTGTGTGTTGACTTCATAGAAAAAAACAAGTACTCAGGTCTCCATTGTTTCTAGAATAAAACATCATGTATACGCAGCCTCAGTCCGATTAAGGATGTTTCATAAAATGGTTTTGGTTGACCTTACAACTCGTCCTATATAAAATACGGTATTTTTCTGCTCAGCATTGCTAATGGTGGGGAGCAATAACCATTTTAAATTTTAAAGAAAGTAAGAGGTTAAACATTCTGAAAACTTAGGTCCCTGTTAGAATGGGTATTCTCAATATTTAATGAATTGCTAAAATATTAATTCATTTAGTGCATCTTTGGTGTTAATGGTTTGTAGATTTTTATGGGGCATTTTCAGCTGCACTGGTTAACAGCTTAATTTTCTATATTAAGATGAGAATATTATATACCATTAAATGTCCACTGTGGAAAAGAAAGTGCTTTCTATTGTTGAAAGTGACATTCATCTAGTATTTATAGTACATGCATAGAATCTAGTATTTATGTAGATAGATATTCAACAATGGGCTTGAAGCCAACTGTCATGGAAAGATTTAGAGATTTGGTTCAGAGTGGCAGAAGCATGCTACTGTTCTAAGATAACTGTGGGGGTTTTTGGCTTGCAGAGTTTGACATTTTGGGATTTATTTATTTATTGGAGATTTTATTTAATCAACCTTCTTGCAGATAAGGAGTTTGTGTTTATAGAGATACATCTTACTAAAAAAAGGGGGGGCTAAAAATAAATGGAATTTAATTTGAGATGCCAAATTGCCTTTATTATTGAATTGTTTGTGGTCTTGGCAGTATAATGGATCCTATTCTAAAGAAGAGCAGCTCCTCTTTTGTCAGCAGGATTTATGATGATGTCTTGCCGTTTTTGTAAATTATGTAACACTCACTGTTCCTCCTTTGTTATACAATGAAAATTAGTAGGTTGTTTTAATTATTTGATGGATTCTCATTCTCATTCATTCTTCTCTCTAGCTGGTATTTGTTTTCATAATAATATGATTTCTGCCATTCTTTAGAAGAGTGAAAAGTCTCTGTGGATTTTCTTTAATGTGTTTTTCAGCTTTTAAAAAGATGAAATAGAAATATATCCCTTACATTTTTTCCCCGGGTGTTGAATATATATATATATATATATATATATATATATATATATATATATATATATATCCTTTAGAAATAATCCAAACATTTATTAACGTGATCCTTAGTCATTGGCTGTGGACCATTTATTAAGGGCCCATTCACCAATTTAATCATGGCAAATCCTCACTTTGATTGCCGCCGTATGATCAGTGTTTTGAAGAACTACTTTTTAAAATGTACTCATTTTTTCACGTTTTAGGTGTATGTGTTCGGTTAACTTGAAAAGTGCAACTTGTGAAAATGCCCTCAGGCTACACTTTGAGGGGGGAGTAAACAGCCTGTATACTCAACAAGCACAAATAGAAGACTCATACTTTCACAATTGTGAGACTCCAGAAGTATTATGTTTCCCTTATTACAGAGGTGGGCAACCTATGCCCCTCATCCTAATTTCAAAAGCCTTCTTCAAGCAATACCTTCAGACAAACTGGCAGAAGCAATTTCTTCCTTCTGCAGTGTACATCGCCTGGAGCCGTGGGGTGGAGCCGAATGCCCTCTGAAAATTGAGGGGGCCTGACCCCCTCAAAAAAAACATTGAGGGGAGCCAAATCTGCCTCGGCCCATAGGAGTTGACTCCTATATAACACCCTTTGGGCTAGCTTAATTAATTAATTAATTAATAATAATAATAATACCCCGCCCATCTGGCTGGGTTTCCCCAGCCACTCTGGGCGGCTTCCAGCAGAATATTAAAATAAAATGATTCATCAGATGTTAAAAGCTTCTCTAAACAGGGCTGCCCTCAGATGTCTTCTAGAAGTCAGCATAAATTTTACACTGGATTGCCAGGGCACATGACCAAGCTGAATGGTCAAAGGATCCAGCCTCAGTCGTCCGCATCCCGGAACAGCCCTTTATCGGGACTTAGGCTAAGATAAGGGCTGTCAAGCTCGGCTCAGCCAGCTGGGTCCTGGCTGAACCAGAATGGGGGATGCAGCCAGTGTTTCTCTTGCTGAATCAAAGATGATGGAGTTAAGCTAGTGAAGCCCAGCAATGCCAGAAGCCACCTGGCTGTGCTGAAGATCTACTGAACCCCCACCCCCTCATCCAGTTAGATCTTTCTTGGATTGTTCCCATAGAAAGTGTAACTTAATAGTACTACAGTGTTGAGGCATTCAGTTTTGGTTACACAATAATTTCTGAATCTTGTGGTAAAATCAAGACACATAGGTTGAAAAATGAAATTATAGGTCTGAACGCTTATTTATGTTTGAATGCATAGGTGTGCATTTTGAGTTTCCTAAATTTCTCTAAATGCCTCCTCAAGGCAACTAGAAGCAAACGTCATTGAATTTTGTGGGACTTACTTCCAGGTAAATGTGCATAGGACTGCAGTCTGAAACCTTAGTTTGAATTGAGATCTTGATAAATCTATATTGCTTAAAGCCAAGGTATTCATTGAATAACTTGAAATCATTAGACTGGTGATGAACGTGAAGTATGTTCTGTAGGATTTTGTTTTATTCTCTGGTATTCCAAGAGTACATAAGTCCATATAATGATAACTGCCCTGTCCTTTGGCTGCAGTGTCTATTATATTGTTTGTTTGTTGTTGTTGTTGTTGTTTAGTTAGTTGTGTCCGACTCTTTGTGACCCCATGGCACTCCTGCCTTCCACTGCCTCCCGCAGTTTGGTCAGACTCATGTTCGTAGCTTCGAGAACACTGTCCAACCATCTTGTCCTGTGTCGTCCCCTTCTCCTAGTGCCCTCAATCTTTCCCAACATCAAGGTCTTTTCTCTTCTCATGAGGTGGCCAAAGTATTAAATTTCCTTTATTAATTGATGGTGCATTATATACTCGGGACGCAGGTGGTGCTGTGGGTTAAACCACAGAGGCTAGTGCTTGCTGATCAGAAGGTCAGCGGTTCGAATCCCTGCGACGGGTTGAGCTTCCGTTGCTCGGTCCCAGCTCCGACCGACCTAACAGTTCGAAAGCATGTCAAAGTGCAAGTAGATAAATAGGCGGGAAGGTAAACGGCGTTTCCATGTGCTGCTCTGGTTCACCAGAAGCGGCTTTGTCATGCTGGCCACATGACCTGGAAGCTGTACGCCGACTCCCTCGGCCAATAACGCGAGATGTGCGCTGCAACCCTAGAGTTGGTCACGACTGGACCTAATGGTCAGGGGTCCCTTTACCTTTACATTATATAGTCAGGCATAACCATCCTAATCTTGCCTTTAATGAGTTGCTAATAACAGGAACCTAGGAAGAATTGATGAATGAATGAATTTACAACACACTTTTAAAGAGGTCCCTTCATGTAACATGAAGGGGGAAAATGGAATCAATAAGAAATAACTGGACACAGGTCATCAAGGTAGCTAAAACCAATAATTCAGCCCTGTTCTGGAATGTTATAAAGCTCTCCCAACCAACCAACTCTCTATGACAGTTTTGGGTGTCTTTACCTTGGTGAAGGGTAGTTCCCCACCCCCAGAACCCTCCTTCCCCATATCAGATCCATAGCTGTCAAGTTTTCCCTTTTCTCGCAAGGAAGCCTATTCAGCATAAGGGAATTTCCCTTAAAAAAGGGAGAATTTGACAACTATGATCAGATCTGAACACAGCCAGTGAGAGTGTCCAGGTTAGGAAGAGAGGGCAGCTCCTGTCACAACACAGTTCTTGCCCCAGACAGCTGACTTAATGGCAGTTCAGATTCATAGGCTGTGTGTCTGTTGCTTACAAAACCTATCTAGGCTAACATTCAATCAGCTCAAATATAGCAAAGCCCCCCCCCCTTAAGGAGCCCTTCATTAGGGAGTTCAGACCTTGTAAAACATTTGCTTTAAGCCATCAGTGGAGGTATTACAGTGGCTTGCTAAGTTAAGCTGTACGATAGCTGAAGTTGTTAAATGAAATCAAAACAGTTTGGAGAAGAGCACAGATCCTTTGCAAAGCTAATTTGAGCCAAGGGGAGCTTGAGGTGTGCTGAAGGGTGAGAACTAATTAGCATATGGAAAATCTAGTCTGTATTCTATAGCCCGGGTTAGCCTGTGTGGTGCTCTCCAGCTTCTGTTGGGCTATGACTCCCAAATCAGCCTGGCCAGGAGTGGGGGATGATGGAAGTTGTAGCCAGCAACATCTGGAGGGCACCATGTTGTTCATTTGTTTGTTGATGACATTTGTATATCATCCGATAACAAGTTTTATGAGCAGCTTCCAAAATAACAAAAGCAAATAAATAATACGAAACCAATACATACTTGCACAGGTGGTTCTTTTCTCAGCCAGGGTTATGTGCGTCCAATTAGATCAGGATGATAGTATTTTAATAAATGCAGCTTTATTTGCATTCTTTTAAAGGTATCCAGAGGAATGCTATTTATTTAATATCATACAGTTAGAAACAATTTTTCTTTTTTAAAAAACAACCCCATAGGATCATGTTTGATACTCCTTTCATTATGCCATTTCAAGTATACAGTGAATAAGGTCCTGTGTGAATGTCACCCATCATGAAAATAGATTTAATCCAATTTAAGGGGTGAAAGGCAGCAATAATCTGTAATCGTACTCGTGATTTGGTTGCTGTCTGGTCACATCATTGGACCATGTTTTTATGAGCTCCTGGCATATCAAACACACAACAGCAACTTATTAGTAGAATAAATTTGTAGAAAACATACCCAGTCCAAGGCATTGCAAGAGGTGCTCAGCTGGGTGATTACTATTCCATGAAAGGTTGTTGCTTTTACTTCACCTTGAAAATAATCAAATCTGTGGTTAGTTACACACTGAGTATGCTCATTGATATTTATCATTAAGTGGTGCTTGACATCTGATTGGAGCAAGGTGAAAAATCTTAAACAATTACTAATGTTCAGATCTGTGTGCTAGAAGATGAGAGCAAAACAGAGAAATATACCAGTCAGGGGACAGTGTCTTATGTAGAATCTCTTCAAGAGCACACATTTTCAATTCAATGCCGAACATTTCTCTTTGACAATGTCATTTCCCTCTGCACTTTTTGAGTATATAGAAATAATGGCTAAAGATAAAAATTAGGTAAATAGAAATGAATTAAATGTAATGGACTTTCTGTCACTTTGTAATGAAGGTTGCAATTGGAATCAATAACTTGCATCCCAGTTCTAAACCCATATATGTGGAAACATGTACTGTATTCCCAAATAAGTGGGTATAGGAGTATTAAATGGTATATAATACATAATGTTAAAAAAAATTAAAAGCCTTATTTGCCTCTTATCTTCACTATAAAATAACTTAATTATCTATATGTATAATATGTGCTTTTTGAAAGAAAACTTATAGCATTGGAGGATACAGAGAGAAAAGGGATAAAGGGGAGATTGTATATGTAATCAGTATGTGTTGAGGATAATAATAATAATAATAATAATAATAATAATAATAATAATAATAATAATAAATAAATAAATAAATAAATAAATAAATAATTTATACCCCGCCCATCTGGCTGGGTTTCCCCAGCCACTCTGGACGGCTTCCAACAAAATATTAAAATACAATGGTCTGTTAAACATTAAAAGCTTCCATAAACAGGGCTGCCTTCAGATGTCTTCTAAAAGTCTGGTAGATGTTTTTCTCTTTGACATCTGGTGGGAGGGCGTTCCACAGGGCGGGTGCCACTATCGAGAAGGCCCTCTGCCTGGTTCCCTGTAACTTGGCTTCTTGCAGCGATGGAACCACCAGAAGGCCCTTGGTGCTGGACCTCAGTGTCTGGACTGAACGATGGGGGTGGAGACGCTCCTTCAGGTATGCTGGACCGAGGCCGTTTAGGGCTTTAAAGGTCAACACCAACACTTTGAATTGTGCTCGGAAACATACTGGGAGCCAATGTAGGTCTTTCAAGACTGGTGCTATGTGGTCTTGGCAGCCACTCCCAGTCACCAGTCTAGCTACCACATTCTGGATTAATTGTAGTTTCCTGGTCACCTTCAAAGGTATCCCCACATAGAGCACATTGCAGTAATCCAAGCGAGAGAGAACTAGAGCATGCACCACTCTGGCGAGACAGTACGTGGGCAGATGGGGTTCTGTTGTGGTCCAATTTTCTAATAACATGGTCATAGCTGCCAAGTTATCCCTTTTTTACAGGGATTTTCCCTTATGCTGAATAGGCTTCCTCGCGAGAAAAGTGAAAACTTGGCAGCTATGAACATGGTGCACAAATAACTGGACATATACATAGGGATATACATGTGCTCTACTAGTGCATAGGTACACTGTAGATATTGCCCACCTGGCCTCCTTTTTAAAAGGTCATGCCATCACATACACTGAGACATACAGTATTCAGTGCTGTAGCTCTGCTGGTGAAAGGGTCTTCCTTTTCATCTCCGGGCCCCTCTAGCCCCTGCCCACCCTCGAAATCAACTCCGGGGGTTGGGGGCCCTCATTTTTTGGGGGGAAATGTAGGGGAAAGGGGGAAATGGAAGTCTTGCTGTGCAAACTGAATCCAGCTTGTGCAGCAGCATTGGAAATAATAATAATAATAATAATAATAATAATAATAATAATAATAATAATAATAATAATACCCCACCCATCTGGCTGGGTTTCCCCAGCCATTCTGGGGAGCTTATGGTTTTAGGGAGAGGGGCCCACATAGGTCATTTTTTAAAAAGGTGACTGGAAAGTTCATTATAACTAGGTTTCCGTCCATGCTCATATTAGTTGGAAACGGTGCACAAAAATAATTGTTGAAGAACTTTTCTTGTTTTCACTTGTGCTTGGAAATTAGTTGCAAGAAAGACCTGGTTCACACATCATAGTCTGATCTTTTAAATTATTGTGTGCGTTTTTAGGATAGGAAATAAACAATGAACTTCTTTCTTCCATTTCTGACCTTTGTTTTACTGTAGCATTCTAATCAGGCAAACTGGAGTTAGCAGTAATTTCCAAAACATGGTTGGAAGTAGGTGTGCAAACTATGTTTTGGAGGTAGTGCTATCCACAGTTTCGGATGTCATGGTAAATTATGTTTGAAAGAAAGCTGGAAATGGAAGAAGAAACTAGAATATGGTAGGGATAAGAGAATGTGCAAGACCTTGTGCTTTCATCATCACGATGGCTTACATTAGATTTGTGAAACTTGTGGCATTCCAGTGATGTTAGACTCCCAACTCCCATCAGTCACAACCAGCATGACCAGTGGTCAGGGTTGATGGGAGCTTTAGTCCATCAGCATCTGAAGGACTAAAGGCTACCAGAGTATTTTCTACACTGAATCAAATATGTAATGCTTTAAGAATAGTCAAGTTAGTTTGATGTTTTTGGAAAAAAATAATGAATACTCTCATTTTATCTAAATTTGTTCAGCAGCCATTAAAAATAGGCAGGGGATGAATTTGTCCATGTGTTCTGATGAAAACAAAACAAAAGGCAAGGCACCTGCAGTGCTACCCTTTTTGTCTTGTCTTCCATAGAGTCATACATTTAAATGTGTTCTATTCAAGTCAAATAAGCAGCCTTCCTTTTATCATAGTACTCATTTATTTGGATTTTTTAAAAAAAGAATGTGCATGCAATGGTAGAGCTACAAATAACATAAACGAAATACATCAAAATTGGGTTTTAAAAATAATTTTCTTTAAATTGCTGTCTTTTTTTACCATTGGAAGCAGGGGGAATTTAGCTTTTGAATCGCAGTATAGACACAGCTATGGTGTTTACTAGAATAAGGATGAATATTTTGTAAATATTCTTGCCCAGTGTGTATAGGCTTACACACAAAAAAATTGTATTATTTAAATGTTTAATATTTAACTGTAAGCTGATCACATCTGAAGATATGGCTATATCACAGAAGGGAATGCCATTTAAATCCATAATTTACCAACCCACCAGTACCTCTCCAAGGTCAACCTGTCTAATTCAGAGCACTGTGTGCCAGAGCAGAGGGAAATGCTTTTCAGGCAAGTTCTTGATCAAAACATATGCTACAGAGATGTAGGACCTCTGTTCCGAGATCTTTGACCTAAGTGACTTCCTTTGTCCAAAAGTAGTAGTCCTTCTGGTACATTTGTCAATGGCTAGCAATGTGTGAAGGCTTCACATGCATTGAAGGTACTGAATATTCTTGTGCTGCATCTCCGAGGTGCTTTAATTACCTTGGAAGCACAGCAGGATTGCATAATTGATCCCATTACACCCCACCTTGGAGTTGGGTAAGGAAGCAGGGGATTATCACTGATCTCATAATCAGTCCCGTAGTGTGGCACAGGAATGCCTCACCCAATGTGGAGAGACAAGGTCCTGCTGGCAAGACCAAGTCCCAGCAAATATTTGTGGGCTCCTGGATGCACTGCATGCACAGAGTTTCATACCACTATGCATGTTATTGGATAGTGACTGCAGTGGGTGCTGTGCCTATTGTTGACCAAACTAAGCTGTGGACCCTCGGCTCTTGATCACTCCATGGCTTCTGGGTCTTCCAGCACCTGTCTTTATAAATAGCTACACATTGCATTCTATGCATGGAAATCTCTATTTTGCCCATTTTTGGTGTTTCTTTTCCTCTGAGGTCATCCATTTAATCATTCCTAATCCATCCATATATTCCTTACCAAACTGTGATCTCAGTGTATCTGTTATTTGCAGAAAGGTTGAAGAAGTCACTGAAGAAATGTATAAACGATTGAGGTAACAGTATCCTCAGGGAGATTTCACTGCTCTAATTGATAGTTTTCCCTGAGACTTTGCTCATCCTATTAAACAAGTCCTTAGAGGAGCAAAACAGTAGGTTGACTCCTTGAGAGCAAAGGACAGTCTGACTTATTTACTGTGATTATCAATTGCCCTTTTCTTCATGAAAGGAAATACTTTTCCACCTTTCTGAAACAGCTTGTAATGGTGAGTAAGACAGTAAAGAATAGCCTACTTAAGTTCTGAACATTACATGGAAATTTGGGAAACTTGAATGTTGTATTTCTTCTACTGAACTTGTGAAGGGTGCAGAGAAGCAAGCAACTAAACAGTTGTGCGTTGCAGAACCGGTACTAAGCTATATTTCTAAATACACGATGCAATTTTTTAAGGGTAAATTGCATAGGCTGAAATTTATTGGTTTTACTACCTTGTTACTTAAAAAGCACATTACCTTTTTAGAGTGCAGAAAGCTCATGCTGGAGAAAGGAGATGAGGTGCTAGTCCTTCAAATAATTTAAAGTGTTGTGCTTCTTTATTTGGGCCAATAGGGTACATACGGTAAACACATTTCTGCAGTATTTGAGAACACCTAGAGGTGACTATGACAGAACTCTCTGTGTATGTATAAACATATTTGTTTTCCAGGCGGGTATTGGATAAACAGTATTTGGGTGTTTTGTAGTAACTGCATAGTTTGAGAGTGTTTATAACCGTAGCAATATGTTGGCCTATATATTTATATAAAAAAATAGAAACTTGGTATGCAGCAAGCCAGTGATTTGATCAGATGCTTAGAAGACAATGTGTTTGTTCTTTTTGTTGCAAGGCAATCCAATTCATTCTTCTTCTATTTAGTTTAGCTTCTTTTGTCAGTCCCCAAACTAATGAGAATGGTTTACAATGGTCCTTTGCTGTCTAAACACCAAGCACATAAACGCTTTTCAATGGGGGAAAAACGCACAAGAAATGTGCCCAGAGATAATGCGTAGCCTGAGAAATACTTGTCTGCTGACAGCTATCCAACAGTGTTGTCACAGCAGGAAGACATCAGTTGAAGAAACAGATAGCGACCTAAAAAAAAGAAAGAAAGTCTGGTCAGCAGTGTGGACAGGGTTTCACAAGATTATAAATCACCCCAGGGTCGCTCTGTTCCCACCATAAAGAGAGCATGGTCGTTTTATTGTAATCTAATAAGTGATGGGAGCAAAGGACAGCTCCAGTGTGTGCCTGGAAAAAAAAATCTTGATTACAGTTTGAAAACTATACAGTTTCCCTTGCCATTGAAGTGCAGATTATAGGGGTTAAGGCCATTCTAGGATTGGATTACCTCTTTATAGCTGTATGTTATTCCCCTTGTTCATGAATCAGAAAGTACTTAAATTAAACTGAACATTGGGGAGTAATCCTAACATGTATGAGTTTGGTGGCAGAAAATTAATCACTATTTAGTGACAGATTGTTAGCCATATAAGTCCTTCAGTCGGTGACTGAGCATTGGTCTTCCACATGGTGAGCTGGGAACTAGCAGAAAATGCTTATTTCTTTTGTGAGTTAGCGAGTGGGGGGATCCTTTCAATTCATGTTAGCATGTATGTTCATGCGTGAAAGAGTTAGATTTTAAAATATTGCCGTATAAACTGAATGCTGAAAGGGCAGCACCTAGCAAAAAATTAAGGCAATGGTAAAAACATGTCTAGAATTAACTTCTGTTGATAGTTGGGGTCAAATATACTGTGACAATGCTGAAAAAAATCATGGCATTTTAACAGAAGTTATCATCTACTGTATGCACCAGGAATTCTTCAGCCACAATGAGGCTAGAATTTGCTAATTTCATGCCCTAAATTCCCACCCTAAATCTTGGCTAAAATAGATTTTGAGGTCTGTTCTACCCCTAGTGGAATGACCGAAGAAACTGAAAAAAACAACCATGTACATAAGATGCTGAGGATTGAAGTGACCTCGCAAAATGCTGTTTAATGAATTAGATCATCAGATGACCAGCCCAGAACCTGTTCTTTCCATTTCTAGTGAGCATAAAAATTCCAATATTTTCATATATACAAAATGCTCATTTTCATTAATAACGCTTCAAATGCAAACTGCATCCTCACTTCAGCAAGTGTCCAAGCTTAATGACAACACTTTATCAAGGACCTTTAAATGACCCCCTTTCTCTCTTCACAGGAAGGTCTTTGCAAAATGTGTTATTGAAGGTTGTCTGCAGGTATCTTTTAAACCCACCATTCCAACTAGGAACTCACAACCTCAACCAGACCATGATTGGGAAAGAAACAAAACATTTACCAGGTTCTGGATGAAATGTAACAACAGATAAGTTTTTCCATGGGTGTTCCACTAGCCAAGGAAGTAGCTTAGAAAAATGTGACTCTGATTGGCACATTGAAAACCAGCCAACCAGAAATTTCACCAGAGTTCTTTGCCCACCAATCTTATCTTTATCTGAAAATAATACAATAGACGGTTAAAGAAATTAAGATTTGACATTTGTGAGATAAGTGTGAAGGAAAGCAAGGACAGTGATGTTCCCTTCCGTGATTCTGCAGACTCAGTTCTAAGTTTGTGATCATTCTTTATTGTAATAAGTCTGTGTGGTGTGGACAACAAACAGAAGGGCCCCCCATACTCACAAAATTTATTGTATTTTTTTTGTAGCAGATACTTTCTGCGTTTACATCTCTACAAAGGGATAGAGTACTATGTACTCTAGTGGTGCTATGTAAGAACAAACAAACAAACAAACAAACAAACAAACAATACACTTTTTTAAAAACTATTTTCGTTCCTGCTGAGAGTGAAATTTACACTTGTTCCCAATTTGTTTGTGTTCGACATATTTCTAGATGTGCAAGTGCCTGTATATTTGCTGAAGAAAATAGATCCTGCCTATAGGTTTGATGTCAGATTGCTTCTCTGCAAAAATAAAATAAAATTGCAAAGTGCTTTCAAGAATGAGAGAGCTGACAAAAGCTTCCATACTTTCTTCACTTACTTCTATTTGGAACCATCCCCACCCACTTGAAGAAGGGAAAAATGGAACAAATTCAGAGTTTGCTCCAGCCATTTTCCATTCCTGCTTATTGGGAAAAAATGAACCCCAGACCTCTTGAGGGCATGGCTTAGGTGCAGCTCTTTTGAATGTGAATTCTGACACTGATGAGTTTCATGTATGAAGGTTTCCTCTGCCTTCGCCTTCGCCTAATAGTCTGTCTTCTTTAGCCAAGATCAGAGCGGTTTAAAGTAATGGAGCAGCTATGAAAACTTCTGCATGAAAACTCTGATATGCATAATTCTATCCAACATTTGGCAATGAACACCTTCCTGTGTCACATCTTGTGCTGTGTACCATATACCGTATAGAATTGGAGAATATTGCAGATGGGGAGAATTTCGAAGAAAATGTAGTGAATGATGAATTAAAGATTATGTTGAAATCCTCTTCTCATCTCTCCACGAAGAAATCTCTGGGTTATCTATAGAGTACTGTAAATTTCACTAAATGAAATGATCTACATACCAATCTCATGTAAAATCTTGGTAGCATCCTGTTACTTATTTCTTCACTGCCTGTGCTGTGGGAAGAAGAAAATGATGGTGCCTGGAAACTTGAAAAACAGTATTTGGGGGTCACGGGTAAATATATTGGCTTGGAACCTAAGTTTCATTCTATGAACAGAACACAAAGTATGCAAATGGAACAGTTCTTTCCCACCTGCACCCCCAATGAATCTTACTGGGAAGACTTGTGGGGTGTATGTTGTGTGGGGCTGCAGATGGAGGAGCTACTTGGTAGAAGTCATCCCCCACCTTACATGAGTGGAAGAGCAGGAATCCCTAAACTTTTTGGGCCCATGGGAACACTTGGAACTTTTTTGGTTTTTTTGCTGTAGGGAATTTTGCTAGTCATCTAATGGCTGCTATAGTTCTTGGGAAGCATGCTAAGTCACAAATTGTTGGGAGCCCTACACAGCTGTCTGTCCGTTCACAGCTTCTTCATGCAGTGTGTGTATTTCTAGAAGGAAAGTGATCAGGCAAGGCAGCTATCTAGAAGGAGGGTGAAATAACACAGACCCCCCAGAAAGAAAGGTGTGGAAACAAACAGTCTCATAGAGAGGATTAATCACCAGAGTGAAGAAGGTAACAGAAAAGCACAGACTCCCAGAGAAACAGATGCTTACCATGAGCCACTTGGGGCACAATTCACTGTGGTAGAGTGGCGTATAAATAATCTAAGGTGACTAGTAGGCCAAAGCCACTCCCAAATCTGTGATGTTGGGAGAAGGGAGTCTTGCTTTCTTAATACAAACGTCTTTTTAAAAAACAACTGTAGCTCTTTCTACCATGAGTTTCACTAGACCTCTGTTGCCTGTAGCAGAGGTGGGTTGGTCTGAGTTTGGAGACACCCCTCCACCAAATAATCACATAATTCAGAGGAAGGAGACTCTGCCTATAACCAAGAGGTGGCACTATTCCAAAGAGCAGACAATTATATAGCCACCATTAATTGTAAAGAGTATTGTTGATGTACCAAAAGTTTACTTTGAATCGTGTTTTTTGATCTGTGTTAGCTAGCGTTACTCATGTTCTAAAGCTATTTGCTGTATGAAGTTCAGAGAACACAGGTGACTCTTAAATTGCTCACAAACCATCTGAAGGCTGCTCATCCATTATCTTAAAAAGCCCACTCTCTACACGGTCTACTCTTGCTGCAGTTCTTTCATCAAAGCCTAATGGTTTGTTTCAAATAATCAAAGTAGAGTTTATATCACTGTCCTCAGGTGTAACTATTTTGTTTCCAGGAGAGCATTATAACACATACCAGTGTCACAAGCAATAAATCAAATGATTTCCCCCTCCCCCTCAGCCTTAGCCAATCTTGTTCACATCTCTAGAACTGCAGCATTTGTGGCTTTTGGGAGGGGGGTGGAGAATGTGCACAGAAAACATTGTACATGAAACAACACTTCCATGCACCCTTTTTAAACACCAGCAAATAAACCAAATTTATGTGTGCATTGCCCTGAATAAAGTGTTTGTGCTGCTGTCTGAGAGGATGCCATTCCTTTTTTATCAATGCACTGTGTTTTTTTCTTGCATCAAATCTCAAGCCTTTATTTTCACAAAGCACCTTTTTGGGGGGATCCATATTCACTCCAAAAATACACTTTTAAATCAACCTTCTAAACAAGCCAGAAGGTTTTAGGCAACATTATGCCCCAGGTTATGCTTTGGATGACTTCAAATCATTTGAGCCGCCAGAATGAAGAAGCCAAGATGGAAATCCAACCTTGCTCCATATTTTCTACTAAACATGTACATTCTACTTGCACAACATGGTTCTCAGCAGTGTTGCACCCTATTATGTTGGTCATTTTAGATTGGCATGGGAATGACTCTGAAGCTATTATTCCCTTCGCCAAAGGAGACCTGGAATGTCACGTAGGAAATGCCTGCTATGTACAAAGTACACTGGGAAATGAAACTCGTCTGACTATCAATCATGTCTCATTTTCAGTTAATGGAATGACACAGATATCAGCAGTAGGAGATTTTTGTCAGTCCTATTAAGCACAGGGTGAGAGTTGCCTATATTACAGCTTAAGGGGGTAACAGGGGAATAAATGACACACAGGACAAAAGGCTTTCTTTACTGCAGCGACTGAACTAATATAAGTGTTAAGTACAATCACCATCAATACCCTGTGGCAAACAGTCAATACTCACCTTGACAAGTTTTCCGTGTTCGAACCAATAGGCCTAGTTTTATGGATCCCTACTGACATAGGATGCAAATATAATACTACATATGCAAGTTTCAAACAGTACCATCCCATGAAAAACAGCTGGTACAACAAAGATTTCCATTTTTATTCATTTACCTTGTAGAGTTTGAAATGCAATATAAATTATGACTGAAGCAAAAAGCCAGCCACACTGTATTCCTTTGCACAATGATCCATCTGCTCTTTAAAAACCCAAACTTGGTGATTCATCCAAGTCTGACAGGGTTTATCTCAAGAAGTCAGGGTCTATTCTAGCAGCATGCACTACCAGACAAAGCAGAGTAGATAAAGTTGTGAAATTAAATATGGCTTGTAAATTTGCCGTAAAGATGATTATGTCTTATTGAACTTCCTCCTACAGATTTAATGCTCTATAAACCTGAGGTAAAAACAGAAAAAAGCAAGAAAAGTATCTTTTCAGGGGAGACAAATGCAAAAGGTTTCCTATAAGAATCTTTCCCCAGTATTTAATGGGCGGCATTGAAGTCTAAAACTTTTTTTTAAAAAAAATGTACAAATATCAAGTGTGCAGTTCAAATAACCCTAATGGCTGAAGCTGTAGACTAGGGGTCAGCAAACTTTTTCAGCGGGGGCCGGTGCACTGTCCCTCAGACCTTGTGGGGCGGGCGGACTATTTTTTTTTGGGGGGGGGATGAACGAATTTCTATGCCTCACAAATAACCCAGAGATGCATTTTAAATAAAAGCACACATTCTACTCATGTAAAAACACCAGACAGGCCCCACAAATAACCCAGAGATGCATTTTAAATAAAAGGACACATTCTACTCATGTGAAAACACTGTGATTCCTGGACCATCCACGGGTTGGATCTACCCCCCCTTTTAAGGAAGTAGGAAGGCCCATTTTTTGGGGGGGGGTTGGGGTCAAAGTTGTTGAGTTTTTTCAGGGAGGAGGTAAAATGTTGAGCTTTTTTTAGGGGAGCCACAGTTGTTCAGCTTCTTTGGAGGGAGCCAATGATCTACCAGTGATCTACCGCAGATGTCCAGTGATCTACCGGTAGATCATGATCTACCTGTTGGACGTGCCTGCTGTAGACTATCAAAGCTTTCTGTATCACAAAGCTATCCTCAATACAATTTGTAAGTTAAGCTGAATATTGGGTGTTCCCAAGGTGCAGCGATGGGCACAAAGGCAGCCCAGAAAGTCTCCCTGGGTCCCCAAGAAGCCTCTGCATCCTCTTCACCTTTCACTAGGGGTTGGGTGGTATGCAAGCTTCTTTCTGACAGCTGAAGGGAGCACCATATCTTCGTCTTACAGAGTGGATAGCTAGCACTGGTGCTTTTTGTCATTGGCAGTCGCTAGTGGTAAGCTCCAAAATGGGGTGGAGGCAGGGTGCCAGAGACTGCAGATTCCCTGAGTGGTCCAGTGCTCAGCCCCCTCAGCTGAACAGTAACTCCCCTTCCAAGAAGAATATTCCCCCTTCCACAAGGCTGGCATGAGTGCAACACACTGCTGTCCTGCTGTTCCTTGGCTGCTTTTAGGATTGCATTATAATATTCAAAATAATTCACTTTGTATGGTTCTCTGAGGTTTCCCAAATCTTTTTGTGCCATGTGTTAAACCTTAGCTCTTTGCATGGGGCTTCATTTAAAGATGAAAAAAAATGTACTGTGTTCGGTAGGATTTACTCACTAGTAAATGTGCTTAGCGTTGCAGCCTAAAATAAAAGTGTAAATCCAGCCAATGTGAAACGTTAGATTCAAGTAGTAATAGTTACTTCTACAATAAACATTAAATTATTATTTAGAATCCATTATATATTCTTATTCCAACATGAAGATCAATATTTTAATTAAGAAAAGAGGACTGTAAATTGCCGTGTTATTCTCTATTCATAGTAATTCTGGTTTTGGAAGTTGCACTGTAACTGAACTTCAGTGTCAGAACAAAGTAACTCAAGCTGTAGGTATGTATACCTGCTACCCAAGAATAACAGTCCACATATCTGATCAAGTGGACTCTAGTCGTCGTCGTCAACAACATTTTCTTAGTTTCTCAGAGCAAAATAGAGGCCATTACATACAGTACATTTCCCCAACTTGTCCACTACATTTTCTCTTCCTTTCATTATAGTCCCGGTTTTCTCCATGGATACCCTAGTTAGTTGTTACTTTGTTGTTGAAGAATCAATTTCATACTCACTTCTTGATACCTATAAGTGTTTTATCTGGGATCGTCAAAGCTATGTAGGTGTGGCCTTGATGACTCCTTGACAAGGAGGCTCCTGGAAGCTTACATAAGTTATTCCAAGCTTTGCAAAGGAAAAGCAGGATGCAAATGAGCACTGCTCAAGCTTGTTGGCTACCGGCTCTCTAGGTTAGCCATCTTAGGCCTATTATTCCCTGAGAACAGTATAGTGCTGGATTTAATTGCGAAGCCTCAGGCGCTGGACGGAGTGTATGTTCATTTTCTTAGCTCCTTTGGTTTTACATGTTCAGATGTTTGAGCTGTCTCTGCCAGCTGTCATTCCACAAGCTGCTGGTTCCTTTTCCACAGACCAGCTGCTTCCCAGTGGTAGAAAAAGGAAGAAGCTACCCCCTCAACATCTTGCCATTATATAATGTACCACACAGACCACATCAGGTGTATGCTTTTAATTGAAGATACACTGGGGTGTACAGTCAAGAAACAGAAAATGGATAACAAGAACAATTAAAATACTGTTCTAATGATACTTATAACTCAGGTGGGGAGCAGAAAATGAGGCAGTTGTGAAGTAGTGAAGGTGCATAGAACAGTGTTCCACATGGCTTGTTTTTGCTGTGAAGACAACAGTTGTGTTAGAAGAAGACCCAGACTAAAATTACTGAATTAGATTTTTGTTTTTTAGAATGCTCAGCATTGTTTTGCATAGAAAAACCCACATGATAATTTACAGTTGGGCCAAATCTTTATTGGAACCAGCGAAAATGTCACAGAACTGTGGCAAGTTTCACATTCTCCATAATTCTTGCTTGGGCAAGATGCTATGCAAAGTACGGAATAAGAACCATGAGCTCGTCAAGGGAACTGTGGACTCAAAAAGGTTGAAAAGGAGTTCCAAGAACTTAGGAAGAGTGACTATGAATTAATAATTCATAATTTCAAGGACATGGGATGAGACAGCCTCCAAATAATTTGGTTATATCAGTCGAAGTTTAGCTACCTTGAACCATCTCAGATACTACATGGCAGCAAACCCAAATTTGTCACCCCCTGCTCAGTTAATAGAGATAAGTAGCTGATCTCCCTGACAATAAACTTGTAGGATGTACATGGACTTAAATCGGTTTGTTCCATTTAGTCTTTAATATCTTGTATCCAAAATATATCAGGTTGGTAATGGAAATTCTGTAAGCTGCATGAATTTTTTACTTATTAGTGGTTTGTGCATAACATTTATTGGGGCAAAAAGCAGGAAAAAGGAATGGCTCACCAGATTTCTTTCTTTTTTGTTAGGTAGAAATAATTTAATGAATGTTAATATCAAGATTGTTGTAAAATTTTACATTTCTTATAGACTATTAGCCATTTCTTCAATAATAAAAACTTTTAAAAGGAAGAATGTTTTTTATTCACCTCTAGAATGTGGTGTCTAAAAGTGACAGGTTAATTTCAGATTCAGATTTGATTGAGCATATGCCTTTTTCATGCTTAAGAGAACTAAAATAGAGCTGTCTTTAGAAACTGGTATATTAGGAAAATGAATTCTAATCAAGGGGGGGGACCCTTTCCCCATACTTGTGTATTTCTAATCATTGTTAGATTTTTCTCTACAGTGTATGGTACTTTTCTTGGCAAATGTTTAGAATTAACAGAACATTTAATTCATACACTTGGTGTGAAATAAGCTGTAATATATTTTACAAAAAATAAATTGTAATAGACATGTTAGTTGTATACCATATTCTTTAAATAACAAGTATGAGTGTAGTGCTAATGAAAGAATCCAATAATAGTAATAGTAAACAATTACATACTAAAATAATGTGAATTAAAAATGTGTGATTTCCACTAATCACAAAATGCAGCCTCGGAGGAGTGAAATTGCTAACAGGATAATCATTGTTACTGGGTCAATGTGAAAATGCACCTCATTTATACTTGGATATCTCTCTGAAATACTACAAGAAATTCCACTTACATGTGAAACATTATTATTAGATGTTTAAGTGGGGGGACCGGCTGTGGTTAATCTGCTACATCTCCATGATATTCTGATGGCTAAAGTTACTTAATACAGACAAAGATTAGTTTTCACCTGTGTATCTATTTGTTAATTACTAGAGCCTGCAAACTGCATTCAGAGCTTGGAAGGTAATTCCAGGCTTTTCATCTAACTTCCGAAAGTGTAAACAAGTGTTGATTTCACATTGTTAGGAGTCTTTATCTAATGTTAACCATCACTATTAATGAAGATAGTATACTGATGTGGGTATCCTTACCTGTCCTTACCTATATGTGTCCTTTGTGGGGAATGCACTTTGTTTAAGTAAAAGCTTTCATGAAACTTGCACTTTATTCATATGTCTTTGATACACGCATACCATGGGTGCTGTTTTCCTGAAAGTTTTGCTTTAGAAGTGTATCATATTTAGGCCTTTCCATGGCTAGAAACTGCATTATTTCACACATGGTGCATCTGTAACTGAGGAGGAGAGCACTGTTAATTTGGTGCATTAAAGGGGGAAATTATTTTTTTACTTGGTGATAACACTGAATAACCACTTTTGGATTTTATCCTCAAGCATACATCCTGCAAGAGTGTTTCAAAGCGGCAGAACCTGCCTTTGCCACTTGTACAGCCTCACTTTAAGGAATATTTGGACATTAGCATAAAGGTTGTACATGTTATACAAAGTATAATTAATGAAGCTTTGATCCCCCCCCAAATGTCAACTAGCTTGCTAAGTGTCATAACAAAGTGTCAAGCATCTGGTATACAGTTAATTTGTAGTCATTAACTGCATATTGTTGATGTGACAGTTTGTTAGCAAAGCAAGCTTTGACAGTTTGCATTTTGTTATTGATTGACACCTACAGACCTCCCTCCCCATGTAGTTTACATTCCTTATGAGTCTTTTCTCAGTCTTGCATTTTCACTTTTAGCTAATTAGTCTTATTTGGCACTCTGGCCTCTCACCCTTTCCCTGCAACATTCCCTGTGTTAGATAAAGGGTGAGTAAATTTTTGAAAATGGTCAGTGGGAGGTCTTAGCCTCCTTTGGAATATTTCCTGTATTTGAAAATTGTGTCATGGTCTGTTTATGTGGGATTATAAGAACATTTACCATAGAGCTATGAACCAACAAGCCAAACTCAAGCCCATAGAAAGCTATAGATGCACAACTCTATATTGGATTGTGGTTCTTAACGTTGCGTACTGAAATATCACAGCAGAGAAGACATTTTTATGATAGAATGCATGACAGAAGTTCAGACAATGCTAAATTCTTGTACAGTCATATAGCTTACAGCTATAGCTCTTTAGTTATATTTTGCATCAAGACAATGATTTTTTCAGACACATTAGGAATACAGTGTTGTGCAAGCTTCACTTTGCACCTGTGAAGGTGGGCAAGTTTTTTCTATATATACAGTAAACTGTATATAATTCTTTTAGGCCACTCCTAAAATTTTGTTTCATATTAGCATAGGGAAGATACTATGTTAAAATTTCTCTTTGGAGACATCAAAATTTCCAGTGAGAAGCAAGAGTGCAATGCATACTCAAGCCTTATCTGACCTCACACTAGTGGAGGATATAAACTGGAGTAATTCTGTAGAAGTCAAAGACATTGAGGTTTTCCACAGAGTTTGTAATATCTCATTGGTATCTAAGGCTTTCTTGCTTATAATAGTAGTTTGAAGTTTAATATCTGAATAGTTGAATAATTGAAATTGAAATAGATAATTAGAACCCTAAAGTTCAGTATGTACCTTTTTGACAGCGGGATGGAGTTGAATATAAGAATGTGGTTTGCACCACTGTACTTAAAGGAGAACTCAAGCACTTGCAGTAATCTGGATTGTACTGATGAATGAAATCTTGCTGCTTTTCTAGACTTATTTATTAGTAGAAAAAAATGTTCCTAGATTTAGATTGCTTTATGCTGTGGATCATCGTACTGGCAAATTGTGTAGCTTTAGACCTTTAAGTATCTATTGCCCTGACAAAGGCACATACATTAAATTAAACCAGAGCAATCCCAACCGTCTTTGTGCTGAGTTGGAGGGGGTCCCTTCCACTCATTCCTACGGCCCTTCATTGTCTTCCTCCTGACTGCCATAGAGGAGCTCCCTCTTCTACCTGCTGAAGTTGTGGGGAAGGTGTGGGGCTCAGCTGGCCCAGGATCTGTCAGATTCCGAGCTGGCCTGCTGCTGTAATGTGAAAGCATCAGGACCAATCTGGGTGTCCAATCTGAGCAGCAGTTCTAGGCTGGTGCACCACCTTCTGCCATGGTCCTGCATCTCTGGAATGCCCCACTAGGCCGGGAGGTGAGTGGGGGAGAGTTAGGATTGTTTCTTAAGTTCTCACGTGGTGGTTTTGAGCATCATACTGGGTTTTCCACACTTGCCACTGTGAATAGGGCCATGTGAACAACATGATTCTGAGGTATGTGCAGACTTGAGAATATCTCATATCTACAATCTTGGGGCCTTTTACATAAGGAATTTTTCATTCCTTGTATCACCTGATTTGGTAAACTTTGGTATGCTCTTATTCTGAGACTCCCATTTCTCTAAATTAACTGGCTCCAATCATAATTATTGACTGTGGAGAACCAAAAGCCTGAAGTAAACTAACAATTGTATACACAATTACCTGGTGAATAAGTTACATTGAACCCAATGAGACTTACTTCTGAGTAGGCATGTATAGGATTGCACTGTAAGGGATCATTTTCTTAAGATCTTCATAACCCTTGATGTAGGAGAGGAATGTTTGGTTTGATGCAGAAGACATTTAAGACAGCTAGATGAATACTTTGGGATTTTAATCTTTTGAATCTGGGATGTAATGGTCATAGTGTAGTTGAACACAGTGTTCTTAAATAAATGAACTTATTTAAAGTTGCAATATGCCTTTAGAATGAAAATGAACTACAGTGGTACCTCTACTTACGAATTTAATGCGTTCCGAATGCACATTTCCGAAGCAACCCTATCTAAAAATTCGTAAGTAGAAAAAATCCTATCTAAACCGCATCCAAGATGGCGGATGGCGCTCCATTCGTAAGTAGAAACATTCGTAAGTAGAGGTACCACAGGATGACAATTCACTAGTAGACTAAAGCAAAAGACTGAGGCAAGGTAAGAGGTAGATATACTGGTAAGATTCTGTTTTGGTTACTTCTCAGAATTCAGTTTGTAGCAACAAGCGGACAACAGGAAGTTTGGTGCTAATAACTGCCAGCTATTTAGTGCCCCGTGTGTGGTCCTGGATGTCACCGTTGTTATCATTGTTCCTAGAACCTTGTGAGGGAAAAAGATATTTCCCAGTGCATAAAGACTGGATAGCTAGCAAAATATATGCTTACAACATTTATAAGTAAAATCTAGCACATTGCTGCAAACTTTTGGCAACAATGTTTTGGCATTAATCTTTGCATGCCTTAGGACAATCATGGTTGGTTTGAAAAAGTGGAAAGAGGGAAAATTGCATAGAGGAAGAGTAGGAGTCAGGAGAGAGTGGGTCAGTCTGTGACGTGGTTGTAGTTTCCTATCAAGAATATTATGTCTGCATAATAACACAATCCTAAGTATGCAGCTTCACTTTGTATTCCTTGCCCTGCCTCTATTTAATGTTCTCCTGGTTACTTTAAATGAGGGTGCTTGTCTCCACCTTCGTAAGTATGAAATTTGGCAAAATATTTTCATAGACAAATAGAAATAATCCTTTCTCCAACACAAATTAAAATATCTAGAATTCATTTCTAATCCCACCATTTTATTATCTTGCTTACTTTTGTAAAAAAAAATCATAGTAGCCTTACATTTTAATCAAATGTGGATTATCACAAAGTCATTTACAGATCACTGTGAGACAGAAGGCATTAATATATTGCAGAACTGTTGGTTAGTATTCCATATCTTTTCCCACTAAATAACTTCGTAAGGTGCAATTTTGTATTCCTTATTGTTGACTACAAGCCATTTTGGACCTTACCTATATGTTTGCATTAGTCTCTAGGTCTTATACAGCTTTTAATTGTTAAATGTTAAGTTCTGCAATTGAAATTTACCCTTTCCACTGGGAGGATTGAAATTTATTATCCAAAGAGCACAACGATTTAAGATGCAATTCCCAAAGCTGAGAAGGTCATGATACTTTAGCCACAATTAATGAAACTTTTACTTTGAATAATGAAGGATGATTTCTACTCCATTAAAGTGGACACACTAGGAAGTTCCAAATGGCATTTAACCTATCAGCCTTTTTCTGTGCAAACAAGTGTAAGGAATTATAAACTGTTATAAGTCACACTGGAATTAATAGGACTTATTTCTAAGATAATGAGCATAGGATCGGAATCTTAAAAAAAGCTGTTGTGCTTAGAAATACTGTATAGTCAGTGCTTCACTGATGAGATTATTCTACGATCTATCACAATTGCTCTGTTCAGTAATTTTTTATATATACCAGAAGCATGCAGCAAAGGAATGCACTTAGTTCACATCGGCATGTGAGGTACATTTCCTCTTTCCTCTTCTTTAGCCCTTGTTACAATGCTGCAGTTCTGTCTACTATTAGAATAACCCTTCTGGGTGAAAAGGTAATAGGTGTAACATCTAGTGCAGCAATCCCACAATTCAGCTTGGACCTTTATTTGGACCTTTGGGAAACAGCCTGCCTCAGTCTGAGGTGTTTTGTAGGCTACCTGATTTGGCACTGGGTTCACCTGAGTTTGCTTCATTTTCATTCTCCAGTCTACTACTGGTAAATAAAAAAATGGCTGTAACTTTCTCCTCATTTAACAGAAATGGATGAAATTTGCTGGTATACTAATTAGGGTTGCCATACAGTGGTGCCTTGCTTAACGAATGCCCTGCTTAACTAAATTTCCACTTAACGAAAGGATTTTTCGAGCGGAGCTTGCCTCGCTAGACAAATGTGTTTTACGAAAAATTCGTCTAGCGAATCGCGGTTTCCCATAGGAATGCATTGAAATTCAATTAATGCGTTCCTATGGGCAAAAAAAAGTCGAAAAAAATTCAGTGCATTCCTATGGGATTCGCTAGACGAATTTTTCGCTGTAAGAAAAGACCCGTGGAACGAATTAATTTCGTCTAGCGAGGCACCACTGTACTTTGAAGAGGGGAAAAGAGGACACATTTGCCAACTTCTACTTTTAAATATGAATCACTATGATGACTCTACTCATGAAAAAGAGGGTGTGTCCTGGAAAAAGAGGACATATGGCAACCCTAAATTCCTGAGTGGATAAAGCACACCAGATTACATACCAATAGGCCCAGGGGCTTTTGTGCTGGACACCTTTAAGGCTTTTTTCTTTTTTTAAAAAAAGTAAATGGCTTGAACCTTTTAAAAGTTTGGGAGAAATTGGATGAAATTTGAAGGCATGGTATCCCCTTGTGAAGTAATGAATCATGCAAGGTCTCAGAAGGATTTCTGTAGTGGGTTTCTGGCAGGGTGGACTAGGAATCACTTAATTCCCCAAGCATTTTGTGACCGGTTGATCTTAACTGCGGACCTCAGGGAGGTGTTCTTGGGAAAGTAACCTGCAGAATATCATTCAAATAGGTCCAAAAAGCACTGGAATTAGAGAATGTTGATAAAATTCTTGCCTCTCTCCCTCTCCTCTTCTGATCCTGGTACATAGTTATAAGCAGTGGTTTTTTTCTTAAAAAAATGTTTAGGGGTACTCCCATTTTCCCACTCCTATTGAAATACTGCCCCCCAATGAGGCCAGACTTAGATTCACAAAATGTTTAGGGGTATGCGTCCCCGTGTTCCCCCAGGAAAAAGCACTGGTTATAAGCCCAATATAGTAGTTAGGTTCCACTCTGCCCCCCCCCCCCCCCTGGGCACATGACATCTTGGATCAATTCTCATGAAATTATGAGAAAGAAATTACAAGAGAGTCTTCAAACTGTAATATTATATTCATTTTTATTTATAATGCTTTATAACTCTATAAAATATTTCCCTCCCCTTACAATACAGTGGTAGGTTGAGTTTTGTTGAGTTCTAGATTCCTTGCCAAGATAATATTAAAATCAGTGTCACATGTACACTGTTAGCTCCTACACTATATCTACTCATATAATTTATTTCTGTCTTTCATAATGTTTGGATATTTTCACATGCCAGGCTTAAAGAAACTGATGCTTGACTCTGGGCGTATTGTAGACATTGCAATTAAACTGCTGAGAATGTGCAACTGATTTCTCTTCCGACGTCTGTTTTGCATTAACAGAATTCACACATGGGAGAAAAATCAGAAGACAGGCTCTTTAGTGCTTCTTTTGAAAATAATATTTCATTTTGAAGTTTATGTACAACAACGAAACTAACTTGAATAAGAGGATTTCTGCAACAATTTATTTAGATAATTTGTGTCCTGTCTTTCCAAAAAGTTCAAGTAGCTAACAAAAAAAAGGAAAACAATACAGATAGGGATAAAAGTTGCAATAAAATGCAATTGAGCACAGTGGAATACAATTACTTAAAAATGAGAGAGGCCAGAAACCCTCAGAAGCTATAAAAAGAGCAGCAAGAAAACCCCTGTCTGTTAAAGTTCACTAAAATCACTAAGAGCTGAAGGCCTTCAAAAAAGATCTTCACAGGCAGTGGAAAATCATGAAGGAAGGGGGGGGAGGTGGATCAGAGAATTCCAAGACCAAGACTTGGCTACTGAAAAGGCCTTGAGCACACATCAAAATGTTCCTGTTTTCCATCACTATGGGCAGAATCCAACCAGACCTAAGCAACTTTAGGGATGTGGCCCTCTGCACAGTTTAAGGTTGATTTACTTCCGAGTTTTTGTTGTAGGCCCTATTGATTTCAATGGAAAACAACAGGAATAATATTTGACTGTGTTTTACTCAGAGTAGACTAATTGAAATTAATGGACTTAACTTAGTCATGTTCATTAATTTCATGGATTCTACTCTGAGCAAGATGTAGTGTAATACCACTCAAAAGTTTTTCAGTTGTACTCATTAAATAGATCATTCCATTGGGTCATTTCACCTGGGCCATATTAATAGATGCAAGGTTATTTTCTGTTTGGAGTAGTAATTATTTCCAATAATATCTGTACTTTGCAAATGTCAGCACAGAGTCAGAATGTTTATGATATGAACATTATTTTTCAATATATTGGATACTGATATTAGTGTTAATGTGATAAATCTTTTCTGCTCTGGAAACAAAGTATTTAGTGCAAAATATGATTCAGTTCTTGGGTCTCCCTAGTTTAAAACATTTTTCTAAAACAGTCCTTAAAGAGAAAAGGACTATGACACAGCAAATGAAATGCACTGATTTTAATAGCTAAAGCCCAAATTCTTATTAAATAAAAATTAAAATTAAGATAATTCAGCATCCTTGATGGATGTTGGTAAGTACAGATTTAGCTGTCCAAAACTTCAGCTTCATTTTTGTTATTAGGAACACTGAATATTAAAAGAAAATCCTTCTGAATATTTGTTTTACAGCGGGCAATAGGAAAGGATTAAAATACCTTAATCAGACTGGGGGGGGGGGAAGGCTTTGGCCACTTGATTAGGGCTGATTTCCACCATCTGCTTATACTTACTGAGGATCTAGCCCTGGCTGAACACTAATTTGTGCACTTCCTAGAAATTGAAATCTCTCAGCAAGCAAATTAACAAGAGCAGGGATTCAGCAATAATGGAGCTTCTCAGCTTTTGTTTCCCTGACAGATGGACAGGGGTGCACTCAAATTGAATTCAGCTTTAATTGCATTGTGCCATTTAAAATTTTATCTGCTCCACAGATTTTGTTTACAGGTTTCAGGATTCCAGACCTTTGGAAATATCCCCCCCCCCCGCTCTAGCTGTGTAAAAGACCCCTATAATTCGCTGTGAGTACTATCTGATGATTGCTCCTGATTTTCATATCTCCAAAACCAGTGACTTCTATTTTTAAACAGCTGCAAAACCAAAATGGTTCCTGTGTGTGTGTTTTCAAGTTTGGAATGGAGAGAGGTGTAAATGATGTTTGCTCACTGTGTGCCTTTCCCCCTAATCAGTAGAACTCTTTGGAAACAGAGACATTTGAAAATAAGGCAAGAACTATGGAGGCACATCTCTGATTGGTTTGTTTCCTATGAAGGCATTGTAAATTGTCAATCATTAGTCTGTCACTTTGAGCTGTACATGCCTGAGATTAAAAGATAAACTTAGAGTGAACGAATAATTATGTTGTAAAGATTTATTTTAGCTTCTGTTTGTCTTGGGCTGTACAAATTGTTCTAACTCCTCCCCCCCCCTCCCGGCCAGCACATGAAATATTAAAAATTGTTTACTTATGCCCTAATACTTTTTGTGATCTTAATTCTGGATATTTGGCCGTTTTATTTATTTTTGAAAAGTTCCCCCAATAAATCTGGGACTCT
Organism: Zootoca vivipara; assembly: GCF_963506605.1. Taxonomy (NCBI): domain Eukaryota; kingdom Metazoa; phylum Chordata; class Lepidosauria; order Squamata; family Lacertidae; genus Zootoca; species Zootoca vivipara. The sequence goes on along the minus strand of NC_083279.1, from coordinate 8,345,445 downwards.
GATGCTTTTGAGCATAATCCGGACAAAGTTAATGCCATATTCAATGGGAGACTGATAAGTATATTGTCTTTTCTCCCTCTTTTGCACTGAGATTTGACTTTTTAACTGTGAGAAAGCGACCTTCATTTTTCACACTCTGCTTAGTCTGAATACTGCTTCAAATGTGAGGTTTTTTCCCATGGCTCAGTTCAAACACCAGGTTGAATCCTGGTTTGAGTGTATAAACCTAACAGGGCAATTGTGGCTTGGAGCTGCTTATCTGCTTCCATCTGTTCCGTAGTCCTGTCTTTAGGTGGAATGCCCTCTGAAGGAGATCAAGTACAGGCCATAACTGTGGTTTGTAAATTTAGTCCACATGCCAAGCCAGATCTACCACAAGCTATGGTTAGCAAATCCACTTCAAACAATGGCTTCCGAATCCGGTTTCCCAGCCTATTGCAGATTTATGGCTCCTCAGTTTAGGTATCAAACTAGTTAACATTATAACAGCAGCAGCAACCACCACCACTGCCACCTTTGGGTTTTTTTTAGCCATCCAGGAAATGATCTGGATTTTTGGAAGCAGACCACTCTGTCAGCAGAGAAGGCCTTTCTCAGAGGAAGTCAGGGAGGGACATGCCCAGCATTTTATCCTTGCAACAGAATGTGAGATAATCTAGGTGGAGAGATAATGACAGCTCAATCTCAGTGCATTTCATGGTTTGTGGAGGATTTGAATACAGGATTTTTATTTTTATTGTGTTACTCCGCATGGGCTGTCCAGGAGATAAATGAATACACCAAGGAGAGCAACCTGCAGCCCTAACCCAATTTTATGTAGATCTCCATTGGGTCTCCCCAAACCCCTCCATTTCTTCCTTTCTCTTGGGTTCCTTATTTTTCCAGGGCTTAAAAAAATGTTTTCCCCTACTTCTGTATAGTTTCAGAACAACAGGGAGGGGCAGTATTTGATAAAAATAGATTGATTCTTTTTTATGGCATTCTTCCATCCCAGTTGCCTGAGAACAAGTTGGGGGGGGGAAGAGGGGGCATAATAGGTCATGGATCAGGACAGAGTTGGGGGATTCACAGGGATGAGGGGGGAATCACAGGGATAAGCCGGGAGGGGAGGGGAGGAGTGGGGGAATCACAGGGATACGTCATGGATCGGCACAGAGTAGGGGAAATCACACAAATAACCCACAGCAACGCGTGGCATGGCCAGCTAGTACAAGATAAAAAGGGATACTCTTGGAGCTGCAGCAAAACTTTTTCTCTTGAAAGGTCTCTCTCACTGCATATTAGTGCTCTTTGAGCCAGATTGGACATAATGCTAAAGGATGGTTTAATGTGATGTCAGTGAACATTTACCCTCCTAATTTGGAATGACCATGAGAAAGGAATTCAAAGTATTTTGCATCTTTTTAATTATCTCAGCTGGCTGTGTCCTATAAACCCATCCAAACTATGGTTGATCTTAACTCTGCTCAATGGGAATGAACCAACTTTAAGGCATAGTTTATGAAGCTGACATATTTCAACTAATGGTAGTTACGATTATCCACAGTTTAGGGTTTGGATGACAATCTAAACTGCTGCCAGTGTGAGCTAGAGGGGACTAGTTAGAAGCACCGGTGCATTCTTTGCACTGGTTTCGTATTTCTGGTTTCCATTTTAAAACATTAAACTACTGCTATAAACTCTTGACTAAACTCTTGTCCTTTTTTGAGAATGGATTTTTATGGCTGGAAACTAAATTAGTTTTTTTTATTTAAATGGAACTGTATACCCACAAATTCCTCCCCCTCTTTTCTTGGCAGCCTTGGTCACTTGTAGTTAATTAAGATTTCAGACATGAAGTTGCCAATCAAGATAGCAAATGTACTTCCCTCTCCTGTTTTCACAAGCAGGCACCTAGAGATTCAGTGCATTGCCTTGGTAGCTGGTATGTGATATCTCTTTCTAGTTTATAGCGTGGTACAATGATGCCATTGCCCCATGTGGCAAATGGTGTAAGCTATTGTAAAACTGTTTGTCTATGTGATTAAGACATTGCAGCAGTGTGCAGCACCATCCAATTACTTTTTTAATTTAATTATGCTAGGAAAAAAGAGAATAGCATAATAGAAAAGTCTTGTCATAGGGAATATGTAAAATGTAAATTGAAGAGCCATGAACATTTCATGCATTGGCAGTCTGATTTGTTCTTATTTTCAACTTGTTATGAAGAGTGAGTTTCTTAAATGCAATAAAACAAGACATAGCAGCATTTAGTAATTACTTAGTTCTACATCAAAATAATTATATACAGTGTGTGTTTGTAGCTACTCTGAAACCAGAATACTTCGGGGCCCATATCAATTTTGTCTTTTAGACAGTGTAAATAAAGCTGAATCTTCAACTTTCAAATTAAAACTGATAACCTTGGGCAATCAGGGCTTTTATAAAAAAAAAGAAGGGGGGAGACTTTAGCTTGCCTTGGAACAGGTTGTGTCTCTGGAATGCTTCTGGGACTAAAGAGATCAATTAAGTGTGTATAAACAAACAGTTGGAAAAAAGCTACTAAAACAACAGAGGAGAAACCTCTCTATTGGGCTCCAGGGGCCTGGGGGAGAGAAGTTTCATTAACTGGATCTGAAGTCCTATGGCCCTCTATAAACAGGCATTAATTAAAGAATGTAAAAAATAAAGTTTCAGACCTTGCAATATGTTAATGATCATATGATTCAGGGCCTGGGAAGGAGAAGAGCAGCAGAGGTCATAAAATAAGCATGAAGCATTTAATATGAGTGCTTGGCAGGGATTTCTGCAAATTAGTTGGTTATTTGCTGGTCCAAAGCAAATTAAGGTGATTTTGCTTCACTTGCTAATTTTTTATGTGCATGCTTGGCAAAATGTTTTTCACAAATGGATGAAGGTTATTGTTAATTGCATAATGAGAAATATTAACATATTTAAATAAGCCAGCATATTCTGTCATAGGATGCTAACATAGTTTCTAAAAAATATGCCTGCCTCAATAAACTTCCCCTTTTGCTGCATGACAAAGATTATTGGACTTAATTTTTTATTTCTAAAAAAAAGACCTTGGACTGTTAATCTGTTTAGTAACTGGAGCCATTTGTTTCAAATCAAAATTTTAATAATTTACACATCTTGACATAAAAAGACTTTCTTATTTTAATAGCCACTCCATTCGAGACCCTTAAAATAAGGGTGGGAAGAAGGTAGAACTCAGGAGCATTGGCAAGGGCTTCAGATTTTCAGTTGACTAGCAAAAAGCATTTGAAAAGCCCCCCCCCCCATCTCCAAAAAGCAGAGTGCTGAAAAAGAATGCTGGGAAGAAAACCAGAAATTGATTTGTTGGTGAAAGTACTTATGAGCTTGGCTCTGGTACTGGTCACAAATTCCTGGGCTGAGCATGTACTCAGAGTTTCCCTGTCGTTTAATTCTTAGCTTATTCTGCCCACCTGAGCCACTGTTTTACATATAGCTCTGGATGGCAAACCTCAGTATTTTAGTAGAAGACTAAGTAAATCCCAAGGGTCTGAAGTCTTTTCACCCTGTATTCTAGTTCTTAAACTGATAGTTTATATAGACTCCCTTACTTTTTATATTTGGTAATAGTATTCTTATAGTACAGTTCTATATATGTTCATTCAAAAGCAAATCCTGTTGTGTTCAATAGAAACTGGGTGTAGAATTGCATCCAAAAGTATTTACGATTATTGTGTAAATGTATGTTTTTCCTATAGTGCACACATCTGTGTCCTTCTATCTGAAATGGTGAAACCACATTCCATTTACTAGTTCATATTGTCTATTTGCTGTTGCTTTGCTTGTCCCTTGGGCGAGTAGGATAAACAAAACAGTAGGCTTTGGTTTCACGTTATGTCCAAACCAGGGATTGTTTCTCCTTCACAGTGGCGGGCCTCAGTGTCTCAGATTTCAGCAGCGCCCTGTTCAACGCCAAAATCCAGCCCACTCACCTCTCGCCTTCCATTGGATTTCACAGTTGCCATGCCTGCTTTGGCACCCCATGCTTGGTGCAAGAGATCCACCTTTGTGCTTAACATAACATAGTCACTAGGCAACTTAAAGCAATGGTTTGTTGTTGGCTTGCTGAAACTTGTTAGGAAGAAACATTAGAAAGTAATGTGAAGAAAAGGCTTCCTAAATTTGCTTATCTTGCCCATGCCAAACTAGGAATGATCAGGCAACATGCTCGTTCCTGGTAAATCACAATGCCAGAAAGTCTTATTCATGGTGATGAGTGAACATGGCTGATGAAAGAAAGAAAACACCATCAGAACATTTCCAAGCCCAGAATTCCTAAAACAACAGAGGGTGCTTCCAGACAGGTTTTTTAACAAGGATTGGTGCTCCTCATACATGCAAGTTCTTTTACAGCATCCACACAACATTGTTGTCAACCAGAAGTCAATCTGCATCTCCACCCTCACCCCCTAGTTAGTCTGGATTCAATATAGTAGAAATCCACCAAGTTAAAAACCAAACAAACTGTTGTCAGTGACCTGTTTGCGGTGTCTCAATGACCTACCTGCAGTATTAAGCCCCATTTTGGAACCACTTATAGCCCATTTTTGAGTCAGGAAAAATTAAAACCACCAGTTTAGAAAATATATGGGCTCATGCGGTCATTAAGATCTGTGGCACCTTAGTGCTCCTTAGTCCAGTTGAAATTAAGCTAATTTCCATTGCAGTTGCAATGATTAAACTTCTTGGGGCAGTGACTGGTAGTTTTATTGCTTATATTACTCTGCAAGGTGCCATGTAGACTATACAAGTTCATTAGGTTGTATTCAGTGTAAGTTACACTCAGAATAGATCCACTGCAATTAAGAGACATGACTAATTTAGGGTCGATAGGTTCATGTGGTCACGAAGAGTTGGCCACAACAAAACGACTAAACAACAACAAGAAGTTTCACTGGAAGGGGTTGTAGTGAGAAGTGCAGACACACTCTTACCAACTAGAGCTCTTAGGTGGAGGGGTGGAAAACTTAGACTTTGGAAATATCACATTCTTTGTTTACTTTCACCCCTCCCCCTCTTTAATTCTTTCATTTTTAAGTCCTGGTTTTGAAGTTTGTAAATTTTCTCCCCAATTTATTTTTATTTAATTGAAACAGAGTTTAAATAAAGTAATGGATTTAAATATTATATCCTGGAACGTGAATGGTTTAAACGATAAATTAAAAAGAAACAAAATAGAACATATAATAAAAAAAGGTAGCTGGGACGTTGTATGTTTCCAGGAATCTCACGTATCACAAAATCATGAAAGGGTTTTGATAAATAAGAGAATAGGAAATGAATTCATTTCATCAAATAAAAAGAAGAAAAAGGGAGTAATAATTTACGTTAAACCAAAGATTAAGGCAGAAAAAGTTATTCCAAGATGAAGAGGGGAGAATGGTTGGGGTGCGTCTGTACTTACCAAAGGGAAATGTATGTATTGTAAATATCTATGCACCAAATGGATGCAAAAAGGAATTTTTTGAGAAATTGGGAAAGAAAATGGGGGATCATATAATGGATGAAGAAATAGTGCTTTTAGGAGACTTTAATGGTGTTATGCAGGGGGAGGTGGATAGAACAGAGGGGAGGAGGGGGAACGGGGGAAGACTGCCAGAAGTTTTTCGAAATTTGGTACAAAACTACAACTTAGAAGATGTATGGAGAAAAGAAAATCCAAAGGAGAAAAAATTTACTTATTACTCTGGGGCAAAAAAATCAGCCTCTAGGATTGATATGATATGGCTCTCACCGAAATTGATACAGATGACGGGGAAAACTGAAATCTTGGTTAAATCAATTACAGACCATAATCCAACAATGGTGAAAATTAAAGGGAAAGATATAAAAAATAGAAGGTGGAGAATGGATGAAAGGATATTAAATGATGAGGATTTTATACAGAAAGTTAAAAAATTACTAAAGGAATTTTATGAGAAAAATATGTCGGAGGAAGTAGAGTTAAAGACAACCTGGGATGCGAGTAAAGCCTTTATAAGGGGATTATATATACAGCAAAAAAGTAGAGTTAAAAAAGAAAGGGAAAAAAATATGGAAAAATTACAAAAGGAAATTAATGAAAAGGAAAGGGAATTGGCAGATAGTCCAAAAAATGAGGATTTGAAAATGAGAGTGAAGGTATTACAAAAAGAATTATCTATATTGGTCGGACAAGAAATTGAGAATAAAATAAGATGGCTTAAACAAAAAACATTCGAATGGGGAGATAAAGTAGGAAAATTATTAGCATGGAAATTAAGGGAAAATCAAAAAGAGAGATTAATTACGGAAATAAATTATAAAGGGAAAAAATTGAGAAGGCAAGAGGAAATACAGAAATGTTTTAATCATTTTTATAAGAACCTATATGAGGAAAAGAAATTAGATAAGGGGAAATTAGAGGAATATTTTTCAAAAAGGAGGAAAGATAAAATATTAGAAGAGGAGAGAGAAATGTTAAATAAATCAGTGTCAAAACAAGAGATATATGAAGCCATAAATAAATTAAAATTGGGGAAGTCACCCGGAACGGATGGCTTGTCGAGCAGACATTATAAAGTATTTAGAGAAGAATTAGGAGAAATTTTACAAAAAGTGATGAATGATATCTTAGAGAAGGGAACCATACCCAAGACATGGGAAGAAGGTTATATAGTATTAATACCGAAGGGAGAGCAAGAGGAAAGACAGGTAGGGGACTTTAGGCCAATTTCGTTACTTAATGTTGATTATAAAATATTTACGGACATCTTAGCGGCTAGATTGAAAAAAAATATTAATTAGGATTATAGGGCAAGACCAACAAGGATTTTTACCGGGAAGAAAATTGGCAAAAAATGTGAGAGTGGTACTGGATCTATTGGAATATTTGGATTGGTCTCCGGGGAAGAGGGCAGCCTTTGTCTTTTTAGATATAGAAAAAGCCTTTGACTCTCTATCTTGGAAATTTATGAAAAGATCATTAAAAGAAATTGGAATAGATGATAAATTTATGAGAGGAATTAATTCAATATATAATAATCAAACGGCTAAGTTAATACTGAATGGAGAGGTATTAGAGGATTTCGCAATAAAGAGGGGAACAAGACAGGGCTGCCCTCTATCCCCGTTGTTATTTATAATATCAATAGAATTTTTAATAGTGGATATTAAGAAGGAGGAGGAAATTGAAGGAATCAGAGTGAAAGATAAAAATTTGAAGATAAAAGCTTTTGCGGACGATATGATCGTAATGTTAGAAGAGCCAGAGATTTCAATCAAAAAATTAGAGGAGATATTAAATTCTTTTGAAGAAATATCAGGATTAAAAATTAATGAAAAAAAGACAAAAATGATGTTGAAAAATGTGGGACAATTGGACAAAAGCAAATTGCAACAAATTTCAAATTGGGAAATTGTGAATAAATTTAAATATTTGGGTATCATAATTAGTATTAATAATATAGATTTATATGAAAATAATTATGGAAAATTATGGAGGGAAATAAAGAAAGATATGGAGAGATGGAGGGGCTTAAATCTCTCTCTCTCAGGTAGGATAGCAACAATAAAGATGGCAATTTTACCAAAAATTTTATTTTTATTTCAAATGTTGCCTATATTGGGGGAGAGAAAGATTTTTGAAGAATGGAGGAGAGATTTAAGTAAATTTATATGGTTGGACAAGAAACCAAGGATCCAGTACAGACTACTTACGGATGTTAAAAGTAGAGGGGGGTGGGGGGTACCAGATTTGAGACTCTATTATGCATCATCGTGTATGTGCTGGCTTAAAGATTGGTTAATATTAGAAGATGAAGAGTTACTAGAGGTGGAAGGATTTAGAAATGTTGGGGGATGGCATACATATTTATTAGAAATAGAGAAAGGGAAAAATAAACAATTTAGTAATCATGTGATCAAAAAATCAATATTTAAGATTTGGAAAGAATTTAAAAATCTAATGGAACCGAAGATACCATGGTGGGCCTCGCCCTTCGAGATGACAGCCCTAGGGAGAAGGTGGAAAAAAGGAAGATGGTTGACGTACCAAGAGGTTTTGGTGAGTGAAGAGGGACAATGGAAACTAAAACCATATGAAGAGATCAAGCAGTACTGCAACAGTTGGTTGCAGTACGTACAGATTCAAAGCCTTTTTCAGGAACATAAAAAAATAGGATTTACTATTGGAAAGTCAAAATTACAAGAATTATTAATAGAAAATAAGGAAAAGCCATTATCAAAAATATATAAATTCTTGTTAGAATGGGAATTAAAAGATGAAGTAGTTAAGGAGGTAATGATAAAGTGGGCACAAGATTTAGGGAGGCCGATCTATGCAGCACAATGGGAGAGTATATGGAAGGTTTCAATGCGATTCACGGCTAGTATGAATATAAAAGAAAATATCTTAAAACTCATTTATAGATGGCATTTGACTCCCAGTAAATTGGCCAAAATATATAGGAATGATTTAGATAATTGTTGGAAATGCGGCGAGAAAGGAGGAAATTTTTTTCATTGTTGGTGGGCCTGTGGAAAAATATATAAATGGTGGGACGAAATCTATGAAGAAATGAAAAAAATGTTGAGGTTGACTTTTAGAAAAAAACCAGAGTATTTATTATTGAGCATTATCCCAGAAAATATTCCTGAGAACAAAAGAAATATTTTTTTGTATGCGAGCGTGGCAGCGAGACTAGTGATAGCTAGGAAATGGAGGAAGGAAGATCTACCCACAATCCAAGAATGGCAATTAAAACTGATTGAATTTATGAATCTAGAAAGAATGACGGCAGCAATTCGGAATACTTCTAAGCAGAAATCTAAATTGGAATGGGGAGTGGTAGAGGAATATTTTAAAAGAAATGGTGTTAAAACAGAGTTGATGATCTGTTTAAATTAGATAGTCATGAGGAAAATTAGAATCTGGAAAATGTTAGTGTGATAAAACAAAATTAATCGAAATTAAGATAGACATGATAAATGAAGGAACGCAATTTTTAAAATATATTTAGAAGACAAGCGGTGGGAAATGACTCGGAAGGTAACTCTTTTATCCTTCTTCTTTATTTTTTTCTTTTTTCTTTTTCTGTTTGTTTTTCTTTGATTGGGAATAAGTGTATGATTGTATGATTGTGTATGATTTTATGATATTAACTTGTTATGCTTTTTGAAACTTAATAAAGATGAATAAAAAAAAAAAGAAGTTTCAGTGTGTCTACTGTGGGTAATACTTAATTGAATGCATCCCATAACAGTAAGAGCAAACTTTGGGCAAAACAGGTGATTCTGGAGATTTTGTAAAACATAAGAATCTAAAATGCCGTTTGAAGGTTTCTTATTTTATATTTTATCTGCCATGTAAGTTTTTTTTTAAATATAACCCTTTTCAAATTTGTAGTATAGTAATTATCAGGAAAGTGTAATGCTCTTAAGAGTACACTTGTCTCCAGTATAGTCAATATTCTTAAACTGGAGTTGCCACATAAATATTCAGAAAAATGATACCGAGTCACAAAGTTCCAAGGTAATGTTTGCAAAGTAGTACTTTACAGATGGGAGGGACAGGAGAGGGAAGCTACTGTTGACTTTGTCCTGTTACAGCAATTTTAGATGGACAAATTGCAGTTGAGGAAATTTCATGACTCGGTAAAATGAGCAATGATGACATCTGTGGATGCAGGTCTGTTCATATCTTTGCAGAGCCTTTAGGGAAATAAATATCTCGGAACATTCGGTGAAGTGAAGCTCACTCAATAAATCAACCTGACACAATAACACTTCTGGCACATGAGCTTTGCTTTCTCCTCAGCACCACCTACCCCTCTGTGTTCCTGAGCTACCAAATGGTGTCTCCCCACAGGCCTCTAAATCAAATTGGTGCACACAAATACAGTGAGAATTTATTGGGAATTGGTTTTGTTTGGCAAAAACATTACTTATTAGATGAACTGAGATGATAATACATTTTGACCCTTTAAGTACTGAACCGTTTTAGACATCTTGATACATGTAATGAAGACTCATGGAAACTGCCTACTTAACTTTAAGCAGGAAAAAAACCCAAACCTTTTTCACTGCCTCTGCCTCCCAGTAAGTAGCTGCACTGCTTCAATGTAGAGGATACCAATAGTACTTTGCAGTCTGTACGTAGTCTACAAATTGGGAACCAGCTTTGAAAATGAACACTTCCTTTTTCTTCCTCCCTAGTCTGCCACAAACCAATTTTCTTTAACTATGTAGCCTTAACTGTGGTTTAATATTACATACATACTGGTGTTCCATCTTAGCTTAGGTCCAAAAGCAGTGTTGGAAGTGGATTTCCAAATGCTTGTTACAACAATTCATAATTAGCACTGACAAATGATCAGAGGGTGAAATTCATCAGAGTTTGGGTGGGTGGGGGATATCTTCCCAATGCTGATTTTCGTCGTTGGCAGGTCTATTGGCACCTGCTTAAACAACATCCGTTTGCAATTGTGTTCAAATGAGAGTTTATCTAGTTCTGTTTAAAACTTGGAGCATATTTGAAAATTACCTTACCCGACTACTATGCCTATATATCTTTATCTTTCTATCCACACATTACGATAAAATACACTCTTCACAAACTCTGTGTAAATAGTTGTAATCAGAGAGATTCTCCCTTATTAACTGGCCAGCAATAGTCTGTGTGACCATAGGCCAAAGAGGGGCTACCATATATCTCCTGGCAAACTGTTGTGTAGTGATGACATCACATGTATTTCCATGGAGACAGAACATTTAAAGCTATCTCTTCTTCATTTTCATTGGTCCCAGCCAATTAGGTCTTGATGTAAACCTGTATTGGCTCTGGATTTATTTCATAACAATTGAAAGTACTTTTTGCAGGATTTAAAATAAATGTCATAATAGCTTCTCACTAGGACCTGGCAGATACTCTTCAAAAAACATGCAGCAGTGAGTGTGTGGCCACCTAGGCAACTGTTTTGTGATCACCTAGCGGTAAGTGCTTTGAGATAAATTTATCCAGAGCAGATTTATCAAGTTTTTAGTGGGACTTAACCAAGATTAGCTAATTTTAATACTAAGAAGAGCATCCCTAATACGTTCTAGAGAGGAAACAGTGCTCCTTCAAAGCTAGAAGCATGCCCCACGGTGACAACCTAATGTAACCGATCAAATTTTGGGCTAATGAACCTTGGCCGGTGACCTTTCATGTAGTGATGGATCACATGTGCCAAAGCTAAACTATCTACAAAATTACTGCGATGTTAAAGCTTCAACTAGGAGCTTCATTTGTTTTTCTTCAAGTTAAAAAAAAAGTCTGTTTCAAATCCTATTTGCCCCTTATCTCTGTTTGTTCAGTTGTTTTTAATATCACGTACTGAAAGAATTTCAATAGCTGTTTCACCATGAAGTCATTTGTTATCCTTCAGCGGGTCTTTGCCTGCTGAATTGTAAAGCAGGCCTTCACTATTTGCATCCTCCAGATGGAGCAGCATATAAACACTCCCAGATATTTCTAGTAAGTATGAAAAAAACCAAACTCATTTGTCCTTTCTGTGAATAAATAAGAGAGTGTCAAATTTTATAGACTAATAAATTTGTATGGTGGGAGTGACATTGAATCTCTCATGGCCTGCAATGTCAGAGACCCTGAGAGAGACAATCTTTTTTTGTTTTGTTTTCAAATGTATACTAAGTCAAGTAGAGGTTCAATAAAAAGCCAGGGAATTTGATTGTGCTATTTGTCCGCCCAGTAGACTAATTCAGTTGCAATTTGCCATGAGGAAATACAATTTACATTTTTCCCAGGGTTGCATAAGCAATCACAAAGATAGTCACGAAAGAAGAATGGAAGGAATGGTTAAGAAGCACTTTAAAGCCATATTTTATATGTACTTAAAAGAAAATAACACTTTTGAACTGAAAATGATTTTTGCGCTTCTGGTGTTCTGTATAATGCGGTATGTCATATAAGCCAGAGCTGTCAGGGAAAATCCACCAGAAAGGTTATTCTGTGTACATGCCATTGAAATGAATGGGTTCTCACCATAGTTTACTTCGTTTCAGTTGGGTTTCAGAGGAAAAGTTCCCTAGTTTTTGTTTGTTTGTTTGCTTTGTAGTCTCAACGTTGTACTGGCTGGTGTTGTTGAATGGGTCTTTTTCTTTTTCAACACCTTTTTTTAATACCAAAAGAACAAGCAGCAAATACATGCTCATTTTCATTACAATATTAAATCTTCCAAAATATTGTAGCCCCATGGTCCTTTTGCATTTGATTGCAATCTCTTCTCCATCTCCTACTTAACAGAGTAACAGTTAAGACAGATTTTAGAAAAATAAAAAAATAAAATCCTGAATTGCAAAAATTGAGTAACTGTCAATGTATTTTTAATAAATTCCTAAGAAGCAACTTTTCTGAGGAACCACTCCAAGATATAGTGGATTTTTGGTATCTTTCTATGAAATCCTTGTTTGGAAAGGGTCTATTCATTTCCATTAACCAATTTTTTGGGGTAATTGCATCACATAGCAAATTTCAGCTATGTTGAATGGCTGCGAAACCTTGGTTTTATATAAAACTGTTACTCAGAAGTAGCCTCTAAGGTGGCTTCCTGATTGGTTGGGTCATGAAAGTCCAGTTCCTAGGATGGAATTCTGTACCTGACAAAAATGACTAGAGAATCCACAATTCTAGTATACATTCTTCCATGCACAGTATATTTTTGCAGAGTATATAACCATGAGTTGCCTGTTCTTTGATGTATATGCACCAAAAGAAGCATATTTTAAGAACATTTTTTAGTCCCTGCTAACCAGAGATTTGGACGCAGGTGGCGCTCTAGGTTAAACCACAGAGCCTAGGGCTTGTTGATCAGAAGGTTGGCGGTTCGAATTCCCGCGACGGGGTGAGCTCCCGTTGCTTGGTCCCAGCTCCTGCAAACCTAGCAGTTTGAAAGCATGTCAAAGTGCAAGTAGATAAATAGGTACCACTCTGACAGCAAGGTAAACGGCGTTTCCATGTGCTGCTCTGGTTCGCCAGAAGCAGCTTTGTCATGCTGGCCACATGACCTGGAAGCTGTACGCTGACTCCCTTGGCCAATAATGCGAGATGAGTGGCGCAACCCCAGAGTTGGTCACAACTGGACCTAATGGTCAGGGGTCCCTTTACCTAACCAGAGATTTAGATCTTATGTAGAATAATCTCACTTCAGTAGCACAGAGTGAGCAAGTTGAAAACCACCCACCAGCTAATTTTGCCATTGAATCTCTATCCATTGCCCCCAGGTGACTCCAGGAAGTGCTTCTACCTCTGTCATTATTCACTGACCACAAAACATTCTACAAAGGACATCAATAAATTATATCTAATATTCATTTTCTTTGCATAGTAATTAGAGAGGAATGAGGCAAACTCATAGTATCCAGCACTGAATTGATTTGTGAAAATGTATTTTGATGAGTGAAGTTTTAAGCTTACCAAAATGAAATATTTGAGAAAGAAGTATTTGAAATCAATATTATGAAATCTTCTGAAATTGTTGTATAGCAACAAAGAGACTCAATAAAACAAATTAAAATGTACAGTATAACCAACTGTGTTGTATCACTATTAGCAGTGGTTGCTTTGTCATCCAGACGATAGTAGACATTTCTCTGATAATATCTCAGATTGTGATACCATCATAGAATCATAGAGTTGGAAGGGACCACTAGGGTCAGCTAGTCCAACTCTCTGCAATGCTTGAACCCACAAGCTAGAGATTAAAAGTCTCATGCTCTACTAACTGCTATCCCAACTTGGATTTTGTTTGCTTGTAAAGGTCTATGTGGCCTAGGCCAGAGGTTCTTAAGAAACATCATCTCCCACACATACGACATCAATTTGCAATTTTTAACAAAAGTGCTAATGAAAATTTGTCAGCCATTTACTTTTGCATTTCTCCTGATATACACACTTCATATGGACTTTCGTTTAATAAACACATTTTTGCAAGCAGTGTTCTTCTGCATGTTTTTTTAAAAATATAAGCATTTTTTGGGGGGGGAGGGAGGAACTGCATCGCAAAATTCAGAAGAGCAGGGCTCAATTTTGGCCCATGGCACCGCCCCTCCCCCGTATGCATGCAGGATGCATTGTACCATATATTATAACCAAAACTGAGTTCAAAATGGACATAACTCTTAAAATCATAATTTTGCCCTAAGTTTAATAGAGCTGTTCCTTCTGCCCACATCATGCTAATCCACACAGTGGTGAGTGCCTGCAAGGTAGTGCATACACGTATGCTTTCTCTTGGTCATATGTATGCCATGCACAAATTCTCGTCTGAGAAGTTTTGCTTGAGTATCATAAAGTTACACAAAGTTTGTGCTTTATAGTACAACAACAACAACAATTTATTATTTGTACCCCGCCCATCTGGTTGAGTCTCCCCAGCCACTCTGGGTGGCTCCCAATTGAGTGTTAAAACAATACAGCATTAAATATTAAAAACTTCCCTAAACAGGGCTGCCTTCAGATGTCTTTTCAGATGAAGCATCCCAGTGCTTCAGTGTATGAGGAAGGATGTCAGAGTAATCCATGATTCACCATGATGTAAAGAGCTGCACTGAGCTTTGGCCTTGCATGCTCTCCTCTTCTCTTCAAGCATGACTGTGAAGAGGAGATATGGAAGCTTTCGCTCCCATTTAAATGAATCATAGCTTTCCATGTCACCCATGTCTGGCAAACTGTAGTTAACTTTTACTACTGCTAGTTCCAAACAAGCCAACTTCAAAACATACCGTAGTGACTGAAACTGGCTGGCTTCCATGAACCATTGTTAAGATTAACCACAGTTACAGGTCTAGGTGACACACTGAGTTGTGGTTTATCAGAAGAGGAAGCTTCTGAACTCCTCCCTGTGCCCACGCTGGAGAAAGAGAGGGGAGGCTAGCAAGTAAGTCCAAGGATTGCTGCATCTCATTCTCCTCACGTTAAACCAGGAGTTACCAACCATTTTGGGCTCATGGGCTCATTTGCGCACTGGAGAAACTGTTGTAAGCACTACACACAGAGCACAACCAAGTACACACCATAACGCTTCCTGTTGGCTACAACAGAATGCTCCTTTCAAGTCCAATTTCAGCAGTGGGGAAAGACCGGGGGGGGGAATGCTATGGGTGCCAGGGAAGACCTCAGTTGGGGATATGTGTGCCCCTCAAGTGCCAAGTTGATTACACTTGAATAAGTCATGCCTTACTGTGACAACTAAATGTGCCTGTTTTCTTAGCACTTGAGAATTGCAAAAATAGGACTTTCAGATTAGCTTAGATACACAAAGGAGGCCACATCAGTGTACGGCAAGTAGCACACTGGAACTCAAATTTCAAATTGATTGACCAGTATTGAATCTGACTAAGGATTAGAAACAACCACCTTGCCATCGTTTTGTTAGTCTATTATTCTTAACAGATCCTACTCAGTTCATTAATATAGGTACAACTCAGGTAACCATCTGCTTAAATCGTTATCATTGAAATCATTGAAAGCACTTAACTTTAGCTTAGTTTCTAAATTATTAGTTATTATTGAGCAAGCTAGAGGGTTATGCTGGAAGATCTGTGTGTACTTTGGGCCTTTAGCTTTCCTAGAGCAGGTTTTGTTTCCTCCTGAGAGGAAAACAACATATCCTGAATGCTTCCTTGATCCATGTTCACAGTCCCTTTTCAAGGCAGTTCCTTCACCTCATTTTTCATTCCAGAACACTTATAGTCTCTTCCTTGAAATTCCTTCTAAAATTACTGTTGTGAAGATTTTGACTCGACCCTTTATATCAAATGAAATCGAGATGAAAAAAGAAAAAGACTGCATTTTCTTAAAATTGTCCTCCTCCTTTCTGTCTCGCTTGTTCATGTTCCCTGTTTCCTCCACAAAGTTTAGACTGTAAGCACCTTAATGCATCGGACTTGCCTTTTGCTTCCATTCCTCTGTTAAACACAAGGCATGTTTATTGTACAACAACAACAACAACAACAACAGCGTGGTTGTTATTCTTTGAGTGGAGTAAGATAAATCTAATGTATAAATCTGAAATGGTGGTTGAAGGATCTTGCCCTGCCAAAGCATTCTTTTCCATTCTAAGTGGTCCACAATTTCACTTGCCTCCTTTTTCTATCATAGAGTGATATCCAGTATTCCATGAACCATTCTCAGAGTAGAGCCATTGAAATAAATATCTGCATTGTATCTAGATGTCCATTAAGTAGAATGGTGACTATTAAGATATTTTTTTAAAGTTATTGGCTTGATGTAAAAAGTGGGAATGTTGTTTTGTTTAAAAGAGCTATTTATGCACCTAAGTGATTGCTATCTTTGGGGGAGAACTAAGAAGCAAGGGAGATTTATTTGTGGGAGGAGGATGTGTGTGCTGTTTCTTGGTGCTAAGAGAGAGACGAAATCCTCTCTCTGTGTGTGTGTACCCATGTTTGCATTTTGTATATAATTTGTGGGCATGTATATATGACTTGCATGGCACTCAGTTAATGGAAGCACCCGTCCTTATGCTAGTTGTATGTAGTGCTTTTCTCTTTATGCTTCTGAAAATGCCAGCAATTTCTTCAGTCACTCCTAAGCCCTCTTTATCTCTTTTTAATGTAAGTGCACTGAAGTTTTCCCTTTTGTTTGCTGCCCTTCCATTATTTACTTTGATCCTCTGTGAGAAAATCTGAAAGTGTGTTGTCCTAAATGCTAGCTTTTCACCAAAAAGATTTGAGGCCTTGTCCCTCATGTGGAAGAAAAAAGCTCTTGTGTGAAGATGCGGGTTTTGTTTAGTTCTCTATCCCTGGTGGGAGCCTTAATTGCATTTCTCTCTCACACACAGAGGCTGGCTGCGGAGTGCCTTCCCTCCCTGCTGATGCTGGAGTTTTCAAGCTCTATTACACTATGGCAGTGAAAATTCCTTGCTCTAAGTTAAAGAGCCTGTTTATTATTTTATTTTTAAGAGATTTTAAAGTATTGTCAATTCACCATTCACAGTAATTGCAACGAACAGTTGGGAAGCTTAATTCCCACCCTTCCTCTTTCTTCCTAGATGTTTCGACAAGTTTTATAACTTCCTATAAATTTACATCCTGTTCAATTTAGGATCCTAAATTTCATGGATTACTTCCTGGGCTAATAAACATGCCTTCAGCAACCTGCTAGCAGAGCAAGGAGCGTCTCTGAGGCCAACCCATAACTTCCACACCGAGTTGTAGAACCCCATGAGGGAGTGTAACAGCAAGGCCTTCCTACTCCCCTGAAATGGTGAGACTTCAGGAAAAGAATATATGAAAAGCTACTCCTTACTCTTGGAAGCACTGGCTCATATGCTATGCATAATTAGCATCCTAAATCTTGGTTCTCTTCTACAGATCTGATATGCTAAAGAAATAAAATGTGACCCAGTTCACCCAACCTTTGTGCCTTGCTCCCTGATTTCCCTATGGAGCTAGGGGCAGTCCGAGCCAGGGAGCACAATTGACACAGGTAAAGGTAAAGGGACCCCTGACCAATAGGTCCAGTCGCAGACGACTATGGGATTGCAGTGCTCATCTCACTTTACTGGCCGAGGGAGGCGGGGTACAGCTTCCGGGTCATGTGGCCAGCATGACCAAGCCACTTCTGGCGAACCAGAACAGCGCACGGAAACGCCGTTTACCTTCCTGCCGGACCGGTACCTATTTATCTATGGTACTTGCACTTTGATGTGCTTTCGAACTGCTAGGTGGGCAGGAGCAGGTACCAAGCAATGGGAGCTCACCCCGTCGCAGGGATTCAAACCGCTGGCCTTCTGATCGGCAAGCCCTAGGCTTACACACTGTCTACTGGGAAATTTTTTTGTCATCCAGACTCCAGCCCTCTAGAACGTATATATTTTACTATTGTTTCTGTTCAGAATGGCCTTCAAATATGCTTCTAGATAAAAATACAGAAATGGCAAGTATCCTATTTATATGTAGTTTCATGGAGCGATAACATTGCTCACTTAATACTGGGAGAATTAAGAGAAAAGTGGAATAAGAAATCTTTTGGATTCTTTATTATGACTTTTAAGTTGGCATTCACCTGACTTCAGACAGAATAAATTAGGAGTCTATTCAAAGTTATTAATTCGAAGGAGGCCCAACTTCATGGTTACATTTTTTTAAAAAAATCCTCAGAGGTAACACTAAACAAATTCATGAAACCTGGTAAAGACCAGGACATCCTTATTCATAGCTGTCATGTTTTCCCTTTTCTCGTGAGGAAGCCTATTCAGCATAAGGGAATTTCCCTTAAAAAAAGGGAGAACTTGACAGCTATGCCTTATTCTTGGAAGATCCATATAGTGATTCTGCATTACAGAAGAGGAAAGAATTTGGATTGATTCCATTACTGTGGTTGTGCTTGGGCATCCACAGTTAATTGAAAAATCCATGAATGTTTAATAAAACATTCTGCTAAATTCTTGTCTGGAAATGTTAATCTCTCATATATAGGAAAGATAGTGCTATATCATCCAATATGCCCAAATCCATATATGTGTGTTCAAATCCCATACTCAACCATAAAGCTCACTAAGTGACCTTAAGTTCAGTTATCATTTATTTATTTACTTATTAAATTTACTTGCCTGGTTTGGGCGTAATGTAAAACCATAGTTTAGTGTTACAAGAATGAGTCTAGTGTCACCTAGGCTCACTAGCTCACATTCCCTTTCCCCCCGGACTTGCCTACCTCAAAGAGTTGTTAGAATAAAAGTGTGTGTGTGTGGGGGGGGGGAGAATGCCTTGAACTCTTTGGAGGAAATATATAGGATATATCTGAAATAGCAAAATAACAAATATTACTTTTTTCCTGTGTTTAAGCAACATTCATATCCATCATGTTTTTTTGTTCTCCTTGTTTCTTGCTTTGATATATTCAAAACTCACTTCCTCTTCTCTCAGACCTAAAATAGCTGAACTTTATTGTAATTTACACGCATATATAAACACAAATTTTAAAAGCTAAAGTTACTGAGTACAATGCAGCTGGAATTAAGCACTTTTTCATGGCTGTGCTTAAAATACTTAAGTGTTAAGCACTTTGGTTAAGTCTTGAAATAATGATAGGAGCTGTGATCTGAAGTCATACCTATACGGTTTTCTTCTGAAAATTGAGTTTATTATTCTGGGATAGTTCCCTCCTCCCTTTTTTGATACTACAGGAATGTGTAAAATTGGGGAGTCAGAAAAGACTGGATATTAAATCTAAGATCATAGGGCTGCATATATCCTTAGGCTAGAAAAGTTTTTTCCCCTCTTCTTTGTTGTTGTTTCCTTCCTCCTTGTAAGCATTAGCATTTGAAAATGTTTGCTGATTGCATTGAAGTTGCTTCTGCTGAGTCAGGTCATCCAGCCTTTTTGAAACTCTGGACACCCATGTTACTAAAACCAGTGCTTATTAGAATTTTAATTTAACGCCAAATTCTCAGACTACAAAGGGAGTTGGATAAAAACTACTTGGTAGGTATATAATAAGTGCTCTTGTATTTTTATTTTTTTAATCCCAACATAGGTACACCCTAAGTAGATAGAAAAATGCAGTAATGACCTGTCTGTTTTTGCACTCAATTCAAAATTATGGTCATGAGTTTTAAGCTTTCCTTCCAGCACTGTGCTGTGAAGGGGAGGAGACCCCCCACCCCCCACCTGCAGAAGAGTATGGTGTATATTTCTGCTTGGCCACTGTGAGAACAGAATGATAGATTAGATGGGCCATTTGTCCAACATGCTCTTATGTTCTCTCTGTTGCTGTACATACATGTCTTCCTGTTTGTATGCCTGCCAGTGTGAATGCAAGAGACAGCAGATGCATGCCAACCATTCCAACCTTGGTGATGCCCACTTTTGCTTGTTCATGCCCTTTACTGTCATGTGGCCCTAGCAGGGTAGGCCAACAGAAAATGAAGCCTTCAGGACAAAAAGAGATAGTTCTAGAGAGCTTCCTATCAGCATTCTACTAACAACTGAGAGTTTGATAGTTAGGGGCCTTATCATGTTCCTAAATCCTGATTAATTTTCTACCTAGTGGGGCCAGATTTGCCCGTTTTCTAATTGTCTTGTTCTGCTACCCAAACACTTTCCCTTTTGGCAAGCGTTTGGCTTACCAAATATTTTAATCTTCAGGGTTTTCTTCTCTGTGTATCTTGTTTAGCTTTCTTTTTAGTTGTGATTATTTTGTATTGTCCTATAAATATTGTTTCAATTGGTTCTTGAACTTGTAAATAACATTGAAAACTTTTTAGTGGAAAGACACATCAGAAATATTTCAGATAATCAAATAAAAGAATACTTATGAAGAGAAGTTCATTAGTTTCCCAGAATACTTTGTGTTAAACACCCTTTGCCTGTCACTTATTTCAAAAGTGGCTTTTCAAGTTGTGTGTAAGGCTGCAGTAGGAGGCAGGAACTCAGGATTTGTACTGCACACACTGGTCTCGTTCACACGTTACATAGAACCATAGTTAAAATAAACTATGACTTGATATAAAAGAACTAGTGTGTGCTGTTCAGAAGTCCATGAAAACCAGAATCTGGCTTGATATTTTCTGAAAACCTAGGCCCATAGTTTGTTCTCATCAAACAAACCACAAGCAGAAACCAAAGGGGAAGAACAAAATGTGGATATTTGAGTTGTGTGCATGAACAGACTGCTCATGCATATTAAACCATAGTTCATTTTAACTATGGTTTAATGCAATGTGTCAGCTAAGCCACTGTGTAACTACAGTGGTGCCTCGCCTTACGAATTTAATCCGTTCCGAAGGCACCTTCGTAGGTCGAAAAATTCGTAAGTCAAAAAGCCCCATTGGAATGCACTGGAAACAGAAAAATTCGTAAGTCGAAGCAACCCCATCTAAAAATTCGCAAGTCAAAAAAACCCTATCTAAAACTGCCGCGGTTTCAGTTCGGATGTCAAGAAATTCGTAAGTGTGCGGCCATTTGCCCCACTCGTAAGTTGAAAAATTCGATTGTTGAGTTGTTCGTAAGTCAAGGTACCACTGTATCTAAAACATAGGCACAAGTTATAAAACTAGAGGATAATTCTCACACCATGAAAAAAATTCCTAAGATCTCACCCAACTGCAAGTATGTTCATTGCTCCAAAGAACCACACCACTAGTTCTGTGCATCCAAAGGACTTTTGTTCTCTGTCCAAAATGGCTTCACACCAGCTGAACCTTTAGAAAGCAGTTTTTGATACCTGGCAGGATTGCGTGTCATGGACTGGCTGGATGCAGAAGATTGGTAGGAGGCACAAACTGGGGAACCCTCAAGGGAGCCCCCAGGAGAAGCTAGGGGACTGGTGGTGGAATGATGATAAGCGGTCAGAGGGAGAAGAGAGAGCAGACTGGGAGGAGAATTTGTCAGAAGCTGAAGAAGCAACAGGGTTTAGTGAGAAGCAGCAGGTGGGGCAGAGAGGTCCTGATTCAGAGGCTGGAGAAGAGGAGGGCCAGGAGACAGAGATGAGGTCAGCTGCTGAAGAGTCCAGGGAGTCTCCCTCTCCTGCTGTGGCCGGCTCCCCTCCCCCTGGTCACCCAGAACACGAAGAGAAATGAAACGAGCAGTGGAGAGATTGGTAGTGCACAGACACAGTCTGATTGCTTGGAAGAAACCTTGGAGAGGAGGGGACTTAGGCAGTGTGGGAGGGCGGGGACCTCCCTCATTGGACCAAGACATACTGGGAAGAGTTGTTGAGGTCGCTAGGCCTGTGCTGTTCTTGTTGCTTATTGGGTACACTTAAAAGTAGGTCTTTGCATACCAGTCATGAAATACATTCTATTATATTGAAGTTGTAAAGGTTTGAAGTCAAATCTAACTTTAGAAAGGGTTACAGCTTTTGATCCACGTGTCATTGATGAAAATTGCTAGTTATCACTTCTGCTGCCTGAGAATACAACAATGGGTCCAGGGCCACTCCTAGTCTATAAACTTCTATTACCAGGGACAGCAAAACATCAATTATTTAAGATTATATATTCTTTTCCGTTTACAAGATTGCCGTTCTCAAACATGATCATCTGCTGGATAAGCATAGACACAGCAGCAGGCAGGCCCCCAATATGGATGAACGCGAGAGATATGGGTTCTATCAACAATGAACGCTAGGGCCATTGAACAATGTTTCCCAGCATCTTCATATACAGTACACACGAAGTTTGGTGGGTGAATGGATGGGCAAGATAGACCACAGAAAAACAACAACACAATGTTCACCCTTGGGCAGCAATCCTATAAAACCTTCTTGGTCTCGCAGCTAGACCTTTTTGTCTTAATGGTGAAATGTATTGGAGAGCCCACAAAAATATCTGTTACAGCCAAGGTACTTACGCCTATCAGTCTCTCAGTAAAGACTGTCAGCAATAGTCACAAATACATTATTGATGCACTGTTCATATTGAAAACCAGGCACACATGGCTTGTGAATGCCAGTAACACTCAGGTGGGTCTAACTTGCACAGCAGCCAGGTTCTTCACAAATGAAAGGCAGGAAATGATGTGATTAGTGAAAGTCAACTCAGGTTTTGATTTATTTTTGACAGCAGATTTGAGCTGTCACCTGAGAAGATGTTCCCATATCAGCCAGATAAGGATACAAATTTTCCCAGATGACTTTCACCAGGTAAGATGGATAGGACTCCAACTTAGAGACATACTCAATTTAAATTGATTTGGATAATAGAAGAGTAAGTATCTGGTCCCTTGAACTGTGATGCTGCCTCTAAGTTGATCTGAGAACAGTTATTTTTGAGATGGTTTTGTGGCCTGTTTTACATGTAATGTGAAACTATGGTTTAGTATGAACAAGCCAGGGGTGTTGGTGCCGTGAGAAAATTGTGGCCACTTAGCTCGTTCCCTGCTGCTGCCATGCTACCAGGAACCAAGTTATGCTTTGGTCTAGTGCAGGCATCCCCAAACTGCGGCCCTCCAGATGTTTTGACCTAGAACTCCCATGATCCCTAGCTAACAGGACCAGTGGTTGGGGAAGATGGGAATTGTAGTCCAAAACATCTGGAGGGCCGAAGTTTGGGGAAGCCTGGTCTAGTGTTACAACTGAACCCAAGCTTGTCTAAGCAAACCAGGAGCTGTAACCAAGGCCTCTGTTAAAGCTGGTGCCTAGGTTCATGTGGGACAAGGCTGTCCTCCTTATCTAGTCTCAGCCCAGCACCTTTAATTGGGACAAAAAGCAAATCACAAGTAATTTAACAAGATAGTGTGATAAGGTCAGAAAAGCAGACGTCAGAATTCATTCTTGCCATAGCTGTGGTTTCCAAACTCCTTTCAAGCCCAATGTAGAATATGTTGCAAGGCTGTAATCCGCAAGTGACTAAGGCTCATGTAACTGGTCAGACCCGCTTACTCCAGGAATAGGTCTTTCTTTTTGCACCCATGTATGCGGTGCAGGACTGATCATTCATGGTAAGCCAGCAATTTCCCAGGATCGGGGGCATCTTGATGAAAAACATTGAGCTTGGCAAAGAAAAACTGGTAGAAATAGGGTCAGGACAGAATTTCCTTGTTTAAACTTTGGTACAGTACAGTATATAGAATTGTCATTCACAAATTGGTCACTAAAGCCTAATTTACACAAACAGCTGATGGTTGTGGCTGTACCGCTTAAGAATCACTGAAGTGCTTGACACTGCATGAAGTTAAGCCTTCTTTGGGTGAAAATGGGAATGGACAAGAGTTGTGTATAAATCAACGGGTCTGTTACATTATACAGTAAACACTGAATTTAAACCAGTTCCTTGGAACTATGTATAGGTTAGGCTCGTAAAGAAAAACATTTTCCCCATTAAAGGCAACCTCTGCCAGAGACCCTGAGAAGTAAATTAAAGACATGTAAGTGATGGTTAAAATCTGGAGTGACAGGTATTTTTCCCCTTTGTACTTAGAACCTCTGACATGATGCAATGAAAAATGATTAGGGCTTTAGCTTGCAAGAGACTTATAGAAACCTGCATTGCACGCAGCCCTTTTTTCATAGTTTAGTTTGTAACACAAACTGGCTTTGATAGGAACGTCATTTTGCTCTGTGAACAGAAAATGTGCAGTTGCAGAGTTAGCACTTTATAAAGCATGTTAAATACTATCTTTAGATTCTAGTTGTGTTGAGCCTACAGTAATCCACCAACATTCCATGGAGAACTTTTGTGAAGGTGTTGCGGCGCTCATCTCACTCTATTGGCTGAGGGAGCCGGCATACAGCTTCCGTGTCATGTGGCCAGCATGACAAAGCCGCTTCTGGCGAAACAGAGCAGCGCACAGAAACGCCGTTTACCTTCCTGCTGTAGCGGCACCTATTTATCTATTTGCACTTTGACGTGCTTTCGAACTGCTAGGTTGGCAGGAGCTGGGACCGAGCAACAGGAGCCCACCCCGTCGCAGGGATTCGAACCACCGACCTTCTGATCGGCAAGCCCTAGGCTCTGTGGTTTAACCCACAGCACCATCCGGTTCCCAACTTTAAAAAGTAGGGTCCAGCATTTACCCTCTGTTGTAGGCTTTGCAAACCGGATGCCGTCTAGGTGTTTTGAACTAAAACCTTCGTTAGCCACAAGCAGCACCCAGTTGGGGAAGGTTGTTTTATTTAGATGATCACAACAATGTTTTAAACTAACATATAAATATTCCCCCCCCCACTCAATAAACTGCATTACCATAGTTTGAAACGTTTCGTTTCAAACATACTGGCCCATTTCAGACGATGACTGGCACCAGAGATCAGTAACATCATCCAGTTTCCGAACAGTGCATACTGTTTTGAACCTTCCCAAGTGCATGATCTATACTGACAGTGCCTTTCACAGAATGCTAACGTACTGAATGCTGATTGGGAGCACCCTGAACACTTATATACTCCATTCTCTTGTGAGAATTCCTTCCTTTGTTCCATTTCCAGCTTCAACCATGGGGTAGCATTACAAACACTATTTTGGCAGGAATCAGCTGCACCAGCGAGCAGTGACAACAACTTTTAGAAGGGATTGGCTCTACTTGGGAGCTCAGATAGGGAACATTAGAATGTAGCCAATCCCAGCGGGGCTTGCATTTGATGCCAGATTTGAAAAGTGGTGAACGTAAACCCCATTTGGCAAGGAACAATCTGGAGCACACTGTAAGGCTTCCAATTTTTCCTTTGCATCCAAGTCTTTGTACAGCTCACAAGTTATACATTGTCAGGTGTGGCTTGGTGAAAACAGCATTTCCAGGGCCAAATTACAAACTCTGTTGGGTATAAATGGGCCCATGTGCCAGAGGTTCACCATGCTCGAACTCCTGAGTCTCAGAAAAATAATGATGCATTCTTTCCCTTTTCCACATTTCAGTGTTTGCATATTTCTTCTTCATCACCACCAAGTATTATATATATATATATATATATATACACACACACACACACACACACACACACACACACACACACACACACACACACACTGTGTTGGAATTGCATCTGTTTGAATTGAAATTGTGACTGTTTGGAAGAATATAACTTTGGTGGCCTCCCCGCCCCCATATTGGTAAAATGGCAATACCTTCCTTGGTGTGATAGATTCTGTTAATGTTGCAGCCAAAAGACCAGTTTGAATGCATTTGAGCTAACCTGGTGTCAAATGGATTAGGCATTTGTATAAAACTGTGCATAACATTCAACTGTTGAGTAAAAAAATTCATTCTGCACGGACTGAGCTGAAATATTACTTTAGGGTGCTAGGCTGAGACGCTGCACCTCCTTTGGCTGGGGCCCTAGATAAAGATAATATACTCTATTTATAGTTAATAGCTATTTAGAAAAAAAAGGAAAGATTTTTGTGTGCGTTATTTGTGTAACATTTTCATTGGTTTACCCTAAAGATATATACTAGATGATAATAAAGTAATAAAAGATTGTTTTCACAGCTGTTTGTCTTTGATTACAGATTTCTTTGAAGTACTGCAATAAGACAGACTTTGAACCTGGAAAGAGATCAAATAATGAATTGTTCTGCTTTGTGAAGCTTAAGAAGGGATTTTATTGTTGAAACATATAGTGCAACATATTTTTTTTCTTACAGTTAAATAATGTTTGAAAGTACTATGAGATCATTACAGATGGACTAGATTAAAGGGCTTGAGGCCAAACATTAGGAAATGTTGAAGAAGAAAATATAGTTTTGTAAAATTTGCAATTGCTAAATATTTTTGTTTTCTTTTAAGTCAAAATGAAAGTTCAAAAGAGTCAATATTTTAGCATTCTTGTAAGAAATTAAACTAATAAGTGAGCAAGTGGCTCATCTGGGAATTTTTAAAAGCACATATAATTCCATTTCAGTTTGTACTTAACTTGACAACATACACAATAGTGCATTTAGCTGTAAATATCAAAGAGAAAAACCAGAAGTATTAAAATGTGCTTTGGATGAAAAGAATAGTATGCTTTGGGATGTGATTAATTTATTTTATTGACATCCTGGGTTTCCTCAAAGAATTCAAGAGGAAGTGGGTTGGTTCACATCATCTTATGCTTGCATCAAACCCTGCAAAGTAGGCTGGACTGTGCAGTAATTAACAACATGCAGTGACAAAAGTGAGAGTGAGTTTTACATATTTCTTCTTTCTCTCAAAGAGCACCCATATAATTATATCCATTATACCATAATTATGTATTATTTGATGAATTCATCTGGTATACCAACATATAAAATGTTAAGATACAGAGCTTGTTGTGCTGCCTTTAGTACTTTAGGCTACTTGTAAGTAAGCAATTCAAGGTAATAAAGCAGGTTCAGGTTCACAGTTTAATAAAATATATTTGGTTACTGAAAGTTACAGTGCAGGAGTATTTCATCAAACAGTAAATGTTTTGAAGTTCATTATTATATATTTGGCAGGCAGAATAACATTAAACTCTCTCTCTGTATGTCTCTCTCTGTGTGCCTATAGGAATCCATTAAACATCTGTGCTTAGCGTATCATTCCCATGAATATAGCTGTTGTGTTATTTAGAGCAAACTTTTTGCATGTATACTATAGAGAAACCTTTCAAGGAATGGTTTCAATGGCAGCATCAGACAAAGGAATATTGTAACTTTAGAGATTTTTATGATGAAGGTGTGTTTTAAGAGATGTCACTTTGATATTTTTACATTATGTCCTACATTTGTCAGCTAAAACCAGGATATTGCCTCAATGAGAAAAAAGCATGTTCTGCACTTGTCAAAAGGCAGTAAGTAATGATTAAAATAGCAGTGTGAAACGCTAGGAGATTAAAGTGATGCTAATGATAAGTGAGAGAAGAAAAGGGCAAGCTATATTTTAATCCCTGAGAGAATGGTTAATGACTTCTATTGCCTGAGATTAAACTAAACCTGTCTCATCAGCTTTTTCTGCCTGGTGAAAAAAAGCTCTCTGCACTTTAATTTATTAAAGTCTTTTAAGGAAGCACATTGATCCACAGAGGTTAAACTTTAAAAAACTGTGCAAAACACACACACTAAAATGCTTCAACAAAAGTGTTTCTTTGTTGCTTTAACCATACTCATGGCTTTATGAAGACTGCATTGTCTATGGTTTGGTGCATTTAATTAAGGGATATTAGTTACTTAAAGGAAAGGTTTGTCCCTTTTAGGAAGCACTTCTATATTTCTCTTGAAGGGAAAGTAGTGAGTGAACTATAGCAGGGATCAGCATATTTGAACATGTCAAATTTCATTGCTAATTGCCATGTGCTCTGTTCAGCACTGTGATAGGTGGGAACAACTAGAAAATCTTTCCACAAATATATCTACTTTTATAGCATAATGCAATCAATCTGTTTTAATAAATTATTACTAATCTGTTTTTGAATGACCTTTCACAACTTCAGCAATAAAATATTGGCCAATTCTACATGTCACACTATGCCAAACCATGGTTATGTGTGAGTGCATGGGCTCTGGGAGAGAAGATTGCAGCCTCTTTGCTTCTTTCCTACATTGCTGCTGTGCAGTGCTGAGCCATATCCTGGCGCAGTGTGCCAACTAATTCCAGGCTTGTGGTTTAGCTCTCGGGGACAAAGCACATACAGTCAACTATAGTACACAAGTTGGTTACTGCTCATAGTACGTTTGGAGAAAGCTAAACCATGATCCCGGGTGTGGAGGAGACACTAAGCCAAGCCATGGTTTATCTCATTGTAGTGGGAAAGCAGAACAACAAGGGAAGAGTAAAGCAGCTATAACTTCTCTTTGAGAGACCATACACTTGTGTGTTTGCTCTGCCATGGGTTGTCTTGGCATGGCACACAAACCAGGCTAGTGCATCACAAAGTTGCCTTGAGGAACTATACGAGTAATACTTTATGAACTAAGCTAGCAGCGTCACTCCCCTGATAAATGTTATCAACTGGGATGGTGACTGTTAAAAATGGTGATAAATTCCTAAGCAGGTAATAAGTTGGAAAGAAAGATTATGCCGGCGAATACGGAGAATTCATACTGACCCTTCAGCATTGTGCCACAAAAAATCAATTTCATGTGAGGCTTGAGGAATCCTTGGATCAGATTCCCATCTGGAATGGAAGGATCTGAGATGGTGGGCTTCTGTCTTTTTAATAGCTGTGTAAAACTTCAGCAGGTTCACCTTTTCTCGCTCCCATATAATGAGTTGCACCTGCTGTAACACCTTCCTGTACATTGCTATTACAAGAGTAGGAGGTGACTCCCCCTTCTCCCTTCTTGTTTGCTTACATCAGAAATAGCCAAATCCATTGCTGCTGGTTGCACTTTTTCACAGTTCAGCTAGGAAACCAATTTCAAATCTCACTGCAACTGCATGGGGACTAAGTCAGATGGGTGCAACTTGCTGCAGCATACGTGCTGTTAGTGTATGCGTGAATCACTTTCAGGTAAGCCCGTGAGGAACATAGACAGAAATCTGAAGGTCAACCTCTACATTGCATTTTATTGCAACAGAAGAAAGTGTTCTGCTGCAGGTTTGAACACACCTCCATATGGTCTCCAGAAGTGGTAAAAGAAGAGCATAGAGGCTTTGTACTGACTCCCCACCCTTCTGGGATTTTTAAAATTCAATATGTAAATACATGTTCTGTCTGTGTTTCACAAAAACCTATTTCTTTCTCCCTCCCCTCCCCTTTAGAGGCAGAGGGAAATGGGGGGGGGAGAATACACATAATCATCTATGCTTGGTTTCTTAATACTTCTATGGTATGTCTTAACATATCTGAGACTAAAGTCTCAATGTGATATTTTAAAATTATCTCACTACCTGGGCATAAACTTGAAAGCTGCATTTGTGAATTTTGGATTGTTTTCTGTCTGCTTTGGTTTATGAGTAGGCAGCTCCTGATTTGAAGCTACTGTATCTTCTGTATTTAAGTATAAATAGAGCCTATTTCAAATCTTTCATTTGTGATTGTTGTAATCCAGGTTATTCTGTTTAAAACTTGTTTTTTTAAAAGCATAACTTGTTGGGTAAGTGAGTTTAAACTTGATTCATTCTTTGATGTTAATGAAACACCAATTTATCGGAAGGCCCTGCAGCCCTAATGAGCAGTTTCTTTAAAAAGCACATTTAATCAAGGTTTATTTTTAACTTGTTTAAACAGATCTAATAGTTTGTGCTGATTTCATTTCAGTATAATAATTGCTAGCAATCCTATTAGTAAGTCATGGAACATGGAAGTTAACACAAATTCCATTCTAATGAGGAAAGTAGAGCAGTGAAAACCCTCCTAGCCAAGGAGGGGTTCATGCTAGGAGTGGAGTGACAGAAGCCCTTGGACATTCTGCTGACAATGGATTATTTTTGTTTTTATAGGGATGTCAGGCATGAGTGGTTAGTATTTAAGTGGGTTTTATTGTTTGTTAGAAGTGAAGCAGTCATACTGTGTTGTACAGAGTGAAGCTCAGCAAAGTTAAATTTTGATGTTAGGAAAATATAATGGACCTCTAAGAAAAAGTCAGATTTCCTTTCCTTGTTCTGCATTTTCGAATTTGTATTACATTGGGTGGGTGGGGGTTGTGTAGTGTATATATTTGTGCAACTTATCGGTATTCTATATTTTGCTCTGAATCAGGATTTCAGGAATGCATTAAGTAAGGAATTCCATGAGGTAACACTTGGGAAGTACAACTTTTGCTGGTTCATCGAAGGATCACCGAGAGGAAGTGTCATCAGAATATAATAACAATAAGCAATAACATAGCAATAACAATAATATTTATACCCCACCCATCTGGCTGGGTTTCCCCAGCCGCTCTGGGCGGCTTCCAACAGAATATTAAAATACAATAATCTATTAAACATTAAAAGCTTCCCTAAACAGGGCTGCCTTCTAAAAGTCTGGTTGTTGTTTATTTCTTTGACATCTGGTGGGAGGGCATTCCACAGGGTGGGTGCCAATACCGAGAAGCCCTTCTGCCTGGTTCCCTGTAGCTTGGCTTCTCACAGCAAGGGAACCGCCAGAAGGCCCTCAGCACTGGATCTCTTTGTCCGGGCAGAACGATGGACTTGGAGACGCTCCTTCAGGAGTAGAAGTTTAGAAGAAGAGAAGAGAATTGGCCTATAGGAAGGGGCCCCAGTGAAGCCAGGAAGAAGTGTATGATTTGACAGGGCTTTTTAAAATTTCCAGTGCAGTTGGGAGAAAGAGTTCGGTCTGACTGGGCTAGGGAAAAAAAACAAAAAACACCCAACAACAAAAAACACCCCTGACTTTACCAGTGTAGGCACTCTGCTGTTGCCTTGGGGGTTGGGATAATGATCCACCCCTTTTCATTTATCTTTGGATTTAACATAGGGTGTATCAGAATTTAAAACATTTTAATTCTCATTCACATCCATCCCCAGCCCTGCCCTGCCCCACCTCATGTAGCCATCAGAACTGTAGTTCTGTAAGGGAAGCTGAGATATAATTTTGGAGGTTCTTTCAGAGACTACAGCTAAACTGGTAGAAATGTCCATGTTATGTATTTAATCTCTGAGGCAGGTTGTGTGTGTGGTTGTCT
The DNA here is from genome assembly GCF_963506605.1 of Zootoca vivipara. NCBI lineage: Eukaryota > Metazoa > Chordata > Lepidosauria > Squamata > Lacertidae > Zootoca > Zootoca vivipara. Next base: position 8,314,417 of record NC_083279.1, on the reverse strand, counting down.
TTGTGCATGTTATCCATTCTCTTTCGGTTAAACAATACCTTCCCAAAGGTAATTTTCAAATGGCGTAAGATACTTTTATTGTACAGTATGGAAAGGACATGGTATAAATTGCTTGTGGTGCAAGTACAATTTGTGCACAGTTGTTAGTCTGCAATCTCCACTGAAGGTCCATCTTCCTTTCTATGAGCCTTTGAAACACAATGTCATGGTGTTTGAACACCTAGCCACTCCAATGTGAATCTGAGAACTAGGAAATTGGGAATATTTCTGTGCATACCTAGGATTATGCATGCACACACTATGACTCACTTATTTTTCATTTAAAAATTGGTTCATTTGATGATAAAGCCATGAAAATGGTAAGCAAGAAAGAAGATGTGTTTACATTAGTGTTACTGAAAAATGTGATGGTAGAGTGCATATACTTCTGCGGGGAAGCACACATCTATGTCACATATACAGAGTGAGGCAAGTACAGTGGTACCTTGGTTTAAGTACACAATTGGTTCCGGAAGTCTGTACTTAACCTGAAGCGTACTTAACCTGAAGCGAACTTAACCTGAAGCGAACTTTCCCATTGAAAGTAATGGAAAGTGGATTAATTCGTTCCAGACGGGTCCGCGGAGTACTTAAACTGAAGCGTACTTAACCCGAAGCGAATTTTCTCATTGAAAGTAATGGAAAGTGGATTAATCCGTTCCAGACGGGTCCGCGGAGTACTTAAACTGAAAATACTCAAACCGAAGTGTACTTAAACGGAGGTATGAGTGTACAGTAACTGGTTGTCAATTAGTTTCTGGACTCGATTCAAAGCACTGGTGCTAACCTATAAAGCCTTAAACGGCTCAGGATATCAGTACTTTAAGGATTGCCTCTACCCAGATGAACTGACCCCGGACCCTGCGCTTGTTATCTGAGGCCCTTCTCTGCGACCCAGTCACTGAGGGGTTCGGAGGGTGACAACATGAGAATGGTCCTTTTCTGTGGTGGCTCCCTGTTTGTGGGATGCTCTTCCCAGAGAGGCTTGCCTGCTGCCATCATTGCATATCTTTAGGCACCAGTTGAATAAAGTTCCTCTTTACCTAGGTCTTCGGCCATTAAACAATCCATGTATGGATTGTATGGGAGGATTGTTATTATGAGTTTTTCTTGGATTGTTTAATTGTTATTATTTTGTTAAGTAAAGTATGTGGTACGCTGCCCTTGGATCTTCGGATATTAGGGTGGTATATAATTTGAGTAAATGATGATGATGTAAAACATCATGGTGAATTATGCCCTAAATATACCCTTAGTGTAGGCTTTGTTTTGTTCTACTATTCTAGGTGAATATTAACGACATTTGAAGCTGCTTTCAGGCCAGTCTGTTCTTCCATCTAGCCCAGTATTATTTACTCTGACTGGCAGTGTCAATCAGAGTCTTGAACAGAGGCATTTCACACCAACTGCTCTCTAGTCCTTTGAACTGGAGATGCCAGGGATTGAAGCTTCTGGATACAAAGTATTTGCTGTGCCACTAAACCACAGGTCATTTCATTTGGACGATTATTTAGAGTGGATAGAATTTAATAGAAATAGAAAAGACCACCAGGGTTTGTGTAAAGGTGATCAATTCATTCCATAGGTTTGGTGGATAAGACAACTGTGATAATGGCTAATGAGATGTTTTGGGACAATGGGCAAGTACACAAATCTAGCAGTTCCTCATATGCATAAAATGACTTGGGGTGCACACACAGAACCAAAATTCACATTCACTGTGGTACTATGACAGATTATACTGTAAGCCCTGGATAAGGGCGGTATATAAATTAAGTGAACAAACAAATGTTCTCTCTGCTTAAGCATTGCAACTTGACAGGCAGAATGACCCCACATCTCCCCCTGTTCTGGGTGTTCTCCCACTCCCCTGGACCGAGTTTGGGGAGGAGAGGGAGGGGAAGCCCCATTGCTGAAGCAGAAGTCCTTCTTCTGGGCTTCCGCTGACGGGGCTCATTAGGCGAATCCTGCTCAATGCAACATGTCATGCAGACAGTTGTTTTCCTTGTTTTATCTCCCTGCAGAAGCCCATTAACTGCGTGTCTGTATCTGTGCTGCCTAGAAGGGGTACAAGCAAAGGGAGAAGACCACCAGGCATGCCCTAAGCACAATGGGAGACTGATACGGCAAAAGTGCCGAAGCAAACAGACTCGGGAGGTTGCAGGTCTGCCCGCATTATACCTGCGTTGCCTGGTAATCTCTATTCTAGAGACTGGCACCAAACCAGAATTATATGATTTGGCCTTGGCTGGCTGATTTTCTCCCCAAAGGAATAACTGGTGCAAGGGAGCCTGAGCCATACTGTGACATGGGAGGAAGAGGGGATTTATCTCTCCAGATCATAATCCAGTGGAGCTTTCCTTTGATTGTGAATAGCAGGTGTGGAGTGGGGAGGAGAGAGACGGAGGAAGATTCCATAAGGACTGCAGTAGAGGCAAAGGCTTAAAACTCCATCCCCCACACTATGGTCCCACTCTCTCATGCCAGCCAAGTAATGTTAAACTATGTACCAAACAAAATCCCAAGTGTGGGTAGACAGATGACTGAAATTAGGCATGTAACACACAAACACATATATGCACATACATCCCATGCCACAATTACGTTATTTACTCAGCCAGTGCCTTTACATGCATTGATGTTCTACCTCCATGTACTCGATTTCATGATGGTTATATGCAGTGGCCTTGTGTCAATTATTTTGATGCATTGGAGTAAATATATAATTCAATGCACATGGCTACATAAATTCAGCTGAAGCTTAAAAATAATGCTGATTAGTATCAACACTGTTACTTGGCAGTATTTCGTACTGTAAATACAAAGAAAAACAGTAAAATAAGTTGGAACTCATCTGTTCACTGACAAATGCATGCTCTAATAAATAATGCCGTCTGGCTGAAGTCTCTTTTTTCTGCCATAGAAAAACAAATTCATACTATTTGTACTTAATGCTGATACACTCTGCTCTCTGAATACTAAGTTGCTATGTATTTACAAATGTGAAAGAACCTGTGGTCCTTTTATGCATCAGGTCGTCATAGAAACTAATTAACTTTCATTTCTGTGTCAGGGTAAAGTACTGTAATACAGATGTAAATTGTAGTTCAGGAATTATTTGAATGAAACTAGAAGGAGGAAAGCATCAAAGTCCTTTTAAAAATCCAGTAGAAATGAGAAATGCACAACACATCATAGCACACAATGCATCACAACATAATAAAATGCTAATAAGGTGGCAGAAAGAGGATGCTCTACATCAATATGGTACTTGTAAATATGTAGAAAGGAGTTTGTATGTCTGCAGTCCACAAGATAGTACAATTACAGCAGTTGGAATTATTCAGATGATAAATCAGTTCCAGAAACTCTGATTCAGAGGATTAAGGAGTAGGTATGTAATAAGGTGAGATGCACATACTGTCCATGAGCCAAGCAACCATGTAACTAAGACCACCGGGGGGGGGGGGGTTAGAATCATTTTTCTCATAGAGCAGTTCTCCATACTGCATGGCAAGCTGCTCTTGAACCTCTTGGAGGGCAGAACTCTATCAAGAGTTTAAAAGCTAAGGTGTGACAAAGAAGACAGGAGAAAGTTACAGTAGTCAAGAGATGAGACAGGATCAGTGTGTGAGCCATAATTTTTAATGTGGGCTGATTTGACCAAAACCTGGTGTAGAAGGTGGAGCCAGAGTTGGAACAGGAGCTGGTGCAAGAGCTAAGATAGGGAGATATAGGACTGATCCATGGAGTTATGGAACAGAAGCAATCAGCTCAAAAGGGAGCTTTTAGGCCAGGAAAATCCAGAAGGAAAGCAGATGAAAAGGTTCTCTATTAAAACATTGTGTGAGAGATGTCACCAGAGTTAGCATTTCTTTGACCCAACTTTAGTTCAAACCAAATGCCCCTAAGACTAAATAGTAAATTGCATTTTTGTCCTGTATTTCCTCTGAGTATCTCAGAGCATTATAAATATTATCCCCTCTCATTTTGTCCTCGGAAGAACTTTGTGCAAAAAGTTAGGCTCAGAGAAGTAGACCTGTTCAATACAGTGACTGAATAGGATTTGAATCTGGATCTTTCCAGTATGTTCCTGACATTATGGCTGAATTATACCACTCTGACTCCTCTTCCATTCCCACCTACATGTTCACCTTGTTGTTTATGCTGTAACAGCTGGTGTAGCTGCAGGAAGTGAGGGAAATTTAGAATTCCCAGGAAGAAAACTTTCTCCAGTATCCTTCATAATTCCCTGATTCAGATCAAGCCTAGGGAAATTTGCCTAGGGAAATTCACCTCCTACTATTAGGAGTAGAACCAAGGACAGAGTGCTGAAAACCTAGGCCATGAAAGGAGTCAATTAGGAGAGAGTGATCAATTTTACAAAAAACAACATGGAGTTTTAGGAAGGATGCCAATTGAGATAATGGGTGATTCTGGTGAGGACTGTTACTGTTGCATGTGTAGGGAACACAAACCAGATTGAAAGTGGGTGTTAGAAGCACAGTTCAATGCACCCTACACAGTGGGTCAGCGAGATGGAACTAAGGCAAAGGTCAAGAGAAGGTCAGGTAGAGAAAGCAGGAGGCAGCTAGGTCAGATCTCTGACAGTAACATTGAAATCTACAAGAAGTATGCTTAAGGAACTCATGATAGCTCAGTCAGTAAAGCGTGAGACTCTTAATCTCAGAGTTGTGAGTTCAAGCCCCACGTTGGGCAAAAGATTCCTGGGTTGGACTAGAACCTCCAGGTCCCTTTCAACTCCACAATTCTATGAATGGATGGAGAATGGTGAGAAGGTGGCCCATGTTTCAGGACTGAAACAAAAGTTGAGGGTGCCAGGGAGATGCAGAAGAGAGTAGAGACTGATGTTTGAGAAGAAATCTGTTGGTGGTGAGGATGTCAGGTTGAGCTTGCAGTGACAGTTTTTTTGTTTTTGTTTTTTTTACGAGGGGCAACACCACTTCCAAGATCTTTAGCATGATGTTGGAGAAATGATGTCAAAGAAGAGAACAGCAATAGCTGCTGCAGTGTCGGAGGCAGAGAGCCCGATTTTGTTGAGGGGAAGGGAAGGGATCAAGAGAGAAAAGGTTGGTGGACGTTGACTGCTCTCTGGGAGGAGGAGAAAGGAGAGGGGATGCATTGAATGGGCATGAGATTGGAGCAGAGTGTGAGTACATGTCGTTATGCTGAATGCAAACCACGAGAGGTTTAGGGATAGTGCAGGGTTGGGTAGACTAGTACCCCCAAGGAATAGAAAAAGGTCTCCTAGAAAGAGATGGAAGTTTTGGGAGTCATAGATACAATGATCTCCTGGAGTATGTGGGCCTCTCAGTACCGTAGCTGTCTCTTTTAGGAAGGCATACCTCAAGATAGTTACCAGAGTTAAATAGGTGGAGTGGAAGGAGCAGTGGGTAGCAGCTGCCAGCTACTTTCTTCTTGATGCCTTCTCACTGCAGAATCCAAGGTCTGAAATCTCCGGGTCACGAGCAAGAGATGTTCTTTAGTAGTGTTGTTTTGACAGCTGCCTAAGACTGGGTTGAGAGACAGTGACAGCAGACAATGTGTTTTTAGCATTCCAGAATAAAAGGAAGGAGGGCAGGAGAGACCAGATGTTAGTTTATTGAGAATTTAAGAAGTGCCTTGCTGGATCAGATGAAAGGGCTACCCTGATCAACACCACTGTTCCAATTTGTAACCAACCAGGTGGGTTTGAAAACCCTTCATGGCATGAAGATTATGGTTATTGCCTGTTAACCAATCAGCTTTGGGTGAATTTTGTTTCCAGTCGCATTCTTTGTTCAGTTCTGTGTGGATTTGCTTTTATTGTGTCACTGCAAAATCTGTTATTCAAACCAGCAACAAGAGCATTATTTTTGCTTTATATTAGTCATGCAACAAAGAATACTTATTAATTTAATGAAGTTGTTTTTATCACCAGTTTTTAGCCAAGAGGGGTATGTGGGTGTGGATGAGGCACTTATCTGCCTGGACCATGTGGGTGAAGCATGAATTACATCCCATGTTCATTTTCAGGTTGGTATAGATGTGAAGTGACTTTAATAATTATAAATACAAACACTTGGAAAATACATTGTGGTGCACAAAGCCACAAGGATTATGTTGAAACTTCCCATAAGGCTATTTAACAGATTTTCCTCCTGCAGTAAAATCCTTTTTCACCTGATTTATAGCATTTGTGACTCTGAGCCCCTGTATTTTCTCTGAACAAGTTGCACAGTGCACATAGTAGACAAAGTGTTAAAGAGCTAGGAAAATATTATTTCATCACTCCTGTTCCATTAGAATTCACTTGGGTGGCTGAGAAAATGGTTTATGGATTAGAGAAAGAAGAACAAGCTAAAACATTTCATACCTTCATCTCTGATAAATTCCCCAAACTCATTTTTCGCATCTGAGCTATAAATAACAACCATACTTTTTGCTAAAAAGAGCTTTTTTCCTATCCTAGGTCTTTTGTCTTGGAGATGAATGCTATAATAAATTTGCAGTCTTGGGGGGAGCATTGCTTGAACTATAACAGCAAGGTTTACAACTGTTGCTTGTATTATGAGGCAGATAAAACAACAACTGTGGAGCTTGATCTTTGTCACAGAAATGGATTAAGATTTCAACCTTCAGCTTGGGTCAAGTGTATATGATCTTGCCCTAAAGCATCTTGCAATTTAAACACTGTATGTGTGATTCTGTTCTTAACTCCAATTCTCCCAAGATGCAAAAGTTCTGTGGTTTTCTGCATGGAATGGGCAGAAATGTCACATAAAATTAAGAAAACTGTTTTGGGGGTATGTCTTTTCATTACCAAGTTGGCTGTAAATTAACTATACTTGGTGACTGTTGGTGACACTTTATTGGATAAGTGCTGAGGAAATGCTTGGAAATTCATTCTAGATTTTTCAGTAGACAGGTTAGTAAATTGACTGCTATCTTCTCCCAGGTTTGGTGTTTTCACATGTCAGGAAATAGGCTTTTGGGAACCCTCTGTTGGACAGAACCAAGCCAAATTTGTTATGTGCAAGTGCACCTTAGAAAACATGGTTTAACAGGACAATCGTTTGCATTTCTACTCAGAAGCAAGCTTCATAGAGCTTGCTGTGACTTGTTCCCAGATATGTGTAGATAGCATTGTTGCCCTTTTTCTTTTTAGCAGTAGTTAGTTCAGCATCTGCTCATTTGTTATAATTGCATAATATTTGCTTTAAAGATTAAACAATAACTTTTAGTTTTCATGTTTATCAAATATAGGCAAACATCTTGACTTTATTAACACACAAACAAATTAATTTTTCTTCATCACCAGATTCATTTTTGTGAACCAAAATACTTTATCTGTGAAGTAAAAAAGATGGTATAAAACTATACTGTATAATTCAGACCCTCTTGTATTTGGCTTATATAGGAAAAAAACAATGCAATCTCAGCATCAAAGATCCTATGGGATAGGAAACTTCCCCAAATATGGGGAAGGGAGGGATCTGTGTATTTACTATGGAGCAGTGATTTGAAAACTTCATATTTTTAGTGAATTGTTTTCACATTGACTTGATTTCTGAAGAACTCCTGTGTGAGGTAAAGCATACCAACAACATCTTCTGAGGTAGTTATTTTTCATGAAGCATTGGCCAGGCCTGTTAAAAAATGCCTATGAACTTAGAGTGTGCCCCCGAACACATAAGAACATAAGAAGAGCCTGCTGGATCAGGCCAATAGTGCGTCCTTTGGTCAGGTGCGTCCTACGGAGGGAAAAATGCGGGTATAAAAGTCAAACTAGTCTGAAGAAAAAGAATAACAAGAAACCAAAATAAGAAGAAACAGAAAATACAGAGATGAGAAAGAGAAAGAATAAATACAAATCCCTTCATCACATTTATATCATATCCTTTATCCATACACAGAAATGTAAATCCTCCCAGATCCCACCTAGGAGCAGGGACCACCATCTTCCAACTGTCACCTTCCTGTGTATGTCCTTAAGCATTCCCAGTTTATATCACCATACACAGGTCTGGGAATAGCACTAGTCTCTGAAACATATAACCCTGATTTAACCCCCAATATCCTTCATCAGAGACATCACCATGAAGACAAAGGTCCGTATAGTTAAAGCTATGGTTTTCCCAGTAGTGATGTATGGAAGTGAGAGCTGGACCATAAAGAAGGCTGATCGGATTGATGCTTTTGAATCATGGTGCTGGAGGAGACTCTTGAGAGTCCCATGGACTGCAAGAAGATCAAACATATCCATTCTGAAGGAAATCACGCCTGCGAGCTCACTGGAAGGACAGATCCTGAAGCTGAGGTTCCAATACTTTGGCCACCTCATGAGAAGAGAAGACTCCCTGGAAAAGTCCCTGATGTTGGGAAAGATTGAGGGCACAAGGAGAAGGGGACGACAGAGGACGAGATGGTTGGAAAGTGTTCTCGAAGCTACGAACATGAATTTGACCAAGCTGCTGAGGCAGTGGAAGATAGGAGTCACTGGCGTGCTCTGGTCCATGGGGTCATGAAGAGTCGGACACGACTAAATGACTAAACAACAACATTCTTTATCATATGTCCTTCCTCTAATACTTGCCAACATACTCTGAAATCAACAGGAGAGGCCCTGCTTGTGTTCCTGCTGATAGGCATAGCCCACGGGGTAGTATTCTGAGTCAGGACCATGTTGATGGCAGCACTTCGATTGTGGAGCTTCCATCCAAGGTAGTGTGGATGTCCCCCACGTTGTTAATATTCAGATGTGAATGAAAATTATATTTGTTTGCTCAGGCATTTGGGCCATAAATTGTTTTTAGCATTCAACAGCCCTGTTACTATGATGTTTTTTAAAATACCGTTTTAGTGTCACGTTTTAAAGATATTTTAATTATTATATTTTCATTGTGCTGTTGATGGCGTAGTTTCTAGCAAGGTCAGAGGCATCCATAGATGGAACACTCAACTAATGTATGAGCAACTGCGGCACTCAAGATTTGTGCCATAGGAGCTTAAATTAATGAAGGTCAGCTCTCTTCAACTAAGTTTTACTCAGAATAGACCCATTGAAAGTAATAGACTAAGTCACATTCATTAATTTTGGTGGGTATACTATGAGTAAAATTTGGTTGACTGCCACTCCCGTGTTTTTGGCCAAGTAGAGGTGGTTTTATGAAGGAGCTCATTCATTCCTTCTTAGTCACAGACCTCTAAGTGTCCTCAACTCAGGAAATGTTTGGGGCATTCAGCACCTCAGATTGTCAGTCAAGCCAATTTGAAGTGCCCATTAATCAATTACCGTGTTTCCCCCTTTTTAAGCCGTAGTCATAATATAAGCCAGGGCAGGATTTTTAAACTTTGTAAAATTTAAGACATACCCCGAAAATAAGCCATAGGTCTACCTGCAGGGTCGGCGCCCAGCAGCGCCGCGCAGAGTGCTGGATCGAGGAGCCGGTCTGCAGGGTCAGCGTCCAGCAGCGCCGTGCTGGATTGAGGAGGTGGTGTTCCGTGTGGCGCTGCTGGGCGCCGACCCTGCAGGCCACTTCCTCGATCCGGTGCTCAGCGCAGCGCTGATCGGCGCCGACCCGGCAGGCCGCCGGATCCACTCTGCTGTAAAAAGCACAATAGCAATGGCGGCGGCAGCAGCAGCAATTAAAGGAAAGCTGAAGAACCTGAGTGAAAACGAGGAAGAACTGGATGAAAAGAGAGCAAAAGCGGCGGCCGCCCACGCCATTTCCCCACTTTGATTTTTTTCAAGGTGATCGAACGAAGCAATGTGGGAGCCTGATTGGCCTCGGATCGAGGCAGACCGCAGGGAAACCGCAGGGGGGGGAGCCGGGAAGCGGCACTCAGCGTCCGGCTGCAACTCTGCACCTACAGAAGCGAAGTTTCTGCAAGGCATCCAACATGGAAGGGCGAGTAGGGAGGCTGGAGGAGATGGGGGCGAGGATCGTGGCCCTGGTGCAGAGCGCACGTCGCAGGCACGCTGGGTCCTTTCCCTTTGGTGAGTGCCGGCCGGCGGCTCCCGGGCCCAAGGTTCTGCCTAGCGCCGGGGCTCCTGAGAAGCCTTGCGAGGGAGGAAAGGAGGTGAAGCCGAAGCCACTTCCACCGCCTCCTCCTCCTCCTCCCCCGCCTCCTCCTCCTCCCCCTTTGCCATCGCTGCCTCTTCTCCTCGCTGCAGCGTCTCCCGCTCCCGGGTCCCGCACACTGAAGCGCGGGCGGATGGAGGTTCACTCTGCACAGGATTGGGCTGCCCTATTGCCTTTAACCCTCTTGCGGAGCTGGAGGGAGGAAGCAATGCACAAAAGGAGGCGCAGGCATTTGATCCGACTGTGCGCTTTGGTTTGGGGATCTGCCGTTTGGGTCAGTTAACTTTCGTCCCCTCGCTTGCGCACAGTGCCATCCTGCGCATTCAGTGGCGCGCTTTACCCCCAGGGGAAATGTGTGCGGCGGCGGCGGCAGCAGCAGCAGGATCGCAGCCAAAGCTGGTCCCTGGCTGTCAGAGCCCCGCTGAACTCCACGGGGCTTTCTTCTGAGTTAGGAGCCATAGGATCGCGCTGCAAGTGGCTGGGACTCTGCAGCCTCCTCTGTTGTGCATTTAGAAGGAAACGACGCAGCAGTAGCGGCACGTCTTTATTTTTTGGGGCCATCTGATCTGGGCGTTTTTTTTAAAAAAAAAATCGAATAAATGTAGATTGCTGTACCATAAAAAAACAAGACATCCCCTGAAAATAAGCCATAGTGTGTTTTTTTAAGGAAAAATAAATATAAGACGGTGTCTTAAAAAGGGGGAAACACGGTAGTTATGAACTTCATCTTTATGCTTTGAGACAGTTAATATGTCAGGTCTTTTGTAGTGTCGCTGAAGCTGCACATTCTTTGTGAAATACTAATAGAACTTGGCTATTAGGATGGGCATGAAACAAAAAATTATCTTTCCATGAAAACTGAAGATACAAAGATAGGTGACAAGGAACTGCCATGGTGACATTTGTATTATGCCTTTTGAAGTGCACTGTCACCTTACATATGTATGGCAGTAATATTTGGAAAGAATGTTAAGTCCCAGATAGCACTGAGCATTTTTCATGAGCATAACATATGTAGCGTTTGTGAAACTTAATGTGGGAAATGGATTTGCAAATTTACTTTTGAATACACATCAAATATTGTTGTAGTCCAACATACTACCTCACAGGGGCAGTTAATACATCTGAATGCCTAGACAGGGGTAGCAAATCTGATGCCATCCAGGAGTTTAGGACTATAGTAGTTGGCCTAGAAAACAAGCAATGAATGCTAACATATTTCTGTCCTCCTTGAGACCTTCATATCTGGCCATGGTCTCATCAAAAAGCAAATTTTATACCTAAAGGGACCTATCCAATATCTCGTTTACTGAACATCGTATGAATATTCTAGTATTGATTATTGTCATGAATGCTCATGTAAGCAGGTCTACAAGCATTTATTAGATATTTGCCTGTTTTTAAATGTGTGATACAGTGGTACCTCAGTTTATGAACACAATTGGTTCCGGAAGTCTGTTCATAAACAAGCGTTCATAAACTGAAGCGAACTTTCCCATTGAAAGTAATGGAAAGTGGATTAATCTGTTCCAGACGGTCCGCGGAGTACTCAACCTGAAGCGTACTTAACCCGAAGCATGGGTGTAATTGGTTCCGGACGTCTGTTCATAAACTGAAGCGTTCATAAACTTAAGCCAACTTTCCCATTGAAAGTAATGGAAAGTGAATTAATCCGTTCCAGATGGGTCCGCGGTGTTCGTAAACCGAAAATTCGTAAACCAAGGTGTTCATAAACCAAGGTTCCACTGTAATGTGCAGCAATACTGATGGCTTTGTAGAATTAGGGAGTTGCCTTATTATAATCATTAAATATTAATTACATTTGTTACACCACACACAAAGAACTGTCTCAAAATGACATTCTTAAAAGACATATTTAAAATTATTTATGATAAACAGTTCTTAAAATTCTCATCCAACAACACAATGAGAAAGATTAATTGCCTTATTTACTGATTTGTTCCCTTGCAGTGGGAGGCAGACGTCCCCCCTCCCTGGTCCATGCATTACTACAATTTGTCACTAATTCCTGGAAAGAGGTGACTAATATGCCCCATGGTTATAAAAGTTTATTCATACTGATAGTGGTTTTGTTTCAGAGGTTAATAAAAAAATCTCTTCGGAATCTCTGACTCTCTTAAAAAGAAGATCACATTGTTTTTAAGTCTGGAAGAACTCTGTTGTCTTGCTTTTAAGTCTGTGTTAACCAGACTGTGTAATTTTATACCTGAAATCAAGATTTAATAATACACATGCATCCCCAAGTCCCCTAATTGCACAAGACCATAAACATCAGAAATATAGCTAGTTTATTATTTTAACACCATCACCCCCCTTTTTTTAAAGAATCCCTCCTCCAGCACACTATAATAAACTATTATGTGATTCAATTTGGAATTATGCATTGCTATCAGGTGATATCCAATATTGTGCAAGCAAATTTCCACCCATGCAAAAGGATGTTCTTTTCCTCTTCTCCCCATGCAACTCTCACCCCCAAATCTTCTTTCAAGAGTCTCCCTCCCCAAGGTGGGGAATAGGAGAAGAAGGGGAAATCTCTTCTGTTGGTGGGTAGACCCAGTTGGATCCTTCTTTGTGGCAGTAGTATATTTTTATAGGCTGTTCCTGCCTATCAAGTGCTTTCCTACCATAAAATGCCTACAAATAAAATTTAGGTGGAGTTTTCTTTATATGCCAAAATATGTGTTCTTCTTCTTTTTGTTGTTGTTGTTTAATCATTTAGTCATGTCCGACTCTTTGTGACCCTATGGACCAGAGCACGCCAGGCACTCCTGTCTTCCACTACCTCCCGCAGTTTGGTCAAACTCATGTGTTCTTATGCCATGTGATAAAAAAACCTGACCACTTGATGCAATTGCTTGTCCATATTAGGCCTCGTACATGCATTTAATCTTCTAAATACTAGGTTGTTGATAGGCTTGTTTCCATCAGTCAGTTTCTGCTTACACTCCCCCTCCCCTCAGTTCCTTTCACACCGGGACAAGACACACCACTTCCTGCAAAGCAAGGAGGAGTGCAAAGAAAGCTGCAGCTCCCATCTCTTCCCATCCCTCCATGGCTGTCATATGCTGGGAGCCATTTTTGTATTACTACTGTAATAGTCCTCTGTCCTTTCTTTTGGTGATGGCAACATGTTCTGTGACATTGCCACTTTTGAGATCTTGCTTCATTAGATTGGGTGACTGTTTATTTGAAATTGTAATGAAATATTTACTTTATAGAGCTATAAGGATTAGCTGAGATAATTGAGTGAGGTTGATCTGGAGCTTTCTGTGTAATAGGTGCCCCCCCCTTCCCCTTGTTTGAATACAGAGCTCTGCTAGAATGAATGAGGGAGCGAGTGTGTTTCTGCCTGTCACTTTCTCTCTCTATATGTTGCTTTTTCTTCTGGAGATAAGTGGGGCCTAATGCTGAACAAATACTGGAAATCAGAAGCTACTGAGAATCATTCGCTTCCCTCTTTCCCATGGCAGCATGATAGACACTCAGTCAAAGAGTCCCCCCCTCCTTTCCGCAGAGCAACAATTTTGTCACCACAAGCAAATCCAATTGAAAAGTCCCTTCGACCGGAGGGGAGAAAACTCCAGTTGTCAGAATCAGCAAACAGAATGAAAAGAACCAAGAGGAGTAAATTGGCACCTGGTGCAGCCGTGGCTGTTTGTGATAGGCTGCTGCATTGTGTTGGGTAGACATTCAAGCATTTTCAGATATAATGGAAGAAATTAATGCAAATGAGTGAATGGAATGAAATGTATTTTAATGCAGATTTGAGGGACTCTCGCAAACTGCTTGATAACAAGTCACTGTTGGAAAAGGCCTACATTGTGAGGATTCATTTTCCCCCCCATTTCTTCTCACTAGTGGCTCATAAGGGCCCTATTGTTCTCTAAGTAAACTCTTTCTAAACTATTGACATTGCTCATTTATGTGAATTTCAGATGCCCCCCCCCTTCTGACAAAGTAGCCTTGGGTGATCTGGGAAAACGTTAATTGCAAGAGGACAAGGAAACTGGTTGAAACAAGAAATTCAATCATTAAGTGTAATGTTGCAGTTGTCCATGCCTCATTATAACATGCACACAAGGCAATAAAATGCATGTTTCACAAACAAATCTTTTAACAAGTATAGTTCAAGAGCCTCCAGCTTTGCATCCCTTTCTGTCTTTTAGTCTTTGGTCATGATCACAAATAAACTTTAGATGCCCTGTGCAGTCCTTCAGAATTATTTTAGACTCCTGTAGATTTCAGTAAAAGCAAGCTTTTTATATTCTGGAATCATTATTTTGCCCATTCACTTTAGTTGTCTGCTGCTTAGAAGAGAATGCTTCAGTTCTTTTGCTTGTTTTATTATTGCATGGATGCTTGACAACAACAAACAAGATAGATAAAATGTGCTGTGGAAATTTTGGGTGTGTGTGTGTGTGTGTATTTCATTTCACCAAAACTTTAAATAGATTTTCACTCATCTGTGCTCTCCTTTCTTTGCTTTTTGTGGGAATTAAAAGCACTTTATCTGGCTTCATTGAGTTTAGTGTGTTGTGGGGAGAGAACAGCTAAACAGAAAAGATCTTCCTGGGTATCTCTAGCTTTAGAGCTACTAAGCTAAGAGACCCAAGAGTAAAGCAGTTAGAAAGGAAAGAGGCAACAGATTCAGCATTGTCCAAAAGTTCCAGACCAGTGATTAATGTGTAAGATAATGGACTTGGGAAATGAGTAAACACTCCCGTACTCCCTGCTTTGTGCTTGAATGACTTGATGACAAGGGCAGAGCAAGGTGAGAATTTAAACAGAAATATAGGGGAAAAGAGACAAAGACTAGCAACAAGCAAGCCAAAGTGGGAGTTTACTGGTTTGTGCTGCTGAACAGTATAAAATACTTAATTAAACTTTTGAAATGGATTTATTTAATACTATTATCCTTAGGTGTGCTCATTTTTTAAGGAAAGAAAAATAAAAGATTGACTTGGTTTGGATAAAACATTAGGCCTGTTAAGCGTTTGTTTTACACACTTAGTACACCTGCACTTTGCCTTTCAACCCATTTACTCAAGGGATGTTAATAAAAAACACTACTTTAACTTTTCAAATTGATTAATAATTTCCCTCAGAACTGAATAACCAAAAATTTAATTTAATGTAAGACCACAATAAGTATCATTGGCAGAATGCAGATGCTAGTACCCAGAAAAATAAATACCGTATATTCCGGCATATAAGATGACTGGGCGTATAAGACGACCCCAACTTTTCCAATTAAAATATAGAATTTAGGATATACTCGTCGTATAAGAAATACGACCCAGCGGATAAGACGACCCCCGACTTTTGAGAAGATTTTCCTGAGTTAAAAAGTAGTCTTATACGCAGGAATATACTAAGTAAATGATATTATGTTAACTAAACCCGCATATTTATAAACCTTGAGATAGATACATATTGAAGTAGTCTGAGTTAGGTGGGACTTCAATAAACAAAAATTAACTCTTAGAATGAAAGGTTGTCTTAATATTTTCTTTTTCAGTTCCTATCACAGTGAAATTAGGCTAAAAATAAACAAGTGTGCCTTTGTAATAATTATATCCCCATTGATTAAAATTGTCCCCTACCTATTAACCAATGAAATCAATGGGTGATATCAGGCCCATATTCACAGTAGACCTATTGAGGTCAGTTGACTTAAGTATGTTGATTTCAGTGGGTATATTCTTGAGTGTCAGCCAATTGTTTAATAATGTACAATTACACATTGTAGTCTAGTAGTAATAAAAGTTTAAAATTGCAACATGTAAAACTTCAAAGTAACTGTCACATGGGTTCTTTACTTTGGCATCTTAATTAGATATGCTTTCTGAGAACATCCAAAATAAAATTATATACGTGTGCTCTTCATTTGGGTTCTAAATGCAGTAACAAATGAGAATTAAAAGATTTTTACACAAAGGTTTCTGATTCTAAATTAGCCAGACCAATCCTGCTGGATCACCCCAAAGGCCTATACAGTCCAGCATCAGGTTCACAACGGTGACCAACCTACAGGAAGTCCCAGAGCAAGACTTGAGTGCAAGAGCACTTGCCTCATTTGTGATTCACAGTCAGTGGTATTTGGCGGTATAATGCTTCCAACATTTGAGGTAGAATATAGCCATTATGGCTAGTAGCCATTGATACCCTTATTATTCATGAATTTGTGTAAACCTCTTTTAGAGCCATCCTTGTTGGTGGCCATCACTCTGTCTTGTGGTAGTGAAATCCATGGTTTAACTGGACACTCTTATGAAGAAGTATCTCCTTTTGACTGTTCTTAATATTCCATGGGACGTGCTATGGTCCATGGGGTCATGAAGAGTCCTAAACGACTAAACAACAACAACAACAACTTTCAGAGACCTTGCTTGAGATCCAATTTATCTGATGAAATGACGTACTTTTGTGGTATTTTGTAACATTCATGTTTGTATGTGGCAATAGTTATTGATAATATTCCCATTTTGTAACAATGTACACCAGTCTCGATGAACCTTATGCTCTCCAGATGTTTTTGGCTACAATTCTCATCATCTCCAGCTAGCTTCTTTTTCTTTGGCGATCACTCGTGGCCGAGTAAGATAGTCTTTCATGAACATGGTTTTAACAGTGATTCCATAAGTGGCTGTGGAGGCCAATTCTGGATCCACATGTCCTTCCACAGTGGAGGCATAGGTTTCCTGGTGGGAGTTGATCACAGTGAGGGATTGCCAAATGTGCCTTCTTTCCCTTTTGTTCTGAGTCCGAGCGTCTTCAAAGCCTATGGCGCCTTTGGTAAAGACTGTTCTCCAAATGACTTGGACTGCTTTGGGTATGACCCACTTCACTCCTGGTCTAGATCAGAACCTCACTTCAGAAAACCTGAGGCTTCCCATTGACTTACATGGGTAAAATGGAACAACTGCTAAAACTTTTACTTTTTGGCAGAACTTGATGAAATGTGCTGATTTCCATGGGGAGTCTTAATGGTTTTGAGTCAGGGGGATAGATTCCATCCCTCATCCATGGCTTTTGGGGTAATTTGTATGAAAATAGCAGACGTGATCCTTGATAACTTGTGAAATTTAAGAGGAGTAGGTGTTCAAGAATTATGATAAATTAAAAAGACGTTGAGGCTTAGTTTTTGTTTCTTGCTCAGTTGACATTAATTGTTCCTTCGACATCTGCTTTTCATAATTTTTATGAAACAAATAAATAAAATCCTTCCCCAAAGCTCTGTGATTGGATATAAATAGGAGAGTCTTGATAAGTTTATTCCTGATTGCAAGCTGGAGCTTTGAGGCAGAAAACTAAAGCCTTTTCTCACTTAACTCTCTGTTTTTCCTTGTACAGAGAGCTTGAAGAGGAAATCTTATCTATTCTAAAACAAACAATCTAACACTGCATTCTCCAGATCTTAAAATACTGAGGCTTAGGAGCAGCTTGATTTTTTTTGGTTGATTTCTGGGAAAGCCTGTTCCACCTTGGACAAAGCCGGAATTGCCCCCAAGCAGTATACTGTTACCAGCCACCCCAATCTCTGCCTAGCAGTAGCAAGATTCTAGGGGTCTTGGCACTTAACCAGGGCTTGTGCTCTTTTGGAATGAGGCACGGCTGAGATACATAGATTTATTTACGCATATGGGACCCAGGTGGTGCTGTGGTTAAACCACTGAGCCTAGGGCTTGCTGATCAGAAGGTCGGCGGTTCGAATCCCTGTGACGGGGTGAGCTCCCGTTACTTGGTACCGGCTCCTGCCAACCTAGCAGTTCGAAAGCATGTCAAAATGCAAGTAGATAAATAGGAACCGCTACAGCGGGAAGGTAAACGGCGTTTCCATGTGCTGCTCTGGTTTGCCAGAAGCGGCTTTGTCATGCTGGCCACATGACCTGGAAGCTATACGCTGGCTCCCTCGGCCAATAATGTGAGATGAGCGCGCAACCCCAGAGTCGGTCACGACTGGACCTAATGGTCAGGGGTCCCTTTACCTTTACCTTTATAGACACCTTAGCGTTGATGTAGGGAGGGGCAGAACATTGCACATCAAGTGTGTCTCTTGTTGCTTCTCATACATTCTCAGCCAGCTTGGGTCCAAAGAAGAAGCCAGCCATGCTCCCTCCTCCTCCTCCAGCCAGTGCCACATGGAGTTTTAACCCCCCCCCTGTTCCAAATGCAACTCAAGCCTTATGTAAATAAATGTATTTTTTTGCCCCCTGTAACCCTGGAAACTTCCCCCTCCCAACTCTGCTGTTGTCTTCTGCTAACTAACATACAGCTGGGGGAGAAACTCAACCCCCCCCCTCTTGTCTTGACACTGCATGTGTCATCTTTTGTCAGAATCATAACTCGTGAGATCACCTGCCTTTGTTTTGTGATGGCACCTCTCTAAGGAAGCTGGCTTTACTTATTGTTTAGGCCTGGCATAGGCAAACTCAGCCCTCCAGATGTTTTGGGACTACAACTCCCACCATCCCTGACCACTGGTCCTGTTAGCTAGGGGTGATGGGAGTTGTAGTCCCAAAACATCTGGAGGGCCAAGTTTGCCTCTCTGCAAGGAACTTCTTCATGTCTTTAGCATGGTGAGTGCTGGCTGAATCCCAGACTAGCAGACCTCTTTGGCCACCTCGCGTAACAAGTGGCAGCATTAAATCAAGCCACTTCCTTATAACTGCTTGTGTGCACCAGGCTTTTTCAGATTCCAGAACATAAATGCCAGAAACACGTTCAATCTTATCTTTCTTGCCCTTAGCGATTATTTCTTTCCATCCAGACGAATTGCCAAAATACAGGTGACTCAAGAACTTTCGTGACCAGTGCAGGGAACGTAGATTGAGGAGGCACCCCTCTGGTCAATTGTCGTTTGGGCTCCTTGACCCATAAACACTGCAGTTTTATCCATAGCGATCATGTTGCAAAGTTGGTATTTAGAAAAGTCAGTGCCATCAACAAAGGACTTGAATGCAAGTGCTCGCTTAACAACTTCAGCATCTTCCAACTTAAACAGTGTTGTTGATTTTCTGAGAGACAGTTCATATCACTGAAGGAAGCCATCCAGCCATTGTTGTGATGCTTTGAATTCAGAGGGTGTTTCGAATTGTGATGCCATTGCTAGGTCAAATGCTGAATATCAGCCCTGTGTACAACCAAAGCCTTTGCTCTCCTGTCAGCGATCCATTCACTGATCATGTCTTCCAGCTCAGGAACTGAAGGTTGCCGACCTGCACCACGCTTGCACTTCTTAGCATTTCCTATGACCATCTGTAGTCTGAGGTTGTATTCTGCCCGCCATTTTTGGACCATTCAGATATCCAAATTCTTCTCCTTGCAGAAAGCCATAAGATTCTTGCCCTGGGAGTCCTCTACAATTCCTTTCTTGTACTCAACTGTATAGCTCCTTCTTTTTGCACTCATCTTGTCTGGGGGTTGTTTCTGGCTGGTTATGGGAGAGAGATAAAAAGGGGGGAAATAAAGTGATATGGTATTAATACCCTAATCAGGGCCGGTTCTAGGTAGACCCATGGTGGCGCGGTGTGCCAGGGCACCGGGCCGGTAGGCCGGGTGCCACACGGTGAAGCCACGCGGAAACCATGCTGCGCCCTGAGAGGGCGGGGGTGCCGGAGCGATCTCCGCCCCTCAGCGCAAGGCGGCCGACCTGCTCGAGACTGCCCTGACCGTAATACCAGTAATACTGGTAATAAATATTGAGTAGTAATAATAATAATACCGGTATATACCGGTATTAAAAAAATTAATTATTTAAAGAAGTTTGGGGTAGTTTTGGGGTCATGCCCAGGTCTCAGTGTCGAAAGAGACCAGAAGCTGTGTCAGGGTTGCACGTGGGAACTTCAGGCTTGCATGCAGTCTTGTGCAATCCATAACATGTTGGGTTACGGCTGGACAAGGAGGAGGAGGGAGGCAAAGCTACTGGTAATGAAGGGGTTCTTTCTTACTGGTCTTTACTGGTATCTCCTTGCTTCTTGCTCCCTCAGTCTCTGCTCAGTCGTCGTCTCTTGCAGTCGTCTCTTCCCCCCCCCCACCTCTTGCTCTCTGACTCCCAGTGTGCCAGCAACAGGAGGGGAAGGAAGAGGCTCCCCCCCCTACCCTTCTCCCTGTGCGCTGAGCAGGAGGTGCAGAACTCAGCGAGAGGCATGTTTTTCTCCCGCGTCTCTCGCTGGTTTGCTGGCTCCCAGCGCGTCAGCAACAGAAGAGGCAGGAAGAGCCCCCCCCCCTGCGCGCTGAGCAGGCGGTGTAGAACTCAGCGAGAAGTGCGGTTTTCCCCCATGCCTCTCGCTGGTTTGCTGGCTCCCTGAGCACACAGGAGGGACTGAGGAGGTGACGGGAACAATGGTGGCATCATTGGCGGCTGAGGAGGCGACGGGAACAATGGCGGCTTACTTTCGGGGTACGTCTTACTTCTCTTACTTCTAGAAAAACCCTGCCATGGCTTACTTTATGACTACGTATTAAAAAGGGGGAAACATGGTATATACATTTTTGCACAAGCATGACTATATTCCTAAGCATCGTTATGTGTTTGCGGTTATTGTACTCAAACTGTAGGGACAGAAGAATTAACATGCTAGAAAATAAATATTCAACATTTATTATTTGCACGGTAATGACCATACAAGCAGATGTGGTTTTAAGTTCCCCTTAGATTTTTATTTGGAGCTTGGTTCATTAAATTACTGCTTCACAAAAAACGGGGTATTGATTGATTCTCAAATATTTGAAACATACACCCTACACAACTTTAAACCAGCAAATGTTCAAATGTATATACCAGAATGGAGTTAATCATTGTGTTCATGGCATACATTGGCAGGTAATTCAGGTATAAAAAGAGATATCTACACAGAAGCTTACAATCTTATTGCTTTAAGCCACTACATGCTCAAACAGATGTTGAAGCAAAGATTAGCTCTCTCTTTCCTTTGCATGTGCTAGTGTACAAACCTTTTAAAGGCATCTATGAATTATTGCTTTGGTTCAGCATGAGTGCAGTAAGAAGAAATGTACCTCATCTGTAATACACTGTGTAGACTAATATCAGCTCCTTTTTTCTTATATTGCAGTGAGATATTGATCTGGTAAAATGGTACCATATTGGAGCTGTCTGTTGTGGTATTCATCATGCTGTCACATCCCTAGTGCCTTGGAGTTATTGAAAAGTGCAATTGAGGGAGTTCTGTCATTTTGTGTTGCAATCTATTCATAAGAAAGTTTGCTAAAACATTACATGCTGTGTTTTGGTTTGTGTATTTCTCTAGTTAAGACGGATTCCAGCTTTTGTATGGCAAACAAAACCTTTCCGTTTAGCAGGCGCTGCCTTTAATAGGCTTGGTTTAACGAGTCTCAGTATTGCATCTTTGTATAACATTGTTCTTTTGTCAGTGCTCACACCTGCTGCCTTTGCTGATGATGATGCATTTTGGTTCTCTCCTCTGGGAGTAATAAATCTGAGAGCTGTGGCTTCATTGCCCTTATGCTTTTATCTGATAGCTGGGAGAAGGTAAACGATGAACTTTTACATGTAGAAAGCTTTTAGTTTCTTCTCACACCAAAGTATCAGTTAATGTTAAAAGAGCTTTCAAAAACACAGAGAGATACTGTCATTCTGTCCTCAGTAGATTAAATAGTTTGA
Organism: Zootoca vivipara; assembly: GCF_963506605.1. Lineage (NCBI taxonomy): Eukaryota > Metazoa > Chordata > Lepidosauria > Squamata > Lacertidae > Zootoca > Zootoca vivipara. The sequence continues at coordinate 8,292,625 of NC_083279.1, read as the reverse complement.
ATGAATTATTTTTGTTTTGCAGTCTTTACGGCAACCTGATAGAGAATTTAGAAGGGTATAATATTTTGTTTTGGGCAAGTGTGAAAGAAGGATTTAATTATATAAGTAACTTGTGCCAGCTAGTTACGTTTCTGTTGGGCTGAGGAATCCCTTGCATCTGCCCTTTATTTTTATTGCTTCAGATAAAACTCGGTAACATTGCTCCCAAATGTAAATTAGAAATACGCACGTTAAAATGTTTGGCTTCCTTAATTTGAAACCCAGAATAAGTACAAAAAGCAACAGAAAGTTTGCGGGTCTCCAAAATGTGGAGCAGATGTAACCAGATGCTTTGAGGCGTCAACTTCCGGTAATGAGTTTAGAGCTTCATCTAGATCAGGGATCCCCAAACTTACCCAGCTTCGGGCTGGTGCCCACCGCGCCAATACGCGTGCGCACATGCTATTTCCAGCGCACTTCCGGATTGGAGGAGTGCCGGAAATAGCTTGTGTGCATGCGCACAGGCTTCCTCCGACCTGGAAGTGCGCCGAAAATGACGCTTGCACATGTGCACAAGCTGTTTCCAACGCTCCTCCAATCCGGAAGTGCGCCGAAAATGACGCATGCGCACAAGCTGTTTCCGACGTTCCAGCCCCCCGGAAGTGGACAGCCACACCGCACTGTTAAGAGCGGGCGGCAGCGGTTGCTGGGGGCCAAATAAAAGAGCCTTGTGGGCCGTATCCGGCCTGCGGGCCTTAGTTTGGGGAAGCCTGATCTAGATACTGCACCGTGCAATACTGAAAGCAAATCACTTTGGGACACAGAAACATTGTACTATTTCTCCCAAACCCATCCTGTTAACTCAGAAATAAGTTGTGCTGTGCTAAATGATTCTTACCCCCCAAGTAAGTGTGAAAACTTCGGAAGGGTCCTTAGCTCATTGGTAGAGTACATGTTTCATGCAAAGTATAAGAATGCAGAAGTTCCCAGGTTCGATCTCTAGGTTCATCTGCAGGTAGGCCGAGGGAAGACTCTTCTTGGAAGCCTCTGGAGAGTCACAGCCAATCAATTTATAAAACACTGAACTAGATAGACCAATAGTCTGTCTCAAAATAAGAAAGTTTTATTTCTTCTCATCCTTCCTATATATACATTTGCAAAAAGAATAAAAAATAGTATTATTATTATAATCTTATTTGAAGTGATAATCCAGAAAACCCTTTCACACTATGAGCTTTCCTATTCAGGATTTGAATATTGAAATATTATAATATATACCTGTAACATCTCTTAAGCAGCCATTCACTCTCTACTTAAACCAATATAACCACAGAATTTGGGCGAGTCTCCTATAAATGTGGTAATGGCATTTCTTCTTAATATGGGTTTGCATTATATTCATATAGTTTTATAGAATCATAGAATTGGAAGAGACCACAAGGGCCATCCAGTTCAACCCCCTGCCAAGCAGGAAACGCCATCAAAGCATTCCTGACATATGCCTGTCAAGCCTCTGCTTAAAGACCTCCAAAGAAGGAGACTCCACCACACTCCTTGGCAGCAAATTCCATTGTCGAACAACTCTTACTGTCAGGAAGTTCTTCCTAATGTTCAGGTGGAATCTTCTTTCTTGTAGCTTGAATCCATTGCTCTGTGTCCGCTTCTCTGGAGCAGCAGAAAACAACCTTTCACCCTCTTCTATATGACTTCCTTTTATATATTTGAACATGGCTATCATATCACCCCTTAACCTTCTCTTCTCCAGGCTAAACATACCCAGCTCCCTAAGCCGTTCATCATAAGGCATTGTTTCCAGGCCTTTGACCATGAAGCTTCATTATATTGAGTCAGACCATTGGTCTATCTAATCTAATCTTGACTGGCAATGGATTTCCAAAATCTCATCTTTCACAACCCTTCAACTTGTGTTTCCTTTAACTGGTGTTCTCAAAAGCGGAACCTGACATCTTTTGACACAGATGCACACTGTGTTTATCTCTGTTCACAGCATGACAGAAGCTTTGAAAGGTGCTTTTGGTGTTGGAAGTACTGTAACCAAAATATGAATGGTTTTTTAAAAAAATTCTAAACCACCACAACCATCCCAGTATCCTGCATTGTGTAGTCACAGTCTTAATTTCACCCATTTCCTGGAAGTAAATCTTTTAGAAACAATAGAAAGTTTAGATTAAGATTGGAGGTGTCTGTCCAGAAGAACTGAGTTGATATTCTGTAGTGGTGTGTGAATCTGAAGCTAGAGCTGTAATTTATGGCTGGCCTGCTTCTGATCTACTATCTGTGCCATTCCTCGTACAGTGTATCATTGCAGAGTCATTAATGTGTTTAGCCCTACTACTCGAGTATCCTTGCTTGTATCCTATCCCTTAACACATTTGTTCCAAAGAGGAAAAGTGAATGCATTGCATCTAGTCTCTAGGTTTAGTACTTCTGAAGTATGGTACTTAGAATCATAGAATCATAGAATCATAGAGTTGGAAGAGACCACAAGGGCCATCCAGTCCAACCCCCTGCCAAGCAGGAAACACCATCAAAGCATTCCTGACAGATGGCTGTCAAGCCTCTGCTTAAAGACCTCCAAAGAAGGAGACTCCACCACACTCCTTGGCAGCAAATTCCACTGCCGAACAGCTCTTACTGTCAGGAAGTTCTTCCTAATGTTTAGGTGGAATTTTCTTTCTTGTAGTTTGAATCCGTTGCTCCGTGTCCGCTTCTCTGGAGCAGCAGAAAACAACCTTTCTCCCTCCTCTATATGACATCCCTTTATATATTTGAACATGGTTATCATATCACCCCTTAACCTTCTCTTCTCCAGGCTAAACATACCCAGCTCCCTAAGCCGTTCCTCATAAGGCATCGTTTCCAGGCCCCTGACCATTTTGGTTGCCCTCCTCTGGACACGTTCCAGCTTATCAGTATCCTTCTTGAACTGTGGTGCCCAGAAGTCAAACAATTTTCTGCACTAATTTGGACCAGAAGTTTAAAGAGATTAATTATATCTCAGAACCACCCCCCCTTCCTCCTTCATTGCTGTTGTTTTGCCTCTCATTTTGCTGGGATACTTGTTAAGGGTTGTTAGTTCTAGGGAAGTTTTACACATGAACATTCGTTGCTGTCCCTCAGGGAGATAGGTTGGGGAAACTAGTTATGTGAAAGCCCCAGTTCTCATTAGCACCTTTAAGGTTTAGGATTGAAAAGCTTAACTTGTGGCTAACACTGATCCTCATATCAATAACGTGGGTTCTTTTGCATCAAGTGTGCTTTACTACGACCCTCTTGATGTTGTTAGATAGCAACTCCCATCAGCCCCAGCCAGTTGGGGTCCAACATCCGGAAGGCGATCGGTTCCCCACCCCTGCTTTATACAGTGCTGAGATCTGAAATAATCTCAACACTGGAACACTACATGAGCAATGTATGCTCTTGATGACTTTGAAGACTGTTCAGAGTCTGAGGTTTAGCAATGAACAGGATTGTTCACCTCCTGGAAGGCCATGAGACATATTTTATTGGTGTTGCAGACAGAATTCACTGTGTTGATTTGAACCTATAGAAGCCCTAAACAGTTTTGTGATGGATGGCTAGACTTAATTTTCTTTTGCTTGCGTCTTTTACTCATAAAAAAATCAACAATGAAGAGTATATTTTAATATTGCCTTTGCATTACACTTGAATTGCAACATGGAAGAAGGCATTTTGATGGCTATTCCACAGTTATAGAACTCTCTATTCTTGGAGGTTCATCCATTTATAAGAATAAGCATATTCTAATACTGTGTAATTTCCTGCTTTTTGGATGTGGTTTTGGATGTTACAGTTAAACATAATAGGATGGTCATTTACATTTATTTTAGCTACACTGTGGCCGCATCGTATATTGTCTTCTGGTTCCTTTGATCATGTGCAATGTGGCTTCTTGCTAGAGGAGCTGATTTATTTCTTAGGATATAATCAAGTTGACTTGAATTAATGAAATTCATCTAACATCTTGTGATGATCAAGCATGCACTCCCATTTGTCTCTTACAGAGAATTGAGGGAGAGGTGTTCAGCTTGCTATTTACACAGAAGTAGCAGCCACCAGTCCCAATTATTCTACAACTTTGAGCAAAACCCGCTGCAGAGCTATGCGAATTCGTTGTAAAGAAGTACGCTCCTTAACCACACTTGTCACTGCCAGTTGCACTGAACCCTCTGATTCCCTTTCATCTCAGTTTACCAGTCTATAGCATGCGTACAAGCTGGCCAGACAGGGTGAGTGAGACAACCAAGAGCAAGCTCTAGATTATTCAAGAAGTCCAAATTTATGTGGTTCATTAGGTAATCATGAACATTAGGGATAAATCTGAGGCTGCATGAAAAGATAGCATGAACAGCTGGTTTCAGCAGATCCTATTCTCTTAAAGAAGTTTGAGTACTTAACAAATAAAATTCCAAGGTATGCTCTGTGTCTCAGGAGAGGCACATGATGGCCTCCACTCCGAGAGGAACTTGTAGATTCACTTGGTCCACACATATTAGTAACTGTAGTTAGCACCTGGCGAAGCCAGAAAACTGTCTGGAAATGGTGAAAGCTGGAGATTTCAGGTTCCTTGCATACTGGGTCGTATGTTCTGCAGCTTCTGATAATCTAATCAGCCAGATAATCCAATCAGCCAGTCACATGTTGCTGGGGAAACAAACATTCAACAATGGAAGCCTGGGCAAGGGGGCAGGGCCTGGAAGGGAGCTAATTCCCTGATCTCCCTCCCTGATCTCTTGCAATCAGCTGCAGAGCGGCTTCTTTTCAACACCCCTCTTTCCCTCTGGTTAGCCTTTAGCTCTTTCTAAAAAAAGAAAAAAGCACTACCTGCTTTTTGCCCCTGGGCAATTCGGCTCCAGGGACCACACATTCGCCCCATAAGACGCACAGACATCTTCCCTTACTTTTTGGGAGGAAAAAAGTGTGTCTTATGGAGCAAAAATTACGGTATTTATTTCATTTAAAAAGAGGCAGGGGGATCTGGGCTTGGCTCTGCTACAACCTGATTGAAATTTTCACCTAGTCCTATTTCTATGAACTCCCTTTAGTTACACTTACACTTAAAAAAAAATCTGGACTCAGTGAATATTAACATTAGCATTAAATTCCTTAAGCATCATTTCTGAAGGGAGTCTCTGGCACAGGAGAGTGAGCATTAAAATGGATGTTTCCTTCTTGCACCATTTTGAGTAGTACAGACTCACCTCTCTTTATCTAATCTACCCACCTGCTAAGTTTTCCATCTTGTCCTGAGAAAACATAGCTGGGTGCATTAATGAAATCATTTCCATGTCCTATAGAGTATTTAAATCAACAAGACCTTCACTTATTAGAAAGGGCAGAAGAATAATGCTTTTGGCAAAGCTGTTATTGTGCAGTTGGTATTCACTCAAAACGACAGAAATGGAGCATCACTGGACTGCACAAACAGTTGCAATTTGATCTGTTGTGCACGATAATAATAAAAAACTCTCCTAGATTCTCCATGCATTTAGGTGCTGTCATAGCTGCTGTTGCCAAATAAGAATGCAGTGTGATGTTATTATAGTAAACAGCACTTAAGCACAGCTGGCAGAATTGATCAGGGCCACATTAGAGTGAACTTCAGCAGATGACTGAGGCAGCAGAAACAATAACTGAATATGCAAACACTTCTTGCAGTGAATCCTTTGGGGACCAGACACCATTATTTTTGACTTTGAACAGGCAAAAAAGCTGGTTTGTAACCTCCTTCCCCATTCTCCCTCCCCCTCCAAAACATTTCTAGTTATTTTGTAAATATCTGATTGCCATTTACAATAACACTTGATTACAATGGCAAATTCCAGACTTCATTGACTAGTTACCTACGTTAATTATCTGATAGAAAAGAACATAAATGGCAGATGAAAAGCCTGCAATATTTCACACTAGAACTTTATTGAATAAAGTTTTTTTTAAAAAAAGAATCAATGCTAATATTCCAGCTCTTCCTGTGCAGCCTTCAGATGAATTCATGTTTCCTCTTGAAGTGAATCTATTCCAGTTTAATAGGCTATTAATAGGTTGATTTTGTGACCACGCACTGTGTTCGTTTATGGTAATAATTCTGTTTTCCAAAATTACATGGAGTAGTTATGAACCTCCTTCAAGACATTGGACGATCAGAATTTGGATCATGCTCCCTCCAAAAAACTGTGTTGGAGCTGTGTTTGGACAGCCATTCATAATGACTTCATAGGAGATGCATCACATGCTTATGAGGCAATAAAACTATTAATTCACTGTTTTTGTGAGTCTCCTTTGCACTCTGTAAATCTGTTGCTTATCAGGAAATTCTGACTCAGTTTTAAAGGCGTTTGCCTTTAAACATGCTAATTTCGTTTTATTTCTTTTTCATGCAAAATGCCTGAAACAACAGCAATTTTGTCTGAGCTATAAGACCCTCAAACTATAGGGACATATTTACAATCCAATAGAATTCAGTGCAAAAATTTTAAACTGTCGTAGAATGGAGAAAGAGCTTCATGTATCATACAGTCTATCCATCTGATTGTGAAAGCCAATTTGCCTCGAGTTGGCACAGTAGCTGCTTGTCTAGTCCTTTTGTCCTTGGGCAAATAGCTCATAAAGTTGGAAAGAGCATCTATAGCTCTCTAGTTAAAATCTGTGCAGTAGCACGATTTGTTACACAGAGAGCCCAACTAGAAGTTACTTTAATGGTATAGCTTGCACTGGTCTATTTTCTATAATAAATGAATGAATGAATGAATGCTGTGTTCCGGGGGGAGGCGGTAATTCTTCTTTTCTAATTCAGTTACACTGTGTGGTGATACCTGTCAGGTTTGTGGCCAGCGCCCGATTTAGGGTGATGTGGGTGATTCCCTCCTCACAGGGCGCTGAGCTGAGGGGGCGCAAAATAAATAATGAGGATGAACCTGTATTTATATGGGTACCTACTGAGAAGATAAGAGCGCAACTGTGCCAAAAGGAGTTATTGTGAAAATAAGAAAAAAATTGATGGGGAGGGCAGCACACCCAAATTAGCCCTTGCTCAGGAGGCCACATTAGCTCTGCTCCTGATTGTGGTTGGGCAGGGAAGGCCACATTCCCCCACACACAACATGATAGGAGCTACATGCCATTAGTGGGCAAAGGTAAGAGTACACATGGGTGAGCCCACACCCATGAAACTTAATTTTCATAGCAAACGAAACTCTCCAGCACGCCACTCTGTCATGCACCCAACAACCCTATCCCTATTTTTAAATTTTAGTTTTAATTTTTAAAGTTTATGCAATATCTTTGCCTGCCTTTTGAATAAATAAACAGTTTGTGTATCCTGAAAGTTGAACTGTGCCATCTGGTCAAAGGGAACTTACATGTTCTGTAATTGGATCAGAGCATTGGTTTATTCATAATATAAATCATGGAAGAGATGCTTAAACATCTTAGTTGGTTTTTCATTAAAGGAATCCAGCACTCATATTACACATTCAGCATCACTATCATTTGCTTATTTTGGAAGACCCAGCAGTGTCAGCTGATAGTGGGAAGTTTTTCTGGGCTAAAGCAGCAAATTCCTCAACAGTGCATATTTCCGTCAATGTTAGGAAGGTTTTGTTTGATTCTCCTTTATTTGCTGATTTGCAAAGTCTTATGTTCATTATACCATTTTGTGGTCTAATTTTGAGGACCAGTACAGATCTACTCTATGCAGATATGCATCTATATTAACTTAAATGAACCCAGTTACTGTTTCAGTTCCCCCCAAGACTAAAAATGATTTCAGATTGTTTTCTGTCAAAATATGATCCACATTTTCACTGCTATCAATAGGGTTTTAACAAAGAGATCTATGTAAGTAGATGCTGTTCCAGTTTTGGCAGTGGTGGGTGGGGGAAGCTATCGTCAGAGTGGAGGGGCTGATCACCTGGTGTGCAGGCCTAAATATTTGTCCCTCTTTTCCATTTCAATCCTCCACTACTCCAGATGTTACTGGTAGCTTTTCTGTGAGCCCTCTGATCTGGTGGTGCTGTTATTGAATGCCAGGAAAGTGCATAATAAGACCATGCTAATCCATGACTCGCTTGTGGATTCTGTGATTTTATGATTCTTTGAAGGTGCTGACTTGGCATTTATTACTGAGACTTGAATGAGTAAACTGGGTGGTCTTGACCTAAGTCAGCTGTGTACTTGGTACAACACCAGGCTAGACTGTGGAGAAGGGGGTGTTGCTTTTCCTATAAGCACAGACTTCTTTACTAGAAGACCTGTTGATTTTGTGATAAGCTTAGAGGGTCTACATCTGGTATTGGGCAAGTGAGATCAGCCACCCTGTTGCCCAGCAGTATCCCTGACTGAGCTGGTCTCTGGTGTGGTGTTGAAGGACCCCAAGACAATAGCATCCGCACAGGGGCTGCCATTGGGCCAGCACAGGACTTCATGGCTATCATGGAGCTGCCTCAAATGGTCATCAGTCCAATGCATTTTGCAGGGCACACCCCTAAGTAATACGTTGGGTGGTCTGAAAGTGTGCAAACCACTCCCTTATCATGGTTGGATCTGGTAGCAACTATTCCCCCCTGTAAGGTTGATGGGCCCATTCAGAGACTGATGCAAGCTGATGTGTTTTTGAATGGTCTGAGGGGCTTCCTGGTGGAGAAAGCTGATTTTATACTTTTGAAACCCTGGTCTCACTACAGAATGGCAAGATGAAATGGGCAGTTGTGATTGCTTCTGAACATCCTCTCCAGTGTTGTGGATCCCAAGTGGCAATTTGATATTCAGGGGAGCTCTGTGGGTGAGTCGTTCCCATGTCTGAGAAATTGGTCAATGGCCTGCCCTAGGTGGGGTTGTGCTCCCTCTGAAGGAGCACGTACACTGTCTAGGGGCGCTTCTGGACCCAGCTTTGGAAGCTCTGATAGCCTTGATGCACCTGGTGTGACAGCTGTGACGGTTCCTAACTGGGAGACCACAGTTCAGGCATTGGTGACTTGAGGATTGGATTACTGTAATGCACTCTTTCTGGGGCTTCCCTTATGCTTGATCCAGAAACTGCAGTTAGTGGAGAACACTGAAGCGTGGTTGTTAACAGGAATAAGACTCTGCCAGCAAATAACACCTCTGCTTCTACATTGGTTGCAGATTTGTTACCAGGCAAAATACAGTGTGTTACTGTTGTATATAATGCTCTTAGCAGGTTGGGACCAGTTTAGTTGTATGATCCCTCACTTGGCTTTTCAATGGGGTTAGGTTGCTCCCATAGTCTTTAAGGTTCTCTACTTTACATTGGCATTACTTCTGAAAACCCTTCTAAATGACTTTTAAAAATTAACCACTCAAGGAATCTTACGAATGCTAATAAAAAGATGCTGCTGTTTAGTGTTTGACATTTGTCATTTGCTGTTATCTGATAAAAATATATGACAAATGTCAAGTACTGGAAGTTTGGATCAGATTTTGAATATCAGGCCTCAAAATGTGTGGGATGGATGAATCGCTTTTAATTAGCCATATGGCCTGCTTTCTCTTCTCTCTTCAGTACTCTCTATCCTCTTTAAGGAGGGTTACTGTTCTGGCTCAGTGGTAAAGCACATCCTTTGCATAGAGAAGGTCCCTGAGCCCAGTCCTTAGCATCCCCAGTGAAAAAGCCCAGGAAGCAGGTAATGGGAAGGAACTTCCTGGGACGTTGAGAGAGTTGCTGCTAATCATAGTAGCCAAAGTGGTGCTAGAAAAAAAGATCGCCTCCCCATACATACCGCCCAGGCTGCACCCCAGAGAGATCACTTCCTTGCTGCTAACACAGCAGAAACAATGCAAGAGGCAGCATTTACGAGTTACCAGTCTCTGCAGGCGCTGTGATTCTCCAGCAGCCTTACTTTGCCGCCAGAGGCGGCGCTCCACTGCCTCTTGAGACAGACAGATGCCAACAACCCGGTCGGTATATGATATCCTCCTTTGTTCCTATTCCAGGTCTTTTGGCATTTTCAAGTACGATAGGAGGCGGTTACCAAACATCTGGAGTTTCAATGGGTTGCTACTGCATAGGACGTAAAGAACTGCCATGACTGTTTTCTCCTGTTTCTCATTTTATTTTAACGCAGTATCTGTTGGCATCACAGGTGGTAAGCGCTGACAGAAGTAGAACCAGAATGTGGCCAGAGGAGAGGCAACAGCAGCAGCAAGTGGTGCAGTGTCACCAGCTGACCAGGTCACTACTGCAGTGTTTCCCAACCTTTTGCCTCCAGATGTTTTGGGACTACAACTCCCATCATCCCTAGCTAGCAAGACCAGTGGTCAGGAATGATGGGAATTGTAGTCCGAAAACAGCTGGAGGCACAAGGTTGGGAAACACTGCACTACTGCATACTGGGATAAAGAGAGGAAGGGCCCAAAGGGACAGTGAAGTTGGTGTGGCGCAAACACGCCAGCAGGAGCACTGGGTTGACTCCACTTGTGCATTTGCATTGTCCTGACTTGACCCTCTCCCCTTTGACCAGTGACTCAGCTGAAGGGAGGGCAGATAAGCAGTGTAGCCCCACATTGTCATATTTTACTGGGAAGCAATGTACTTTGAATCCTGAGGTTTCCAAAAGTTATCAATAAGGAGGCACCTTCCCCCCAATATAGCCACAGAATATGGAATGCTTGTTGGGAAAAATAATTGCAGTGGAATATCATGCTTGAAGGTTGGGATGCTTGGAATCCCGAATTCTTGTTAGGGGGTAAGGATACATTGCAACATTTTGTTGTAGGTCCCAGTTACACTATTTATTTCGTGTTTGACGCTCTTCTTCCAAGGACTTCCTGATAGCATATGTAAGGCATTTTATCTTTGCAATAACCACGTAAACTGGCCTAAGATTACCCATTGAGCTTTATGACAAGTAAGGATTTTTACGGAGTTTCTCTGGTCCAAGTTTCATTATACTGCATGGGCTTCCCACAAATATCACACAAACTACATAATTCACATACAAAGATCTATAAATTAAAGGCATCCTTTCCATGAAATATTGAAGGAACCCTTGGCTCTAAAGGACAAATATATTTCTGTTTTTAGTTTGCTGTTGCAGTCTCATTCATGCAGGTATGAACCCAGTAAGCACAGACACACCGTGCAGAAACATTTTTAGAAGGCCTCGGTATTTTCTTTGCATCCCGAACAGTGGTGCAACTATTGTTCAAAGTCTGAGAAGCCAGAACTAGTCCACAGCCCAACTACACAACCACATTATAAACTCTGCTGCAACTCTTTAGCGAATACCCATTTTCAATCAGATTGTGTAATAATACCCATGAAAGAAAAGCTCTGGGCCAATAAATTTTATTAAAAGAAGCTTCTTTGATTATGTTTATTGAAGACCAATATGCATGGTATGTTTGTGATTTATGCTTATGAACACATGGGGACCCTGAATGTGAATAAGGAAAAAGTAAGTTACAATTTCTGGGCTTTTAACATTACTTTTCCGTCTTAATATTACTTTCCTCCTGTCTAGATTGATGGATGGTTTTGGCTTGCCTTTTAAAGGATCTAATATTTATTTATTTTATGATTATCAGTCAACCAACCAACCAATCAATCATGACACATTTGTGAGTGGAAAGGAATTTTTCTCTGTGACATGCTAGTTGATGGTTACTTTGTGTTGTGAGCTTTTAGATGCAATGCCCACGCCGTACTGCTGAGTATAGATCCTTTGCTTGAGTCACATGGGTCTGTTTCAAGAAGCTTGTCACTTACGGATGAATCTTCGGCATGATAAGGTCTGGCCACTCCAAAATAAATTTTTGCATCTTGCGGCAATCTGAGTGATGTTGGAAAGTTTTAGTTCTTAATTTAGTCAGAGAAAATACATTGTAGACAAAAGCAGGTTGCAGCTACCTTCTAGTTCCATAATTATTGTACAGTAAGCCTACAACTTACACAGGTTTAACTTGCGCACATTCAGCAAGGGGGGTGGATATCAGGGGGAAAAGACTTTGTCAGTCTCACGGGTCGTTGCACCCAATGTGTTTTGTCTATATGCATTTTTGGCTTTAGGCACAATTCCCTAAACCTAACCCCAGTGTAAGTTGCAACGTAAGTAAGACGCGGGTGGGCTTGCCGATCAGAAGGCTCTGTTGCTCAGCCATAGAATCATAGAGTTGGAAGAGACCACAAGGGCCATCCAGTCCAACCCCCTGCCAAGCAGGAAACACCATCAAAGCATTCTTGACATATGCCTGTCAAGCCTCTGCTCCTGCCAACTTAGCAGTTCGAAAGCATGTCAAAGTGCAAGTAGATAAATAGGTACCGCTCCGGCGGGAAGGTAAACGGCGTTTCCGTGCGCTGCTCTGGTTCGCCAGAATCAGCTTAGTCATGCTGGTCACATGACTCGGAAGCTGTACACTGGCTCCCTTGGCCAATAAAGTGAGATGAGCGGCGGAACCCCAGAGTTGTCCGGGACTGGACCTAATGGTCAGGGGTCCCTTTACCTTTACCTATAAGTTGCAGGCTTACTGTAAATTGTTACTTGGGAAGGGACCTTGCTCCATCTACTCCATGCATCAACTTGTTTTGCAGTAGCTCCAGGAACGGTGGGGTGGGTGGGGAGTAAACATACATGCATATTGCATACAGAGTAAACATTCTCACAACTCTTCTTCCTTTCCCAAAGTCTAATGACCAAATATGTAAATTATATAAATAATAATATATGCCCAACTTTGAAAGAAGCACTCAAGGCTCCCAGTGTGATTGAATATTCTAGTATTGCTAGGAGTAGTAGTGTTTTTTGAGGACCAGAGCTTTCTACAGCAATTAAAATTTAATATAAGATGGGTTGAACAGTGTTGAACCTTATCTTACCATAAATTTGCCCAACAGATTTTTTAAAATGTAACCTTGGATAAAGAAAGCATTAGAATTGGGCCCTATAAGTTGTCATATACTTGCATTTTGGAAGATTTTGCTTAGCCAAAAATGTTTTTCATCTTGAATGCCTTAAGGGTTTAATTTGAACTAGGGCTCAACAGGTCTCATCCCAGAAACCTCCCTTAATCCTACTGAAATCAATGGAAGAATGGAGTCACAACTAATTTAAATCCCCTGTTGTCAGCAAGACTTTAGGTATAGCTAAGAGCTGTATAATTATTGAACTTGGGAGAGGCCTCAGCCTTGGAAGTTGTAAAATAATAAGAGAATACCTATGTGTGTTGTTTTTGTGTATGTGTGACATGCTCACAGGGTGCTTTCCCTTTATCACTGAATAATCGCAGTTGGTCCCCAGGTCAAGAAAGAGATTTCAGAAGGCAGTTTTCATTTTGATAATTGAGTACTAGATCTGAAGCAGCCCGGAGACCATTTTGAGTGATGCTTACATAAATTAAGAAGTATATCTGTATTTGTTCTTTCCTCTGGGTTGCATAGTTTACTCCTCTTGAGTCAGGAAGGATATGTTGGGTGGTGCTGTTCTTAGTTTACAAGCAAAGAAGAGCAGCAACTGCATTTTAGCAGCCTTTCATCTCACAGTAAATATATCGAGGTAGCCAGTCATTTTGCAGAGCTTCATATAGCAAAATTGAACAGGTGGTTTGGGTTGAGGAAATAAAATAAGCAATATTATTATAGACAGGGAAATTCTTTTCTTGTTACATGTTACTTGAGTAGAGTTAAACAGACAGCTCATGCTGAGAAACTTGAAACTAGAAGAAAGCAACAGTTTAAAAAAGACAGACAATAAATAGAGTGGTAATTCATGGATGGACCTCAATGGTTTACAATAGAGCAGCGTATTCAGGCAAAGGGAAGAGGGAGCATAAAGAGTTGTTCGGATGTGTTTGCTTTAATTTGGAACCCTATTTTCCAAACCAAGCATAGTGATGACTTCATTTCTCTGATTAAAGTTAGTCATGTGTTTATTGTTCCAGGGTTAGTTAAAGTTATTCACTTGGGGTTATGTTAGCAATTATGTTTAGATTGAAAGCTCTCTTCTGTTTTACCGGTGTTTTAAAGAGGAAAACTGGGGGAGGGGGAAGTACGGTATATTGATTGTTGTGCAATAGTCCAGCCACAATTTTTCAGCAGAAGCCCAGGCCAGAGGGAGCCCATGCTTTGATATCTTCTGAGCAGAAATGAGTAATAATCCATTAGTAAGTTAATATCAGAACATTTGTTTCCAATACACAGGCCATATGGTGTAAGAATCTTTTGTGTTTCAGTCTACAGTCCAAGCCAAAGGCCTCCTAGCATAATTTGGTGGTGGCGGGTAATCCAAATCACTGTTAACTTAGATTGTGAGTTTTTAGTAGTAATTGTGAAATTTGCCTCAAGAGTTGTAGGGAAAGTTTATTATTGCAAGCTGTGGATGCAATCCTGCTTACATCTCATTTACTTTAATATTATTTGAGCAGGATTGTAGCTCATATATACATTTCCCTCCATTTTTGGACAATATCTCATGATCAAGAAAGTTAATACGTCAGTAGTTTATTTCATGTTACCTTTCAACCATTTAATGGACAATTTACAAAGAGCCAGGATATTACAAATCTGAGCAATGATTTTATGCATAGCTGATACAGTCATTTATTTTAATTTTGAGACTTCCAGATATGAAGGAATGGTCTGCATTAAATTCAACATCTGATCACATGCATGCTGAAAAGTACCAAGAGATTGATGTAGCAAGGACTCCGTTACTTCCTAGTTGTGCCACACAAATTAAACTGAACTCCTTTGAGACCACAGTTGAATTAACACAGCTTGCTTTTTGTACAATGAAAACAAACTAATCTATACTGCTGCTTTTCTTAAAACTTTAGCAAAACTTATAGATAAGAATGAAACATATCCTGTTTTGCTTAAAATAGTATTTTAAAAGCTTTCCCATCAGTTATGTTTCCCCATGCATTTAAAATATTCGTAAATCTTCCTAACCTTTTGCAAGAATATTTTTCTTTATTTCGTCTTGTAAAGAAGAAGCATTACTAATAAACAAATTAAAAGTGGTACAAACCATAGTTGACTAACAAAAAGTGTGGAAAATGGGTTTCAGCACCTTCTAGCCTTTCTTTTTTTAATATAGAGCAAGCAATCATGCTATATCATTAGCAAACAAATAATAATCACTGAGACACCAAGTGGTATTAAAAGACAAGAAGATTTTGCGATGAAGACAGGAGAAATAATAGAAAATTGCAAAAGGTCTGTTGTTGCCTCTTGTAAGGAATAGCTAGAAAATTAGATTAATCAAGGAGCAGACATTTGGAAGAAAGTTTGTGCGAATGCCTGACAGTCTTGCTCTTTCCCCTCATTTCAAATGTTGGCAGGGTAGCAGGCAGCTCCAAGGGAAATGTGCTCCTTTCATACTTGAGTAATTGATGAATTGTATGCAATATGCAAATGAGAATCCATAAATCTTATGAATGACAGCTTAATTTATGTGAGCCTTAATGAATGCAGGATTAGATTTTAATTAAATATCCTCAAAGGCACCCTGAGTAGTCGGGGTTTTTAGGCCTTTTTTATTATTATTTGAAGACTCTTTCCCTCCCCCCATTCAGTTGCATATTATAAAAGCGGAAAATCAGGCATAAGAACTTTGGAGGAATGTTTTACGTTTTAACGATAAGCATTGTACCGTTTTTGTACAGCAAACAGTTCTTCGGTTGATAATAAGCATTTAACCAAAATATCTACAGATCTTTTTATACTTCCTACACATTTTGCCAGATTGGATTATCTTTAATTGCTGTTGGCTTCTAATATTTTTGAGCTATTTTTAATTAAATGGAAAGTTATTAAAACTTTTGGAAAAAGTGTACTACCACGAAAGAGTTTATTAATATCTGATCTGGCTGTATCAATGTTTTCCATGCTGAATCCAGACCTCCTAAAGCAAGGGCTTCTCATATTTTCTCTCTTATTTCTTTTTTTACCTGAATGCATAATGAGGAAAAAAAACAGTTTTGAGCAGTAAATCTAGTCTTTTAAATAGCTTGCTAAAGTAGATCCACTTAGGAACCCAAGAGGAAACCAGACGAGATATACATTAAACTATATTTAAAAGACACAGATATTGGGTAGTTTTCAACTAAACATTTTATGCTAGCGCAATGACTTTTAGCTGTGATATTTAACTTCCTTGCCCTCTTCTTCCCCCACATGTCTCCCAGGTGTTCTACAGAGGGTTGTGGGAACCCCCGGATTAGATTTAGGGGCAGTGAGGGCACACAAGGAGAGGAGAGAGCAGGGAAGCTACGTTGCACAACAAAAAGTTGTTGCATCAATGTAGCTGAATAAAACATTGTAAAACTATTGAAAGGGCATCATACTTAAGTAAAAGCACAAAGCTGCACAAACATGGTTTTATCATTACAGTCTCATGCCCTCTGTATCACAATGTGTCCCTGTGGTCACCTGGTAAAACTGTGGTTGTCTGGGAGGCGTGAGATGGTCCAGAGCATGTGTTTTGCTTGCAGAAGGTCCCTTGTTAAAAACGACATCTTTTTGGATGCTCACACCATTGTGGGTCAATCAAGTGTTTGAAAGTTTGTGGAGATCATCAGGGCGTATGTGTCCTTGCCACCTTTAGTTTCATTATAATAAAGATTTCCATCTTGGTGGTGGTATACTATTACTATTATAAAACTAGCTTTCTATACCACAGGATCACAGGGTGGTTTACAATATAAAAACACACAAAAAATACTACGTAGTAACAAACAAAAACAATACCCCTCACCACCACTGGTCTGAGAGTGTTGCATCTTTATGGAGAACGACTAGGTTGATAAACCGATCACACAAGTTGCACACAGAGCAAGCTTGCCTCTTGCATTGGTAGTTTGGCATTGAAATTGATAATCAAATGAGGACTTTATTGATTATTTTGAAGAAGGCCAGAGAGATCATGCCCTTGAAGTGTTGAGGCTAAACCTTAACAATACATTTGCAAACATCGCTTTCTGAACTGGGGGGTGGGGGTGGGTAGCCAATGTCATGCCCTCCGGAAGTTGTTGGATTATCTCTCCCATCAGTGCATACCCCGACCAACAAGCTAAATGGTCAGGGATGATGGGACATGTAGTCCAACAACAGCTCGTGTTGGGGACGGGGACGGAACACAATGGCTACCCCTGATTTATAGGAACACTTTTGGCTAGCCCTGATCTAAAGGTCCTTGAATGAGATTTGCTGTGGCTACCTGTTGGTTCTGGTTTCTTGCAAACATTCATAAAAGGTACTGAATATATCAATTTTCCAAAAAGCCACAAATGAGTAATGCAAAATTATAGATATAATTAGGGGGAAGGCAGTTTTGCTAGGTCACAGAAATCTTTCTAACTGGAAAAAAACATTTAAGGATTTTAGGTTTATAAAACCTGTGGGGGGTACTCTTCACCCCTGGTACTATTTGCAGTGACATCGGGGAAGCAAGAAATTTGTTTATTATGCAAAAAGACAAAATACTGATTTTTTTTCAACATTTGTTCTCTTTTCTTACACGTGAAAGGTTCTGGAGTACACACTCAGAGCCATGATGGCTAATAGCTTTGATCAGCAGTTTGTGGGGTCACTTTGCTGTAAGAAGAAATATATTTCCCCCCCAGAAATACCTGAAATATCATGTAACAATTCACATCTCATAAGCACTACCTCAGGGGTCAGCAAACGTTTTCAGCAGGGGGCCCGGTCCACTGTCCCTCAGACCTTGTGGGGGGCTAGACTGTATTTTGAAAAAAAGAAGAATGAATTCCTATGCCCCACAAATAATCCAAAGATATATTTTAAATAAAAGCACACATTCTACTCATGTAAAAACACCAGGCAGGCCCCACAAATAACCCAGAGATGTACTTTAAATAAAAGGACACATTCTACTCATGTAAAAACACGCTGAATCCCGGACCATCCGTGGGCCGGATTTAGAAAGTGATTGGGCCGGATCCAGCCCATGGGCCTTAGTTTGCCTACCCATTCACTGCCTGGAATATGGAGTTGTAGAAAAACTATTTGACTGTTTTCAGTGCTGTTGGGGTGTGTTTGAACTCATCTGTTGACAGAGGGGTTTGTTCTTGAAGTAAGTAAATGAGAAAGGTGCTGGATCATGCCCCAGAAATATTGCTGCAACTTCTAAAATTTGTTATATACCACACGCCAATTCAAGCCAATGCAAGCAAATTGTGGATTTAGATCAGACTACAAGAAAACATATGAGCTGATGGAATAATTAGATTGTAAAACATGATGCACTTTAATAATATCTGCAAACATATTATTAGAGTAATGCTCTTTGGCTGAGCTTCTGTGAAATCCCAAATGCATCATGTTTCCACAGGAAAAAAAATGCATCATGTTTCCACAGGGGGGAAAAATGAGATTGGAAGACGGAGCAGCAAAAATGCATGGTGTGTGTGTGTGTGTGTGTGTGTGTGTGTGTGTGTGTGTGTAAGAGAGAGGGAGGGGAAGTGGGAAATGGGAAATCAGAATAGTGTTTGAGGTACACCACCCTTTTTGTCAGATAAACTTAAGCTGGGTTGCCAGATCATGTGACCAAGCCGAGTAGGCATGGGCTCCAGCCTGATATCTGTTTCTGGTCCAGTCCCTGCTATGTCTTCCCCCACTTTTCAAGGCTTGCACCAGCTTAAGATCTCCTGGGTTCATGATGAGCCAGGATGGGGTAGATGTGCCAGAGTATTTCTGTTGGAGCCAAGGGATAAAATGTTGCTCGGTTCTTCAGTGATTTAGAAGCTGTGATTGTGTCCAAAGAAACGTTGAGCCTGGTGTTATGGGATCATTTCCAGGTGATGCGGCCTTTGGAGGTAGACAGGATACTTGCAGGGTTGCACCTGACCACCTGCTCATTAGATCCTTGTCCACCGTGGCTTATGAAAGCTATCTGGGGTGACGTGAATAGGTGAAAGGCATGGTATAACACATCCTTGCGAGGGTGCCCACAGTTTTTAAAGAGGAAGTGGTGAATCCACTCCTCAAAAAGCCCACCCTAGACCCAATGGGGTGAAAAAACCATAGACCCTTTCTTGGCAAAGGTGGTGGTATTCTTGGGTATTCTTGGAAGAGACGGCTTATCTAGACCCGCTACAATCTGGGTTCCGATCTGTTTTCAGAACTGAATTAGCCTGTCTCCTAATTTGGCCACTATAGAATATACATCATGCTTCAGCTTTCTGAAGATAGACAAAGTTCACCCGAGGCACCTTGATTTTATTTTTGTTTTTATTCCCATAGTTTATTTTGCTTTATTCATGATTGTCAACTTCAGGCAGAGGAATAAACACACAGAGGATGTCTTCTGGAGTAACATTTTTTAAAAACACACACAGAGGAAGCAGAAATCCATTACCCTGTTTGTGATTCCTTTAAAAAAATGTTACTTTGGAGCTTGCCCAAGTTTGAGGGCTTATATTAGTGTTTATACTACATTACAGTATATTAGGGTAAACAGATCATAAGTATAAGTGATAGGAGGAAAGGTTTCAACCATTAGTTGAGTCATGGGTGCAATCAGCATGTAGTAATTATACATGTAATTTGGCACTTAAATAACCCTTACCATACCTACTGTATACAGAAGCTAGTCTGTGTCAATGGGGGAGGGATAGAATGATGAAAATTTGTTAGAAGGAATATGGTATCCTGTTCCAGAGATGTACCAATGATATAATACATTATCTGAAATAATCCTATTTTGCTTTCATGTTCTGTTGGTTTTTCTGCAGCAGTGTCAGAAAAGGAAAATGTTGAGTTCCTTCAAAATAAATATAATTAAAATCTTAACTCATAATGAATTTTCAGTATTCTCTTCAGTGTAGTGCATATGTACAACTTAAGAGCCACTGATATTTGGCTTCTGCTTTGGAGAGGCCTGTAGATTCAGGCCAGTTCAGACAGGGTCTGAAATCCTGAAACAGAACAAGCACTATGTTTTGGAAGCCTAGCATACAGTAAGGGCTTTGTGTGCTCTACGTTAATGTGATATATATTTATCTGCAGTAAGGTAACCGAAATCCTGCATGAAGAAAAGTTTAATTCTGTGATTTGTTTTTTAAAAAGAAGCAAATAAATACCGGTAGTTTCTATAAAATATTCACTATAGTGCGTAATTCATTCTGCATTGACTAGTTGAAGGCAGGGGCCTATGCAGGCACTGCCCATATATTTTTGCACTTTTCCTGTTGCCATAAAATGACATCCGATGGTTGTCACCAGAATCCACAAAGGCTAGAAAGGTGGCCATGAGGGGTTTTTAAATAAATAAATAAGTCCCGCAAAATGTGGTCATTGGATGTTCAGCAATATTGATCAGAGGTTAGAATAAGAGAGATGTACTCAAATGTGCCTGTCATTAGCCGTGTTGAGTCATGTGACTTGGGCTTCAGGTTTACAGGGGTGTTGGCTTATGCATCCCCTTCATTTCCTGCAAGGCTCTCCACCTCCATCATAGCTCTATTCGGAGGTGTAGGAAGGGGGGGTGCGGTGGGGGCAGGCCGCTCCGGGTGTCATCGCTGAGGGGGGTGACATTCGGTGTGCTGCCCGCCTGCAACTCCCAAGCCTGCCTGAACCGTTGGGGGAAGTGGGGGAGCTGCGCTGCTCCCAGGCTGCTGGAGGAGGCAGGCAGGGAGGGAGAGGATGGGAAGGAGGCAGGCGAGCAAACAAGCGGAGGGGGGAGGGAAGGAGAGAAGCAAAAGCTCCCTCAAGTTGGGACCCAATCCCTGGAACGCAGAGGAGGAGAGGTGGGGTGTGAGAACAAAGTTAGGGGAAAAAGTTTTTACGTGCTTATGCTCACAGTGTTAAGTAAATTAACCAGAAAATAACACTTGCAACTATGAGTATCTTATTTTTCCTTCTTTTAATAATTTCAATGGTGGTGGTGGTGGGGTTTGACAAAAAAAAATTCCGCATTGGGTACCACCTGACCTTGCTATGCCTCTGGCTCTGTTGCTACTCTTCCTTCCCTCCCTCCCACTGCTTCTTTCCCCCGTCTGTTGACAAAATGGTTGCAGCAGAAGGACCCATTCCTTAGAGCAAGGCATGGAAAACTTGTGCTACCATTTTCCCAGTAGCAAGAAGGGAGCGGTGGGGGAAGAGAGACAAGGGGTTGCCACAAAGAAGGAAGCAGCAAGAGAGGAGGTGGCAACAAAGGGGCTCCAACTGTTGTATTTCCCCAGGCAATTCCCAGCTCCTTCATAGAATCATAGTTGGAAGGGACTCTGAGGATCATCTTGTCAAACCCCCTGCAGTGCGAGAATATGCGTTCTCATATGGGGATTGAACCTGCAACCTTGGTGTTATCAGCACCACACTAACCAACTGAGCTGCCCAGTCAGCTGATGAAGGAAATAATTAGAACTTCCCTTTCATACATTTTATTTTAGCATGGAAATGCTTTAGAAAGAGATCCTTCACAACTATTTCCTGTTTCACGTGCCTAAAAGCCTAGAGACCGTGTGATGTTTGCAACTGGAATTGCTGGTCTGCTTTCCTTGCTCCAGCTCATCGCCTCCCCCCCCCCAGGTTTCTTTCCCCCCAACCCTTGTTACATATCATTAGCAGTGTTTGTTACAATGTAGGGCATTTATAGCAGGAAACAGCTGTGGAATAGTAATAAAAAATAGTTTTCATAAGAGTTTTTTCATTATCTTGCACCACTATATGATAAGTCACATTTATCTGGGAATAATAGTAACGTTCTGACAGGTGTAAAGGATAGCTGATTGATATAAACTCAGTATGAAAATGAACCTTTTGATAAAGTCATCTTAGTTAAAACTGATAAGTAAAGTACAGAGAACATAAGTGTCTGCTATTATGTATCATTTTATTGCCTTTATGTTGATCTTGATCTTTTAAGTGGATACTAAAAGATGAGTGAATGTAGGCATTTGTATAATGCACTGTTAACAGAGCATAATCTTTATATCAAGGACAATTTAGCAGGAAAAAGGGCTCATGTTTCGTTAAGCTGCAGACACCACCCAGTTGGCAAAATATAAAATTTAGCAGAGTTGTGCCCTTTGGCATCCAAAATGATTATTTCTTAAAAGGAATGTTGCAACGAATGGTGTTCATCCGCAACCAACTAAAAATGTTTATCACAGCAGGAATATTTATTATGGGAAACCAGGTTCGTCTATTGCATCAAGCAAGGTGAGGGATTATGTAGTGAGTTTTGGTCTGAGTGCTTCCCTTCCAAATCCCCTTGTTTCTTCTTTAAAACATATTTTTAAAAAATATTACAGAGGAGGCATTTCAACATAGCCTTCATCATTTATATATAAAGCCGTTTTTTGCCCTATGTCTACTATTACTGCATAATTTTTTAGTTAATTTTTCAGCAGTAGCTACCCAAGCTTGTTCACAGCCCTTGTTCATATCATTTCAAAAAGAAGGAATTAACTGGAAGCATGCCCCCCTCCCCAATTCATCTTAAAGTATAATCCTATATATGTCTTCTCAGAAGTAAGCAAAACTGTGTTCAGTGTGACTTACTCTCAGGTAAGGCAACTGCTGGAAACATTTTTAAATAGGACATTAAAACAATACTAGACTATTTCAAAACAATTTAACTGTTATTTGGGTACCTGATTGGGAACTTACAGCGTATAGGGATATCTAATCTGCTTGTGCACATACACAAACAAACTTAGTGGTAGGAAAATCTGTTTCACATGATGAAATTAAAAAAAATGGTGAAAAGACATTTTGGTAGCAAAGATACAAAAGAGAATCCAATTTACTGAATTAGAAAACAAGCCATCTTGTTATACAGATATTAGTATGTTCTTTTACTTTTTTGTAGGTTGTTTGCTGTATACTAACTAGTGATAAGTGGGAAGAAAGAGAGATAAACAAAAGTTGTTTTTTTAAAAAATCATCTAAGGCTCTCTCTGTTAAATAAGAATTAATTGTAGTGATTTGGTCAGTAATTAGGATCGCTGGTTGATCACCTTAAGAGGATAGTAAGGTGAACTGGGCCAAAGTTCCAACCTCTAATCCTTATTATATTACATTAGCTATAGAGCATTTTTACAAAAATATTTACAGGTCCTAGCAATATCTAAGAGACCTTGTTTTCTTTTCTGGTCACCACCTCAGCAAACTAATCAATGAGGCATGAACTGCTATCTGCAGTGCAAGAAATGAAAAATAAACCAGAGATAATCCTTCAGTTAAAAGGTTATTCTGTGCGATAAAAGCTATTTTGTTAATTTATTTACTTACTGGTACAGTGAGATAAAGTAAGGGAACAATTAGGGAATTCAAGTTGAAAGGATTTAAAAGGGCAATGACAACTTAATATTTTAGGTTATTTTACAGCATCCAGAAATATCTTTCTAAAGCTAAAAATATCTGCAATGGGATTAGCATTAGGTTTTAATTAATTCCTCTCTCGTTTTTGAAAGTGCAGTTCTTTGCCATAAAAATCTTAGCATAGACCTTTTTTCTGAATAAACAGTAGTTCAGAGGTGCCTTTGGTTTTATATTGTGGTTTTGTTATTTCAATTAAGATGTCTATTTCTGCAACAAAGCTCTGGAATATATTTCATTACTCTCTCTCTCAAGATGTAAATACTCATTGTGGAATGCAGTTTTAGAACTTTTCATTTTAAAGAAGTAAACAGATGTCGTGGCAAACCATTAGTAATTGTCCGTGTTTGGATTGTTGAAATAAATAAACAGAATGTTAAGTTGGATAAATGGTCAAAGTCACTTGAAACTAGAGGTGTAAAACATTTTATTTCATATTTGGTTAGCAGCGTAGCAAAAGCCAGTATATTTCATAATGTTTAAAGGTAAAAAATTTGGTGTGGATACAGACCTGTTGTCCTATGGTTGATTGTAACATTGGGAATTAATTTTATGTATCTTTGTCTGCCTATTGGAGACTAGAAAGATATTCTTCTCCTCTCCTTAATAGGTTTTGCTTTATCCAGATTAACTATTACCTCAGCCAAGGTGGGGAGAGGAAGCACATCCATGTTTTGCAATTCTGAGGTAACATTCAAACCAAGAAGTTGGGGCTCTGCCTTGAAGTTAAATGCCTGAGGTTTCCCCACATCAGCAGCAATGTCTGAATTTTTCTCCAATAATTCTCTATTAAGTGAAAGAATATTTAGTAATGAAGGTGGAGGGAGTTTTTTTTATTTTGTCTTTGGGGCTGAGGAATAGGTGGTTACCCAGAAACATAATGAGGTTCATACTGTGGTTCATTTAAGTGCCTTTTAGATGAGCTGCAATTTCCGTTTTAACTGCAAAGTAAGATACATCTAAGCACTCACAAGTAAAAACAGCTTAATGGCACAGAAAAGTATATTAATTGGTTAATATTCCACTCTAAACAAGAGGCAACAATAGTGAAATTGTTCCGAATCTGCTAACTGATTCTAGAACTATTAATAATAATAATAATAATTTATTATTTATACCCCGCCCATCTGGCCGGGTTCCCCCAGCCACTCTGGGCGGCTTCCAACAAAACAGAAATTCTAAAATACATATTTTTGTCTAAATAGCAGCCGATTCTTTAAATATTTACTTAGAGTAGATGACTTTTCATGTTTCTTTTCTTTCGCTAGAGCTGGGCTGAATGTCTAGAGGTGGCCCATGAACTAGAACTGAGTTTATTTTACCCCATATTTATTCATTGTTCCAATTCGTGGGTTGCACCAGCTTGGGGCAGTTTTCTGGAGTTGGACCTGTTCAGGGCCCACCCCCCAAATACAGATTTCTCACTGGTTTGAACAGTTATGAAGCCAATCTTCCCAGGCTCCTAATAACCGAAGCCAACTCTCTTGCATTTGGCTGGTAATGTACTTGCCTTTCTCATTAGTGATCAATGATAAGGCATCAAATAGATCTTGCTGAAAGAATTTAGTAGACTTTTTTGCATGGACCCATTAGTGCAAATCTGCTTCCAGCATTTTCCATGTATTTAATAGGATGCATGTTTCCCATGAGATGATGGAACATCCTGAGAGTTACTACCTTTTGGATGCAAACAGTACTCAACGCACGGGCAGCTGTTCGTGTTAAACATGTAATCTGGCTCTTTGGGAAGGAACAGCAGCAAGCATCTCTTCATTATTGTCCTTATAGCATTCCCCACCCCCACCATGCTCTGCTGCCTGGCAAAATGGGAGTTGAGTTCAACCACATACCTCTGCCTAGGGAAGGCGGCTCAATCTGTTTCTGATTCATGTCAGTTTCACGTGTATCGATAAGTCCATTCCATCTGCGTTGACCTGTGAATTACTTTTAAAAAGAAATCTGTGCAAAAATTAATAGTACTTACAGTGGTACCTCGGGTTACGATTACAGACTCCGCTAACCCAGAAATAGTACCTCGGGTTAAGAACGTTGCTTCAGGATGAGAACAGAAAGCGTGGCGGCGGCAGCGGGAGGCTAAAATGGTACCTCAGGTTAAGAACAGTTTAAGGTTAAAAACGGACCTCCAGAACAAATTAAGCTATTAACCCAAGGTACCACTGTACGCATTTCTAAATGTACACATGCACACATCTCTAAAGGCATTTGGGTATATTTTTTGAGCTAAGAACTGTTCAGCAATATTCAGAGAGGTGCAAAGTCTGGATCGTAGTTTTATTCCAAGGAGAGGCAAAATAGGTTGGTTGAAACAAATTTCTCTTCCATTCCTACCTCTATCACCCATGCTACTTTATCACTGTATCTATATGATAAGAACTGACTGAGCAAGGTCACAAAGGGCAGCTTACTACTCTTACTACTGACTATTCTCAATGAGTGACTTTCTTTTGGAGTGAACTGTCCTTCCTTCCTTGGTGTCATTGTGCAAATGTACAGTGGTACCTCTGCTTATGAACGGGATCCGTTCCGGAGTCCCGGCCGTATCCCAAAAATTCCGTAACCGGAGGACCGCTTCTGCACACATGCGGTGCCGCATGCACATGTGTGAAGCGTACATAGATATTTCTGCGTACATGCGAGCAGCAAACCCGGGTTTGCAGAGTTCGCAACCCAAAAGTTATGTTACCCAAAGGTAACGTAACCTGAGGGTCCACTGTAATTGTGAATGGAACAGAGGGCAAATGAAGAAAATGAGACCATCCCATGGACCAGTTTTGAGAAAGATGACATTGAACAAACATAATTATATATTACATAGAATTTTGACTTTGCACCAAGCCAGCCAAGTTGGTGCATGACACACCCATGTTTCAGGAAGCTTAAATACCCAAGTGGACTGAAGAGCTCCCAAACTCGATGAATTGGCAAAAAAAAAAAAAAAAAAGGCGAATGCTGATATAATTGAATATAAATTTTCGTCCACTGAGGCAAAATACATCTTCCCCTGCACGTGTACAAGGACTAATCAGGAAGGAAATCTTTGAGTCATGGGCTAAACATCAGCTCCTGAAAAAGGATGGACCTTTTATTTAGAAGTCTTAGATGTGGATCTGAATGTGGATCACTTATTAACATTGCAATGCTAATCCTGGCCTTTCCCTCTTGCCTTCTCACCACCTGCTAAAGACCTTTTTCTTTGAACAAGCCCCTTTCCCGCTGTGCATCTGAATTGGTATTGTTTCTAAGATGTTTTAAATAAGTTTTTATTTTTTTATTACTTGTTGTTCACCACCCTGGGTTAGTTTGGGAGGAAGAGCAGAATATAAATGTAATAAATAAATAAATAAATAACCATTTGATGTACATGCAACTAAAGTTGGGTATTGTGTTTTCAAATGTAAAATGAATATCCAGTGGATTATTTTTTAACTACATGTTTCTAGCAATTATGTTTGGTGTTACACTTTTAAGTTTCTTAAGTGTGATATAAAAACACCTACACTGGCCATTTCATAAAATACTGTGAAACTAGGTTTGATATTTTTCCTTTGTTCTTAAAAACAAATCAGAACTCCATTAATTGCTTTTCTCACTCGTGTAAAAAGAAGCAACCCAGACCTTCCCTGTCTCCACTTCAATCTCCCAAGCAGCCCAACCTTGTATTGACTCTGCCTCTTTTCTGGCTCCCTGCTTCCAGCCTGAAGAGGTAGGAAGCATTGCAATGGAAGGAATGGGGCATTTAACATATCAGCTGCCAGCTGCAATACCTGTATTTTCCAGGAGCCAGTCTCCCTCCACATGGCAAAGCACAAGTCTCATCTGTAGGGGCAGGCAGGAAGTGAGCCCAGTTTGTACATCACTGCCAGAGCTTCAGAGTTTTAAGTCTCAACCCCTATCTTAAGGTGGAAAACTAAGAAGGAATCGTTTTTTTAAAACTTTTTTTTTTTTTTTGCAATTAAAATGGCATTTCAGTGCAGTACGGACTTTCTGAAAGGAGAAGCCACTGCTGTATATTAAGATTAATGTAGGGGGTAAAATTACTATACCTGGCTCTTTCAAGAGTTCAGAAGAAAGACTTGGTAATTTAATTACATGCCTTATTCACATGCAAGCTCATGTGATTCTGGACTTGCTGATCCTGGTAGTGATTCATCCAATAGCCTTTGGGGTTTGTGTGGGTGGGGAGGAAATCTTGTCTCCGGTTATATATTGTTAACCGTGTTATAATTACTAAAACATATTAGTACAGCCACATAGTGTTGGGGTGTATTCATGCTGTTTTTGAACAATAGAGGGTAAATAGCTAGAAAAGCTTTCCTTTGCGCAGGTTTTATGAGATCCTGAAATTAGTATTACAATGGGGCATGTATAATTCTGTTGAATCTGATTACTTTAGCAGCAGCAGTGGGGTTGATAGTATCAAGTTCCAGCTTGCAATGGAGGGTCAACATGGACCCAGGCCATTAAAGGAGAAAAGTTCAGGGAAAGTTCATTTCTATTGTTTAGCCCTGGTTACAAAACAAAACTTCTGCATTTGAAACATATTGCTTTTTTGGACTTTGGAGGTAATCTGGTCTTTTATTCCACCCCCACCCCCCAATTGAACACAGAAGTATAAACCTCGTGATTATTTTTAGTGTAAACAAAAGAATATTCTCTGATCACTGTTAAAGTAAAACACAGATGTTCTGTGTTGACTGCTGATGTCGTTATGCAAAATGTTTATATTCGTTTAATTTGATCTACTAAACTGTTAGTATTTAAACTATTACTAGGTCAGTAAAAAGAAAACTTTCATAGGAACCACAGAAATTGAGATTTTATGTTTTGAAAATATTGTGTTTACTGGAGGCACAATTAATCTCTTAAAATCAAAGCATTCTTTAAAAAAATGTGACCTCTTTATTAGGAACTACAAATCTATGGTAGGTTTAGCTCAAGCAGAATTTTGTGACAACTATATATCTTGAAATCAGGGCTTAAAGTTTTAAGTAAGTTAGTGTCAATTAAAACATAATAGTAAAGGGGCACTGCACACTTAATGGAACCATAACAGGCAATCCATGCAGATTTAACCATTTAAATAGTTTTTGGTGGGCAGAATTGCTTATCTCCTTTCCAGGGCGATTTTAAAATTCCCTGGTCTTTTCAAAATGCCACCATTGGCTGCTTAGACCACGCAGTAAGGACTTCTTTGACAAACCAACCTTAAGTCCAAGTGTAGCAGTCAAGAGTAAGATGCACAAGGATATAACTGCAGCACAGAGTGAAATAACATCTTCATATGTTTGGGTTTGACAGGTGGAAAAAAGTGCTTTAGATTCCCTGTTAAGATTAGTCCCCAAATAGTTTGCATTTTTGTATTAACGAAGTGAAAGGATGGAAGACTGTTGTTTATGTCAAAGTAGCACAATCACGCCATTCTGGTAACAATTCACTCAGCGACAGTCTGTTTTACAACAGGTATGACCTACTGATATGATACCTGTTTCCATTTTGGCAAGAGACATAAAGGCAGCATTGGAGTTTTTAGTTTTGGTACCATTTCAGCAGCTAGTGTCATCATCTCTTAACATTTAAACGTTGAACCTTAAGGTACTTGGGTTGCTACAAACCTTGAATTCTGAAGATGTGGTTTAAAAACCAGGGAATCATAGCAATAATTGAATTCAATTAAAACCCAACATATTTTCACAATATCCTTTTTAACATGAGCACTGATCAAAGCAAAGTAGTCCAATTATTTTGTATGTATCTTTTTACGCTGTTTTATAAACAAGAGCATTTCACCTATGCAAGTCTTAAAAGTTTTCTGTCCATAGGCAGTAAATAATGCTACTGAGTTCTTTGTTTTAGGATTTCTTTGTTTGGATTCAGTGAAACAATAGCAGCTAGGTCTCACAGAGCTAATATTGGACACGGCTAGAAGAAGAAGGGGAAAACACAATTTTTATCCATTTCCTCATTCTCCTTGCAGTCCCCTGTGCTCCCTAAAAAAGATGATATTAAAGATTAGAGGACCTTCTAGAACAGACGGCATAAAGCAAGCTGCTGTAAATTAAGTCAGCATAAATTTACACCAGATCCAAACTCTGGACTCAGCTAGATTGGTAAAGAGAAAGTGATTTATATGTGTTGTATATGCGATATAACATTGTGGCACCAGATGGTGATGTGGAGTCCTGTTTTTCTCTACTTGTTTTCCCTGATTAAATTTACAACGTGTTTAACTGAAATGCTTCTTTGATGTGTCTAGATTCATCCTCCGTTGGGCATCTGCTGCTCTGCCGATGCCTTGCACAGCAAAAAATAAACCTTTAATATGGTGTTTTGTGCCATGTTGCCAGGTCAATGAGTGGGTTTTGGATTCAGCCTACACCCCCACCACCACCCGGTCCCACCTCAGAATACCCCCTTTTGGGAACTTACACCAGCCTTAGCTTAGCCAGCTTTGGCTCAGTCAAGATGAGCAAGATATCCTGCCAGCACTCACCTGTCCCCATTGTTGGGGAGTTAACGCTGGCTGAGATGGGAATGAGCTGGCTGAGCCATTGATCTGCAGCATCCTAAAGCTGCTCATCCCAGTGGATCTTTACCCTCGAAATCAGGCATGTCCAACAAGTAGATCGCGATCTACCGGTATATCCTTAGCTGATCCTGGTAGATTGTGGGACCCTTATCGATTGTGGGATTAAATAAAGTTTATTGAAAGTTAACAAATAAAAGCTGAAGAACTCTGAGCAATTCACCCATCCCACGCACACTCCTCCCCTCTCCAATGACAATGGGTAGGTCACTGCCAGTTTTTTAATACCGAGAGTAGATCACAGTCTCTTGGGAGTTGGACGTGCCTGCTCTAAATCTATACAGCGTTATTTAAAACATTTTGCATGGTTATCAAAGATGATTATTTATAAAAAAATATGTTTAAAATACCACCACACCAGCAAAATGCAAGTAGATTTTTTAAAAAAGTTTTAAAGTGGGCAAAAAAGAGAACACCTTCTATCTTCAGTAGTCAAAACATTCCAGAGGCTGTGGGCTCTCTCTCTCTCTCTCTCTCCCTCTCCCTCCCTCTCTCTCTGTGTGTGAAGGTCTTGCTGCTCCCCATTGCCTCTCTAATGCAGCAGAAGGAATGCATTGTGAGCAGGACCTGGATTTCCAAGTTCTGCCGGGACAAGGACCAAGGGAACATTGAATATGTTCTGAACATACATACACAGCCCATGTGATGGTTGTAGATCTTTATGAAATAAAGTGTTTTTCATATTGCTAATATAAGATAACTAAAACGGGTCAAACCTCCATCCCAATTTTCCCAGTTAATGGGTGAAGATCAGAAACACCGCCCCCCCAAGCTTTGGGGGTTTTTTTGGCCAGTGTTGTCAGCAGAAAGTCAAATACAAGCCAGGTCACTGAACAGCAACTGCTTTTGTTTAATGATGTAATATGGAAAAAAATGTGAAGGTCATATAAATGAAACAGTGTCCTGCCTATGAACTGTGTTATCTAAAAATATGGTATTTGTTCCTCTGTCGACATAAATAAGTGGTTATCTTAGTAGTGACTTGGGTGCACAGTGTTTCTTCTTCCAGGAACAAATAACCAATCAACCAACCCCAAACCTTACAGTAAATTTGAAATACATGAGGACATAGTATATGTTAACAACTGTGAGGATATTAGGGGATATAATACATTTATACTCTCTTACTAGATAGCTTATGCAAAATGCCATAAATTTTGCCTAATATTGTTATTATTACTACTCTGTTGAAGTGTGGGTATTTCAGTGATTCCTATATATTTTGAAAAGTTCCACAGATGGTAAAATCTTGTGCGTCAAGTTAAATTCATCTTTCTGGGCCATGATAGATAGATAGATAGATAGATAGATAGATAGATAGATAGAGTGTGTGTGTTTTGGGTGGGTCCAGGGAATTATGCCTGCTGCTTTGAGAGAGGTAGTAGTGTGGCCCTTCCTGAAGAGGATGTCCCTGGACTTGGTAATGTATGAGAACTTACCATCCAGTCACTAATAATCTCCTTCCTGTGTAAAGTGTGGTGACCAGTCAGCTTCCAATGTTCTTGGAGGAAACACATTATGTAAACTCATTCTAGTTTACATTCAGCTCAGGATTTGGGACCAAAACAGCCTTGGTTGACCTGAAGGCAGAACTGTTCTGGTAGACAGATAGGGACAGTAGGACCATGTTAGTTTTTTGGGGTTTCTCAGTAGCTTTTGATGCCATCAACCCCATGGTATCTTACTGGACAACCTCTGCAAGATGAGAGTTGGGTGCAAGCTTGTGGTAGTTTTTTCCCTACCCACAAGGTGAGTGGCAGAATATAGTTTTGGAATACTTCTGCTCTGCCCCATATTAATTGTTCGATAAAGTTTGAAGCATTCCGTCTTGTCTCCGATACTGGATTAGAATGAAGCTGTTGGGTTAGAACATCAGGGGTTTTGGAATTGAGTGCTTTCAGTACATTGATGGCACTCAGCTCTATTTGTCTTTGTTACCTGTTTCAGGTGAGGTTGTGCAGGTGCTGGACTGTTGTTGGGACACTGTAATGGGCTGGATAAAAGCCAGCAGACTTATTCCCAACAGGGGTCTTAATGATCCCACTCTCTGGAAATTTGATAGGCAATCTACCATAGACAAGGTTGCATTTCCTCTGAATGAATATACGTAGTCTGGGAATACTCTAGATCTATCTTTCTTACTGGAAGCCAATCAGTGGCTCCTGTTGATTTTGAAGTTCTTTTTGGCTCCTAAGCTATGACTGTTCTTGGATAAGGAAAGTTTGGCCACAGTATTTCATGCTTGGATTACCTCAGGACACTCTGTGTGGGGCTGCCCTTGAAGAAGGCACAGAACATAACACCAGTTCTGAAAGACCTACTTCGGCTCCCAGTACGTTTCCAGGCACAATTCAAAGTGTTGGTGCTGACCTTTAAAGCCCTAAACGGCCTCGACCCAGTATACCTGAAGGAGCGTCTCCACCTCCATCGTTCAGCCTGGACACTGAGGTCCAGCTCAGTGAGGTACCGGTTCCCTCACTGCGAGAAGTGAGGTTACAGGGAACCAGGTAGAGGGCCTTCTCGGTAGTGGCGCACACCTTGTAAAACTCCCTCCCATCAGATGTCAAGGAAATAAACAACTACCTGACTTTTAGAAGACATCTGAAGGCAGCCCTGTTTAGGGAAGCTTTGAATATTCAATGAATTATTTTATTTTGATGTATTTTAATATTCTGCTGGAAGCTGCCCAGAGTGTCTGGGGAAACCCAGCCAGATGGGTGGACTATAAATAATAATAATAATAATAATAATAATAATAATAATAATAATAATAATAATAAATTTGCAGCTAGTGCGGAATGCAAGGCCTATAATACATCTAATAGGAACCATTTAATACCGGTCCTAGAGGAACTGGACTGGCTGCCAATATGTTTTTTGTCTGATTTCAAAGTCTTGGTAATGACTTGCAAAGCCCAAACAGCTTAGGGCCAAGATATTTGAGGGGGCATTCTTTTTACCATATTGTCCTGCCCAAGAGTTAAGATCTGGTTTTGAGGGCCCCCCTTTGAGAGCTGTATGTTAGATGAGGATGCAGGAGAGGATCTTAACCCCTGTAGTGTCCTGGTTATGGAACCCCTTAAAAATGGGATTTTCTGGTGCCAATTTGTAACCTGGCTGCATTTTGCTGGAGTTTCAGTCATGGTAATAATAGCCTGGAGTGGGAACTACCTGATTTATAATAGCTTGTTGTGTGATTGATTTTTATCAGTCATATATAATTTAGTTTTGCTTATGGAATGCTCTAAAGCAGGATGTAAAGGAGCTGTTCTTGGATAAGAAAGTGCATTGTGTATGCAGATCCAACCCAGTACATTTATTTTCATTGTGGTGATGCAGAACATGCCCAAGAACAGTGAGTATATTTAGCACAGTGCTTGAAGTACAGAAAAACAACAACAATTAGATTCTCATGTGCTCCCCGCCCCAGAAAGTTTAGAAAATAAGGGTGGTTTTTGTGTGTGTGAGAGAAGAACCCAACACCCCACGTCCAACCAAACAAAAATCTTGTGGCTTTATATTAATAATGACCTCAATTCAGGTCATTAACTTGGGAATTAATGACCAGTTAAGGTTAATGGCCCAAGGTCTTGAGTCATTAAACTCCAAGGAAATGCCCTGTACTTTGATCGCTATTCGTTTATTAGGGATGGTTTGTAGTTTTTTAAAAAAGTGGGTTTCTGAAAACAGAAAGATGATCTAATGCTCACAGTGAAGGCAGTTATTGTGTTACATATGTCTTACATCTAGAAATGGACATAAATAAGACGTTTCTGGTATTATCATCTTTGGAATCCTCTGCAGTGTGTACATTCTAATTATTTGCTGCTTTGAAGTTAACCCTAAAAAAAGTCTCGTAAGAAGTAGAACTAGATTGATGAGGTTATATTTCATCCACAGTCAACAAATTAGAATTTAGTGTGTCCTGTATGTTTTTATGTGTGTCTGCATGGTATGCATTTATTTATCACATTCTTACTCTGCCAGAATTACAGGATGGAGGATGTGACGTTATTTCTATCTTACCTGCGAGATGGTAACACCAAATAGCTGAATGGGGATTTGAAATTTAGCTCCCCACATGCAAGCCCAGCACGTAAAATTTCCTCGTCCCATACAGGGACTTTAATCTGAAGGACCCCCATTAAAACTCTTCTGCCAACTTGCTCAAACAACTGACCATACTACCCTACTCTTCAAAAGGGCCTCGGAAAGTAGCTTTTGAACATACAGTGGTGCCTCGCTTAACGAATGCCCTGCTTAACGAAATTTCCACTTAACGAAAGGTTTTTTCTAGTGGAGGTTGCCTCGCTAGACGAATTCGTTTTACGAAAAATTCGTCTAGCGAATCACGGTTTCCCATAGGAATGCATTGAAATTCAATTAATGCGTTCCTATGGGCAAAAAAAAATTCAAAAAAATTTCAATGCATTCCTATGGGATTCGCTAGACGAATTTTTCGTTATAAGAAAAGACCCGTGGAACGAATTAAATTCGTCTAGCGAGGCACCACTGTACTTGGGAATACTGCTCCGTAAGTTCACGTAGAAACAGCAACCCTGCTATGCATACAGAATCATTGTATGGTTTTCACATCCACTTTTGATGTTTCTCCTTGTGTGTGTTAACTGTGTGAAATCCCATGCAATGAGAGGAGCCGGCTGCTCATCCTGCCTGTCGCATAGTGAACACTCCTAGTCCTTCCTTGTGGATTGTCCACAGTTCAGTGCAGTAGTCTTCAGGGAGGAACCTCTCACATACTTGCTTGCTTTTAGGTTTCCATGAGATGGGCAGTTCCAGTCTGGTATTATTGGTTGAAGGGTCTATTGTACAATCACCCGAAAGTGACCTCACCTTCGTTTTTCTGTGGTGAATATTTTTTCGGAACCGGGTCCCAAAATAGTGGGATCTGTGTATTTATTACTGTATTCTAGTAAATCTAAATCTAAAGGCTTTCAGAGTTAGGGAATGTGTACAATCCCTTCTGTGTATTCACACAGAACAGATGTAAGGTGCCAGGACTTCAATTTTTCAAGGATGCCTTACAAACAATTCAAAGCCCTTTTCTGAATAATGTGCCTTATTTAAAGCAAGATTCTTTTGCTTTTAAATAGAATAAGGGTTAAATGATAACTTGACTTATCTTTTACGTGACAAAAAATAAAGAAATTGCAAGACCTTTTCACATATTAGATATGTATTGTCATTTATCATCTAGATATCAGGGTAGTAGTGCGAAGTAATAAAACATATCATCGAAAAATGTGCTATAGGTCTGAATCACTCTTTCATTCCACCTCCCAGCTAACTGTAGTATTAAATCAAACAAGCAGAACATTTCCTTAGGCAGCCATTGCCTTTTAATTTCCTGAAGAACCTTAAAATATCATTCATTACAAGTACTACACATATTTGGTTTTTAAAAGTCTCATAAATCAATAGCAGGCTGACTGTAATAATTATTACAAGTTAGTGCATAATTTTCATGCTGAAGGCTGCATGCAGAACTTTAGCATATGCAAACGAGGCAATTCAAACTGTGTATAGATATTAATATGAAGAAGCAGGTAACGAGGTGCAGGCTATGAATTATGCATCAAGCGCGGCTGATCTTCAATGAGGAAAATGAATTCAGCATGTAATCTAATTAGTGATGGAAGTCTATTACATCTAACTGCAAAAGCAACCGTCCTTGAAACAAATTTATTTACAGTCCATGTTACCAATTGAAACAACTTTGAAATGATGTGTAAGACAACAGCTTAATTGTAAAGTTGTTCTTTGTTTTGTTTTTTGTTTTGGTTCCCCCCCCCCTTTCAGTTCCAGACCTGGTCGGCCTCCTAAGCGGACTCAAAGTGTCACCTCTCCAGAGAACTCACATATCATGCCGCATTCTGTCCCTGGTCTTATGTCTCCGGGAATCATCCCACCAACAGGTAGGAAATTCGTACTCTATGGTATGGTAACCCCATCCCTTAATTCCATAGGATGTTCAAGCATTATTTTAAAATACACTATCATTTTGTATTGCCCTGCAATGATTTATTGACGAATGAAATTTTTTTTTAGCTAATGGGTGTGTAATATGTTGCATGATCATGTGAGCAGGAACTCTGTACCCCATCCCCCAGAATGTTGCAGAGATCTCCTCCTTCCCTTCAACTGCCTATGAAGCCAGCTTGTTGTCCCTTTTCATGGATCATATGTAACTCATAATTAAAATGCATATGCTGCTGTCATTATGTGATTTTATGTGATGCAATACCAAAATGGAAATAAAACTCATTTCCAGTAAATCAATCCCTATATTGTTTTTGTTACAACCGTGCTGCTTTGGCTGTAACAGCTACATCTATAACTAGCCATTTCTATCCAGGTGGTATCTTGTTGCCAGAATTCCTTTTCTTGGCTTCGATCCTGAGAAATGTGAATAGGAGGAGACATTTCCATCCAACCTTCCTCCTGCTCCTCTCCCAAAGTCTCCCCTGGACATTGGAGGAACCCTCGTGAATTATGTGGGGTGGAGTAAGAGGGAAGTTAGCCAAAACTGGGTGGATCTTTTTAATAATGGAAAACAGCATTATGCCTTTAATAATGGAAAACAGCAGCGTTTGCGCTTTTACCAAGGTCCGTGGGGTCTGCTCTCCAGTTCTATTCCTTGAAGGACTTCCCTCATGGCAGCATTGGGGAGACCTGTGCAGATTTAGAATGAAAAAAAAATCTGCATGACATAAGTTGCAGAAAAGGAAAGGTGGTTTGTCCAAAATGTTTTAAAAACAAAGCACAGATTTAAAATTGGAACAAAAATGGGTTTCTCCAAGGTGAAGCTAGTACTATGGCCCCCTTGAGGCAGTAAAAATGAAAGAGGCCATCAATATGGTTTTAATGATGTACACCCCAGATAGATGACTAGCTTTGCGCTAAAGAGACCAAGGTTTACATCTCTAGGCAGTTGTGAAGCATTGGTCTGTTATTGTCTGTCAGCCTCGCCTACCTTACAAGACTGTTGTGTGAGTATTGAATGGTCAGGAGCTTATTGAAGAGCGGACAGGATAAACGGGTAAAAATGCAGATCAATACAAGAAAACAGGAAAGAACAGAAGGTGTACATAGGCTAGAATAAAAGGTGGAGCAACCAGGATGCTTCAAGGCGAAGTAATGATAAGAAGAGATGAACATGTGCTAATGCAAATTTGTATACAGTCCTTAGGTTTCATTTCAGGAAAGGCTCAATGGAAATGTTAGAATATAATGATGGATTTTGAAAGATGTGTTCAGAATTCCAGGCGCAACAGATATCAAGGTTCTAGGAGTGTTAGAGGGGATATTTGTCTTTTCACCGTTTTTTCCTTCCTATTCTCTCACTTTATGTTTACCTCTTCATTCCTTGTCTTCTAATGGTTTAGTGCTTTTTATTGTAGTAATTTGCAAGGGTTTGAGGAGAGCTGGAGGGGTGGGGCTTTCCTATGAAAGCACTATCATTTTTCTTCTATGCATTTGTTGGGTTTTCATGCATTGTCTGTATTGATTGTAAACATTGTGGTGGTCTTTGGTTTTAAATGAACACACACACATAGAACAAAAGGATGGGGGAAGAAAGAGAGAGATGAGGGAACATCTTCAAAAGTGCAACTGTTTTGTGTCTGATATCAGATAATCTCCTTATCTGTTGGAACTCTTCTTTTAATAAATGATTAATTGTTGGATAAGTGCTTGGTCGACCTGAATGCCCTGTTCTTAAAACTGGAAGTGTTTTCCGCTGTCTGTGATGGAGCACAATAAGTGCTTCTTTGTTTCTCTTTAAAATAAAACCTTTTTTTTTTACAGGGACTTTTGAATTATTTTTACCAGATTAATTCAAAATACACAGATACACAAGATAAAGGAGGCTAAAGAAATGCAGGCAGAACTGATTTTTCATGCTAGCCCTCAGCTTATGTTGCACTGGAATGCAAAGCCAAGCTGAATACCATTATATTATTATTTCTTACATTTGTTAGTTGCTTTATCCTGCCTAAGGCAACCCAAAGTGATTTGCAACAGGATAGCAGTTTGTATATCAAGGCAAACTTTTTCTGAAGACATTGTCTATGCAACACAATTGTTTGCATGTTTAACCAAAAGTAAGTCCCACTGTGTTAAGTGGTGCTTAAGTCTAGATAATAATGTATCTGATTGCAGGCTTTGCTCTTTGGCTTCTCCTTGGTTGTTATCCCAACTGTGCCCCCGCCCAGTGGAGGATTGCACAGTACTTAATTTTGGATATACAGAAATCAAGCCTATTGATCATGTCAATTACATTGGTCACATCTCCCCCCTCCAAATGGAGTACAGCTGAGGTTGATAGAATGTGTTGCCCTTAGGTGACATGATTATCATACCTTTCATAGCTCAGTCAACAGCATGAGACAGGATCTCAGGGACATGGGTTAGAGTCCCTTGTTGGACAAAAGAATTCTGCATTGCAGTGCGTTGGACTAGATCAGTGTTTAATCTTTTTCTGACTGTGGCCGCCTTCTGACCCTGTTTCCTTCCTGTGGTCCCCCCATGGATGTAGCCAAGGGCCGGGGGGGGGGGAGAGCTGCCCCCCAATAAGAAAAAAACAATGCAAATAAATACAAATCTGAGGTTCTGCCAACCTAACAAAAATCCTGGATACGCCCATGCCCCCCATCCCACCTACGGTATAAATGTAGCTATTTAAATGTTTTGTTTGTAAATAGCACATGTTTTAAATAATTTTTTATAATTTATACAAAATACAATTACATAAAATTATAGGACCATAATGAAAGATTGTTGAAGCAGAAAAACAGGATCATAGTGCTTGAAGGGACCCCAAGGGTTATCTTTCTAGTGCAACCTCCTGCAATGTAGGAAACTCAGCAAAAGCATCCATGGCAGATGGCCACCCAACCTCTGCTTAGAAACCTCCAAGGAAGGGGAGTCCAGAAGCTCCCGAGGGAGATCCATCTTCCATGTGTTATAAAAAGTACACAACACTTATTTGATGCCAGTAGTTATTTGACACAGAGGGGGTAACCTACAGATACAGTCCAAAAGGCGCACAGGGAGTTCTGTATATATGGGAGAAGTTTAAAAAGCAAGTGGTCCTCATTGAAGTTTTTAATGTTTAATGCTGTACTGTTTTAATATTCGGTTGGAAGCTGCCCAGAGTGGCTGGGGAAACCCAGCCAGATAGGCAGGGTATAAATAATAAATTATTATTATTATTATAAAAACATCTTGTCATCCGGAGAAGCCCTGGCTGCCTAGATAAAACGCTATAGCCCCACACAGCTTTACCTGGGAGTAAGGCTCACTGAACTCAATGCGGCTTTCTTATGAGTAGACACTTAGTTATTTACTAGATGCAAGTCAGCAGCACCAGACAACACCACTAGGCTTGGTGCTCAGGTGGATTTCACCCCGCGCCTTGCAGAACCCGGCCGACGCTGCCAACCGGCCCTGCGCCCCTGGCAACATCCGAAGGCCCTGATCAGCTAGGCACGGGGTGGATTGAACCCTGTAACTTGCAGAGTCAGGCCCAGCTGTCACCGGTCCCAGCACTGTGGCAGCAGCAACAACAGGCAGCTCCGGCTTGCCCTACCCATTGCCACCCCACCATCACAGTACCTGACCTGGGGGTTCTGGGTCATAGGCTCCACTGGTCAAAACGGGAGCCTCAGTGATTGCCCTCTCCCACCGGAAACAAACCAGGATTGCTAAAGAAGAAAACGCATGTGACAAAAAGCAGTCCTGGTGGGCCGCTCTCTTATTTGCCTTGTGGTTGGCCAAGCGGATAGCCAGCCAATCAAGATTTTTTAAATATAAAAATATAAAATATAAAAAATGATCCCCCCCTTCACTTCTCACTTCCCTCTGTGGCCCCCTAGCCTCGTGCTGTGGCCCCCATTTATGTGATTTTCACCTGGGGGGCCCTTGGAACATCCTAGGGGCCCCAGGAGGCTATATGGCCCCCGGTTGGGAAACATTGGGCTAGATGACCCTCATGCTCCCTTCCAATTCTATAATTCTATACTGCTATGAGTTAAAAAGTTAATCATAAGTTAATAGGAGGCTGATGGTTGACCTAAGATTTTTTGGCCTGTAAACACATAGCTTTTTTTGCTGCAGGAAATGAACTGAAAAAATATTTATTTGTGTTTTCTTATTGCAAGTGCATTTACTCTGTTTTGGGAGGAGTTTCTAAGTATATAAATAAATATAAATATATATAAATAAACACTTCACCACTGTTGCATTTCAGCTTTTTTGTGGCTTTGGTAATAGGAAATGTTTAAGATGATGAATGCGACAGAATTATGCATAGTGTAAGAATTTAGAAATGTACAAGGCATTTTAAAAGTATGTAGATTATTTCCAGTAAATATCTAAAGTGAAAAGCTTAATAATATTTCATTTGTGAACTTGGATTCTGACTTGATAGAGTAAATGTTTACTTTAGGGGTGGGAAACATCTAGACCATGGGCCAGGCCTGCCAGAGGCCTGCAAAGCCTGTCCCGTCAAAGCATGCCCACCTGCCCTGTATGACACCAGGTCTGGGCAAACCTACAGATGCAGCTGCCAATGCACAATCATAAGGCTTAAAGTGTATTCCCAGCTGTACGTTGTCTCTACCAGTGCCTCTGCAGAAAGCAGGTTTTGGCTCTAAAACCAAAGTCTCAAGTGGCTTAAAGGCCCTTTGTAAGCACCTCGTGTTGCTTTGAAGTCCTAACTTCAGGACTAAAAAGTTACCTGATGAGTTGTCAGGTGATTAACTGGTGGACAGCCCCACCCAGCTATCAAATTTGGCCTATGAGGCTAGGATCTGATACCTTACCTCGCGTCCATACCTGGCATGCGGAGCCAGAAAGATACCCCCCCCCCAATTTACATGGCTTTGCATTCTGTTTCTGATCCCA
Organism: Zootoca vivipara; assembly: GCF_963506605.1. NCBI lineage: Eukaryota > Metazoa > Chordata > Lepidosauria > Squamata > Lacertidae > Zootoca > Zootoca vivipara. The sequence goes on along the minus strand of NC_083279.1, from coordinate 8,251,778 downwards.
TGGTGGTTTGGCCTAGCAAGCAGACTATATGCAACGAGACAGAAGCATCTGTTCCTAAGCAAGAGCATAGTGGCTGTCACAGATCCCATAAATCTCATTTGTTTTTATTTATTTATAAAAGTATTTATATACTGACAATTCATACAATGTAACTTGGCAGTTGCAGTAGTATATGCAATAGAATTTAAGTCTGAAGCCTGGAAAAGACCCCAATAAGCTGATATTTGTATTTGATGGCAACATATTATGGAGGATACAGCATCATCTATCTGCTTTTAGAAGAATTTTGTGCTATATTTCTAAATCAACTAATAGATTGACTTAGTTTTGTGAATTAAATTTATATGACTGATATTACGGAACAGGGGCTTGTGATGTTTTAAAATTTCTAGAGTTCAGTAGATATTCACTCCCCTTCCACGTGAATAAACCTGTTCTAGGAAGTTGCCCTGGGCAACCTGGCATTTTATCCTTGTCTGTGAATCACAGCTATTCTCCTCATTCTTCAGATGGGCACACTAACTCACATGTGTAATTCATCCATTTTTTTGACATCCATATCTATGACATTTTCATTAATAATCATTACAAATTTCATTGGACCCAGATTTACACCTATTTAATCCTAGCATAAGTTCCAAACACAGGTTTTGCTATTTAAGTCATAAATTTGGAAGGGATATGCATATGAACTCACTTCTATGCATTACCCTTCTAACCTTCGGGATTTGTTTAACAAACCAGAACATAAATCCAAACCATTGGAGACATAAAGGAAAATTAATTGGGACTCTTATATTTCCTCTTGGAGGTCTCTTCCACTATCATCCCTTATTTTCTTTCCTTCATTCTTAGTCTCTGAGGCCTTCATTCCCTTTGGCTGAGAACTCTTAACCAACCTTTTAAAAATGTAGTACTATCTGAGAGTAGAAGCGTACAGTTTGAAATATGACCACTTTTAATTATCTTTCTTTTATTGCATATGATGAAATGGGCTTTAGTCCATGAAAGCTTATGCTGCAGTAAATTTGTTAGTCTTTAAGGTACCACATGACTCTTCGTTGATTTCGCTACAGCAGACTTAACACAGCTCCTTTTGTGATTTTCTTTTTTTTGTTTTATTTCACTTTATCTGCCCATGTTCAGTTGAGATACAGCTCTGAGCATCTCTCTCCCTCTCTCTCTCTGATAAAAATCTGTCTTAAATATTCCTGTAATTTTTGTGGGTCTTGGTAATTTCAAAAAGGAAGATCTGGTGTGGCACGATACATGGAAAAGATAAACATGACATTAGCATAGTACCATTGCATTGTTTATGAAGCCTTGTGATACATACTTATGATCGGCTTTTGTAAGTAAATTGAAAGCAAATCCATGTCCTCCATAGTTTAAACACCTAGAAATTAAATGCAGGAATATATCTACCCTCTAACGTCTATCTATCTAATGTCAGGTTGAGTAAGAGGGATCAGATATTTGGTTAGCAGAACCATTTCCCCTTGCTTTGTTTGGAAACTTTTCTTTAGTTCGCTTCCCTTCTTCTTTATGGTTTTGTGTCCTCTTGGCTAACTGCTCTCTGTATTTGATTCTGCTCCACTGGCTCCTTTGAAGTTATTTATGATTTAATTGTATTTATTCACTTAACACAGATCCATCTGTGTCCCATTCCCAATAGAAGGGTTTTCATTTCATCTCTGTCACTAAATGCTAACGTCTCATGCATTTCTTACCTCTACAAGCCTTTTGCAGTGTCGTTCCTATGGTAACTTAATGTGATTCCTTTTAACAGAGCTTACAGTATAATCACTAGAGTTTTTATTTGTAGTGCAGAGGTTCTTTTTTGTTTGTGTGTTTTGTTTTTTGTTTGCTGCCTTGTATCTGGGATTGTAAATTGCTTTATAATCCTATTCTAATGAACACTACACAGTTGATGTCTGTTTCTACTTCAGGCATGGCTTGGAAATGTTTCATCTGCTTTTCGTTTGTGTTTGTTGGCAACATGGCGGTGAAAAGGGTTGCTTCTTAAATCCACAGCAAACCTTTTGATGAAAACAATTGATTTGCCCACTTCTCCACCTTCATATATAAATGCAGCTAGCAGTCTAATATAGAATAGACTTAGCATTCTCTAAACTAGGAGAAGACTTGCCCCCACTCCTTTTCACTCCCTTACTAACTCTTACCTTCCCTGCCATGGTTTGCAAATCCAAGTCAAACCATGGGAGTTCAATATGAAAATAACAATCAGATCATAACAACAAACAACTTAACAGGAGCTCTGAGCCCAGCAACTTGCATCATTTCGAGAAGGTCATCAAATCAGTTCCTTGTTCCAACAAAGTAAGATTTCCCAAAATTAATTACCTATGGCTTAGCAGCACAACACATATGTGCAGACTCCCCAGAGAGGAGCTTGTGGGTGCTTTGCACCCCTCTGGTCCTTTCTGCTGCTGCTTCACAAGTCATGGAAAATCAGACTTGTGGTTAAACTCTATCCTCACTAACCACCAACTGTTGTTTTGTTGCTAGTGTGTTTGGCTTAGTGTGATGTGCAACTGAAGCTGTTTAGTTTTTAGTTCCACAATGAAGTTGAGTCACGTTAGCAACAATATTCCCAAATGACCTTAATTCCATCTCTTTTGGATTGTTTGCTCCAGTTTGAAGAGACAACTTTTCCCATATTCCATTTCTTCATACTATCATGGACACCTAATCTCCAGAGATTCCCTAAATAACCAAGGTACTCATGCTTTCAACATATTTTTGAGTCTTAAGAGAATTGGTGGACCTGACCCTGGTAAAGCACGGCATTAGTCAGACCTGCCAAATGATGATACATCTAAGTTTCTCCATGTTTACGCCTCGTTCATTGCCTGTATAGCGACCGGTGCCAAAAAGCATATTCAAAAGGAATATTTTGTAATGTGCAGGTCTAAAAATTGACATTCTCCTTTAATTCTGTAGAACTGTGTAAATTTAAAATGATTACCATACAATAGCAGCTAGTCAGAAGTCACAAACTGATCAGAATATATATATATATCAAGCAAGTTCCAAATTCCATTTGATTGCATTTGCCTTTCTACTTTCTTAAAAAAAAAACAATTAAACTAACACTGTTCATATCCTTTTTTTTTTTTGTATAGACCTGTTCACTAGCCAATAGTATTAGTCATCCAAAGCACATCATATGGATTAATGGTTAAGAATTTTGGATACCAGCTGATCTCTTTTCAATTACATTTTTTTTTAATCTCTAAATTTAATCTATTCAAATGATAAGCAAGTTTGAAATTTCAGCGTCCAGTTGCTAATCAATAGATAAAACTCTTAGATCTCACAATTCTGCTTTAAGAACAAGTCTTCCAGTCCCTAAAGGTTGCAGTCCTGTGTGCATCCATCTTGGAACAGGCCCACAACTACATGGGAGCATTTAGGGGCTCCTCCCTGGTATAAAAGTAGCAGACCCCAGTCAGAAGCTCATCCCTTCCCCTGTAATGTTGGTGACGGCTAATGTTTCAATGGCAACCGTGTTGCCTTCATTGAGAGTCCCTGCATCCAGCCCCTGAGATGCTTGGAGCAGCAACCAAGGCAACTCTTCAAATGGATTCCGTTTGGGCTGGCTGGGCAGGCAGGGAGGAAGAATGGGCTTGACTCTGTTTCCCTTCCTCCAATCCCAGAGGTCCTTGAACTGCTGCTGCTGCTTCTTTCAGTTGGGATACAAAAGGACAGGAAGCAGCTGTGGATGCTTTTAGTTGAAAGGGGAAAAACCAAAAAAGAATCTCATCACACAGCATAACACCCCACCCCTACCTTTCATGGAAGGGAATTGTGCTCCTTTATAATTTTTATATTTCATATATACATGTCTATCCAGAGCCAATTCCCACTGGGTTTGTGGGCCTTACTCCCAAATAAGTGAGTGTATTATCACATTCAGCCTGATGTAAAGTTGAAGTCTCTGGAAATACCATTGAGGGTATACATTCTGGTGATTTTTCTGCTTTGGACTTTGTTTTTCCTTCTGAGGAGTTACAAGCATTTAGGGGATGATCATATTATTTGTTGTGTGGATGCAGGTTCTTTGACATTCCTAGATGATGGTTACAGGTAGGTAGCCGTGTTGGTCTGGATCGAAGTAAAATAAAAAAATTCCTTCAGTAGCACCTTAAAGACCAACTAAGTTTTTATTTTGGTATGAGCTTTCGTGTGCATGCACACTTCTTCAGATACCTGGTAGTTGGTCTTTAAGGTGCTACTGAAGGAATTTTTTTATTTTATTCCTAGATGAGTTAACCAGAAGCTGCTTGTATTTCAATTCAAATGTTGATTAATTAGCTAGAATTAAACAAATTAGTACTACACTTGGAATTCATGGGAGTTTTCAGATGCCTGTGACAGGAGTTCAGGCCTAAGTAGTATTTTAAAATATATCAGACTTAAAATATATCACTCTTTCGTTGCTTTATTTCACCTGTTAAGAATAGGTGCATGTGTGCTTGGGTGATGATCTAGGGTAAATTTGTATGTCTGCAGGATCCTGGGGGAGAGAAATACTGGAAATTGGTAGATTGAGATATAATTTAACAGGAGTCAATGTGGGTAATGAATTTAAGGTAAATTGATTTTTGGGCAGTGTGCCTATTGTTAAATAATAGTTCTGATATATTATATTCTTTTGTTATAATAGCTCAGTTGTAGCAGTGTGAAATATATGTGTGAAATAAAGGATTTCAGAATGGTGTGTGCACTATTCATGGTGCATTATATTGTGCCCATTGGTTACTGCAGGAACTTTGTTACTACAAAATTCATGTATACAGCCCTGTCTGGAACTCATGCTCAAAGGATTGTATTGAAAATTCAATTAAATAATGATGGCAAGACAGCAATCTAGTCAACAGTAGCAGTGGACATTGAATAGTTTTTCATAATATTTGGGAAACAATGAATATTAATATTATTTAAGTCACTCCAAGCTAAGAAGGTTCTGAAAATGCAACTTTGTTAATCATACATTTTACTTTGCCAGTATACTAGTGGTGGTTCAAGAAGAACATGAGAAACTACAATGAACTCTCTCCCCCCTTCACGCAGATTTGGGTAAATTTAGTAGAAACAAATATGAAGGCGTAACTCCATTTGCTATATCTCATTTGCTTTTCTAACTTTAACAAATTACCTATACTTGTGACAGCTGGAGAAATCTTTACAGTATCACAGTGCTTTTGGTGTATGAAAGGCGAACAGTTTCAGTTACACACACACACACACACACACACACACACACACACACACACACACACACACATATATGCGCGCTGGCAGTAACACAATAACTTCTTTGGCTAGATTGCTTTTTACTTTATTCGTTGTGTGTTTTGAGACCCTTAATGCATGTTTGCCTACTGTGTTCCATGGAGAAATCAAATTGGTTCCATGGTACATAAATGTTTTATGCAATATTCCATAGAGAACATTAAATAAGAATAAAGAAGCCTTGACCTCTGGCACCTACACCCATTTCTTATGTCAAATGGGGAGATGCTGAAAGCTCTCTGTGCTTGTAACCCTTCTATCTAGCTGTGACCCTCCTTAACGTTAAGCAGGTGACTCGATTAAACATAAATCAGGCATAAAATGCCCTGCGTGAGGCAGCACAGTGAATCAAGCAAATTATCAAATGGCAAAACTCATTTTGTGCTGAGGGCAATGTAAGCTGCCAGCATTTATACATCAAAACTTCACTCAATGTAAGATTGATTTTATTTTATTTTGTTTATTTTAATTCCCTATAGCGAGCTGTGTTAGCCCTGTAAAATGTTGCCTGCATCATTAGGCTCCTAAGAAATGCTTTTTAGCAAGGGGATGGAGCTCAGGCTTACAACCAATGTAATCCATCTAAGAGCTCGTGCACCATAGTACTCTATAACTGGTTGTGGAGGAGCAGGTCATTTTTCTTTTTCTTTTGGTTGCAATTGTGCTGAAATATAAGTGCCTGTGACTATATAGATTTTCTTTGTCTATTGACTCTATCAAAAATAAGACCACCAAAGGAATAATGTAATAGAATCGAAGTACTGGTAGCATCCAAGATATTTTTCCAGTTCCAGTTGAGATGTTCGGATTAAGGTGTATAAGCCCAGTCTTAAGACTGAAATGAATTTTTATGTAAGATGATACATGTCTTCCTTTCACAGTTGCTTTTTATGCTGCTTTAAAACATGTCAAAATAATCCCCAACAGAGGAATCTAAAAGGAATGTCAGCTCTGTGGTTATGTAAATCGAATCGAGTGCTTTACAGCAGGTTTAAGATTTTTATAACTCAGAAGTTGTTAACAGCCAGCTGGTTTGTATCTGTTTTTTATGGTTATTCTTGTCATATGCAGCCTCCACAATTTTTAATTATATTTTATGGTATCTGTTTTCCCTCCTCTTGAATCCCACAGCCACTGTTCGCTATAGAACATATTTTCCACGGGGAAGAGAGCAAACATTGGTTTGGGACTTCATCATTAGAAACTCTGTTGTATAATTACTCCAGGTTCTTGGTAATGGAGTTCATGGGCAATGGAATTATGTAGGAAATGTGTAGGCTGATATTGCAGTAGAGAAACCTCTAGTACTTGGTATATTCCGTCAATAAGTCTGGAACCCATGGCACCAAGTCAATTAAGTTTTGAACACAAGTATAGATAGAATCATGCAACTGTTGTCCTCCCTATTAAGATAGCTGATTTGCAAATGTATTGATGTTTCATCATGCAAATTAACTCTTGCTTTACAGTTCAATATATTATTTGTCTTGGGCATTATTGTCTTCAAGAGATTTGATTACATCAAAGTTTGAAATCACCATTTGTTTTACATGTTTCTCAGATCCTCTGTTCATAATACAATTAAAATAATGGCAGTAGTAGAACAGATTAGTCACCCCACACCCCAGAAAAAATCTATACATTTCTTCTCAGAAGTTAGCTCCATTGGTTTCATTGGGACTTACTCCCAGGTGCAGTCATAGCTTTATGGCTCTAAACTGTAGTTGCTTTTAAGTCTGTAAAGGATTACAGTCATACCTTGGGTTGCGTACTCTGCGGGTTGCGTACTTTCGGGTTGCGTACTCAGCAGGTTCCGCCGTGCGCGCATGTGCAGAAGCACTCTGTCGGCACTTTGCGCATGCACTAAAGCGCCATTTGGGCTGCGTACCTTTTGGGGTGCGAACGGCACCCCAAAACGGATTAAGTATGCAACCCAAGGTACCACTGTATTTTTTTAAAAAAAATCATAAAGCATTTTTTTCACAAGAATTCTTCAAATACTGATTTTAAAAAGAAATTTTATATATATATATATTTTTCGGAAACCACAGATTAATTCATTAACAAGAATATTTTTAGTTGCATATCCCCACACCATCTCAGGGCTATACTAGTAGAACTCAGCTCAATAAAATAAACTGTGTCGAATGCTCTTTAAAGAAACCACTTCCCATGGGATCAAAAGTTTATCTCACTTGACATATGTTTGCTTGAATTGTCACTAAATGAATTTTGTAGATCAGTCCTGCCAGATCAAGCAAGAAAAACCTACCAACGATGGCTATGATCCTGCACTTACACTAGACCAGGCATCCCCAAACTTCGGCCCTCCAGATGTTTTGGACTACAATTCCCATCATCCCTGACCACTGGTCCTGTTAGCTAGGGATCATGGGAATTGTAGGCCAAAACATCTGGAGGGCCGCAGTTTGGGGATGCCTGCACTAGACCATGTTGAAAACCACTATGGGGTTTTCACACAGTGCAGTGTTTTCAGCCAATGTCACCTGAAGAAGGCATTTCCACAGAGCATAGCAGAAACAATATCAGCTTCTGCTGTATAGTCAAAGAATTGATTCATATAATCCAATTTCATTACTTTAACAGGCAAAAATCCATATAGGTATTATCATTAAACTGAATATCTACAGACATTATGGCTCTGTAAAGGGCTACTTGTATGACAGTATATTATAATATTTAAGCACTTCACTGTTAGGAAGTGTTTGTTTTCGCCTACTTACTCTTCAGTGTCTAAAAGAACTGAATTGAAGAATAAATATGCTCAATTCCACCCCCACCCCCCATTCTGTATAATCCAGGACAACAATCTGCAGCCTGCTGATTTGGGAATAAGTGCATAGAAAGATCTTTACTCAAAATAGTTGTTGCTTGGCAGTGTGTGGAGCTTTATTTATTTAGGAATTTCTGCCCTACCCGTCACCATTCAGTCACTGGGCAGTGGACAACATATTAAAGCATATTCTAAAACCGAGTAAAACATTAATGGAAATCAACATGGCTCAAACTAAAATAAGAGAACAACATAAAATAGTAGTGTGTACAGTGCAAAGCTAAACCCAAGCAGAATGCACCCCTTTACTTCCAAAAGCCTGAAAAAATGCATCTATCTTCACCTACCACCTAAAAAAGTAAAGTGTTGAACTGAGACATACCTCAGTGGAGGAATCGATAAAGTCCTATTATTGGCCCACATTCAGCTGATCTCATCCTTGGCCAGGTCCACCAGGAGAGGCTCATTGGTTGATCTTTAACATGGGTAGGCAAACTAAGGCCCGGGGGCCAGATCCGGCCCAATCGCCTTTTAAATCCGCCCCGCGGACAGTCCAGGAATCAGCGTGTTTTTACATGAGTAGAATGTGTCCTTTTATTTAAAATGCATCTCTGGGTTATTTGTGGGGCATGTTGTTGTTGTTGTTTAGTCGTTTAGTCGTGTCCGACTCTTCGTGACCCCATGGACCATAGCACGCCAGGCACTCCTGTCTTGCACTGCCTCCCGCAGTTTGGTCAAACTCATGTTCGTAGCTTCGAGAACACTGTCCAACCATCTTGTCCTCTGTCGTCCCCTTCTCCTAGTGCCCTCAATCTTTCCCAACATCAGGGTTTTTTCCAAGGATTCTTCTCTTCTCATGAGGTGGCCAAAGTATTGGAGCCTCAGCTTCACGATCTGTCCTTCCAGGGAGCACTCAGGGCTGATTTCCTTAAGAATGGATAGGTTTGATCTTCTAGCAGTCCATGGGACTCTCAAGAGTCTCCTCCAGCACCATAATTCAAAAGCATCAATTCTTCGGCGATCAGCCTTCTTTATGGTCCAGCTCTCACTTCCATACATCACTACTGGGAAAACCATAGCTTTAACTATACGGACCTTTGTCGGCAAAGTGATGTCTCTGCTTTTTAAGATGCTGTCTAGGTTTGTCATTGCTTTTCTCCCAAGAAGCAGGCGTCTTTTAATTTCGTGACTGCTGTCGCCATCTGCAGTGATCAAGGAGCCCAAGAAAGTAAAATCTCTCACTGCCTCCATTTCTTCCCCTTCTATTTGCCAGGAGGTGATGGGACCAGTGGCCATGATCTTGGTTTTTTTGATGTTGAGCTTCAGACCATATTTTGCGCTCTCCTCTTTCACCCTCATTAAAAGGTTCTTTAATTCCTCCTCGCTTTCTGCCATCAAGGTTGTGTCATCTGCATATCTGAGGTTGTTGATATTTCTTCCGGCAATCTTAATTCCGGTTTGGGATTCATCTAGTCCAGCCTTTCGCATGATGAATTCTGCATATAAGTTAAATAAGCAGGGAGACAATATACAACCTTGTCGTACTCCTTTCCCAATTTTGAACCAATCAGTTGTTCCATATCCAGTTCTAACTGTAGCTTCTTGTCCCACATAGAGATTTCTCAGGAGACAGATGAGGTGATCAGGCACTCCCATTTCTTTAAGAACTTGCCATAGTTTGCTGTGGTCGACACAGTCAAAGGCTTTTGCATAGTCAATGAAGCAGAAGTAGACGTTTTTCTGGAACTCTCTAGCTTTCTCCATAATCCAGCGCATGTTTGCTATTTGGTCTCTGGTTCCTCTGCCCTTTCGAAATCCAGCTTGCACTTCTGGGAGTTCTCGGTCCACATACTGCCTAAGCCTGCCTTGTAGAATTTTAAGCATAACCTTGCTAGCGTGTGAAATGAGCGCAATTGTGCGGTAGTTAGAGCATTCTTTGGCACTGCCCTTCTTTGGGATTGGGATGTAGACTGATCTTTTCCAATCCTCTGGCCATTGCTGAGTTTTCCAAACTTGCTGGCATATTGGGTGTAGCACCTTAACAGCATCATCTTTTAAAATTTTAAATAGTTCAGCTGGAATATCATCACTTCCACTGGCCTTGTTATTAGCAATGCTTTCTAAGGCCCATTTGACTTCACTCTCCAAGATGTCTGGCTCAAGGTCAGCAACCACACTACCTGGGGTGTACGAGACCTCCATATCTTTCTGGTATAATTTTTGTGGGGCATAGGCATAGGAATTCATTCATTTTTAATTTTTTCTTCAAAATATAGTCCGGCCCCCCACAAGGTCTGAGGGATGGTGGACCGGCCCCCTCCTGAAAAAGTTTGCTGACCCTTGATCTTAAAGATTGGACAGAATGGTAGGGGAGAAGTCACCCTCTAAGATATTTGGGTCTTGGGCTGTTCAGAACTTAAAATGTCAACGTTAGAGCCTTTAATCGGCTGTTAACTACGATATGCATTCTCTATCTCCGTCACACACATGCTTCACCTAGGGGGTAATTATCTTTCTCACATTCTGGGATACATGGCATAAGAGGTTTGGTAACGAACAATCTGATCCTATTATTCATGCATGAAATCTATGAAGCTAGAATTTACAGTCCCCTTACTTAAATATGAAAGATATGATATGCTATGATATGATATGAGAGCCAGTGTGGTGTAGTGGTTAAGAGTGGTAGACTCGTAATCTGGGGAACCAGGTTCGCGTCTCCACTCCTCCACATATAGCTGCTGGGTGACCTTGGCCTAGTCACACTTCTCTGAATTCTCTCAACCCACACAGTAGCTATCTAATCTGCTTATTACCACTTGCGTGTAATGCCCCAAATCAAATGTTATATGCATATTAAGAGACATCTCCAACTTTTGAATTGCCTTCAGGATTTAAGGTGGGTGAAATATTTAGTTTGCTAGCAAGAACTTCAATTCAAAGAGTTAAGAAACTTATGGAATTTCTTTGGTCTGAATTGCCTCAAGACACTTTGGCATCTGAGGTAAAAATAAACATTTTATTTTATTTTTACTCTACTTTATAGAAGAAACCATCAGAAAGCAGATTACATTATTAATTTCCTCTGTCAAAGCCCATTGATTACAGCAGGTAGTCTGTGGATGTCCAGATTTTGTTGTACCAGACCCCAATTTCCCTTATCTCTAGCTAGCATGAACAACGATCAGGGATTATGGAAGTTGTGGTCCAGCCACATCTGGAGAACAACAGATACCTCACCACCGGATTACATTTTAGCTGGGATAGGGGCTCTTGTTCTGAATGTGCAACAGTGAACAACATTTTGAAGCACTGAGAATTACATGTGAAATTCCTTGGCTCTTAAGCAGTGTCTGCCCAACTATATATCAACTTGAACAAATCTATGAGGACAAATGTCATCAAACAGGTATTCTCTAACATGGTGCCCACCATATTTTTTGAATACTTCCACCCCAGATCACTGGCATGGTAGTTGTAATTCCAAACATCTAGGGGACACCAGGTTGGGCAAGACTGATCTAGAGATTTAAGTTTAGCCAGGTTTTTACCTGCCCCATGCCTGATGTCATAGATGGGTGTGGCTTGGCTGAAATGGCCTGAATTGCTGGAGCTTTCCCACTCCTGTATTAGTAGAATTATACTAATTCTAAGTCTTATATATGTGGGGATTACTTTTAAAGTCTGCCCACGAATACAGTTGTAGTCACACAATGGCAGCCTATTTTAAAAATATTTAGCATTTGAACAGTATTATTCCATAACAGTTTGCAGATTGTTATAAAAACCCAGGAATTCAGTGACTGTTTAACTTTTTATCTATTCCAATATAAGAAGGATGAAATGTGAGGAGATATGTAAAACCTGAGAAACTAGAGCCACTGAAATTATGGCTATTGGGACAAGGATGGAAAGTTAGCAATATTCTCATTTTATCTAAAAACCAAACAAAACTGCTTTAAGAGGCTATGTTCACTTGTTCAAACTCTCTCCCTTCCCTAAATGACACTTTAATTCAGTGTGTTTATCATGCTTCAGCTTTCTTAGTCCCAATTATGAGTTGTTATAACACAGGGAACAAATTGGATAATCAATGCACAGCAGGGAAAAAAGGCAGATAAAAACAAAACATATCATTTAATCACAGAGAAGCAACTTTGGTTTTTGTTGAGTAACTTACAAAGCAATCTTGGATTCCCCACCACATCTGCAGCCCTGTTGGCCAGGGTGGAAGGAGGGACAGTTGCGGGTTTTGTCTTTTTTTGGGGGGGGGCTGTAACATTTTCAGGTTGGTACAGTGATCACCATACACCCTCTGCTTTTTGTGTGTGCTGGCTACCACAGGCTGTACCTGCTTGGACAGAACATGAGCCCCCCACCATAGCAGAGCCTTCCCCCCTCCACAGCAGTGCTCCCTCCTGCCACAGGAGGCCGGCGTCCTGACTAACAGAATTCACACTACATCCTAACATTGCAAGAGCATACCCAGCACTTGGGGAATAGGATCGTCACTCTAGTCTAGTGCAAAACTCCACAATAGTTTCATACAGGTATGTAGCTGAGCTGTTTGTGGGAGCAAATGGGGCTCAGTAGAAATCACACTAGTTACTTACCTGCCCAGGTTGTCCCAGGGCTTTCCAGAATACTTCTCCTGCTTTCACCTCAACTCCTCTTCCTTGTCTTTTCTCCTCACCCACCTTCATGGTTTAAAATTGTTCTGCCACTTGTCTTTCCATTTTACCTGTCCTCATGAGAGCAAGGGATTCTGGGTCAGGTAGCCCAGAGGAAGGAAGAGAGCGCCAGTGCCGCTGCCACGTTAACGGTGGCAAAACCACTTTAAACTGTGTGTTTGTGAGTGTGTGTCTATGTGAGGTCTTCCAAAGCATGGGAACATGGAAGCTCACCATGATTTGCCCTAGGCGGAACTGCTATGGGAAAGTTCTAGGATGTGATATGAATGGAGTCTCTGATACCTAATAAAATCCATAAGCTATGTAGCAAACCATTGCTTGCTTAACCATGTATCTTACCTAGAGGCAACTTTGACGCTGCCAAAACAATTGCTGATATTATCCATCAAGAAACCAAACGCTGCAATAAAAATATATTCTATGATTTTGCATCTGGGCCTGGAGATTTACAAGCACAGGCTAGGAGAAGGAAGTGAATATTTTAGCCCATTATTTTTAGAAGGGATCTTTCTACCACAGTTCTTAAAAATAACATTTTCACTGACATATCTCACTACTGGTTTTCTGGAAGAAGAAGCTGCAGGTCACTTTCAGAGTACCAGCACTCACCCCCCCCCCAGTGTCTGACCACACACAGCCTTCCCAAAGCTTTGAGTTTTGTATAAATAAGACTCTCACCCCCCCCAGCTATTACTTTTGGTTTATCTTCAGTAAGATGAAAAGTAATAGGAAGCAATGCAAACCAATTCAGACAGCTACTGCTATAAACTTATATGGGAAAGAAGGTATACCTTTTACCTCTCTTTACAAATGATGTCTGATCTTTAGCTGTCCTTTAACAGGCATTTTCATTTGTTTGGTTAGATGTACATCCTTTCTTTAGGCCATCAGTGTTCTCTCTTGCAATGTTAAATGTAACATTCCTTTAAAAAAATCAATTGTGCCTTATCAATGCTGCAAAGAGGAAAATGTGAATTGTAGAATGCATCAGCACATATCCAAGGTTAATTTCCTCTCCAGAAAAGGATGATTTACTGAATAGGAAGCCATCTGTGTAATATATTTTCCTGTGGGTCTATAATCACCATAGGTTTTCCAAGATTAAAAAAAAAAGGTATGTCAAGTGTTATTCTACAAAGTTGGAGTAAACTAGGCAGGGCACCGTGATTCCAATTTCAGTAGAGAAAAAAGGCAAATAGATTTCATTAGTGGGTAGGAAGATTGCACCAAGTGCTGAGGACTGTTCTTGGATAAATTCAAGATTAAATTAGAAAAAACCAACACTGTATTTGTTCAGTGTTACATTGTGGTTATTTTTTATACCTCACAATAATTATAGTAATGCTATCAATCTAGGATAAAGTCACACTTTGAGAAAACATATGCTAGCATTTGTTCCTTTGGTGCACACAGTTATTATATGGGGTCAGTATCAATGTTGAATCTCCTTTCCCCTGGAGAAAGGAGCCTGGGGAACTACAGTGGGAGGAGAAGAAGAAGGGGAAGTCCCATTGAATGAGCACAAATCTGTTGCGCATTTGCATTTGAATGCAATTTGAATGATACCCATAATTAATATATTTATAATGCATTTGTGTGCATGTCTGTACAGAGGCAAGCCTCTTTGAGTTCAGTGGACCTTATTCTTGGGTATCTTGGGTACCTCCCTGTTTAGGGAAGTTTTTAATGTTTGACGGACTATTGTATTTCAATATTTTGTTGGAAGCCGCCCAGAGTGGCTGGGTATGTATGTATGTATGTATGTATGTATGTATGTATGTATGTATGTATAAATAAATAAATAATATCTTTAAATGGTTTCTAACCATAGTTACCTACTGTATAAAATTACTGAATTCATGCCACTGAGGAATGAAAACAGGCAATCTGAAACAGAGTGGAGTGAAAATTGATCAAGTAGGTGTGCCTTCATCTACAATGGTGCCCTCCTTACATAAGGATATGTAAGGAGAAGGTATTTACTTTATTTAAATTGTCTTTATTCTCCATTTTTAATGCCAATTTCTCAGGAGCTAGAAGGTTCAGACCTTCTTACCTTCTCAGACCTTATGTTGGTTACTCTGTGGCATATAGAACAATTGATATGGTAGAAGAGTTTCCGTTTCTTCAACTAAGACAATTTCCTGGCTGTAGATGCTGTGGTTTTTGTGAGGGCTATTGGCCTGCTTTGCTGACAGTGGCTTTTATTTCACTTGCTTTCAATTTTTAAATGAAAAATCCTACACCTAACATATCCCTGTTCAGTCTCAATTCCTAAAATAAAGCTATGTGCTCTATTTCAGTTTCCTTACAACCACGATTCTTAAAGGCCTGTCAGATCTCATTGCCTTTGAGACATTTAAAACTTACTGAAGCTCCACATCTTAGGCTAATAGGCAACTTTTAAGTTGGGCTGCCACCACCTTTGCAGATTAGCTTGAAAACACTGTGCACTATTCCAGTACCACTGCTAGACTGCCCTGAACACGCGGATGATGCCGCATTCCTAGCTAGATCTCCCATTGGGCTGAGGAGAATGCTACAAGCACTCCATGAATATTGTGTACAGCATGAGCTTCAACCTAATTATGCTAAGACCAAGATTATGGTTTTCTCCGCCAGACCAAAATTTCACTCGTGGTCGATGAATGGTACTACATTGGAGCAGGTTAACTGTTTCACTTCTGGGACAAGTAACTCGATCAAATAGGTCCTTTCTGGCTCATAGAGAGTATATAACTACAAACACATCTAAAGCGGCCATGATGATTAGATCTCTATATGCTAAGAATCAGGCTCAATCAGTAAAAGTTGCCTTGAGACTGTTTCAAATGAAAGTCCTTCCCCTCCTGTTGGTGGGCATTTCCCTGGGTGCCCGTAGGGATTTTCTCATATTGGAATCTATCCAATCACGATTTCTTAGAGCCATCCTTAGGACCCCCCCTTCTGTAGCGGGTGCGGTCATGAGATTAGAGGTTGGTTGGCAAGCATTCCGGTATGTGGCCTTGAAGGCAAAACTCTGGCTATGGCTTAAGCTATGTTTTAATTGCTTGCCCCCCTTGATATTGAGGGATGATTTCCAATCATTGTGGGAAAAGGAAATCACAAATGAAGTGCAGGCCTGCGGATTGTCACATCTTTTCCTGGAGTCCATGACATTTAGTCAAGCCAGAGCTGTGATCTCTCAAAGACTGAGTGACATTGCTAGACAAGGGGACATTGCCCTTGTGAAACCTGGGATGTTTTTTTGGGATCAGATATTTCAGATTACACCAGCCCCTTATTTTGTGGAAATCCACTATGTGGAATACCGTAGACTCCTCACAGCTGCTAGGTTAAATGTCCTGGAATTGGCGGTCTTGTTGGGAAGGTACAGGGGAGTCCCATATGCCCAGAGATCTTGTCATTGTGCCCTGGGAGAGTGATTGAGTCAACTGAACATATTCTTTTGATCTGCCCATTCTATGCAGATCTTAGACAAAAACTTATAGCTCCACTCCTATGCCAACTTAACCCTCTAGCCAGAGAAAGACAGGTTTTGTTTTTGCTGAACAAGTTTACTGGAACAACAGCCTCCTTGGTGGCCAAATTTCTTTTTCTGGCTCTTAAGCGTCGTAAGGTTAAAATTGACGTGGGTCTAAATGTATAGCCTATTTCTTATTGTCGGTTTAAGTTTTAAGTTCCTTTAGATGTTTGATGTTTTAATTTTTGTATGGATAATTCTGACTGACGGTCGAATAAAGTCTGTTTATTGATTGACTGCCCTGAACTGCGCTGCCCACCCGGGCCGTACGGAGGGCCAGTTGGCGGCGGCGGCAGCTTCACTTCCCGTCGCCGTCGGAATCCAAATCGCAGCCTCCTCTGGAGCGCAGGGTGGCGAGGCTACTTCGTCTTGCGAAGCACGGCCATAGACGACTTCGTTTTGTGAGTCTTCACAAAAATCGCAAAACGTTTTCGTCTTGTGATTTTTTCGTTGCCTGAGGCGTTCGTCTTGCGAGGTACCACTGTACAAAGCAGGTGGGGGGAATGCCTGTGTAACCTTGTCACACACCTACAAAGAGGAAGGTACATCCTGACCCAGAAAGAGTATGAAGGTTATCCTGCAGAGAGGTGAACCCCCAGCCTGCAGAAAAACAGGCATAGGATGTTGGGCATTCAGAGAAGATATACAAGAGGTATGTACAGAGTGGCCTGTGAAATTCCCTCACCAAAAAACTTGACTAGCTTCCTACTTGTTGAAAGGGAAAACTTCCCTTTTCCAACAGGATTCGGGGAACTGGATGCTTTTAATGAAGGTGCTCTTTTTATTGTAATTATTGGTGTGGTTTTAATACATTTTTATATAGAATTGTAGAGTTGGAAGGGACCCCAAGGGTCTTCTAGTCCAACACCCTGCAATACAACAATCATGCCTAAAGCATCTCTGGCAGATGGCGACCCAACCCGTTTAAAAATCTGCAAGGAACGAGATCTCCAAACTTTGTCCAAAGCTCTTTTAAAACTGTCTATAGTTTTACATAGCTTTAATTCTGTCAATGTTTAATTGGTCTTTAATAAGCATTTTTCCATGTTTTTAGCAGTTTTTGATTTTATATTGTCACAGTGGCCGGAGTGGACTACTTCAGAGTAACGACGCTACGCAGCTCTGCATTTTATTCTTTTATTGGTGCTGCGTATTTACAGTGCTCAAGTCATTGCTATTTACACGGAGCGATGTTGTCAGTCGGTTTCAGAACCTCCTAATGGCTTTTGGCGCGTCTTTCTCCAACACAAAAGCTTTGGCAGACCCATCCTCTTGCCCCTCCTCTTCCTGCGTAATTCTGGAGTTGGGGGGATGGGTCTTCCCCCCTTACTTGCCCCTTCCTGTCCCACCTGGGACCCTGGCTCCTCTACCTTGCCTGAGCCTCGGACACGACTTCCTGCTTCCCCACTGGAATCGGAACTCTCCCTGCTTTCCCCTTTGCTCGGGGACGGGCTTGAACTCAGGAGGGGAGGGACTTCGCGATATCCCCTGTCCCTCACATCCACCCCCCTCCCAAGCTCTCCTTCACCCCTCCCCAGGCCCCCCCCCATGTGTCGGTGACGACTGGAAGCCTAAAAACTCGGTGCTCTCCGAGCCCGTTGGTGTGAACACCTCCCCCCAGTCCTGCGAGCCCCCCCCTTCCGCCTGGGAGGACGGGAATCCCAAAAAGTCCGTGGCGTCAGAGCTGGTGGGGGTAAAAATGTTTTGCCAATCTGCTCCTTCCTCTGACTGGGTGGATCTTGGCGACACCCATACCTCATCCTCTGGTTCCTCAAACTCCGCTTCCCAGCGCCATGGTGAGCTGTTCTCCCGTGCCTCCTCCTCCTCCCCCTCCCTTTCCATGTGCCAGGGCTTGGGTCTGTGGGGAAAGAGGGCGTGAAATTCTTCCACCAAGAATTCCTCCTGTATCTGAGTGGCGGGAACCCATTCATTCTGGGACGGTGGAGCATCCTCCCATGCCATGAGGTACTCCAGGCCCCCCACCCCCCACCTTGAATCCAGGATGGCCGTGGCCTCATTGAGTTGCTCCCTGCTTTCCCTCTCCCCCCCTCCCTCGGGGGTTTGTTCGCTGTCTCTGAGCCTGCTGCTTTCCCTGTACGGCGACAGCAGCGATCTATGAAACACTGGATGCACCCTCATGTCCTCTGGCAGTGCCAGCCTGTATGCCACCGGGTTGACCTGTTGCGTGACCGTGAAGGGGCCCAGCCATTTGGGTGCCAGCTTTTTGCACCTCCCTCTGGTGGGAAGGCCCTCCGAGGACAACCACACCTTGTCCCCCACCCTGATGACCTCCCCTTGTCGCCTGTGGCGATCTGCCCCCTTTTTGTACGCTTCCTTGGCCCTCTCCAAGTGTTCTCTGAGCTGCTGGTGCACCGTCTCCAGTTCCTCTGCCCAATCCTCAGCCTGTGGGCCCTCCTCCTCCTCCTCCCTCTCCCTCTCTGGGAAAGATCTGAGGTCGCGCCCGTAATTGGCCTTAAAGGGCGACACCCCTGTGGAGACGTGCACTGCATTGTTGTAGGCAAATTCTGCTAGTGGCAAGCGATCCACCCAGTCCGTTTGCCGCTGGCTGACGTAGCATCTCAGGTACTGCTGCAGAATGGCGTTGACCCTCTCCGCTTGTCCGTTGGTCTGCGGGTGTCTAGCCGTCGACAAGCTGACCTCCACCTGCAGGAGGTTCATGAGCCGCCGCCAGAACCTGGAAACAAATTGGCGGCCACGATCCGAAATAACCCTTAAAGGTAATCCATGCAGTCTGAAAATGTGATCAACAAACAGTTTGGCTGTCTCTTCTGCCGAGACTGCCCTGGCACACGGTATAAAGTGACACATTTTGGACATGAGGTCCACCACCACCAACACTGCAGTCTTACCCCTGGACGAAGGCAGATCTGTGATGAAGTCCATGGACACCACTTCCCACGGCCTGTGTGGTGTGGCTAAGGGCTCCAGCAACCCTGGTGGCGCTGCTCTGACCACCTTCGCCCGCTGGCAGGTGGTACAGCCCCTTACATAGTCTCGAACATCTTCCCTCACCCCTGGCCACCAGAAGTGTCTCATGACTAGGTGAGTGGTCTTGTCCCTTCCAAAATGCCCCGCTGTAGGGTTGTCGTGCATCTGCTTGAGGACCGTACGTCGAAGCTGGGTGGTGGGTAGGTACAGCGCACCCTTGTAGAAAAGCAGCCCTCTGCGTTCTGCAAAGTCTTTTGCCTGCTCCCTCCCCCCTCTCAGTTCTCTGAAGATGCGGTTGGCAAATTCATCCGCTGCCGTCAGTGCTGTGAGTTCTGCCTCGCTCACCACTGCTGCTCCGCAGGACCATGCCGACGGGGGGAAAATGTGCCTTGGGGCTGGTGGCGCCTCCTCCTCCATGTACTCTGGCTTGCGGGAGAGGGCATCCGCCCTGACATTCTGCTCTCCTGGGATGTAGTGTATGGAGAAGTTGAAGTTCGAGAAGAACTCCGCCCACCGTATCTGCCGCTGGTTGAGCACCCTGGCAGTTCTCCAGAACTCCAGGTTCTTGTGGTCTGTGCACACCTGGATGGGGTGCTTGGCGCCCACCAGGAAGTGTCTCCAGTGCTGGAACGCCGCGTGGATCGCAAGAAGTTCCCGATCAAAAACTGTGTAGTTTCGCTCGGGCTGGGTCAACTTCCTGGAGAAGAAGGCACAGGGTCTCCACTCTCTGTTGGCGTCCAGTTGCAACAAAATGGCGCCCACAGCCTTATCAGAAGCATCTGTTTCAATGCGTAGGGGCGCGTCCTGAACCACGTGGAACAGGTTCTGGTCTGAGGCGAACACCCTCTTGAGGCTTTCGAACGCTGCTTGCGCCTCTGGTGTCCACCTGAACCTCTGCTTGCCTCTCAGGCAGTCAGTGATGGGAGCCGTAACTCGAGAGAAGTTCTTGATGAACTTCCTGTAGAAGTTGGCAAAGCCTAGTAGGCGTTGGGCATCTTTGCGCGTCCTGGGGCTGTGCCAGTCCAGGATGGTCTGCACCTTGTCCTTGTCCATTGCCAGCCCCTTGTCTGACAGCTTGTAGCCCAGGAAGTCCACCTCCTTGGTGTGAAACTTGCACTTCTCCAGCTTCACATACAGGTGGTTCTCCTTCAGGCGCTGTAACACCTCCCTGACGTCCTTCACGTGCTGCACTGGGTCGTTGGAGTAAATAAGGATGTCATCCAGAAAGACCAAGCATTTCCTGAAGAGTAGGGACCCCAGGACGTGGTGCATGAAGGCCTGGAAGCATGCTGAGCCCCCTTGCAACCCGAAGGGCATCACCAGATATTCAAAAGAGCCCAGAGGCGTGAACATCGTGGTTTTCCACTCATCGCCTTCCCGGATCCTGATCAAGTTGTACGCCCCCCTCAGGTCTAGCTTGGTGAAAATCTTGCCTCTGCGTGCCGCTGTCAGGAGATCATCCACTCTGGGCATGGGGAAAGCCACTGGCTCTGTCACCGAATTCAGCCGTCTAAAATCCACCACAAGACGGCGCTGTTGCGTGTCTTTCTTGT
Organism: Zootoca vivipara; assembly: GCF_963506605.1. NCBI lineage: Eukaryota > Metazoa > Chordata > Lepidosauria > Squamata > Lacertidae > Zootoca > Zootoca vivipara. The sequence continues at coordinate 8,230,949 of NC_083279.1, read as the reverse complement.
CCACCCAGAAGACCGGGCTGCCCCCTGCTGCCTTGCTTTCTCTGATGAACCCCCGCTTGAGGTTCTTGTCGATAAAAGCGCGCAGATCCTCCAGTTCCTGGTCTGACATGGCGTACAGCTTGGCTGGGGGTATAGTTGCCCCAGGCACCAGGTTGATCTGGCAGTCAAAAGGCCTGTGTGGGGGCAGGTGGTCGGACTCCGCTTCACTGAAGACCTCCTGCAGGTCCCAGTATGGTTTGGGTATCGCCTCACCCCCTTTGACGTGCATGGTGGCCACCGTGGCTATCGGAGGCCCCTCCCCTGGTTGGTGCTGCATGCAATGTTCCAGGCAAAAGTCCGATCCAAAAGTGATGCATCTCTGATGCCAACTTATGGAGGGGTCGTGGCGCGCCAGCCAGCTCATGCCCAAAACGATTGGGGGGTCTGAGATGGTGGTGACGTTGAATGCCAGTGTCTCTGAGTGCCTTCCAACCGTCATTCTCATGGGGGGGGTTTGATGAGTGATGGCCCCTCCCAGCAGCTCTCTGCCGTCAATGGTTGCCACGTGCAGAGGAAAATCCAGCTGCAGAAGCTGGATCTGGTGCTCTTCTGCAAAGTTTCTCGAGAAGAAGTTGGCTGAGGCACCACTGTCAATTAGGGCGAGGACCGTCAATGGATAGCCATTTGGGAGCGTGAGCGTCACTTCTAGAACCACTCCTGCTCTGGGAGGGGTGGGCTGGCTCTGCTCCTCTCTGTGCGGGTGGGTGGGCTGGGGCTGTTGTCTGCTGACTGTGCCTGGCTGCCGCCCCTTGTCTCCTGCAGCCAGGCTTTCCCGTTTCCCTGCTGTGGTGCTGCGTCAGTGGGGGAGGGCACAACCGTTCCCGCCTTTCCTTGCCACTCCCTGCGATGTGGGCAGTCTCTGACGAGATGCTGGGGGGAGTTGCAGAGAAAGCAATTCCCACCCCTTCCCTCCTTGCGTCTTGGCGCCGCTGGGGTTTGAAAAGCCCGCGCGCGCGCGCTATCAATCTGCATGGGTTCCTGGTCCTGACTGGCCCCAGGCGTGGCTTGAAAGGGTTGTTGAGGGAGTGGCTTCTCCTGCGACCGTGGGAACCAAGCCCGCTTTGCGCGCGTTGCTTGCTTGTCGCTCCATCTGGATTCCTGCCTCACCCCCACCGCCAGAGCCGCTTTGCTCAGTTGATCCATATTACTGGGCTTTGGACCTCTCGAGAGCTCATCCTTCACCTCCTCATGCAACCCCAAGTAAAACGCCGCTTGCATTGGGGCAGACTCCAGATCCCACCCCAATCTGTGCACCAGCATGGTGAATTTCGCCCAATACGCGCGAACTGTCATATTTCCTTGGCGTAAATTATGAAGTTCCTCCTTAGTCTGGTCCATATGACTATCGGACGAATACATCGTTTTCAAACCTTCTAGAAATAGTTTGACATTCTTCATGCAAGGATTCCTTGTTGCAATTAACGGTCTTAGCCACTCCCTGGCCGCCCCTGTAAGGTGCTCCACAATAAACGCTACTCTGTGCTCATCATCAGGGAACTCATCGTGGTGCAGCTCAAGAGCATACACAATCTCAGTCTCAAAGCCCTGAAACTCCTTCGGGTCTCCATTGAACTTGCTTACTAGGGTCCCGGCTCTCCTTCCTGGCAGCACTTGGACTTGGGGTGCCCCTCCCGCCTTGTTTTTCTCTGCATCCAGCTTGTTTTGGAGGTCTACCGCCACCGCCCTTAAATGCTGCTCTTTTTCCTGGAGCTCTCTCACCTGTTCCGCAAGTTGTAGCCGGTCGTCCTGGACCTTCTTAGTCTCCTCTTTAGCTGCCTTCAATTCTCCCTGCGCCTGCAGCGACAGCTGTTGCAGTTCTAGCTGGGCTTGCTCAGCGATCTGCCGCCACTTCTCCGCCTCTGACACGCTCATCCCGGCAACTCCAAAGTAGCCCAAAAATGATTAGGAGGTTGCTGTCACAGTGGCCGGAGTGGACTACTTCAGAGTAACGACGCTACGCAGCTCTGCATTTTATTCTTTTATTGGTGCTGCGTATTTACAGTGCTCAAGTCATTGCTATTTACACGGAGCGATGTTGTCAGTCGGTTTCAGAACCTCCTAATGGCTTTTGGCGCGTCTTTCTCCAACACAAAAGCTTTGGCAGACCCATCCTCTTGCCCCTCCTCTTCCTGCGTAATTCTGGAGTTGGGGGGATGGGTCTTCCCCCCTTACTTGCCCCTTCCTGTCCCACCTGGGACCCTGGCTCCTCTACCTTGCCTGAGCCTCGGACACGACTTCCTGCTTCCCCACTGGAATCGGAACTCTCCCTGCTTTCCCCTTTGCTCGGGGACGGGCTTGAACTCAGGAGGGGAGGGACTTCGCGATATCCCCTGTCCCTCACATATATGTATGCTGCCTTAAGTCTCGTCAGATAATAATAATAATAATAATAATAATAATAATAGCCTGTCCATACATTAGAAAGAAAAGTTGAAACACTTGAAAGTGTGCCAAAAAAGGAAGTCCATTAAGGCTTGACATCAGCATAAACCAACCAACCAACCAACCAACAAACAAACCGTAGCACTAGATAGAGAATATGTTCCTGTGCATGTAGTAGTGAGTGGGTCATGATGATCTTCACCATTCTTTGGAGTTTGTCTTTTAGATGCTTATGGACTCGCACATATGTACAGCTGCTCTGCTACTGGTAGGTGTTATATAATCCCCAAGGAACTATTAACATTTTATGACTAAATTATTTGTACTATACCTTGAGCAAGGCCTCGTATTGAAAGCTAAATCCAAGGTGCTGACATGTTTTGATGACATTGACGAGGTTTGTGTGTTATTCTGGCGTGTAAGCCGCAAGAGAACTTTTATATTACAGTGTGACATACAAATCCCAGAAATAAATGATTATTCAGAAGACAACTTGATGAAGGCAAAATGGCATTTCCCCTATCTGTTACCCTGTGCAAACTTATTGGGGAATTACAGTGGTACCTCAACTTACGAATGCCTCGACTTACGAAGGTTTCGACTTCCGAAGTCTGCTAAGCCAGAAGTATTTTCGCCGAGCACGTTCTGCGCATGCACAAAATGGACACTTCGACTTACGAAGAGCACCGTGGAACGGATCGCCTTCGTAAGTTGAGGTACCAGTGTAAGTCCTAATGAATTCAAGGAAACATGGACAAAATCATCCTAAGCCTTCCCTTTTGGAAGTGATCCAGTTCTTTGTCTCCATACAGATTGGTAAATGCATCCCTACACATTCTATGGAAACATGGCTTGAAAAGATCAGTATACAAGATTCATTGTCAGCAAGTAGCATTTCTCTCTTTCAAAAGTTGACCTTTGCTTCTTTTTTTAATTTTAAAGATATATCTGTGCTTTTTAAAATCTTTTTAAAAGCATGCATTTTTGGTTAAGAAATTGAAGATAATTTCTTTGTTCTACTTCTAGGCTGGGGAGGTTCAGATAAAAAAGAATTCCTGTCTTAAAAGTCACACATGGCTGTAATTTAAGTTTTTTTTTTTAACCTTCTTGTCCGTAACAGTTGAAAGAAACCTTCAATGAAACTTTATTAACTAGACCAATGCCTGAGGCTATAAAGGTTCATTTATTACCAGTTTCTTGGCTGTTTTTCTTCTTCTATTTTTCGGTTAAACTCATAGTGTAAGATAATACTTCACAAAATTAAACCTTTGACCTTCTGTAGAGTTAAGTCGCCTTTGATTAGATAAAGTAACAATTTATGGTCCAGCTTGAGGTTGCACATGAAATGAATAATGCAACAGACTGAATGAGGACTGAAAATCTATTGCTTTTGAAGAGATGACTGTTAAAAAGAAATCTACACTCTTAATTGAATTGTTTTGATTCTGTACGCACATCTGCAATATTTCAGACTCTTCATAGTAAATGTAGTCTTTTATTTGGTGGTTTCTGTATATTATATGTAGTTAAAATCTGAGTAAACTTAGTAAACTCCATTGAATCTAATCAGAAAACAAGATACTGCTGAAAATATGTAGTAGGTGCTTTGTTATTTTAAGTAATTGGATACTGTATGTTCCTTTAGACTTCTTTAAATAAAAAAAGTGGAAATGTGCCATTTATTTTCAGTGCTGTTTTCTTACTTCATAATTACCTTTAGGATTGCAGCTTAGCACCGTAATTCTGTGCTTTTATTCAGAAGCAAGCCCACTGAGTCCAATAGTCCTTAGTACCAAGAAAGTGTACATAAGATTACAGCGTAAGATTTTTAAAAAAGCAGGGATGCCACCAAAGAAACCCGGAGCAGCAAATAAGCATCTCTACAACAGAAGATCAGTGTAAGAACATCTCATCATGAACCACTGTGACAATCAATAGGATGTAATTAACGGAAAGGACTTAAGGGTAGCATATAGGATAGGGGGAAATATGGGATTTGCAAAGTATATATTGAATGGATTAACTCATGTAATTGACTTGGGGTAGGGCCTTCTTTGTGGTGGTGCTTTGCTTGTGGAACCCTCTGCCCTTGGAAGTGAGTTGAACACCGTTGATGCTGAGTTGCCATCATTTGCTAAAGAGTAATCTATTTACTCAGGCCTTTGGGACAGCTTGATGCTTGTGCTAGGCTATTTATATTAATTTACTTGCTGCTGGACTGTTAGTATGGTATGTAAATTTTGATTTTAATGTTTTATTGATTGTAATGCCGGGCTTCCCAAATTGTGTTCCGTGAGCTTCATTCACATGGTCTGGTATGTCCACACTAATGGCACTTTTATTGCTTCTTTTATTCCTTATATTGTATTTTATCGTATGATGATTTGCTTTTCACTACAATGCAAATTGTAACAATAATATCAATCTAAGAAATAAAAGAAGCAATAAAGATGCAATAAAAAAATCATACAGCATCTAGCACACCACATTACAACAGGTAAAAATAACAGTAAGTGGTTCACCATGACCATAAGCAATTTTCAAGTGGCCAATGGGAAAAAAGTTTGAGATGTATATTAGAATGGTATGGTTGTATTTTATTGTTTCATATGTAAACAGCCGTAGGTTGTTTTGATGAAGAGCAGCCAAGTAAATCATGCAAATAGATGAATATACTGACAGTGCAATCCTAGGCTTGCCATATGTCATGAAAATTCCTGACATGTCCTGGTTTTCGGGTGTAAAAATGGTGCTGGGGAAATGGGGTGTATGGCAGTGCAATGGAAAAAGCAGCAGAAACAGCTCAAAGAAGCTCAACAATTTTGAGGACTTCCTACAAAAAGCTCAACAACTTTGCAAGTGTCATGAATTTTACTATGCAACCCTATGTAGGGGTACTCAGAAGTTACTTATACTGAATTCCTTGGGGCTATGGAAACGTGTAAGATTTCAGCCTAAGCAAATTATGTCTATGGGAAGAAGAATGTTCTTAATCTTTAAGAGGTTTGCATAAAAATGGAAGTAAGTTATTAATTTTCATGAAAGTGAATTAATCTTAATATTGATTTCAAAGCAAATCAAATTGTTTTAAAAATATTTTAAACCTATCAACTTTGATCCAAAGAAAGTTAGTCATGTTGAAATTGCATGGATTTTCTATTTTCCCCCCTGTATTGCATACTTTCTGCTGAAACACACATAGATACGTATGTGTCGTCATCTGCTTTCAAAAGCAAAATTATTTTTTCTTCTATGGCCTATTTAGATCGTCATTACACAGAGACTACATGGATCCTGAGTTGAATCTGAAGTCTCTAGATGGGTTTTTCAAAGAAAAAAAAAGAATTAGTTCCATTTGAATTGCGAAATAATACTGTTATTTCGAAGTCAGTTACATCAAAATCAATTGGACTTGTTGCTATGCAGCATGACTAAATTATCAAGTAGCAACCTGATGAGCTGACTCTGTCCTTTAAAAACTCTAGTTATAGTGGAAGCAATTGCTGCAGTAATTGTTTGGTGAGTTATATTGGCTTTTATCCCACCTCCTACCCTCAAATTGGCATTCTCATGCCTAGCCATCCCTTAGACCCTGTGCCCATTCTTCTGCCCTGCCTGCTGTGAGACAAAATTAAAACTACAGTACTTTCTGCAGCAGGTGGGGCAGAAAATTAGGTAAAGCATCTGATGAAGGAACAGTGTTGAAGAATACTAGATAATCTTTAGCTGCTTTGGGGCTTTTGAAGAGGCTAGATTTCCTCAATGAATATCTGGGAATCATTGAGCAGTTCCATACTTTTAATAACAGCAGCAGCAGCAGCAGCAGCAGCAGCAGCAACAACAACAACTTATTATTTGTACCCCACCCATCTGGCTGGGTATCCCCAGGGGAAATTCATTTCTTTGCACAGGGGAGTCTACAGCATCCAGAGGGAAAGTTTTCGATTTTGCTTCAACCTTGCGCAAATTACAATAATCAGAGGAGATGAAACCAGCAAACTACACTTCCCAACAGTTGATCCCCCCAACAAGTAGGGATGTTCTTGTGATTCCCAGTTTTCATTTTAAAGAACACACCCCACCTTCCACTTCCACTATTACTCATTGGTGTCATCCTTACTTCACTTCCAATATGCTATATTATATTCATTAGTTATGTGACCAGCTATCTCACAGGCGGTTTTAAGTACTCTTTATAGTTAGTCTACTTGACCTAACTACATGTTACACTCACTCTAGAAATGTTAATGAAGCACCTGTATCATAAAGATTAAAAATATTATGTGATTTTCAGTGACAGCTATAAGAAAACAGAGCCTGTTCCCAGTAAATCAGAACAGTTTAAGCATATGGGATGGACTATAACAGTGAAAGCAGCAATTTTCACTCTGCACCTTCAACGTCATTAATGATGTACGGTAGTTGACAAGGCTCCCTAGGTGGCTAACTGAAGACTGTGGTATCACCACTGAGAATGGCTTTTTTTGGAGCCCTATACATACTTACTTCAAATAGATTCATTGGGGAGGAGACATTCCCACAGAAGGATTCTTCAGGAAGGCATTATCTTTGTTTCTGGAGATTTTTGTTGGAAGTGAACTTTAGTCACAAAAACAAAATTTTAAAGAAAACCGAACATTATCCTTTTTCAAACTTGGTAAATTAGAACCTCAGCACTGAGCCTTACTAGATGTGTGAGGGAAGAGAAAATTGTTCTGCTGGGTAGCACTGTGGTGAAGAAGGGGATTTGCTAGAAGAGCTCATTCAGTGTGTGTTTCTTCAGGTTTTCAGTGTCTAGCTGAGGTTAAGAGCTGAGTTTCTGCTAAGACTTGAAGAGCTTTGAATTGAGTTATAATTCAGGCTCACCCTGCTCTTACAAGACACCTTGAACAGACTTTTCCCGATGAGTCTATAGGAACTGTCAGCAGTAGGGAAGATTACTTCAGAACCACGATTGTTGAATTGAACTTTACTTTTTGATGTTTTGCTTTTTGAATTAAATTGTTGGACAAGATTAATTGTACACAGTGAGAGCTTTAAATGAATAGCTGTGTTAAAGCATTAAACTTCTAAGTATGTCACATGGGGGAAAAGCTGGGAGGTTTAATGAATAAATGCATTTAATGCATAAAATGCCTCAGCTAATTTTTTAATTCCTCTACTAACGGTCTTTATTAAAGAAAAAAAGCACATCACCCTGTACTTTATTCATCCTTCTGTGCTGGTTGCGGAAATTTCATATTCCTGCGTCTTGCTAATCTCCCGGTTCCACAGAAGTAAACAATAGATTTCATAAATTAAAAATACGCTCTTCAGAACATGCTTCTAAAGATAAAAAACAAGGCTGTAAACATTTATGACTGAAACAAACTAGATTGTTCAAATACTGCCATGATGTATCATGTATATCAATATGGCACTGATATCAGTTAGAATGCAAACAAGGTTTTAAATGATGTGCCCCTTCATTTCAGCTGGAGAATCCACTTTACGCCATCTGCCTATCAGATGGTTAGGAACCAGGACTGCGTATTAATGCCACATGTTCGATTTTTCCTCCCTCTTGTAATGGTTAGATTCATATTGCTAATAGCTGTGCAGGAGCACTGTCGATGAAATTTGTGTGACGCTGGAGTGATGAGATATTTATAAAGTGGCCTGTCTCACTGAATAATCAGCAGGAAGAATGCCAGACATAAACAGCTTATCAATTTTGGAATATTAATGATAACTGCTGCCTGCAACTGTAATAGGGTGACTTTTCTATCTCTTTTTTACACACTTGTTTATAGTTCTTTGGAACAAATGCTAGGAGAAAACAAGAAATACTTAAAAAAAATTCAGAGTAGTTATTGGGCTTATCTTAAAATTGCTTTCATATATTGATTTTTCCATCTAATTTAATTAATGGCAAGCAGCACTTATCCAAATGACCTAGAGAACATGAAACAACACAATATGAGTTTGAATAAAAAAGGAGGCAATGATTACCTAGTGCACAACCCACAACTTGCCTTTCGTTCCATGCTGGTGTGCTTTCATGGAACTCCTCTATTCCAAATCCGGAAGCTTTGCAACTGGTTGGGCTAGTTACAGTTCCTTCACTTCAGTTCCACACTAGAAGTGCTGCAGTCCTGTATCTTCTGACTATCGAAGCCACACCTGCCAATCGCATTAGTGTCACAGGACGGCAAACGATTAGTGGACCATATGGTTTATGAATCTCAGGATTGGCTTGGATTTGGCAGAAGTATGGGATAACAGTGCATCCTCCTCTTGCTTTGTAGTGCAACACAATTGTGGACTGGGCTGTGTTACAAACTGCTCTGACTATATGTCACGTACAGGGTTCAACAGATTCTGAGTGGCATTGGTGGACAACCAAAATGTTGCCCTTGCCAGGACATGCCCCTGGCATCATGCTGTATCTCTCAGCGACAAACAGAAGCACCTCTTCCATTCGTCTCCAACTCAGAGCTGCAGTTCTTCGGCTCCAGGGCATGCTTGCACAGGGCCTTTCTTTCTAATTCTTCCCCACTGTACAGCACGCAGTGCCTGAAAATCAGCTCTTAATAGTGGGGGGCCTCCAGAGTGGGCTTCAGTGTGATATGAAGGGCTACATTTGGAAAGAGAAAATGGCAGTCTTGCTAGTTAGTAGCAGAAGAACTTTCCACTCAAAGAGTAGAAGAAGACACTTTGGATCCTAGGTACAACATAGACATTTCTCCACGCTTGTTTTACTACCGCCATTAAGAGATGGCCAAAACAAGACTGTCTTGCAGTGGTAATTCATGGCTGCCAAGTTTTCCCTTTTCTCGCGAGGAAGCCTATTCAGCATAAGGGGAAATCCCTTAAAAAACAGGATAACTTGGCAGCTATGTGGTAATTTAGTTTTTGTTATTGGCAGAGATTTAGTGGAAGTGTATGATACAAATGAGGAAAAACCACCAAAAACACCTTCTTTGGGGACCCTGCTGTTAGAACTTAGTGAACAGATGGCAGCATTGAAAAAGGTGCACTTAAAGGTTGCAATGAAGCATAAATAAGAAAGTGGTATTTGAGACAGGTATAACTTGGTTTGTTCACAAGTTACAGAATCAAATTTATTTTCGTAACGTGTCTCATGCCTGAGAACAAAATCGGAATTCTTACTGTATTTCTTGGTTTGGAACTAGTATGCACTCTCTTAAGGTAATGAGCCAAAGTTTACATCCACCACTGAGTGGATAAAAACAGCTTTACTTTTACTTTTTTTTTTTACTTTGACAGCTTTACTAACAGGACTTGACAGAAAAACCATTCCCAGCTTGCAATCTTCTGGACTTTTAAGTTTATTTGGTTACATTTTGGACAGCTGACCTCTTATTTTTAAAACTCATGCCTTCATTGAGAATTTGGTATTGTAAACAAATTTGGAAGAAAATGTAGCACACCAAATTGTGTATTGCTGAATTTTCTTCTTAGTAAAATTCCTTTTGGTGGCAGATGATGCGAGAAGAGTATCAATTTCAATGGAAAGTTGGTAGAAGTTAATTTAGTTCCATTCCTGTCTCTTTTTAGGTCTGACAGCTGCAGCTGCTGCAGCAGCAGCTGCCACCAATGCAGCCATTGCAGAAGCAATGAAGGTGAAAAAAATTAAATTAGAAGCTATGTCGAACTATCATGCCAGTAATAATCAGCACGGAGCAGAGTCTGAGAATGGGGATCTGAATTCTAGTGTGGGTAAGTTTCCGATCTAAAATAGAATTCTTATATAAGTAATACCATAATAGATAACAAAACTGATTCTTGCATTATTTGTTTTTGCTACTGTTGTAAGAATATTACTTTTGCATGTGGTTCTTTGCTGACCCGTTATTATATAATTTTTCAATAAAAAACACACATTTGGATGGTGACTTGTCATTGTTAAAATCTAGGTAGGGTTATATGAAACAGAAAAATATCACAGTATCCCACTGCCCTACTGGAAGTAAACACTCAACAGCCCAATCCCAGCCAAGTTAAGTAGAGAAATATTTGGTGCAAGGTTGTTTTGGTCTTGATGAGTTCAACCAGACCAATGAAATGTAGGCGTTAGGCTGCACAGCCTGGTAGGTATTTCAGTCTTGCATCACAAGTACTGAAAGAGAAATAACGAACACATTAAACAAAGTTTGGAAATACTGGGTTTGATCCAGATATGGGCATCCCCAGAGTAGACGTAAGCTTGACTAAGTCTGGATCCAACCCACTGTGTATTGAATTTTCATGGATAAATTCCTAAATGATAACTTCTTCCGCCCCCACCATATGTTAAATATTTGGAACCATTAGCACGACTCTATGTCTAATAAGATGCAGGGTTAACATGATGTGTTTACACATGTCGTAAATTTCCTTGGCTAAAATATACTTAAAATTATGGTAGCTTTTAAGGTCATTCCATTGTAATGGCTCCCTTCTGCTCTCTGAGATAAATGTAAGTAAGCGAACTGAAAGCGGAGTTTTAGTGCTGTTAACCATTGTACATGGCAGAGGTCGCGTAGACATAAAGCAGACATGACAATCTAATATATTCCTCTTTTTGTATTCTGCAAATTTTTGAGGTTATTCTTAAGGATGACAACTTGACAACTTTTTTGTTCTGAATCTTCCTGTACATATTTATTATTTAACCCATGCCCAAGAACAAAAGGAACAAATGTGCACATCAGCAGATTCCGAGGCCAGTTTTCCCTTCCTTTTTCTGTTAATGTTTCAGCAACCGGGGGTGGGGTGGGGTGGGGGGTTGAGGAGCTACAGGTACAATTAGGAAAACTGTTTCGAGAATGGCGAAGATAGATATGAAGTTTAATGGTCACCAACAAAAGTGGTCTCAAAGGAGGGTATGTGCTAGTGGGTGGGGAGGGGGAAGCACACGGCAAAGAAACAAGAGTAGTATTCTTGGCTGAATGAAATGAGCAGGGATTGGTTGCAAGAAGCACAGTATACACCAGGGGTCCCCAAACTTCCACCGCTGAGGGCCGGTGCTGCCAACGCCGATTGCGCTATGGGCCGGAGCACATGGGAGCGTGTGGGATCGCACGCCCATATGTGCGCACACACATGATTTCCAGTGCACTTCCAGGTCACTGGAACACCGGAAATAGCTTGTGCACATGTGCATGGGCTTCCTCTGGCCCAGAAGTGCGCTGGAAATGACGCTTGTGCATGTGCACAAGCTATTTCTGACGCTCTGGTGGCCAGGAAGTGGGCAGCTGTGCCGTGCCGCGCAGTTAAGAGCGGGTGGCAGCAGCAGGCAGCAGGGGTCACTGGGGGCCGCATAAAAGAGCCTTGCGGGCCGCATCCGGCCCCTGGGCCTTAGTTTGGGGAAGCCTGGTATACACCATATATATTTTTAAGGGGAAGAACGGGTAGATGCTGCCTTTAAGCAATTGAGAAAAGGAGAGGTATGAAGAACGTCTTCTATTTTTGTAACGTGACAAAAGTAAAATGACTTGTTCAAAATGACAGGTTTAGTAGGACTTGCTTACTTTTTGAGGCTATTTTGATTCTAGTAGGAAGTACAAAAGGCATTATTGCCAGCAGTGCATAGTATTTTTATTAAATGTTAAGCTCTCTTATACTTTCTTTTTCATATCTCAAAAAGACATCCATGTTGAGAGTTTTGTAATACATAAATATGGCCAATTAATTAAGTGATAAATCTTTTTTAAAAGGTGGCCAATTGTTCAAAAAGAATTGGTTGGCGATCCTAATATTTAGAGATTTTAAGAATGGGACTAAAACTCCAGCATCCTTTCTGCAAGTCTCAATTTCCTTCATTTTCTCTGAACTTGCCTTTATTTTTCTGAATTAGTATCACACAGACACACATATACATGTGTAAGTGTGGCTGATATTTTGGTACTGGTGTTTCAAGTGCCATGCATTTTTGTCCCTACAAATCTGGAAAGGTCTAAATAGCCCCAAAATGAGCTGAGAAGAATGATGATATTGGATTAAAAGGTAAAGGTGAGAAGAATGATGATATTGGATTAAAAGGTAAAGGGACCCCTGTATCATCTCTTTGGTTCTGGGTTCTGATTTGCTAAATGATCCTGAACCTGGAACCACAAGCTGGGGCAATCGGATGTGCTTCCACCTCGTCCCGTCAGCATGAAGCTGGAGATGAGTGTTATAAATGTGTGGGGTGCCCTCCGCACTCCAGGGGCGTTGTGAACCCAGAACACCTCTTGGGAGCCCAGGCCGGCCAGCCTCCTGGTCTGTGTGACAAAGTTGCACATCAAGCCTCTGCCCCCCTGACTCTGAGCTGTTTTGGGGAAGGGGTTGATTTCTCCTATTCCCCCAGCTCCAAGCTTAGAGCTCGAAAGAGCAGCAGGGGATTTCCACCCTGAGATGCTGCTGCCCTTCTGAGCATCAGGTCAATGATAATACCTTGCCGCCTGGAGGAGAAAGGTGGGTGGGTCCTGGCGAAAACAAATGTTTCCAGCCCAAAATTTTGTCAGCCTCTGTGTTGCATTGTGAATCCAGGTCTGAAACGAATGCTGCATATGGAACAACCTGATAGTCTGCAAGCATGTTCCTATACATCTCTGCCTCCACATATTTTTCAATTTGTAATGTACAAGAGAACAGTATTTGTGATAGTACCTGGCCATTGCCTGTTTGCTGCACTTCCTTTTGTCAACTGTGCAAGTGATTTGGAGCCTGCCCAGTCCACCTTCTCATGCATCAAACGTATTAAAACCCAGATACACTGCATGCTTAATCCACGTCTATCACTCTTCTCGGATCGGCTTGCATTTTTTTTTTTTTGCTTCTGCTTGGAACTTCTGGGATGAGGATGTTTCTGTCACCGTGATACAGCTTGCCCCACCCCCCTATGCAGCCCTAAGAATACAAACTAATAATAGAACCAGATCAATCAGTTCTTAACAATGAGACTCTTTTAACTACCCATTGTCACAGTGAGAGTAAACAATGAGAGATCTAGAGGAACCATTATTCTGCACAGTGTCAATGGCACCTGCATTGAACACCCCCCTCCTCCCCCCCAAAACAGGACAGAGTTTAAAATAAGCTGTACAAATGTCATTGCTAGCTTATTTGGAAGCCCTGTTTACAGCACAGTTAGATCTTGATGTTCATATCAAGGTGGTTTTTTTTTTTTTTACCCTTGAATCTCGATATTAGAACCATGCAGCCTAGTATTAAGATGGCAGTATTTGTATATGGTCTTGTGGAGAGATTAGTAATTGTGCAAACACAGGAATGATGGGTATGTTGCACAGAAGCCAACACCAGGAGGTCGCGGGGGCCGAGCAATCCACAAAGTCAATGAGCAAAGCCAGAGAGAGGTAGCCAGCCAGTCTCTGTGAGAGAAGCCAGTCTTCTGAGAGAGAAGCAGTTCAGCTCCACGCTCTGCAGCTAGCCAGCGAGTCACCCCTTTTTTGGGGGGGGGGGTTGGATGCAGAAGCAGCATGTCTCCGCCTCCAAGTCCAGGCCCCTCCCCATGGAAAAGGGTGCCTTGCTGACAACAGAACGCAGAGCTGAACTGTCACTGTCTGCTGCAGCCGCAGAGAGAGGGACAGTTCAGCTCCGCACTCTGCAGCCAGCGAGTGAGGCACCCTTTCCTGGGGGGGGGGAGGTTGGACACGGAGGCAGAGTCTCTTTGCCTCTGAGTCGGAGCCCCTCCCCATGGGAAAGGGTGCCTTGCTGGCTGTGGAGAGAAGGAAGAGGGACCCTCCCAAATCGTGCCGCAACATGCAGGTGTGTGCATGTGACGTTGCACATCTGCGTCAGTGGTGGGCTTCCATAATCCTGAGGGCGAGATGGTGCTCCTGGTATATTGTAGGGCACATAATATTCCATGTGCCTGGCCAGAGACCCACATTGTCTGAGCATACCTCTGCAAACATGCCCAAGCATCCTTCAAAACATTCTGGGGTTCCACAGCAGACAAATGAGTGTGAAAAGTGTTACCTGAACATAAAATGTTTTGAAACAGTGGCTTAGTTCAGTAACCACCCATAACAGCTTTGTATCCATACATACAAATTCACATGTTTAGCATGTTACTTCTTTAGCAAACAAGGAAGAGCATGTTGCAGTTCCTCTAGACATCAGCAAAACAAAGAAAAACAGATAAGGAGGGTTCTTGGAGGAGCAAAGTCTGCTGGGAGATCTGTTTGTTTGTTTGTTTATTTAACTTTATATACTGCCCTTTATCTGAAGATCTCAGGGAAATTTACAGCATAAAAACACAAAATAAAAACACAAAATACACAATAAGAACAAGAACAAACCCACCACCCCCCTCCCACAAACACATTGTGGGATAGGAGGCCTGATTGAAGAGGAGCATTTTCTCCTGGCACCTAATGATGTATAATGAAGGTGCCAGGTGAGCCTTCCTGGGGAGAGAATTCCACAGGCAGGAAGCCATTTTTCTGTCCTCAGGTACCCATGGCATTCTAAAAATGCACTGCCTTCTCTGCTTTGATCTTGGGTGCTTTTCTCAGACAGTAAACCTGAAGTTGGAGTATTTTAGCATTTTATTTTAGGCACAGCCCTTACTGTGGGTACTCTAAAATAACCATAATCACTATGATCATAGTGACAGGGGAAAAGTCACTGATTAAAATGCTCTGAAGGAGGTAAACTACAATAAAAACTAATCATTTATTACTTCTCTTACCTCCCCAATTTTTGTTGCAGCCTCTTAAGCTTTGGGAAACAGGAAATCCAAATGGAGGGCTCCAAGTGTGGCTTAAATAAAATATATAGCCGCAATACTTGTTCTCTCCTTTCCACAATCGGCTAGCATTCTTTTAGTTTAATATTTACTTGCTAAGATTAGATGCTAGTCTGCATGGTGATAAACAGTCTAGTACTGGCATCTGAAGGTGACCTGTCAGTTCATATGGACAAATCTCCTGCTTACTGAAATGTACAAAATAAATCATTAAAGCAGGCAGGTGCTCATTCCCAGTTTTAAATCACCATAGATTTATGATTTGAATTAATGCTTCATTTGGTCATAGAAATAGATGCTTGAGACAAATGATATGCAGTGGTTGGGGCTTCCATACTGTAGCCATCCTAATATTGATTACTGAGATGTCTTTGCAATCTCTTGTTTATATCAAGCACTGTCTTGTGACAGCTTGGCTGATACCAGCTACACTGCAGATAAGAAGGAAAAATGTCCTGGATTCTTTTTAGTGGCAACTTCTCACAGAGCATGCAGCAGAGATAAATTATTTTAGCCTGGTTATTTAAAGTAACAGCTACATAAGCCAGACATCAAAGCTCTACTATTCTTGAGAGTATGATCGTATAAAGTGATCCCCTCCCTTTATGAAAAAAGGTCACATTCATATTTAGTAGAAAGCCTTATATTTCTGTAATTATTTCTTTAATGCAAATGCAAAAAATGAGTTTAAAATAAGCTGGCTGGGATCCTAAGAGGTGCATTTGCCTAATGCACACCTGCAACTCATGTTTTTTTTCCTTAACTGGCCTTACAGAAGGTGGTCCCAGAATAACCCCCCACCCCCCAAAAAGGGATAAGATAGCATGAACATGCTGGAGCAGTTCAGGTTGGGGGGGGGAATGCTATCTGAAAGGTCAGCCCAAGAACAAAATCTGATGATGTGGATTCTAGCCACTAGTTATATAGGTGTCCATTTTTTTCGTTATTAAAGAAATAGATAAGATATAGATACTCATCCGTATGTGTGTTTGTGTGTGCGCGCGCACGCAAATCTGTGTGCAGAAGCAAGGTTCCACATGCAGATCACCTTTATGAATGCTAACCACATGTACAGAAGGCCTAATGTGCTTCGTAAAACTCTTATTCATCAAGCAGCATTGTGTTGTCCTTCATGGATCAGGTCTCTGTTTCCATTCTCTTAATAGGTGATCAGTGCTATACCCTTAACAATGCAAATCATCAGTTTGGATGATGAAGGCACTGAATCCCTCCCCCCGTATATCCCGTGTCCTTTTTCTAGAAGAAAAGGTTCCAGGAATCGCCATGGAGATGTTACAGTATGGGCTTATTTTGGCTCTGGCCATGGCGCCAACCCTCCCCCCCAGCCGCGTTGCAGGGGGTTCCAATCCTGTGATGCCTCAAAGCCAGGCAGTATGGAGTAAGATAGAGCAGTGGTCTGACTCAGTAGAAGGCAGCTTCCTGGGCTTGCTATAGAGGGCCTTCACTTTGAGAGCCAAAACACTTAGCTTTGAACTACGAGTCCCTGGTTAGCTTTAGAGAAGCCACAATTTCTCAGCCTCACTCTCCTCCCCACCCTGCTTCCCCAAATCTAAAATATGGAATAATAAAATTGACACCTTTCATGGCATCCTTGTAAGGATTGCTGAGATAATGGATCTAAAGTGCTTTGAACCATCTGAAGTACTATACAGTACAAATGTTGAGTACTATGATGTTTGCATGTAGCTCCTGTGCAAGGATTTCCCATTCACTTCAGTTTTGGAGACAGCTCCACGTTTACATACAATAGATGCCACATGTCCAGCACTGTCTTTGGCTTTTAAAGAGAATGGGGGTAGCCTTGAACTTATGGGAATCTAAGTATACTTCATTTTCTCCTTCACAAAGAGCTTCTTATGACACAAAATATGCGTTTTCAAATTGAAGCCTTTTCTTTAAGCTGTAGAAGTTGTGTGTTTGTGTGTGATACTACAGTGGCACATCAGGTTATAAACACTTTGGGTTACAGACTCGGCTAACCCAGAAGTAGTACCTCAGGTTAAGAACTTTGCCCCAGGATGAGAACAGAAATCGCACGTTGGCAGCGCGGTAGCAGAGGGAGGCCCCATTAGCTAAAGTGGTGCCTCAGGTTGAGAACGGTTTCAGGTTAAGAACGGACTTCCGGAACTAATTAAGTTTGTAACCAGAGGTACCACTGCATAGTACCAGACTATGTTCATTGGACTTGTTACAGGTAGGTAGATGTGCTGGTCTGACATAGTCGGGGGAAAGAAGAAAAAAGAATTCCTTCCAGTAGCACCTTAGAGACCAACTAAGTTTGTCATAGGTGTGCCTATGACAAACATAGTTGGTCTCTAAGGCAGTGTTTCTCAACCTTTTTTGGGCCACGGCACACTTGTTCCGTGAAAAAAATCACGCGGCACACCACCATTAAAAAAGTTAAAAAATTTAACTCTGTGCCGCCCTATATTGACTATAATTATGTGAGAAACACTTGCCAATTGCTGCGTTGGTTGCAATCTCCTGTAATAAGGCTTCACAAGCTGCTGATTTCTCTGCCAGCACGTGCTCCTCGCCGAAGAGGCCGCTCACTCCCTGACAGAGTGACAGTTTGGATGCTGGCTGGACAAAAGAGGCTCTTCTCTTTGCACCTATGGAGTCCCTGTGCGATTTTTATGCGTTACAAAATGCATCGTTTCATTTCCACGTGGCTCCGCTCCTCCCGTCGAACCCGGCTGGGCTGTCCCGAGGTTGCGGTGCATGTTGGGATACTGGGGGTTCTGCTGCTTTTTCCTCTCTGGGGGGGGTCTGGGCTGAGGTTGCGGCTGCAGAGATGGTGAGTAGGGGAGGGGGAGCGCTCGGCGGCTTTTGATTGGGTGCGGAAGACCATAGACAACTAAGTCAAAGGGACGCTCGAGGAGGAACCATAGAGATAAAAGAGAGAGCGGAGAGTGGTGGTGGTGCGGGCGGGGCAGGCAGGCGGGTTATGACAGGAATCGCCGCCATCTTGTGAAGGGCGCGCTCAAACGCAGCCATGCTGAGAAGGTTCTCCGCACATAGGTACGGTAGTTCTCTCTGTGACAATGCAAATCGCCCTTCTCGTCGCCGCACGTCACGGCACACCAGCCAGCGTCTCGCGGCACAGTAGTGTGCCGCGGAACAGTGGTTGAGAAACGCTGCTCTAAGGTGCTACTGGAAGGAATTCTATTTATTTTATGTTCATTGGGAAAAGGATAGAAATGGAGACCAAAAAGTAAGAACGTTTTAAGAAAGCATGCTACACAGGTATGACCTATTTTTGTGGACGGTGGCTTATGGATGGAAGGGAAAATCACCCATTTCCCCCCCTGCTTTAAGCATTAATGTCAGAATAATACTGAGCAAACATTCTAAAGCATTCTCCAAGGATCTGTGAAGAACCTTTGCCATTACCTAATGGCTGAGCCACATATCTTGTAAACAGTGATCAACAATAGTAAATTACTTGCAAAGTAGGAAATGAGTTCATTTACAATATGATCTCAAAACAGATGTTCCAAAAACAAATCTCATTGTTTAAACTGCAATTATACTTTTTTAAAACTCCTGCTATTATTTCTTTAAGGAAATGAAGCAATCAAAATGACTTTAGTGTTCTCTGTTTCTAAACACATTAGTTAGGAAATGTAAGTGACTTGGATAGAATGATCCATGAGCCAACCACAAGATGTGTTGAAAATGGAGTGGTGTTCTTGACACACTGGACTTCCTTTTTTATCTGCACAAATTTACAACGTTCAAAACAGCAAGAGGCATGTTTACGATAAGTCAAGATCTGTTGCCCGAGAAAAACATTTGCCTCCCTTAAACTTATTATATTCTTTGCTCTAAAAAACGACAGCGCAAGAGTATCAAAGCAATTGATTAGAAAATATTTGCCTCAAGTGGCTGCCTCTAAGAACAGAACAGTTTAAAATGTAGTCATTTCCTTTCTCTCAATTCATGTGTCTTATTTTAGAAGGAAGAATTAATTTTATGGCTGGGGGGGGGGGGGAGAGAAAGTCTCCGAGTCCTTGAGAAAGCAAATACAAGGAAACAGAGAACACATGCAGGCCACTGAGCACAGCTCTGCGGTTGCACATCTGAATCTCTTCCTTGGCAATGTTAATGAACCTCAAATCCTCCCTATAATTAGATGAGGGAATTGCTTATATTTTCAAACAGATGATGCTGCTATAATGAAACGATTGACAGGGAATTTAAGACTGTCTACAGTAGTCATTTGGTTTCTGCTCCCCCTTCCTTAAGTTGAAAAGGAAGATTGGCTGTAGACTTAGGTCCTAGGGGAGGTAGTAATTTACATAGAATGCTATGACAGGTGTCGTGTACAGTGAGGAAATGAAAAGGAAGAGGAAGAATGATGGGCAGGTACACCACTGATTTTGGGAAGGAGGAGGTGTCCTGTGTGCTTCTCCTGCCTGGATTCTTTAAAAGGGGCCGAGACTCAGGAGATGGATCCGGATTGAGTGCACAGCTGTAACTGCTGATGAGCTAATTGCTCCTTATCTCTCAGACCCATTCATCTTCATTTTTTACCAATTACTGAGAATTATCTGTGTTCTCAGTTGGATATGAGAGTTAATCCTTTTTGGTTAAGCTGGCAGTACTGTGAGCAGATTCCAAATCGGAGGGTGAAAAAGCCAGAGCGTGCTCTTTCTAAAGTCTCTATTCAATGGCCGTATTGTTACTTCGTAAGTTTTTCTTTCCTGCCCTTGCTTAACATACTTTAACGTCTTTTTCCTCCTGTTGTTTTGAATATGCACACCTACATGTATACTGCTTTTACATTTCTGGTTTTGCAGGTATTTCGCAAAGGGACAAACACACTGGTTATGCACAGCTCAGTTGCATTTCTGAAAAGTTGCATTGTGCGAGAAAAATAAGTGTCTCAAGACAAATGTCAGCCATAGTAGTTAGACATGATATACAAGTGCTTTCTCCTTGTGATAATAAAAATTTAACCTGAAGAATAAGACATTTCCCACAAGTTGCTTTAGACATATGACATGCATTTGGCAATCATTTAGACACTCTTTATCACTGTTTTAGGACAAATGGGTAAACCTGCTATCACAAGTCTTTGCAAAGCAGTAGTCAAAACGCCCTAGAGCAGTACATTACATGTTAAGTGTTTCACCTTCCTGTTAAAAATGCATTTTTGTATTTATTCTATGGAAATGCCTCTAGATTCCCAGAATAGTGCGTCAGATAACAGGTTCTTAGACTTTTTAGTATGAAAGCCGCACTTAAGGGACAGAAAAGGAATTTGGCACAATGAATTTGACATAAAGAATATTTAGGATGCTAGTACAGGATGCTTAAAGTACTGTTTACATTTCTGGGATTTGTTCCCTTGCATTTCACTGCTGGAAAGTGTGAGGCAGCTACTTTGATGTAATCATCTGAACATTGATTAGCAAATTTATAAAAGGATTGGCGAAACAGTGGTGTTTTTGTGTTAGATAGTCAATAGCATTTAAAAGAAAAGTGAGATACCTCCACAGTTCTAAATTGAGCTTGTAGTGTCAGCAGATTGAAGCTCCAGAAACAATGAATTAATGACATGTTAAAAATTGGAATTGGCTAAAGCTGCTTCCTAAGGATTATAATCTAGGGATATGTGTGTGATGGGGTGGGGATTTAGGCTTTGAAGCAACACATACATTTGTGTACTTATCATTTAAGATCAGTAAGAAAATAAAGCTTTAGTTTATTGCTGGCCCAAACATATATTTGTAACTCCAGTCATAATGGAGCAAAGGAATGTAACAAGAATGTTTTACCAATTTATTTATAAAATACTCTCTTTATGTTAGATCCAAACACTGCGCTACTTTCTATTTTTTCATAATTTGCTTCTTCAGCAAGAAATTTGAACCATAGTTTTAGAATTTTTGGTCTATCTACTTTCTTTTATTGTTGTATCCAGTGATGTCCTGAAAATTATAGCAACATGATATTTTAAGCATGCCATAATCAGAAATGTGACTTAACTAATTGTATTACTTTGATAAATCCTATTAGAGTCTGTGTGATTCTTCTCCGCAAATATAAGGAAGGAAGTGCCCTGAAATAGCTAAATATTTAAACGATGTAAGCTTCAGTTTCACTGCAAATGACAGATTAAATTCTCCATAGGCAGGCCATATAAATCTAACTATCATCTGACAAAGTGGGCTCTGGCCTATGAAAGCTTGCACTGCCATAAAACATAGTATTTAAGATGTCACAGAACTGCTTTTTAAAAAATGTAACTGACTAACACAACAACCATTAAAGTGTGCAATTCTTCCATAGCTTAAAGGGAGGTGAAAAGGCGAAATACACAGTAGAAGCAGTCCAATGTTTCAGTACAAAGTTTCACTCAAACAATACATTATTAGAAGCTAATGTAAATTTTATTAGTCTTCTAAGAGATTTGCCACCCTATCCTTAAATAGTAAGTTTATTGCTTTTAATTGGAAGTAGAAATATTAGGAGTACAGTCTAAACCAAATGATTATAAACCTTAAAATATACTTAAAATATTATCATTCTAACAATATTATCATTCCAACAACTTTTCCTGGGTTCAGAGCTTCTCTGGGCTTGAACCACAGTTCAGACATGTGCAAATTCATCCTTGCCCTGCAGCTCTGTGGCCAATGATGTATGTACACATCTTATTGGTTTTATTATGTTATTATCTACAAGTCTACTAAAAAATTTTGCAGTCGGCTTTGAAAATTTTCAGGTTGTAACACACACACAAGTTGCAATGAACCAATAAGAAGATGCTCCAAAACTTGCTTTCTCCATATAAGTAATTTCTTTACCAGTAATTATAAATTTGGTGTTGAGTAGACCTGGGTTTCATTTTTTTCTCATGTGGTTACAAAGGTGTTTATTGTGTGGTACAAATTTTTCAAAATATTGGGTTGGATCCAATGAATCCCGAGTCAAATGCATTAGCACTGTGTTGTGCATAAGCACTATTAGAATATTGTATGCAGCAAAGAAAGCCCCAATGCTAGAGTGCAAAAGGTTCCCCGTTGAATAGCAAGACTTGCTTTGTACTTGCTGCTTTGGGATTTGCAGTTATTGCAAGCTCTTTCTAGTGGGAAACTGCTTTTGCTCCTGCTTATTTAGCAGATTTGTGAGGAATTTAAACTCTGAAGGAGGAATTCAACTAAGGAGATTGTTCCATTGGCACAAGCCTTTCAGCTTGCCATATGGGAAGATCTCACCCCTCCTCCCCCATGCGCTCTACTGGGGGTTCCCCGACCCAATTTGAGGGGCGTATGGGGGGCATGAAGGGGAGGAGAGGGGAAGAAAAGCCCCATTTCACTAGCGAAAGACCTTCCTCTGGCTTGCGGTAGCATAACTCATTAGTTAACTCCGAACCTTAAAAGTTATAGGACAATAATCCTTGATATGTAGCCCCTTGTGCAATAGAAATCCACTTAGGCAGTTGGGTTTCAGTATGAAATATATAGCAGTCTGTGTGGGATGTGTGGAACGGGGGGATTTGGACTCATGAATGTACTGGCCATCATTGCCAGGTGGTAGCCAAGGAGATAAGATTAGCTTAGGTTTCATAGTTTAAGTGTGCCCACAGAGAATACTAGCAGCATATGTAGGTTGATGATGTCACTGGCTTCCATCAGCACAACATCCCTGTCCCCCAAATAATGATTTAAGTCACTAAACACACAACTCCCAACTCAACCTTTCCTGGTAGTGGTGACTGAATATCACAGCTTCTATAGCTGCACCTGTTGCTGCTGACATTTAGTCAGTCATATTATCAGATTTTAATATTACCTTCATTTCAGTCATGTTGGTCAGCTGGGCTGTTCTCAGTTTTATAACATGCCAGAACATTTATCAAACTACAGTGAAAAAATAGTTGCATTCCCTAGTAGGTTATATTATTAAGATATTTCTGAGGCTTGTACAACAATGTGCTAGCAAGTGTACTACAATTTTACACATAATGACTTGTTATTGTTGCTTGAAATATGTTGGATTAGTTATTATTACATTGCTGAGTAGAAAAAATACACTTCTGTTCTCTTTTGTGTGCGAGAGAGTTGGTGCAGTTTTCTTCCAGTCACCTAAAGTGGGCGAGCATTTAACTTCATTTTTCTAAACTATTTCAGCTTCAACTCATAATCTTTGGCAACTTTGCTTCCGATAATGTAGGAAGAAAGATTTTATTTTAAATAAACCTGGCAGCAATCTTATTTTCCCTCGTTATTTGTCATAGCAGAGATACTAATTATGAAATTATGCCTGGGCATATGGACTTAAGCAACTCCTCCTTTAACAAGATGCGCCACCATTGGAGGGGCAATCAGAGACTACAAGCTCCCCTTCAACCAAGACTAATCCAACTGCCAAAGTTGTGACAATTGCTATGAGGTAGGCCAGTGTTTCTCAACCAGTGTGCCTCCAGATGTTTTGGGACTACAACTCCCATCATCTCTAGCTAGCAAGACCAGTGGTCAGGAATGATGGGAGTTGTAGTCCCAAAACATCTGGAGGCACACTGGTTGAGAAACACTGAGGTAGGCAAAACCATTAGGTTGGAGCCATTTTGCCGGGTGGACAGTTTCCTGCCTGGCACCGAATACACACCCAACAATGTCATACATAATAATAAACAATAATAATAATAATAAACCTTAGTTGTCTCTACACCACCTGTGTGCAGTGAAATTAAATGAGCCCCCCCCCACTCAGTCTTGTTCACACACGGTGTGCTTGTCGGAAGTCAATTGCACCACTATTTTTTTTCCATTCAGCAGCCCAACAGCCCACGGATAAAAACTGTTCTTTAACCTGTTGGTGTGGCTGACTATACTTCTGTATCTCCTGCCTGAAGGTAGGAGATTAAAGAGATGCTGGCCAGAGTGTGAGTCACCCCTGATAATTTTCCTCGCTCTCCTGAGGCAGTGGTCTCCTGCGATGTCATCTAGCGAACTCAGGGGGCAGCCCATGATATCATGTGCTGTATTCACCACCCTCTGTAGGGACTACACGACTAAATGACTAAACAACAACATCTTTCCTGGGTGGGAAAAATGCCCCAGGGAAGAAGAAGATGAAGAGTTTGGATTTGATACCCCGCTTTATCACTACCCGAAGGAGTCTCAAAGCGGCTAACAATCTCCTTTCCCTTCCTCCCCCACAACAAACACTCTGTGAGGTGAGTGGGGCTGAGAGACTTCAGAGAAGTGTGACTAGCCCAAGGCCACCCAGCAGCTGCATGTGGAGGAGCGGGGAAGCGAACCCAGTTCCCCAGATTACAAGTCTACTGCTCTAAACCACTACACCACACTGGTGTATAAAGGGCTGGCAAGGGAAGTACTACTTGCTCTGGCCCTCTCCCACATATCTTGGCTCTCTACTGAAGGTTCCTGCTTCCTGCGGTTGCTTTTTTAAAAAAAAGAATAATGGAACTACAAATCATATGTCGCTTGGCACAGTGCCTGCTATGACTTGCTAGTCCCTGGACCCAGTAGGAAGCTCACAGTAATAAAAATAAATTGTACATGACTTAAATTGTGTTGTGTTCTTATTTGACTCAAAAGTCAAACATTTTCCATATGGCTCTTTTTACATAGAAAAGTTGCCATTAACTTTGTGGATTTTATAAAGGACAATTGATTTTAGTTTTAAGGTTAGAAGTGTGTGCCTTAACATGTTTGAAAATCAGATATCATTTTAACTCATTTGTGTAGGTACTACTAATAATTAGGTACTAATTAATTTACAATTAATCTAGGTACTAATTGTGTTTCTTTAAAAACATTAAAAAATAAAATAAGGTCTGATTTCAAGTTTTTTTAAGGTCTGTGACGCACCACAGAAACTGGTGGTGAATCCAGATGCTCTCTAAATTTGTATTCGGCATTGGGTTTCTTGCAGACACTTCGTTAATAATGTTTAGATATTCATTCTATATTATGCGCCATGAGTTTAAAAATGCACTCCAGCTTCCCATATATGCTCCCTGCCTCTCTCCTGCTTTCCTCATGGTACTTAGAAGTGTATGGCCAAACGGGGAGATCCCAGTTATTCACACAATATCTTTCTTGGTCTTAGATATAGAACCCTTCTTTCTAGGTTCCAGTTCATAATTTGGTGGTCTGCACCGGTTTACAGGTTTACCCTCAGTGGAAATTACATGAAAGGTTTGGACAAGTAATTTTCAAAGTGTCTGTTTGCAGTTGTGCCACATTCTGCAGGTGCCATTGACTATAGTTGAATTAGCTATGTTTAAAAACGTTGATGGATGAACATTTTGTATATTCGGGGAAAATGTGTGTGTAGCTTTGACAGCAATGATGTAGGGAGCCGTGACACTTGAAAGACCAAACAGGAAGGGAAGCAGAAAGGTTTAGAATATGGTTTTTCTTAACAGCAGGTTCTAATGGAAACATGGGCCCTTGCATTTATTCAGCACTGAGAGAATTGCTAGTTTGATAATGAGTAGGAATGTTGTTATTAAAACAGTGTGTGCAGTTCATTTTCAACAGTTTTGAATTAGAGTCTTCACTAATGAAACGGATACGGTTTCTTTCACAAAGGGCAGATCTGTTAGTTAATATAGCTGCTGCAGTGCCTTGTGGACCATGCCTTTAGCTCTATTTGTATTTCACAGCATGATAAGCAAAGAGTGTTGATTTTCAAGGATCCTGCTGATGAAAGGTAATGGCATTATTACATCTTTATCTCAAAAACAGAACTGTGTGGTAAATGATTCTCCCTTTCTTCCTTGCACCTCCCTCCCCTAATTCTCTCTCCGTTTCCTTATGGCACAAAAGATTTCCTGGTTAGAAAATCCCTTTTTTTATTTCTTTAAGTCACTTTAGCCTTGGAAACGATATGTTATTATTTAATGTCTGCACAGCAAGCCTGAGAGCACCTAATAGCGAGTGGATTGGAAGTGAAGGGCCTCCTGCTTGCAGATATGGATCGGCTCAGTCACACGCTGTACCAGCTGTCATCTCGGCCATACTGCTGTGATTTAATTAGTCTGTTTATGTCCTTTCTAATAATATTTCCATCTCTATGAAAGGGCAAATGCGACAGGGACTTCTTTCCCGCTCTCCGGGTTCCACACACTGAGGAATGTGGCCTACATCTGATATGCTAAGATGCAGGATTGAATCACCATTCCTGTCATTTCAAGCTGTTGATAAATTGTTCAGCCAAGAAATGTACTTACTTCCTTGGGGTCATTTGTGTGCTAGGGCCTGTAATCTGTGCTGCAAAGGGACGAGAGAATGAAAGAGAATACAAAAACAAGGATGTTGTGGTTCTGCGTAGAAGACCAAATTCCACTAGCGGGATAGAAATTGTTTTAATTGTATCTTCCCCCTATTGGTCATGCAAACGCTTGGAATAATTATTTTTGTCCTTTCATCAGAAGAAGCTACTACTGCCGCCTGTTAAATTTCATTAGACCAGCATTGCAATCCTATTACATACCTGCTCAAGTGCAAACCCTACTAATTTCAGTGGGACCTTCTCCAAAGTTTGTAAGGTTTGCAGCCTTAGGGTTAATAGTGAAATAATTGAGTTTAAATGCACTTTCACTTGACTTCTTGTACATTTTTGCCACATTGCAAGACATCAGGTCTAGTACATTTAAACCAAAAATATATCAAAATAGAGGGGAAGTGGCCAAGTAGAGGAAGTATTGCCAAAAAAGAAAAAGAAAAAGCCATTGAGAAGACTCAAAGATGAAGCAGGAAGACATTTCAATACAGGTTTAGGAACTGGCAGAATGATGTAAGTAAACAGAAGTAATAATAATAATTTTACGTAATTGTGGAAAGACCACATCAAATGCTATCTCCCCTCCCCCTCCCCTTACACACACACACACACACACACACACACACACACACACACACACACCTTATCTCATCACTGTAATTCAATTGTGAATCTAGTTTACTCATGTTACTACACAAATTATAAAAATGTCAGTGGGTCACTTTCAAGAGTAGCTAAAAAAACCATGGCGTGCATACACGGAACTTCAGAGTGGGAGAGAGAGCAGTGATAGAATATGTTTGGTTTGATCATACATGTAGATGGTCAAATGCTACCAGTGGTGAATGATCAGAATTAATGGAATTATGTATATAGCTTGCGTAAACACAGAAATAATTATTTCCAGTGACAGGAGCCATTGAAGGCTTCAGAAAGTTAAAACCACTAAGGAATGTCCAGGCCATTCTTAACCATAGTATAGTAACTTGATTTATTCTTAGCCTTTTAGCTATTTGGTTATTCTTTGGGACTCACTGAGTTATGAAATTTACAGTAACTATTTTCATAAGGTATCATTCTCCCCCCATCTCGCATATTTTGATTAAAAGTTCCATAAAAGTTACTGCTTAATTCCACACAGGGAAAGGCCATAAACAGCATCACATAGTTCTCTTAGCTGTGTAAATGTGTCCTGCCAGGGTGTATGTGTGTGGTGGACCTTTGGTCATATGAATTCTTCCATGTGCCATAGCTTTTGATCATACAACTACACCGGCACAATTTATGCATTTGCTGCCATATCAGCCATCATAGGAGCCAACTCCTAGGGGCTGAGTGGTCTTTGCCCCCCCCCCCAAAGATTTGATGGGGCTCTCCCCCCCCCCCCCCGTTGATGCACATGGCCATTCAAATGGTGTGCATGCACTGCATCATGTGATTGGTTATGCAGAGCGGGGCTTACTTGCTCCCGCCCAATATTTTATTGAAGTTGGCATCCCTGCCAGCCGTATACAGTAACAATAGCTGTTGACTCTAAGTCTTTCCCCTTGAAGGTTCGACCCAAACTAGACAATTCACTAAGTAACTTATTTAAATGGCATCTCTCTCTCTCTCTTTGTGATCAGAACCAAGAGCAAAGGGAGGGTTGCAGTGTTTTCCTTCCCAAAAACTTTAGTCCCATTAAAAGCCACTCCACCCGTTATTCACCCTGAGGAAGAAGATGCCTATATATTAGGTTTTTGGGGGGAATTTAACGAGCTTAAACATTCCCCCTCTTATACCACATCAGAGAGATGAGATTTGATTACATTTCCTTTTAAGGGTGCTTAAAGAAAATAGATGCATGTTGCACTGAAACGGCTTGACAACCAGGACAAAAGCTAAACATTCCATTCATACAAAATTTTACTTCTGATGTTCCTCTGTACCAAATTGGCTTTTGATTTTACCCTCATTTCTCCAATATACTTTTGTAGCAAGTACTGAAATACCTTGAGGTGCTGTTCTAAAGAACAATTCAATCAGATGGTTGGCATTGCTTTAGACGTCTCATGGTCTCACATCATGAGCTACCCTCTGGCATTTCCTACAGTTTCCTTATCACTGTCGGGGGGGGGGGAGAGGAATCTTATAAATTATATATTCAAAATATGTTTTCCCGGCTTCTGTTTGGTTTTCAGATACACTCAATGCTCATTCTAGGACATGCTCCCGGGGCCTTTGAAAAGTATCAGAAACTAACACCACTTAACCCACAAGAAATAAGACTGACATTTAAAACTTAGACCACCATAGGGTTAGGATGAGAAATCAATTTTATGTGCCTATTACTAGTTAATGTTAGCCTCTTCCTTAAAAGTTTGGCTCATATCATATAATTTTATTCGCTTTTTGTAACACCATGGATGCCAAACCTGTAAAGGGAATTAATCGAAGTCAAGGCCATTTTTGCAACCGTGATTTTAAAAGTTATCCTCCCCTGCTTATATTCTTTATTTTAGCAGAATAGCTCAGTTAGTCTGGAATTTAATTAGGCTCATGCCTCCTCATTCACACAGTAAGGTTAGCAATGGATGCAGACAGAGTAGTGACTTCTGGGTTGAGATCCAAATAAATCATTTGCCTATGCAGTGGTGATCCACTGGCAGACTAGAGCTGTGCCACATGCAGTTGCTTCAATAACAAGTCACTTTAATAACTGAAAATGGCTTGTCTTTTGAGCAGGAACAACTGCTGATGCAGAAACACCAAATGATGCTCTCCTCTGAGCGTACCTGCCACTTCTTTTTGTGTGTTAGACATAGAATCATAGAGTTGTAGAGTTGGAATGGATCCCGAGGGTCAGCTAGTCCAGCCCCCTGCAATGTGAGAATCTCAACTAGACCATGCATGACACATGGCCATCCAACCTCTGCTTAAAAACCTCCAGGGAAGGAAACTCCACCACCTCCCAAGGCAGTCTGTTCCACTGTTGAAGTTATTCCTGATGTTTAGTCGGAATCTCCTTTCTTGTAACTTGAATTCATTGGCTTAGGAGAAAGCAGGCTTGTTTCATCCTCCATGTGACAGCCTTTTAGATATTTGAAGATGGCTATCATATCTCATCTCAGTCTACTCTTTCCTAGGCTAAACATACCCAGTTCCCTCGCCAATCCTTGTAAGTCTTGGTTTTCAGATCCTTGGTCATCTTAGTTGCCCTCCCCTGCGCATGTTCCAGCTTGTCAAAATCCTCCTTAAGTTGTGGTGCCCAGAACTGGATACGGTACTCCATGTGTGGTCTGACCAAGTCAGAATAGAGTGGTACTATTACTTCCCTTGATTGGGATACTATACTTATGTTGATGCAGCCTAGAGTAGCATTAGTTTTTTTTTTTTTTGCTGCTGCATCACACTGTTGACTCATGTGAAGCTTGTGGTCTACAGAGACCCCTAGATCCTTTTCACATGTACTACTGGCAATCTAGGTGTCCCCCATTTTATATTTGTGCAGCTGATCATTCCTGTCTAATTGTGGAGCCTTATATTTGTCCCTATTGAAATTCATTAAATTAATATGTAAACGAAATATGTAACTCACGGTTCCTCAAAAAAGTCAGAAAATTGCACTGTATATGGGTTTGGCCCACATCTCAAGAGACATAAGGTTACATATTTTGGTCTAACCTACATGGAATAACAGGACCCTGGTGGCGCCGTGGGTTAAACCACAGAGTCTAGGTTTGAATACCTGCAACGGGGTGAGCTCCTGTTGCTCGGTCCCAGCTCCTGCCCACCTAGCACATCAAAGTGCAAGTAGATAAATAGGGACTGCTCCGGCGGGAAGGTAAACAGCGTTTCCGTGTGCTGCTCTGGTTCACCAGAAGCAGCTTTGTCATGCTGGCCACATGACTGCGGACAAACGCCGGCTCCCTCGGCCTATAGAGTGAGATGAGCGCCGCAACCCCAGAGTCGGACACAACTGGACCTGATGGTCAGGGGCCCATTTACCCTTTACCTTTACATGGAATAACAAACTTATAAAATAGGTGAGATAGACAATACCAAGTATACGCAAGGCCCATTCAACCCAGCCAACATATTTATGCAAGGGAACCAGAAATTGCAGCCAGGTTTGTGGCAATTAATACATAAAGGTGCATTCATACATGTAAATCTACAAAACACTTGAATAACAGTGACGATACAATTGGCTTCCAAAAGAATTTAAGAACTAATTGCAATCATAAGCCATAATTCCAACTTTCTTATTCAGTATTTTTATCATGACAGATCTGGTTATCCTCCTGACAATAATATTTTTTATGATAGCAAACAAGTTTTAGTAAATGTTTGATGGTATTTCGTATTTGTAAGATAAGCGAGTTGTGAGATGTGTGATTGCCTGATGATGTACTCATTTAGTTGTTCTCCCCACCCCACCTTTTACTAATCTCTGTCATGTTGGATTTACAAATGGAACAGAGTGACCTTTGAAACAATGATGGAAACGAAGAGATAAACACAACTTGAAAGGACAAACCAATTAATATAAATGTGTTGCACATAAAACTGATTTGAGTCCATTGCTATCTATGTAAACCTTTTCAATGCTTACGAGGACAAAGGGTAAAGAAATGATGTGACGTACATATGGTGTATTTTTTTTAAAAAACAACAACAACAACAACCCTATTCTGTAGTGTTATAAAGCAAACCTGCATACTTGCTCAGTCTCACTCGGGTCCAAAAGATCTCTGGAAAAAAACAACTTTTGGTAAAATCCCAGGTTTCTGCGCTTCGTGTTTTTAGGGAATTTGAGATTCCATGAATGAAAGTGATGGGGTAACTTATGACTGAAGACCTGCTTTTTCTTCCTTGTGTCTCTCATCCAGAGGCACCCAACCAAATGCCTATCGAATAATAGAATTGTAGAATTTGAAGGGACTCTGAGAATCACCTATTCCAACCCCCTGCAATGCAGGAATCCTGCCCACAACTGTCCCTAGGTGGGCTCAAACCACCAACCTTCTGGTTAACAGCCAGACACACCGACCCATTGTGCCAAACATGTGTGTCTGTTATTTTAAACATATGTTAGAATATTGCAAATATGCATGAATTTTTGCTCTTTTGAAATCTTCTAATGAGATCTCATCCAATCTTTCCACGGTGAAAATGCTGTCTATTTTGTGAAACTTGCAGATTTTATTTCCCAGTTGTAGGCTATTCTCTGAGTTCCCGAGCAGTTCAACACTGGGCCCAGATCCTAAGCTTCATTATTTTTATAATATGTAGGATTTTAATTGATTGTTTATACCTCGTTGCTAGAGACATTCATGAAAATGTGCAGGTGTTGTGGTGCTTAGGAGAAAGGAATGCTTCTGCTTCATCCCACTTTATTGTGGTAATGGCGTATTTTTGTTGGGAGGGGGATAAAAATAGCAGACCATTCTTCTGAGTCAGTTCAAGGACTGGGGAATACCCCCTCCTTGCCTATTCTTGCTAATCTTCATGGTGCCTTAAACCCATTCCTGTAAGTCTCTAACCACGCATAAACACACTTGTCCCCTTTTCTTACTTTGCAAGTGACAGCAGGGGTGCATTGGCAAAGGCGAGAACAGAGATATTTTCCCTTCCCTCCATCTCCGATACATTATACATCTGGGCACAAAGCTGGGGGAACCAAGGGAATCATAGTTCTCCCTTGATATTAATCTTAATTATACAGGTTGTCAAGAACGAAAGTATACAGCTCTTTCTCACCACTGTAACAACTTGGTTTTTGTGTTTGGTGTGGTGTGGTGGTGTGCGTTGGATGTTGGATGTTATTGCATGAAAGTTGGTCTACTCCAAACTTAGCAGCTCACGTGTAAATCTTGCTTGACAATCTAAAAATGCTGCTATGAGAGTAGGCTTTATATATATGACAGGACTTCTGGTGGACAACCAACATATCTTATTTAGTTGTCGGAGTTGCTTAATTTGCATACTTAATTATATCACAGAGCTTTTCGAACCTTTTACTGTGAAGAAAGGCTTTCTAGATTGACTTGTCTTCTCAGTGGTTCTAGACCACTGCCATGGAATCTCTGCAGGTTACAGAAGATTCCAGAATATGTTATAGGGTGCACATTAATTTCATGCAAGCTTCTTAGACCAGGCATCCCCAAACTTTGGCCCTCCAGATGTTTTGGACTACAATTCCCATCTTCCCCGACCACTGGTCCTGTTAGCTAGGGATCATGGGAGTTGTAGGCCAAAACATCTGAAGGGCCAAAGTTTGGGGATGCCTGTTCTTAGACCATACATGACAGTATGACCTTGAACATCCCCAACACTATTCTTCTAATTACATATTAAAGAGTGAGAAAGCAAGTTTCTTGTATATGAAAATTGTGGAATTCATGGTCATGCTATCACTACTTGAATTAATTTCCTGAGATTGATCTGCATATTGTCTCTTTTATGAACATTTTACAACTATCTCTTTCTGATTTTTCCTTTTCCCCCTCTTGATGGTTTTAATTGATTTTTTTATGCAGTATAATTTTAAAATAAAATATTCCAATCTCTGATTTTTTTAATGGTGTATTTATTTCTTCTGCGGTTGCCCTGTAATGATAAAACTATTTATCATCCTAAGATCAATACATCTGCCTTGGATGTTCTTGTTTAGGAATTTACAGCATATTTATCTCTCTGCTTCCATCTCTCTCCTCTATTTTCTCTTGAAGAATAAAATTTCTATTCAATGCATCTTATAAACCCTGTGTGCATGTTCTCTTTACAGGCTTAATTACAAAATATGATCAATTTAATAGAAAGGTTTCAAAATATCATTATTGCACTACAAGTAGGAGGGGTGGGGGAAAAGACAAGCTTGACATTTTAAAACACTTGAATTAGACAGAGTTTCACTACTAATTGATTTTTAAAAGAGTTCCCTGGAAAAGTGAACTCTGAAATGTTTGGAAGTGCCTTGGCTGCATTCCAGAACATTTACTACAAAGCATAACTAGACAGTTTTGCTGCCACTGAAAAGATGTGTTCTATGCATAGGCTGTTCCAATTTAGTATCCCAGCTGTACACTAACATATCATGCTTCATACAATTCTTATATTTTTGGGATATTATATATTTCAGGGTTTATATATTTCAGGGTTTCAAATATTCGACACCAGGACTTCATCCAGAGCCCGCTTTCTTTTAAAACAAGATGTAGATTAATCTGCCAAGTCTACATCAGCAGTGATTTCATTATTTTAAATATATACGCAGCATAGGGTGCTTGCATTTAAACCCTTTGGAACAGTCTAGCATAACTGTTCATTTGAGCACATGATCGCAACCAAAAGGGTTAGCATTTCATAATACCACTGTGGGGGGCAGGAGAGGAAGATCAATTGCGTGAGTGGAAGAAGTTCCATCCATGCAAAGACTTTGTTGGATACAACCCAATATATTCTGTCAATGAGAAATGGAAGTACAGTGGGTCACTCCTATTTATAATGTTTATTATTATTTTTATTACTAGTGTATTTCAGCCCGTTCAATAAACGGGCGCTAGAGAGAGAGAGAGAGAGAGAGAGAAGTGAGCGGGGCTTCTCCGGGACGCGCTGCCTGCGCGAGCAAAGTGGGAAAGAATCAGCCGTGAGAGGGGTGAAGGGAAAAAGCAGCAGCAGTGAAAGGGGAAAGAGTTGCGGCTGCGTTTCCCTCCAGTGACTGCCTGAGGTGGTTTGCTGTGGCGGTGGGCGGGCGGTTTGTGTGTGTGTGCGAGAGAGAGAGAGAGAAAGAAAGAAAGAAAGAGAGAGAAGCGCACGGGTCTATCTCGCAGCCTCCTCCTCGCACTGCTGCTTAGAAGTGAGTGGTTGGCGGCCGCAGGTAGGTAAACGGTAGGCAGAGGGGTTGGGGGGGGAGAGAGCGCGTGTGTGCGTTCCAAGTCTCTGGTCCAATCCCTGTGTCCGTGGGGCACATGCGCAGTAGCGCGGAAACGGGACACAGGGAATCTGGACGCAGAGACACAGGGACTTTATTATATAGGATTGCTCTGATACAATTCTATACATTACATATTTCCATGCGTTATCATTTTGAGTGGTTAGAGTTTTCCTTCAGACCTTTGCTCTGAGCATGCAAAAGGCTTCGGGACTGAAGCCTGATTTTATGATGCAAGGAATGGTGAGGATAGGGATGGTGAGGACACAGACCCGGGTCTATTCCAGTTGCCCTATTATTGCTAGGGAAAAATTGGTTATACCATTATTCCGATCACATAAGGGCCCTCTAGTGGCCCTTTTTCTGGGGAGGACCTTAGCTGAAATTGGCAGCTGTGGAAATTGGCAGCTCATGTTGGTGCCAGGGCTGTTAAAGGCACCGTTTTATTTTAGAACATGTGTGTTGCACTAAAGTTATGTTCATTGAGGAGTTTGAAATACAGCATGTTGTTTTATTCATTTACTTACAAATAGCTTTTCACTATTGCTTTCCCCTAAAGTTCCAAATAATGTTTGATTTAGAAGAGGTACAGTAAAAAGCTGAAATGTTTTTGCCTGTTTATCAGTCGAAGTAAAGTATTATGACTAGGGAAAAATTGGTTGTACCATTATTCCAATCACATAAGGCTCTCTTTAATTGGTCCTTAATAAGCTTGGTTTAACTGGGATTTAAGGCAAGAACAGTGGTCATTAACATTAGCCAGATTAAGACTTTGTTAATTACCGCTGAAAGATAAAGTAGCATGCAATGATGGGGTTTGAAATGAAATATTTTTACACGTAACAGAAAGAGGACTAGATAATTTGTTAGCTGAAATTAAAAAATTATTCTCTCTTTCTGTAATACTGGGAGGAGGAGTTTAAATACAGATTACTGTAGTTAAAAGGTGCATAAAATAGAGGTGTCCCTCCTTTTTATTTGATTTCTGTTTACTGTTATTCAACGAAACTAGAAGCCTGAAGTAATCAATAACTCCCTCAGGTCTGCATGGCATCACATGCAAAGTAGTGCCGACAGAATCTCATACTAATGGGCCTGTGACAGACACCTGTTCATGAGGGGTTTGCACAATTCCTGGCAAAGTTAAGTTAAAAGGGGAAGCTCTTTACATGGGCAAACAGTTCTAGCATCAGAGCAGATTCCTAATGGCCAGATTTCTCACTAAGCTCTTTGAAATCATGAGAGGCTTTGAAAACGCGAGGTATTAAATAGAATTTATGTGGGGTGATTTCTGTGTGCACCACGCTAACTGGATCTGGTACATTGTCCAATGTTCAGCTTACTTTCACACATTAAGCTTTGCACGTGTGGCCAATAAAAATAAAATAAAATAAAATAATGGGTGGAGTTTCAATTATTATTATTATTATTATTATTATTATTATTATTATTATTATTATTCTTAATACCCCGTCCATCTGGCTGGGTTTGCCCAGCCACTCCTGGCGGCTTCCAGCAGAATATTAAAATACAATTATTCATCCAGTATTAAAAGCTTCCCTAAACATACTCCCATCCGCAATGGAACCCAATGTGTTTTGACTCTACACCATTTTGTCTTGGGGTGCAATTCCGAGAATGTAACCCCCACATATGTGCAGGGTTACTGTATCTATATCCACAGGACATTTTCAAGCTTATCTGTAGAACCTAGACATAGCTTACTTATTCCTGCCGTAAGTCCACTTGCCATTTCAGGCATGGAGGCATTGCAGGCCAGTACCTCCCCACAACCGTGATACGATGTGGCCTCTGGGGCTGCCCAGCCAGCAAGGAAACTTAAAGCTCACCTCACCAGCCGGGGGTTGAATCGAAGCCTGCCTGCAAACTGGGCAATGGCAGGCAGTCTTGGAGGTTGGACTGGCTCTGGGAGTGGACCTGGTGGAGCATGTAGGCTTGTCTCAGGTCCATTCCCGAGGCATTTAAAGCAACCCGCCCTGGCCACAGCAGTCGTTAGTGGGGTACCCCCTTTAAATGCCCTCTTTGCTACTGTCTCTCCAATCCAATCCAGGTCAAAAATACTGTACACAACTGGAATTTAAGCTCTGGGGCCAGCAGCAAGCCGCAGGACACATAGGAAAGCAGTGGATGCTGTGCTACCCTGCACATCAGCTGTTAGGCAGGGAGGCTGAGCAGCCTAAACAAAGCTCCACTGTGCCTCCAATCTCTTCTCCACCCTCCCTGAAGTCTTCTTCAGGCTCTGGGGAGGTTTTCTCCATGAATGAAATAATGAATGAAATAATTTATGAATGAAATAATTTAATTATCCCCCAGTTCTGTGCGTATAAGCGATTGCACACGAGTGGAGACATGTATATGTCTTGTTGGCTTGTAGTCAAATATATTTTAACCGCTTAGTTATCATAACAATTTTGCAGCCTCCCATTTCCTCAAGTAGCAAAAGGTTCCCGGGGCAGCCTTTGACAGGGTTGGATTAGAGCGTTGGAGAATAACAGTGCAATCCTATTCATGTTTACTAAGGCGTAAGCTAGTGATTTGAAGGAGACTTACTCGAGTAAGTGTGCATATGATTACAAGCTCCAGAGAGTTTTTCTAAGTTTGCAAATAATTACCGGTATGTTTAGCATGGGGAGCAGACAGGTACCCAAGCAACGGGCATATCCCAACTTTTTTGCTTGCCAGCCACTGACAAAAGGTTTGTTTTTTCCTTTGCTGAGTACATTTACACAGCTTCCTTCAGTCCCCAGTGAAGCAGGTGGCAATGTCCTGTAGTAGATAGTAAGCACCAGCCTACAAAGGTATTTAGCAAGCCTCTTTTAACTAGCAAGTTATACAAAAGCACTAAGATACCATTTTGCGTGCTGAAGTGTTTGTAACAGAGCAATGTCAAAAAGTTCACCAAAGAGGATGATAAAAACTTTCTTTAAGCTAAAATAATTAGAAAATGGGGTCAGAGAGAAAGGGTAAAATGTAATTCAAAGGTCTAGTTATGCATGTAGCAGCAAAAAAAAAACAACACAAAAAAACATTTTGCTTGTTTGCTATCCTGGATACTCTGTTTTTTTAATAATAAATCCAGGCAATGAAATGTTTTATATAGTCAACAGCCATTTTGCTGGGGCTTCTTTCATGATGCATTTCAGAAGCACTAAGTTGTTTCTCCAAAGAAGGTCAACAACAGATCTGCCATACCTAGGAACCCTTATGTACAGAATAGTACATACTCTGCTGTAGAGCTGATTGTATTCTCCAAGGCTAGCTTGAATGGGTTCATTATGATTCACATTAAAACAGCAAAGCTGTTCTTATTCTCTTTATTTCTTCCCTGCTTGCCCTCACACACAGGGCATAGAAGAATGCAGTATCCAGCTTTGGTATAAGGAATGCTCTTGAAATGTTCTAAAAGCAAAGTCCCAAATACACCAAGAACCTGTGTCTAGTTCAGGGATCCTCCGCATATGACCTAGAAAAATATAACATTGAGCCTCATAAGCTTCTTGTTTTATTGGACTATCCTGCACAAGCATTGCAAAGTTTAAGAGCTTTTTGGTGAGGATGGATATGTAGGCGGATGTAGGAGGAAGGAGTTATGAAAATGTTCCCCGCCCGCCAACACACACACTTGAGACAATCCCCAGCAGTTAAAAATGGGTAGAACAATGGAACCAGGAAAAGATTTTTCATCCAGCTGACCACTGAGCATATGCACCCCCTTCCAGAGATGAGGAACCTTGGCAGTGTCATGCAGTGAAATTTTTTTGTAGGAGAACAGTTAGGGCCAAAGGCGCCAGCTTGCGGAGGGAAAATTTTTGGGGGTGGGGTGGGTTTGATGTCGCACCCGTGAGCATCGCGCCTCCCTCCCTAACCCGGGCAGAAGCTTCCTAAGCTTTGGGAAAGAGACGTTAGGCCTCTTGAGAGGATGCTGTAGCCTTGTTGCCTTCTTCCCAAAGCTGGACAGGAGGACTGTTGGACCCTTTACGGGTCTAGCGTATTCCCCCTAGGCCACTGACCACTCACCACTGAACCCTAGCTCACTGGTGGAGCATGTGCTTGTATGCAGAAGAGTCAGGTTCACTCCTTGGCATCTCTAGTATAAAACAAGCACCAGGCAGTAGAAAATACACTGCATCTGTGGATGCCCTGCAGAGCCAGCTGTCGGTCAGTGTAGACAGTATTGCTCAACATTGACAAATACACCTGGCTTCCTATGTGATTTCACTGGCCAATTTACCAGAGTTCATTGGTTCTGAGCCGAGGTAGCTTGTGAGTAAGACATTTCTGTTCTTTCTTTTCTGTGGTCTGTGGGGCAGTCTGTGTTTATATCCATTTTGGTTTTTAAATTTCTGAGTTTTTGTAATTTCTTGATTTCAACCTAGAGATGTTTCAAGGTTTTGCAGTATTCTTTGAAGCGTTTGCCTCTCTCCAATACTCACTGGAAATATTTCAAGCACTTGCCACAGCTCTCCGTCTATGAGGAATGAGGCTGAAGTGTCACAAATCATACCTAGTTGCTAGAGAAGTTCAAATTGCTGTAAGCAGCAGTGCCAGGGGAGCCTTTACCACGCTGCCAAAACCATAATGCAACACTCACAATGAGATCATTGCATCGTAATCCCTTCCTCAAATGTGTTTCTTTTTGTGCTCTGGTTATTCGCAAGTCAAAGCGGGTGGGGCTAAGGGCCAGAGACATCCAATTTACAGCAGAGTACCCTTCAATGCATCTATGCCACAAGCTCTTGGAGAAGAAATGCCCCTTTATATTAGCTCTTCAAGCGAAATAGGTTTGCTTTTTTAAACATTTCCTAGGCTTTAGCTAACTAAAAGCAGCATAGGCATTTTTAAATGTATC
Source organism: Zootoca vivipara (assembly GCF_963506605.1). Lineage (NCBI taxonomy): Eukaryota > Metazoa > Chordata > Lepidosauria > Squamata > Lacertidae > Zootoca > Zootoca vivipara. Next base: position 8,191,715 of record NC_083279.1, on the reverse strand, counting down.
TATTGTGCCTGATAAAATTCTACAGGCATAATCAGATATGTAATACGCAGCCTAATGCCATGATCATGTATACTATCATTTAGTTTAGCCATCTTCTTTTTTGCTTTATTGATTCCGTTAATGTAATTCACTGTGGCATACATCATGAATTAAGAAACCAACCTAGGAGTGTTCTGGATCTGTTGTGCAGTAGCTGATACTGTCTTCCAGAATGCCTTGTAAAGTCAGCATAGGAAGATCTCTTATGCCACTGAATGCTCACGTTCAGTCTGGGACACAGTTGTTGAAATGCCCCCACAGAGAACTGATCCCCACCGTAATTTAATTTCTTTAGCCCCTCTATCACCACTGGTCAAACAGTTTTTGAAGCTCCTTGAAGTTTTAGAAAACACCATAAAACCTGGGAGAAAAGATGATGGTATCCAGTATACTCAACCATCTCTCTATCATACCATTTTCAACTTTGTTGAGGGAAAAGATTTTCCATTTCTTCTTCTTCTTGTTGTTTAGTCGTTTAGTCGTGTCCGACTCTTCGTGACCCCATGGACCATAGCACGCCAGGCACTCCTGTCTTGCACTGCCTCCCGCAGTTTGGTCAAACTCATGTTCGTAGCTTCGAGAACACTGTCCAACCATCTTGTCCTCTGTCGTCCCCTTCTCCTAGTGCCCTCAATCTTTCCCAACATCAGGGTCTTTTCCAAGGATTCTTCTATTCTCATGAGGTGGCCAAAGTATTGGAGCCTCAGCTTCACGATCTGTCCTTCCAGTGAGCACTCAGGGCTGATTTCCTTCAGACTGGATAGGTTTGATCTTCTTGCAGTCCATGGGACTCTCAAGAGTCTCCTCCAGCACCATAGTCCATTTCCATTTCTAGTCACTTACATAAAAACCTAATGAAATATGTAAGGATTATCAACCATTTAACCAAAATTGCCCATTGGTGATCCTCAAATTGCACTTTTTCACTAGATATATTGCATACCTTCCGCTCAGATGTGGGTTCATGCCTTTATGGATTAAAGCAGCATGTTCTGGGAAATACGGAAACAAAGGCTAAAGAATATATTATGGGGATGTAGAACAGAAAAATAATGACGAGAACTGCAGAAGGAATTTCGGCAGAGAGAATGCAATTATGCATTTGAAGTCTGGCTGGGATATATGGAGTCACACATACACTCCTGTGAAGAATACCAGGGGATATTTAATGACTTCAGCTGTCAAAATGCAACGTTACTTGTTTCTAGGAAGATGCTACCAATAGCGGCACAATGATTCCTGACAGCATGCTGGGGCACCATTTCACAGCAAACTTGAAGGGGACGAGTACCACCTATTGCAATGACTGCTTACTGTAGCATCTGGTGTTCCTTGGGTACTTTTTAGTGAAAGAATAACTTAGCCCAACCTTGCTTTAGCAAATGAGGTCTGACAAGATCGCAACCCAGGGTTTTATGACTGCAAGTAGAACTGCTGATGCCAGAAGTGTTTCGGCATCAGATACTTCACCAGATATTCTGCAAGTGATGACTGTTCCCCTTCTGGGCTCGCTATCTTCTCTTCTAAGGAGCTTAGCTGAACATAAGGGTCTTGAACGCAGAAAAGGTTGTAAAATGAAATGACAACACTTTTAAGTTAGACAACCAAAATATTGACATGATGTTTTATGTTAAAATGTGCTGGCATGCTAACTAAAAAAAAAGTGAAAGGAGTGAATATTAATAACAGGGCAGTCCAGGGAAAATGTGTTAAGTAACTTTCTTCTCTATCTTATTTGTTTTTTCCTAAGCATGAGGGGAGGACATTATGATTTTTGTTTATTTAGGTTTATGACCTGAATTATTTGATATAGATCACATGGTAATGTTACCCCAAACACTCTTTAAAAATCAGGGTGAGAAGCCATGTTGGCCTGTAGAATATTTTGTGGCAACTTTTGGGGAGCGTGGAGAGGTGGCAGCAGGAACTGCCAGGAATCAAGCTTTAGAATTAAGAGTAATTCAGTAGGATAAGCAACTGGAAGCCCAGGGGCTAATCCATCCCCAGGCATCCCATCTGGGTGCCAACATAGTCATTGATGTCAACAGTCTTTCCCAGGCAAAGGGCTTTATAACCCCTTCTTCTCTGACAGCCACAAAGGCATTGAGAGTGCACTTCCCCTTATGCAACTTAGATGCTGGCTTCCATATGCAAACTAGGACGCAGGTAAATGGTAATGAAACATCAGAGATGCCTAAAGGAAGGGTTCAGCAAAAGCCTTGGTTACAGTTTACACTGAAAAAAGAGACACCAGCTTGTTTAAAACTGGCTGCTCTGCCCTTCAGTTTTTCCTTAGTCCAAAACATGATCCTGTAAAAACAATTTGGATGAATCCCATCTATCCCATTTTTGCCTATTGGCGTTGGTTTTCAAGATAAGTGAGCTTTCCCATACCTACTACCTGAGGGCCTTCTATTGTGCTGGAGATTGAATCTGGTAACCTTGTGCTTCTAAAACATGTGCTCTGCCACAAATACGTAAGCCCTTCATAAAGCTCTAGTCTAGACCAATATCTATCTTGAATGGCAGTGGCTTACCTCAGTCAGGGATCTCTCCAGTGATCTATCCTCTTATCTGGACTTGCTTGGGATTGAATGGGGGCCTTTTATGCACAAAGTATGCAGTGCCCCCTCTACCACTGATTTATGCAGATTCCCACAAGTGGTGCATGGGCTTGTCTAGTTTTTTGACTCTAGGGCTTCCTGCCTGGAAGGGAGACTCGAGCTTTGCTAATTTTTATTCAAAAGACAGATTTCTGAGATTCATGAGCTGGAATGTGAAAGGAAGTGTATGTCCCCCCCCCCTTTATCTATTTTAGTTAAACATTAAATCTATGGTCAATGGCTTTTAACGTTGGGTGAGCAATGTTCAAGGATTGCAGCCCCCTCCTGTTTTTGTTTTTGCGCCATATGAGCAGCAGGAGAGATGCCGGTTTAGTGATGCCTTTCAGTTTTTAGACTTCCTGAAGTAATGGGATATCAGAGGCATCTGGTAAAAAAAAAGCTGGTGAAGTGAAATGCCGTTGAGATAGACCACTACGCGCTTTTCTTTCAACACATACTTAATGAAACAGAGTTAAACATTCCTGGTGAGAAAATTATTAGAATTTTCTTTGTACATTTCTAAAGAAACGTTTTTGGAATAAATGGAAAACAATACCTTCCAGAGATATATAATGATTTAAAGTACCATTTTCTATTGTCCATACCCATAGTGTACTTTTAATTGTTTTACTTTTGATTTCAGCCACATTTACTATATTTTTGTCTTAATTTCAGAAACATTAGCAATCAAATTAGGCAATGCCCTCTCTGGTACGGGAGTGGTTATAAATGGAAAAGAACAAAATTTAGGTCTCTGTGCAGCTGATATAAATTTATGCCCCTCTGTCCCTATCACAGCAGGTAAAATATTATGTTCAGAATTGGAGCGCTTCTCCAGGGTCTCAAAATTGCAAGTTAATTTTCAGAAATCAGAGATAGTTTTTTTCATACATATACATACAGCATATACTTTTACAGCAACATTGAACATTCTAATAGCTACAAAACATTTTAGATATCTGGGGGTACAAATTGATCAAATTGTATCAGTATAATTACTGCATGGTTTGGAAAGGTATAAATAGGGATGCAATGCGTTGGAATACATTGAGACTCTCCATTATGGACAGGCTGCATCCAAAATGATGGGGGTTTTTTTCCTAGAAAAAAAATTTAAGGAGCTATTATGGAACAAGCCAGATTTAGTAAAAGAATCCGGTGGTCAACACTGGAGGATACAGAAATTGATGGTGTTCCTACTGGGGTATTAGCATTAATGAAAAATACGCGCCACTTGTTGAGATGGTTTACTAGCCCCTATGCACTCATGTCATTTAGAATATGGAAAAAAATGGCAAAAGTTTTAGCCCCAGGCCTGTCACCCATAATTCTGATTAAATGCCATATTTTATTTCAAAATAAAAACAGATTATATGTGAAGGTATGGTTATTTGAAAGATTATTATAGGAAAGGACATCTTCATGTGTGGATTAGTTTTTACCTACATATCATTGTGGCATATCAGAAAATACAGATTACTAGTTCTTAGTTCACTTTTAGTATAAAAAGAACAGTTTCACATAGGCTTGAGATTTTAGCACAGAAGTACTAAAAAAGTTGCAGATTTTGTATGCTTCATTAACTCTTTGCACACAAGATAAAAAGGGCTTTCTGATGAACTGTAAAACCAACTTGGGATCAATTTTCCACAACATAAATTCAACATTCATTCTACTCTTTGATAGCCTTAGATTCAAGCAGCCAGGCAGAGTTTATATCTATCCTTTATCAATAAGCATTTTCTTTACAATTGTTTTAGATTATTGAACCAGTTGAAACAATTTTTTGCACATTGTGGATGGTGAGATGATCCGTTTGTTCCTTCATTACTAACAATAACAATCATTATCATTATTTATTAAATTTGTATACAACCCTTCATCTGAAGATCCCATGGCGGTTCACAACAGAAAAATACAAAATGAGAATACAGAATTCATAATAAAACAAAAACCAGTAACCCCACTCCCACAAGCACAGTTTAAAAGCCATAGAATGTTAATCAGCCGAACAAATGGTTGAAAAAAAAATGTTTTCACTTGGTGCCTAAAGATACATAATGTTGGTGCCAGGAGACTCTCCTTGGGGAAAGCATTCCACAAATGGGGAGCCACCACAGAAAAGGCCCATTATTGTGTTGGTACCCTCCAGGCCTTTTGTGGAGGGGACGGATGAAGAAGGGTCTCAGGTGATGATCGCAAGGCCTAGGTTGGTTCATATAGGGAGAGATAGGGAGGCAGTCCTTTTTAATCTAGGACAACCTTTAGAGTTTAAAATTTCTTTGCAATAATTTTCTGGTGCCATTTCAGGTGTCATCGCCACAGATCTCTCCCCCCCCCCTTTCCTCCCAAAGGTTCCTGTGTGAAAGTAGAGGGTATAAATTGTAGCAAAACCTGTACATCTGTGCAAATTGTGTAGGTGTCCTAAGAGATAAACAGCATTTAGGGACTAGACTAGCAAGTACAGCACTACTGCACCCCTCTCTGTGCATTGACTATGTACACAATTCTTTTCCAAACATATTTTACACCTCTAGAGAGCAGATACACCACATTGTGTTCATGCCTTGCAACAAATGTAGGTCAAAGTCGGGGCCAATTTGGATCCAGCACAGTCTATACAGTGGTGAGGTGAGGGCCATGGTAGGGGTGCCTAGTAGCAAAAAAATCCTGCAGTTTCTGCAGCCTTCTCTTTAGGTCTATGTGAGAGTACTAAGGTATGAGATAGGGAAGCTGCACCCTGGCATGCCCCAACAAAAGTTATATGCGTTCACTGTAATAATTGAAAATTATTACATGCCTGTGGGATTTGACTTGTTAATTACTGAGTATGAGTTCATTTTTATTAATTATCAATACTTTCCTTCACATCTCAGCATACCTTTTGTACCCTGTCCAGAAATCAAGAAAGCAACAGACTGCTTCGACTTGATATTATTTACTGTTCCAGTTCACCTTTTGAGGATTAATTCTTAAATTGAGTTATTTGGACTACCTAGACTAAAGTTATTTATTTAGAATATTTGGAAGAAAATTAAAATAGGCCCCACATATTTTTTTTAAAAAAATATTAAATATACTTCACTGCTTAAATAGATAATGTAGCTAATTACAAAGAAGAAAGGCTGAGTTAAATATCAGGATTTGAAGCAATTTTTATGTCATTAGCCTCTGTTGCAAATCCCTCCTCTCAGATCATGAGAGTATAAACCCCACATATTTTTATTACAGAGAAATGCAAAATCCATGTTGAATATAGTAGCTCTGGGGACCAGCACAGTAAGTGCTTTGGAGAAATGCAGGCTGACATTATTTCTTTGATTTTCTGTTTAAAATATTTTGCATGCTTAAGCTGCCTTTATCATATATTGTTTTCAGATCCTTGTCGAATCCTTCTGTTGTGTGTGCACTGAGCACAGGCACTGTTAGCACGTCTGAAGTAACATCTGCTGTGTCTTTTTTGTTGCTGGGGTTCATGGTATAATTAGCTCTATATTTCACCAAACACAATTTTGCTCCCATGGCGGACAGAGCAGCATGAAGAAAACATAAATAATTGAAGATTAGAGAAACAGAAGGCAAAGTTGAGCTAGGTGGCTTGGCTGAGAAAAGGGTTAAGGAGAAAAGAAGGTCATCTCATTATGGGGAAAAAGCATTGTTATCAGGACACTTGTAAATGCAGTTGATTTTATTTCCTAGTGATTAATGCAAAAGAAAGGTTTCCCTACTATTTTCAGCCAAGAAGCATAGACACAATAGTATATTTATATACTTATGTATATTTTTAAAAGTAATAATATATATATATATATTTTATAATAGAAGATTGTCCTCTGGCCTGACCCACAAACAGAAAATTAATTGCAAAACAATTTCCCATTTTTCTTCATATACTTGGTTGGTTAAAAAGGCAACTGTTATATATTATAATGCAAAGTTCACACCAGGGCATACTCCAGAGAATGGCGAGCTAAAGCAGTTTCTCACATGCTATATGGCCTGAGAGCCCACTGTCCAAATAGCACCATCATTCTGACTTTGCAAATAGTTCTTGCAGGTTAAGAGAGCTCACTGTGGCTACTTTGCCCAAGAGCCTCTGATATCCTGGAGCTAACACTGGCTTTTGTAATTCTTAAGAGGGCAAGGCATTTTCATGCTCAGTTGCTACTACTCATTGTATACAATAGAAAGATTGCTTTCTTTTTCTTTTCAAAAAGGTATTCAGGAGCACCGTGGCCCTACCATTAGGCAGAGTGAGGCTGCCACTTCAGGCAGCAGATTTTGGGTGTCATTAAATAGCTGCTAGTTGGGGCTTGTGGAATTTTCTACAATCCTAAACAATTTGCCTGAGCTTCAGTCTATTGAAATAATTCGGATTCAATAATAGTTAACTCAGGTGGTCAAGTACTTATCACTTGGTAAACAAGGTGGCTCCGCCCACAAATAAAGTATTGGTTTCTACACACTTGGGGGATTTCCTAGATATGCAGTATATAAAATAAAATAAAACAGTATCTATCTATCTATCTATCTATCTATCTATCTATCTATCTATCTATCTATCTATCATCTATCTATCTATCTACAGGAGGTCCTGCATTTCAGCCATGCCAAAATGAAAAGTTACAATTCAAGGACTCATTCTATGCAGGCAAAAGCACTCGATGTGGGTCATGAACTGGGGAGAGTCCTGAGGGCTGGAGAGAAAGGGTTGGAGGGGCCCTTTTGGCTTGCAGGCTGGAGGTTCCACATCACAGTGTTCGATGGTAAAGAAACATTGCAACACTTGAACCCTCTTCAATCAACTTATCCCACAGAATATGCCAGAAAACTATGCCACACTTTATCTAAGAAACTGCTGAAACATCTTATCGGCGTTCTGTATTCCAAACAGAAGTTAATAAAGGAGGAACTCTCTGCACTGGAGAACTCCATCAGGAATCACCCGGCCTGGCAGAAGTTCCACAAGGAAAAACAAACCATTTACCACTCTCAACTGGAGTTACTGAAGAACCAGAAAAATAAAAAACTCTGCAACCTTTCCAACCTACAGGCCACCAATCAAAACAAGATCAACAACATTGTCAATCTTTCACAGCAAACACTCAGCCCAGCTGAGGAATCCGTCCTTTCACGGGGACTATCATTCTGCCCTGCCAAATCCCAACACATGATTCAGTTCTGCGGGGACCTGGAAGCATTTTTCCGCCGTTTACGCCTGAAGGAGTATTTTCATCACACACAAGAACAAGACAAAGTAGAACAAACTACATCCCCACAACACAACACCTCTCAACTTACTGGGGAACAACCATCACCCTCCAAACGCATCAATGAACAGAACATTAACCACCAACTACCACCGAAAAGAAGTTACACAAAAAGGGACTCCACATGGACCCCTCCTGATGGACGCAATACCACACTAGATCTGTACATCGAATGCTTCCGCCACAGAATCCAAACGGATGTGACCAGAAAACACCATCGCTTACAACAAAATCTAAACCATGCTGAAAGGAGAGCCATAGAAAATCTCAGGAACAACCCAGACATTATAATTAAAGAGGCAGACAAGGGTGGAGCTGTCGTCATCATGAACAAAACTGATTACATCCAAGAGGCCCACAGACAACTTTCCAATACTGCCTTTTACATGAAATTGGACTCAGACCCCACACAAGCATACAAAAAAGAACTGAACAAGATTATTAAGGAGCTACCCCTACACATCCAAGAACAGATCCTCACAAACACACCAGCGGAACCTCGGCCAGGAACTTTCTATCTTCTACCCAAAATACACAAACCAGGAAACCCAGGACGCCCCATCATCTCAGGTATTGGCACCATTACAGTGGGTGTTTCCGGCTATATGGACTCTGTTCTGAAACCATATGCTATCAGTGCTCCCAGCTACGTACGTGACACCACAGATTTTCTGAGGAAAATACAATATTTGAACAATCTTCCTAACAATACTATACTAGCCACTATGGATGTGGAATCTCTATATACCAACATCCCACACAATGATGGTTTACAAGCCATAAGGAACACCATTTCAGATAAAACCACAGCGGACTTTGCTACCAAACTCTGCCACTTTGTCCTTACCCACAACCACTTCAAATTTGGTGATGACCTGTTCCTCCAGATCAGCGGCACAGCCATGGGCACCCGCATGGCCCCACAGTATGCCAACATCTTCATGGCAGATTTAGAACAACGTTTCCTTAACTCCTACCCACTCAAACCTCTCCTGTACCTGCGATACATTGACGATATTTTTATTATCTGGACACATGGACAACAGACCCTGGAAACCTTCCACCAGACATTCAATGACTTTCACCCCACCATCAACCTAACAATGAACCAATCTATGCAAGAAATACATTTTTTGGACACTACTATAAAAATACAGGATGGACGTATAGACACCACCTTATACAGAAAACCAACTGACCGACAAACATATCTACATGCTTCTAGCTACCATCCCAAACATACCAAACAATCCATCGTATACAGCCAGGCCTTACGTTACAACCGCATCTGTTCCAACTCTACAGACAGAGAATCTCACCTAAGAGATCTACAGCAAACCTTTTTAGAACTAAAATATCCACCTGATGAAGTTAAACAACAGATCAACAGAGCCAGACAGATACCTAGAGAGAACCTGCTGCAAGACAGACCCAAAAAAGAAAATAACAGAACACCACTAGTCATCACATACAGCTCCCAAGCTAAAACAGTACAACGCATCATCAGAGATCTACAGCCTCTCCTGGACAATGACCGCTCCCTTTCTCAAGCTCTGGGAGGAAGACCTTTCATTGCCTACAGACAGCCACCCAATCTTAAACAACTCCTCACCCACAATAATACAACCACCAGACTTAACATGGACACTGGTACCAGAGCCTGCAATAAACCCAGATGCCAACTTTGCTGCCACATACACCCAGACAACACCATTACTGGCCCCAACAACATCCAACATACCATCTCAGGACTATTTAATTGCTCATCCTCTAACATTGTGTATGCCATCAAATGCCAACAGTGCCCTTCAGCTCTCTATATTGGACAAACAGGCCAAACCCTACGCCAAAGGATAAATGGACATAAATCTGACATCAGGAACCAGAAGACAGAAAAACCAGTAGGAGAACACTTCAATCTCCCAGGACATTCTATACAAGATCTCAAAGTAGCTGTCTTACTACAAAAGAATTTCAGAAATAGACTGGAAAGAGAAGTTGCTGAATTGCAACTTATCACCAAGCTCAAAACCATGGAGGGACCTGGTTTGAACAGAGATATCGGGTTCTTATCTCATTATACATGATAAGCGATCTTCAGCCATCTCAACCCTTGCTTTTTCATGCAAAACCATTTGCAGTCGTTTGCGGTCATCAACAGCTATCAGTCAGTCAATCACCCATTTCCACCACCCTTCTGAGTGATCCCCCCTCCCCATCCCCACCCCTCCCCACCCCTTCTCTACATAAGTGCCTGGAAACTTCCATTTCACTGTATCTGAAGAAGTGTGCATGCACACGAAAGCTCATACCAAAATAAAAACTTAGTTGGTCTTTAAGGTGCTACTGAAGGAATTTTTTTATTTTATTGCAACACTTGTGGGATCCAGTTTGTGTCTAGGCTTCTTTAGGTATGCCAGAACTGTACTGGTAATTTTCGTCTTGTGTATAGCACGGAATGGATGACAAGGCTGCCTGAATAACACAGAAAATGTCATTTTCATATTCTTGCTTTCCAGCTACATATAATAAATCATTTTCTTGAAAAGATAATAAAGCACCAACTGAGTGCTGCTTTAATTCACATTGAGAGAGAGAGAGAGTACTTCAGTACTTTTCTAAAACAATGTAATTAGGAAAAGACTTAATTTGTGAAAGATGCATTTTTATTTTCTGCTTTTATATATTCAACAGCTGTTAAAGAAGTTTAAAAAAGGTTAAGCAGTAGGAAAATATATTCTATTTCTATTTGCATTTGAAGCAAAAGAAGTAAATAAATCAACAGCAATTACTAAATATTTAAGGGAAGCGGGTGGCGGTGTGGTCTGAACCACAGAGCCTAGGGCTTGCTGATTGTAAGGTCAGTGGTTCAAATTCCCGCAACGGGGTGAGCTCCCATTGCTCTGTCCCAGCTTCTGCCAACCTAGCAGTTTGAAAGCACGTCAAAGTGCAAGAAGATAAATAAGTACCGCTCCGGCGGCTTTCCCGTGTGCTGCTCTAGTTTTCCAGAAGCGGCTTTGTCATGCTGGCCACATGACCTGGAAGCTGTAGGCCGACTCCATTGGCCAGTAAAGCGAGATGAATGTCGCAACCCCAGAGTCGTCCGCAACTGGACCTAACGGTCAGGGGTACCTTTATAAACATTTATAAGGTTTGAAGATACCTGCTATACCATTTTATGTGCAGATGACTGTTCACATGTCACAAATTTGCTTTGGAGAAGCAAATTTCCCGAAAGCATGGAAAAGGGGCCTTTGTACATAAAGCTGAGTGCGCAGAGGTGTTTTCAAACCTTCCAATGAACAGAATGTTACAGATTTGGGGCAGAGTTTACCACTATGTTGCCTCCCCATTCCATGTCCATTACGTGCACCAAACATGTAGAAAACTTTGGTCAAGTATAGCTGTATACCTACAGGCTTATCACATTCTCACTATATGTTTTTTGTTGCACAGTCAAAACATCCTAGGTGTGATAATTAAAAAATGTAACGCCACAGGTTTTTGTTTTTGTTTTAAATGTAATGCCACAGGTATGGGACGCAGGTGGCGCTGTGGGTTGAACCACAGAGCCTAGGGCTTGCAGATCAGAAGTGGCTTTGTCATGCTGGCCACATGACCTGGAAGCTGTACGCCGGCTCCCTCGGCCAATAACGCGTGATGAGCGCCTCAACCCCAGAGTCGGTCATGACTGGACCTAATGGTCAGGGGTCCCTTTACCTTTACCTAATGCCAAAGGTAGCCTTCAAGAGATCTGCAGTCTCTGTTTTTTCTCTGTTATCCTGAGCCTCATTTTCAATAATAATTAGTGGTCTGGAGGATGCTGTAAAGGTTGCTGATATAATGTATATAAGACTCTTTGAACATTTGATGTGTGCCATTTAACTTCTGTTATTAAATTGGTTGTAACAACTGAACAACTGAACAAAGTTCTTCTTGCATGCGTAGACTACGCTTCACAGTTGTTGTGTTTGTTTTTATTTTTAATTCATGATTTGGGCATAACTGAATCATTTTTATGTTGCTAGGACACTCAACAAAATGGATTTTCAGTAGGAAAAAGGCAGTTAGATGTAAGTGCTAAATTTCTTTAAACCACATTTAATGTTATAATACATTTGCCATGGTATTGTTTTGTTGTGTAATTTGTATTTTCACAGAAGGTTAAGAGTGTCTTTTGTGTGGTTAGAAGTGCCCTTTTGAATTTTGCCTCCACCCACCCCTCATCCCCCCCAAAAAGGTTTATGAAAAGGACTGACTAATCTAGGTTAGGTTTCTGTCTTAAATCATATTATTTCACTTTTCATATGTCGTGGGCTAAACCCAATCTGTCTTTAGTTCCCACTGATGTAGTAACTCTGTATCCATGCAAAAGGAGTCCTTCTACAGGCAAAAATTACCATGCCACGCAGAAGTTGTGGCTAGAATTCCTCTCTCCGAAATGCCAGTTTTCTACCTGAGTTGGCTTGAAGAACTATTTAATCATGAATTTTAAAAAGGAGAAGGGAACTTTTTTGAAGTGAGGAGTAAAGGGGCCCTGCTCAGTGCTAGTAAAGAGACAGGAATTACAACCTTACGTTTAGCTTGCTTCTTAGCTGTCACAGCCCTGTTTGTATACTTCTGGAGGAGATAATAATAATTTAAAAAGTTCTTCCAACATAAAGAACTTAAAGGGGTGTATATCAAAAGATGGGATGTGAGACATTTCAGAAGCATAAAAAAGGCACTTGACAGGAGGAGTATTGGCATCTGTCTCGAGAGACAATGGAGTGTGCCTCGGGGGGGGGGGGGTGAAGTCAAACTGCTGAGTTAGCAACAGTGAAGTGAAGCTCCCTCTCAGTCTCACTGATGTGGTCCAAAGGAAAGCAGAGCAATATGTTTGGCACCAGCTTGGCTGCAGGAGTTGCTGGAAGGAGGCATACAAAAGGCACCTTCCTACCATCTTAGGGGCTCCACTCCAAATTTGTGTAGGGCAGGCACCCCCAAACTCAGCCCTCCAGATGTTTTGGGGCCACAACTCCCACCATCCTTAGCTAACAGGACCAGTAGTCAGGGATGATGGGAATTGTAGTCCCAAAACATCTGGAGGGGCGAGTTTGGGGGTGCCTGGTGTAGGGTTTTACTCCTTAGCCTTTTCTTCTGAATATATCCTGCAAGGCAGCGGAGGTTTAGGATCAGAGTTTTCCTTCTAGATGGGCCATCTTCCCAGGTTGATGGGCTATCTTCTGCCCCTCACATCCCTCAACAGCATGTCAAGAAACCACCTTCTTGAGTAGTATCTTTGCACAGGATGGACCAGATGGGCAGAGGAGCAAAGGAACCATGTCTTCTGGTTGCAGAAAGAGAATGAAAGAATTGAAAAGGGTATTTTATTGGTGAGGAAGTTTTAGTTCACTGGAGGGCTGCGGCAGGATTTCTCCACTACTTCATATGTTAAAAAAATGCCCTGAGATTAGTGTGAATTCTAGCATTTTCCCCTAATGATAGAAGATACTAAAAAGTGCTTACATAAACACTTTACTTTTAACTAATGCTATCTCCAATTGAGCTAAATACTACCTTCCTTTCTCTATGTTAAAATATGAAGTGTTGCAATTGTATTGTATTTTATTGCATGTGAAGTTTTCGCTCCCCTTCTAGAATCAAAAGTTTGTACCTCTCATTTAACATAACCAAATGATGATAATTCACACTCCTCCCCCACCCTATGTCTCTGACGCCTTGAGAGATCAGTAGTGAATTGTTATTGCTTAAACACGCTGGAGGAAATGTAGGTTTTGTTGGCTTCTTGCTTAAATAGAGGCGGAGGTTTGTAGGCTCAGTAGAATGTCTTCCTTTTGTGGTCTAGCTTTTAGGCCTTTTTATGTAGTAATAATGTATTGCTGTTGGTGGCAACAGACAAACGAAACCTGCCCACATTATTTCAGAGTCATTCTACCATTTAGACCTGCATACTGTTGTAAAAGTTAACTGATGCCTTTTTTTTACTTGCCACTCATTTCATAATAATTCCTCACAAATTGACCAAAAGGATGTTTGGTGTTGAGGTTTTTTGTGAGCTTGCCTGCAAGAACAAATGCAAAAAACTTTTCTTTCTTTTTTTGTAGTTTGCTGGTTACAGAGAAGTTGCTAGCTGACTTTTAATCTGTGACCAACAAAGTGACACAAATCACAGCAGGGACGTGTACAGTCCCCAGTGAAGGTGCCAGTTCCCAGAAATGCCTTTCCACCTGGCCAGCCATCATCTTGAGACCCATGTACCTAACCCTCATGTGCTCCCCATTTAGCCCCCCACAAGGGTGAATTGCCCATGGATACAAGCTGTTAGCTGCTAGAGTGCTTCACCATTGGCAAATATATATATATACTGTTTTCCGTCACTTGTTGCTAAAAATAAGTACGTTCAGTCGAAACCTCTACTTACAACTCGTACTGTATCAAGTCCATAAATCAATTAGAGCACAATAATTATCTGTTTACAGGGTTGCTCTCCTTTTTTGTTAGCTACAAACAACCCCTCTTTTCTTTCTTTTAAAATGTCTGTGTTGTTCAGTAAGCCCAAAACATATAAAAGCATTACCAATATTTTCTAATTAATATTTACTCTTTTCTAAAGCTATTATAAGGACACTTAATGCACAGCCTAAAATGAGAGTTGACAATTGCAAGTACAAACCAACCAACATTGTAATAAAATCAATACTTACATTTCCCTTGGGGGCACTATTTACTGTTTGCTGTGCCATTTCCTTAATGGAATAGCAGTTATGTTTGCAGAAACCTTGTAACTACCATCTTTATGTTTTAACTAAAAGCAGCTTTCTTGAAGAAGGTGGGGGGGGGGCAACCTCAAGTTACCATATAAAAATTGCTATGAGCATTTTGTGTATTATTCATAGAATAACCTAAAGAGAATCACAGTTATAATCAGAATACGTCGGGATGTTCAGCACTGTAAATGAATATTTTGTGTCTTCCCCGGTCAGTATGATTTTAGAATAATATTTATGACACAAATGTACTTCAGTATTTAACACGCTATGAATATGCCTCTCTTTTAATGTGGTTGATAGTCTCCCATCATTAAATTAAGTCAGAAGTATGCACTTTCTTTAACATGACAAAAAAATAAAATGAATCTTCCATTGCAGTTTTCTTTTAATAGATAACAGTGAGCCAACAATTAGAATCCTTATGCAATACGTTGCTATCATCATATATTATTTGTTTATTAAGATTATTTATAACCCACCCATCTGTAGTTACCATAATATAGGGCATAATAGAAACAGCCAATCAAAATAATACTGTAAAATAATTAGTTGTAAATGATGTCCACATCCAAACAACCAAAATCACAAACAATAAATGAGGGAATAGCTATAGCTGAGTTGTAGAGTATCTTCTTCACATACAGGAGTCCCAGATTCAAGTGCCATGTGTTCATCTTTAACACAACGTATCTGAAGAATGGTATCTGAAGAAGTGTGCATGCACACGAAAGCTCATACCAAAATAAAAACTTAGTTGGTCTTTAAGGTGCTACTGAAGGAATTTTTTTTATTTTACAACGTATCAAGACACCTCATTTTGCATAGCCAAGGCCTCTGGATTTCCATTTTGGTTTTATCGTTGCAAGGGAGAAAGTTGCACCTTGGCATAATCACCATTCTGACCCCTTTTCTATACCGTTAATTAGGAAACAGCCTTCCATTTCCTCTTTCTCTTCAAGGTGTTTGATGAGTGCTTTGGGAGAGAGGCCATGGAGATTGCAACTTAGGCGTTGCCATGACGAGTGTCTTCCGTGTCAAAGGTAACTCGTCTCTAAGCTAAACCTGCCATTCTCTAAAGCAGTCAGTAGCGACCCTTCCTATCTCCATAGCTTCCTTGTCATTGTAACACAGATGTGTGAATCTTACTCTTTCTAAGCCTGCAACTAAAGGACAAGATTTAGCCTGGGGCCATTAATGGATTACCCACCACATTAGATCTTTGTCTCACACTGTGGTTGAAATGTAGACGTGATGGTTGTATATAGATGTGATGACCCCCTCAGAGTGATAGGACAAGAATGGCAGGTGAAGCTAGCTAGGGATGTAAGATTGCACTGAATAACCACAAAAGCAAAGTTTTGGACAGCCCTTGGGATATCTGTAGGGCACTAAATATGGAGATACCGGTAATATTAGATCCCAAGGGCCATGTATAATTAACTATGTATGCAAGGTCTATCATTATATGAACTTGTAGCTTGTCGTGTTTTTATCTATTGAATTTTATGCCTTGTAACTTTTTAATAGATGTATTAGTTAAAAAGAAGTTCTGCTTAAACCATGTAGCCTTACTTCCATGTGGCACATTAAGGATTAGGATAGAAATGCTCTCTTAAGCTTTCACTACAACGTATCAAATGGTGTATGGCATATTTTTGTTAGATAGGGTCCCTCCTCTCCTTATTCAGAAACTCCTGCTGACTTTAGAAATAGATAATAAAATTTGAATCTGCATGTGTTTTGTTGAAGGCAGCAGCAAATTTGCTTCATTAATTATAGTCAAAATCACTGGGTGAGCAGCACTATAGACCCATTCAAAGAAACTTATTTTGAAACAGGATATTAGAAGTATTCTCCATAGGGCAGCAAAAGTTGCTTTATGTAGTGATGATAGTATTTTTGGAGTGTGATAAAGCAGAGCTCTTGTCAAATCTAAATCTTTAATAAACATACAAAATGTTGCTTTGCTCTTCACGTTATATTGAGGCTCTGAGCTCTGAGCCTCTTTGTGATTCCTCTTGAAGATCTGATTGTTGAGAATGAGAGTTACATTATTTATATATAAAAAAACCACAGTCCCCAGCCACATTATTACGTATGGCACACAATATCTTCCAGACTGTCGCTTTATGTCAAAAGCTTTGAACAGCCTTCCAGTACTTACCAATTGCAGTTGATACAGAATCATTGCTATATAACAGCTGCAGTAACAAGGTGTTACTGCCTTTACTTTAATCTACCTTTCTCTCTTGCCAGTTTATTATGTTTTGAATTTACGCTTTTTGTAGATCTGTGAGCTATCTTTCTTATGGAAATTAATCTTTTTAGAAGATTTGTGCTCTCATTTTCAAACACTAATACATGCATTCAAGTATCCCATTATTCAGGACCAGCTGGCTTTTTTATCTAGTGATATTTACTTCAAAAAGCCAAGCTAAATGCTATCATAGATTAATTCTAAGGGCACAGGAGAGCTTTTTTTGGGGGGGGGGAGAAAAAGAGATTTGGTAATTACTTAGAATATTGCAATAAAATCATAGAACATGTCAAAAATGTGTTATCTAATTTGTCATAATGGAAAACCTAAAAAAAGGGAGAGAAAATGATACTTCGCTGAAGAAAGGCATTCTTTGAAGATTGTGGGTGTGTGGCAGGTGTCGTCATCTCCCCCCCCCCCCCCCCGTCAGAACACATACAAAGTCTAAATCTATAAAGCTTTATAACAAACTGATTACACAGACACACATATGTAAATAGCATGTGTAGGAGACAGGCAGAGGAATTCAGACATTCACTCTAAGCTACTTTAAGATACATCAAATCAAGTTAAGTTGTTAAGACATACTTTTCTATATTAGGGTGAAGGTCCAAAATCTGGTGAATGTTATTATTCAAAGCTAAATGCCCCCAAAGTGAAGGATTACCCATGATTGTCGACATTCATCAAATATTTTGAGTATCATAGGCTCAGTTCAAGCACATCCCTTATCTTTTATACTTATTTTTTGTGGTTCAAAGGAGTAGTAGGAGCTTCAGATGATTACTGACCTATAAGATTGGGGGCAGGGGGTGATGAGATAAGCGTGGCTCTCCAACATAATGAGGAAAGCCTAGTATTAACTGAGTGGGATGAAGATAGGAGCAGGCCTCAGTGGGAATACTGTAATCACTCAACATAACTTGCATATTTAGCTGTAAAGGTTAGGACAGATTTTATTTAGAATATTTTAGTATAATATATGTACTGTTATTAGTTTAGTATTTGTGTTTTATTGACACAGCTGATTGCTATACATTGAGTGTTAATTAAACTGAATGTGATGACCAAAATTTACTTGTATATGTCTGAAAAATGGGGAAACATAATCTAGGTTTGGACATCCACAAAAATCACCTGGACCGTCAGCACTTTGATATTCACAAAAATTTGAACATTTTCTGTAACATAGCACACGTATGTGGTTGTATGTAAGCATAATTGAAGTTGGGAAGCACTGAATTTCAAAAAGGATATTCACCGCTGCAATTTCTTACATAAATCAAACTGGAAATAAGACACATTTTACAATTCAATTTAAGATCCCACTGAGACAATAATGTTGCAAGCTGTGCATTTTGCAAAGTAATATAGTAATGTCTAGTTTGCATTTTTAAAAAACCAAATTAATCACACTTTATTGAATATGTTGAAGCAAACCTAAAATTCATCTATTATTAAAAAATATTGTGCAACAAACACAAACTATATTTTATACATAAAGGACAAACTCATTTATTCATTAGGATAAAACACTTGGAGTTTGCATTTTGTAACTATGAAAGAAATGACATTTGCTACCTTTAGTATTTTGAATATTTAAACACGTTCAAGTACAAAACAGGCTGCTTGAAAATTTGTTCTAATAATATAATGTGTTATTGGTCCAGCAGATCATTCCTGGGCTTGCTTACTCCAACACAGACATTCCATATCACTTGCACAAATCACATGAACACCCCATATGATCATTAGGAGGTATATCAATCTACTTTGTACCCAGGATATACAGTGACACGTGCATCCCCACCCACGTTGTGGCAGAACTGGTGGGAACAAGTTAGTTCCATTTCAAGTTCCATTTCAGTGAGACTGAGCCCCGACTCACTTGCTGTATCAGGGCTCGTCATATGAGCTCTTGATTGACCACCCGTCTTCCCTTTAGGTATTCTGAATACCAGGTAGAACTGTGTGTCAGACTGGGACTGGGAAGACCTCGGTCCCAATTTTCACTATCTCAGTCTCGCAGAACGGTCTTGAGGGTGAAGTTCTCTCTGTTGACCCATAAATAGCTAACTTTCTTGGGAGTTAGGTAGTAGTGAGCCCCAGGCATGCAGGTGGGAATTTCTCCCATATTCTGAATAGTGTTGGGTCGGTATGTTCTGTTGAAATAAATGGGCATACTTATTGAACATTCTTACTAAAAGGCCTTGTGTTTTAGATTCAGGTGACCACACTTAAGAATAATTTGAGTAGCCATTTTCCTGGCAAATCAGTTAGCTGGTGTTAACTAAACAACTCAGGATGAAAGACAGCTGAGGAGTATATATAGGACAACCTGGTCAATCTTTAAAGTTACTTGCTCTTAAAAGCTTGTAAAGCTTTCATAAGTGTCAACATACAATTATCACTCAATTATTTCTCATTGATGTGAGTATTTAAGTTGTCTTTGAAAAAAGTATGCTATAAATTGTGAGGGTATGATACCTTCGGGTACTTCAATTTCCCTGCTAATGTATTTGTAGAAGTTCTGTACTTTATACTTTTCAACCCTTTTTGTTTTTTATTCCTCTTAAGAGGATGAAGCATTTTATGAAGCTCTGAAGTTTGGGTAAGAGAAAAGGACTGTGGACTTTTAATTATTACTGATTGTCATTTGAGATAAAATTTATAGTGTGGGAAGCCACATCTTAACGGACTGTGACTCTGTTGCATCATGCAGAGTTTTTGTTTACTCCTTAATAATTCACTGATATAGCAATCATCCACACAATGCAATTGTTCGGATGTAAAGCTCAGCCATGTGTGGGGAACCAAGGAGCACATCTTCTTGTAGGGAAATGTTTGGGGGCCATATGCCAGTGGTGGGTGGGGCCAGAGGAAAACGTAGGTGGAACAGGTGATGTAATTCTTAACATTGTGTCCAGACATGAATTTGATTTTTTTATACCTGCACGTAAACACAAGGATGTGAACAAAATGCTCAAGGAGGGTACAGAGGAGACCCAATGAAGCCTCTGATCTGTGGAGAGGAGCTGTGGTCTCAGGACAGGGTGTGGCCTAAGGAGAGCTCAGTGAGAAGCCTGGAGGACAGATCTAAGCCCTTAGGTCTGAGGTTCCCCAGCTCAGTGCTAAACTGTGGTTTTGCATTACATGAGCAAGCCTTTCGCTTGTGAGGTGTCTTCGACCACTCATTCTCTGGTGTAGCTGTGAGGAGATTTGAAGCATTGTGTTTTCAATTAACCGGGGTTTATTATTTTTGTCAAACCTGAAAGCTCGGCTAATCCTAAGTATGGTTTACTTGAGTCCTCTGGGTATAGGGCGGTATAATAATAATAATAATAATAATAATAATAATAATAATAATAATAATAGGATTGTAACCCACAGAGTCAACTTGGCAAGCTTCCCTAAGCCAGAGTTAAGCCTGACCACACTTTGTCTGCATTTAGACTTAACACTGAATTGGAACGAAAGGATCTCAATCCTCTCATGACCATGTGGAGGAAGAGTGCAGACGAATGAGCCCAAGTCTGGATCTAGACACATCAAAGAAGCAATTCAATTAAACTGTTATAAACTCATACAGGGAAATCCAGTAGGGAAAGACAGGACTCCACAGCGCCATCTGGTGTCACAGTGTTCTATCCAGTATTTTTCTTCCAAAAAATGTTGAGGGGTACTCTCATTTTCACTCATAAAAACCACCACTTTATAGTTCTAATTGGGAAAAATAAATACAGCAAATGGACAAAAGTACAAAGATTCACAAAATGTTTAGGGGTGTGCATACCCCTGCCCCCCCTCCCCAAACCACACTGGTTATATCACATATACAACGCATTTGAACACTTTTTCTTTACCAATCTAGCTGAGTCCCAAGTCTCATGAATGAGGCCAGTCTATAGCTCTTGGAAGAAACACAATTTAGGTGGTGATACTATTTGTTTTTCCTAAAAATAAAATAAAACCTAAAGAAAGTTACCTTTGTGTTAGATTGTGACTATAAAAGTAATGAATATCTAATACAACAGATAAAAATTGTAGTTTGTGACATTCATGATTATAGTACATATTAGCATTATGTTAGTTGGTAAAAGCAAGGACTGTAAAGTGTGTATATATCACACACACACACTACAAGTAACAAGTTATTTGGGAAGATCTTTGGTATCATATTATAGCCATCTGAGTTTCTTAACCCTGGGATGATATGAAAAAATCCAACCATACATTGTTGTTTGCGAAGCAAGAAGACACTTTCTTTCCCTCTTTTCCCCACCACCAATACCAATTACATATTCAAAATAATATGTTCACTTAGAACAGCTTCTGCAGATTTTCATATCATTAGCTCTCTTTAATGTTCATACCATGACACATTACACACAAAAATAACCAAAGATGGCCTGGGAGCCAAAGTGCCACTTTTAGGTTACCCCCAGTTAGTGTCTGAAATGCTTATGATTTCCTTCGAATATGTTTTAGGATCACTTTCTCCCGCCCCCAATTTTACTATGCAGCCTGCTTTGAGAACTTCTTTTGTCAAAGCATACGTTTTCCAAAGAAATGAATAATTTCTTGTGTTACGGACGGGATCCATTCTGGAGGCCCGTCTGTAATGTGAAATGCCTACAACTTGAAGTGCTGCGTCTGTGCAGGTGCGTGGCGCGATTTGACGCTTCTGCACAGGTGTGAAGCGCGATTTAGCGCTTCTGTGCAGGTGCAAGCGGCGAAACCCGGAAGTAACCTGTTCTGGTATTTCCGGGTTGCCATGAGACATAACGCAAAAAGACACAACATGAAGCAGACGCAACACGAGGTATGACTATAGAATGAAATTAGAGCTGGTAAACAGCATAGAAAGACGAGATTCTCATTTTCCCTGCATATACAATATTGCCTTCGTGACAACAGTTTATGACACTCTCTTTGTAATTACATCTATAGCTGCTTATGCTTCCACGAGAAGCATTGCTGGAGGTTAACTTTTTTATTTTGTAATAGGGGAGGGCAAGAAATTGCCTAGAAAAAGGCCTCTGTGATTTGCAGTCTGCCATTTTGAATGCACCCCACAGTGCATGGCAGTGTGTTGTGGTTTGATAAACCTGACAGTCTGCCAGTTGGTGGAGTGCTTTTCACTTGATGGGTCACCAATTGTGCAGGCCTGGCTAAGAATAGATGTGTGCAATAGGTTCTGAAGGCGTCGTACCCTTTATGGAAAAGTAATACCAATGCTGTTGAAGTAAGATTGTGTTCTCTTTGTAAGTATTTCCTTATTGCACCATTTCTAGTTTAATCATGCTCTGTATTAAGTAGAACCTTTCATCTGAAGATCTCAAGATGCTTTAGTGAGGTGTAGTCTCTCTTCCATATGGTAACTAATTTCAAATGGTTAAGCTTCATCACATAAAAGTAAAGTGCTACGCATATTCACATTTTGTGGAAGGAGAACCAAATGTTTGATTTGGATGATTATACTGAAGAGGATCCATCATTTATTGAGGGACCAAAATGATTAACATTTAGCAGATGGAGTATAGGTATTTTCAACATAGAATATAATCATTCATAGACTATAGTAGACCCAGCAACCAAGGTTCAATTTAGTTGTCTTTCACATTTAGTTGAAATGCCTTGGTGGGGGGAAAATAGTGTTCATATAAAAATACAGAAGATGTATAAGGGCCAAGGGATACCTTATGAGGGGAAAATGAAGATCCCTTGATTTCATTGGGACCTAAGTTCAGCCACCTTAGTTCAGATCCAAGCCTATGTTAATTACATTCCAAATGGTTAATGTCTGTAGAAAGATGCAGGTGGAGAACCAGATTAATTACAAATATCCCAGCAATTTAAATTATAACAACCAGAGAATAAGGCATAGGTGAGACGTCCCGGATAATCCCTTAGACAACTGCCTGGACACTGATTTTGGCTCCATTAATCACATTTTCTTTTCTTCCCAGACACAAAACAAGGAACATTAGTGGGCAAAAATATTATAGGAAAAGGGAAAATAAGACAATACATCTATTGTTGTTTCTCCAATGATGGTTTTTTAAAAATTTAAAAAGCACACAAATGTATTATATTTTTTAATGTTCAACTATTTACATGGAGCACAAATAGAGTAATATAGGCATGAGTTTTCCAAGCTGTTCAGTACTTGCTTGCTTTCTGACACCCATATGATTTCGGAAAGTTTTCTTTTTCTTTCATTTTCTTCTTCATAACTAGGCTTGAAGCTTACATTTTCAAGTTTCCATCTGGCTGTCAACTCTTTGTAATAAGCTTAAGAGCTTGGACACCTGATATCCCTGGTGCTGTAGGGCACCCACTTAGAAGCTGTTTTCTTTATATTGAGAGGAAATTAGGTTTTAGAACCATAAATTAATTAAATTATGCAAAATGTTCCAGCTTCAGCATATTTCCCCTCTCCCCTCCTTATAAAGAAAAAAACACAAAGCGACAACATAAAAGTTTCACACATTCTCATGCAGTATTTTAATAATACTAGCCTGACAATGCTGTATTATTTCAACTGTGCATTGAGGCTACTTTCCTTGTACAGTTATACCTCATGTTGCGTCCGCTGCAGGTTGCATTCTTCCGGGTTACGAACACGGCGGACCCGGAAACACTTCCTGGTTTCGCTGTGCATGCATGCACAGAAGCATTCTGCATGCTTCGCACATGCGCAGAACGCTCTATCGCACTTTCACGCATGTGCAAACGCGCCGCTCAGGTTGTGGACTTTTCGGGGTGCAAACGGCACCCCGGAACGGATCGGGTCTGCAAACCCAAAGTACCACTGTAATCATGTATACAAGATGACAGAACAGAAAATGACTAATTGTGTATTGGACCTGGGTGGAGTATAGACACATATAAAAAACATTGTGAAGATGTTTAAAGAAAAAAAAAGTTTTGGAAAATATATTGAACTTGCCATAGCTCACCATCACAATCTAGTGTCACATTTGTATAATGCACTTTACAACACATTTAAAACATTTTCTTTGCAGCTGTATAGCTGAGTCCCTGCTGTACATAATAACATTGGCTGTAATACAGCTTAGAACTAAGCATGCTTAAGCCTTCATTCATTCATTCAATCATTTTGAATGTACTTAACTCTATATAGGATTGTTTATATCCACTTTGGTGCAGTTTGAAATGCCATTAGGAAGGTAACTTGGAATGGAAGTTTGTTAGCTGCCATCTCAACTCTTGATTGTTTTTTTAGAGTAAATTATTGAGATGGTTAGATAATCTGATAATTATGAAATACCAATGATCTAATTAATTAATTAATTAAAGGTGAGGTTTAAATAACCTTTTCTAAGATCCTGTAGGGAAAAAAATGCTATCCTGTTTATGGACAAAACAAAATTGCAAACATTTTGCACAGAAGCAAGTCTGGAGGATTGTTGGTGGGCATCCATCTGTCTTGGGAGACAATGGAAGAGGGCCCATTCAGGGTAATGCCAAACCATTTATATAACTTTTTATAGGATATACAATAACATTAACAACCTTGAAAAAACCCAGTAAGTTAAATTGAATTAGACTAGGATATTTCCAATCCTCCACCCATGGATCTTCCAAAACTGATTTGACAATTGGAAAAGGAATTAACCTGATCTCCTTGGTTGCAAATTCAGAAGCTTCAATTTTGGAATTATCCTGCATCCCAATAATTTATATTCATTCCCCACAGGAAGCACTGATGGTTCTTGGGATAGAGAGAAACTTCAGTCTCCCCCAACCCAAGGATTGCAGGCCTCTGTTAACCACCCCAGCATGCCTGGACAGCATAACATTCCAGTTAATCATCCTCTTAACTCTCTCCAAAAGAACCACCTTCTGCCAAATGGTATGGCTTAACATCTTTTCATGTTCATATTCACACTTTATCAAATTCCTATATTTTACGTTAAAGCGTATACTTAAAAATCAACACCAACTCCCTCACAGCAAACAAAAATACAACATAATAAAAAAGACAATGTTTCTTATGGAATCAGACTTTCAGAAATAACGAGTAACAAAAGGGGCAAATATTTTATCTGACACATTTCAGCGAAGGTTCGACTTGGTTACATAATAAGCAACAAACAACATCCTTCCTGCATGATGAGAGCTATCACTGATGGCTTGGATGTACGTTATAGTCAGTTGGGTATTGCACTTTACCTCAACATATCTGTGATCTACTTGAGAGTTGATTTAGGCATGCAGATAAATCATGTGGTACAGAATTGCTGGGACCGTACCATTTATGACTGCAGTTTGAGGAATCCACGTGTCATTACTTCCTCACATTCAATATATATTTTTTATTTGGAACTTTTTGTCCTGCTTTCCTCACAGAGTTTCCAAGGACTCCAAAAAGTCAATCATAATGCAGACACTATTCCTTCCATAAATTAAGAGTCAGTTTTCTCCAGTCTGCTTCTGGTGCTTTTATACATTCATGTGTTTCTTCTTTCAGTGATTCTGCAGCCAACTTCATCTGCTGCTTAGTGTGTTCAGAGTTGTGTACACACACACACACACACACACACACACACACACACACACTATTTACCTGCTAGGCTCTGGAGGTTCTGCTGGTGGGCATCAGGTCAGCTTCTAAAGCTATGGAAGTCCCCCACTCACCAGCTTTTGAATCCTGGCAATTCTCTCCAACTACTTTGTCAGCCAGCATACTCTTAACTAATATAAGAAAATTAAATTATGGGAACTGGATGGTATTTGGATTTGGACACATGTAAAATACTGAACAAGGACGTGGGTGGTGCTGTGGTCTAAACCACAAAGCCTAGGGCTTGCTGATCAGAAGGTCAGTGGTTTGAATCCTTGCGACAGGGTGAGCTCCTGTTGCTTGGTCCCTGCTCCTGCCAACCTAGCAGTTCGAAAGCATGTCAAAGTGCAAGTAGATAAACAGGTACCGCTCCGGCGGGAAGGTAAACGGCGTTTCTGTGTGCTGCTCTGGGTTGCCAGAAGCGGCTTTGTCATGCTGGCCACATGACCTGGAAGCTGTATGCCGGCTCCCTTGGCCAATAATGCGAGATGAGCGCCGCAACCCCAGAGTCGTCAGCGACTGGACCTAACGGTCAGGGGTCTCTTTGTCTTTACCTTAGGTACTGAACAGATCACATTCCTGCTATTTATTGAGCAGTCATAGTAATTCAAAACATGTTTCCTTGTTAGAAGAACATTTGTGAACATTCATTCAATAAACAAGAATTGAATGAAAATTCATTGCTTGATGAATAGTTAATTTACCTTTGCTTCATGTTAAAAATGTTTGTGATCTCCAGCACTTAAAAATCATAAATGTGTTTATTTTGCTTTATTTTGTTTCCCTTAGGCCTGGAGCTCCCTTTTATGATGATGCCCCACCCGCTCATTCCTGTCAGCCTGCCACCAGCATCTGTGACAATGGCAATGAGCCAGATGAACCACCTCAGCACGATTGCAAACATGGCAGCCGCAGCACAAGTACAGAGTCCTCCCTCAAGAGTTGAAACGTCTGTTATTAAGGTAACAGAGGTTTGGTGTTGTTTTTTTTTTAAAAGTACTGAGAGTAGCAATGATATCTTTGTTGACTTTTCCATTCTTAGACCTATGTTCCTCAATCATAAAATGAGATTCTCTGACTGGAACAAATCATACGAGCTGGAGACATTCATTTAATTCACATACAAAACACAATGCAGCCAATATTCATTTAATTGTTCCCTCCTGTGTTTCCAGAGGGCAGCCTTTTTTCAGGGATAGCACCACTTCCTGGTTGGAAGGCAGTGCCAACATGATTTTATTACGTTGGGGAGCTCTGTACCACCCCAGGCTGGCCCTATGTTCCCTGAACCGGAATGTGGGCTTTGGGCGGCTATCTTTAGTGGGCTTTTTATTCTTTGTTCCTTTTTAGCGTTTTGTAAAACTTTCTTCCTGTCCTTCTCCATGAGGCCAAGATAGTATGAAAGCTGGTGGCCAAGTACGAAGGCATGGTTTCCTTTATATCTCTGCCTCCTCTCAACCTGACATGAATGGCTATAATCCACTACCCAGATTGGACAGTCTCACTTTGTCTCCTCTCCAGCTGCGATCTTAGGGAAGAAAGGTATTTAGAGCATCTTTAAAGGCGGCAGTGGGGAAGACTGCCTTTAATGGGGTTACAGTAGTTACTCCATAAGGGGAATTGTGACCACAGCAACCTTCTTGGGGAGGTCTTCTTTAGATGTGACCTGAAAGTTACACCCTTACTAGATGCTACTAACTCTTGTCCTGGGGGTACACAGGAGTGCGCATACCCCTAAACATTTTGTGAATCTTCGTACTTTTGTCCATTCACTGTACTTCTTTTTCCCAATTTGAACTATAAAATGTTGATTTTCTTGAGTCAAAGTGAGAGTACCCCTAAACATTTTTTTTTAGAAAAGAAGCACTGTCGTGACTTATATAAATTCATTAATGTAATTTATAGATCACTGTTCCCAGGGGCTAGGGGTATTGTATTAGTTGCAGCTCACCCAGTTAAACTAAAATCCTGTTTTTCTCTGTTCACCCTGTGCCTGTTCTCAAAGTTAATTTGGATTTGAAATATCCAAATATACCCCGAACATGAAAGCATGTAGGGGAACTCTAGAACTGAAGAAAAGCTAGAGAGAATGCATGTATTGTATCCACAAGGGAGTCAAAATTTGGATTTTTCTTTTTAAAGGTGCAGAATGTAATGGAATTGGTTTTGGCCAATGATTTGCACCAAACTGTGCCATCAACAGCAGGTGGGAAGCAGATGCATGATCCTCAGTACGGCAGTTTAAAGCAATTATTCTGCCCTTGTCCTGAACTTAAAATGGAACACGTGAAAACTGAAATTTTCCAAAGCACCTCTCTCTCTTTCTATCGGATGCTAGATTATGAGATTCGTAAAATGACAAGTCCCTAATTTGTCTCAGTAGGGAAGTTGATATGGAGAGCCCTGCCAGCTTAGATCTGTTCTTGACCTTTCCCCACAATTCACCAAGTTCTTCTGAGCCTGTGTTGTTATCTTAAACTTGTAAAGCTTCAGATGCCATTCCACTGTTAAGCAGTGCTTCATTTCCCAGAGATAAGCAGCTAGTATATTTTTAACTCTCTCAAAATAATGAAATGAATGTTGCAATAAAACCCCTCCATTTAGAATAAAATAGGAAGGGCAATAAGGTGTCTGTGTGAACGGGATACAAGTGGTTGATATTACATGCCACCTGATGTCTGTGTCCCTTCTGAAATGAGATGTGCATTAGATACCCTTTTTGTAATTGAATGTTGTGATCTGTGAGTTGGAAGAATAAGATCTCAGGAACGAGCAGGGACAACAGACTGTGACAACAGTAAATCGCAGTGAGCATGACAGCTGTGACCTGTGAATGCTTTAGGCAGGAAATGCCTTTCATCACTTGCCCATGGCTTCAGAAAGCCAAGCTTGTTAGCAGCCTCTTCTTTCCTCAAACAGAAATGTGTGCAAACACAGTATAAAGCCACATTAAAATAAACGTTATACTTCAGGGCTGATGGCAATGTTTGTGGTTACGTCAAGAAGACAGCCATAAAGCAATATCAAAATCTACTCTACGTCCATGAAATATACATTGACATATCAAATTGTAATAGAACAGGTGTAATGTCTAGCACAGTGCTACATTGTTTATTTGATTGGCTTGTGCATTTTTGAAATATAGTAAATTTGGGGGTGGGACAGAGTGCTGTTTCCATAGGCATATTCAATGAGAATACATTGCCTTTACGCAACAGAAAATTTATCCCAACTAGTTGCTGCAAACAATGGGATGTGTGTTTGTTTCTGTAATACACGTAATATACAAGTTCCTCCTGTGCCTGACGTTGTTTTATTTTGGAAGGATTGTTTCACACCTTATGTTTAGCATATGTTTACTTAAAAATGGAATGCATGCATCAGACATAGGTGTGTAATTGTTAATACAATAGGGCAGTCAGAATTAACCAAAGGATTTTGCTTAGGTACTTGCGATGGCAGGGGCTCCTTGCTATGCAATATGTGAAGTGCCACTTAAGGTAGCATTCTGGCTACTTTGTTTGTTGGCATCTGTCTGTCTTGAGAGACAATGGAGTATGCCTCTGGGGGTGAAGTCAAGCCACTGAAGAATCACAGTGCCTGCTGTGGCTGCAGACTGGTAACGCATAACTGCTGCCTCTCGCATTGTTTTTGCTGTGTTAGTAGCACCAAAGTGACTCTCTGGGGTGCAAGCCTGGGCAGTGTGTATGGAGCAATATGTTTGGCACCAGCTTGGCTGCAGGACGTGTCGGATAGAGGCGTACAAGGAACCATCCAACTTGAAATGCATTTTGTGATATGACACGGAAGCTCAGTTACTCAACAACAACAACAACAACAAGAAACTGGAAAACACAATGGTTTGTGTAACCATAAACAGTTGGTCGGATCCAGACCAACAAATCCTAGTCATGGGCTGCTCCAACTACCTCCCCCCCCCCGGACTACTGAGCTACACACCATAGCTATATCAGAGTTGTATCAGACGAAGGTCAGTTTCAACACTGTTTGTGGGAGCTTTAATCAGGTGTCCAGTGGCTCATGCTATTATTATGTAACACGACGTTGGAGTGAAAATACTGTGGGTGATTTGACCAGGAGTGTAATACTGGCTCCTGGCCCACAATACTTTCCCTCCATTATAATGATGCTTGCAGAATAAGAGATGCATGCTTACGTAGTGCCTTGTTCATTGAAAAATGGAGATACTCCCCACCCCCCAGGGGACACTGCTAATTACCCTACCAAGCACCACCACCCCAAGTCTCACCAATGACTATATTGGGTTTTTTGGGGGGAAGTCACTGTTTCCCAAGGCTCAGGAGTTGATTTTTGAGACTTTATTGTCAGAAGATTCTTTTAAAATGTAAGAGACCTAAAGACATTCTTTCCTGGTAAAGAAATAAGTTGCGGAAGAATTGGCAAATGGCTTTTAATAGCTGACATGTACTGTTTAATATATTACCATTATTCTCCTCCAGTAGTTAATGGTAGACTGCGGGAGACCAGAGCCATTGATTTTGTTACAGGTGCCAACATAGATTCATCTGGTGTGAGCTGGCTTTAGGAAGCCTTTCTAAAACTATTAAATATAAAAGAAAGCAAAGCTAAGCAAACATTAACAAGACATTCTATGTTATTAAATCATTATACAATTATAGAACTGTAAAATTGCATGAAACAGTATGTTATGGTTTGTTGTAAGCCATGAGTTCTATAGTTTTGCAAGTGACCTTCTATTCTTTTCTTTTTTTACTGAAGCTTATGAATTAATTAAAAATATCCTTATGAGTTCAGTAACTGCCTTCGTTCTGCACTGCTTCCCAAAGTATTTTCCACAGTCTCAAATGTCCTCTTTTTCACATTTTTTCTTGACATGGATACTGTAGAGCAGTATATTGGGGAATCTTTGGCATCTGGTCTTGCCAGGCCTCGGAGATTGGTCCACCAGACTGTTTTGGGCAAATGACACCCACATTTTCCAACACCTGAGGCATAGGTACGAGGTATGCTGGGTGTGCCCAGGCACACCCTAATGTCTCTTTTAAAAAGGGAAAGTGTCTGTCGCCTAAGTGAATGTTTTTGAACTGGCAATGTGAAGGACACCTAGTGTTTGGAAAAGCAGTGAGAACACAGCAGTGCCCTCTTGGCAAGAGGTCAGCATACTTTTTCAGCAGGGGGGCGGTCCACAGTCCCTCAGACCTTGTGGGGGGCCAGTCTCTCTCTCTCTCTCTCTCTCTCTCTCTCTCTCTCTCTCTCTCTCTCTCTCTATATATATATATATATATATATATATATATATTAAAAAGAACAAATTCCTGTGCTCCACAAATAACCCAGAGCAAAGCACACATTCTAATGTAAAAACACCAGGCAGGCACCACAAATAACCCAGAGATGCATTTTAAAGAAAAGGACACATTCTACTCATGAAAAAAAACGCTGATTCCTGGACTGTCTGCAAGCCGGATTGAGAAGACGATTGGGCTGCATCCAGCCCCCGGGCCTTAGTTTGCGTACCCATGCTCTTGGCTGTATCTGTTTTGTGTGTGCTGCAGCAGCACCGGTAGCAGTGGAAAGTTTATTTTGGTGCGCACAGCATGTGTGTTTGTGTTTGCTCCCTTTGTGTAGGAGGTCAGCCGGGGGGTGGTTGGGTTTGCCTGGGGGGGTGACTCAAAAGCTATAAAGCATTAAGTAGTGACCAGGGGACATGTGTGTGGAGATGGGCTTCTTGGCTGGGATCTTTCAGAGTATGTTCCTGTGTCTCCACCTCTTCTTTTTATCCCCTCCCCCTTTGCCCACCTATGACATGACGTCATATATGAAGTCAAGCATGGGAAACTTCCAAATTTTGGAATAAAAATATTGGTGCTTTTTAACTTTGGTGCCTTTTTCTGTCTTTCTGCACATAGCAACAGAAAAGGTACTGAATTAAAAAGGCAGCAAAAGTTTGACACAACAGAAGAATCAGGAGAACACTCAGAGTGAATTTGAGCTGGCCAGTTCAAATGACCTCCCTCTGTAAGGGCTTTTTGTAAGCACCAATCAGTTGCACTATGGAATTTCGTTTATTGCATGTTTTAATTTTTGTAAGCTGCTTTGAGACCCAAATGTGGTGAAAAGTAGAGATGATGTTGGTGATGATGATGATGAAAACAGTCTTAGATCACAAGTATCCCCCAAGCTATGCAACGTTTCCTTTAAGGGAAATGGAGCCTACCCAGAATGGGCACCATACAAGCATGGTCCTGTATCCCATAATTTGTAAGCCTCAGACTAACAGTCAGTCAGTCTTTAAGATCACTTGGAAGTGAAAGGTAAGCTACTTGTGGCTTTTTTTCACTAGTTTGCCAAATTCTTGTGATACATACTTCTCCACTTGCAGTAGCAAGCAGGATTCTGTCCCGTACAGCAGGCAGGGGTCAGGTGGCTTACAGCAGTGTTTCTCAACCAGTGTGCCTCCAGATGTTTTGGGACTACAACTCCCATCATTCCTGACCACTGGTCTTGTTAGCTAGGGATGATGGGAGTTGTAGTCCCAAAACATCTGGAGGCACACTGGTTGAGAAACACTGGCTTACAGGACCAGAGGAAAAACAGATAATCATTCATTGGAGACATCTTGGTTATAATCTAGTAGTTGCGCTACCCAAGGCAAATTCAGCAAGTTGGATGAATCCATCAGAAGGGTTTACAGAGGGATTGCTTAGCAGTCAAAAGTTATTGTGCTTTATATTTTTTCAAAACTTTACCCACCATTTGGACTGCGTGGAATTTTAAAAAATGTAAATAGCACAAGACTGGAAGAAATCAGAAGCACTGGAAATAGAATTTAATGGATCCCATAATTTCCCACAATGTAGGTCCCTAGGTCCATGCATCTAAGCCCATTTATTATATGTGTGCAAAAGTTATGTGTGATAAACTAATTGACTACATTTTTATTCCTTTTTCTTTTTACTATATTTTCTTTTTACTATATATATTTTCTTTTTACTATATATATATTTTATTCTAGTTCTTTAAAAATGTAAAGTCAATATTTTACTAAATCCACCCTTTCCCTCACAATTTTCCACAAGAATGACAGTTTTTGCAGTTTTGATAAAGACAGAAAATTGAGAGAGATTGCATATTATTGATTGGAGGAATTATGGAGCAAGAGTATGAAAAAGAGACTTGAGGAATTAAATTAATTAGACTCTTACCTATGCTCAGTTCACTTGCATTTCTATTAAGGTTAAAGGGTGTTTCACAAATGAACTGATAAGCTGCGTTTACAAAGCGCTCTCTCATAGATTTCCTCCTGGTTCATCTTATTATATGACAATAATAAAACTCATTATCTCCTTTGTTTCAGTCATAATTGTGTTGTGTTGCCCTATACATTTCTTCTGCTGTCTCCATATTATAATTTGTTCTATAAAGGCATACATAAATATGATAAACAAATTAAACTCTTAAAATAAATTAATTTTCTATGCAACGCTATTCAAATCTTATATGCTCACTGGATTTCACTTTAATGAAGCCCTTCAGAACACAGCAAGCCAAACAGTAACATTGCCTGGGTTCTTCAAGCACCAGCACTGTAATCCTAAACTTAGCTGTTGAGATCCTGGACGAAAAGGCACTGTGAAAAACAAAATAAAGAAGAATCTATGCTAACATGGTCAATTTTCCTATAGCGTTTTTTAAAAATAAAAGAAAGCAAACAAGTAGAATATACCTAAATTCCTCTCATTGGCCTGATTCTGGTCGCATGACAGTGAGGTGATAAAGACCATGCAAAATTCTGCCAGTGGCGGAGAGCAGGCGGGGGGGGGGGCTGGTGCGCGTCCTGAGGGCATGGTGCACCACCCACAGGGGCGTGGCACACGTCCTGGGGGTGTGGTGACCAGCGTGGGTGGGGGGGGCAGCCACGATGGCACCCCACCACCACCCCGCATTCCTCTTCCTCCACCACTGAACTCTGCGCCTTGTTTTTTGCACGTGCGGCATGCATTGGGTTTGTATAAATGGAGGCATTAATTTAAAATTAAAATTGAGATCTGTCAGGTAATTCTGAGTGCTTCTTCATTTTCTAGAGGGATGCTCAGTTAACTTTGTCATGCCATATACCCCAAGAGCTGTTAGATTTGTGCCTTTGTTGTAACCCTCACACAGGCTAAACTAGAGTGGTCCAGCCATGGACAGATTACATCTCCAGAACTTGTCAATTTCTTTGAGGTGTGAGAATCAAAATGCCCATTATTCAGATGACGTTCAGTTTGTGATCTGTGAGTGTGAAATGGCTATGGAAGAAAGCTTGCCTCTGTTTGATAGTTCTAATGGGTACAAGACATGAAGGTTCTGAAAATTAAGATGGCTTTACATGGATTTTTGCTTGTATTTTGTGTTATGCAGGAACGAGTTCCAGACAGCCCTTCCCCAGCTCCATCCCTTGAAGAGGGCCGAAGACCTGGTAGCCACCCATCATCTCATCGTAGCAGCAGTGTATCCAGTTCCCCTGCCAGAACTGAAAGTTCTTCAGACAGAATCCGTAAGTTACATTGTGTCTTCTTTTCTCACTTAAAATGGCCACGCTGGCTTTAGGTGTTTCGATTTTGCCAACGAAAAC
The DNA here is from genome assembly GCF_963506605.1 of Zootoca vivipara. Taxonomy (NCBI): domain Eukaryota; kingdom Metazoa; phylum Chordata; class Lepidosauria; order Squamata; family Lacertidae; genus Zootoca; species Zootoca vivipara. The sequence goes on along the minus strand of NC_083279.1, from coordinate 8,157,563 downwards.
TACCTCTCGGTATTATATTCCCCCAGTGTGCTGCATCAGATGGTGTGATGCTGCCATTTGCAGAACTGATGGAAACTGGTGACATAGGGGATTAAACATGGAGGTGTGAAGTATAGAAGCGTTTCACAAAAAATCAACATTCACTTATCAAACATGCCCAGTTTATGATACGCTAAGCTGGAAAATCTATTTCCGAGTGGGGTCCCCATAACCCCAGTAGAAAGCTGTTGGGCCTCCTTCTACTAGGGAGCGGGGTTTAATACACACACACACACACACACACACACACACACACACACACAGCTATTTCGCATGGAGACAAGGCAATATATTTAATTCTTAGTAACCCCACTTAAGTTTCACCTTCCATTTTCTGCATAGCCTTCTTTTTTTTGTACAAATTTTATTAAAATGTCAACATCTATCTTTTCTAACTGCAAAAGGCAAAATCATCACCATCATCATAATCTCAGCAGAAGATGCAAATGATACCAATTCAGAGCTGCAACCTCCTTACAGCTATTTAAAATATCAGACTTGAAGATGCAATTGCATCCTGAATTGTATGCATGAAGTTGGAAAAATGCATAAAACGCATGGATGACTTTTCACATATTTTCAGGGAACACCAGTCTGCTGAGACAGTTCGCCCTCTGCTTTGATCTTCTTGCTGCAGATCTTCTTACACAGGAAGGTGATGCAGTCTCACACTTTGCCCAACATTAAAGCCCCTTTGCCTCCTTGCTGAACAGCTGATGGGGGACTGAGAGGGCTGGATGAAATCTGGCTGTGGGCTGAATCTGGCTGCTGGTAAGGGGTTTTCCGCCCTTGCACTAAGCCAAACAAAATATAGCAGTCATAGTGTAGGCTACCAAGTGTTTGAAAATACTCTCCCTATTTGTTCATCCCCAGGTAAACCACAAGAAACCAGGAGATTTATCTAGTGCTTGGTGGGTTTCCATATATGTTCAGAGGTGTGCTTAGCAGGTCACAACTTGCATAAACGTGGGCTAGAACAATTTTAAAGAAACTTTAATGCACACTTATATCTTAATGCTGTTATGCTTCACTGTCTTGAAAGAGGCAGTGATTTTGACCGCTACTGCCCAGTTGCAAACACCACCTTTTGAGGGAAGATGTTGAAGAAGTTTGTGGTGGCACAACTGTGAGCACACCTCCCATGTAACTGATTATCTTGACCTATTTCAGTTCGGGTTCAGACTGGTCACCCTTATTGGGAGAAGGGGAAATATGACCCTCTGATTCTTACTTTATCTCTCAGCGACTTCTGCTATCATTGACCATGCTCCTGAAGGACTTGATGTACTATTTTACAGTGGTTCTGATTCTATCTTCAGGGTCAGTCTCAGAGAATAGTGTTGGGTGATTATTTTTCAACCCACTGGCAGTCATGTTGTGGGGTGCTTCAGGGTATCATGCTTTTGCGAGCACTCATTGGGGGATTTGGAGCAAAAGGTCACCAGTATGCCTCAAACAATCTGCTTATGCCTAGGGCTGATGATGCCCAGCTCTGTTCCTCTGTAACGTCTGAATCAGCATAGGCGATGCAAGTTTTCAGCCTTCGCCTAGACTCAGTGGTAATCTGGATCAGAGCCAATAAACTATAAGCCTGCATTATGGCAAGACAGAGGTGTTGTGGGTGAGTCCTGATAATTGGTCAGTTGCCTGCTTTGGATGGGGTTGTGCTGTCCCTGAAGGAGGAGGTTCTTAGTCTGGGGGCTTCCTGGAACTGGCACTTCCTCATAAATAGGCAGAAACGATGTTGTTTGACAAAGCTATCATGAAATTTACTAGTAGTAATATGTTTCTTTTCGGTTTTTTTGTTTTATCTGTTTGGTGCTAGCAGCTGTCCATCAGAATGGCCTGTCCATGAACCAGATGTTGATGGGCTTATCACCGAATGTCCTACCTGGTCCAAAAGAAGGTGACCTGGCTGGCCATGATAGCGGACATGATTCTAAAAGAATGCACATGGAGAAAGGTAGGCAGTTGTTTTAACTCTCTGTTCTGTTGCTGAAAAGGAACAAATATTATACTCCAGGCATCGTTAATACTAGTGATGCTGGTTCTTTGTGTTAATCCTTGTGTTGGTACTCGACTGAAAGCACTGGTGGAGGGGAAAAGGCAGCTTCCTGTCTCTCCCAGAAGATAACATAATTCTTTTTGTGTGTGGGTGTATATGCTCATGTAGTACATTAATTATTTTAATAGGGTAAAAATTAAATTGTTGAAATTATTTAATAATGGCACCATAAAGAGGAGGAAAATGATTTAAATCTCTCAATAAAATGCAGATGTGAAAAATGTAGCCCTTATCTGTTCCATGTCTTAGTGCCTGTTCTTTAGAAATATTTTATTAAGAAATTATTTTATATAATTGCTGTGTGTCTGTAGTTGATCAAAGAAACAGTCGCTTAAAGTCAACCACTATGAGATAACTGTTGATGGCCATGTGTGTGGAAGGAAGAGGGACTAAATTACTTAGCTCCTGCAACTGTTAATAGTGTAAAATGAGACTGGCGGATATCATGTAATTTATTTTAAATTTAATCAGCCATCTGACTGAAAGTGTATGAGCCAGATTAATGTCTATTAGTATTTCTATTGATTAGTGTGCCATCTTCTCATTTGGTTTATATAGACTTGTTCAGTACCTTCCTTCGGCACAGGAAACATTAACCAACATTATTATTATTATTTAAATTAGACAAATACAGACTATGATTTTGTGTACCTGATATATAGATATATAGCAACCTCTGTGGAACTGAAGGATAATGAGATGATAGAGGTTCAACTCAAAGGCGACAGCTTGGTGGCAATGCTATAGTACATCTGCATGGAATTGCTGCAGCAGTAAAGATTTTAAAAGAGGACATATTTTTTGTGGTATCGTTTTAATAGATACAAAAGGTTCCCAGCTCTGTCCTGTGCAACTACTGTGAGATATGGGAAGTGAATTAAAATCTGGACACTTCCATTCTGGACAGGTGGCATCTTTAATAAGATTACACTAAAAATTAATGAGAACAACATTTCTTTTATACAAATCATTAATTTTGGTTCATTGCGCACACAACCTGTTATGGCTTCTTGCATGTGCCCCACTTAGACCCTCCAAACAATATCCATGCTGAGAGTGCAATATGAACAGACCTGTTTTTGAATTTTGAGGGGATCTCTCTCCCTGCCCCTCCTCCAGCCTGTTCAAGTTTTTGGTGTAAATGTGCATGCATGCCATCTTCTTAAATTTCAGTAGACTCCCTGTGAAACAGTTGGAAATTTTGCATTATTTCCATTAAAAATGGAACTTGTTAATGGTTCTTAAAAGTGTCCCAAATGTATATCATTTTTCAGTAATGAGCTTAACTAGATGAAATTGCTGAGTTCTTTTTCTTCTGCAGTAATTGTTTAGGTCACAGCCTTCTTTGGTCCCCCTTCCTTCATCCAAACACCTCCCCACACCCTCTCTCTTTCTGGCTACTGGATTAGATGTAAATATTCATGGGTTATCTAGATTTATAGGGTATACTAAATTAAAAATTGTTTTTTGTCATGACTGCATTTATCAAATCTCCTGAGCCAGCCCTGCAACTTTTAGGCCAGGCTTACCTGTATTAAAACAAGCAATTTCACTTAGATATTTGCAGAGATAGTAATTATCTGTTTGCATCATTATGGACCTGCAGTTCAGATATGCAATTTTGTTTCTGACCACCTTTAATCATTCAAAATCATTAATCATTATTACAAGTGGAGAAACAAATGCAAACAAAATAGATTCAGGCATTTATATTTTTAGGATGGAAAATGCCTTGTTTGCATCCCTTTTCTATTTTTTTAAAATAAAAACCATGGAATTTTGAGCCTTAGTCATTAAGCGTTTGTGTTTTCTTCCAAGACATATTTGTGCTAATCCATCAATCAGAGCTAAAATGACTTTTAATAATTACAACCGTGAGATGTTTCAAAACCTCCTTTTGAAGTTGCCTCTCCTATCCATGCTTCTCCTCCTCCTTTTTTATTCAAGTATTCTTAAATTTCAGAAAAGGGACAATTTATAATCTGCAGTATGTTAAAAAAAATTGTTTAAGACAGTAGGCATAATAGTGAAATATAGTTCAGGAGAAAAGTATTCTATTATCACCTTCACATCTCCTGAAGTAGGCAAGGTTTTTGCTGATTTGAATGATTTTACGAAAATGTTTTTTTCTCCTTTACATTTAAAATTGTTATTATCCAGTCACACTGAGTCAAAGATACCTGTGGATTTTAACCAGTTAAATAGGTGGTTTACAGAAGTGTATTTGTTTCATAATTTTTTTGTTAGTAGATTCCCCTGCAATTAAATCTTAAGTATATCACACCAGTTCTAGGCTGTTGCTCACATGTACCTGTGTCAGATCTCCAAGCTGAGCTGCCCCTGTCATTAGAAAGCATGATGTAAGCATCTCAGGGGGCAGATTTTGAGATATGATTGCGTAGCAAGCTGCCACGTCGTATTATCATATGCTCACCGCCATAAGGAGCAGAATCATTTGCTGGGATTCTCGGCCTTCAGGAGTGGCTGGTTTGGGGCCATGTTGCTCTCTTGAATTGACTTCCCAATGCCACACATCAAGAGGGGGAGCGGCAAGGCAGTCGGGAGCTATGAATGGTGCAAGTACAGTAGGGAAGCCAATCCAATGTTCCCAGCACTGAGCCCTCACCATGCTGAGCTCCGCACTGACTTGCCCCCCTCCTTCTCAATAACTCACCGCGTTCCACAGCCTTGTGAAATCAGAACAACACAGGCCCGTGTGCAGGACTCCCCCCCCCCCGGGTGCTACCATCCACCACGGCCCAAGGATACCTTGGTATAATTGTCCATCTGCAACTAAGTAGTGTAATCAATTGTAGATGCCGGGAGAATCTTTTAAGAGTTCTATGCATTGCTCCGTGCATTGGAAATGCAATTTATTGTCCTTATGTATGTGGCGCTGTCTAAACCACTGAGCCTTAGGGCTTACTGATTGGAAGGTCGACAGTTCGAATCCCTGCGACGGGGTGAGCTCCCGTTGCTCAGTCCCTGCTCCTGCCAACCTAGCAGTTCGAACGCCCGTCAAAGTGCAAGTGGATAAATAGGTGGTGGGAAGGTAAACAGTGTTTCCATGCGCTGCTCTGGTTCGCCAGAAGTGGCTTAGTCATGCTGGCCACATGACCCAGAAAAACTGTCTGCGGACAAACACCAGCTCCCTCGACCTATAGAGTGAGATGAGCACACAACCCCAGAGTCATCCACGACTGTACCTAATGGTCAGGGATACCTTTACCTTTTTATGTACTTATTTCCTTTAATTTTTCACTCTTTGGTACACTGTCAGTATCTGCAAAAGTTATTTAAATTAAAGTGGAGACCATGTGCATATTAGACATCAGTAATCGTCAAAACAGCTATCTACTTTTTAGGTTTCTGGTATAGCCTGTATTAGATATTACTTATTATTCTTACTGTATTAGATAGTAATTAGAGCCTGGATGGCCCAGTTGGTTAGAGTGTGGTGCTGATAATGCCAAGGTTGCAGGTTCGATCCCCGTATGGGACAGCTGCATATTCCTGCATTGCAAGGGGTTGGGCTAGATGATCCTCAGGGTCCCTTCCAACTCTACGATTCTATGATTCCATAATTTAAAAATACTGCCAGACAGAAAATATGCAGTGCCATAGTGGTAGTTTAGGCGTTATTGCAAATCATCAGCAAAACAATGTTCATGGGAGAATGAATATTGGATCTAAATTGTATAATTTTGAAAACTTCCCCGACCACCATATTTTTACAGAGATACTGCACTTAATAGGGTAATAACACACACACACACACACTTTTATCTGCATCTGTTTATATTTCCTAAAATGGCATCAATGGTAAACGAACCCTGAATGTCACTCTTTACTTTATACTGAATATTTTTGAGATTCTAATCAGAAGGATCTTTCTTAGCTTAAAATTGTATAATGGTTTAACTTCCAGGTTAAGGGGGCGGGGGAGAATAATCACAAACTTATTAACAATTGATATTTAAAGCCAGAACTCGGTGGATTTTTTGTTTTGAGATTTTTTCCCCTCAACAACCAATAATATGCTGTTATAGACTATTAACAATACTTGATTCAGATGCATCTTATCATAAACCTTCAGTTTAAAATCCCAGAGAATTCCCTTTGTTTACGCAAATAGACCTCATGTGAGCCTAGAGAGGCATAATGGAATTCTACATAACTAAATCAAAATATGTCCTAAGGCAAAAAGTATTCCTGAATACACAAAAAGGAAAAAAGAAAGAAACTTCAGTGCTTTTAATGACTTATTATCTCATCCCTTTCTTCCGTTTCCTGTTAAGAATCTCAGCAAACTATTTTGCTACCGTAATATCTCCAACTAATTCAGCATATCTGCACACAGTCTTCTGATAGTAACACACAGTCTTTACTCAGTGAGTAAAGAAAATATTAATAGCAGGATGACTCCAGAAATAACCTTGGAGGTTATTTGAATTAATAAGACAGCTCAATCTTCTAAATGCATGATAATTACTTTTACCTTGCAGTCCTATCCCAGGGGCTATAGTAAGCATCAGATCTCCCTCTCTGAGGGCAGAGAACTTGTGATATTGGATACCCCCTTCTTCACCTCTGTGTAGTAACTTCTACACTGTGTACCCTACCATTGAGTCAAATAGAGTGTGGGCCAGGGCGGACCCAATCATTCCTCCCCCCAATGCTTTGAAGGCGGGGGGAGGCGGTGAGGGAGCTATGTCATGCCAAGAGCTGGTGTGGTTCAGTATGCTTCCTTCCCAGTGAAAACAATGGCAATAAATGGTTACTACTGTTTGTTACCTATATCTGATTGGATAAGGCGTGGGCATTGATTTTATACTTTTTGAAAGATGGTACCCTCCTCCCCCCCCCTTTCTATGTACAAAGCACTCTTCCCCTGTGGGTCAGGGCTACAGAAAATGAAAACAAGTATCGTGAGCAAGGTGGCCATACCATTTTGCTATCCCTGTGACATGACTATAACACAATTTTTTTGTTAGCTGGGAGAATACTCCAGACTCCCTGCTGCCATCGCTGGGGCTCTGCAGAGTGGCAGAACCACTGCTGCATTTGTTGCCCAGCTGCTCAAAGTGGCAGAAGATGGAGGGCAGGCAGCTATAGCCTGATCCCCACACCAGCTCCAGGCTGGCACAAGTAGGAGTTCTGCATCAGGCCCAATGCCAGCTGGCACAAGTTAGGAGAGCAGCTCAGGATCTAGTAGATCCCAGGCCAGCTCAGCCCCATGCTCTGAACACCCCATTTCAGGGCTTTTGACAAGGCCCCACTGGCATCAATACCACCAGTGGGCCACTTGCCCTTTTGGCGAGTGGAAGGGGTAGGTCTTCACCAGTGGAACACTGGTGAGAGGATAGCTGCCCCCTCAGAAGCAAGCAGAAGGAAGCCTCTGCTCAGCCTACCCCCCACACCCACCCCCTCGGCCTGGCATAAGGGGTTATGGGATTGCAACCTACATTCATAGATGTCCTTTGAACTGCCAAAACTTCATGCTGTACAATTTAAAAACAAAGAAACCAGCATGCCTCTAGCTTGCTAACCCTGGCACATTGTTCATCACTCATAGATCACATTCAAACACAGCTTTGTCCATGTCTTTGCTATGATGAGGTTCTCATATGTATATGCCACATTCCAGTTCTAAATAAACTATAGAGAGAGAGTTTATACACTAGTTTTGTGTGCCCATGGAAGCCTTGGGGAAAAAAAGTATGGATGGGTGGGACCATGAACATACAGCACAGTTCTCTTCCAGGAGAAGATGTCATAAGTACTAGCATATATATGGAGAGTTGACAGGGCAGGTGGGGGGGAGGATCAGAAAAGAATCAGCTACTGTAGATAGCTTTCTAGATGCTCCCTTCCCACCTTTATAGCTACCTGTGAGCTAGACAGGAAAGTTACAGAGATAGCCACATGGCGGCTGATTTAAATCTCCAGAAGTCTATCCTTTATTCTTGAAGGATTAGCAGTTCCTTGCATGCAAGGGGATTTGTCACAGAAACTGAATCCACTTTTCAGTTGTCTTAAGAGACATTTGGGAGGATGTATTTTCTTGAACAGTCATTTATGCAACATATTTTTCTGCAGAACCTTTCTGCAGATCTTTAGATTTATTTTAAGGTCTAATAAATGGCATTCACCAAGAGGAAGTTTTTCATTTGCTTATTCACAGATTTACTGGTAGAAATCGGGTAGATACTCATCTGAACCTAGGCTATGATGAGATAATTAGCTGGATGAATAGTTTTGTGACTCAACCCTGTGTGGTATCTGAGTAAGAAGGCAGAATAGCTGCATGCTACAAAGCTCAGTAGATTTCTATCAACTGTATACATCTGAATGGGCTTTTAGGATTATGAATTTCAAAAACCACTACAAATAAAACATAACATAACCACACTACAGCAACCCAGTGTCTTCTCCAGAGAGACTCATTTTTGTAGCATGTGAAGGATTTTATTTGGGGAGATAATTTGTTAGCAAAGGAAAATTCATTTTGAGGAATTGCATCATAGTGGAAATAGGCTTTCTTGAAATGTTCTCTAATATCTACATTTCCTTACTGTCCTTGCTTGTTCACATTTACACAAACACTACAGCCTTTCACTGGGCTAAATGCTTCCATGCTCTTGTTCCCAACATTATGTTATGGGTTAAGAAACACAGTAATAGCTCCCCAGTCTCCCATGCTTGGAGCAGTTTAAATCCCTCCATCAAGTTGATGGAATGATTTACTATATTGTTTCAAGTCGTGTTCTTCCATGTAAAGTTGAGGCAGGGGTTTAACCACACGTAACCGAACCAACTTTTGTTTGTTAATTCACTGTTCAGAATCTCGGGGTCAGCACCCTAATATAAGCCATTTAAATGCATTATCAAATGCAAGCAATTTGCCCTATAGATCATCATTACTATAACTTTGCACAGGAGCTGTTTCAAAGCCTTTTTGGGAGGTTTCGTTTCCCCCTTAAAAGTTCACTTAAATAGCCAGAACTTTTAATTAATGAATGTTGGTCTGTGTTTACAGAAATGCATCTTGCATCTGATAATCAGGCCGTTTTTGGATACTTTGTGAATGAAACTTTTTGAACATTTTTTGGATCACCATTGTTACCAGTATCTTATGGAACAGGTTCAGAATATTAAGCAAGTACAATTGTTTTAACTACTGTGAAATTGACATATGAAGCTGAAAACCAAAAGTACCTTTCATGGGATTTTAAACACTATTTTCCTCCATATGCCATCCCAATTATTATTTAGATATTACATTCCTAATTTACTGTTAAGGTTGATTAGAATTCAAGCCTCTCAAAAGCATGCACCAAAGGTCTTGGGCTGTGGAAAACATTTTTATAAAATAATCCATTAATGCAGAGGAGTGCAACTAAATTAGTTAGCAATTTGCTGAGCATGAATTAATGAACAGAGCTTCTCCCAGCTCCCAGAGTTGTAATTTTCATAATAACCTCAGACCTTTATTTGGCAGGTTGTTTAGTTTTTTTCGTTTGAAGGTTTTCATTAGTCTAATGAGGACTATGCAAGGGCGAGCAGTCAGCACAATTTACATGGGGAAGCTATCATAATAAATGAAGCAATTTGAATAACACGCAAGGGTTTATGCAACAAGATAAGAAGAGATTGTAGAGCGAGATTTAGAGGTAACCAATACATTAGACCAACTAATAACTGAAGTAATCCCAATAAAAGGCTTAAGCGAAAGGAATGAAATTAATGATATATACAAAACTGTAATGATATGATACATGATTCATTAGATTAATAAAATAAGTGTTCAATTGTTTTTAGTGCTTTTAGTCCAAGCTTTGTTTGTCTTGGGCACTTTAATTAGGATTGTTCACTGGATCCACTTGGCTTAGTTAAGTTTTAGACTATGGCTGTTTTTTAATGATATTTCTTTCTCTTCTTATTTAATCTTTATAGCCCTGATAGTCATTGAATTAATTATATGCAATATATTCTGTATGGAGATGCTTTTTTAAAAGTAATTGCTTACAGCTCTACCTAAGTGGTGATTAAACTTTAGAGATGAATGCAAAATATCTGTTAGTTAATTCTTCAAAAAGCATACTCACGCTTTAAAATTAGGAAAAATAAACTTGTTTTTTGGTGTCCTTTATTTGACTTTTTTTTGTAGGATGCACACTCTGTTTTAAAGCATGTATGCTTTAAGAATATGGGCTCATTTATATTTTTAAAAGTTTCCTAAAACATTGGTACATATATGTTTGCACACAACTTTCTTCTGTGTAAATGGGTGACTAATATGCTAAAAACTAAATATTTTCCTCTTGGTATAGTGATGAGTTTTCCCCTTGAAAGATGTGCATTTTTGTTCCTTCAGCAAACCTTTTTTAAACAAACAAACCTAAACACATATTCCAACTCAGTCATTGAAAAGTCTGCCACGACCTTCAGTGGGCCAGGGCAGTACCGGTAGATCAAGCCAGCAGAAGTTGATGTGTTGCCAGACTGAGTAGTTGGATGAATTCCCAATCCAGAACATTTGAATGATTTTTTTTTTAAAAAAAAATTCTGCTTTCCTTTTTTCTCTTGATTCCCATCACTTAACCTTATGACGTGTTTGGGTATATCCAGATTACTAGAAATGCTGAACCCCGAATTTGGCAGACAGTATACTTTGAGATCATTTTTGTGGGTTGTCGTTAAAGGTCCAACATTCGAGGGACTCCGTGCTGCCACCAAGTGTCTCCTCAACCTTTAGCTGCAACAATTCCATGCAGGTTTCAAAGCAACGAGAACTACATGCTTATCAAAACACCTTGCACTAAGGCTGCTTTGTCATACAGCAGTAAAACATAAACAGTAGAATAATTGGAATCCAGTGGAACTGTGTGAGGGACAAGCGTTAGATCCTGTTAAAGGAGTTATTTACCAATAGTGCCTTTGGAAGCACCTTGCCGGTAAGTTGTCACATTAATAGTAATGTGTGTCAGATAGAAAGTGCTCGAGAGACTAAGTGGGTGTAACAAAAATAAGAGTGAAACATCAGACCCCCCCCCCCCCCCCGGAATGTAACTGGAATAGAGAAAACAGTATTACGGTAAATTGTCTTACAGTTGCAATCCTATAAAGTATGAGTATGTATAACTGCAGGCTTTGTGGTGCAAATGTTATCCTTTATACTGAGCCACAAATACTTTAATACCAGAATCCTGTACACACTTAACTAGGAGTAATCCCGACTGTCTTCCAAGTAGGGATTTGTAGGACTGCCCGGTTAATGAACCTCTGGTAACAGCAGTAATATAAAGCATAATATCCGTTGTCTTGGGCCTGTAACCTCTTTCCTGAGTCCCAATCATTGCTTTTTAATGGGTGTTTTATAAATCTTACAATAGACAGTGACGGGTGTGATAACTTTCACATCTTCTGAAAAACAAAACTGGAAATTTTTTATTTTATTTTTTAAAAAAGAAAGCATTCAGTTATTAATAAAAAGATTGCTGTTTGGCATAGGATCTCTGAATTTGGTTGTGATATAGTCAAGGAATCTGATATACTTTATATTTTGTTGCATTACAGGAATTATGATGTCATGTTGGTCAAGAGGACACACACTCACACGAACCCATAGATAGTGCTGATCTGTAACATGATCAATATCTGATTTTAATGACAGTGAAGCAGCCTGGTGATATCTATTGCCATAATCACCCACATATAATACCCTTCCTAAGCAGTATGTGACAAAAGGCATTTGTAATTATATTTACTTCTGAAAGATTATGGCTCATAGTTAAACCAAGAGAGGCATCCTGTCATTTTCAGAACCCGTTAAATGTGACAGAATCTATTTTTCTGCCAACTTGTGAAGACCAGGCAGAGAGCAAATTTGCTGTGGTCAGCTAAGTGTAACCACTGAGCAGGAAAGTGAATTTAATAATGCATTATTGTTCTTCACTGAAGGTGAACTGTTACAGTGCCTTTGTTATAGCAGACTTTGCCTCTGCTAAGGTTTCCAGATGCCGTGCAGATTACCTGATTAAAATCTCTAATGCATGATAAAATATACCATGTAGGCTTTTATATTAACATAAATGCGTCAGTTTTCTGGAGGACTACTGACACTAAAGCTAATTGGAAATATTTACTACTACACTATATAGTGCATATTACAAATAAGGTTTTAGTATATAGAAGGCTAAATGATAAAGAACCTTGGATTTACAAGGCTTATAACTACAGTGTGCTTTTTCAGGTAGTAATGTAATGAGAGCAAATCTCAAATGGTTTATGATGGCATTTCAAGCCCTTGCGCCGAGACTCAGTGCTCCTGTTCTATGTTGATCATAGACAGACATTGTGCACTAGGGAAAAAAACCATGCTTGTTTGTATTTGTTTTTTTATTTTTGCTAGCTACTTTTCATCTTCTTATCAAATCCTTAATTATTCCTCCTCAGCTCAAGTCTTCCCCTTTTAAAAGTTAATTATGTTCTACTTCCCACTAAAATCCAAGGATTCACCTTGTGATCATCTGACTTCATATATTTCTCTTTTTCTTTTTATATTTGAAAGTCAAATGGATTTCACCCAAGTTAAAATGTGTTGTTTAACAAAAAATGTACTGTCTCCTGTCCCAGAGTGCTGGAAAGATTAATTAAGTAGCAGTAAAGCATTATGAGTATATACAGAGTGAAAAAATACCATAAATCTTTTGTGGGGTGTTGGGGTCTGACTGTGGGGTCTCCTCCACACAAACTGTTGATTTGCTTGCACACAGTTCACACGGTATGCAGTACCCTCTTTTTACTGAGCATTCGTTCTGATTTGTTTATGGGGAAATTATATGCTCATGCATCCTGATTTGCTTGTGGTTATACAGCTTCCTGTGAATCAATCATTTATCCCATGCTTTTTAGTGCATTTTCCCTTCACTTTCCTAACTGCAAAAACCACAGATTTTTTTTTACGGGTTTGTTGCAGTTCAGCAACAGAATGCTGTAATCCAGCACCTGCAAAGTACTGACAGTCTGGGGTGACCTGGGTCTTGCACTGTTTCCCAGCAGTGATACTTAATCCAGTTCATTGCAAGTCAAGCTACTGTTTAAGAACGCAGCTGCATTCACATGTTTAAAAGCAAGCAAGGTAAAATATATCATGGGAATGCTTTATCATGTGTTGTTTCTGTCCTGTTTCTTCTTGACGTGGAGGGTTCAGTCTGGTGAAACTATAAGGAAATACAGCAAGACGGCAATTTACATGGGTACGTTCTAGAGATTGCGCCTAAAGCCAAAATCGTGTATAGTCAAAGCACATTGTATATACACATTGTTCGTCGTTAGAACACAGTGGTGGGTAGAATTGCCAAAATCGTTTTTCCCGGACTTTTGGCCCCTTCTTAATTTTATTTTTTTGCCAAGCATGTGAAGTTAAATGTGCATAAGTTTTTGGCAAAGGCAGAATCAAATGAAAATTAATGGAAAAGGGTCCCAGCTTTGCTTTCTTACCCGCAGTCCAAACACAGAAATGCCTACTATTTTCTAAAGAGAACTATAGTCCTTGTTGACTATTGACCTGTGCAGAGGATGTGTGGTACAAAAACAGGGGCACACCTTTGCTCTTCACAAGATGCCCCATGCAGTACATGATGCAGAAGCCCATACGTGCAAAAATTCCTTTTGTCTCGAGATTAATTGCATAAACTGAGTGGCTGCATGTATGTATGGTTCTTCACTGCATATTATATATTTGGTGGAGTGGTGCCCAGTTCCCCACCCACACAGACTGTTACCAATGAAGTTACTCCTTCCTTTCTAACTTACATTTTATTAAGAACGAAAGGTAAAAATGTGTAAAAGTTTTGCAAAACTGAAATTTGTGTGAATGTGGTCCAACAGTTTGAAAGTGTGATGCTTGGATATTAAGGAGGTCAGGTTTCGCCACAATTATAACAAAAGGAAAATAATGAAAGCCTATTCTGGCAAGATGAGGCACATTCTTAACAAGTCAGGAAGGGTATTTGAGTCAGGTTAGAGGCATATTACCTAAGCAATAAACGGAAGATATTTGCTCAACATTTGTCTTGCTTCTTGTCTGAGTCTCATAACCTATAGCAATTAAAATAGAGGGGGAAATACACAGGCACCATAGAAAATTAAGTTTAAGTATGCAATATCTAGGGTTGTTTTTCCCCCTTCTGAAATGCTGTTTTCTTTCTTCTACCACACAATCTGTTTTAATTTTTTATTCAAGCCTGCTATAATAATAGTCATTCCACTGACTGTGGGGAAGGTGGTTATTACAACCCAGATGCAGTCAATTCTTTAATTTTGCCTGCTGAGAATCAAACTGCTGCTTTTCAGATTGTAAGAGATCTGCTCTCCTTACAGGGCAAGAGGCATTCATTGAACAATTCAAATTAGAATATTTCAAGAAGGCAAGCCCATCTCCTCCCACCCACCTTCTGTGTGCGTGTGTGTGTGCGCGCGTGTGCTTGTGTTAAAGTTGTGTGCAATACAAGAAGCACCTGTAACGTACAAAGAGAGACAAAAGAAAGTCAGGTAACGAAGAGGCGTGGGTTATAAAGGAACAATTAATGTAGACCTAGAACCTGGAGTTTGTAAGCAGGGCATGCAAAGCTTTTGGCTTTTTTAGCTGCAATATAAACAAGAAAGAAAAGCTTACAGTACCTAACAGAAACAGAATTTATTTCCATATGTACTCTCATCATGCAGCTTATAAACAGCATATACTACCTGGTGTTCATTACTCTATGTGAATTCATGTCAAACGAAGTATCTCAACTTTATAGAAGTCAGTGTGGAAAAGAGCTTGTCTCATCGTTTGTGAAGGTAGACTAACTTGCTCTATAGACAATTATAATTATTTTAACTGGCCTTTTCTTTCTTGCAGCCGAACAAAACAAAGCCATTCCGCTTTTAAAACAAAAGCATAAAGGTTAAACAAAGCTGCAGTCTAGCAAATAGCATAGTCCAAATTGTAATCTCAACCTGAAATCTTCTGTTTGCTTTACAGACATTACGGCAGTGCAGTGTAAAACTGGTGCAGAACAATTTCTTTATGTATTCTAATCATACTGCTTGGAGGAAGCATATAATCTGAATTTTTTTTTATTCTCTGTGAGCCGAACAAAGTATCTCAACATGATAAAAGACAGAATGGAGAAATAATTGTATCATAATTTGTTAAAAGTAAAAAATATCTAATTTACCTTACAGATAATTACAACTCTTTGAACAAGCCTCTTATTTCTTGCAATTCACCCACCCAAGTCACCCTTTAAAACAAAAGCATAAAGGTTAAACAAAGCAGCAATCTAGCAAACAGCCTAGTCCAATTTGTAATCTGACCCTGAGATCTACTGTTTGCTTTCACAGACATTATGGGAGTGCAGCGTAAAACAGGTGCAGAACACTTGATACTATTGCCCCACTATTATACAAATGACTTGATTTTTACTAGGCGCATAGTATTTCCTGTGTTCCCTAAGAAACTCCAGAAACCACAGATTAGCAAAGTGGAAAAGCTCCATCGGCTTCTCGGCCATGACCTTGGCAGTGTTACAGGAGGAGATTGGTGGAGTGAGGTGTTTCTTGTGCTGTGCACAGATGTAAAGACTCTCTGCTCTCTAGTTTCGTAGAACAACTCAGGGAAAATTATTAATTTTGCTGCAGCTTTTCTAGCTCTTGATACGCTGGAGGAAGAGTTATGAAATTTAGCTAGCTCTAAAGTTTAATAAGCTTTCAAAATGTTTTCTTTTGTTTTTTTAACAGTGTGACCATGTTATAATAGTTTTATCATTGGTTGTATCTCTCCTGGTTAAATGTTGTTTATCATTCAAGTATTGGGTCTCTTTTGATTAACGAATTCCTTTGAACCAATGCCATTAGTCAGGGAAACCAGTAGTGAACAGGGTTGCCATATTTAAAAAGTGCAGTGTTGTTTGAGCTGTTTCTGCAAAACCTCAAAAAAGAATAAGTTTTTGAGCTATTTTTAAGGAAATTTGCCAAAATATACACTTCCAACATTGGGTACTATACATCCAGATATTCCCAGACATTTCTGCCCAGACACTGTTTTCAACAGCCGAATCTCAGCTATGTAAATTCCAGACATATGGCAACCCTAGTAGTGAAATACTGAACCTACTCAGTGGCCTTATGTTGTCATTGATTTGCAAGGACTTCATTCTAAATGTAGCTTACATATTTTTCTCTTCTCATTGTTGCCTATTATGGCCAATACTTCTTACCAAACTTACACAGTGCAAGCCTACTCAGAGGTCTACTCAGAAGTTAACCCCCCTGAGTTCCGTGGGCAGTACTTCTAAGTAAGTGTGTATAGGACTGCAGCATTCAGACCTATGTGGCTCAATAGGGTACATAACAAGTCCAAAATAACCATTAGGCTAAAACCTTAGCCCTCCTTAATTTCAAAGCTCAGTCATGGGTGATCTTAGGCCAGTCACTCTCCCTTAATCCTAAATTCCTCACAAGGTTGTTGCTGTTGAGGATAGCAAGGAAGGAGCAAAATCCATGTGTGGGTGCCATCTTGAGCCTCTTGGAGGAGGAGTATAACAAATGGAGCTATTTAAAAAACAAGACAGACTAAATAAGGAAGGTGTAGGAAATGTTTAGTGCTCCATATGTGCAGGGCCGTCTTAAGTGTATCTGGCGCCGTGGTGCGAAGATCCCTCCGGCGCCCTGCCCCCCCCCCGTTTCTCAGTGCGGCTGTCTGGCGGGAGCAGCGTGCAGCGCGGCTGCCACGGGCACAGCAGCGTGGCGCCCCTCTGGCGGCCCGGCGCCCTGCCGCATTGTGCCACCCAGCCTTGCCTTAGAGCCGGCCCTGCATATGTGGCTAAACTACAATTCTCATAACCCTTAGCAAGCGTGGCCAATAGCCAGCGATGGTGGGAGTAGATCAGCAACTTCTGGAGAGCCAAACCACACTTGCAACAAGGCATTTTAAAGTTTTAACGTGTCAAAGCAGTGACTGATGGGGACTGTAGCAGCCATGTAGTGGGGCAAAAACGTGGAGAAACCCTCCCAACCCTGGGCCAGGCATGGGCAAAGGTGTAGCTGTGCAGGTGCTCTGGCTGAGCCAGTCCTGTGCAGTCCCAAGCTCACGATTGTCTTTCCCTTCCCCAGCCTCACCCAAATGAGCTGCAGGAATGCTGGCATTGAGAGGGCAGCCACTGTGGACAGCACAGGCAATTGCAATCTGTTGAAACAGTGACTGCCACGTGGTACAATGAACCAGTCGTGCAGTGTAGTCAGGACTTGAAGAATAGCTCTGAGACAGGATACTGTTGTCTATACCTGCCTAAAGGTAGTACTTTGGAGCACAGTAGAAAATTTGGTAGTGTGTGTGTTTTATGTTGAACTGTTGCACAACTGTTAGTGGGAGAGTTTTCATTTTTGAATGTTCCCCTATATTTGTTGCAACTGCCTTCAACCTTTCATATGTTAAGTTTCCTACATATTTCATATAGGAAGGTTCAGTGGGGAAAGCATGCTTTGTTTGCTTGTTAACATAAGGGGACATTCAAAAACACCCCACTCTCTTCAATCTGTGGACTGCCATGTCTTGGCCAATGGTAGTGTTCTCTCTTCCATTAGGCCTTTGCTACTTGGTTATTTAGATCATTTGTGTATAAGACTTTATAGCTCTTGTTTTACTCCTATCACACTCAGCGCATTGTCAATCACCATGTCAAAGAAAAGGGAAAAGAAAAGAGGCTGGCCAAAACAGAAGGTCAACAAAAGATTACAGGGCAGATGTGTCGCTGAAAGGCACACCCTCTCTTCTAACTTCCTACTAAGTCTAGTGTTGAAGTTGATGCAACAGCCAGCAACTATGTACCTACTGCACCTGATAAAAAAGGAGCAGGCTGCTACGACGACATCAAACTGGGAGGGGCAGCCAATGCCACAGAAGACAGAACCAGGATTCAATAGGATATGATCTCAACAGATTGGAAAACTGGACCAAAACTTAAGAAAATGAATTTCAACAGGAACAAATGTAAGGTTAGGCAGGAAGAACCAGCTGCACAAATATAAGATGGGTGACACATGGCTTGCCAGTAGTACATGTGAAAAGGATCTAGAGGTCTTACTAGACCACAAGCTTAACACAAGTCAACAGTGTGATGCAGCAGCAGCAGCAGCAGCAGCAGCAGCAGCAGCAAAAAAAAAAAAAAAAAGCGCCAATGCTCTTCTAGGCTGCATGAAGAGACGTATAGGGTCCCGATCAAGGGAAGTCATAGTACTGCTCTATTCTGCCTTGGTCAGACCGCACCTGGAATATTGTGTTCTGTTCTGGGTGCCACAATTTAAGAATATTTACAAGCTGGAAGGTGTGCAGAGGAGGCCGGCCATGATGATCTGGAATGATTGAGGGAATTGGGTATGTTTAGCCTGGAGACTGAGAGGAGCTATGATAGCCATTTCCCAATATGTAAGGGGCTGCTACATGAAGACTAAAACACAAACCAATGGCTTCAAATTACAAAAAAGCGGATTCTGACTAGAATTCCAGGCCTTATTCTGTAGCCTCGGCTGAAGCATCAAGAGCCCTATATTAGCCAATGATTCCTGAAGAAATGTACCTTGAAAAAAAAAACCAAAGGCAAATTTTGTAGATAGACTTTTCTGCCTCTAAGTGTGAAAAACTTCCATTTCCCCCGAGCCCCTTTTTCTTTCTTTCACAGAGTCTTTTTGTTACTTCCTAGCTGTCTCTATGCCATTCACTCCCAAGGAATTTGCTTTCAAACCTACCATGGTGAGAAAGCTGAAATAACTGCAAGTTATGTGTGTGGTTTTTTTAACTACTAGAAATTGCCCATGTAGCCAGTCCATGCAAATGAGACTTCACATGTTTCGTTTGTTCTTGCATTTACTGGGCTTGCATAACAATTAGAAGATGTATGCTTTGTAGGAGCTGTTTTAAAAAATGACCTTAAGATGCTGAGATTTGTTTTGCAAAGGGCATTTGTTCCTTAAAATAATCTCATCGACCCGACTTAACAGACTCTGCGCGACTCCTATTTGCAGTGGCAAAAGAAAACATTCTACCATTCTGCACATTGTCTCAGGTGCTACTCGGCAAGATGGATTATACTCCTCTAAGGCCAATAGGAGGCAGACTGTACAACAAAAATTGACAGGATTTTGCTTTTAGGAATAGCTCATTCCTTCTGTTGACTCACAGCCACCCTCCAAGTCTTCAGAAGGTAGAGGCTTATCAATCAATATATTCTCAGGAAAACAGAGGAGTCATCCTGAGCAGGTCCTTGCTCCCCCAAGCCAAGGCTTTCCTGATCTTATAATGGGGAAGTGGCACAGCAATTCCACCCCTTACATATTGCACACTGAGCATAAGAAGACCCCTGCTGGATCAGGCTAAAGACACATGTCATCTAGCATGTGCGGCCAATCAGGTGCCCATAGGAAGCCGGCAAGCACAATCAACCCAACAGCACTCCCTACCTGCAGTTTCCTGCAACCGGTGTTCAAAAAAAATACTGCCTCCAGCAGGGGAGGTAGAATACATAAGCTGTTCCTGCTATCATGCCTTGGGCTTGCCCAGTTCTCAAGAATCCACACCTAGGTGCACCTAGGCAACAGAATACTGTCAGCTTGTACCAGCTGGTTCTTGACCATCCCTGAAGCACACTAAGACCATCTTTGTCGCCTCAGACTGAACAGTAGGCCTGCTGAAGCCCTGCCTAACCTTCACAACCCTCAACTCTTTTAGTCTGTCATCCTGGCTTGAAGCCCAGCACCAGAGAAGGCACCTCCAACTGAAAAGGTGGCAAAAGATTACACATGTAGATTATTGCTGGATATTCCAGGTAGATAAAACTCTTAGTCCTGTAGTATGATGCTAAGGTTTTGAAGTACAGTACCGATACAAGTTTCAGTCCCATGCCATAATTCCTTACTGACTGATGGCATTAGATAGTATCCATTTTTTACTGATTGGGAAAGGAAAAAACAATAGATAAGATGAACCTTTCACATTTTGCGTGGACTAAAATATTTAAGACGGATTGTTCTGTTTTCCTTTTATTTTGGTTTGTTTTCCTCCTCCCTAGAATGAGATGGTGAACTTATAATTAGCTATATTTCAAGTCATTGTATGTTTAGTTGACCATCAGTCCCGACATGAAAGTCAACAATAATAAAAATGCAAATCATTGTCAAAGGCATGTGTTGAAGCGAGAGAACATTTCAAAGATGTTTTATCAGCTGTTCATTTTCTTCTGTCAGATGTTGAAATCTTCTACTTTCCATCATATTGCAGGGAAATGCAGTTCTACTGATAGTGTCTACTTGTAGCTAAGCTGCGAAAAAGTCAAAAATTCATTTTGTAAAAGCAGTTATCACACTGAGTGCTGGAGGCCTGGGTTATTGGTCCTTTTTAACAGACCCAAAGATAAGATGTCTAATTTCCTGACCCAGCCTGTTTGGGTATGTGTGTGTATGTGTGGTCTCTGTAACATATTTAATACAAAAAGCAAGTATAGCCTGCTCCCTTTCTTATTCTTATGCTATATAAGGAGACATTAATAGTTCAATGTCTCCTACAGAATGGCTACAAAATAAATAATGACATTAACATTGAATATTACATCAAAACTTTTTTGAGCTGTTAACCTTTCTTAACCAGTAAGAAACGTGTAACACTTGAAACCAATGTTTTTACTGTTGATATAACACGAAAAATGTTTAAATGAAGACATTGACCATATTCAGACACCTTATTCAAATATAGTAGTTGAGTGTGATATGATCAAACTGCAGCAGGCTTGAGTTCACACTTTCTGCCTCTGGCAAAGCAACCAGGAACAGTTGGGAAGCTTTCCTTCCAGTTTAGAATAGCCACAGTTTATGGTGGTTTCCTGAACCTTAAACTGCACTTAATCTTAACTACACTTCGTTTGCAACAAGCCACCTTCAAACAATGGGTTACGGTTAAACAGGCTATAGTTAAGATTAACCACAGTTTAAGGTTCAGACGACACACTATACAGTGGTTAACAGGATGTTTCTGATACAGTGGAACCTCGGTTTATGAACACCTTGGTTTACGAATTTTCATTTTACGAACGCTGCGTACCCATCTGGAACGGATTAATTCACTTTCCATTACTTTCAATGGGAAAGTTTGCTTCACTTTATGAACGCTTCAGTTTATGAACAGACTTCCGGAACCAATTACACCCATGCTTCGGGCTAAGTACGCTTCAGGTTGAGTACTCTGCGGACCCGTCTGAAACGGATTAATCCACTTTCCATTACTTTCAATGGGAAAGTTCGCTTCAGTTTATGAACGCTTCAGTTTATGAACAGACTTCAGGAACCAATTGTGTTCATAAACCGAGGTACCACTGTACCATGGCCATAGTGGAAGAGCCCAAGGGTAGGGTTGCTGTGGCTCATTCTTTTCAATCTAAGCTATGCTGTGAATCTAGTTTCCCAGCAATTGCATTGCATTGCTGCTACGTACTGTGATGATGTTGAGGTGGTAATCCAGCTCTGGCCACTGGTACACCCAAACCATCTTGCTCCATGGTTCATGGCAGTGCTAGTGCTGCCTGGAAGCCAGATGGCACTTTTTCTCCTCTGCACCAGCTAGGTATTCCTGAAGGTTTAATCTGATTGGATTGTGGTCCTGTGGCATGGGAGAAAGTGTGGGGGAGGGCTTTTCTTCTAAATTAATTATTTTTTTGAGGGAGGGGGAATGTGAGCTCCAAGTTTAATGTAACAGGTACTCTATGGGTGGTTTTGGAATTATTCCAAATAAGTTGTTGGCAATTGACATTCAGCAAAGATGGTGGGGGCACAAGCTAATAACTCTGGAAGCAGAATTAGGGCTGAATCTCAATACCAGAAGCTATGAGGTGTTGGTGTCCTGGGAGAAAGCATTCTCTGTGGCAGCCTCCAAGCTAAGGGACACCCTCCCCACAGAGCTTCATTATAGAGCTTCCAGGTGTCATAGACTAGCTGGGTGGAGAGGAGTGGGAGACAACAGCTGGGAGACCCCCAAGGCAACCCCCATGGGAAATATAAATCACATTGAACAGGGATAGAATTAAGAAGTCTAGGATCAAAATCTGAAGATTGAGGGGAAGACCACTCACCCTGAACCAATGGAGCTCACTCCATTATGGGGCAGGTACAAAGGGGTTGTCCACTTTTTTGGGGATAATAGTTCTGGTTTGTTTGTTTTGTGTGTGGAAAGAACTCAGGTAATCTGCAAGTTACTCCAAAGGGAGACTTACAGCTGCTGGTTTGCAAGGATGAATCGCTTCTGGGAACTTGGTTGTGTAACCATGAATGTGCCATATCAGATATTACTTCCTCCAAGCAACTGTTTCCACAGGACTGTTCTGTATGGTGGAATTTCAAGCATAGGAACCTGCCACTTGTTAAGATTTAAGTCCCAATAGCCTGTCAGACCCTTAAAAGTCCTGCTCTATCAGGGCAAATACTTGTTGGGCCTACAAAAAGAATGAATAGAATGAGCAGGAAACCCCAGTTAACTAGACATTTAGATGCAGTTCAGTAACAATTGCTGGAGAAACAGAGTCCCCATCTGCCTCCTATCTAAAAGACTTTAGAATAAAAAAATTCCTTCAGTAGCACCTTAAAGACCAACTAAGTTGGTATCTGAAGAAGTGTGCATGCACACGAAAGCTCATACCAAAATAAAAACTTAGTTGGTCTTTAAGGTGCTACTGAAGGAATTTTTTTATTTTACTTCGATCCAGACCAACACGGCTACCTACCTGTAACCAGAACTAAAAGACTTTAGGTTATTCACCTTAAGTGCCCAACATGATGGGGGCCTGACAGATGACAAAGAGAACTACCAAAAAGAGACAGAAAAGACAGTGATAAACTCAACAGAATATTTGCAAAAGTTCTCTCCAATAGCTTGGGATGTCAGTGGTGATGTCATGATCTTGTCAACAAATAAGGGAGAAGTATATTGAGCTTCCCCCTAGGACTGTAGTTTATGAAAATATTTGTGACTGTTTTATGAAAAGCATAACCATTAGGATGAATTCCCCCCATAGTCATTTCCTATGGGACGCGGGTGGCGCTGTGGGTTAAACCACAGAGCCTAGGGCTTGTCGAGCAGAAGGTCGGCAGTTTGAATCCCCATGACGGGGTGAGCTCCTGTTGTTTGGTCCCAGCTCCTGCCAATCTAGCAGTTCGAAAGCACAAAGTGCAAGTAGATAAATAGGTACCGCTACAGCGGGAAGGTAAACAGCATTTCTGTGCACTGCTCTGGTTCGCCAGAAGCGGCCTAGTCATGCTGGCCACATGACCCGGAAGCTGTACGCCCTCTCCCTCGGCCAGTAAAGCGAGATGATCGCCGCAACCCCAGAGTCGGTCACGACTGGACCTAATGGACAGGGGTCCCTTTACCCTTTACCTTTAGGCATTTCCTGTAGGTAGCAATTGCTGACCACACTGAATTGTTGCCACACTGAAATTCACTAGAAATTCCTCCATCGTTCTGCCCGGACACTGAGGTCCAGTGCCGAGGGCCTTCTGTCGGTTCCTTCGCTGAGAGAAGCCAAGTTACAGGGAACCAGGCAGAGGGCCTTCTCGGTAGTGGCACCCGCCCTGTGGAACACCCTCCCACCAGATGTCAAAGAGAAAAACAACTACCAGACTTTTAGAGGACATCTGAAGGCAACCCTGTTTAGGGAAGCTTTTAATGTTTAATAAATTATTGTATTTTAATACTTCTGTTGGAAGCCGCCGAGAGTGGCTGGGGAAACCCAGCCAGATGGGCGGGGTATAAATTATAAATTGTTGCTGTTGTCACTATTGAATTGCAATGATTGTATATAGCCAGATTTCTTGCAGTTCTTCCCTATACACATGAACCTGAAGAAGTTACCGTGTATAAAATTCTCATGTATGAGAATTCTCTATTAAGTAATGGATAAATGGAATTGCTGTATTCAAGCTAGAATACCACTTCAATTAAGATCCACATGCCTACCCTCAAAACTTTCAGTAGTCGTTATCTTGGATAATGTTATACTAGAAATTCTGGATAACTTATTACTTGTTTATAAAAGGTAGTCCGACTTATTTCCTGTTAACACTAAAATGTATTTGTAGGGAAGCAATTACTTAAATAAATACATAACCCTAAGGGGACAGTCTTTTGGTTAAGATGGAGAGAGTACATAGTTCTCAGTGATTTGTGAGCAGTAATGGTTCATATACGTATATTTTTTTCTTTAAAATAACATTTGTTTTTACAGTGTGATGTGTTCTTGTAAAAAATCCTTAGTACATTTTTTTTAAAAAAAAAATATTGCTTAACTACAAAACCATTATCCATAGTGACCACCATCTGTCAGAAATGGCACAGCTCTAAAGCCTTCTGAGGTTTTCAAAGTCCAGCTGCAGAATCTCATCATTTTTAAAGCTACTATCTATCTTGTCATAGAAGCAATCGTTACCTGTATCCGCTGCATGAAATGTCCGGAGAGTTGCAACACAAGTATGGGCCTTTTCTGTGGTGGCTCCCCATTTGTGGAATGCTCTCGGGGGGGGGGGGGGCTCACCTATATGTAGGTGCCAGGCAAAAATATTCCTCTTTAATCAGGCTGTTGGCTAATTAAACCATCTAGCACCTTTTAAACTGGGAGAGTATTTGTTTGTTATTATTTTATGTATTTTTTGTTTTTATATTTTAAACCGCCTTGTGAGCATCAGATGAAAGGCGGACAAACAAACAAACAAAGTCTTCTGACTTTGCTTCCTGAGTATTTCTAGGATAAAAAGTAGAAATGACATAAACTAGAGATAGGCAACATATTTTTAAGGCAAACAGAAATACAAATATTTAAATTTCTTATTTTAAATTTTAAGCCTGAATCATTTGTTTATTGACTATTCTTGATTCAGGCTCAGTATGCTCATTTTAACAAAAGTCAAATTAACCTCATTATAAGGGAACCACACTAAGCATTCTAGATGTTACTGCCGGGATGAGACTTCTAAAAAGTGAAATTATCTCTATTATATTTATTTTCATCAGTGCATGCAGCTTTTATTCGACAATAAATCATAAGAAAAAGTTTCTGGTATCTAGGAAAGGCCAGTAATGTCTTCAATTATAAGATTTTGAAAAACAAAAAAGTGTCCCAGCAGTTTCCATTATGAGCCAGGAGAATGATGTGAGGCGATGAAAGCAGAATAAGAAGTTCAAATGTTTTGTGTTTCCTATATTAATAAAATTTATATGAGAATACAAATTCATTTTTGTATCCTTAAACCTCTAGTCTTGGTATAGAAATGAAGCTACTTGTCTCTAAGTGGTAAAATTCTAAGTACTGTTTAATTCCTTTTAAGTAGTGCTTGTCGAGAAATCTACTTGTCTTCTGAAGAGCTTTTCAGAAAAGATTGTTATAAAATACAAACTACGCTGGAATTAAAAGGTAGCAAGTGAATACATTACTTACATATCCTCAGTAACCTTGACAAAAATGTGGTTTTTTTAAAAAAAATATATCAAAGCTTTAAGCACTTGCAAAATGAATCTGATTAGCTGCGAATAACACTAATTTCATTCTGTTCATAAAGCTAGTTTTTCTGAAGTGTCTGAGAAATGAGATACAAATGGAAGATTTCCACAGCATCTGCTTTGTTTTAAGGTAGAGAGACCTAAACTTGGCCTGTTTTCACTGGTCCAGGTCCTCTGTGCATGTACTTTTTGTTCATGTTCAGTTTTAAGGCTGGATTGATAACAGCGTAAAAGAGAGAGGGTGTTTTTCTTTATTATATACTATAATAAATTTAAAAAAAACAAATCTCTCAATAAAAGTAGCAAAAAATGCTGCAAACAGAATTTAGAACCACACTTCTTATCATAGATATGAACAAAAGCTCAGACTGGAATGTTCTTGTTCTTTGTGAAGAAGAAGAATATGATATAAAATCACTTGACAACTTTCACATTTTCTCCTTGAAATGTTTGATTGATTGAAATTGAAGACACCATTTTGAAAGTGAATATAGTAAGGGAACAGCCATATAGAGCTGGAGTTTTCTTTTGTTTCCTCTGAAGTTGTTTGCATCCTTGAAGAGCCAATCTGCTTGGTTTTAAAAGCAGCTTGCCTCTTCAGTAATAGAATCACTTTAGAGACAGTTCTAGCCGCGTGTAGTGTCCTTACATGCAAACTATTTAGATTTGATTATAGCTCAGTTTTCCAAACAGGCAAATGTTTCAGATGATCTTTGCTCTCGACATTCCTTTGTTCTTTGCTTCTTGAGTCATATAAAGATTTCAGAGACATCTAAATGACTATTTGCGTGGGATTAAGCAAGAAAAAATGTACGTCTCTGTAGCTTTTAAAATCACACAATTTGCTGCTGAAATTAATATATATCAACTGGAATTATTATTTCTTCACATGCATATATACACACACACATATCTGCTAGATTTTAAAAACATTCTAAATAAGAGATTTTCTAAAAGCAGCTAAAAGTCTCTTTGCAATTTTTTTATTCATTAATGTCCCATTTTCATTTTCATTTCTTTTGTTCCTTTACCACCTTCTTCATCCAGGGAGAAAAAAAAGTAACAGCCAGTGTCGCTTTTGAAATGGAAAAATGGTTTCAAATCATTGGCAAAGCTTAATGACTTCTGACTGCTGAGATATGTTAATTTAAGGCCGACCAAATGTTCCTCAGCTGCAAATATTTGGTGTTGTTCACTGGGAACTGGCAAGATTTATGAGGGCCCAGTGGCAAAGACTGCTTACATGCTCTACATTACAATTGTTTCACATATTAGCTGATAAAAAGGCTCCTTTGCCGGGGTGGGGGCACGGAAAGAAAAGTTTCTACTCTAAGAGATCTAAAAGCATGTATTGAAGAAATAAAAAAACTCAGCTCTGCTTATTTCCTCTTTGTAAATCTCCTTAGAAATCAATTTAATTCCCTATTTTCATCCAAGTCTAAAATCATAGGGTGCTGAAGAGGATGGTTGAAAGAATTGAAAGCTTGTCATAGAATTTTAAATAACCCTGAAGCTTGTGGTGACCAACAGTTGTCCATTTCTTCCTCCTCACTATTCTGGTTAAACTTCTTGTGGCCATATTGTTTTAATTCCAGTCATAATCTTATACAGTGAGGGGGGGAAGTATTTGATCCCTTTGCAAAAGATGACTTAGTACTTGGTGGCAAAACCCTTGTTAGCAATGACAGAGGTCAGACGTTTCTTGTAGGTGGCCACCAGGTTTGCACACATCTCAGGAGGTATTTTGTCCCACTCCTCTTTGCAGATCCTCTCCAAGTCAGTAAGATTTCGAGGCTGATGTGTAGCTACTCAAGCCTTTAGCTCCCTCCACAGATTTTCGATGGGATTAAGGTGTGGAGACTGGCTAGGCCACTCCAGGACCTTAATGTGCTTCTTGAGCCACTCCTTTGTTGCCTTGGCTGTGTGTTTTGGGTCATTGTCATGCTGGAATACCCATCCTCAACCCATTTTCAATGCCCTGGCTGAGGGAAGGAGGTGCTCACCCAACATTTGACAATACATGGTCCCATCCATCATCCCTTTGATGCGGTGAAGGTGTCCTGTCCCCTTAGCAGAAAAACACCCCCGAAGCATAAAATGTCCCTCTCCAAGTTTGACGATGGGGATGGTGTTCTTGGGGTCGTAGGCAGCATTCCTCCTCCTCCAAACACAGCGGGTTGAGTTGATGCCAAAGAGCTTGATTTGGGTCTCATCTGACCACATCACTTTCACCCAGTTCTCCTCTGGGTCATTCAGATGTGCATTGGCAAACTGCAGACAGGCTTGTACATGTGCTGTCTTGAGTAAGGGGATCTTGCAGGCTCTGTAAGATCCCAGTCCTTCACGGCATAGTGTGTTACCAACTGTTTTCATGGTGACTATGGTCCCAGCTGCCCTGAGATCATTGACAAGTCCCCCCCGTGTAGTTCTGGGCTGCTTCATCACCATTCTCCTGATCATTGCAACTCCACGAGATGAGATCTTGCATGGAGCCCCAGACCGAAGGAGGTTGACAGTTATATGTATTTCTGCCATTTGTGAATTATTATGCAAACTGTTGTCACCTTCCCACCAAGCTGCTTGGCAATAGTCTTGTAGCCCAGTCCAGCCTTGTGCAGGTCTACAATCTTGTCCCTGATATCCTTGGACAGCTCTTTGGTCTTGGTCATGGTGGCTAGTTTGGAATCTGCTGGATTGATTTCTTCTGTTGACAGGTGCTTTTGTACAGGTACTGTAACGAGCTGGGATTACAGGTAAGCCCTCTCCCTTACAGCAGGTGCTTCTAATCTCAGCTCGTTACATACAGTGAAGATACCAAGCAGCCTGACATCTGGCTGGTTGTTAGGAGATCAAATACTTATTTCACTCATCATAATGCACATCAATCTCTGACTTTTGTCTTCTGGGTTTCTGGGGCTTTTTCCTGTTGTTATTCTGTCTCTCACAGCTACAATAAACCTACCATTAAAATTATGGACTGGTCATTTCTTTGTCAGAGGGCAAACGGGCAAATTTAGCAGGGGCTCAAATACTTTCCCCCCTCACTGTACAAAGAACAACAGGTTTTTTGTGTTCTATCTCTTTCGCACTACAGAGTAGACCAAGAAAATGAATCCAGTATGGTTCTTTCCAGATGTTACTCTGAAGCTGTGCAGATAATGTCTGCCTCAGTTCTTAGTGGCTTCTGTTGAATTAAGAAGGGGAAATAAAGTGAGTTAACATTCTTCCCACTTGTGGATCCAAGCAACGGATAATATTTTGCTCCATGGATTTGTCTAAACCTTCTTTTAAAGCCACTACTACTTCTCGAATTCTACACTTTAATTTTGTGGTGTGGTGTGAAATACTATACTTTTTTGTCTTTCCAACACTCAGATTCATTGGAAGGCCCCAAGTTCTAGCAAGAGAAAATAGGTTTTGCTCATGGGAAGGTGGAGAACCTTCTGTTTGACTCAGGGGTGGGCAAGTTTATAACTAGGGTTACTAGGTAGCTTTATTTCCAACTCCCCCACCACACCCTGCCTAACGGTTCTGCAGTATACTTACTTTCCCCCCCTACATGAATTAATACCTGTCATGTACTACTGCGGAAAAAGTGAACTGCTTCATTTGGGCACATTTTTGTATTACAGAGAAGTGTGAGCCATGCTACACTGGGGGTGCTTAAGGTAGCTGACAGGGATATTGCAAGGAAGCTGCAACAGGTTCTCTACAATGTTGAAGTTACAGCAGCACAACCTTTACACATAATAACACATGTGAGTTGTTGTAACAGAATGGCAGTATTAAAAAAATTTGAAATCAATAAACAAGCAGCTAGCGTTTTGCTAGTCCAGGGGTAACCAACATGCTGCCCCTGCCCTGAATTTGTTGGACTACAACTCCCAGCAACCCGTTCTAGCACAGCCAATTGTCAGGTTCATGGAAGCTGTAGTCCAGCAACATTTGGAGGCTACCACTAGGCTACCCAACAAGCATTATGTGCATTAATTATTACGCTCAACACCATTGCAGGCATCCGTACATGAGAGAACTACTAGCAAATATAGGCTTGGTACAAATCAAATCTGGCAGTATTCCTGTGTCATTTGTCCTAACTGCAGTGCATCTAACAATGTAGAAAGGCTTGCTACAAAAGGGAGGGATGCATTAAAATATTTAAAGCCCTGAAACAGTCAGAGCAAGACCAAATACTGTAGCTTGTGTGGCCCAATGCTCAATTGCTGGATGAACTGTCATCTTTTATTGCCCCTGGTTGTCATGGGTCAGGGCATTTTTGTCTGCTACCCCATATCCACTGTATACTACTTTCAGAATCAGAGGCCTTGCCTGATGTAGCTGCCATTTTGTGAGCATGACTGTTGTTGGACCACCACAATACAATCTTGGTCATGTTTCTAAGCCAACCTGCCCTTCACCTTTCTCCACCAGTTGCTATGATGTAAACACTGTTTAGATTGTAAATAGGTTTTTTTTGGGGGGGGGGCTAATATTTTTTCTAGTTAAGAGGTTACATACATCGAATTGGGATTCTGTTGCCAGTCTAAAAGAAGCAGTTAAATCAATTCTGTCACTAAGAAGATAACTTGTGAGCTTTTAGTTATGACAGTTCACTGCAGAACTCAGCTTGCTGTCCCAGACAGTAGAATTCGAAATACCAGAGTGAGAGAGGTCCTTTTGTAAGACAACCCATCCATATCTAATGGTCCATAGTTATAAGCCAATGAAATTGCAGGATTCCAGCAAGAACCGTGGGATTGACTGTAGGGTCCTGAACTGAAAAGAATAATAGGGTAAACACAGCAGTGTCTAAGGGGCAGTCAGACAGACTTTGGAAGACTGAACAAAATTCAGAGGGAATTTGAAGAGGGAAACTTGGAGAGTTTCAAGCTGAGAGCAGAAGCAGCCAGAGTCCAGAGATGGGACTAGGATCTGGCAGAGCATTGTGGCAACAGGTAGCTGATAAAGAAGAAGACTCCATGGGACGATCTGAAGTCAAAATGTCCGCAGTTGTCCATTCACCTAAAGACAGCCCCTGGCCTGAGCCCAATAAAGCCTGCAAGGTAGTTGAGGAGATGAACTGACCAGAGAGACAACTTCAGCTGAAGTCCTCTGACCAGCTTGTGATTTAACTAGGGTGGAGTTTAATATGGGACCCTGGCTCATGGTTTAGTATAACGGCAAGGACTAGAGCAACTGTACAGACACTTCATTTAAAACAACATTTAAAATAATAATAATAATCTTTAAAGCATTGATTTTCAAACCATTATTCTGCTCATTCTTTGTTTCACCCCCCCTGTAGGTCATAAAGTATACAAAGGTGTTATTTATTTGAAACTTAAATGGTGAGAAGAGGATAAGGAAAGCATGTATTTTTAATCAAAGGTATCTGTGGCAGTTATCCTGCATACTGTAATATAAAGTTGGGATTGTAAGTCAGCCAGCTGCACTATTGGTGGGCAGACCCCCTATGACACTTGTTTTATGGTATGCGAGTGGAGATGGGGTTGTAAAAATGATGCGACGTGTTACATCTCTGTTAACAAGTAGAATAAAAAAGTAAAGGCAAAAGACCCCTGACAGTTAAGTCCAGTCCCAGACGACTCTGGGGTTGCAGCGCTCATCTCACTTTACTGGACGAAGGAGCCAGCGTTTGTCCGCAGACATTTTTTCCAGGTTATGTGGCCAGCATGACTAAGCCGCTTCTGGCGAAACCAGAGCAACACACGAAAACGCCGTTTACCTTCCCGCCGGAGCAGTATCTATTTATCTACTTGCACTTTAACGTGCTTTCAAACTGCTAGGTTGGCAGGAGCTGGGACCAAGCAACGGGAGCTCACCCCATTGCGGGGATTCGAACCGCCGACCTTCTGATCGGCAAGCCCAAGGCTCAGTGGTTTAAACCACAGCGCTACCCATGTCCCAAAAAGTAGAATACCATCCTACAAAACTTTTAATATACATTGATCATTTTGTAATGCCACAAAGGGAAATTTAGGCTCAAAAGTATGAATGAACTTCAGCATTTCCTACCATACATGTGTTTTTCATTGTTACATGTGATTTGACTATAGATTGAGAATTTCGTTGCGTCAGATGCTTTTCTTGAAGTAAATATGACTCAGATTGCATGAAGCAAAGTTTTTCCCCTGGGGATGTTTCTTAACTTCTGCTAAATGTCAATATTTTTGGTTTTAGAAAACAAGAAGCCTAAAACTAAATTCCATTATCAGCTGGTAGAACCACTTTCATTTACTTTCAAAAGCCCTAATATGAACTGGAACAATGTTTCTTGTTTTATAGAATGCATAAGGACTTTCATTCATTCTTTAATTAATAGTTTATATTAAATTTACATCATTTGTTATAACAATATTTCACATCAGTTTCTGTTGGTCTTTATACCATACTGATATAGTGTGCAACTTTAGGATGCAACAGTTTTTACATAAATTAATAAATAACACCCAGTTATCAGAAAAGTGGAAGTATCCTATTTCCCCTTATTTTAGAGGCTCTTGTAAGCATACTGAGGGCCTAATGGATCATAACAGATGCATTATGTTTCAGAGAACCATAGGTTTGTGGAATACCAAAGAATCAGCAACACAATTCTACATTCTTTTATTAGAAAATTATATTCTGCTGAGTAAGCTTCTCTACGAGTCTTTTTAAATTGTTCTTGGGTATTTTTGTGGGTCTTTTGATGGATGCAAGACAGGGTACGGGGAGTTGTCTTCTATTTGCTGCTGCACAGTATAACGTATAGCCTTAAATAGATACTCTTGTAACAGCCTTCAAAGGTGCAAATGGACAGAATGAAGCCTTTCTAGAACTAGGAAGATCTTCAAAGGGTATTAATTACAGTTATCACTGTGTATGGCTGAGCATCATAAGCACTGCCCCAAGGAGCTTGTATTATTTTAGATAGAATTGTGTTAATGCTTGTGCAAAGTGAAATACTATGGGGCTTTATAAGTGACATAAATTTGCAGTGCATACATCAGTAAGAAGACCACATTAATCCCCATTGGAAAAGAGCTACAACTCGAGATAAAATTGATTTCTTTCAGGGCAGCTTTCTTCTGTACCTTTCTAAACACACTTACATATAGTTAGCATGCATACTTACTTTTGCAGCCCCCAAGCCAAATGTGTACTTGATTACAGCATTTTTGTACTAATGAATGATGGAAGGATTTGCTTTTTGTATAACCCTACAAGAAGAGTAACATTTTAAAATAAATGATCGAGACTGCCTAGCAAAGACAACTGGCATTGCTTGATTTCCCTGCCATGGTTCGTACTGCCATGTTTTTCTTAGAGTGTGGCAGGAGTCCTCTAGTGATTTAAATAGAGTTTGTCATGCATAACTTGTAAGCTCAAAAACAGTTTCAGGGGCTGCATTGGATGACAAAATAGGTGGCAAGTTCTTACATTCTTTTATTTTGGTGGCGGTAACAATCAGGTAGCACAATTCGTGGTATTGAGCCAATAAAAGTATACCGGCGTATAAGTGTACAGTATTCCGGCATATAAGACGACTGGGCGTATAAGATGACCCCCAACTTTTCCAGTTAAAATATAGAGTTTGGGATATACTCGCCGTATAAGAAATACAATCCAGCGTATAAGATGACCCCCGACTTTTGAGAAGATTTTCCTGGGTTAAAAAGTAGTCTTATATGCAGGAACATACAGTATATTTTTTCTGTAAAACAAACAAACCACTGTTTTATACAAGCTTGCTAAATAAGTGTGCCTATCCTGCCATCAGTTGATTAGAGAATCAAAATGAGGATGACAGTGTTTTTCTAAAGATTACTTCTTCCAATCCTTCCACCCACAGGCTCTAGAGAAGGCAGTAAATAGTCCATTTTTGTTAATGAAGCTTCACTCATACAGCTGGGATTGTTTAATATTTTACGAGTGTTACTTTGTTTTGCTCTCAACGATCTCAGGCAGTTAAGGATTTATGAATCGTGTTTTTCTCAGCCCATCTGCGGTTTCCTATCTTCTCTGGCCTTGAGAATATGTTTAAATTTATTAAAGCGAAGCAAAGGCTCATTATTTCAAAGGAGAGCCAAAGTGACACAGTGAATTGGTTATTAATGGAAAGGCACTGCCATAGGGCGATTGAAATTTAATGATATCCTACAAGAAAAAAATGAGGGTGTCACTTTCCAAAAAGTCATGCTAAATGCCAGCCTTTTTAAGGTCCTGCCGCTAATTTTATGCCTGCGCACAGTAATGTTTTCAAAAGCGTTTAGGAAACACGGACCAGTGACTGTACTGATTATCCTTTTCACCTTCTCGCCTGCTCCAAATGGGTTTGTGCAGTGAGCGATTTAATCTCTAAATATAGGGAACGTTAAAAAAAAATAACATTGCTGTTTTTCACAAGCTAAGGGCCTTTTGCAATCCTCTAGAGATGGACTTGCAAATATGCTATCTCCATATGCTCACAGCAAGCTCTCAAACTGGCTCATCACCAAAAAAGCAAAACAGAAAAACTTCAATCCCTCTATTCTTCTCCATCGTTGACATCCAAGAGACATTAAAAGGAGTACACACAGTACATTTATCTACATTTAAGTGATATATCGCAAAATAAATAACCAGACCATATTGGAAGATTTTGAAAGTTTCCAAGGTTTTTTTCTCTCCTTGTTTGATATTTGCTTCCTCTTTGTAGTTGTGTTTCCTGGTCTAAGCCATATCGATTAACAGAATATCTTTTACCGTATCTCTCTCCCCATCTTAGAACACCAAATTTGCCAAAATAAGGGTTTTGTTAAAGTTTTATCCGTTTTTTGACTGACAATTATCTTTCACAGAAATCTGTTTAGTAATAGTTTCAGACAAAAAACTCAGAATAACTTGTTGATCATTTATTCATGCATGCTATAGATGTTGTGTGTAGATGTCTATTATGCCTGTGTTTCTTGTACTGATTTTTGAACAGACTTCTTCTTCTTAGAATATGATATTGTCTACTGTTTACTTTTTGAGTTTTTTACAACTGGTACCTCGGTTTGCGACCGCAATCCGTTCCGCAGAGGCGGTCGCTCGCCGAAGGCACGCTTCTGCGCATGCGCGAAGCGACAATAGAGCGCTTCTGTGCATGCGCGAGCTGTGCGGATCGTGTCTGCGCATCCAACGCTGCGGAACCCAGATGTAAACACTTCCAGGTCCGCGGCGGTCGCTCGCCGAAGTGGTCGCAGAGGTAGACGTACTACAGTATGTGTTTTTATACTTAGCTTTATCATTTGAAGTGCTTTTAAGTTAAGAATACAAGAATATAAATATATTTGTATGAATCAAAAATAACAGCATTCAAGAGGCCTCTCTTTAGTTATCACAATATCTTATCCCATCCTTAATCATTATTATGCTACCTCAATATTCAAAGGAGATTCCAGCTTGTGTGTTCTGCCTTCCCTTAGCCCCTTGAAACCAGATTTTATTTGAAATGTAGAATTGTGTCCTGAATGTGAACACCAAATTCAGTCCAATATTCCAATATTTCTGTCTTTGAGGCACATTTTGTCTTACAATAATTTTTCATACCCCCCCCCCCCGAAAGTGGATATAGAAATTAAATGGATATTTGAACCTGTATTGTGGAGCATCGTTTCAGCATCTAACATGTCACAACTTACTTTTTACAAAAGCAAATGGTCAGGTGCAGACCTATTCAAAGGCACCCTAAACCTTTATAATAATAATCATCACGTTGAACCAGGAGGTGCTTCCAATGAATAATCACATGTATCTGAAGTATATGTGTAGAGAGAATAGGGAGAACTGCTCTACCCTTGCCAAACAACTTTGTTGAAAATTTAAGCCAAACCTGGAGACTTCCTGGTAAGAATCTGGCTTACAGTAATGAAGGCCTGAAATCCGTAAGATGCTGAATGCAGAGAGCCCACTGGTATGAATGAGAGTTCAGAGTATGGGGGAAATGACAGAATCACCACTCCTAAACTGTACAGTATTAAACGATTCCATGTTATTGGCTCTCCATTTCCCCCTCTAAATATTAATAATACTAATGGCAATAGTAGCAGGAAGCCTAGGGTGTACCCAACAAATGTACCAGAAACATTTAATAACATTGCCATAGATTGGGGGTGTGGGTGGTCGTAGAAGCAGAAACGGAACGTATCTTTTAGACGCCATCTACCTCAGACCCCCTCATTCCTCTGTTTTATCTGAAAATGTATCATCCTATAACCTTTCTAAAAAAGACATAAACACTTCAGTTACATATATTTTGATTGTTCCATGACAGTTTACTGGAGGCAGAGCAATGACAGATTTCTTCATTGTCTTTTTTGCCAAAATTTGTCCTTTAAGTCATTTTTGTTGACTGCCCCTTTTAGCAGCTCACCTCACAATGAGAGAGGAGACAATTAATGGGAGGGTGATTTATCACTGCCAAAAACTGTCAAGGACTTCTTATGTAGCTAGAGAAAAAGCAATTTCACATTATGGCATTTCATTCCGAATACATTGTATTTACAGCTCACAGTTTTATTTTCAGAGCCTATTATCAGGTGAAACAGTTGCATCTGAAATGTTGTTTGTGACATAGGTGACCTGTTAGGATTTGATAAGTATTTACGCCAGAGCACAAGGGGCTCACACATCTGCTGTTGGCAGAAGCAATGGAAAAAAATAACCTGGAAATGAGGCGTTTGATTTTTCTGGTTCCTACACTCGAGCATCTGTTGCTATAATTAAGTGGCATTCAGTAATTGCAGAGCAATGGTGAAATAAACATATGCATTCTTGCCAGCTTTTAGGATTTGGTGTCCTTACTGTAGGAGAAACAAGCAAAGTGACTTCAGCAGGAACAAAGGGTTCTGTGACAAAGTTTAAGAATTAACTTTCCTATTGCATAAAAGAAAATCTATGAAGAAGAAGCTGGGGTGGGGGGAGGAAAATGAAAATAGGCATTGGCTGCTTGCCCTAATATATTTAACCATTTAAATGGCAATTATTATGAATATTTGAGCTACACAGTAAAAAGGAAAAAGCAGATACTGAATTGGGAACATGTTAACATTTTGCTGCTGATTATTCATAAGTACGCTGATAATTTCTGGATGGCATTTTAAATTTTCATTGTGTATACTGAGGAAAGAGCATTTATTAAAGGGGAGGTTTGTAAAGAAGTCTGATAAATTATTTTTATTTTATTTGTTATCCTGCCCAAGGCAAACCAAGTGACTTACAACCAGTGAAATTGGCTGGAAGAGAAGGGCAAAAAACCTTGACATTAAAGACAGTTTTATTCTTGTTTACAGAATGCTTCTATATTGAAAACTCGCACCATAAGTACAACATAACTTTGTGTGTTCCTATATTTGGTCTTATATTTCTTATATAATGTAAAGTTTGACTAACGAAACAGTTATATCCCTGTGAGCTAAGCAATTTAGGTCTGAACATGAGGTTATATCTGATCCACACTCACTGTGAGGCATTAATATCTGCATTAGCACCAGTTGTTCCCAAAATGGAGGATTGCCATCAGGGACCTGGAACAATGACCAAGTAGTTGGCTAGCTACCATTATCCAGAGTAGTAATTGCCTCACAGCAGTGAGGAATTGAATGCAGGCCCTTTCACCTGTTGATTCATGCTCAAGCATTTCCCCGAGTGATCTCGCCTAGCAAGGATAGCTCCATCAGCACAAGGACAGGCTGCTCAGAGATCAGTTCTGGTGGTTGGTAATGACAGTGAAAGGTGTGCTGAACACTTCCGGTTAAAGACACAAAAAGCTGCCATGGTAGTCTAATATCACTGATTAGAAAAGAGAGAGTAAACCCGTGTATGGTGATAGGGGTTTGGGTTCAGAGCAGTGCCGGATTTACGTATAAGCTAAACAAGCTATAGCT
The DNA here is from genome assembly GCF_963506605.1 of Zootoca vivipara. NCBI lineage: Eukaryota > Metazoa > Chordata > Lepidosauria > Squamata > Lacertidae > Zootoca > Zootoca vivipara. The sequence continues at coordinate 8,119,969 of NC_083279.1, read as the reverse complement.
TTGGGGCCCCAAAAAAAATTAAAAGAAAAAAACTGGATGTACATTTCCAAAATATAAGATAAAAAACAAATAAAATAAAACCTACAGACAGCAACAGTGGCAATGGCTTTAGGTCCATAAATTCCCATATAGCATATACTCAGCACAGACAAAACAATGGCAATTTGTTGTTGACAAAGGACAGGTGGACATATAAAGGGCCCCCATTACCTTCAGTAGCTTAGGGCATCATCAAACCGAAATCTGGCCCTGTTTCCGAGAGTGAGTGGGGACGGTAAGTTGTGGCACAGCTTGCAGCTTCCTTCCCCTGATCTGCTCACATTCAAATGTAAATCCAATTTAATTCAGTGTGGTTTAATCCCAAATAAATGGGATTAGGACCACAGCTTTAGTCCAAGAAAAGTGAGTACAGGATGCTAGGAAGGAGCAAATTCAAAACAGGCTGTGAATTAGACAAATAAACTGCCCCGTTCAGCAGCCCAGGAAAAAATTAACCTATATAGCTCTTAATATTTAGAAAACAGCCATCAACACGTTTCAATTGTATCATAAGATGCATGTGCACTTTTATATTTATTTAAAGTATTATTTAATAGGTAAAATGTATAAAATGCTAATATTTGCATTTTTTAAAAAGCTACACATGCACATTTTGTCATCATCATTGAAATTGTTTAATTTAATTTAATTTAAGTGATGACTTCATGTGTTTCTTTGAAATCATGGCTCTCATGCTGGAGGGGCACAAAGAGAGAAAGGGGGGCAGGTAGCCACACATTCTGCTGAAACCCATAAACTCATAGTCCCTCCCCCCCCACCCCATTAAATGCAATGTCTGGGAATCAATAAGAAGTAGGAAAAGGCAGCTCTAGAAATTCCTAGCTCTGCCTAGCGATGTCGAAAATGGTCACTTGCCAATCACAGCTCTGACTTCAGCCATTGGCTGAAATGCTATAAGGTGGGGACGGTCAACCAGGCTAGCTGATTTCACAGATATTGTTTGAGACAGGGAGAGGTCACATTTCAGAGCTTACATTTTTTGAATTTGAGCATGCAGGATTTTTTTTTAAAAAAAGCAAGCTAAAAGTCTGGGACCCCTACTGGTCCTGGACCCTCCTAAAATCTGAACCACTTGACCTATCTGCTGGTGGCCCTCCCTGGAGATGTTGGAGAATAACTGAGACAATAAGATGCTACATAATTTTACTACTCCAGAGCTGGGATCTGTTTCTGGGATGTTGGTTGGATTATGGGATGATACAAGGAAATTCATTGCTCTCTTAGCCGAAAAGAATGACAGGACTCTCGATTAGATTTCAACATGACAGAACTTCATTAAAGAGCTACAAAATTTTAAATGCAACATTAAGCCTAAAACCCAAGCAAGTGATCTATTGACCATGCTTATACTAACCTTTTTTTTAAGAAACTGAGGGAAGGGGACACCATTTCAAGGCCTTTTCTCCTCCAATTGTAGGCAATTCCATTCAGACTTAGAGGTAGAACCATATGAATTCCCCTTCTCCGGGTTAAATTATGTTTGAAACCCCTGATCTGGTACAACCAAATGATGCTGCAAATAGATTGTTTCCTGGTGATGATGGTACCAGACAGACTGAAATGGGTAGGAAGGTTTAAAAGACATAAAGCCCTGCTCTACGTACTGCACCCTTGTTGTAGAATGTTACTGGTGCAGTTGAATGTGGTGCCACATACAATAGCCACCACATTATTGTACTACGTTTAGACAACATCAAAAAGTACAGCTGCATCCTCAGTTCTAAAATATCTGTGTCACCTAAACAGTCCTGGTATTTGGGAGATACCTTCCCAAAGAATGGGAAAAATTTGAAAGCCTTTTATGTTATTCTAAAAGTAAATACTGAGTCGGAGAAAGTGCTGATGATCTCTCCTGTGTGTTTTGGCATAGTCCGTAGCAGCTCTGGCAATATAACTATGTGCTTTTCTAGCTGGATGAGTTGTTTGGGGAAGACACAAGTGAGCCTTTTTTTTTTAATTGCCCGGCACATGTTGATTAAATTGAGTTCCTAGATGCAGTTTCACTTTCAAAAAGAAGCTACCAAGTCTCATGCATCATATGCTTGTGGAGCATTTTAGGATCCACAGTGGAAATTTTGTTGTTAACATCATTTAAGACAATTACATAAGATTGTATATAATTACCTTCCTAATTTACATTGATGCCGATCAAGCTTAAAAGGAGTTTTTAATAGTTAACTGTTGGCCTGGTTTGCACAATACAGTGAGCCAAACTTTGGCTGACTGGGACCATGCAAATGTGTGAACCCTGGAGAAGAGGTCACAGCTGCTTTGCTCTTCTCTGGTCCTTTTTACTGCCACTGTGCACGGCTCCTAGGTAAGTTTGGCTTAGCAACCATGAACAGCAGCCAGAGTATGGTTGCATGGTCCCTGTCAGCTATTATTTGGCTCACCAGGTCATGTCAACCAGGCCAGCATCACGGATGTGAGTAAATATGTCACATAATCATGTGACATGGTTTGGTGACACTGGGTAGCTGGCAGGAGTTTGGTTATCATCGGTGGAATCCTATATATAATGTCTGACCCATGATGGTATAGAATAGTCGGGTACATATTGCAATCATAGGACAAGAAGAATTTAACAAGTCCAATTTATTAGTTTTTATTTTGCATTTCTGCATAATTTTTAAAGAGCAGCCTGAATTTACTATGTACATTTTGGGTGGCTGTGGGGAAGTTGCATGCTGGAACCAGTTTTTAGATGATAAATCACACGTCTCCACAAAGGTAGGCATGTCACTAACCAGATACGCCACCAATAATTTGGCAGTGAAGCTGCAGATCAACGATGGATTGGGAATTTACTGGAATCTCTTGTGGCTCCAGTTTTCTGCAACAGGACAGGTGATGTTGTCATTAATTCAGTTTGGTTTGCATTTTAATGGGAACCTACTTGATTATCATTTGCCATCTTCTGGACAGGAGCTCTGAGTTGGTTGAGACCAGTACATTTAATAGAATCACCTTCTTTGTCTCATTCCTTACCTTTCTTTAAGGGGAAGAAAGATACCACAAACTTCAGAAATTATCCCCATACAAAGAAGATTCATGCTGCTGTCTACTAAAACTTAGCTGAGGCCAAAAAGTAATTTTAATGGAGATTTTTTACAGCAGTTTCCTAACACTCTTTTGATCACTGTAGTTAGGGCTCAATTCCAAGACTAGACATAAAACCAGTGACTAATCCACTGAATCACCCACACAGTGTTGTATATTGTTAATGATCTGTGCTGCCAGGAATTATAGCATTTTGGGGGGTTAATATTGCTTATGACAAAGAAACTTTGTGTACACAAAAGACTAATACAACTTTAAGGCATGGTTATGTAAAAATACTGTCAATAAAATACACTGTGATACTGTAGCAACATCGAATTTTTTATTTATGATTGTAATTGACTGCAGAGAGTCTTAAATAACATATATTTTAAGCTAACGACTAATATTCTAACTTTGGTTGGTTAATGTTTGCAGGGCACTTACAGATGCTAGAATAATCTCTAATGTTTTTGCTCAATCTGCTCTGGAGATGGATGAAATAAATAGTTTAAACTAATTAATGTAACACCAGCTGTTACAAGTGCTTGGCAGACGTCTGTGAGTTTTGATGGGCAGAGAGCGGCTGTTGTACTTGACTTTATTTTAGTACAATGTTGATCACAGTGTAAGCTGGAATAAACGACGAGCCAAAGGAAGGAACAGAGGATAAATTTCTCTGTAATGCAAAACAAATATTGCCCTTTTCCGGAAAGCAATTTTTCAGCTATTGAGGGAGTATTAGACCGATCCTTATTATGTCATGTGTGTTGCAACAGCCAACACACTAAACTTGTACAGTTTTAGGGTGCAATAAACCAAAACTCCATCCTTCTTAACTCCCTTATTTGAATTGGTATATGGGAGCAACGTTCAGTGAATTGCAATGTTCATGTGCTTTTTACATAGCATTGTATGCTGTTCTGTTGAAACATGATTTTAAAAGATTATTGATTTTTGTTTGAAGGTTATTTCTATTAATTACTTTTTATTAATGACAATTATGCAGGCATGGGATAAATTATTATTTTGAAATATCATGTATTTTGGTTTTTAAAAAGCCTATCTTAAATATTTTGGCTTGTGTAATTTTTTTTAGCATTATTCTAGGGAATCTTTATTTGTGTATGATATTTACCAGGGAAGATAGAAATGCTTCACTGTAGGATATATGTGATGTGGTATGTCTCATTGATCCTATTTCAATTTAAAATAGTAAAGAAGCATTTGAAAGAAATGTCCCCAATCTATGAATAAATACTATATCAACTCAATCAATACTGAATAATTACTACAGATAACCAAAGTTACCTTCTAAAGATTTGAGTGTAGAGTGCTTTTCAATGGCAAAAAACAACCCCACAACCCATGACTGTTATCTCTCTATATGTGCCAGCATTAAGATAACAGTGTCATTGTACAGGTTGCTACCCTGTGAATATATCTAATAAGTTATTATAGTGTGCCGAGCAGATGGCAAGTGTGCTCCTGGAAGAATTGATGGATGGGATATGATGTCATCAATGAGATGACATGGTTCACAAGACACTTGACCTCCAAGAAGAAGTTCTAACTGGTTAGAATTCTAAATGGTGAACTTTAGTGACACTGGCTAAATGGGAAATAAGTGCAATTTGTATTTCTTTATGGTAGTGTTTACCCCCTTCACTGAACTCCACATAATGGGATTTGGTCCCAGAAGATTTCGAGATATTGTTGGAAGGTTTCACCCTGTAACCTTCAAAGGATTTCAAATACAAATGTAAACTTCAACAGAAGAATCACAACAAATACTATTTCTCAAGTCAGATTCCTATGTGGGCTTTCTTTCAGAAACATTTTTTTTAATGTAACAACATGGCCCCAAAGAGCATAAGTCTTTAGCTTGTGTCTTAAGTAGAATCTTTAAATCTGTAAATATACACCTAAACGTTTTGTGACTAAGGATGAAACCTGATAAGTAACATTTACTTCAGATTAAATATGCAAGGGATTGCATTGTGAAATTCTGAGGGCTGAAAAGAATATGATATTGTTTACAATATCACATATTCGAACTCATTATGGAAATAAATGATTACAGCACTTGTTTGTGTGCTCACTTTGAACTATTCATTCGATATGTCATTGGTTCCTACTGTATTGAAAACTTTTTGACTGTTTAGCAAGCTGCATTGAAATACTAATATAGTACCACAAAAGGAAGGGTGTAGCAGGAGGAAAACAAAAATCTTAAGGATTCAGATGATCTAAATGTTGTGAACAGAAAAGAATCAATTTAAGATCTCAGCATCTTTGTACAGAATTCTTTTGGGAATTACCCCTTGTAAATACCGTAGTTCCACTTTTTACACAACACTGCAGCTGCAGTAAAAGTTTTATAAACACGATGTTATAAATTGCTCCCATCTTTGGCTCTAGGACTACTATCCGTAAGTAAAGTGCTTAGGAGTCCTAAATTACTTTAAAATGACAGCAGGGCTTAGGTTGACTTGCAAACGCTATAACAATGAATTAATTTTACAGCAATTACTATGGTAATATGGATTATAATTTAAATTCACAGTCATCTTTTTTGTGAGGGGGATGCAGGAGATTACGTGAAAGCTTTGCCTGTAGTTCATCTAATGCTGTTCAGCATGTTGTGTTCTTTGCATTTGTGTGTGTTGTGCACTTCCTGGAAATTATTCATTTGTACAAAAGAATCAGGTGTTGGTGATTTTAGGTTGTTCTCTTAATACTTCAGTGCTTAGTTTCTCTTTCTTAGCCAAGGTAGCAGTGAGGGAAGCATGAAGAACTGGTCTGCTTTGACTAAAAGGACATCCATCAGTAAGATAAAACTAAAGGCAAAATAAACAAGGTCATCTGTAACTTGTCCTGCTTTATGGGTGCGGATCATGTGTTGGGGAACCACGATTGTTTGGGCCAACTTGGTGAATGAAAAAGACGGTTGCTTGACAATGTTCTAGGCATGGGGAATAGTATGGCAGAATGTATGGAATTGGAAGAGGAGATAGAGCTGGGAATAATGCAGAAGGTAGCAAGGAAGAAAGGGTGTCCTGAGGTGTGAGTCAGAGGTGGAAAGCTGGACGGCGTATATACACTGACACAGCATTTGACACCTCCCATTTAAGGGTCTGGGAAGCAAAGAGATGTCACCGGGTCAAACAACAGGAGATAGTCTAAACAGACAGAGTGTATTGTATAAGCAGCAGGGGTATTTTGAATCAACTTGAAAGGGAGAGAATAGCAGAAGAGAGGAGCATTCAACGAGGCAGTCACAACAGTCTAAACAAAAATTAGTCTGAATATGGGCAGGTGTTTAAGAAGATATCTCCCAGGCTGATTTTAACATGCCTATAATACTATACCAATGAAGGATGTTAAAGTATGTACTGTATCTCACTGTAGGTCGTGCTTTATTCATGGAAGGTCCCAGATTGAATATCCACGTAGGACTGGTTAAGACGCCTGTCTGAAATTCTGCAGATCCACTCATAGCGAATGCAGACAAAACTGCACTATTTGTTCGAATTAGTAAAGTGCATCTTCCTACATTCTTCTATCACTTCCTTGAGGTCACAAAAGATTGCTAAATTTGCCACTGGCAATTCTGAAACCAACCTAGGAAGCCACCTGCCCCAAATACCCCGGCCCAGATTACCAAACTGCTTATGTCACAGTCGAGATTGAATCCCAACAAGACAGAAGTACTGTTTGTGGGGGACAGGAGGCAGGCAGGTGTGGAGGATTCCCTGGTCCTGAATGGGGTAACTGTGCCCCCTGAAGGACCACGTGCGCAGCCTGGGAGTCATTTTGGACTCACAGCTGTCCATGGAGGTGCAGGTTAATTCTGTATCCAGGGCAGCTGTTTAGCAGCTCCATCTGGTACGCAGGCTGAGACCCTACCTGCCCGTGGACTGTCTCGCCAGAGTGGTGCATGCTCTAGTTATCTCTCGCTTGGACTACTGCAATGCGCTCTATGTGGGGCTACCTTTGAAGGTGACCCGGAAACTACAACTAACCCAGAATGCGGCAGCTAGACTGGTGACTGGGAGCGGCCGCCGAGATCACATAACACCGGTCCTGAAAGACCTACATTGGCTCCCAGTACGTTTCCGAACACAATTCAAAGTGTTGGTGCTGACCTTTAAAGCCCTAAACGGCCTCGGTCCAGTATACCTGAAGGAGCGTCTCCTCTCCCATCGTTCTGCCCGGACACTGAGGTCCAGCTCCGAGGGCCTTCTGGCGGTTCCCTCGCTACAAGAAGCCAAGTTACAGGGAACCAGGCAGAGGGCCTTCTCGGTAGTGGCACCCACCCTGTGGAATGCCCTCCCACCAGAGGTCAAAGAGAACAACAATTACCAGACATTTAGAAGGCATCTCAAAGCAGCCCTGTTTAGGGAAGCTTTTAATGTTTGATGGATTTCTGTATTTCAATACCGGTATTTTGTTGGAAGCCGCCCAGAGTGGCTGGGGGAACCCGGCCAGATGGGCGGGGTATAAATAATAAATTATTATTATTATTATTAGTAGTAGTAGTAGTAGTAGTAGTAGTACTAGTAGTATCCTTAACACAACCCAGTACAGATTAAATGCGTATAAAATAATTGAACTAAATAGCCTAATTGTGCAAAGTCTGTGCTCTCTTTATGACTAGGGAGTATAAGGGACTAGTAACAAAGAAATGCTTTAAGCAATACAACCTCAGTCATACATGAATACAAAGATTCAACTTTTTCTGAATAGTGCCATTATAACCTGATATTCTCTACAAGCTGGCTTCTATTAAGGATTTTGATTTCTTCTTTCCCTCCTCTCCCTCCTTACGTGGATTATGGCAGAATCAAATGAGGTTTTAGTGCTATAAGCAATACCAGTATCCCTATCTGGTTGTCATGATTAAATTAATTTATCATATGGTCACAGTTCATAGAATAATTCAATGTATTATTAACTTGACAGGTTTGTTTGTTCATTCCACATACCATTTTTTTGTATTGATTATGTGATGATACCATTTTAGTATATACCGTTACTAAAAGGGAGGGAGGGAGATTGTATAGTGTATATATATACTGTGTTTGTGTGTGTGTGTGTGTGTGTGTGTGTGTGTGTATGTATGTATATATATATATATATGAATGAATATGAATGACTCATTCACAAGTAGGGATGTAAGGAGCCAATAAAGTCTGGTCCATCCCAGTTCTACATTGCTTTATTAGTCTTCAGTTGCCTTATTAGTTAGTTCAGAGAGTAATCGCAGGTATTCTTTGGCTCTGTCGCCAGTCTGGGAGCACAGGATAGCAGCCTTTAAGCAGGCTAGTCAGATTTTATGGTCTCATTTCCAGGTTGTGTTAAACTAGTAACTGCTAAATTTAATGCTCTTAAATCAATGGATACAAGATCTGTTTACCTTAGGTTATTCAGAATTGAACTAGGAGCAAGGGGTGTATAGCATAAGTACATTATGTGCAGAGTTGTGAGTGATACAGCCGCTTTCACTCTATGAAATACTGTTCGGTTTACGAACAGTCCTGTTTACGAACTATTCGGTTTATGAACTCCACAAAACCAGAAGTAGTGTTCCAGTTTGCGAACTTTAGCTTGGTCTACAAACGGAAGCTGAATGGTGGAAGGGCATCAGTGGCGGGAGGTCTCATTAGGGAAAGCACGCCTCGGTTTAAGAATGGCTTTACTTTTGTAAACCTTTTAATAAAGGTATTAGAATAATGCTGATCTCTAGGAAGAAATTTCCAGGCGTGAAGAACAGGACCTGAGAATGCAAGTTTACAGTTCCTGCATTTTATATGTAACTCATGGAGGGCACCATCAGAATGTTTCCTGGTGTATTGCAGCAACTATCCTGGATTTTTTCTCTCTTATATCCAAATATGGGATACTGTTGAGGTTATTTCGGTACCTTGTACAATATATATAAAATCTGAATATGTAAAGGCATACAGTTGAAAAATCTTGACTTGAAGGCCTGTGTTGCGGCAGCAGAAGCAAACACAAACGTTGACTTGAATGGAGAATAATTAAATACGGCGTGAAAGATAGAGCTAAAACTTGTGTAGCGTTTTCTCAGTGAACATCAAGCATGAAAATACCACTGGAAACTTGCCAATGGAAGTATTTTGTCAGCTTGTTTCAGACATTTGATGAATGCACTTGCCACAAAAATCACATCAGGTATAAAACTGCATACTGATTTCATTTTGAATTTTGTTTATGAACACACTGATTAACATTGCTAGTTCCTTTTAGTTTTGGCATATCTGTGAAAGGCGAATAATAAGAGCAAACAATGAAATGAGCACATCACATTGAGGTATTTGCTTGTAGTCTTGTGGAGGGCTGTGTGCAATAGGAATTCTCAGGGAAGTTGTTCTCATTGAGACTCACTGGGATGAAAGGGAGCTGCATAAGAGCCCCACTGAGCAAGCCCCATTCATTTCAGTGTTGCTCACAAGAAGAACTTCCCAGTAGATTAATGAGCTCTGGCTGTAATCCTAAACATACATGGGAGCAAGTCCCATTGAATTCAGTGAGACTTAGCTCTGAGTAAACATGTTTAGGGTTGCCACTGTATAACGGAAAACCTTGAGAGTTCAAGGGCTCATGTGTCCAAGAGAAGAATGGATCTCAGCCTTTTGCATCAAGCTTTGCTTACTATACTCCATGTATTCAGAAACACATATTGGGTGGGAGTTCCTCCTCACAGGAACCAGAAAGTTGATAAGGGTATCCAAGAGTATGCAGTTAGGCTCAGTCCAGTTGATATAAATTATTTGGGATTTGGTTATTTCAGGCCTACACAAATTGTCACCTTCCGAAGCGCCTAGTATGGTTGGCAAACTGTATTCAGTTATGGGGACTCGGGTTGTAATAGTAAATAAGCTTGGGGAAAATGTCCTCAAACACACAAGTCTTGCTTATGGAAGACCAGGAATGAGAATACAGTGCTTATATCCTTTGGAAGTAATGTTGTACAGATATATACCTTCTAATTTGGATATATATCTAATTTACACACATAGTTCCTGATACACGCATGGAAACCTGCTTGCTGGTGCGAAGTTCCTCTGGGCTATGATAACTGTCTTTTAATTGTGTAGACATAGCAAAACGGTATTGGAGCTAATCCGCAGTTTGCAGGTCTCAATTAACAACAGGTTCAGAAGCACAATTCCTATCCATTTCAGAATGTCACTCCTTAAATAATCAAACTTGTTGTGCTGGTATAGGGGGCTTTCCTCTTGTCCTCTTAGCACTTTGTCCATTAAGCTAAGTTGTAACAATATAGGAATTTATGTTAGTTAATTAATTAAAACCCATGTTTTCTTTCTGATATTCAGAATGAAATATTTGCTACGCAGCAGCTTATGTATATTCTAAATATGCCATTTTGATCATTTTTTTCTACTGAAGTTTGAAACAAAATATTTAACAATTAAGTAAAAACAAAAAGATCATTTAATATACAATTGTTTTCACACATTAATATTATATCTTCATCATCTGAGACTTGCAAAATACCAGCTGTTCTGCTTGAGGGTTTTTTCTCCCTGGGGCTTTGTTTTGGGGCAAATAATTACTCTCTAAGACTGATAATGAAACACATGTCAAAAACCTTACATTTAATATGCACCTAAATCCACAAAAATATGTATATTCCTTATCCTTCACATATAATCTCAAGTACTTAATTACAAATTAAGGAGAAATCAAAGTGGCACTTAGATTCATACATCATAATATTCTAGCTTTTTGTTTGAAACATTCTTTCCAACAAATATTGTCCGTATGGACATGCAGGATTACAAATTCTAGGAGTCTTCAGGGAAGGTGATGTGGTGGTAGGGCCCTGAGTGAGCAGTTCTGCTCTTCCAGTGACAGTTGTTACTCTTGCCAGGTGTCAGATTTAATGTCTGCCGTATGTGATGCGTATTTTTGATACTACTGCACCTTGATTTCTTTTCATACTTACAACTTACAGACTTTATATATATATAATTTTGTTGCATTGACACTTCTCCAAAGAAAATGCAAACCCACAACTTAATGGGCATTTAACATGTGCTAAATGGATGTTCCCACAACAAATAACAGAACAATGCTACTGCCCTAATTTCATTCGCTAGCACATCTCTGCATTCAGAATAAAGAACAATCCATACAGCTGTTTTCCACCGGCTCATACCCTCCAATATTTTTCGAATGAAAATGGGGGTGTCCATTCTTGACTTTGTGCATTAGGGATGCCCTATTATAATATCAAACAGTTGTTGGCTTCCAAAATAAACATACCAATTTACCCAGTTCCTCAATAAGCCTTCTGAGAGGAGAGGATGGGTTTATAACAAGGACTTGGAAACATGTGGCCCCATGTTTTTAGCCCGAGCCCAACATTATCCCTTTCCCCCCAGTAGCCACATGCTATGCATGGTTGTGTGAGGAGAAATCCCTATGTCCGAGCTCCTGCTAACAAATGATCAGACTGGTAGGAGGCGTGGCGGAAATGCGTGAATAGGGTTATAGCAGAAATGTGTATTGTCCCTTGGATGGGTTTGTTCAAAGAGGTTTAGGCCTTGAGCATCCATTCACTTTAACATAATGTTAACAGCATTGTAATGGAGAGCTCTTGGACATATTTTGAAGTACTTCAATGGCAAGAGTAGTATCCTTTTGCCACTGTGATCTATGGTTGTGTTTTAATTGGCTAATATTTACAGTATGTGTTGTTGTTGCATTTAAAACCTCACCCCCCTTTCAAAATTCCCCTCGGTCATAGCTTATCTCACATCCCCAAATATCCACTCTTCCTGTGTATGATATGTACATTTGTTTTGCTTCAAATACAGTCACATTCAAAGTTTATTTCACATGGGACATAAAGAAAACAGAGTCACTTTATGTCAGATTATTTTTCCTTAAATTAAACATTCATTAAAATAAGTTCAGCTTGAGTTCAAGTCTCTTATTTCTACACTGTGGTTCAATGAAACCACTGTTAATCAGTAAAAATGGTGTTTAGTCACTGGAATGCATGCAATTCAGTACCATTTTAGGAATGCTTAGGTTATTTTTTGCTTTTGATTGGAGGAAAGAATGTAAAAGAACCTTCACAAGCATTGCAGTGAATGTAGCAAAAATATTTAAAGTTATTAACAATTATGTACTAGTTTAAAGGCTTATATATACTTGTAGGTTTATACTTGTATATACTGTGTATATACCACGGTATATACCGTGTATATACCGTGGTTTAGCATGATGTGCGTGAGCCCCTGTGGGTTCAAGTGCTTCCCTTTCCTTCAAGAGGGTGAATAAATCAGGATTCAGTTTCTCCTGGCTTATCCTTACATGTGAACCAGGAATTGTGATTTACAATAAACTCTAGTTTGTTTCAACAAGCCAGCTTTATAACCCATGGCTTGAAGTTGGTCTTCAGTGAAAGCCAGGAATCTGTGAAAGGGTGGAGGTGGGGGGTGTGAGCCTGGCACTTTGCGCAGGCCCCTTTCTGCTCATTCATTTAGTGTTAAACTATGGCTTCTCACTACATGTGTATGTAGTCATTGACAAAGTGAAGCAAGTATTTTGCAGGAGGATTCAAAGCAATTAAAGTGCTCTGTCACCTTAGCACAACAAAATAATTTTTACAAAGAAATTGACTGTTTGCAGTTAGGAAAGTGAGGGGAAAATACATTGGAAAATGTGGGATAAATTATTAATGGTAAGATGTGTAAACATGCTGCAAGCAAATCTGAATGAATGCAGGGTGAATGTTCATTGTAGTATATGAACCCAATAAGCAAAACATAGCAAAGGCCCAATAAAGACCAAGCATATCTAATTACTGTGTAATGTTTGTACAAGCATATCAGGATAAATGCTGAATAAATCTATTGTATGGAGGAGCATGTAATGAATCTGTGTGAACATCCAACTTACAGGGTGACAGATACTACTCGTTCTAATGCATACCAACAGTATTGTTGCAAAAACATGGCCACTAAGCAACAAGAAGGCGGTACCTGCATGCTTAGGTGATGTTTGTACTAGTACAAAAAAATCAGGGTGTGGAAGGGGGATTCCAAGAAAGACTTAGAATTCAGTAGTGCAGATGCGCGACACGCTGGATTCACACTGCTGCTTTACTTTTACGATCTGTTCAGATCAGAGGCTGTGCAGAAAATGAGAAGAAAGAGGCAAGGCAACAGGTGGAAGGGGTTGTTGGAAGGAGCAAGGAGGAGACAGCAAAGGATAGACAAGTGAGAGTGGTAGCAGTGGAAGTGGAGGCAGCTGGGAGGAAGCAGGATGGAGGATGAACAACAGAAAATGGAGGATGAACAACAGAACAGAGCTTATTTTTGAGCAAGAGAGTTCTTCCCCTCTTCTCCCACAATGGGGCACCCCTTACCTCCAAAGTTGGCTGGGGGGCACTGGGTGAACCCCAGAACAGCATGTTGGGGAGGAGAGGGAGGTCGTTCCTCCTGGCAACCTGCTATGCGTTTATGACACTGAATTTCTCCCTTGATTTTTATGCAGTGTGACACGGTTTTATCTCATATACAAATCAGGAGCATATGCAGCAACATTTTTCAAAGCCTTTCCTTAGATTGTAAAAGAGAGACAAGGCAACTGCAATATTATGATGAAGTATATAGAAAACCTCCCAAGTTGCCAGTGGACCTTTTGTACATACTCACCTACACATAAAGTGGAGAAAAAATATGTTAAATGTGTTACTTTCTAAGAGTAATTAAAATATGTAACTTTGGGGAGTTGGGGTTTTTTGTTTTTAACACTCAGTCTTAATACAAATTCCAGTGGAAATAATGCCATGTATAGGAGCACCTGCATGAATGTTCACATTCATGAGGCCCCCACTCAAGAGATGATGGACAATGTTGGGACCAGGGGAGTGGGAGGAATATCTGGAAATGATCCCCCAATGTCCAGCATAGTTGTTGGAGCTGACAGCAGCATCCATCCAGCAACGTGTGGCCAGGACCACTGGGTGTGTGTCCCCCTAGCTCCTTGCCCCCTTTATGTATGTGTGTGTCCATGGAAGTTTATTTTTACATGCACTTCCTAAATCAAGGAGATGGTTGATTATGGGTTAACTAATTGAGAATCATCTTCGCATAAAACACACTGCTGCAATATAAAATATGTATCATCCTCGGAAATATTCTATTGTCAATCCAAATAGTGCACAGACTAAAATGAGATAATTGGGAAGGTACCCATAAAGTCAGCCTAAATATATTATCACAAGTATATGCGAGATAATATTTGTTTTAAAAAGATTCTATGGCACTGTAAACTCAGTCTCATTAGAGACTGCATTTAAAAGGCTTATAAAGTTACTCATTAATGTTATCTTGTTGTATCTCCACAGCTTTTTCATTAAAGAAAATTCAGCAGAAAGCATTTTCTCCTGATAGCAGGAACCAATTTGCAATAAATGTTCTGGAAACCACTAGGGAAGCCATTACTGAGGTCTAATAAAAACAGACAAGCGTAACTTGTTCTATATTTTTGTTTCAATCACATACAGATGAGACCCCGCTCTCCACACCAACCGCAAGAGACAGCCTTGACAAACTTTCGCTAACTGGGCATGGGCAGCCGCTACCTCCAGGTTTTCCATCTCCTTTTCTATTTCCTGATGGATTGTCGTCCATAGAAACCCTTCTGACTAACATCCAGGTAGGCCTTCTTTGCAGATCAGTGTAAAACAATACAGATAAAACAGTCAATGAACCGTCAACAGTAATACAATCAGTTGAGCTTTAACTAGTTCATAAGACACTGGAAAATTCTTTCAGGAATTTCAAGTATTAAAGGCAGCACAGTAATCAAATGAGTTTATAAAACCATCTAAATGCAGTACATAAAATATGGCTCATAATGCTGAACTGATGCAGAGTTAGATGAAAGTGGCTCCAGTATTTTATCTAAAATGCTTTTTCTATTACGCAGTAATGATTTGTAGTGATCTGTTTAACTTTCTTGATGGTGCTAAATAGAGAAAACCTGCTAAAATAAATAGTTATTTTAAACTGAATTAATGCCAAGGTGGAAATGACATGTTAATCTATGGAAAATATGCCTTAATATAAAAGACATTAATAAGAAAAGCATTTCTGTTACAAATAAGCTCATTTCAGTACTATCTTCAAAGAATAGACTTCAAAGGGCATTACAAAATTTTCTGCAGATTTCCTTTGCAGCAGTCAGCTTGTCTATTGTATGTATACTGCAGTCTGACTTGAACATTATTCAGGGTTTTGACTAGCATATTACAGGGCATGCTAGCATAGTTGAGATTAGGTGGAGAATAAGAAGGGGCTTACCCACAAGTATACTGATCACGCACAGGGCTGGTGGAAGTTCTGCCACCACTAGGCTCTGTGTTGCACTTATCAACAGCAAAAATAAAAAATGGAGCCATCTCATACTCCTTCCAGCTGTGTCTTCTGTGTATAAACCTTCAAATTGAATCTTTGTGAAAGTTCTTCCCAGTACAAATAACAGAAGAGAAGAAACAGTTGTTAGATTAACGAATAAATAGTAGCTTCAATTCCTTCTGTACTAATTTAATCAGGTTCGTTACATTTAGTGCTGAGTTTCCAAGCTTGGTTCAATCTGTTGAACTGTTAGAAACCTGTTCCACACATCAGGACCTCATTTATGCAGGTAGGCAGGAATATATCTAGAGCGTTAGTATACTCATAAACTACAAAAAAGTCATGTTATCATTTGTTTATCCAAAAACAGTAGTGTTATTCTAATCACAGATTTCATCAGTTTTTCAGATATGGTGAAAAGAAAGCATGTCATGTGCAACTGATAATTTATTGATATATACAGAATATTCCATGTTAATGTCTCTGAAGCAATGATAGCAATCATAAGTCTGTTTTATTCCATACCACCATGATATTTTTAATGAGTTGACAGTTTATAAGTATATCTATAGAGGTTAAAAAAGCATAATCTTATTATGTGTCTTCTCAGAAAAACATCTCATTGGGTTTGATGGGTCATTGCAGCCTAAGACCTGCTTCTGAATAAACATGTATAGGATTTGACTGCAATGTGTGAAGAGTATGGTTTTGATCATTTCTTATGGTTTAGTCCTATTTATCATTTTCTTAGAGCTAAATATTACTGGAGCTTTTTTTTTTTACTTGCGCCCCAAAGTAGGTTCACCCCAATTCTTGACTGCGGTGCAATAAGGACCGCTTATGTTCATAGGATGGTGAGTGGTGATTGTGCTCTGAGTCCGGGGCGAATTTCTGGCCCCACTTGACTGATGAGAGATGACACTCCGTCCTCCTCTAGCAGGACAGGTTGCTGGGAGGCTTGTAGTCAAACCGACCTATCACAAGCAAGCTGCATTTGAACAGACCTACTGTATCACAGGCAAGCAGGTAGTGGCAGGGCTTCGTGGCGGACCTGAGGGAAGACTTCCACCCCTGGTTTTCACTCAGGTCCAGACTGTCAGCTCAGTCAGACCTGGATTCCCCATCCTCCTACCCTATGTTTCATATGGCCCTGCACAGAGATGAGTGGGCAGGTTCTGCGTATGACCTTGTTATGGAAATATTTGGTCGCTGTATTGGGGCCAGAGAGGAATTTGCCTGCAGACAAATCAAGCTCGTCTGGAAGGTTTTGCTTACCACATAGCAATTGTCACAACTTGTTGGCAGATGAAGCATTGCATTGCATCCTTAGTCTAGGCGGGGTGGGGGGAGTTGGGAACTTGCATGAAGCAGGGGTACTCCATTAAAGGGGTCCAGGGGGAGGTGCCTCTGCCTGAAAGCCCACTCGGGGGTCAGTGGGCCATGACAACCCCCAAATGGCAACTCCCTATTTGGGAGAGCCTTAATCCAGGATCGACACTGCAAAACAACCAGCTGCCACGCTGGTTGATTCAGGGTAAATACCCAAAGCCTATTTACATATGTAATCAAAAAAGTGGTGGCCTGGCCCCCAGTGTTGTTTGGTGGTTCCACGCCAGTAATAGTGCTCTTTTCCAGAATGGTCATTTCACAGTATGACAGAAACCTGCCAGTTTACCTGAGGAGGAGGAGCTCCTTCAAGGTTGGGTCTCTGTGGCTGCACTGGCAGGTCCAATCTGGTGCTCCTCCTGGTTCGCCCCTCTCCCCCAACGCCTCACCTGACCCCACTCCTAGTGAACATCCGTAATACTGCTGCTGGGATGCTTTTGTTGTAGCTCAGCAATTCAACTGTTACTTGAGTTTGAGTACTGGCTGTATTGAAGGCATGGACCCAAGTGCACCATCCTCTCCTGATCCCTTCCACCTCTGCCTGTGCTAATCAGGCCATAATGTGCCATGCCTGAAGTGGCAAATATGTGAGTGTTACACACCAGGATCAAATCATGGTTTGTAGCCTTGACTTGGACTGTTATCCCATATCATAGTTTGCAAGTTCAGATGTCCCCGCAAAATTATGGTTTGATTAGACCAGGAAGTAATATATTAAGCCCTGCATATGAGAGGAAGGGGGGCCACTTGAAGTGACAGCTTTTCGCTCATGCACCAAATCATGATTTGAATTATTATTACGTATTCAAATGTATCTTCTGTGGTTGATTATATAGTCTCTGCAGCTCTGTCCATTTATTAGTAGGAAAATGGGGGATTTTTTTTTATCCATTTTTAAACTAGGGTTGGGTTGCAAGATTTAATCATAGATTAATCAGCTAAAGCTTCAAAAGATTATCTGTGCAAGTTCATTTTAATCAGTGAGGGCAAATTTTAATTGATGGACTGCGAGTTCAGGGCATGCCTGCTCTTTGGAGCCTAGTACTCACTGATATGGCAAACCTGAGCCCGGGGTCTACCTACGTCTTAAGCCTGCTGGAAAAGGCTCACATGATGAAATCCTTGTTCATACAGAGAATTTTCTTCCACTTTCAAAATTTGCATATCAAGCAGGCTAGGTGAAAATGCCATAACAAGAACAAGAATGCCATAATGTGAATCCCCAGCAGAAGTGTGAAGTCCTATAAATAGGGCCCAGCTGAAAGGCACCCCTTTCATTTTGTCACCCCATCTGCAAGTAGTAAAACAGAGTGGAGTATTTCAGTAGCATTTGGGGAACACATTTATAGGCTGAGGCAAACTATATTCATTGCCCTTGCCAAGAGAACAATCCCAAAGACCACTGACTGGTAGTCACCCTTTTTTCACCCAAATCCCCTAAACCAGGGGTGTCAAACTCAAATTCATCGGGGGCCGCATCAGCAGTTTGGTCACCCTCAAAGGGCCGGTTGTATCTGTAGGACTATGTGTCCACTCTTTATTATCATAAATTATTGTCACTGCATTCAATTATTACTGTTTTTTATAATAATGTAAGTAATAACTAGCTCTGAAAGCAGAAACATAGTCAGAATAATGGCAAGTAGATATTCAAATGTACAATTATTGTACAATTTATTGAAAAATGATTTTTGGTAACTGCACTGGGTGGTGGAGGCTCGCTAGGGTTTTATGCAGAACCTTTGCAGAGCTACTAGTACCTGGAGATGCTGGGATCCTTCTGCATGCAGGACAGATGTTCTGCCAGTGAGCCACCACCCTTCACCAAAGGGACTGGCTGAGGTTGACTCACTGGAGCTGCTCTCCTGGTTCCAGGGTTTAAGGGCCAGAAGTATGAAGCAGCATCCTATGTTTCTGAGGAGAGGGAGAGGGAGGGAGGGAGGGAGGGGAGGGAGGGAGGGAGGGAGGAAAGAGGGAGTGGGAGGGAGAGAGGAAGGAAGGAAAGAGGGGAGAGAAAGAAGAGTAGGAAATAAGGAAGGGAATAAAGAAGGAAAGAAAAAGAAAGAGGGAGAGAAGACGGAAAAGGAAGGAAAGAAGTAGAGGGAAGGAAGTAGAGGGAAAGAAAGAATAAGAATGAGGGAGAGGAAGAAAGATGGGAAGGACGGAAGGAAGAAAGGAAGGAAGTCAGGAAGAAAGAAAGAAAGAAAGAAAGAAAGAAAGAAAAGAGGGAGCAGGAGGGAGAGAGGAAGGAAAGAGGTGAGAGAAAGAAGAGTAGGAAAGAAGGAATAAAGAAGGAAAGAAAGAAAGAGGGAGAGAAGACAGAGATAAAGAAGGAAGGAAGGAGAGGGAAAGAAAGAATAAGAACGAGAGAGAGGAAGAAAGAAAGGGAAGGGGGGGTCGCCGCCTTGATTCAGCGCCAGAAAAGAGCGCGAAGGGACCCAGGGGCAAAAAGCATTTCCCGTGCAGCGTGAGGCAGCGGGTGTCCGTTTTAGGAGAAGTGCGTAAAGCCTCAGAGTTGCACGTTCGTGAGGCTGAGCCGCTGCTGAGCTCACGTTCATGAGGCTGAGCCGCGGCAGGAGGAGGAGGAGGTGACGCAAGAGGAGGAGGAGGCGCGGGCTTGCCGGGTCGGTGCCCGGCAGTGCCCTGTGGAGACTCCCGAGCCTCTGGGACGCAGCAGTGCTCTGTAGCACTTTGAATCCTCCTCCTCTTCCACACGGCGCTGCTGGGTGCTTTGTCTGTGCTTCAGCAGCAGCAGCAGAAGCAGCAGCCGCAGCCGCAGCCGCAGCCGTTTCCAGGCGCCGAGCCGTGGCAGGAGGAGGAGGATTCAAAGTGCTACAGAGCACTGCTGCGTCCCAGAGGCTCGGGACTCTCCGTGCGGCGCTGTCGGGTGCTGACCCGGCAAGCTGCCTCCTCCTCCTGCTGTGGCTTGGGGCGCTCCACGCAGCGCTGCTCCGGCCGCCTTTCTACCCCCCCAGCCCCAGCTGTTTGTCGGCGCTTTGTCGGCACGGCGCTTCAGCAGCAAGGTCCCGCTGCTGGGTCCCGCTGGCTGGGGTGCTCAGTGGGCCACATGATGAGGTCTGGCGGGCCGGATTTGGCCCCCGGGCCTTGTGTTTGACACCCGTGCCCTAAACAGTAGCATGTGAAGTAAGGGGTTTTGTGGGGGGTGAAATTCTAGCTGTCATTTCAACCCAAATTATAGGCATATTTCTTGAATTTACCATGCCAACAAGAATTAAGCCTTAATGCTAGTTTCTTATTTTAATACAAAATGGAAAAAATAACAGTAGTATTATTTCCCCTTGAGTAGCCACTATTGTTCAGTGCTATGGTTCATGGGGTCACGAAGAGTAGGACACGACAAAATGACTAAACAACAACAGACTTCCTTTGATAGCTTAAAATGCAGTTATATTTATGTTTCGACAATTCTTTGTAAATTTATTTAAATCTAAGCAATTAATTAATGGAACAATTGATTCAAGTCATATAATTGCAAATAGTTGCCAGTACTCTTTTAAACTCAAGAGTTGTACATTATGAGTCAATGAATGAAATAAACAAAGCATTTTAATAATCATAAAAATCAGATGAATTACATGAACATGAGATTTTAAAATACAAATAGATTTGTTCATGAACAAAATGGTTCTTCAATTAAGGAAAAGTGTGCAAGATGAAGTCATGTATTAAAAAAAGCAAATGATTGCATTTGCACTTGGGAGTTTCCTGTACTGCAACAAGATATGAATATTGCAAAATAATTTGCAAGCATTAGATCAAACAAAAGCTGCAATTTAGCACCGACTGTATTCAGTACCTTTTTTATCTGCCTTCTGCAAACATTTATGAGAATGACATTCTCTTCACCAGAATGCTAATGAGAATGGAAAGTTACAAGTAGTTGGGTACATCTATCTTACTTCCTGTGTATTTATGTTGGTTGGCGTACAAAATATCCATGTGTGAGTTATGACAATGAAGCAGTCAGAGAACAGAGAGTGAACAGAGAGTTGAAAATAACGTTTGGTAAGATGGCAAACAAACAATCCATAAGCAGAAGTATTTTCTCTAAAGAGTTGGCTAGGCAATTTAAAATCATGAATTAACACCACCACCACCCCCAAAAAAATACAAAATACAAAAATACAAAAGCAGTCATTATTAATATTATGTATTTCTAGGAATTTATACTCTGCCTCACAATGTGTGTCCATGGTGGATTACACCAAATAAAAAATACAGCATATGGGTGGATTTCAGTGGCTATTGTTCTGCTGACAGAAAATAATGTTTTAAATTGTTTTTAATATTGTTTTCAGGTAGTTGGATGTTAGGGGAGGGATATAAATAATAAATTATTAAATTATATTATAGTACCTCTGGTAGGGGCACACTGTGCTTCTTCTGGGGTAGTTTATCCACCTTTGGTTCCCACCCTGCACTCTGATCTCGCCTGTGGCTCCTAGAAGCTGCCAGCATGCGGCATTGGCCGGACGTCAGGATCGGCTTCAGCTGGCCGACTAAACCAGATGAGGGTAGTGGATGGTGAGTTAGGCAGATTGAGCAGACGAGACCAATAGTGGGCCCTAACATCAATAAGGCAGTTTCTGCATGTGCAACACATCTAGGAGAAGTAAAACTCTGACCCTAAACTTCTGCTGCCTTGCGGGAGGTAAGGAGTAAACGCTACACAAATGTGGAGTGGAGTCCCTAAGACAGTTGGATGGTGCCTTGTATGCCTACTTCTAGCAACTCCTGCAGCCAAGCTGGTGCCAAAGGTCTTGCTCTGCTTTCCTTTGAACTACATCAGTGAGGCCAAGGGGGTGGGTCTTGTTGTCTGGACAGCCCAGGACCTCCAGACACACAGCCCTGGCTTGCACCCTGGGTAGGTCACTTCGGTGCCGCTAACACCATGGTTTGACTTCATCCCCGGAAGTGCACTCCATTGTTTCTCAAGACAGATGGATGGCAACAGTATGTAACCCACTCTGGTACCTTAGGGAGGAGGGGGAGGGGGAGGAGAAGAAGAAGAGTGGAAGATGATTTTTTTGGGAGGGTGGAGTTACAGAAGATTGCAGGTAGTGAAGAAATGGCCTAAAACTGCCTCCTTCCATATTCCACTTGCAGTTGACTTGCATCAACAGTGTAGCACCCATTGGATACCACTCTTTATGTACTTTCTATATTTAAAACTCTTCTATTCCGCCCTTTAAGATTTCTAGGGTAATAGCTAATAAAAATAAAGAAAAAACTGTGAAAGGCAGGGATAAAAACAACAATAATGAAAAAATAGATTAAAAGGGTATTTTGCTTACATGGGTAGAAACTCATGGGTATTATGCCCAGGTAAATTACTAAGATGGTAGCCTAAAAGACAGAGGTGTGGGTGCCCATTTTTACACCCACCTCACTAGATACTCAGGGCCGTCTTAAGCATATCCGGCGCTGTGGTGCAAAGATCCCTCAGGCACTCCCCCCCCCCTTTCCCAGAGTTGTCAACCTTTTCCCAAGTCTCTGCGGGGAAACTGCATGCCCGCCAGCCATATAGTTGGTGGGGCACAGCTTCCATCCCAAGCCTCTGCAGGGATCACTCTCCTCCCACTGAGGCTTGGGAGGCAAGCTACATACCCGCCAGCCATATGGTTGACAGGGCCCAGCTGGTGGGCAGAAGCTGCGCAGCTCCCCCACTCGCTGCACGCCCAGTAAGCCCAATAGGAAAGACGACTCTGTAGATACTAAAGAACATGGGGGACAAAACGGAACCATTTGGCATCTAATGGTACTAGTGCCAGGTGGTCAAGTATAAGTCCCCCAGTGACTCCGAAACAAGCCCTGCAGGTAGCAGTGAATCTGCTATATCTCCAACTTTTCAGCCCAGAGAACAACTCCTAAGACCAGGCATCCCCAAACTTCGGCCCTCCAGATGTTTTGGACTACAATTCCCATCTTCCCCGACCACTGGTCCTGTTAGCTAGGGATCATGGGAGTTGTAGGCCAAAACATCTGGAGGGCCGAAGTTTGGGGATGCCTGCCTAAGACAATACCGTGGTTAATGATATTGAAAGATGTTTGGGGTCATTTGCCTTCTGCCCCTCTCCTGCTAAAGGTCATCAATCAGGACAACCAAGACTTTTCAGTGCTGTAAACCAGACTTGAAACCAGATTAGCTGCTGGTAATATCTCCCAGTGATTTTGATAGGTTTTCTATGCACAATCTCTTTCCAGATTGGGATTAGAGAGTTTTGTACAAATGATACAGCCTTCTTACTTTAAAAGAAATATGACTGTTGGTTTTACTACCATTGGTCAACTTCACTGTAAGTCTGTCTCTCCATAAAAGAATATATTTCCCTGTGTTGCTGTCCTGGGCAGTAATCCTACACCCATTAGGCATTTTAAATGCTCTTGACGTCAATGAGAGTCAAGCAAGCTACTTGCGCACAGTGTTGTAGTCCTAGTTTGCACGGCATTTTCAATTGTTTGGCAGCACATTGATTTAATATCACGGAAGATGATTAGCCAAAGTGTTTTGTAAAATCTTTTTTCAATGGGTCTAGAGAGAATTCACACAAATCCAAACAGCCCAGAAATTACTACTACTGTATTGTTGATGGCTCAAAGGCATCTGAGGGTCCTAGGGGCTAGGTTATTTGCCCCCTCTCTCATGCTGCTACATTGACTATAAGTTAATACCTATTATTTCAGAGTGCATCACATTAGGATTGCCATTTGCAGCAGTAACATTTTTGCATACGCATCAATTTGGCTCCAAGTGTAATATTTTGGCTGCCCTGCTGATGTGCCGCATATAACTTCTAAAAATGAAAGTTCATTTCCATAGGTTGTAAGTTGTCCCTAGTGGGTTTCAGAGCCAAAAATGCTAATATTTTTCCAGACATAATGAGCAGCAGTAGACAGTGCATTACCATTAGAAGCATTAGAAGAAAGTGTTTCAAAAATATGTTAGGGGAATAGGGTGGATGAGAAGATATGGTGCTGAGGCCCAATGAAAACGTAACATGCTCTTAGCAGCTTCACACTTTGCAAAGGTGCTTAACATAAAATTACACCCATCAGTGTTGCAGTTTAGCATTATTCTCCATGTTTATCCATGATTGTTTCATATTTAAAGAACAGCAAAATATTGTGTTTTGTCAGCCAAGGACAATAATAGTTTAATAGTAATTTATTTTCCATTGCTACTGATAATACAACCAATCAACACGTTAAGTGGTGCCAACATTGGCATCTTGCTAAATAAATCTCTAGGCTTTGCGCTGCGAGTACATCTTTCAAAGATAAGTCAACAAGAGCAATCAGAGCAGAAAATTAGAATTTGGTATGTTAGAATTAAAATACAGCTAAACTAAAGTTTTAATTGGGGTGATCTAAAAGGGCACTTGATGTAATGATCTCTTTCATTTGTTACTAATTGTTTGTTCCTGATGAAGAAGAAACATGTACATGAATGTTGCTGATTGAGTAAAGATGGCAGTTGCCATAGCAGCTAGGTTTTATTGTTCAACAAGAAGGGATCGTCAAAATGTAAAGGAGGTCTGCTTGTGAGCTTTTGCGTTTACTGACACTTTTGCCACTTTTTTTGTTATAATACCACATTTTTTGAAACTATGATATCAAAAGAGATTACCTAAAGAACTGTACTACTATGTACGGTGCGGCATTTAACCCGGAATGATTTCTGTGTCTTTGTTCTTCTGGAAGCAGAATCTCATTTACCTGCAGAGTGCTGAAGTGCCCTCTGGGATTTCTGACACAAGTCTCTCCCCATCCTACTTGGGAGATGCCAGGGATTGAAACTGGGAACTTTTGCATGCAAACTCTTCCATTGAGCGATAGCTCCTCCCCATAAAAGCGTGTGGCATGTTTCTATAAGTTGTATGTTTCTATTGATTCATAATAAAGGTATCAAGAGGTTTTGTACTAGTTCTGTTGTTTCCCTCTCCACAATGCTGCAAATGTGCTATGATTTGATAACATGTTATAAATGTACCGGGCAGTTTACTATTGGGATTTTACGTAGCTAACAAACATGGATTGGGTAGCCTAATATTTCAGAAGTTTACTCCATTGAACTTTGTCTCCCAACAGGGCCTGTTGAAGGTTGCCATAGACAACGCTCGAGCTCAGGAGAAGCAAGTGCAGATGGAAAAGACAGAGCTGAAAATGGAACTTTTCAGGGAACGAGAACTGAGGGAAACACTTGAAAAACAGTTGGCAGTGGAACAGAAGAACAGAGGTAATGATAATAGAAACATAATCATTTATAGGGTTCATGTGTTATCTCAGTTTTCCAAAGATACCCTGCCACTATTCACATATGACTTGCCTTGGTTCCCTTGCACAAGAGTAACTGCCAATGATACAACATACAGTTTCCTATAAATACCCTTTTTATCTTTAAAAGGTTCCACACAGAAAATTACATTGCTTCAATGCTCAGTGCAAAAATTTCACTATAGGTTTTAAGTGTGGAAATTTTCCTTGTCTTCCCCACAGTATTGACAGTAGCAAGGTCCAAAGGAATTCACAATGTTTCAGACAGCATATCGTGAATATGGATATATATAATTTGATGTAGGTCAATTTCAATTCCTTGGCTATTTCCAAAACACGTTTCTAAAAAGAGATATTCAAGTGATTCCTACTGAAATTTTATTATTCCACTTTAGGACCTGACATTTGGTAGTTGCACCTCATAGGTAAAGGGATAAAGTTAGTTTGGAATCATGACACCACAACTGGGGCTAGGTAATCTAAATAAAGTTAATGACGAGCAGATTGACATCCCTGGGAAGATTTGTAATGAATCCAGGAGAACTGGATTAATTGACCAGATGTTCACTGGACAACTGAAAATTAATCATTTCCCCTGGATTAATTATGAATCGGCCAGGCCCCCTTTATGTCTGATGATATCATCAGGCACTCAAAAGGGACATGGAAGCTTTCCTGGACTCTTGCTGACCAAATCAGGCCCTCTTCTTCTCCCCATTCATGTGTTCTCACAGGTGTTGTGGGCTTAGAAAGGAAAAGCACTGCTAGGGATGGTACAGATTGTCAGGTGGCACTAAGAGTTCCTGCACATAGCTGTTGATTCTGGACCAAAACCCAAAGAAGAAATATTACACCACTTCTGGAAAAAATGAGACTCTATAGGAAGGAAGTATTGCAGTTTGGGGAAGGCCTTACTATGTGCCCTTGCTGTTCAAATTGGGTTGTTTGCTAGCATGGTCAAGAGAATACTCTTAGGTAATCTTAAAAGCAAATTGAGGTTGCACAGCAGAAACCCTGGGTGGATGATCATAACTTTTTGTTAAACCTCATTCACCATTTTTTTAATACTGTAGTACCAATCTGCTGCTGACATTTCGTAGACCCCCTTTAAAGATCACGATAGCTTTCAAAATGATTCTAGTTTAAAAGGGGGAAATGGGTTTTAGTAGTATCACATTCCAAAACATAGTTTAACAAAACAAAACAAAAACACTATTGGGATGCATTGGTCTTCACAATGTTAACGAAAGGGAAAGCAAAAGAGAAATAACAACAACAAAATGCCTAGGTGAAATACTGGGCTCATAGCAAATAATGGAAGGGGTCCAATGTACCCCAATAACTTAAAAGGATTCTCTCCCCCACCCCCAATAGCATTATTGTTGTGGGGTTTTAAAAAATAATAATAATAATTTCTTTTTTACCTTTTTAAATTCTTTGTGAGGTGGGGGGTGGGAGGGATGTTTAGTCAGGTTTGGGAATTTGTTTAATTTTGGCACATTTGTAATTTTTATTGTTTTTGGTTTTTATTGTTTTACTGTGTATTTGTGTGTGTGCTTATATAGGTTTTATTTTGTTCTTAAGGGGAGGGGTCAGGGCTGCCTGGGAGTGGGTCCCAGCCAATAAAATGGCTGGGGCAGGTTCCACAGGGGTGGGGGGTGCACTGGGACAACTGATCTCAGTGATCATGGGTAGGAGGAGTAGTTATGCTAAGACCAGACCATGTCATTACCGAGGAGGCAGGTTTAGTCGTTGTCTGAGGACTATCCCTGCCTCCGGGTCTAGACCTGACCAGATGGATACTGGAATCAGCAAGGGATACCCACATGACCTGAAGGTGCTGCTGTGCAATGCCAGGTCAATGATTCATAAGACCACTGCCATCCATGACTTGATCGTGGATGGAGGACTTGACCTGGCATGTGTAACGGAGACCTGGTTGGATGAAGCAGATGGGCCTGTCCTTGCTGCTGCTGGTCCACCAGGTTTCTCTTACGCACAGCAACCCAGGCCTTGTGGGCGGGGAGGGGGGGTTGCAGTAATTTTTAGGAAGTCATTAGTTTGCACCAGGCGTCCTATTGGGAAGACCCAGTTCTCCGAGTGCATGTTCTGGAAGTTGGGCAATAGAGGCAGTACAGGATTCCTTCTGGTGTACCGACCTCCCCGCTGCACCAAGGATTCCCTGCCCGAGCTGCTTCAGGTCATGGCGGATGTTCTCCTGGAGACACCTAGTTTGGTTGTCCTAGGGGACTTTAACATCCATGCCAACACAACCTTATAAGGAGCCACTTGTCTACCTGCTGTCACAGGGAGGTGCGAAAGGGCACAATTTTTCTCCCATGTGCTATTTAATGTCCAGATAAAGCTGCAGGGAGAAGTCATCAGGAGATTTGGGATTCACCAGTCTGCTGATCATGCCCAACTTTATTTCTCTGCAATATCTGATTTGGGAAAGGCCTTGTATATCCTAAGCCAGTGCTTCGATGCATTCATAGGCAGGCTGAAGTGACAAAATCCTGACAAGATGGAATTGTGTACAGCTCTGCCTGGGGCTGCACATTTTCTGAAGGAGCAGATGCATAGTTTGGGGACTGCTCATAGGTCCATCACCATCAGTAGAAGCCCAGGTGAACTCAGTAGCTAAGAATGCTCATTTCCAGATTCAGTTAGTGTGGCATTCACAACCGTTGCTGGACAGGGATGCCCTGGCCAAGTTGCCGTAGAGTGAAAACTTCATAATTAGACTACCGTAATGTGCTTTATGTTAGGCTACCCTTGTGTCTGGTTTAGATGCTCCAGCTAGTGTGAAATGCAGCTATTAAGGTGCTTATGACTCAGCTAAATAGCTGTAAATAAAACCTTTTAAATGTGTTGTAAAGTGCAGTATACAAATGTGACACTAGAGGACGACAGTGAGCTATGTCAAATTCAATGTGTTTTTCAAATTATTTTTTTTAAAGCATTTCCACAGTGTTTCTTTATATGTGTGTAGATTCCACCTCTCTGGGTTGAAAAAACTGCACTGGCTCCCTGTGAGCTAATGAACCAGGTTTAAAGTTTTGCTGACATCTAAATCCCTAACCAACCTGGGACCAGGATATTTAGTGGACTGTTACAGACCAAGCTGATGTTCCAAGGAGAACCTGCTGGTTATTCCATGACCACAGGATTGTCACATGGTGACAGCACAGAAGCAGGTCTTGAAGATGTAGAGACGCCTCTACCTCTATGTTTACCAAAGAGAAGGGGGGAAATCTACTCCAGTGCTCTTAAAGTGTTATAACCATATTTTTTTTTTAAAAAAAAAGAATTTATGATGCTAAAGTTTTCCCTCTTCTGTTTTTAGAAATTGCTGGAGATCCCAGTTACCTTAGGCATATGGTAGTTCCACTTACTGATTCATATCAATAGGGCTCCCCCTCCCACCAATATTTCAAATAGCTACTAGGGTCCACCCAATTACAACTGAAAGGCTAAATAGAACTTTTCTCCTTAAATCTGTTTTGATGCTATTGTCCAAAGTATTATGGACATTATGATGATGCATGACCAAAGTAAGCAAACACAACACCCCAAAAGTTAAAGTCTTTTGGCACCCTAGCAGATCAGATCAATGAAGCTGCCTTCCAGGTAAACCTGTTAAGGATTGATAAGTTGGGCTTATAAGCAAACAGCTGAGCTAATGAACTAGTAGTAAAACTTCATGTGCTTTGAACAGCACAGGAACCTTATATAGGGGCATTATATACCCTAAGCTGCTTACGAGTTATGCTTCATGACATGTTTACTTGTCTCATTTCCTTTGATTTCCATTTCTATCCTCTAATTAGTGACTGTTTTGACTGTAGAGTCTACTATGATTGTAGTAAAACTAGCATCGTATTTCTGAAGTGGTTAGGTGCACAGCAAAACATTACTTTCTGTGGCTACAAAGGATAAGCTACAACAAACACATAATTCAGAAAGCAACCTGCGCTTTCTTTGTATTCATTTAGGTTGTTAACAGTGTGGTTATAATAAAACATTAAACCACAGAGCTGCTCAAGGTGCTTCGACCTCACATTTGAAATATAATAAGAACTTTGTTTGTTTGCCATATGAATGCTGTTTCTGGCACGGTAGGAATTACATTCCGGCTTCGCACATGTTCTTAAAATGGTTTTGCACCACAAGGACCTCTGGTGTTGGTGCATCTTTAAAAGAGCCCTTATTTTATAAATCCCATCTTCATTGCTGTACAACCATACATCTGCCTGATGTTTGACTTGACAATGAGCACTGTCCTGCTGTAGATGTCAGCATGATGTACACTCTCCTCCTGCCTGCTAGAGGGAGGGCAGCAGAGGGCAAGAAAGGCAGCTAACAACAGTTGCCCAGAGAGGAGGAGGATGAAGGTTGAAAGTGGAAAGTTAATAGGCTTGGGTACCTTGGAAGGAATTCAAACATGTCACAGCTGATGAGGAATTTCTGAAAGATTACACGGGCTTGTCTATCCCGGTAGTTTATGCAGATCCAGGATGGAAAATCACCGTGAACTGGAATGCTTCCAGGAGTGAAGCAGTCTGTCACCTGAGCTCAACTCCATTGCAAACTCCACCTTGTGGAAGAGAAAAGAACAAACAGCTATGAACACGAAAGGAAATATTAACCTGCGAGGAGCTTGCATAATTGAGAAACAAAAATGGCAAGCATGTGAAAGTGTTTGGAAAGGCAGGTTCCAGATGAGATGTTCACTTCAGGTGACGCTATGCAGTGTTTTGAAATCCACTGCGGCGCGTAATGCATTTGGGTTTTTAAACAAATCCTTTACCTGCTCATTAAAACTGCTTTAAGCCACGGACACCAACCCTGAAGAGCTGGATTGGTGTGTCTGTTTGCACAACTTTAGCAGAATGCCACGTAATAATATAAAGTCAATCCAGGGAAGATATGCCTCATTATAACTTTTTTCTGGTATAGAAAACTGGACCATGAAAATTGATCTAAGTGCACTATTAATAAATGATGAGTACATATATGTAATGTTTTTTATTTAGATTTGTCATAGCTATTAAGAATCTAAAGTAAATAAAGTGTTCAAGTCAAGGTTTTGGGGTTGAACTTGAATAGATTTTTTTCCATGACAGCAATAATTCAGAAAAGGTTAAAGAAGGAAAAGAAAGCCAAGAGGAAATTGCAGGAAGCACTTGAATTTGAAACAAAGAGACGAGAACAAGCGGAACAGACACTGAAACAGGCAGCTTCCACAGATAATCTCAGGGTCCTAAATGGTAAGAAGCCACCTTTTTGCATTTGTTAGACTAATGCATGGTTCAAGTAGTGTGATGGGGAAACGTCATATCAGAAAGAGAGTTGGTGGTTAGTTCCTCCCAACTGCAATAGAGAGAAAATAGCAAGCGGTTTTTCCTCTGTATTGCAATTTTTAAAATTCTATATTATTGGGGGGGATTAAACCAGATGATTTTATTAAATGCTTTGAGATGTCAGCTCTCTGTTACTGACTCTGCTTTAAACATCTATTTCTCATTAATCGTGCTCATTGAAAAATTATTGTGCTGGCACCCAGTCATTGTTCAACATTAAAAACAGGGCAAAGGTTGATTGTATTGTAATTCAGGACTTGAGTAACAGGTTGTAAAAAGAGGGTTTTGAGGCTCAAGTGAAATATGTGTCAGCCTTACCTTTTTGTGCTTTTAGACTCTCTGACCCCAGAGATAGAAGCTGACCGCAGTGGGGGCAGAACAGATGCTGAAAGGACAATACAAGGTAGGAATTTGCAAAAGGCTATAAATCTAGATCTTACTATATTAGTTTTTCCTCTGCTCTAGCCCGCTATTCAAGCATGCAGCCTACCATCTGGGCCACATCAAAACAAGTTCATACAAGGTCAAGTTCATCTGGCTTTTTTTTATAGAAGAGAATTCATTTTGCACTGATAGATTTCCTTTAAATTAGCAGGTCATTTCTGTTTATATAATGCAATTAAAGATGAATAATTAATTTGCAGAACTGCATTTAGTGTGGCTAAGATGAATGTATTTTTAAAGTGTTTGCCACCACATCTTTATGAAAAAGACTGCTTTTTCAGTAAAGGTAGAAACAACAACCAGGTAGGTAATCTTCAAGACAGAAACATTACAGCTCAGTGACTGGTAAATGCTTTGGAATTATCTCAAGTGGGGCAGGCAGAGTTTTTATGTAACAGATCCAAGGAAATAAACAGCAAACTATGATCCTATACTTCAATAAGTGTCATTTAATTAATTAGTTCTTACATATAACTGATGGTACAACTGCACCCATATTTGCAAAATATTCCATGGCTAATTATTTTAAGAGATGGATAGATAAATACATTGATAGCAAACACACACAAAATTAATAAAGAGCAAATTCTGAAGGTTGCATTTATTTTATTCTATTTGTGGTTGCTGATGTGCTTACATGAATACTGAGCAGCAAAAAATAGCATTTATTTTCCATTTTAAATGAAGGTACATTCTTCAAAGACAAGACTAAAATGATTAGCTGAAGTAATCTCTCTGAGATGCCTTTCGTTTGCATTTTAAAGTCAATCACTCTAAAAATTTCATTTGCTGTCTTTTAGTCTGCTATTGAATCTCATATCCTAGCTCCTCTAAGGTGTTTTGCATGCCATTGTACTATAGGAAAATATTCAAAAAGATAATAAGCAACACATTTATTAAATGCATGTCAAAAAAGAGGGTACAGGAAGCTTATTTTCACACACCAGGAAACTCAACCCAAGAGATGCCATGAATTATTTTGTGAGGTGTGAACTCAATAAGGAAGCAGCGACAGTACTTAGGTAATGAGTGATCACTGATTGGACTATGTAGACTACAAAATCTGAAGTGAGCATAACTTAACTACCTGCTCGTCTGCCTAATAGGTGTCTTATTGCCCGAATTCCAGAAAATTTATAAATACTATATTAGCTCAATGACTCTTCATTTTTTAAAATTTTATTATTATAAAATAATATTATGTATGAATGCTCAAAGGACATTATTATTATTATTATTATTATTATTATTATTATTATTATTATTATTATTATCCCTCCCATCTGGCTGGGTTTCCCCAGCCACTCTGGGCAGCTTACAGCATATATAAAAAAAACATAATAAAACATCAAACATTAAAAACTTCCCAATATAGGGCTGCCTTCAGATGTTTTCTAAAATTTGTGTATTCCTTTATCTCCTTGACATATGAAGGGAGGACGTTCCACAGGGAAGGAATATCATCTCATGAACTTTGTTTCTTGTTCTCCTGTTCCAGAAAAAAAAGTTTGGCCACATTTCAATGAAGAATTAAGCATATTGAAACCCATTGACCCCAATCCAGAGAGCGTTAGTCATTCTTTGGAATTCAGAAGGAATTAACTTGTCTCAGTGATTCAGGTGGAACTTAAGCACAAATAACATGCTTTGGTTTTAACTCTTGTGTTTGACTAAGAGTTTTTAAAAATGTCTAAAATACATACACCATTTACAGCAGTTTTGAATTCCCAGTTTAGTTATCTTTCCTCTGTGTGATGTTCCCTACTTGAAGCCATCTTCACAGCCAACCCCTAAGCATGTTACTTCAGAACTAAATTCAGAGTGGTGTAGTTGTATCTCTGATTAGTACTGAGCAGACAGACTTGGATTTAAATCCTCATTGGGCCATGAAGGCAACTAGTTGACCTTGGGCCATTCATTATCTCTAAGACTAACCGACCTCATGTGGGGCCATTATGAGGGTAAGAGGGAGAACCATATGCACTTTGACAAGCAGCATCAGTGAATATGATACTCTCCAACCTTTGACATTAGAAGGATGCTTGGGAGATACTTGACCACATCAGAGAGATTTGAAAACGACCTCATGCCTTCTCTAGGTTATTATAATCTAGGAGGCTAGGTAGAAAAGCGCTTCCATCGTCTCTTTGTCATAAATATATTCAGCATGGAATAATGGGACATGTGTGTTATTTCTCTTGGCTATACATAAATCAGAGTGCTGATAGGACAGCTGCCTATTTACCAAGAGTCATTAATCTTTTGGTTCTGAAATACTGAGTGTGTTAGGGAAGCTTGTCAAAATGAAGGAGGCTTTTCCTCGCCAGTAGGTCTTAAAGATTAGGGGAGTTCACAGGGAAGAAAAGGCTCCTTCGGACACTAAAGGCCTTGGTTTTAGTGATTTAAAGTTTGTGTTCGACCCCTTGAACTAGGAGCAGTTGCGAACAGCTAGCCAGTGCAAATAAGCTGAGGCAAAGCGCGTTTGATATGATGCCTGGGTCCAGTTACTGTCTGGAAACGGGCTGCTGTGTTGTGCTGTAGTTGCTGATTCTAGAGATTGCCCCATAAAGAGCACAGAACAATAAATCAAAACAGGATGTGTCAATGCTTTCGTCGCATTAGGATTAAGTTTGAATGTAGCTATCCTTCTGCAAACTTCATTTCAACGGGTACATAAAGAGCATACTTAATGTGCCACCCCTTATAGGCGATTGGTTGGCTACTGTGAGATACAGGATACTCGACTAGATATTCTTTGGGTTTGACCCTTCAGGGAGCATCTTATGTACTTAACAGACCACTGCAGCATTTTGATTTTAGCATTTTCTAATAGCCTGAAAGTTTAAATCCTATTGAACATTTGTACTGAAGTTGATGCAAGCAGTGACATGGGCAAGTCTAATTTCTACAACACTGTATAACAGGCAAAGGAAGCATCTCCTTCCATAATGGCTGGTTAGATGGCATGTAAAAAGGTCACTTCCCTTTGTTGGTAGATGCACCATGCAAATAGCCAACCTCATGTCTGGGGGCATACCCAGATACCAGCATAATGACACCAATTATAGCACCAGGCCAGGAATAGATTCCTTTCCTCCGAATCCCAGGAGCTGGGAAAGTAAATATTATATACAGAGGGGAGGTTCCGTAACCCTGAAGTCAGGTGATATAACCAAGTAATGTTTCAGAAGCCTCTGTGCTTTAGAACCTGACGGGAAGCAAAACTGACGGGAAGAGTTAGAGGAGTCTTAAATCAGAAAATATATGGAGAATGGAGAATATTTAAGGATTATTTAAGATTATATTGTACTAATCCTGCCATATTAGCAGAACTTGAATGATACCTGTAAGTGAAAATAGGTAAGATTTTTTTTTTACTAGATGGAAATGATATAAAAGAATATAAAACTGTGCAAAAAAATAACAATGGTACAAAGTGTAATGAGACGATTGGAAGTTTTATATCCAGAACTTTAAGTGTTATTCAAGAAGATGTTCTTTTTTGTACATAGCTTTTTCTTCCTAGGCAAACCAGGAGCTGTAAACCATAGACCAAAGCTTGATTACAGATCATGTTTTGGTCTGGGAAGAACGAAACCATGAGCCCAGATTTGGACAACATGCTAAGCCAAACCTTGGGTTAGCTCAGGCATCCCCAAACTTCGGCCCTCCAGATGCTTTGGACTACAATTCCCATCTTCCCCGACCACTGGTCCTGTTAGCTAGGGATCATGGGAGTTGTAGGCCAAAACATCTGGAGGGCCGCAGTTTGGGGATGCCTGAGTTAGCTCAATGCAGAGCAGCAGCAGAATCACTGGAGGAGAATCTAGGCAGTGATAACCTCCTCTTTGGGAGCCTGGGCATTGCTTGCTCACCCTAAGTCAAGATTGCTTAGCATTATATGTCACTGAAAGCTAAATAATACTGAAGAATTTAAGTGGTGTCGTTTAATTCATATTACATCAAATTTCAGTTATTTGGCCCACAATTTAAACCCTGACAGAGTTATTCTCTTTGTCCCAACCACATGAGAAGGAGTGGAAAGCAAATAGGTTGGCCAACTTTTGCCAACTTAAGTGAATCAAGGAGTTTAGATGGAGGAGACTATGTTTTAGACAGGTTGGTTAGAAGCTGTTAACAAGTGGCAGAGGTTTAAACCAAACTTTGCAAGGAGCTTCCACTAGCAGACATAAGAATTGCTCAAATAAATCTTCAGCCACTTGACTGAAAGAGTAAACGGAATTGTTTTCTAAACGGATTTGCAGTCCTTTTAATCTATTATTAAACAAGTCTAATGAGTATAATAGTCTGAGTAAATGAGCATTTGTTTGTGTGCAATTCTTCTGCAACATACTTGTCTTATAGTTGAAAGCTACCCTCTCTTTCCTTTTAAAATAAATAAACTAATAAAACTGACAGTGATATTTATATTGTACAAAGAAACATACTCTAGTTTTGAGAAAGAAAAAGTTTATACGAAACAAATATGCTTAGCAAACCTGACAACAGATATAGCCTTTATAATCACAAATAGGCTGCCTGATAGCTGCTCAGTTTGGATTGTCTTATTACACCTCTTATTTGGAGAAAATTCATAGTATTCCCAAACTAAGTGGGAGTCTCTCTATTTTCATGGCAGCAATCTTGTTATATAAGCAAAATTTAGCCATCTCACACAGAAAGCTGAAGATCTTAGCATTCAAATAAAATAAAAATAAAAATTCCTTCCAGTAGCACCTTAGAGACCAACTAAGTTTGTCATTGGTATGAGCTTTCGTGTGCATGCAAACTTCTTCAGAGACACTTAAACAGAGGTCACCAGATCCCCACATATAGTGAGAGGGTGGGGAAGGGCCGGACTGTTAAGAAAATGCAGCCATAAACAGTATTTTGTGGGGATCTGGTGACTTCTGTTTCAGTGTATCTAAAGAAGTGTGCATGCACACGAAAGCTCATACCAATGACAAACTTAGTTGGTCTCTAAGGTGCTACTGGAAGGAATTTTTTTATTTTGTTTCGACTATACCAGACCAACACGGCTACCTACCTGTAATTAGCATTCAAATGTTATTTTAAAATAAAGGCAAGTAACTATCAAACCGTGTGTTCCTGTGTACTAGAATTGGCTTGAGGAGCGAAGCAGAGCTGCAGCAATAGCTTCCCATCAGCATTACTTGACAAGAGTGGGAGGACCAAGGTGGCAAGGTCTGGGATTCATGGGCCCACCATTGAAGCAAATCTGGCACTCCTACCAGTATGCCCATGAAGCTCCAACCTTGCCCTGCCACCTCCCAACTCCTGGTAAGCTGCAGTGATTCCACTGCCTGGAGGCTATTACTGAAACTCTACACTACCCTGATGTGCTTCATTTTCAAAAACTTACTTAGGGGTGTAACAGCACCCCTGGTGGCCATTCACTTTCAGGAGGACCTATCCTATCACCAAATAGCAGCCGCCAGCCGCCAGCATGAATGGACAGCTGCTTCAATCATTTGTGGAGGTGAATTTTTTTTAGCCCCACTGAATTCAGTGACTTGTTTTCTGAGTATGCATGGTTAGGATTCCACTGCTAGTCCTTTGATATAACAAATAGTCATCTATCAGAGAAATCTGAAATGCAAATAGTTTGAAGGATCAGCCATCCCACTCTAAAGTGGCTGTGCTCATACATTCTTAACAACTCTTGAAGCGCAAGAATTCACATCAGGTTCCATACCTCAAGCGCAAAGATGCAAAAAGAGAACAGGTGAGCTGAATTGTAAATGTCCCTCCTTTAATCAAAACAACAACAGTCATTGATTAATTAATGTATAAAATATTTGTAGACCACCCCTCATAAAATATGATCAGGGTAGTGTACAACAATACACACACACACACTTTTAATATGATGCAGGGCATCGTTCTTTGCATACCATTTTAAAATGGAAAGTCAGAACAAGCTAATGCTAATATGAGGTGTGGGTTTTTTTAAAAAAATATGAGGTGGCAATTATATAATGAACTATGAGTTTATCAAAGGGAAGGAAAGAACAAAATTGAACAAAATGTTTGAACAAAATGAATTGAACAAAATGTTACTCTGAACTCAGATTTTTAATGATTTGACTCCCTGCTTTGATGGATATTAGGACTCTGGGAAAAGAGGATTTATAACTATATAAAATGTAGATGAGATAAACAGTAACACTCATTGTTTTCTTTGCTTCTCACCAAGAAAGGGGGGCCCTTTGGGGAAAATCACAGTGTGCCTTAGCACTAGACCTCTGATCTTTGTTTCATATTTGAAGGCTTCAGTTTCTCCTTATAGTCTCCGTGGGCCTTGACATCCTTTCGCCAGCCCATCATAAGACTTCTTTAGCTGCACCAGAACCAACTACTGCAGGGGTCCTAGAATTGTAGAGTTGGAAGGGACTCCAAGGCTCATCTAGTCCAACCCCCTACAATGCAGGAATCACCAACTCCCGCAAAATGACGCTGTTGTCGTCTGACAACATTGTTCCTCAGTACCAGGGAAAATAGACAAAATGGCCAAGCCACACTCCCCATACAGATGCTGACCACATATATTCTCTCTCTCTCTCTCTCTCTCTCTCTCTCTCTCTCTCTCTCTCTCACACACACACACACACACACACACACACACCATACTCCTCTTCCTCTCTCTCTGCCCAAGAGAAAGCAAAAAAGTCCCTTGAAAGATCAAAAGAATTGACTGCTGCCAGCTTCGTAGGACTGGTAGGCAACAAACCTAAGTAAATGGGGCTCCCATCCCCATTGCTCTGCCCTAGCTGCCTGCAGCTCTGAGTGAGGAACTGTAGCTCTTTTCTAGAAAACGCTATTTGTATAAATTCTAGCAGCTGCCTTACACGTACCTGTTTTGTTTTGGGGCTATGTTGAATGCTTTTAA
Source organism: Zootoca vivipara (assembly GCF_963506605.1). Taxonomy (NCBI): domain Eukaryota; kingdom Metazoa; phylum Chordata; class Lepidosauria; order Squamata; family Lacertidae; genus Zootoca; species Zootoca vivipara. Next base: position 8,082,047 of record NC_083279.1, on the reverse strand, counting down.
AAGGTTCAGAATGGAGACAGAAACTAATAGCACAGTCTATGGTCTTGAAACATTCTCTGGTTTGTCTGTCTCTTTTATAATTGATACTCAAATAGCCAGTAGGAAAACATGCACTAATTATGTACTCTCATACTGCATTTTTTTTCTCAACCAAGAATAAACAGTGGAATTCTACCGCAGTGCACAGAAATTAAACAATAATAAATTTGCTTCCTGTCGCTTGGCACTGAACTCTTGTATTTTGGCAGCTTTTCAGCCCAAGCTAATCAATTAAAGACAACTTTGATTAAGTTAAACAAAAGGTGGTATTGATTGCCGGCAGTAACCTATAAATAGGCTATTGTTTCATAGTGTTCATAGGTCATTGTTAGCTACACCTTTAAACGAGATAGTTATTCTATTTATCACCTAAGAAAGCAAAGTTTAAGCATGCTAACTTAGTCATTTCACTTTCTTTCAAAATAATTTCTAAAGTTGCAGACATAAATGTTTCACAGTTAGCCCAACCTGCATCTTGTTTTATAACTTGGCTTTCCTGGAGATACATGAAATAACTTCTCATTTCACTTCTTGTGAAATAAATGATTAATCTACTGAAAGTTTTTTTCAAACATGGTATTCTTAAACAATTTTCAAATAACCAATGTGTAAAATGAATGCAAAAGCATGGGCAAAATCACGTGGAATGTTCAGGAGCAATGAGAATGTTGGTCACACCATGCATTTCATAAGGTCCATGCATTGGTCGTATACTTACTTATCTAGGACACAGCCCAGGATTGGATTCTAAGACTTATTTCTGAGTAGATATGCATATGTTAGCACTGCTAATCACTGTATTAGGAGTTGTTATATAATTGGTAACAAATATTATTTGTACATCCATCTCATTCATTCACCAATTTCAAAAGGATAGGTTTGCAGGCTGTTTTCTGTATTGTGCTCATTAAACGTAAGTATCTCTGGGCATTTAGGGTACTCAGCCTTCTGATGTCAAGACATTTTGATCCTTCCGTTCAAACACATAGAATTCAATTTCTTTGGATACAGGTTGATACAGTACTCCCTCCTATGTTCAGGATTCCAGCCAGCCATTCCTTCCAAACAGGGCATTTCTCTCTCTTAATATCAAACAGGGCATTTCACTTTCCCCATAATCTTTATTTCATTTTTCTTTTCTAATTGTCACTCTACATCCAAAGTCTATTGACCATGTTTGGTCCTCGCTGGGCTGTTGTTGTTTTTTATCCTCACTTTTAAAAAAGATTTTTTGTATTTCTACAAATCTTGATATTCTGCTAAGGATATTGACAGTGATACCTTCCTCTGGTTTCTCAATGGCTCTGTTTTGGCTACAATCCTGGTGGCACTCACTACCTGAGTTTACTAGTAGAAGGTGTGAGGAAATGAATTTTGCAGCACAATATGGATAAAAAAAAATAACTTGTGAGAATAATACAAAAAGGGTTTTCCACTTCTAGAATGTAAAAAGGTCTAAATGGTCCTATTTTTAAAGTGAACAATGTAAGAAACCACTTTTAAGTTTTCAACAGAAAAGCCAGTTGTTGAGATTCAAAGCATGACAATTTTGGACAAAAAGAACGGTTTCTCCCATTAAATTCAGTGACAACTTTATATAGTTTGGCTGATCTGAACCTTAATGATCCTCAGCCTCTCTTACCTTCCACTGCCACCTTGGTAGATGGTGATGCAGAAATGGTGACTACATCCATGATCCCAACACCCTTGATCCCATGAGTAGAAGTGATGGATATGTTGTGACATTGCCATCTACTGCTCACATTGTGTCAGCATTAAGCTTCAGGTTTCTTCAGTGCCTTCTGAACTTTACTGTGCAGTCATGTTGGTAGGTAAATCATGTGGGCAGGATTTCGAGAGGAAAGGCTGAAAAAGAGATATTACAAGTGATACATGAAAACTGCCTTCGACCAAGCTTTCAGGGCAACCAAGAGAGGAGATACCAGTACAGCATGGATAGGGAGCCTGTGGTCCTTCAGATGTTGCTGGATGGAGCCTTCCACCAACCCTGGCGGCCATTGGTTCAGATGGCTGCAGCTGACGAGAGTTGGGAATTGCAACAACAACTTACGGAGGGCCAAAGGCTCTCCACCCTACAGTACAGTAGCGCTTTCCTGTTCTAAGGCTTTGTGTGGCTTGTAAGTAAGGAAATTCATGACCTGATTACTTCAAAGAAGGTTGGAAAAAATACTTCAGTGAACAAAAGGATTTCTTAACCTCTGTAGGTGACTGGTGAATCATTAGCTGAGGAACTCATCAAAATACTGACTCATAAATCTGTCAAGCTCTGGCTTAAAGCTAATTGCATTTCTTTTCTTTCTGCTGCTTACTGGGGTGCTTTTAAAAGTTCCCTGGTTATTATAAACTTATCATCTGCATTTATTTAAGTCCAGTTTATATCTCCCCCAATCATTACGTATGCATTAATTGGCTATTATAGATAAATGTATTCTTTATAGGGGGGTTTATTTTCTTAGATTTCAAGTTCACTGTTTATTTGTTATAGCATGTGGAGTAGCTCCTTGCGGATACTGTTGGTAAACCAGCCATACACCTGTGTCATGCGGCTACTTCACTCAGACATAACCATGTGAATGTTTTTAGTTTTACACCATTTATATAAAACAGCCAAAGAGATTTACAACTGTAAAACAACAGAACAACAGAAATCATAAGAACCTCAATAAGTAATATCTGTAATTGCATTAAAACTTTAAGCAGAGGCTATAATAGATGGTTGTATGTGCAAGAATCAAGAAACACCTGGATAAACAGATAAGCTTTTAAGGTCAGAAACACAATATAGATGGCACGCGTCATATTTTTGGGCCCACATAGTCGGCACTACTATGGTAAAGGCCATTTCTCCAGTGGTTTGGGGATGGATTTCTGAAGGTGAGCTACCACCTGAAGAGCCTCTGCTGACCTCAGTGTGCAGGCAAATCTATATGAGAGAAAACTGTCTCCCAGGTAGCCTGGCCCCAAGTGGTTTAAGGCTTCATGAACAATAGCACCTTAAACATGTATCTGAAACTGTCTAAACCAGAGCGCTTGAATATGGAGAGAGAGAATGGCAATGCTAAGTGCCATAGGAACTGAAGCAGAAAATGCTGATCATAGGAACTGTCACTAACATGGTCACTATTTTCTAACATCGCCTTTTACTGCTTTATTTGTAACCCGAGTAGATTAGCTTTTCCACTATTTGCTCCATGAGAGAATTCTTACCTGTTCCTATGGGCAACATGCATTAATATGTAAAGCAGTAGAAAATTTACTTTCCTGAGTACCTGCCTGTTTAAAGACTCAGTAAGGAGAAAACTTTTATGCTATCAAATATAAAAGAGGGCATTAAGGAAACTTTTGATAAGATAATGCTACTTCTACCACAGCTTAAATGACAGTATAAGCACATTATGCATTATTGCCTACCTCATCCCATAAAATTTGATTTAAATAAACAATGCAGAAACCAAAGTTGGGATTTACCAGTATGTTTTTATTTGTGTGGGATGAAGTATGTTGTCTGAGAGGAGGGAAAGAGGGAGGGGACAATTCACACTTTAAAACAGAAGGATTAAATCCTGTACACATTTACCTTTGAGTAAATCTCATTGAACACAATAGGATTTACTTCTGTCCAAACATACATTTTCAATCATAAATCCTTTTGGAAAATGTTGTTGGAAATGAAGAATCAGATCTACTGTATGCTTTGAGAAAATTTCCAAAAGGGGAAAAAATACTATGAGGATTTTTAAATGTTTTAGAAATGCAGTTTCTTGCATTATTCTGACTCCTGTGGCTAGGGAGAGAATGCAGATTTACCACAACAATGTTGGTTTTTTTATTTCTACTGTTCAAACCATATTAATGAGAACATCATTTTGGAGAACTAATTATTTCTATTTGTCTTGTGTCACACTTTCTAATTCCCCTATATTAGCACAGCCAAAGCAAATTAATTGCTTTTTCAGCAGTTGAACCTTGTCCAAGAATGAGCTCACATTCTCTTTCAGTTTCCCAGTTCCTCGAAGTGCATTGTGTCAAAATTTTCTCTTGATACTGAACATAACCCAAAGAGTATCTGTTCAGATTCTGGTTGCTGCTCACTTGATGAAATTTATAAGTTTAAGTGACCCACCAGGAAAGATAAAGTTCTTAGCTGCAAGATTATACATCAGAACAGTTAAAGTGAAATTAAAATTAAATGAATGAATCTCACTGAAGCAAAAAAAGCAGTAATTAATGGTTCCCTTAATTGTCTTCATAAAATATTTGCATGGGTCTAATTTGCATAATTTGCATGTATTAATTAATCTTTCAAAGGAATTTTGTGCTGAGAGAAGCCAAAAATTCTCTTTGTTTTATTTAACATCTAATGAAATATTTATCTTCTTTAATGAACTTCTCATCTTCATTAAAATAAAAGTTGCACAAGTTTGTATGTTTTAAATGTTTTTATAATTGAAGTGTTCAGAAAAATCTCTTTAGGCTCACAACATTTGAAAACACACACACGTTAAATATTCTGAGTCACTTGGGCAACAGGAACATTTTTAAAAAATAAAGGTGCAATCCTGCTTCTATTCAAATCAATTACAATTCTGCAAACTAAAGATATTGTGCTAAATGTTTTCCAAAAATTTCCTTGCTCTATCAAATGTTACAAGTTAATGTTTCTGAACTGCGGTCCCTCATTAGGAATTAACTGAAATACATACAATTATTTTTGTGAAGATAGTGGTTTAGTTGCAAGACCTATCTTTTTACCAGATCCCCAGAAGGGGAAAACAGAACTAACAGAATTGAAATACCAACAACAGAGGGAAGCCAGCTACATGTATTCTAATAGAATAAACAGCTTTAAACATCATGATTGCAAGGATAGGTCATAATCAAGTGCAGTAAAAGCATTCATTTAAAGTAATGGTAGCACCGTCTTCTATGGAGGAGAATTCAAAAGATGAGACCACACTAAATATCAAAGCTGTAGTGTTAAAATCAGAATAGGAAAGCATTAGGAGATGAAATGTGATGAAGTGCTTTGCAGAAAGCAATTTCTATAAAAGTTATGGATCTAAAAGGACAGTGATTAGTCTTTCAGAGACAAAGGTTAAGGCTATTACTTGAGAAGGGGGCCACCTATATCCCAAGGTAATGTATCAAGTAGTTAATATTGTAGCAGATAGTAATGGAGGAAAGCAAAGAGATGGTTACAATGCAAAATTGCTGCTATACAAAATTTAACATAGTGCATAATAAGATTTATGAACTGGAGATTCATTTTTCAAGGATAAGTACAATGCTGTAATAATAATAAACCCATACTTGAACTATGCAAACAGTTGTGGGTTTGGAGGACAATGAAAACAAGTTGCTTCAATAGAGGTGCACAACAAGATTTGTGACCCATATGGAAATTACCCCCCCCCCCACACACACACCGATTGGTTAAAATTCTTGCTTGGAGAGTTTGAAAACTCAGAAATTAGTAGAGCGGCATGTTAAAAACAGATGGCAAACACGTCTTGTTGTTGAACAAACATGGCACAGAAGCAGGATCTCTGTAAGAACACCTTTGAGAGTGTGGCACTTGTAAATAGAAAGAGATTTTAAATTGTCCCTAGGACCAAATAATTCGCTTTAGAAAGAGCTTATGCTTTACCTATTATGCATGCTATTGTCTCTATACGAGGCAGAGAATTATATAGACTATCTACACAACAAAATTTTCTTATACAAATAAGTGAAGTTGTTAAATTAAGATAGCGACAGCAAAGCACAAATAGCTGCAGGTATTGTAAAAGAACCGAACTACCACAAACTAAAAAGCATCTCTTTTATATATCTATCATATTTTCTCCTCTAAATCTTGCACCCACTAATCTCAATATTTGCCACAGGGCCAGGCCCAATTGCAGATGATAGTTAATGGTGGGCTCCAGCTCCTCAGAGGCTGGAGACTAATATTCAATGGATATCTTTTCAGTGTTTTGCGGGAGTTAAAGGGAGCAGCCCAGTGCACAGGAACCTGATGTAAAGCAAATTGGTGTCAATTAAACCAGCATAAACCCTGATGTTGGGAAAGATGGAGGGCACAAGGAGAAGGGGACGACAGAGGGCGAGATGGTTGGACAGTGTTCTCGAAGCTACCAACATGAGTTTGACCAAACTGCGGGAGGCAGTGCAAGACAGGAGTGCCTGGCGTGCTATGGTCCATGGGGTCACGAAGAGTCGGACACGACTAAACGACTAAACAATAACAACAACAAACCAGCATAAACTTACACCAGATCCAAACCCATTTAGCAGCAGAGCCCAAGCCTAACAAGCTCAACAACTATGAGTAATTCCCCCACCCCCACCCCAAAAAGTTCAACAATTCTGGGCAACCCTCCGCAAAAAAGCTCAACAACTCTGTGCCATCTCCCCCCATTTTCTTAAATTTGAGTCCCCCAAAATAGGGGGCGTCTTATACATGGGGGTGTCTTATACACAAAAAAGTACAGCAATCCTGGTTTAGCAAAGCTGAGCCACAAGCCAGTCAGCTGAGCTGAAGCTCTGCTGCATCCTAAGCTGCTCATCCCAGCAGGTCTTGCCATTGGATTGCCTGCCACCTAAGTCTGAATTGTTAAACCTGCGATCCTATCAATGCACTTACTTGGGAATAGATACCATTTAACTCAGTGGGACTTACCGTATTTTTCCGTGTACAGTGGTACCTCTACTTACGAATGACTCGACTTATGAATGGAGCTCCGTCCGCCATCTTGGATGCTGTTTAGATAGGATTTTTTCTACTTATGAATTTTTAGATAGGGTTGCTTCGACTTATGAATTTTTTCTCCCCAATGCAATGGGATTCGACTTACAATTTTTTTCGACTTACGAATGTGCGTTCGGAACACATTAAATTCGTAAGTAGAGGTACCACTGTATACAACACCCCCTATTTTGGGGTGCTCAAAATTAAGAAAATGGGGGAATATTCCCCCTGTGTATAAGACTACCCCTCCTTTTTTAACATTATTTTTTTTAGTTAAAAAAACAAAACCAATCTAGTCTTATACATGGAAAAGTATGGTACTTCTGAGGAAATGCATAGATTGCACTGTATAAACCGTTTTCATTGGCAAGAACTCCTTGAAAACTACCTTAAAATGGGTCTTAAAATGGAAATACCCCAGAGGACAATCCTGTGCTCTGTATGCTTCACTTATTAGATGTATAACATTATTATTGCAGTCGAAACAAAAAATGAATAAATAAATCCTTCCAGTAGCACCTTAGAGACCAACTAAGTTTGTCATAGGTATGAGCTTTCGTGTGCATGCACACTTCTTCAGATGCACGAAAGCATCTGAAGAAGTCAATCAATATACTTTATTCGACCGATAGTCAGAAACAAACAAACAAACAAAAAATTCTCAATACAAAGATAAACATATAAAACTGAAGGCATCAGAGGGATATCTAAAAATATAAAACTGAAGGCATCAGAGGGATACATAAATGGGGTATGACCGCGCTACTAAACCTCCTACAGATAACCCACATCAAGACATTCAATTATACACATCTGAAGAAGTGTGCATGCACACGAAAGCTCATACATACCTATGACAAACTTAGTTGGTCTCTAAGGTGCTACTGGAAGGATTTTGTTTGTTTGTTTGTTTCGACTACGTCAGACCAACACGGCTACCTACCTGTAACAATTATTATTGCAGTTATACTCCCTAAAAATGGATACCTGCCATAGAAGCAATATCTTGTCAAGCAAAGGGAGGAGGTACCAAAGGAAGACGGCATTCTTGAATTTTTGTTGTTGTTCATAGTAATCCTGAAATTATTTAAATCACTCATAGAATTTCTGTTTACTCACATCATCATAGAAGTGATTCTGTATTTCTTGGTGTGTCAGATGTGCTAGGTACTCAGTGCTAGCATACAATACCAGGCTTAGTTTAGTTTTTAAAGCATTTTCTGCCTGTTGTTTAATCATTGCTATTTCGCCTTCAGATTCTAACTGTTGGCTAGCCTGATCATATTATGGCCCAGCTAAGCTGCAACTAAAGGAAAGAACACATTAAAAGCTACACTGAAGACAATTTATTGCCTAATGCATTTAAAGTAGTTTCAAAGAGAAACCAAAACTGTTTCCCACAGCATCATTATTTCGACTAAATCAGAGCTGCCCACAGGAAGAATTGAAATATTCTAAACATGTTAGGCAATAAATTGTCTTATGTTTCCTCATCCCCTTTTGCTTGCTTTCTTCTTTTTAATGTTTGCATTTATAAACAAATTGGGCCATTGTCATCCATCTTTTTGCATTAATGTAAGCTAGTCCTGGGCTCAGCTATCAGTGCAATACTAGCCAAGTTATAGATAAATGATATTGAGGGAGCAATCCTTTGGCCACAGGGATGAGCGAGTTTGTTTCCAGCAGATCTACAGATCAGCCCGGAGGTTCTTGGTGCAGCTGGGCTATGCCAGTTTAAATCTCTCATCCATGCCTCAGCTGGAAATATGCTGGTTTATCTCCCCCATCCCATCTCAGAAAGGACCGAGCTGGCTAAACCAAGCCCAACAGATTTAAGTCCTGAAAAGAAACGGGGGTTTTTTTTGGGGGGGGGGAGGCATGGTGGGAGCAGGACCAGAGGAGAGGAATCTTAGGCTGGATCATAAGTCATTCAGCTCAGACCTGAAAACCCAGCATAATTTAAAAAGGGTGAAAATATAACTCAAAACACTGTTTTAAAGTCTTGCTTTCCCTCTGCCAGCCAGCAGTAGCCCTGTTGCTGAACGGAGTTTGGATCTGGTGCAACTTTACAGTGGTTTCACCTAGACCAGCTTGCTTTACGTCAACACACCCACTAAAGACCATGTCAACTTCTTCATCTCTCATTCCTAGTAATATAGCTCTTGTGGTTTCGGATAAGCTTGGCCTTATTTTCCCTTAACCCTTAACCCTTTTGGTTAATCACCAGTACCCGAGTGTCATTTTCCAAGGATGGTAAATTGCCACGAATAAAATGTATGTTGTGAAATTCAGGTTGCCATTTCATGACATTACCATACAGCATCTCTAAATAAGCACCACGGCAGTTAATAACAGCACTCGTTCCCTTGCTAGGGCAATGAAGGATAAAAATCACATGGATGTGCTTTTCTGTGGGAGCAAAACCTATCCTCCATTCTGAGACACTGGGTAGCCTGGCTCTCACTGACAGGGATACAGTTTGTTCAGAATTTTTTTCCCTATTATGTTCTTGTCATCCTTATTTATTAAAAACAGAGATCTTATCTCGGAACTAGTATAGAAAAACATGCATAGCATAATAGCATAGGCTGTGATGGAAGGTATCATAAAGGATAGCAAAACTGGCCTTAGAATATGAGGCACCCGAGGTTTTGACTTCTTTATTTCCCTTATTGTAAACTATCAGTGGAAAAACACAAACAAACAAGAACAAAATTACTCCCTGCATTAAGAGAGGTGTGCTTTTCAATCGCATTCCTTTGCACTAGAAACAACAGTCTTTTCCAGAATTCATACTTAATTTTAATTTTAATTGTATTCAGAAATACTGTTGTCTTTTGGCTGTTCTATAGATATGACATTGGAGTCATTGTAGAAATTTACAGTTCTGGCTTCATCTAGGCACATGACATATACAACACAATTTGTAATATTCAAGTAAATCTCTAATATTGCATTGCTATGGACACTTTCCTGGGAGTAAGCTCCAGAGAACACAGTAGGCCTTTCATCTGAGTAAATGTTTTGATTATTTATGTAAGGTAAATAATCTTCAACCAAGGGTCCCAGGGCAGCACAAAATAAATATTAAAATCAAAATAAATAGTGAAAGTTTAGGAAAAAAATATCCAAACACCATAAAACCAATAGTGCTGTAAACTGGATTAACTGTACCAGAAATGCCATTTAAAACTAGCAGGTGAAGTAAGCTAGGGAACAGTGATAGTTATTTTCTTATGCCTATTTCCAAATTACTACACTATCCTGAAGTTGGTTACCTATGTATTCTCTTTAGAGGAAAAATTGATGACATGAGGCATGTAGCCCCCCTACGCTAAAGGTAAAGGACCCCTGACAGTTAAGTCCAGTTGTGAACGACTCTGGGGTTGCGGCGCTCATCTCGCTTTACTGGCCAAGGGAGCCGGCGTTTGTCCGCAGACAGTTTTTCTGCGTCATGTGGCCAGCATGGCTAAGCCGCTTCTGGCGAAACCAGAGCAGCTCATGGAAACGCCGTTTACCTTCCCGCCGGAGCAGTACCTATTTATCTACTTGCACTTTGACGTGCTTTCGAACTGCTAGGTGGGCAGGAACTGGGACCAAACAACTGGAGCTCGCCCCGTTGCAAGGATTCAAACCGCCGACCTTCTGATTGGCAAGCCCTAGGCTCAGTGATTTAGACCACAGCACCACAGGAAAGAAAGGGATGTTCCTCACAGTGAGAGAAGTCATAGCTTTGTTGGCTTAACAAGTGGAACACAATCTCTTTCGTGTGTGTGTGTGTGTGTGTGTGTGTGTGTAATAGCAGTTGATGGAAAATGATGGAACATTTTCCAGAATCTTTGCCTATGTACACAGTCCTCCCAGATCTAGGCCTTATTGTTATCAATCTGAAGGCGGAGGGAAGGAGAAATGTATCACCAGTGCATCAACAATGGGGGGTTGGGGCTCATTCCCCCTTCCACTACCCTTACCATTTGAAGTGAATGCATTATTTTTCTAAACTATTTGCTTATGCGCATATGTATATAAATGCATAAAGCAAATGGTTTGGAAAATACGTAAATGGAAAGCTCCCTTGCAGTTCAAAGCAGGGGAGGAACAAGACTCAAGAGTGTGTGCCATCAGGCAGACATTTTCCAATCTCAATCCCCCCCTTCTTCATAAGGTCTTTCAGACTACAAGAGAGGAACGCCTTCGCTGTTCAAAGTACTGACAGGGAAATGGCAATGTAACGCAGATATACAACATATGCATTTGCATGTGTGTTGGAGATGCATCAATTTACCTCATTGCAAACTGGATGGGAGAGAGAGAGAGAGAGAGAGAGATGTGCAATTGTAGCTAATAAATGGCAAACCAAGTCATGACATCAGTTAATTCCATTCATGTTACAAGCTCTAGTGACGGACATTAAAAGCATTGCAGATAGTAACCATGGTCGCAAGCCATCACTTTATTGTGGGAAGAATGCTTCACGTTACTTTATCCCATTTTAAAATGTAATCAGAGGTGCACTGTGTCACTATTACCTATGTATCCTTATGATCTGCTCTACATCAGTTTCCATAGTTGTTCTAAAAGATGCAATGGAAACGTCTTAAAGTTTCTATGTCAAGTTTGGCAGATTTACGTTTCTGCATGACTTTCTTGCTCTTTGGCATCAGACAAGGCAAAAAAATTCTAAGAAAGATACTCTCTCCACTATATACAGCTATGAATACTTACTCCCTGAGATATACATAGGAGTTTGTGTTTCCATTAGGTCTCTAATTTCAGAGAGCTGGATCCAGCTAATGGGTCCTGCTAGCAGAAGTCCACACAAGGACTTCCACTAGCGCAACTGAGCTGATCTCCCTTTCCGTTCCCAATTGGAAAAAGCTATCGCATCACCTAAGAAACAACTTTGTTCTCACTATTTCTTTGCATAAAGCCATAATTTTCACCTTTCTGCTGACAACAAATTCATTTCTTGCCATCACAATATCTTTTGAAGCGACATTCATTCAGCAATACCAGAATGGTCTATTGTCACTTCTGCTCAACGAATGCAGTTTGCACGTTGGGAACTATATGTATTTTAACTGGGAATATGACTACCACCAATTCTAAATGAACCCATTTCTTGCAGAATTTCTGTACAATTGGTCAACTTCTGGATGCAAATCAAACTGAACCCAGTAAGAGATAAAAGGATCGCAAGCCGATTATAATTAGCAATGACTTCCTAGTCTAGTGTTTGACTCCGACATTTGTTTATTTTTTCCCTTGTTTTCCTCTTTTCCCACGCCTGCTTCTCCCAATAGAAGTGACCGGAATGCAGTGCTTTAGAAATTCAGGTTCAGTGATTGTAAGTAACTAGTTCTTTTGTTTCTCATTTTCCGGGAAGTGCTGTTGTACTGTTGATACAAATAAAAACAAGTGATAGCCAAGTTCACCAGGCAGCAGAAAAAAATCTCTGATTTTTTTTATTTATTTATATTGTCACATCTTCAAAATCGGTAGCCATGCTCCAAGAACCAGTTTAAAAATATGTAGAACAGATTTGTGACCCAGCCTGACATTGGGAAGAGGACAGTTGCCCACAGTTCATGGGGAAGTTTTTTAATTAGCACTGGACCTGAAAATACAGCTGTGTGGACCATGCCTGGTGTTTTTTGTGAACCCTGACAAGGCAAGGTATGCGTTATCACCAGGAGTATCCAGCACAGTATCTTCAACAAGAGTCAAGCATATCCTGTTTTACAAAATATTAAGCCCATTGGATTCATTTAGCACCCCTATCTGAAGATTTATTTTTGCAGCTTAATTACATGACGTTTGTTGTTCACATTCAGATTTGTGCCCAGAGATCTACTAGGTAAGGGAAAAGCTAGGTTTAATCCCTGGTATTTCTAGCTAATAATTTTGTAGGGTTGGAAAAATACCTTATCTGACTCCCAGGAAGTGACCAACACCTGGAGGAGACAGCACTAGATGAAACAGTATTCTGACTCAGTGTGAAATAGCCTTATACGTACCAGCTAGGAGTTCAAACTTTGCCATAAAGGATTGCCATATACAGGACTGTCAAGCAAAAATTGCTGGAGACAGTGTTTAGAAATTCCACAGTTATAATCTCTTCCATTTCAAAATTTCTGAATATGTATCAGCTTCACCTCAAACACGTCCCCATAGTTAAGAACTCAGATTCATTGTGTAACAGCATTTACATCTTAAACAAGATATATGGGTTTTCTTAAACACCTGAATAAGCTACTTCGCAGTAAGTGTTTTGGATAAGGGTTACAGTTTGTCTAAGATCTCTTCCATCTGTTGCAAGACGCTTGCTTTTATTTGGATTTCCCGGTGCTGCCTTATTCATTGCGTACATGAATCACACCCCCATTTGTTTGTCCTCATCTCCTTTTTATTGTTCTTGTTCCTTTCCCTTCAATTATTAAAACACCATGTTGAATGGAAGGTTAGGATTACACTGCGATTCACACTTGCCCTATCTTATTAAAACAAATAAACCCAGCAGCTATATAATTTTAAAACTGCTTGAGCTGTGGATCAGAGATGCTTTTATCAACATTAGGATGAAGGGGTTGTGTGCTTTTGGGCACAGCTGTCCTTTGAAAAATGGCAAACCTCATTAGATTACAGGTGCCTACAAACAAACAAAAAAACTTCTGAGGAAACAAAATAGCTGCCGTTTTTCAATAAGTTTCTTCCTACCAGGAAATGCACTTGATTACATCCTTTAACGTACGTGAGCAGGTTTGTTTTTATTCAGAGAAAAAAACATTCCATTTTATTTGATGTATATTTCATCAGCCCAGTGAAGCTAGGGGGGACCTATATCTGCATGGAAACATACAAGCTTCCCTTGATGTAAGGCACTTTGCAGGATGCTTTGCAGAGTCAGGCATGTAAAAAGTTGCTGTATGCTCACTTCCCTACCTCATCCACTAGTTGCAGGCACACCAGCTCTTCAGAATGAGGATGAGGAGCAAGGTTCTGAAGTTAAGTCCCTCCTCCTCCTCCTTCACGTCTATTTTCTATGCTAAAAAGCTGACAGGGGCCTTTCTTTTGATATATCCAATGGAAGTCCTAGCTGTGATAGCCTAGCAACTGAACAAAACCAGGGGTGGCTACCTGGTGCATAGCTTTAGGGCTAAGAGCCAAGGCTTTTTTATTTGCCCCAAGCAAATTGATTTTAGCAACTATTTATTTATTCTATGCTGCTCTGTGGTTCTTGGCTTGGATTATTTGTTTTACTCTTTCATTTCTATTTGTACACCACTTGGGAAAGTCACATTTAAAAGAGGCATAACATTACTTTTCAAAATGGAATAGCAAAGTAAACAGAACTCTGGGGCCATTCCACTGACCCTGAAATATGCAAGCTTCCCCTAACGTGGTCCTATCCAGCCAAATCAGCCCCTCGCACACGGCGCTTGCACTGTTTACCTGGCAATGGTGAAATGCCGCTGGTGGGTTGCTACTGCCGTCACACAAAAAGGGAAAGTTATGCTCCCAGCAGCAAAGCAAATGGATGGCGATGGGAAGCTGAGAAAAGCAAAGGATTTGAGCTCTTAATCATTAATGCGGCTGATTTGTGGCAAATGGGACATATTTCAATTCAAATAAATTAATCGGGACATACTGTATTTATATTATGAAGGAGTCTTAACATAGGCTGGAATCAAAACCTTCACATAAAGCTTTATTATTTTTATTATTGATTGCTTAAGTTTACAAAAATATGTGCCCTGTCTCTTTTTTCAAGTTGCATTTTCTACCTACAGCTTTTTAAAAGCAGGTTCAGACATGCTGCCATTGCAAATGCTTTTAATGTTATGATTCACAGAGTCAGGCCTGAGCAACTTGTGACCACATGCAACTCGCCAACTATCCATGCATCATGGTCTGCCAGCTGCTTGACACTTCGCCCATTTATATGTACTCCCAGGCAAATAACACAAACAGCAAGTTTTCCAGTCCTCTCCAGTGGCTTACTTTGCATTGCTGGTGGACTATCTTGAACCGTCACAGGTTGAGCAGGCCTGATCTATGCTCATTACATTATGTAGCAAGCATATGCTTTTTTTTTGGAAGGGAAGGGAAACCAGTCCTACATAAATATTTGCAAACGTCGACTTTCAGAATGTGCCCTTTTGTTTCCCCCCCCCCCTTTGACATTCATGGTGGAAAAGGCCTCGCGTAGTAGGCTTTGAAAAATATACTCACTCTTCCTGCAGATTTAGAAGCTTCTGTCCTGGCAAAAGATAACAATAGTTCCTTGAGACCCAATACAGATAAATAAAACATAATGGACTGAATGCAGACTACCTTTAACCCGTAGGTACAGGAATTACAGCCAATGCCTGTAATCATTAGCTTTTGCCCATTCTAGATAACGAAAATTCTGATAAATACTATACAGTCTCCAACAGTTGTTTCTGGGCAGCACTGGTGTTGTAAAATGGATGGAGGGCCTGTTTCTAGGAAAGTGGGTGGTGAAGAGGAATGAGAGAAGGACAGACAAGAAATCCAATCTGACAATGTCAATAGGATAGGAAGCATTGCTAAGACAAGCCAGCTGCAGTAAGGGAAAAGGATGCATTGAATGAAAATAAAGGTGAGGAGGCGTTGTAACTTCTGTTTGCTTGGATTCCTGCCTCCCACAAGCGGAATGAAATGAAATCTGTTTAAAAAAAAAAACTTTAAAAGCCTTACATCTTGGAATGCTTTTTAAAATTAAAGCACCAGCAGTATCTGGCAGGGGAGAAATGCACAACTTTCTGACTAAAACCTCTCCCTATTCTGAGATTATGAATTTTCAGTCTAATAGTTTTGTTAATGTGAAACGGATCCATCAGCAGTCACAGATGTGGATTGCTGCATCGGGCCAAAACCTCAGTCTCCTGAATGTATCACTATAAGCACTTTCTGATCCAACATAAGTCAATATTACAACAATCAGCTGTTTAGCAGGGAAGGGGAGAGAGGACTCAACCCATCCTTGCACAGCTCTTTCTCTACAATTTATTGGTGGGATTACAGCTTTAATTACTGGGATTCTTACCCACAACATTAATTTGCGTATGCCATTTCTCATCCAGTTAGGGATGTATATGCATAATGGAATAGGTAAAAACGGATGATCTTTTATTTTAAAAAATGATTTTTTCCTGTTCAATCAGATTTTTTTATATGTTTTCTGTAAATAACTGGGATGATCATTTCTTGCATGGCGCCTGCCTGGGTGATGTTGTATCTTCCTTTTTTTGTACGCGCTTTTTAACAAGCACAGTTCTGTAATTGATATTTATGAATAGGCAGGCCCCTTCTTTTGACATACATATAGAGAAAACTATGAAATAAGCTATGTACCATTTAAAATTTGCTAAAATTAATAAAAATGTTATTATATAGATTGAGAAACCTGTACCCTTCTAGGTAGATTTGATGCTACAGTGGTATGTTAAGATGTAGAAATATGCATCACTGGCTAGGAAATATATCAAATACCCACAAGAAACATGTTTTAAATCTATCATTTAATCAGCCTGTTTTGGGGTGGTTTAAATCACATTTATTTAAATCAGTCCAACCTGGTTTGGAAGCAGAGTGTAAGTCCTTCAAAGGGGGAAAAACTTTCTTGGTTTGCTGTTACATTTATAGTCTCGTTTGTACACTTAAATAGACAATGTTGAAAAAGTGGCATATACACGATGAAAACAGACAATCCAAATGGTTGAACTGGGTGCAAATCCAAGTCGCCTAAAAATATCCTTTTGTATTTGAAAGCCATAGATGGAAAAGAGTATTTAAAAAAAAAAAAGACAATTAACATAGAGAGCAAAAATTCTAGAATCATGGAATCTATTAAATATTTTATTCTTTACTGATGTTCTGTATTCACATCTACAAGTGGACATGGGCATTTTGTTGTATGTACATTGAACAATACACCTAAAAGCCAAAGAATGCGCTGTGGCCATAAGCTAGCATCTCCATGGACAGGGTGCTGCTGGTACAAGAAAAGCATCTGAGGAATAAGGGAGAAATGTCCTTTCCCCTGCTCTTTCTTTCAACTCGGCAGTAGCACCATGACAGTCTGCTTCTTCCTTGGCTGTATCCAATGATTCCATTCCTCTGAGTAGGCTACTAGCCTCATTATTAGGAATAACACGCTGGCTGGTTCACTATTCACCACGGGGAAGAGTGTGCTATGGGGGAACCATCCCTGATTAGTGAGACTGGGTGGGACAGACCAGACTAGCTCATCCTCCCTTTCCTTTAGAACTTCTCCTGCATCGTAACCTGTATTTTTTGGTAAGAGCATGTAGGACATGTGAATAGTATTTGCTCTTGCCATAGCAAAGTAATTTTCTTTAGCACAGTTAAATGTTAAACAAAATCCACACGAGTCCCTGTAGTTTCTTCCAGTGTTATAATGGCTATATGAACGCAGCATCTTTTACAACTTCAGTCACTTAGAAAGCGTTGTAGCAGTCAGACTGTAGAAGTTTTGAGGAGATACCATCAGACTTAAGCAGGAAATGTTATCAGCATTACAAGGTGAAATATGCTTTCAGAGAGCAATGTTCAAAGCACTTCCAACCTTTTTTTGTATTATTTATATTTTAGATGGACGACTTTATTTGAAAACTACTGTCATGTACTGAACATATCCAGCTGAAGACCTGTGTGCTACAGTTTAAAGAACTCTGCAGTGAGACATTTGCCAGTTTGCAAGTTCTGCAAAAACAAAGGTGCTTTCCGGGCAACTTGGCCACTTCATGTATCCGTGTGCAGAGGTTTTGTAACTTTTCGAAAGGGCATCTTCTGTGGGTTTCCTGGGACTTCTCCCCGGGTTGCAGAGAATGTTTCTACAACTTATGTAGCACACTTCTTCAACAGCCAGCTAACAAGAAATTTGCCTATGGACACTTCCTTGTACAGAACGGCCAGAGTAGGAACTCACATTCTCTTTCCAATGGAATGGAAACTGTCTCCTCTGATTCTTTGAGCACATCAAACAAAACTTCCACAGTGCCCACTTTTACACCTAAAGACTTTTATGTAAACCAGCAAGACAGTATAGAAGTGAATCTTTCCAAAAGAGGCATAAGAAAATTCCGAAAAACATAAACTAGCAACAGACAAACAAGAGAGTTACACCAACCCCACCCCCTTCGATTCTAAGACAGAGTATTGTTTCCTTTAAAGACCTATTTCCCCAATATACTTTTCAAAAGACCAACACATTACAAGAAGTCAAAACAATTTTATCTTGGGTGGAAAAAAGAAGTACAGTATGTAAACAAGGTAATTTTTACTGTTTGCAATAGTCTCTCTTAAGTAAAGATTAAAGATCTGTTATAGTTTCTGATTCTAACCTGGCAGTAGTTTGGGAGGGGGAGTGACGAGATGTTGCTTCTTATTGAAACTGTTGGTCAAATGTACAGTTATATAATCACAAACCACACACAGAAGGTATTATGTATGCCGTAGAATACTAGATTTTAGGAAAACAACAATTTTAGAGAATATGTTTTGTCACCCTGTTGGTCCAAACGACACCTTTCTGATTTTAACGCATGCAGGCATGTAAATATTTGTCCTGAAGTCACAGTATTAACAAATGGGATCTGGGGATAAAGCCACTTGTATTTGTATATTGGTCAGTGCTGTGAAGCAGCACTTTTAAGAGTAAATTGTGGCTCAAGAGCAAGTCAACCCGCCAGAAATATTTTTGTATGTTAATGTCATATTACGTCAAATTTGCTGGGGAGGGGGAAACCTCAGAGGCTAAACAGACACTTGATGTTATCAGTCCAATACCACGTAGAACTAAGTGATAAAGTTGAAGTCTTTTGTCCTTCCTACCCGCCTTGTCTTAAGCAAGGCTGGTTGTGTGTTATTTTTACTGTCTTTATAAATGCTATGATATCTGTTCTCCACCTTTGTGCTCATAACTGGAAGCAAAGCTGTGACACAGTGCTTATTACATCCTAAATTATCTTCTTTACTCCAAGTTACCCCTTTAAAGACTGCTTTGTGGACTAACGGCCACCCTGTGCAAACACATTCTTCCTCTTCAATGTTTATACGCATACGTTTTATATAAAAATGTAATCGGAACCACAGACATGTAAAATGTCTCACCTGAAGTAATGCTGACTGTCAAAACAACGCCTCTGTCCAAATTTAAATAATTCTGGTTTTGGTGGTTTTTAAATTTTTATTTTGCCCTGTTTTGGAATTGGTTTTTTTGTGGCCTGTTTTTGGCCTCTCATGATTTTACATCGAGAAATAAAACCATTTCATCCAATGGAATTAAAAGAGGCATTAGGGACTATTTTGTCATTCAAACATGTCACAATAGACATGTTAATTATAATAAAAAGACTACAGGTCCCCCCCGTCCCCCCCGAAGTGCAGTCTTTAAAGGGTTAACAGCTGTCATTAGATGGACTTTGTGGCAAACTGTTAAATTATTTATATGAGAGAAAAGAGGGGTGTTTTTTGTTAATTAAAAAAAATCTACAAATGAAATCTGTAGCATCTCTTATCATTGCTCTTGCTCCTTGCAGAGAGTCACCTGTAAGTAGGCTTAATCGTTCATAAAGTGTATACTTTCCAGACTCTTTGGGTATGCATCATTGTTTGGTTTGGTACCTACATAAAGGAAACGCTAAGAATAATGAGGAAAAGAAGTATATCTTACTAAAAACAAGTGTAAATATTACAGTTCATTAAATGCTACCGTATGATGAATTTGGGTTTCTTTTGCCCCTCTTTAGTTACACACAAAGGTTTTTCCTTTTGCCTAGATTATGAAGAAATGTTGTGTTCATGTTATTGTTTAAATGCATTTTGTAATCTTAAGGGATATTAATGTCTAGTTGTTCTATATTATAACCACCTTTGCGCTCTATGCAAGCCCTTGGAACAGAACATTCTCATCTTCATGTAGGACCTATGAAAATTGTCTATTTTTATCTATATATTTAAAGTTTTCTAAAAATGAGAAAAAAATTATTATGAATTTTGTTGTACAAAATCTGTACAAAAATCTGTTTTTACATCATAATGCAAGAATTGGAAAATTTTTCTATGGTAGCCTAGTTATTTGAGCCTGGTTTCAATGTGAGAACCACGTTTACTGGTATTGTATTTAATTTTTCTCTTTTTTCCCCTCCTCCTTTTCAACAATCTGCTAATAAAACTGTCTGAAATCTGCCTGTGACTTTATTTACAGTTCATCTTTATTAAATTTTGTGAAATGTGTAACATCAGACAAATATTTACTTTCTAATGGGAGGCATCTTAAAACAACATAAGTCAGCTCTTTGCAATGTGAGAACAATGCTGAATGATTTTATTTAACATGCAACCGCTTCTACCTCTAATATGAATTACTGTGGTGAAGAGGAAAAAAACACATCATAAAAGCACACTCTGTGGTTATTGTTTAACAAGCAGATTTTCCATATTTTGTTTCTTGCCAGCTAAGCAAACTGCCCCCATCTGCATGATTTATTTATGTACATTTCTCAGTTTATGAAGCTGTTATTTGTACCTTTTCCCCCTTTATATTGTGATATTCCCAGGATTCTTATTTTACAAAGCTTTGTGCTGAATAATGTAAAGTGCACACGTTGATGGAACAAAACATGTTATTTCCATAACTACAAGAGTGTGGAAGTTTCTCCCCCCCCCTCTAACCCACTTTCTTGTTTTTCTCCCCCCTCTCTCTCTAATACCCATCAAGTTCTGCAAGATACTTAGAGACTTTTAAAATCTTAATGCACTTCCTCACTTAAAACTGAAAACATTTTAAACATTTAAAAAGACCTTAAGATCCACACTGCAGTCTCAACATATATGTTAAGTGAATAAGATGGGTCTTGCTTTTGTGTTGTTGTTTTCAGAGAGGGATATAGTTGAAATATAATTAAATTTATATTCAAACATTTCTGTAAGAGTGTTAACCCTCCTCCTGCTCATTTAGATATTTTATCCATCTGGATAGAAAGATCGCTGATGTAGCAGAGTAATGACATGTGAATACTTGCCTTCCATCACTCTAAACAGGATTGGTTGCAAATAATAGGCATGAAGTGTGGTAGGCTTGTCACAGCTGTATTTTGTTCATATAGGAAGGAACATTTAACATGTGAAGCTGCTGTACTCTCACAATGGCGGGGCTTGCTTGAAATTTGAAAACAAACAAGATTAGTCCAGCTAGATGAGATTGTTTCATTAGCCTGACATTCCAGGCCCCAACTGGCAAAATTTCGCCTCATAACTTTGCTTTATATTCACCAACAATCATTTCTATTGTCTCAGGAAAGCATCCCTTCCCAGCTTCAGGAAAACATCGAGAGGAGTTAGCAATTGCAAGCAGCATACAGTGGTACCTCGGTTTATGAACACAATTGGTTCCGGAAGTCTGTTCATAAACTGAAGTGTTCATAAACTGAAGCGAACTTCCCCATTGAAAGTAATGGAAAGTGGATTAATCCGTTCCAGACGGTCCGCGGAGTACTTAAACTGAAGCGTTCATAAACTGAAGCGAACTTTCCCATTGAAAGTAATGGAAAGTGAATTAATCCGTTCCAGATGGGTCCACGGCGTTCGTAAACCAAAAATTCATAAACCGAGGTGTTCATAAACCGAGGTTCCACTGTACATAAGTAAGCCTTTACTCATGTTGTTCCTCTCAACCATACCAGAAAGATGATAAGGAAAAAGTCATCAATCCCTACCCTCACACCTATTTGTATGTCCAGCAACCAAATAATTTCACTATAAGTTAAAGATTGTCATATTTAACAAGGCTGGAAATTGCAATATGGTAGAGCCATGTAGCAATAGAATACAGTGATGCCTCGCAAGACTAATTTAATTCGTTCCGCGAGTCAATTCGTTTTGCGAAAAATTCATCTTGTGAATCGTGGTTTCCCATAGGAATGCATTGAAATTTCTTTTTTTGCCCATAGGAACGCATTAATTAAATTTCAATGCATTCCTATGGGAAACCGCGATTTGCAAGACGGAATTTTTCGCAAAGCGAGGTACCACTGTGTGTGTGTGTGTGTGTATTCAGATAATCAGGAGGAATCAGAATGCATATTTGAGGGGAGGAAGTATCTGGTAATCATTTGCAAGCTGCCCCCAAAAAGTAAATAAAGCACACCAAACTTAGGTGCTGAAACATTTTATTTTGTGTGAGTATGGTCACACAAAACAAACAAACAAATGGCAAAGTTCACTAAATACAAATTATTCCTGACTGACTCAAGCAAAGAGTCATTTATTGTCAGTGTCAGTTTTAGGTTGGGGTGTGTGTCCAAGGACGCCCTTCTTTGCCCCTTTCTCTGAGTGATGTCATGCCATCGCTGCCCATTGTCCTTTTCCTCTGGCCCCAATATGGGAGCAGCTGACCAGAGGGACAGCAACAGGCAACTGGTAGCTCTCTTGGCACTATTTCCACACTTGGAGAGGGCAAGTGAAGAGGCAGTGATAGCAAGGAGGAAGAAGTCACACCTAGGAGGCTCCTTAGAGAGAGACACACACAGAGGGGGGGTGTAGTTGGTCAGCTAACAAATGGCAAGGGTCCTCTTTGGGTGCCCAGCGATGCCAAGCCCTGACGCCAGTTCTACTCCTTGTGCAACTTACTCTGCGGTTTCAACAAATTAGCCTTAGTTAACCCTCACTTCTCATATTAGGGCTTCCTCCTTCAGATATTTATTCACAATTTGTGAGCAAACGGATGAAAGCGTTTGGTAAGGAATTCAGATGCCCCACTTTCTCAGTCTGCAGCAACTTCCTGAAGAACTGGATTGGCCCTCGTGTTCGAGGCGCAGCATGAAAGGCTTTCTGACTGAGCATCATTGATATAGAGACTAGTCACCACAATCTAATCGGAGGCAAACTGGTTCCAGATTGTCAGAGCAAGGCACCAGCGGCAACGGGGCTAGGTTACACAAGCTTCTCCTCAGTGCTTGCATCTTATTTGTTATCTACAGGCTTCCTCAACCTCGGCCCGCCAGATATTTTTGGCCTACAACTCCCATGATCCCTAGTTAGCAGGACCAGTGGTCAGGGATGATGAGAATTGTAGTATCAAAACATTGTGGAGGGCTGAAGTTGAGGAAGCTTGTCTTAAACCTTACACCTGCATTACAAAGCTATGACCACTGGTGGAGGAACAGGAGTGCGGGCGGAGCACATCGCCCCCGGCAGCGCAATCCTGGTAGGGTACCATCGCGGCTGCCCTGCCCCAAGATGCGCACCAGCCCCAGCCCCGCCTCCTCTCCGCCCCCTGGTGCCGGAGCATGAAGCTCCACCACTAGCTATGACTGTGTGTGTGTGTGTGTTGCTCTGAATAACTGCAATGTGCCCTATTACTACAAACTGTTTAACAGAGCGGGATTGTTTACAGACAAATTACCAAACTGGACAAAAGAGTCCACAGGACGTACCATAATAAAGCAAAAGTCTTGCCCTGGTACAGCAACCGTTTTTCACACATTTCACCTATGAAAATAAGAAGACCCCTGCTAGGTCAAGACAAAGGTTCAGTATCTTCACAGTGGCCAAGCTGATGCCAGGGGAAGCCTGAGCACAACATTGTTATCCTCACCTGTGATTCCTTGCCATTTGTATACCGCCTTATACCCGCAGGTCTCAGGACAGTTACAACATAAAAGCACAATAGTAAGTGTGCATGTGCTCTGGTCCATGGGGTCACGAAGAGTCGGACACGACTAAACGACTAAACAACAACAACAAGTGTGCATGTGACCTTAGCATATGACCAGGGCAGCACATGCAGCAGAAAGAGATGGTGAAATGGATTGCACCCTTCAAATTGCACTGCAGGGGGTGGGGACCACTTTTGAAAGTTTCCCAACATTAAAAAAACAAAATCCTTAAAACACGGTGAACTAGAATATTTCTCCCCGATACTCTGCTAGCTGCAGGATGTTGGTATATGGGGACATTCAGACATCATCTCCCTCGCCTGCCGTGTCCTGGGGTGCAGCAGACAATAGCTTTCTTCAGGACATGGAGCGAAAGACGATGCATGAGTGGCCTGGCACATTTTTGTCCTTGCTGGTCCCTCCTCTTCCCTGGTTGTGCACTTGGGAGCCTGCCTGTAGCAAGGCAGCCTGATCAATCATAGGTGGCTCCAGAACCCATGAGAGCTGGCAGGCTGCCCTGAGAGAGACCTGCTCTCAAATGTCCAGGGGTGACCCTACACTTCCTCGTGCAATGAAAACTTTGTCCTGAATGCCTGAACAGGGTTATTCTAGTACCACATTCTGCTGCAAACTAGGTCTATGTAAGCTCATGTTTGGGGGATATCAGAAGAAATACACAAGTTCTTTCTCACCATGTTAAAATACACTAGTTCCCTTGCATTTGTTTTGGGGGGGAGGGAGGGAGAAAAGAGCAGAAAGGTTGCCACTGTTACCCTGCAATGCCCTAAATATGTGACATGTAAAGAGCTTTCTTCGTTAATCCAAACCGACAAAGCTTCATTTAAAATTTCATTTGAAATTAATTGTGTAAATCATTGGTGAGGTTATTTTATTAGTATCAGCAAGCATTTGGCCCATGAATTTGATTACTGAATTAATCAGATTCTTCTTATTTATTAATTCATGCTGTCAACCCTATTTTGTAGGCATTAGAAAAATGGTCTGCAGGACCTTTACATATTCCTTGTTAACTACAAACCTTCTCTTTCTCAAGCCAGATTAGTATTATTATTATTAGAAACAAAACATTAAAAGAAACAAACCAATATACAGTGGTACCTCGGGTTAATAACAATTCGTTCCGGAGGTCCGTTTTTAACCTGAAACTGTTCTTAACCTGAGGTACCACTTTAGCTAATGGGGCCTCCTGCTGCCGCAGCGCCGCCAGAGCACGATTTCTGTTCTCACCCTGAAGCAAAGTTCTTAACCTGAGAAACTATTTCTGGGTTAGCGGAGTTTGTAACCTGAAGCATTTGTAACCCGAGGTACCACTGTATGCAAAACATTCCAAAGATTACGTCAAGAGAAGAAGAAAAAATACGTAAGTGAGCCATGCATCCTCATTGCAGACTTTGCAAGGAATATATCTTTAAATGTCAAACCCCCCAGGATCAACTACAGTAGCAGACTTGCAACGTTAATAGCAACCTTTTTTAAACCTTACAGAGTGTTGGTGACATGATATCTGATTAACGAAGTTTGGAATATTGAGATAAAGTTCAGGATAACATACCTCCCCGAAAAGAAAAGCAGACAGAAGTTGATATAGGTCATTCTGGTGACAAATCGATGAAAAGAATGAAGGGAGACCAGTCATCCTAACATTTATCTCTAGTAACGTCATCATAATCACCATTTTTTTATTTGTATGCCGCCTTTCCACAGTTAAAAGCAATGTTAAAGGCGGTTTACAACATGACAAGATTTACATAATTACCAAAGTCATAAACAATAAATAAACCACATCAAAAAGTACACAACCAAACTAAGAATACAGCATTGATATCACAGTTTAAGATGACATAGGTAAAAAAAAAAACAGCAATTTAAACAAAAACAAAACAAAACGGAGCCCTCTCCCCCCTCCCCCTGCAGCAGCAGCCCCTTCTAGAGCCCACCAGGCCCCGCCCTAGGCCAGCTGGTGAGTGGCAGGACTGGGGCCCTCGGGCGCTGAGCAGGGGAGTCCTCCTCCCTGTCACCTCTGACTACTCTGCAATGTTGTGTCCATTTGTCTACAAGCGAAACCTTCCAAAGCCTATCATGCCAGTATTGCATTGTGAACAATCACTTCTCCATAATAATGCAATCTCTATCCTGGCTGCTACCAGGAAAGGGATTATTGACAGCTTGAACAAAATATATTTACTCAAAATAACCATAGCAAGGTGAAGCCTAGATTTTAAACCACTGTAATATAGAGATCATGTAGAACACACCACCCCAAAACTTGTTTACTGCCTGACACTTCCACCGTAAGTGAATATACAGTAAGTCCTATTTGTAGAGCACCCCTGCCAACAGAGAGAGGAAACTGAGCCACAAATACGATGTGGGCACATTGGCGTTAGATACCACCTGTGGATTAATTTAAGTGATTGCTCCTTATCAAGTGCAGATATTGATTTAAAAGAGGTTGACTGCCCCACTGCATACCAGTCCCATTCAGATATTTCCCCTATATCTGTTTCTGACATTGAGTGCAAGTTCCCCTTATCTAGATATTGATGGTCAAGGACTATCTGATATATAGCAGGTAGCTCAGCCTTCACCCATCTGGAATGGGCTTAACACAGTTTTTCAAAAATGGTAATTGAATGTGGAGCTCCCAATTTGCACTTCCAGATTTTAAACCTGTGTCAGGTACCAACAGAACCACAGAATTGTAGAGCTGGAAGGGACCATGAGGGTCATTTGCAACTTTTATACACGCGCATCATACACATGAGATTAATAGTACCTGCTTTACTGACTGAGCTATCCCAGAAAGTGAGCTCTTCTCACTGTTGGAAGGTGAGGCATTTTCATCTGTGGAACAAATCCTGGAGCTGATTGCATTCAGCTGGCAACTAGAAGATTCACTAGACTAGAGCATCATGGAGTCCGTGGCCTCTTTGCCTGAAACAGAGTTTGATACAACTGGGTTCACAAGCGTGGAGAGGACTCACAAATGTGCTGCGGTGACTTTCTAACATAAGGTTGTGCCTGCCTTTGGACCACTCTGTAGCAACCGTCTGCAGCTGTAGGACCTCCATGTACCCATGGAAAGTCTCCTCTGCCCACCTCACATTTTCAATGGCCAACTCAAAAAATAATTGTGCGAGACATACTATAGTTACTTGGAACAAAGGCATGAGAATGTAGGTGCAAGTTAGGCCTTTTTCCTTCCTGGTTTTATTCTTTTACAGCTGGAGAAGTACAAGCCTGTTCCAAAAAAAGCATATGAATCATTGCTGCTCTTCTCCTTAACATAATGCCCGTGTGTGGATTTATCGGCAGACTTTCAGTTTGATAAACTGTTGGCATGTAAATATTTCCTTGAAGAAATTCCAGTCCAGCTGCTTCTGTTTACAAATCTATCAATGGTTAACACCATTGAATGCATTCTGCCAGGATCTCTGCTATAATTACAGCATGCCTAATTGTGGATTAATTGTTTTTAAAAAGAGGAATGTTAAATAATAAATATTTTCTGGGTTTTGAAACAATGCCAGGTTTTGCATTCATTGTGGAAAATCAACAATGTAAGTTCATCTGCTTTCCTGCTCCCAACAAACTCTTACTAGATTTTTATTGATCCTGTTTATTTTCTCTTTGGAAACTCTCAGCTTGATGGTCTATTCAATTGAAACAATGGGCTTGGATCTCATTTTATTTACATGGACAAAATCCTATTGATCTCATGTGAACAAACTTGGTCTGAATCTTTCACCCCCATCTTCAGCTGAAACAAAGTCTACACAAAACTGCTTGTACTCACAATCAACACCTTTCTTATCTTTCTCTCATTCCTTCCTTCCCCTTGCTATCCCCCCCAAACCACCTTTCTTAAGACTCCACATTCCTTCGTAGAGCCACAGTTCAGTAGGGCAACTGCACAGCATGCAAAAGTTCAATTCCAGGTACTTCCAGGTCCAGCTGGAAAAGGGACTTCTGCCATGTCTGAAATTCTGGAGAGGTGCTGCCAATCAGTGTGGACTGTACTAAGCTACATAGACCAATGGTCCGAACAAGCAGAAAGCAGCTCCCTGTGTTCCTAATAATATTTTGTTGCTTTATTTATTTTAAAATGTATAAACCACACTTCCATTAAATGGCGGCTTACAACATACAAAATATGATAAAGTCGGTCTATAAGTATCTATAAAACTTAATTGAAAAAATCAGCAAAAAATCTGTAGCTATTAGCCTGTCTAAAAAGTGCAGTTTTCATAAGATGTATGAAAGAAGTTAGGGGTGGTTTCTGCCAAACTTCTACAGGTAGGGAGTTCCACAGAGTTCCTAGTGGAGGCCAACAGAATCTCGGTGGTGTGAGGAGCCACCAGAAGTGCCCCATCAGAGGATCTGTGATTCAGGTGGAGCGTAAGAAATCAGGAGTACCTCCAGACTGTGTATGTTGTCCTTCAGAGCAAGTGCAACCTCATCCAGAACAGGCAGCTGACTTATTCCCTGGACATGAGGGCCATGAAACCTCCACCTTTCCAGGATTCAAGCTCAGTTGATTGACCCTCCAGCCCAATACCACATTCAGGGGCTGCTCCAGAACTACCGTATTTTTCGCTCCATAAGACACACTTTTTTCCTCCTAAAAAGTAATGGCAAATGTCTGTGGGTCTTATGGAGCGAATGTGTGGTCGATCGCTGGCTCCCTTTCCGGCCCCAGCCCCTTGCCCAGGCTTCCATTGTTGAATGTTCTCCAGATGGTGGCTGTTTGTTGCCCCAGAGACACGTGACTGGCTGATTAGATTATCTGTCTGGAAACTGTAGAAACGGCTCCCTTTCCTTTCCTAAAGAAGCTGAGTTGAACCCCACCAAAACAGGATCTTTTCCTTTTGCAAAGTAAGCTCAACAACTTTGAGCTGACCCTCAAAAAGGGGGCTTTTCCCCTTTGCAAAAGAAGCTGCACAACTTTGAGCTGACCCCCCCCCAAAACGGGGCTTTCCCCCTTTCCTCCTCTAAAAACTAGGAACGTCTTATGGTCAGGTGCGTCTTATGGAGTGAAAAATACGGTATTTTAAGGGGGAACTGGCATCTTAAAATGCAGTCACTCATCTCAGCTAAGTTGCTGAAGTAACATGTTCCTCAGCTAAGAAACTGGTGGCAATACTGGCCTCTGTACAATAGATATTAATAAACATTTGCTGAAGTTGTTAAAGATGAAGCCTACTGATAGTATCGGTCACCATCTTATATCAAGCCAACAGACTGATCCAACGCCTGCCTGGATGTTGGAAAGCTTAAGAATACCGTAAGAGTAGTGTAACTTTTGCTCGAGTATATTATTGATTATATCCAACATTCATAACATCACTTGAAAATATTTAACCATATGATTCATTCACTTTACACATAATCAGCCTGTGAGTTTTATGACTAAATATGACACTATGAATAATACATTCAGTCACCAGAGTCTGATATATTTATCTTTCTCAAGTACATTAACAGAAATGAAACATTGTCCGATAACACACTGCAGCATTTAGTATCTGCTCTGAAATAGCATTGGCCTGCTTGGTTGGAAAATGCTTTATTTAGAAAACAATTAACTTGTGAAATATTTCACAACTGTGATTCGTTTATTCATCACATTTGCTTTGAACGGCATCAAGGATCTCAGGGCAGCAAACACCGAGATCCATCTCACTTCACCCCCACAAAAGCCATGTGAGGTGCATTAGGTTCACAGCCTATTCTGAAAACCAGCACCACCTCCTTCACCTTGGGGTACCTTTTTCATCCGCATCTCAGGTCAGATGATGAATAGGTGGACAACCTCACTCACCTGTGAGGTCGGGTGGCAAGCTAAAGATCTGCCCTGCTAGACAAAAAGGTCCCACTTCCCAACAGATTGTGTTCCCCTGGCATGGACTAAGACAAAGAGCCATAAGAAGGGAAAGCAGAAGAAGGCTTGAAGCTGCGTCTAAACAGTGGTCTGAACAGGCGGGCAACTTCTCTGGCCACAATCATCCCCTGTTTTGGTGAGATGTATTGGATTCCCATTTAAATCACTATTACAGTAATTGTGCATATATGCATGTAAATTAGTATGTGCAAACTTTGTGCAAATCTGTTTTTATTCTCCTTTTGATGAAGTGGTCACCTTTACCAGATTACCCCAGTCTGTTTATGAGTTGGCACTCTCACAGAACTCTAAAATGAGGTACCTTCAGTTGCAGAAGCTATGTTGAATCTTCTTAAGCAAGACTGATCGTCTATATGCATGACGATATTATCTTTAATTATATTTTCTACCAATTTTAAGATAATTGGCCTGAAATCTCCTGGATCTCCCCTGGAGCTTTTGTGACGAACAGTTTTATTGGAAGATGAGTAACTTCATACTAGAGTTCTTTAAATCTATCTGGATCTGATGGTTTGTAAATTTAAAATTTGTCAGTAACCCTATCATTTGATCTCTTGCCACCTCTATATGACTCAATTGCACAGATTCCCTCCCTGAACAAGTCATTTGATGCACATTTTAGACACAATTGGATTCATTCAGTATCTCTCCAGTTTCCCAAGAATCATTTAACACACATTTGCTGTCCCCAGCTGCTTTCCTGGTTTGGACACGTTTAAAGAAAATGTTATTGTTGATCCAAATAGGTGTTATCCAAGTAAGTAGGAGCATCAACAGGAATTTCTGGGTCTAGTATACTGTACGTAGCACCCTTTGCTGCACTCACCCCCAAAAGACACAAATTTGCATAAAACACTTTATGTCACATGCCTATTTGCAACCCTCTTTTGCAAGTGGTGATGAAGCGCCCAAAAATAAATCAGGGGTCACATGCAATAAGATGTCAACAGACAAAGTGTTCCACATAATTGTAGTTCCATACTACAAAACGCTTACTCTGTTTAATACCTGCCTACCGCATGGATGTTACACAATGGACCCTCTCACCATGAAACTTTCTCTCCTGCTTCTTCACAAGAAAGCCTAGGCTACAATCCTGCACCCCAGGCATCCCCAAACTGCGGCCCTCCAGATGTTTTGGCCTACAACTCCCATGATCCCTAGCTAACAGGACCAGTGGTCGGGGAAGATGGGAATTGTAGTCCAAAACATCTGGAGGGCCGAAGTTTGGGGATGCCTGCTGTACCCACTTACCTGGGAGTAAAGGGTAAAGAGACCCCTGACTATTAGGTCCAGTCGTGACCAACTCTGGGGTTGCAGCGCTCATCTTGCGTTATTGACCAAGGGAGCTGGCGTACAGCTTCCAGGTCATGTGGCCAGCATGACAAAGCCA
This sequence comes from Zootoca vivipara, assembly GCF_963506605.1. Taxonomy (NCBI): domain Eukaryota; kingdom Metazoa; phylum Chordata; class Lepidosauria; order Squamata; family Lacertidae; genus Zootoca; species Zootoca vivipara. The sequence goes on along the minus strand of NC_083279.1, from coordinate 8,051,217 downwards.
CTTCTGGCAAACCAGAGCAGCACACGGAAACGCCGTTTAACTTCCCGCTGGAGCGGTACCTATTTATCTACTTGCACTTTGAGGTGCTTTCGAACTGCTAGGTTGGCAGGAGCTGGGACCAAGCAACGGGAGCTCACCCCGTCGCGGGGATTTGAACCGCCGACCTTCTAATTGGCAAGCCCTAGGCTCTGTGGTTTAACCCACAGCGCCACCCGCGTCCTTTTACCTGGGAGTAAGCCGCATTAAATGCAAATAGCCCTACTTCTGAGTAGACATGCATACCATTTTACTGTGAGTTAATTATACACTACATTACTCACAAGTGTGTGGTCTTTTGAAGACATGCCTAGGCCTCTTTGCAAAATGTTCACAGCATTCTTTAATGTCCGCCTACACTTAACTGTGTGGTAGAATCTGCAGAAAATAATTGAGAGGGAGTACCTGATCTCAAATGGAGATCACAAGGAGACAGAAGCCACCAGCCAGAAAGAAAAGGGCAGGGGAGGAAGGAGAACACCAGCTTTTTTTGAACCCTGTGGATTCCTGGACTCCAAAAACTCGCCTATCAAGCACAGCTTTGGCTTTATTTGTTGGATTAAACTATTGAAGAGCAGGTGTATCAGAAATCACTTATGAGGCTAAGGCACACCTTAAATATTTGACTTACTTTTTTTAAAGCTGAGTCTGTGGCCCCTGCTGGATGGGGGCCCAGTACGTGGGTAACCCCTGTACCCCTTGTCAGCAGCCCTGCAACTAAATTATACTCATATTATACCTTTTGAAATAAATGGATTTACAGAAATTAGTTGTGACTAATTTATGTCTATTGCTTTCAACAGATCTATTCCAAGTATGTCTTAGTCAGGCACCACCCAACTATCCTATATAATAAAGTGCAAGTGTATCTGCGTCCAGATTCCCTGTGTCCCGTTTTGCGCGCTAATGCGCATGTGCCCCAGGGACACAGGGATTGGACACAGAGAAGACGCACACACACACGGGTGCTCTTCCCCCCCTCTGCCTCCTCCAACCGCTGCTCCCGGCCGGACACCACCTCACTGCAGGGCACGTCAGGGAAGCGAGGGTGGAGGCCGGCGGAGGCCTCCTCCTCACAACCCTCCCTGGCCCGTGAGAGGAGCGGCGGGAGGCCGCGAAGCGGCGGCGGCGAGGTAGGCGTTTGTGTCCCGCGTCCTTCCTGTCGGCGGCTGGGGGAGAGGTTCCTGTTCCCCCTGCCGCCGACAGCAAGGACAGGTCCCAGGGTTCGGAGAAGTGCTGCGCAAGCGCTTCTCCGAACCCCGGGATGCCTCCTTCCTGTTGGCGGCTGGGGGAGAGGAAGGAAGGAGGAGAAAGCAGCGCTTTCTCCTCCTTCGTTCCTGTCCCCGTGCCGCCGACAGCAAGGACAGGTCCCAGGGTTCGGAGAAGCGCTGCGCAAGCGCTTCTCCAAACCCGGGTATGTTCTAGCGCCCGTTATTGAACGGGCTGAAATACACTAGTCTCACAATAATATGCTACTCAAATTATCTCTCCACACACACTGTGCTTCTCTTATTGTTTCATTTGTTTTTACAACATTTGCATTCTCTTCCGTTCTTCTCATTTGGGCAAAACATATGGCCTTACACCACATTAATTTTTGTAGTACTTTCTACCTCTTTTCATAGATTCAGTAATTACAATGCACTCATATCATATCAATCAATCACTGCACCTAATCAATAGAATTGGGTGTTTCTCTGCTGTTTGCAAGTAAACATATTCACGTATGCCAAATGGCTTATAAAAGTGCAATTAGTTCCGATAAAGAGCAAACTTGTTTTTGTATTGATTTAATTCCATGTCGTGCTACGCAATGTTGCCATATGAACACTTCCCTTTAAATGTGAGATTGGCTCAAAAGTTTTTAGATGCTGTGCATGCTTTAATGTGTTCAACATTGTTCAGGGGTGTTTGCAAAACTAGAACAAGGAATTACCATATTTTTCCATGTACGGTGGTACCTCTGGTTGCCAACGGGATCTGTTCCGGAGGCCCATTCACAACATGAAAAGGCCGCATCCTGAAGCGCCGTGTCTGCGCACATGCGTGATGCAATTCGGCACTTCTGTGCATCCACGAAGCGGGATTTAGTGCTTCTGCGCATGTGAGCGCACCAAACCTGGAAGTAACCCGTTCTGGGGTTTCCGGGTTCGGCGCGTCCGTAACCTGCAAAGACGTAACCCGCAGCGGACGTAACATGAGGTATGACTATTAGATGTCCCCATGTATAAGACGCCCCATATTTTTGGGGACTCATATTTAAGAAAATGGAGGGACATGGCCCAAAGTTGTTGAGCTTTTTTGGGGGGAAGCTTAATTTTTTTATTGTACATTGCTTTTTGCACATAGTTAAGTATGTAATTCAACTATTGATGAAAACAGTAGAGTGTTTAGTGTTCTTCCACACCTTTCATGTATACCTTAGAGAAGACTTTGCAATGGCTGCCCCACAATTCTGGAACTCTACATTCCTATGAACCCGAATTGCTAATTAAATTACTTTTCCGTGTATAAGGCTCCTGCATTTAAGAAAATGGGGGGGGGGGGTAAGATGGCTCAGAGTTGTTGAGCTTTTCTTGGGGGGAGATTGCACAGGGTAGAGCTTTTTTAGGGGGGGATTGCTGAAAATTGCTTACCCGCATGCCTCTCACCGGCAGAAGCTGCCAATCGCCCGCCCAATTGCCGCAGCGTCAGCCAATCAACACCAGCCCTTGACACAGCAACCAATAACATGCCCAACTGCTACTGACAGCCGCGGCAGCAACCAATCAAACGTCTACCCTATGCACTATCCATGTATAAGGCGACCCCCACTTTTTAGCATTATTTTTGAAGAAAAAAAACTAGTTTTATACACGGAAAAGTACGGTATTCCTGGATTCTGGTACATTCAAATGCCTTGAGATTCTATGCTTATAGGTTCTATGCTTACACTCAGTCCCTCCTGAGGCTACAAACAGTGGCGGACTATGAGTTCTCAAATTTCAGTGGCGCCTGGTGTGATGCTAACATTTGGTGCCCGCCACCTCTTGTGCTCTGTTCTACCCCCACGCCACATTGCCCAGAGCAACCACACCATTCGTGCCACCCTAAAACCATCTCTGCTACAAGCATCACCCAACATCCACGCCACCCGCGCCCCCTCTTTCCATAATACACACCATAAAAAAGCCCCATAAGAGTTTTTGTTTTGCAAAAAAACCAATTCCAGTTTTGAAACTTCTGAAGTTTCACTAAATGCAAAATTTGCATCCTATTGATTTCCTCCATGCCATAGGAAGTGTTGCAACGTATTCCCTCCTTTCCCCCGCCTCTTTCACTGTTAGTATTTATGCCTGCAGATTGGCTTATGAACTGTTCTAAATCAGCACATTCCATCCCTAAGTATACACTGAATATTAAAACAAATTAGGGGGTCATTTGCCTCTGTAGGAAAAAAAAATTGACCCCTTATTTACCCATTCATACCAAATTATTATCAGCCACATTAATTCCCCACCCCCCACCCTAATCTCAAGCAATTTGTTTTTATGCAAAACTGGTTCTGCATTATTGAACAGAGAGTCTCATCTTGATTATTCGTGGCTGGTTTGACTGTAAGTACAATCCACCCTGACTGTAAGTCCACCCGTGGGAGCCAAACAATTTGGTTGTTATTATAATGATGTGGGGCTTGTCATAATGTGGTTAGAGTGGTGTCTAAGGGAAAGGGGAGGCAAGCCAGCAGTCTCTCTTAAAGATTTGTGCTTCCGGCTCTCTTGCGGACTGCGCTTCGGAAGATCAGTAAAGTACTTCAGCCTTTCCGCTAGCTGCAAGTCTTCAAGGAGTGGAGAATCCTCCAATGGACCGCTTTGATTCTAATAAGAGCGCACATTTAGAACATGAAAAACCCTGTATCCATTCCTTCAGGCAATTTGTTCGGAGTGCAGTTCACATCTGACGGATACTTCGTGACACTGAATGGTCCAATGAAGATTGGTGCTAATTTCGCAGTAATGCTCTCTGTCGCATATGGACGTGGGATGGTGGTGGCTGGTTGCTGTTTTGCAAATTCCTTCCCCCAAAACGAGGTCACGACCATTTCCAAAACATTTCTAGCTGTGCGTGATCAAAGGATTTGCTGTCTGTTCAACAAATTCCTTCTACGACGAGGGAGCGATTCATCCCCAAAGATCTCTCTCCCCACCCCTTTCTCTCTCTCTCTCTCTCTCTCATCCCTGATAATGCCTAGTAGTAATACAAATTGTGCATTTCTCTATTCATCCAAGCAGCAGCCAATGAAGTGGAGCGGAGGCCAGATAATGTACGGGGATCGTGATGTCACTTCGCACGCTTTCTTTCCCTTGCTAGATTTTACCGGGAGGTGAGAGAAGGGGATTCTGCAGCTCTGGTTTTCAATGGCTTTTATATACAATCCTTCAGGTCAGGCATAAGAAGCCATATTCTAGACCATAAAAACCACTGATATGGCTCATTGTAGAGTATTATCACATTTTCCTTTATTGGCTGCCATTAAGGTTGTAACCCCCTACACATTTTCCTGGAAGTAAGTTCCATTGAGCTCAATGGAGCTTATTTCTGAGTAGACAAGTGCAGAATTTCACAGTTAGTCACCAATATGTAGCCACAATATGGGCAATCTTCTGAACCTGATCATTGTGCTACAGCATGGAAAATGCAGCTTTGAAAAAAGTATTGTTTCATTAGGAATGTAGAACTATTAATTAGGCCTGTCAACAAACAGATCAATTTAAATCATTTTGCATATCACAAAAATCTCAGTTTATAGATGCCCTTTTGAAATAAAGATGTCTATGATAAATTCAGAATTTATCTACAAAAGCTGTCATTCATAGGAGACAATATATTCAGTAGTTAGTAGATAATATATTCCCCCTCCCCATGCCAGAACGAAATACTTTTTAAAAAACCTCTAAAACACCCAAGTATTTTCAACTCTTTTGACTTCATCCTGGAGAGAAGTGACTAGTGGGGTGTCACAGGGTTCTGTCTTGGGCCCAGTCTTATTCAACATCTTTATCAGTGACTTGGATGATGGGCTTGAGGGCATCCTGAGCAAGTTTGCAGATGACACCAAATTGGGAGGGGTGGCTAATACCCCAGAGAACAGGATCACACTTCAAAATGACCTTAACAGATTAGACAACTGGGCCAAAGCAAACAAGATGAATTTTAACAAGGAGAAATGTAAAGTACTACACTTGGGCAAAAAAAAATGAAAGGCACAAATACAGGATGGGTGACACCTGGCTTGAGAGCAGTACAAGTGAAAAGGATCTAGGAGTCTTGGTAGACCACAAACTTGACATGAGTCAACAGTGTGATGCAGCAGCTAAAAAAGCCAATGCAATTCTGGGCTGCATCAATAGGAGTATAACATCTAGATCAAGGGAAGTAATAGTACCACTGGATTCTGCTCTGGTCAGACCTCACCTGGAGTACTGTGTCCAGTTCTTGGCACCACAGTTCAAGGATACTGACAAGCTGGAATATGTCCAGAGGAGGGCAACCAAAATGGTCAAAGGCCTGGAAATGATACCTTATGAGGAATGGCTTACGGAGCTGGGTATGTTTAGCCTGGAGAAGAGAAGGTTACGGGGAAATATGATAGCCATGTTGAAATATATAAAAGGGTGTCATATAGAGGAGGGAGAAAGGTTGTTTCCTGCTGCTCCAGAGAAGTGGACATGGAGCAATGAATTCAAACTACAAGAAAGAAGATTCCACCTAAACATTAGGAAGAACTTCCTGACAGTAAGAGCTGTTCGACAGTGGAATTTGCTGTCAAGGAGT